>NC_059471.1:8106206-9356206 GCF_018139145.2 Gymnogyps californianus | reverse complement strand
ACTGTTGCCAAATATAACGCTAGGATGTGAAATAAGGGACTCCTGCTGGCATTCTGCCGTGGCTCTGGAGCAGAGCATTGAGTTTATAAGGGACTCTCTTATTTCATCAGAAGAGGAGGAAGGGATGGTGCGATGTGTGGATGGATCTTCATCGTCTTTCCGCTCCAAGAAACCCATTGTTGGTGTCATTGGACCTGGCTCTAGCTCAGTTGCTATCCAGGTCCAGAACTTGTTGCAGCTTTTCAATATACCTCAGATTGCTTATTCTGCCACAAGCATGGACCTAAGTGACAAAACTTTGTTCAAGTATTTTATGAGAGTTGTGCCATCTGATGCACAGCAAGCACGGGCTATGGTGGACATTGTCAAGCGCTATAACTGGACCTATGTTTCTGCTGTACATACTGAAGGTAAGAGGTTATTTTTTTCCATATAGGAATGCCTTTGAACTACTTTGATGTGGTCTAATAGACAGATGATGATAGTTTGATGTTCTTGGTTTTTTGCCAGTCAGTTTTCAACAGTATAGACTTTTACTTATTAATAACTTCACATTCTCTGTGGGGCTGAAGTAGCATCATATTGATAATGGCTGAAAACAAAGTTTGAAATACAGGATTGTGTGTGCTCTAGGGCCACTTGTTGCTAAAAGTGCTTACTCTGGAGTCTCCTAAGTGACCTTAATTTAATTTAGTCGACATTTATTTATTTTTCTTTATCCACCAACCAGTGTATTTATGCAGAATAATCATTTTGACTGTATTAGTGTCAATGGGTAATGAGAAAGCGTCTGGTCTTCCTAGTGCAGAAAAGAGCTAAATCATCATTTGAAACTGTAGCTGAGTCAGAATGTGTTCCTGCTTAATATATGAGCCACAGAGGCATGAATACTAGAAAATGTAATTCTGGCTAATATTTGAATGCAAGTTGTCCCAGCTCCTCGAGACCAAAACTGTTTCTATCCTTTTTATAGTAGTCCATGGAGTATTGCACCCACTTCTTGCTCTGCATCTGGCCATTGGTTTTGGGAGTGAGCAAGGGAAGTCTCCTCAAAACTTCCTCATACATTTATGCTCCATCAGATGTCCAGAAAATCAGAACTGTGTGCTAAATTGCTTTCCTCTTTTTATTAATTTTAGTTAGAGCTTAAGCTTTATACCCAGTGTTCAGAAGAGTATATGATTAAAGGGAAATGCTATGAAAAAGCTTACCTGATCTCATTATTCCTTGTATTGACAGAGTTGAGTGGGTTCATCTTGCTATAAGTGACTGGAATTTCATATTGCCGTAAGAGCAGGTTTCACCAGCCCCTGTCTAAAGATACCACCATTTAATGAGTTTTCTGGAGTTAAATTCTGTGATGAATTTTCGGATCTCACCAGGTCGCCTCTGTTCAAACAGACAAAACGTCGAACAGAAAGCTCAGAATATGATCTGGGAATTAAAAATGTTATGAAGAGATTGAGTAGTGGTGGCGACGTTGCTGAACAGCAGCAGATGCTGCTGGCTTTATTACAACCAATAGAAAGCAGATTGTCCTTCCCACACACTGCCTATGCTTTTCTGGCAGACTTTATACTATTCAAAGCCCTTTTTGGGGAGATGCTGGTCCAACGCTAGTATGTAGATATCTTTTTCCTCCGACAGATATGTAGACAGCTTGTTCTGCAGTATTAAAAAAAAAAAAAGTTAGAACTTGCATGCAGATTGTTGCAATCATGTTTCCATCACAATAATGAAAGCTCGTAAATAACTGCAGCCTCTTTTGAGTATAAATCACTCTACGTCACATCATGTAGTGAAGGTATTCTGTGCCAGCTGATGCCTTTGGCATGGCTTGGTGTGCAGCCTTCGCTTCACAAATATGTATGAATAACATCACGGTCAAAAATAATGCCACTGATGCATCACATTAGCATAAGATTTTATATCCTGACTATTTTTGATGACTTGTCTAATTTTTGCTATGAACAACTTTTACACCTCTGCTTACTGAGAGGGGATGCTTATATATTCAGTGTGGGAATTGTCAAGCTTATATCAAGGTCTGATGCTACACAGAGTGAGAATATTTACTTTTACCACTTCCCGTGGACACTCTGTTTGGAGCAGATGGTAACATATGGCATGTTAATCTTATGGCAGAGGAACTTTGCACTGTGCATTGGAAAGAAGGGAATAGGGACACAAGGGTTGAAGCTGGAGATAGCTGTTATGGGCAAGACAAGAGTAGTAAATGACAGAGGAGCTGAGTGTGAAGAAGGAGAAATGGTGAATGATATATCTAGTACAACATGTGCCTACTTCTGCCACTATTAAAGTGGACAAGATAGGTGGTACATTGTTAATACCTGAAGCCTCATATCATTCATAGCATATTTACAGCAATGTAACTCTGGACTTCAATGAATGAACATTAAACTTGGGTTCTGGTGACCTTATGATCCTATCATCTATTTGCATAGTCTGGTCATGATGAAGAATATGCTCTCCAGTTAAATAACATCACACAAATGTTTTCTAACAATAGAACAGATGGTATTTATAATGGGATAGAAAAATACAAACTGGTCAAGGTATTTTTTTGAAATGTGACAATGTCTGATGTTCTGGGCACTTTCCAAAGATTATAGCAGATGTTATCCCTTCCAGTAACAGAAAGATTTAAAAAAAAAAAATACCATAAAAATCCCTATAGATGAATGTTAAAGAAAAGGAATTGAGTAAATAAGCAAAAGAGATATTATTTATTTATATTATTTTTATTTTTGTAATTATTTTTCATTTTAATATGGTATCTGTTTACTTGTAAACATTCTGAATATACCCGTCTACTCAGTGTCGTACATTCATAGGTATTATTTCAAAATAGAAAAAAAAATTTGTTGAACCCTACTCCTTGCAATTTTTATCGACTTAGGATCTTGCCCACCCCTTGAGAGTGATCCTTCTTTCAGTGCCTCCAGTGATTCTGGCCATCTACATTCATTATCTTTAGCTAATCTTCATGCATTAGCCAGACTCTTCTGAAATATGATCTTTGGTTTCTGGGAAGGATTCCCAAGGAGAGGGAAGCTCCTGTCTTTCAAAGCTGGATGGGGAGAAAAGAAGAGGCAGGAAAAGCTTGGTTATTTCATTGCTTTGGTAGTTCCATCAGCAGATAAAGTTATAGTCTCTTTTTGGTCTAGTATAAGAAAAGCCTGGCATAAGTCAATAGCTTCATAATAAAAAGCTTCTTGTTTGAATCTTTCCTTCGTGCACTTACTAATTATCTGTGTCTGCAGTGGATTAATATTTTGGGAGATTGATCTGAAGTTGTGTTGTTAAACCCTTATTAAAGACTTCCAGATTTAAAATACACAAAAATGTTGAGAGGTTCTTGTAAGCTTTGCTCCTTTGACATTTAGCATCAGGGTTTAATCTAGGGGATGTCTCCAGGTGTACAAGGAACCACTAAGAGTACATTTTTTTCCTAAGAATGGGAAGGTAGCAAGCACTATTGTCAGTGGAGCTCTTGTAATTTTAAGGAGGAAGTTTCTGCAATCCAATTAATAGGAAATATGAGTACCAAATGAAGGATATTTCTCATAAAGCAACAGTCATCTCCACTTACTGTAGTGTCTTTTACATATGCCAATCAGAAATCTTTGCAAGTCTTAGATAGTCTTAGGTTGTAACTCCCCTTGCTCGGCTCTGTCAGGAATGATATGTGCCACTGGCGTCATTATCTTCCCCCACTCTCCAACTCTTTCTTGCATTTAATGATTTGTGGGGCTCTACTCTGAACAATCTGGCTTTAAAATAAATCTTTTTCACACACCATCAGGGCACTTTTTAAAAAAGCCTCATCAGTTCTGAAGTCCAGGTCACACCGTGGTCCCATGAACACACAGGTTAACACTGCGCGGCAGGGAGGTAGGAGTGAGCAGGCAGAGAGAAACTGTGATGGGAAACTCCTTGTACTGAGGACCTATCACTTAAAGCCTGAAGCAAATGCCTTCAACTTTATGGATTGCTATGACAGGCATGCAGGGTGCGCTGGAGACCATTTTATTTGAAGTTTGCATACTGAACTAATTCTTTCAACTGATCTTACAGATGTTTTTTTCCACCACCGTGGCAGGAGCAGAGCTTAAACAAACTTTCCTTAAACTTAAACCAACTTTCACTTCTTATACCAATTTCGCAGACAGACAGCAAGTCAATAATGCAGCTGAGAACTCAGACTGTGCCGCTCTCTGAGGCAAAGTAGCTCAGCAGAGAGAAGCCCCCTGCTTTAGTCCCCCAATTTCTCAGAGCACATTAGGGATCCTTTTTAGCTCATGTAACTGTTGTCCATCCCCAGGGAAACTAATGCACGTAGAAGGGTGTAGAGAGGAAAATTTGTGCCTGTATTTCAATTTTGGGTGGTGATGGTTGGCATGTAGATGGGCCATGCAGCTCAAGCACCCCTGGTGTTTTGTCTTGGCCTTTTCTTGCTTAACCACTTGGCACCACAACTAATCGGAAACAGGAGAGAAGCTGGCTGTCTGCCTCAAGAGAAAAAGAACTGTCTGTTTACCTCATTTCCCATATGAAAGCTTTCCCTGGTCTTTTTGAAAGATCAGAGAAAATATATACAATTTTGTCTCCTCCCATCATTGCAGTTTGAAGGCCTCATTGAAAGCCCATTTGAAGTTGGTACTCTCCCATTGACTAGACTGACATTTGGATCAGGCCTTCCTAGTCAGAAACAAGGTCAATCCCTGAGAGTCTGTGCTTAAGATTTGCCTGGAGCCAAATGAATTAATAATTTGAAAGGCAATTTTCATTGCCATTAGAAACCATTTATTTTGTCGCTCTGAATGGAGTGAAGAGGTGAGGTATGCTGGAAAAACAGAACTGCACAGCGGTACAACTGAAACATAATAGGCCAAATTTATTGGGTGTGGCAAGGGATAAATTTCACTCCATTATGTAAAAGGTGTGATTTACTTTTGAACACAGCCTTAAGAAAGAAGCCACTTTGTTAACATTTTCTTTAGACAGCTCTGCAGGTAAACATTGGATCAAACTCATCCTCAAAGTCCTCTCTGTTTAATATCACTTTCCTCCATTTAAATTTGTCATAAATGCATATAAAGAGATGGTTCACATTCATTTTCTTAGGCAAGCATAACAAAAGCAGAACTTTTTTTCCTGCAGATAAGGATTATTTTACACATTTCCTTTCATATTTGTTCAAATGTGCCTGGTTACAAGACTACTTTTGCCTACATCATTTGCTACCAAGTAAAGAGCAAAATGAAAATTAGTCATAGTCTGTGAGAATAGGACGAAGAAATGAACGAAAGAGCTGCAACAAGTTGACCTTAAACCTGCTGCTTGGAACATATTGTACTTATATGACGTTGTGGAGATTTTTCTTTCAGACTCTAGATTTTTCGTCTTTAGATACAAAAAACTATATCATGGTCAGAAATATTATTTGCTTTTCACAAAATAATATGATTGAAAATTAGATTAATTTTATTTTAAGTCTAGGTGATATTTTTTCATGCTTTATATGCAGAAAAAAACCACATAGAAATAATGAACCAAAAAATGTCATTGCTAGTCCATGAAAATATTTTCAATTTCAAAGAAAATTTGTTTCTAAAAATCTGTTTCTGAAAATTGAAGAATGTCCCGTCTAAAGACTAGAGGATGTTCTATTTCAACAATATTTAATTTTTGCCTTTGGGCAAAATAATTACTTGAGTTTTTTTATTTTTAAAATTACTTTTATTTTTTATTTTTTGAGACTTTTAAACTGTTTCAAACATAATTGTTGAGATCAGGATGATCACAATTTTATATGCTTTCAATCACATTAATCTTGTAGCAAAAATAAAAAATATCTCTCATCTGAAAGAGAATATGGGAAACGGAAAACCCAGTTCCAGTCCTATCCTGTTGAGGTGTTTGCGCATTTTTATTCAATGTTGACATCTGTAACAGAGGTGGCTTTTTTTTGCCCAATTTCAAATATTTATCCTAGCATCACAATTGTGAAAAGAGAGCAAATGCTATCACTCAGCTGGGAATACTGAGATAGAAAACCGAAGTAGCATCAAGTTAATGTTTACTTTGTTCTGCAGTTACTGACTAACCGGACAGCACTTTAACATTGCTGGCAGACTGCTCAGGCCAGACATACCCACCGTGAGGCATCTTAACTGACAGAAAAATATAAAAAAAGGGGTATACTCTGGAGTGTAATGGGGATGAAGATTGTTAGGGGAAATACCATGAGACAGCAAAGAGAAGGCGAGCAAGGAGGTGTACTATTCTAAAGTTTTAAAAAAAAATCACTTTGAAAGGGATGGTATAAGGTAGACTTAGCCAAAAGAAGGACATATGGATCTTCAAAATGTCATTTTGTTTCTTTTGTTTAGGGGCTAAGTGTTTGAAAGTCACTTTTTCTGTCACTTAGACTCTATAGCTACTCAATGAAAGTTGCAGTTCATGAAACTTGTCTTCACTGAGAAGAGACAGTGGAAGTCCAGCATCCTCCAGCTTCATCTTAAATTTGTCTTCTGCCTTAGGCCTGGAAATGGCACAGTTCTTGTCCCCATCCCCAGGGTGTACCTCTTCAGTCAGGGAGGGATCTATCAAGTTGATGAGATTTGGAAATCTTTCAGGAAACAAGGTTTCACTGCACAGTGCCTGCTGGGTCAGATCAGTTTTATGAAAAATGGTCCTTCTAATATATGCTATCAGATACCATGGGTAGTGATAGTTGTTCACTGTCCTGTATCCCTTATTGATATTTTGTCTTTGAGATGAAAGAATACATGCTATAGACTTGGCTGGGAAACAGATATTCCACACAATTAAAAAAAAAAAACACACAAAAAAAACCAAAAAAGAAGTTCCTGAAAAATTTTTTACCCCAAGTCAGAATTGAAAGCCAAAATAAAAACATTTTTTAGTGAATGAAAGCTATGATAAAATTCAGAAGTCGGTCAAAATAAACTGCTTGTCTTGTGGTTATATTAAAAGAGTTGCTAAAGGTAACTTTATAAGTCAAATGGAAACTTCATTCAAAAAAGTGTCAACTTTTAAAATTTTTGCACAAATGTTAATGTTCTCTGACAATTTTGATAAAAGGTGTTTTACTCAGGGAAGAGCTGGAAGGTTCCCCCTCGTTCCATTTTATTTGGCTTGTCTTCTATACCACCAATCCTGTATACAAATTAAACATTTTTTGACATCTCATTAATCCAAGAGTTAAGCAAGGGCTGATGAACCAGGTCTCATTATTCATTATTTGTGATGATTTGTGGTATTTCTGCATCAGTTGTATAACTTCTCCTTCTTATTCTTGAAACCATAGTTTTTTATTTTTCCATGCATGCTACCTAGTGACAGGAAATTTAAATCATGAATTTGTGAAGTAATTTTTCTTAGATTTCAAGGTCAAAAGTGCAGTTAGTACACTTTGGTATAAGGAAAAAACCCCAAAACATTATTTCATATTCCTTGATATAGATCCTGTTATAGAGAATTCAGGGGAGATCAGGGCCCTGTTGTGATGGGAGCCAGGAAGAAGGGGAGCGAGACAGAAAAAAGCTACCCAACATCACTGGAAGGACTAGGATGAGAACCCGCTTTCCAGAGTGCTAGTTTAAGACCCCAGGTATGAAAAGACTTCACCAGACAATAGAATTTAATTTCCTACATAAACAAGGAAAAGGAAGATGCCCTGCACTTGTCAGTATTTTTATGCATCAAAAACATATTGTAGGTAGCTTAATAGTGCAGGAGTTAAATCAATGTTACTTCAAAATTGGAAAGTTCCTGTATAGTGAAGGAGCAGAATAGATATTTACATTGGTCCATACATGAAGGACCACTTCCTGTACTTACAAGAGCTAACTTGTGATTTCTCTGAAAGCTAAGAAAGGCAAAAGGCCTGTGCTGGATCTTTTAAACTTTTCAGTCTTCCCTAAGGCAGTTCTGACTAGCTGATTCTTGAATCATGCAGGAGACAGTGATCTTGGAGGTGAATCAAAAATTATAGACTTTGCTTTAATTTAATTTGGAAGCCACTGGACAGAGAATAACATTGCATCTATCTTACTAAAATCTGATTGCAGGCTCCTGATGATGTGGAGGCATACCATGCTGGAATGCAGAGTATTATACATAAATACATTGTATGTGTATACATTAAAGAAGTGATTGGGAAGGTTATTAACAGAACAGTTACCATCTACCTTGGCAACTGAATTTTGAGACAATCCTATTCATAAATCACAGCCTTGTTTTTAAACTAATGTATTTTAACTCATCATTCTGAATATGCTGACTGGAAAAAAACACGGTTAAGATTTCCTCTAATTGAGGGGTTTGATTTTTTTTTTTTTTTCCTGGAAGTGTCTGGCTACATTTATGGCTGGCCAGATACATGGTCCAGGTGATATATGTGGAAGCCTTCATATAAAATCAATTACATTGTCAAAGGGCAGATAAACAATGTATTGGGAATGGCCATTGCTCAAAGTGCAATATGTACTAGACAAGCTGGAAACATAATAACTGGGGTGGCTGTAAACCAGCACACTGAATGAATCCCACAGCCAAAATCCAACCTAACTGTTGAGAACCGTGGAAAGATGAGGAAAATTACCTGTTCCTCAGTCTGTTGTGAGCTACTCAAATGCTTCTTATTTGTCCTTAACTAGGGTTTGATTTTTTTTTTTTTTTACCTTTTCTTCCTGAGATAGATTTCTTCTAACTTCCTAGATGATATTACAGGCATTAGGAGGAAGCTGAATAGAGGTACTGCCAAAAGAAAGGTGAAAAATTGTAGTGAGAGGACTATGATCAGAATCTAGGAAATTACCTTACCTCAGTGCTAAGTTTTTTTGTGATCAAGATAGTTACAGCAGGTGAACCAGTTGTCCAACATTGCTATTTTGGAGTTCATAAAGTTTTAGGCAAGTATGTATAAACTATAGTTGATCTAGCATGGCAGAGTCACAGAACATGTTCACCTTTCCCTGATTTGAAATTACAGAAGTCTGTTCTCCATATCTTAGTTCTGCTATGTAAGATAGGTAATAAAATGACAACTAGTCATTGGTAGTTACTGCTTAGGCTAAAACATATTGTTTATGAAAATACACACAGAGTGTCTTCACTTAAGGACTTCATGTAAAGACAGAGTTGATTTCACTGTTGGGTAGTCTGTTCAGACTGTGAATTATCCGTTCTTCAAATGAAATGACTGACTGTGTTGCTCCAACCTATAGCCCCTTGTCTTGATATGTTCTCAGAGGTTCTCTTCCCAGACATTGTTCTAATCTTTCTTTTGGCTAAACCAAAGAACTTTAGTTCTCCCGTCACTTCTGTAAAGTGTTTTTTCCAGATGCTAAGTTATTCTTATAGATCTTGTACAAACATTTCCAGTTTTGTCAAATCCTTTTTTAAAAGCAGGTACCCTTTTTTGTGCTCCTTTTTAGGGGGATCGGTACTCCATTTACTTCTTCAACTTGCAGTCAGGCAGGAAATTGTTTTCCATAGATCAGCATACAAGCTGCTGTTTCTTACCTTATTAGCAAACCAATACAGTGGTGGCCTATAAACTTGTACTGTTTATTTTTCCCTTTTACAGTTATCTGCCTCCATCTTGTCATAACTCATTTTCTGCCCATCTGGCTTACTATCTCACCTTCCTCAATGTTTGATGTTTTTTTCTTTTTTCTTTCTACCGTCTCTTTTTCTGGTTACATTAACTCCTTGCTTCTCCCCTCTGGTTAGGTTTAACTTTTTTTTCCTCTTATCCCTCCCCATTCAAAATAAGATTACCAAACAATTTCAGGTAGATAATTGTATGAATAAGATAGGGTGCACTGATGTGGAAATCTCTAAAACTTTTGGCTTATGTGATCATGACTATCAGCAAATGCAGATTGAGCCCTGGCTAAAATAAAGGACATAAAAGTTGTACACTATTTTAAAAGTTCTTTCACCTGGAGAATCCAGACTTAGTCCAGATGCCTTCTAAAGTTCAAGCTTTAAAGTCCAGATTCTCATTAAAAAATCTGATTCTGACTAGATGCATTATTCAGCAATTCTACATTTATTTTGTCTTAAAGCCTTGAGTATCACAGTTGTTCAATTTGCAGATTTGGCATTTAGTGAAAAACAGGACATTTTTTTCATTTGCAAGCAAAGCCTTGAAGGTGAAAGATAAGCTGAAATCCTTCCTCTGTTTTACCTTCGTTGGTTTCAACAATCTTCATACCCAGCTTCATTCTCATCGGAATAGGTTTCTTCGCCAAAATATCTGTTGCACTTGAAGAACCCAACGCCATGCCCCATCCACCTTGTCTCCACCAGGTTGCCTCAGAGACAGTCTTTGTAAGGAAGACAAGCGAGCAGTCAGGGAGCATACTGACATGCTCTTGAGGATGTTCCCTGGCTTGCAGAAAGTATTGTAGATAGCTGTGATCTCAGAGCTGTGCCGAACAGGCAGCAGAGATGCATCCTGACAGTGAGTGGAACTATATTTAGGCATGGAAAAGGAGCAAAAGCCAGAAGTTTGGAAAGGGATATTATACCTTCTGTTGAAGGAGGACAAGCAGTGAGGTTCAGTTCCTTTCCTATTTCCATGCTGGCTTTGCAGCTCAGAGAAGAATTTTATCATAGATTTCCAAAGAACTCCAGGGGGGAAAATTAGTAAAAACCTGCAGGTGCTGCTCATTTGGTTTTATGAGTAGAACAGAACTTAAGGTTGCATTTGGTAGGTAAGTAGTTCTCCCTTTTTCTTTCATCTTTACCACACAAAAATACAGGATTCAAATCCTTTTCACATTAACAGAAGCTTTAAAAAAGATTAGGATATGTGCCCAAAATGAGAATATGAGAAAGTGTATATTATCTTTCCAATATAAGCTTCTCATATGTCTTCAGTCATGGTTATATATATAAAGGGCTTCTTTGTTTTTTTCTTTCCAACAGTGCTGTGGGATGTGAAGTTACCTTGCTCATTTTCATGCATATGTAAAAAGACAGGCAATATGTCTGACCTATTTCTTTCCTTAAAGGGAAAGTATGAGACTGGCTCAAATTTAAGGGGTCTAAAAAAATGTTGAAGTTGGATCAGATGCTCTCTTTCTCTGACTTGCGTCTCTCCCTTGAAAGCCCACTGTACAGGGTATTTAGATATTCAACTTCTTTTTTGGCACCTCCATGCCTACTGAAAAGAAAGGGATATGTAGACGGTCTATGTCTTACTGGATATGGGGCTGAAGGTTTTGTTCACTTAGACAGAATTTCTATGGAGGGATTTTTTTTTTCCCCAAATGCAAAGGCATTTATGCAAAAGCATAGATGTCAGCATGCTTAAGTAGCTCAAAATGAAGCATCTGGTACAGCATACATTCAGGGATCTCAACCTTATGGATTTTGTATAGAAGTTGGACTTACGCAATGACTGGGACAGGCTAGGAAAGTAGTTCCTTCTGGTAAGCTACCTGAGATTCAACCAAGGAGTGTAAGCTTTATAGTTATAACCGTATCCTGCTACAGAGTTTTATTGAAAAAGTGAAAGTTACTTGACCTGTATACTTACAAATTTCTCTTTTCCTCCACGATTCCCTATTTGGCTGTTTCTTCAATTGTGCGACCTTCCTCCCCCTCCCTCTCTCTCTGGCCTCTCGCCTGTTAACTAGAACTGTCAGAATCATCCAGGCTAACATAGTCCTTTTCTTTCCCTGCTCCCAAGCTGATTTTATTCCAGCTCTATGCATTATTCATGTGTATTCAACCAACAGTTTATGCAGACAGATTCTGCTATGATGTGAGCTGTTCACAGGCTGTTCAGGCAGGGCTAGACAGTGCCTTTAGGCACCACTCTGTGGGAGAAGTGACATGTAAATGATGCTGACCCAGGAGGCAAGGTGCTGAGAAGCCTCTCAGTCACACATGGTTGCTTAAAACCGTGTCAGGCCGGTGCTGCAGCCTCTTCATCCACATGCAATGGTGTGCACACTAAGCCACACTATGAGAGGGAAGACTATTGCGTTCTCAACTCTGTGCTGTGGATCTGCCTTTGCTGTTTGGTTAGCTTATGTCTCTGTGGGCTGGAAACACAGTACTATCTCTTCTTCTAGCCCCATTCAACTGCTCTGGTCAAGAGTGGGAGTCAAATTAAATCACCAGAACTAGTAAATTTGGCCTGAGAATATTGGGTGTGGAGAGCAGGACAGTGCAGTGGCTACTGGAGCAGGAAGTTTGGGATGATTTATGTGGAAGTGAGAGACCCAGTTCTGTGCTCTTCTGGACTACCCATGTGGCCCCAATGAAATTGTAGAGATCATGCCAATGTCTCATGATGGAGAGACTGGTTCAGACACACCAAGGTTGCATTGGGCTCTGCAATTACATTATTGTGCTCAAGTTGATCAATCCATTGGGAAGTACAGCATGGGACATGACACTGTGTTGCTGAGGATCTCAGCTAGTGGCTCTGCACAACCGGCTAGATCAGAGCTACATTGGGTATGCCTGCAGCCCCTTCTGTAGCCTGCTGTGGACATGCCTCCAGCCATCTGCAAGGGGACTTGCTTAATGATTTCATAATGGTTTGGCATTTTGTAGGCTGAGAATTGGCACACATGGGTGTCTTTGAAGCATTTGCTCCAAACACCCACATTTCAAATGTGTGATGAAAGTGTTGTGAGGATCAATACTTTGGAGAGTAAGGGACACTCAGACACTACTGGTAATGTAGGGCAGAGAAGCTCATGGACATGTAGTTTGTGTACGTGTTCTGTTACCGACCACGCATGGGTTTGTGCCCTTAGAGAAGGAGGTACTTTGAAACATTATTGAGAAAAGTACCTTGATTGACACACCTCCCCTAGGAAGGCAGAAACACAGAGGACACTGGAAGCCTGGAAAACTGAAAGCTTGAAGGCTGATTCCTATTTCTCTTTTACACACAAGTTTTTAACTGATTTTGTTTTTTCTACTCTTGAACAGTTGGTAGAGTGGGTGTTACATCCAACACCTCTGTGTGACAAATCTCAGCCTACAAAATACTGACACATTAACCATATGGGACCTAATTATGCCGCCAGCTAAAATACAGGTGCAAGTCACAAAGGATCCGTTTGCTATATGTGCATGGGCCCTATAGAACCTTACAGTATGTTTTCCTACACAAATCAGGGAGTTCATTTGACATTTGCAACATGCATGGCTTCATTGAGATGCGTAGAGCCTAAGCTTTAATATATAACTGAAATAAAAGGTGAGTTTTTACTCACAAGATGGAACGGTTTGGGGGAGAAGGGGCAGTGTCAGTGTGTGCGTACCGATAAATGAAAAAAATTGTCAAGGTCTTCCCAGAAAGTAGTATTTCAGAATTTTGCAGTCATATCCATAAAGAAAACTGGCTAAAGGTAGCCAGTCCTTACAACAGTGGAGCATTGCCATCCTCCGTCTACAGACAATCTGGAACAAAGCAGCCTGGATTTGGCAGTGCGCTCCCTGCCCTGTCTGTCTCGCTGGGATGTCAGTTCAAAGACATGAGCGCTATATAATGCCACTTGCAGCAATTTCATCACAGATTATTTTATCAGGTGGGCTGTGGAAGGGCAGGAGTGAACTCTGTGCAGATTGGATATGACTGCCAAGAGGACTCTTAGCAAGAGGGGGGGAAGCAGAATATCAAAGATCTAGGTGAAGGAGAAAGAAGAGAGTACAGGATTAAGAGAAACAAAGTGCAGAAGTAGCAATGGTGCTTAAGATGAACTGTTTCACTGATACAGTTTCTAGATCTGAGTATTTAATAGACTCTAGATCCTATTCAGAACATGCCATCTACAGGCCCTGAAATGCTTCACGACTTAAATATAATTTTACTACCAGGGAACCAAAAGACTGGAAGCTGGCGTGCTGTGCTGGAGGTTAACCATGGCACGTATCTTGTTTCCCAGACCTCTGGTCTCCCTTGTACTAGGCTATCTTTCATGGTCAATGGTCATAACCTGTTACTGTATGGGAGGTGCCACGCTGGGTCCTTCCCTCGTTGTTTGTGTAAATTCAGTGGGGAGCAGAAGGCCTGAAGTTTTTCGTCAAATGAGAAGTGAGAATGCAGCGAGGTGCTCTCAAGGGACTAAATATTTTTGCAGACATAGCTAAATTACAAGCAAAAGCAAACTATGGAATACAGCAATAACTCAAAACTGTGTTTGCATTTATAAGCAGTTGATTTGTCCTAAATATGTCAAGTAGAAATGACTGAATTTTGCTTTATAATATGGCTCTTCAAATCAATCATGTTAATAACTTCTCATAAGCTGATGGTTTCTCTCTGGCTAGATAAACATGTCATTTTGATATGATCATGGTAGAGGTGCTACTAGCTTCATTGCATAAGCAAGAAATGAGTAATTACTTCACAATTTTGTAGAGGAGTTTGTAAAAAAATCATAACTAGAACTATGACAACATTTGAGAGGTTTTTGTGTGTGTTTGTTCTCTGCATTAGTGTGAAAAAATATTTTTATAGCATTTTCCTTCATTTTTCTCTGTACAAAATAGATAAACATTTTATAGGAAAAGGGGAAGAGTTGGGTTTTTTCTTTAATGAAAAATGCTTTTCAAAATGGGAAGAGTGGGTACTTGTGCATTGTCATTTTCTGTTGGTGGAATTTGCTATAGTCTTATCACCTACACACCACACCTCTGGACAGCCATGGGTTAGAGGTCATATGCCCAATGGCTGTTTTTCTGTCCTCTAAATTAGCAATGGTGACATTTGCAGTGAAACTATTTTGTTAATCTGCATGGGTGTGTAAGAAGATGCTCTGACTTCAAAGATCAGCATTTTGCCTGGCATGCAAAATTTACTGAATAAATAGTAAGACTGATTGCTTTGGGTTTAAATATAATCTAAAAAGTATTTGGAGCAACATACTAAGTAATTACATATCTCAGGGAGTAGGTCAGATTGTGAATATGGTCTATTTATGGGCTTTGCTTGAAATGTTTTGATCTATAAAATGTTGTATTATTCTAAATTCCACAGTGAGGTTTTTGACACAGTATAATCTTTGCAACTGAAAAGTCTCCAAAAAGTTACCAAGTGACGCTTTCTAATAGGAAGGATTTTGTACTAAGAAAGGATATTTACTGCCTTCTTTCCATCACACATTGCTTTAACGTTATGAATAGTTTGCAAATAATTAATAAGTGTTTACCAATTAGTTACAAACTACATATTAATTAGGTGCCTAACCTTTCTTATAGAAAGTCCGTAGTACCGAAACACCCAGTCCTGCAGTTGGGCAATCTCCTGAGTTATGCATGAATTCAGTATCAAGGAGAGATACCTGACCTATCTGTGGATAAATCAGTTGTGGAAAAAGCACCCCTTAGGTGCTCAGACTGGTCTTGGTCTGACTTGGTCTCAATAGCCTTGACTCAATGCTGTGCTTGTATGGCATCCTGTCATGTACTTCTGCACAGCGCCATTAGAGTATACATGCATTGCCGGTTTGTTCAGCAGGAACATGAGGATTTCTTTCACAAGCCAAGAACTATTTTTTTTGTCTACCACTCTGTATTTCTTTGTGTATCACTGTGATTCTGTTGTCTGTTTATTTGCACTGAAAGCTTTTCCTCTCTCTTGTTATGCATTTGAATAGCATCTAGCATCAAGGTACCCTCACCTTAGCTGGTGCCCATATATGTCATTATAAGTAATTTATGAAAAGAATTTCCATTCCCAAATATTAGCACATGCAGTCTTGACTGACTTTACTGTTAAAGCCTGAGTCCTTTTCTTTCATCGACTGTTTTATTTCTTCAGTCCAGAGAGTGCAAAGGAATTGGACAAAAAGAGATGGCAGTTTCAATCCATCACATACTCTGCAGGGTTCTGGTTCAGCAGGTGCTCTGAACCCTTTTTCTATTTCTAGTCTGAACAGTTCAACTGGCTAAGAAGCAGCAAATCAGAAAGTATCCTTTGCTGATAGACAATAGACTCCTGAATGCATGTTTGACAACTGTTTAGTATTATCTGCTAGAACGAGAACAATGCTGATGAAGAAATGGCATGCTTGCCTTATTTACATGTTTCGTCAAGGACTCTTACTGTGTGTGGCAATCAGTTTATTCACTTTCTTCCTTGCAATACTTTTCTCTGAGCAAAGCCCCTTGACTCTTTGGTCTTGACTGAAGCAGAAACAGCTATATTATTGTAAATTCTGTAAAACCAGCACCTTGGAATAAACTTGCTGTTGGAGATCACTGATGGCTAGCAAAATGCTAGTTCTACATATTTGTGTTGTTGATATGAAAAGTGGTACTTGTAATACGCTGGTCGCTCAAAACTCTATCTGAAAATTATAAGCACCCACGTGGAACTTTGGACATTATTCCAGTTCTGGTGTCAAGACCTTATATTTCTCATATTTCTAAGAGTAATTCTAGTCTTTTTGAAACAGCTTAACCTGAAGCTGTTTGGGACAGGGAATGGAATCTCCCTGGGCATGTGTGCATCACAAAATAAAAAAGACCAAGGGCTGAGCTTAAGCACTGCACTTTCTGTTAACGCACACCCTGCTCCTCTTCTGGACCACTGCAATGATCCCTATACAAAGCAAATCTGCTATAATGGGGACTGGACCTAAGCAGTGGATGCAGACTAATCTATGTTACTTGTCCTTGTCCTGTCCCTTGTCCAGTCTTCTATTGTGCAGAAGCCCTTGTGTGAACATAAAGAGGCAGCATCCCTCCTTGTGAGCTTTACTGTAGTAAATGTCATGTAATTCTGAATTTTCAGTTGCTATACCTGAAGAATCTTAGTTTGCTTGCTCTTGAAAAACTGGTACATTCTGATCATACTAGACCTGCCTATTTTGAATACTTCGTGATTTATACTGTCTCCAACTGTGCCCGGGAATTATTTGGGGCAGTTCTATTTGATCCAAGTAAAAATGATTCCAGGGACTACTATAGCAATTTAATGCCATAGAGAATCATGTTTCAGTACTAGGGAATGTTCTCTGGTGGTGCTTTAATATACTAATATAAATGTTACCTTTGTTTCCCAATAAATATCTTTCTTAACCTGCAGGCATATATTAAAGAAAGCAGTTATGAATACAAGCACACAAACAGATTTTCACTCCACTCGAATCTTTGCATAGTCTTCTTTGTTTTCCAATGATCTTAATTTCTTTGCAGCTCTCTACAGCTTGTTGAGATCTTTAGTAGCTGAAAATGTATTATTATTAAATGTGCTTTGTTTTATTGGAGTGAATAATGAGACACTAAAAAATGCTAGCTGTAAGCTCACTCAGTTTTAATTAAATGAATATATTTTGTATAAACATTGTTGTTTATTGAAAGATGGTTAATTTCAAAAGAACAGGTATTTCAGAAATTAAGAAAGATAATGAATTATATAAATTAAACTACTCAGGATCAGACAGTCAAATACAAAGCAGAACGAGCACTGAGGCAAAGATGGCTTTCTTATCCAAAGTTTTCATCCCAGTTAATGGTATCTGTTGGAATGGGATCTGCTGGGGATGAATTTCCCCATTGGGAATGGAGGGAAGTGCTCTAAAATCCCTCAGAAAGTTTATTTAGATAATGTATCATGGATATCCAAAATAGTAATAAAGTAAAAATTGTAAAAGTCAAGATGAGTTAAATCTCACAAAGTAAATAAAAACAGATCGCTAAAGTCTATCATTGCTGTGTGCAAAGTTATGAAGAACAAGAACAGATTGAGTCAACATTAAAAGTAATTCAATCTTGGCTCTAAGCCAAAACAAACATTTCTTGGCATAGAAGTCGTGCAAAAGATAGCTCTATTTCATTTTTCTTCAAGCTGCTAAATAAATTGTCCCGGAGACCCTATCCACTCAATGGAGAGTCACTTCCAAGGGGTGATTCAACCCTCCATTCTGTTTAACCTCTTCATTAGTGACTTGGATTATTGCCTTCCTAACTTGGGTACTTTAGATAAGTATTTAAAATCACGTGTGCTGAATAACAGTATTCATAAAGATGAAGACTGTAGAATATGAAGGCAAAGGCAAGTTAATTGGCAGGAAGGGGAATGTGGAAGTGGAAATGACCACAACTGAAGTGGAAGAAAAACTCATCAGTAAAATTAAAGGGAGTGTTGGATAGTTTTGGTCCCAGAGGATTAAGACTAGTTATCTGTGAAATCATAAACTTGGCAGCAAGGTCTTTTTTAGAGGGACTTTTAGACTATCTTTTCGGGGTTCCTTAAAGAAGACATTGTTTCAGGGTGGCAGTGTAATACTGGAGAATAGCATAGACAATGGATATGCTTTAATACATGTTTGTGTGGGTGGAATGATCTCATTAGCCACAGACCATGTCTCTGTAATATGTTTGCTTTCAAACAAACTTTGAAGAAAAGGATATGGAAGTAAATGTAAGATCCTAGATATTTTTGATCTTTTTATCATGGGATTATTGATTTTATTTTATTTTTTTCTCCTTAAAGAGAGAAAATGTAGTTTGGATTTCCTCTGTTCAGGCTTGTTAAGTGCTGATATAGTGCTACAGAGGAAATTAGAGTTAGGGTTTGGGTTTCTTAGTAGTTGGAAAATGCTGCCGTGAAACTGAGGTGGGCAGGAGACTGGGTGACATGGAAAAAGAAGGTGTAGCGTTGCATAAGGTTCTTCACAGAAGTCTTCCGTGATCAACACTGGGACTAATTTCATGTAATGTTTTTGTAACTAATGTAAGTATAATTAATTTAATCCCTGGGATTTTCTAATGATGGAAAAATATTAACCAGTAGGAAGGAGAAAAAGAGCAATTGTACAAGAAGAATTAGATGGGTTTGGAGACTAGGCTAAAAGAAATTGTACCAGGCACTTAAAATCTTCCCTGTCTTTAGGTATCTAACCTAAATAGTCCAATCCAGGAGCATAGTCATCCTAAGCTTTTTCTGTAAATCAGTAAGAAATTCTGACACCTGTCAAGGGAGACTCAAGTTTTTAAGTGGCTTCCACAGTAGTTCTGAAGTGTGTAATGATCTCTATTGACTAAGTGTGAAGCTCGGAGTGATGAAGTTCCTGTCTTGCCTGCCACAAATACTCCTTTTTCGTTACTGATTAATGTTCATTTCTGTGGTTCCCTGAGAGGTCAGCACTTAGGAGGAGAGGGCGCGGGAGAAAAGAGAAGACAATATGATAAAGATATGAAAAAGGCAAATGGGATCTTGGAGTGGTATTTTCAGGAAAAATAGAAGAGTGTTTGTCCTGCTGTACAGGATTCTGTAAATCGTCATCTGATCGTTGCAGACTGGTAGTCATTGATTTCTGGGGAAGAGAGAATCAAAGTGGGGACAGCTGCAGAGAAGGGTTATTAGTGTAATCTGAAGAGCCCATCATGAAACAGGAGCCCAGAAGATTTGTCTTTGTTTAGCTGAGCAAAATGAAGCCTGAATAATATCATTAGTGTTTTTAAATACATCACCTTGAATGGTAATAATGGCTGAAAGAAAAATGTTACTAAGTGTAGGCTGAGTATTAGAAGGATTTCCAACTATCAGGTGAATGTGGCTCTAGAATAGCCTCAAAATAGATAAATTTTTTGTCCAGACTGCAGCTGGTTTTGAGTTACAGTGCATGCATGATCTTCAGCGGTATGCGTATATGTATTTTGGAAGAAACAACTGAATTGAGGTGCATCTGAAAGCATACCCCCATGTCCCGTCCCGCTCGGCGGGTTTAGGGAAAGGTAGTTTGATATGCTCTGGGCGGTGCACGGGAGAAACAGCAAAGTTCCCAGGAGGTTTAATCAAAGCAATTTTACTTCCAAACTTTAAAATTTTTGGACCGAATAAGGCACTTGGCAAAACTCTGATTGGATTTCTTGGTTAGGCTTACAATATATTTCAAGAAGAGGAAGGAGAGAGAGAGAAAAAGAGAGAGAGAGACAGATATCACCAGTCCGGGTTCCAGCGTTGGTCCAGCCAACGGGGGGGTGTCTCTGGTCTGTGGGCATCTTCTTTTCCTCTTAGTTCCCCCTTTTTTGGCACTTGCCTTCTCCTTATATTCTTATCCTTCAATGTGGACTGCCTCTTATTTTAATTAGCCTCGCTTGCTACGTAAATTAGCACGCATGCTTCTTGCAGGCATGGGGGGCAAGACTTTTTGGTCTCAAATTGAGTTGGTGGTCGCGATCTCCCCCTGCCACATTTACCTTTCCCCTAGTTACCGCTGGCCTCGCAGCTTCTTGGGCAATTCATCCAGCCTTTGACAGGCTACTCCCTCTTATCAATCTTTAGCTCCTCTTCAAGGATCGTAAATTGAGAGTGTTTGAGACATTCTTCGGACAGGCTCAGGGGATCTAACATCCTCTCCTGCACCCTTATCAAGTTTTGTCTCCTGCCGTTATCCTTCGGAACAACTAGCTCTTTGTTCCAGGGGGCTATGAGTTTGGTTTTTTCAGTTGGTCTCCTACACCCCAGAATCTTAGAAAATAACAGCAAGGAGAAGAAAATGCTTATAAGAACATTGGCATGTTTAATCTTGATGAAGACAGTAAGACATACTGAATTTTCAGGTTAGCTTAATCTCACTCCCCAGAAAAAACATTGGCATTGATGATCGTTGAAATGAGCTGAGCTACATGGCTGCAAATAGGGGAAGAACAGCAATTTATAAACTGGATGCAATACACCCTGATAAATGGAACAGAGGATATACAACGTGATGTTAAAATCTATGCCATCATTCAAATAAACCAATGGTTATGCCATGTTCAAGTTAGATAAGGAGGCAAGAAAAATGGCCTGTTATTCAATAAAGTTAGCTTAAGCAGAGGTAATTCCTGTGGCTTGTTCTTCATTCTCCCGTCCCCTTCTTTTTTTGAACTCCAGTGTGCAACAGAAAAAGAAAGCAGGATTGAATGGAATGTAGTTTTGTACATAGGGGGAATCTGCAAATTCTAAAGGAATAATTTAATGCATTTTGGGCTGCCTAGTACACTAATTGCAAATTGGAGGAAAACTCAATCGATCAATAAAGTTTTCTCAGTATAGGAATAGATTCCAATCAAGGACTGACTACACAAAGAAAGAAAGAAAGAAACAAACCCCACACACCTGAGATATACCTCAGTATATTCCTAAATGCTAGGCCAGAGACTGGATTTTTTTGCAATTATCTTTTTATAAAATCCACAATATTGACTGCATCAGAGACTGAAATCTCGTTACCCAAGGTGAGTGCTTTCCTCAAAGCTGTATTCTTGCTCCTCCCTGGGTGCACTGAAAGTTTGAGTAATTTATACAAAACTAAAATCTCTGACTGGAGAGACTGAAGGAAACCCATATCATCATACCTTACAGTTCCCACTGCTAGGAGATCTGCAGCCTCTGCTTCAGCTCAAGCATAGAGGGAAAAGGAAGCTCACTTCTCACATGGGGATTATTATGCTTAATCACATGTGAGAAAGGACTGACCCTGCTGAAGTGAGCAACCCCAGGTAAAGGTTTCAGGTGTGAGTCTCAAGTAGGGGGAAGGGCTTTGATCTAGCTAAATCAGGCACCTTCATCCTTACGCAAGGCAGGCCCTTTATAGTATTTTATGCTGTCTAGTTGGGGTAAAGGTCAAAGCAGAATTTTGATTTTGGAGGCTCTGGGTGGGCTCTTCTTTGCACTGCAGAAGTCTCGATGGCTAATTCTAGGCTGGGGTAACTGGATAGCTGGATACCTGAATCCCTTTTTGTTTGTTTGTTCTCTTATCCAGATGGGATCACGAGTGTTACCAAGGTGAACTGCTCTTATATATTTGGGTTTTTTTACCAAGGATGGTAAACCTTGCAAAAAGTTCCCCAGAGAGGTGGTAAATTCTTCATCCTTGGAGGTATTAAAAAATTGACTGGAAAAAGCCCTGAGCAACCTGATGTAAGTTGCCCCTCCTTGGAACAAGGGGTGGGACCAGGTGACCTCCAGAAGCTTCTTCCAACTTCATTCTATTCTCTGGATTAATTGTTGTCTGGGGGAAAAGCAAGGAGATAGACCACAGTGCATTTTGACTCATCTTAATCTTATTCCTCTCTTCTCCTAACGTAGTATTTCAGATATCATAATACTCTCTCAACAGTCTCATGAGACAGACTGTGATCCCCCTTTTTGCAGGATGGAGGGACGCAGGATGAGGCAGTGGTCACTGGATATTTCTAAATTGTGCTGGTGGAGCAGGACTTCTGAATCCCAGAATAAGTCTGGGTCAGCCCTTGTTTCATGCAGTAGGATATAACTGCAACTAGTAGAAACCAGAAGTAGGTGGAGTCCTGACCTCACTGACAACACTGTGGGATGGGAATGGCCATGTCTCACTGAACTGTGCCAAAGAGGGGCAGGGCTGTAAGTCCCATATCTTTCCCACTGAACTGTGTCTGAATTAATTTGGGCAGAGTACGAACTTTCCGCAGCAGATCCGGAAAGCTCTCCTCACAATGTACTCTAGGTAACTTGAGGTAGGTAGGTAGAGGAAAATGAAGTCTATGATGTTCCCTATTTCTTGTCAAGAAAGAGAACATGTTCCTTTAGACCTGAGCATGTGAATATAAACAGTGCTGAGTTTTGTAGGCCTGTGGTATCTTTCCTAGGTATCAAACAATAGTTTTAAATGCTAAAAAGAACTTCAGGATGGGAGGTAAGCATATTGGCTGTGGAATGATATGTGATGCCAATATGTTGCCAAGTATTTTTTTAAAATTAACCTTTGATTATCTTCTGTAACACTGGAAATTAAAGTTGAAGTAAAAAAACCCCTCTACTTTTAACTGTTAATTTTAAATAAATTTGTGTTATGAGAATCTGACTTGTGTTGTATGTTTACAGACACTGTGATCAAACTGGCGCAGAGTGGGATTGTTCCACCCTGACTCTCTCAGGAAAATGAACTAGAGCTTTTATAGACATTGCAGCAACATGAAAGGTTTTCATATCAGGACTACTGCATGTCCATTTGGAAATCTGTACAGCATGAGAGTGTACGCACACATATGTGTGTGTAATCTAACTCTCTAGCTATGCGGAATGACTGTGTGGTCACTTGAGGTCCATATTCTTAGATGAAAGACAACGTTATCAGTGGTTGCACCAGGAGCTATACAGAAGATTTCTGCCACCTTCGTGTATGTTGCAATGATTTAGTGCTGGCGATTCGATTTTTTTTTTTCCCTGACAAATGCAGTCAGACAGCAAGCAATATTTCACTGTGTCAAGAGATCTGAAGTGGATTCTAGCTTGAATAACTGCTGTTCACAGACAAGCAAAGATATATTCAGATTTATCTATGATGAGTAGATTTAAATAATCCAGTAGCTGCAAACTAACTGACTCTTACAGGTAAGAAGTGGAGTACATATTTTTTATGGGCCCCACATATTCACATGTTTGTATTAATAAATAAATCAATTAAATAAAATAAAGAAATTAATATCTATTATGTGACATGATTAGGGTCTGTTCCAAAGCTCAAAGAAATTGCATGGGACTATTTATTATATGCAAGTGCAAATATGCAAAAGAAAATAAATGTATATAAGGAAAAGGAAGTGCAGAGGAAGTAATGATGTATGTTCTGCCTATTTTTCCTCTCCCTCATCTGTTCTTACTGTCCAGTTTGACAAATGTGGGGGCAGAGTTTCCTCTTTCCTAGGTTATCGATTATCTGTGTGAAGGGAAGCATAAGGCCAAATTTCATCCCACCCATGAGCTCAAATGAACAATGTAGAGAATGTGTTAAAGATTGTTTTCCGTGTATTGCTGAAGACATGTGGTTTCTTTACCTGCCCACCTTAAGGTAGGCTTGTGTGTTGTGAATTTTCACATTGCTCCATAGATTTAAATGCCAGAAGAAACACATCTGCTTAGACACTCTGACCTTCTGCATAACACAGGTCACAGAATTTCACCCCGTAAATCAAGCAGTGGAAGAAATCATTCTTTCCTCTAATGCAAGTGTTATCAAGCCCATGAACTTGTGACTAAACCTGTGTATATCTTATTGAAAGACATTTGGTCTAAATGTAAGGCCTCCAGGAGATGATTAATCAGCTACATCCTTTAATTATGTTGCAACAGTTAATTACCCTTGCTGTTAAAAGTTGTCTTGCTTCCAATCTGAATGTGTCTGTCTCCATGGAGACATTTTTCTATGGAAAGAATAGGGCACTGTGACCTCTCTTTCCGTAGAGGTTTCTATTTGTTGTCTTTCTTTGTAGATTGTTTGTCTTAATCTCAGGCTACAATCTTCCCAACTGATGGATGCGTCCTGATAGCTTGGTATAAATACGGAGCTCCTCCAATCAGTGTAAAAAATGTGCTTTAGATTTACATGAGTACAAGGGATATCAAAATCTGGCTCTTGCAGTTAACATGCTGCCCTTTATAGCTAGAAGAAACCCTTGTCTGTAAAATGTGCTTCAATTTGGCTTCTCCTGAACCAACTTAGTGAAGGTTTCCAGTTTTGATTTCCATTCAACTTGGCTATCAGCCTCGGGGAAGGGGAGGTGTTCTTGCCAATATCATAGATTTCACCTTCATAAAGACATATTGAAGAAGAAATTAATCTTTCTCAGGGAGAGGCTTGCCTTTTACTGATACCAACCTGATTTTATTATGCTGTGATGTCAGGGAGCAATTACTCAGCAGTCAGTACTGATGGCTTGAAGAATCTGCTGAAAATAGAGATTGACCTCTTTATTTTATTAATTTATTTTCTGCAGGAGATTTCTTTGCATCACTTACTTAAGGTTTTGAAATCTGGGATTCTGAGCCAAAGACTACTCAAGGCAGTCCATGACACACTCCTGCCTTCTCTTTCATTGTCAGCAGCTCCTAAACACATACTCATACTCTGTTCAATCCCAAATCAGTTACTTTACGTGATCCAGGACTTGGGAGCTTTGACATATGTCTGTCTCTGACTAAGCTTGACCGAAACAATCATATTTGGCTATGCATATTTTTCTTCTTGATAAAACCTGTTTAAAATACCAGAATAATGAAAAATGTAATCAGTGCTTTAAAAATCTAATTTTACTGACCTGGGATACACTAGATGATAGCATTGATTAGTGACAGAGATGTTCAGAACCAATATACTTTCATTTACTCTTATTCAAGCATCATCTACTGTCCACATGAGGAGAAGACGACCTTAAAACCAGCAGCATACTGGTTAGAGGATCCTGTGCTGGAAAGGGTATGGAGCTGTCTTCATTTATTATGCTCTTTGGCTTCATCCCACCTAATTCCATGCTTTCTCTCCATGGAGATGAGGGGTTTGATATTGACTCACATATGCGATATCCAGGGAATTTGTCAATTGGAGGGGGAGGAGAGTCTAGTCTGACTTCTATCGCCTGTGCTCACATAACATCTTAATTCACTAACAATTTCAAAGGCATTGAGTAAAATATTACTCCTCGTTAAGACTGAATAAGCCAGTCTGCAAATTGGTCAACTTTTAGCAATGGCAGTTAAAAAATACCAGTCCTAATGAGATGCCTAGAGAAACAGGAATAGCCTCACAGCATGTAAATGAAGGTCTGTTTGTCCCAGGTTGTCATGTCTGATAGTGTCTCACAGCTCATGTTTCAAGGGAATCCTGTGGTTGGATAATCTGTGCATGCAAAAACAGGAATGGAAAGGTGCAGAGAGTGGTGCATGTCCTGAAGCATGCCCTGAAAGAACTGGGGTGACCCCAAAGTCCTTTCTGTCTGTCGGTTCATCAGATAAATCTCTATTTGATTTAATACCTTCAGATTTCTGTAAATTATGATCATTCTGACTGTTAGTTCTCTGTACAGATATTCAACCTTTAGCTTAAACTCATGAAATTCTTGGCCCCAGTGTCTAAAATAATAAAAATGGCATGAAAGGTTTTTCAGGTCTTCCCTACCCTTGTGTAAGGGCTTCAGGAAAGTATGAACATAAGGAAGTCAGGAGGACTTAAGATAGTAAGTATTTCACAGGTTAAATTGTTTTAGGCCTCCACATTTAGCAGCAGTGGAGGTGAATGGTGAACTTGAGGAGGAGGCTGGGCTCAGTGAAACTTTCCCTGCTTCCCTGCTGAAAATAGGAGTGGTGAACTCTAGGGCTCTGGGAAGCGTTTGCAGGAGAAGTTGGAGTCATCAAAGTGGTTTTTCTGTTTGGTTGGTTGTTTTTCTTTCTTTGCAGCACTGAGATTGTAATCAAAGTGGCTTTGTGAGCCCTGGAACTAAAAAGGTCTGATTTCTTCTCCAGATTTTTGTTTTTTCTTTAACTCCTCCCTCTCACTAGCCCTGGTTTGGTACCCAACCAAGTGTCAGCTGGTTCCTCTACGCAGGCAAGAGGCAGCACATGGAGTGTTATCAGCAGGTGCTGCTGAACATAGCAGAAAAGGGCTGAGCTCTGCCTCCCTTTCCCTCGGCAGAGGCAGTGATTTGGGCAACTCTCCTCTACCTTGACACTGCTTTTTGTTTCATGAAATTCGTGGGAACACTTAGCATCTTTGTGACTTCCATTTTTTTTTTTCTGATGTGGCTGAAATTAGCCAAGAGGTAATTAGAAGGGGATTAAGAAATACACTATGTCTTCTGAACAAAGCAAGCTACAAGTATTAGGAAGTCTTTGTGGGAACAGAATAAAGCATAAAAATATGTGTCTTTTCAGAAAAAAAATTGAAATTTTGAACTTCAAAGAGATACATTTTGAAAGTGGTGCTTCAGATGGGAAAAACAGGCTTAAACTCTTCCACTATTTGAATTCATTTAATAATAGTGTAGCCTTTAAGCCTTAATTGTGTTTCATTTTTATCGTCACCTAGTATCATCTCTGGGTACCTATAGGACAAATCTTTGTGTTCATAATTTCTGCATCAAGTCATACATTTTGTTATCAGATAAAGCAAAATTACTCACAGGAGTAAGGCAACAAGCATTTATGTGGCTTTTTATATCTCAGAAAACATGTGAGTGTTAATAAAAAAAGCATTGCAATGCCAAAAGATTATTTTGTTTCTTAAACAGATACAAACAAACTTATCATTGGGGAAATTATTGATACATAATTGTATTTCATTTAAGCACTTCAGAAATTAAGAACATAAAACATAAAACCATCTTTTTTAAATAAAACAATATTAAAACAATGTTATTGGTGGCTTTTTATAAAAAGGACCTGTCAAGCTAAGACTTACAGTGAGAGATATTCCGCCACTTCTCTTCAGGTCTACCTATTCCAATCTTTATTTGGTCTCACGGTGAAGAATATTTGTGTGTGTGTGTGTGTGTACAGATGGAATTTCCCCTGAAGCAGCTTGTTTCCCTTGTCCCTTGCCCCATCACATGGATTGCTGTGACAAGAGCACTGTTGTCTACTCTGTAATGACTGTGCTGGTTTTGGCTGGGGTTGAGTTAATTTTCTTCACAGTAGCTAGTGTGGGGCTATGTTTTGGATTTGTGCTGAAAACAGTGTTGATAATTCAGGGATGTTTTCCTTATTGCTGCTGAGCAGTGCTTACACAGAGTCAAGGCCTTTTCTGCTCCTCACACCACCCCACCAGCGAGCAGGCTGGGGGTGCACAAGGAGCTGGGAGGGGACACAGCCAGGACAGCTGACCCCAGCTGACCAAAGGGATATTCCATACCATATGGCGTCATGCTTAGCATATAAAGCTGGAGGAAGAAGAAGGAAGGGGGGGATGTTCAGAGTGATGGTGTTTGTCTTCCCAAGTAACCGTTACGTGTGATGGAGCCCTGCTTTCCTGGAGAAGGCTGAACACCTGCCTGCCGATGGGAAGTGGTGAATGAATTCCTTGTTTTGCTTTGCTTGCGTGTGCGGCTTTTGCTTTACCTATTAAACTCTCTTTATCTGAACCCATGAGTTTTCTCACTTTTACTCTTCTGATTCTCTCCCCCATCCTGACGCAGGGGGAATGAGCGAGCGGCTGTGTGATGTTTAGTTGCCAGCTGGGTTTAAACCATGACAATGACCTTTTAGGTGCTAGGAGACAGTGATTAGATCCCTCTGAGCTTTCTCTTCTCGAGGCTGAATAAACGCAGTTCTTTCAACCTTTCTTCATATATCAAGTTCTCCAACTTCCAACCATCATGGTGGCCCTCCACTGGACATGCTCCAATTTTTCAGTTTTTCTTGAACTGGGGGGAACCAACACTGGGTACTGCCAACAAGTTGTCTTCCATCTCTGATGTCATCCACAGGCACCTTTTTTTGGGCATGAAAACGTCATTTACGTTTGAACCTGGGGAGAGACAAGATTCATCCACCTTTCCTCCCTTTCCTCCCTTTCCTCTATTCCTATCTTTCTCTACTTGAATATTTTGGGGTCTGTTTTGATTTGTATTTTATATCATACTCCATGAGGACTAGTTGTAGAAAATACTTACAAATCAGGAACAAAACAAAATGTATTTTACCTGATTTCTACTGATTTATCTTTAGGACCATTTCCATTTTACTTAATAAAAATGGAGACATTTTCCATGCAACTTGTTTCAAGGTTTATAGCACTGGTATTATTGTATCTTTTTCATCACAGTAAATACATATACATCTGAGGTATTTTTTAATTTGTTCAGAGCTCAAATATATTATGTGGGAAGGCAGTGGTATCATAATGGCCTGATCTTCAGTGGAGTGTATTTAGTGAGGGATGAAAGCGTTTGGCAATTTCTGGGGTAGAATCCATAAGAATTAGTTGAACAAAATCTTCCTTATTGTAGGCTTGTAAGAATTATTTTCCTGGATCACGGTCTGTCTGTTCTGGGATACGATTTATAAATATTGCTATTAAACATAACAGAAGGTAAAAGAAATTAAGTTGTGAACAAAAGCAGCCTACCTGCCATATTGCATTTCAGTTGTGGCTTGCAATATGTCTTCTATGTTCAAAACACAGAATCTTACTTCACAATGAAATCTTATTTCGTTGTTTGTTGATAGAACAACCTGCTCCACTCCCCCCCCGCAACTATTCTTACCATTTCCCGGTAGAAAATATTGGCATCAATGACTTTTCCCATCCAAGCCCCTTGCTTGGGCTCACTTTTCTATAATTAGGAATCATACTTACATGTCTCTTGATTTTGTTTAACAATTATCAACGCAATCGTTTTTGCAGAAGCAGAACAGATGAATTGCTTATTG
This sequence comes from Gymnogyps californianus, assembly GCF_018139145.2. NCBI lineage: Eukaryota > Metazoa > Chordata > Aves > Accipitriformes > Cathartidae > Gymnogyps > Gymnogyps californianus. The sequence goes on along the minus strand of NC_059471.1, from coordinate 9,327,000 downwards.
TTTCTTCTCCACTTAAATACTGTAGTGACACAGACATGAAAAGTAGATTAATATCTTTGCACTCATATACACGATGAATTTCTCAGAATGTACTGAATTACTGAATGGTGGTGTACCGAGTCATGGTCTCAACCAACCATCAATAAAGTACACAGGCTTGTATGTCTTTCATTGTTCATGTACGTTATGCTTTGTAACCCAACTGCATGCCAGAGCTCTCTATTTCCAGTGCTTACAGGTCCTTTCAGCCTCTCATTCTCTCTGAAAAGAGCTTGGACACTCAGCTCGTCACAAAATGACTGCTTGTAGAGAGGAGAAAGAGTGAAAACTCATGTTTGTTTAAATGCTGTTACTGAAACTGAGCACAGAGGTTTAAACTAAATCTCTCTGTCTTTTCTGCCTTTCTTTGCATTGCACATCTGATGTGTCTGCCAGGGTGACAGGCAACATCTTTGCAGACAGGGTGAAGGTGGCAGATGTCACCTCCATCTAACCCCTAGTTTCCACATTCCACGGTTCAAAAGTGACGGCAGTACAGAAGATGAAGAGTAATGGTATTGATGTGTCACAGTAGACACATCTACACATTAGAGTAGATTAGAAGCCCTATCCAAAGACCACTGACAAATCCCATCAGCCTTTGGGTTTGCCCTCTGCCGTGACAATACTGTCATTGTGATGTTGTACTGAAGTCGGTACAAACCTCATACAACATTCCTGAGGATGTTAGGAAATCCTCTTAAAACAAATATCCCTTCCCTTTTAAGCAAGGCTTGATTTAGGTAGTCATGTGACCTGGCTGTGTGCTGTGTGAAACAACCATTTCTCTTGCTGGCCTCTGGAGTACACTGCTTTTGATGTGTTCACCCATTATTTACTGAACCGGTGGAGTGATATTTGACGACGTTTGGATGATGGCAAAGAGAGAATCACAAAGATTATAGATGACCTTTTAAAAGACTCTGTGAGCAAGATATGCACCCATGGGTTAGTGCTGAAAGGGACTGAGAGCCATCCATCCTGTGAAGTCCCTGGGAATAGAGAGAGCAAAGCTCTCTTCTTTACAGCAAGTGGTTGGCACTGGCCAAGACATTGCCCAAGGCAGGGTTTCCCCATCATTTCTGCACACACCTACTGGCTCCTGTTGTGTAGACAAAGCTGATGTGTCTAGAAAAATGTAATGTAAAAAAGAAAAACCCTTAATTCAAAAATTTGGGTTAGGCAGAAGTTTGAAAAAATTCGGACACACTTAAAACAAGTTATTCTTATTTCTTAAAACAGATTGTATGTACCCATCCAGTTCTCAAGCACAGGAAACTGCATTTCTTCATGATTCTATTTGAAGAGACTCTGTACCTTGAAATCAGCATGGTGGTTTGCTTCTGATTGTGCTGTGATATTCTACATCAGACTTCTGCCTTAAATAAGGTCAAAAACAAAGGTGCCCTGTGCCAATACTTGACATGTGAACACAAGACTCCTGTCAGCACAGATGCCAGCCCCAGCTGCATAGCTCAGCTGTTCTTGCTGATGGATGCCAAGTGGTGTAGTGGAACAACATATAAATTAAGATCCCGCATATATGAGTTAAGTATTGATGAATGGAACCATCCCTGTGAGGCTCCCACTTTCTTCTAGATGACATATTCATTTACATTTAAACAGTGCTTAGAATTTAGCTGAGGCTTTGACACCTTTTCAATTTAAGAAACTGTTCTTGCTGTCCCTAATGATGTGATGTGGACTGTTTGGGGTACCTTTTTGAGTAGTCTTACCACACAGGTCTTTGCCAGCCCCATCTCAGTTTCAGCCCCCACTGCAGGCACTCCCCTTGCTCCCAGCTGGATACTGGAGGAACTGGCACCTAATTTCCACTGCATGTGGTAAAAAATTGCCTGAGTGTTCGCCTCTAGGGCAGTACTGCCAGGTATCAATTCACAGTGCTGCAAGCTGAGATGAGACAGTCAATAAGACATTCCCCATTACTTGCTGCCCTGCATTATTGATGCTGAATATCATCAGAATGATGTTAACATAGTTCTGCTCTGCTCCAGCTTGCTGGCACGAGCCGGTATAACATCAGCAGTGACTGTTTGCTGTATCAGTCAGCCCTCATTTCTTTTTTCCTTTTCAGTTTAGTGGTTAACTCTGCTTCTGCTTATGGATGCTCACACTTTGCTTGCTGGAGTACTGCTCTGACATTCAACAGTCACTCAAACGTCTGGTGCTGAACACATGTGATAATCTGTGCAGTACTGGGCACTGCTGAGTATTTCCAGATAGAGGAAAACGGCTTTATGTCATTGTGGGGCAGTAACAAAAACTGCTACTCAATTCAGGGAGCTTTGGAGAGCCTCTAACGTGTCCCTTACCCTGAGGTTGCTATCCATGGATTTTACACATTCTTTTTAATGGGTATGGTTGTTGCATAATCAGAATTTAAAATAGCAAAACAGAAGCTGAAAGACTGGAGAGAGGAAAGAAAAGAGGTCTGAAAAGCCTGGAAAACTTCCACTGACACAGGACCAGCTGAGATGAAATCTCCAGCAGCAGGGATGGATGGTGAGTGCAACACTGCCATCTCTTGAATACCCTTTGCAAGATCTGGTTTTCCACTGATTTCTTTTATTCAGTGGAGCCCGGTTAGGGTTGCAGCCTCACTGCATGCATCCCCACATGCCGGGTGCTGCAGCCTCCCTCTCGAAGGCTAAGTAATCTTACTGAAGTCCAGACACGCTGAGAGAGGACAACAAACAGCAAAAAGGCAGCCAGGAAATAGGAGGAAGCTGACGGTAGTCTGGTTGCAGTGTTAGGTGAAACACGGTTTGTTTCTCAAATCCTTTTTCATAGGTTTGAAGTTTTGGAGTGTTCCAGGATAAGGAGACCATCAGATCATCTAGTCTGGATGCCTGCCTATTGCAGTATATTCAGGGTTTTTTTTGCACTGGGCCTTGGAGCTTGTTATGAACTAAAGAGGAGCTTCTAGAAAGGTGTTAGAGGCTGAACTGAAAAATGAACAGATTGAGAATCTCTTGGTGGTTTGAGATACCCTCATTCTTAGAAATGCATGTGTAATCTGCAGTTGGAATATGTCCAGCTACAATTCACAGCTACTGCCTCCTTATGCCTTTCATTGCTAAAGTCGCAAGTACCTGGTATTTTTGCCTTTGTGAAAGTATTTTGCATTACAGCCACACTCTCAATCTGACTTTTGCAAACTGAACATGCACTTCAGAGAAAAAAAAAAAAAAACCAAACCAAACAACAGATACAAATCTACCACACCATTGCAGCCACCTTACTGCATAGCTTCTGACATAGTTTTCACCACCCATTTTAAGGCTGATATTCTTCAAAAGATACTTTCTGTCCTCTGTCACATACTCTGATCATAGTCAAATAATTAGTATGATGATACTTAAAATACTGGTATATGAATTTAGCAATCCCTGGAAGGAATGTCTCAGTTTGATACATCAAAGTGATTCCTTAGGCTCTCTGCAGATTCAGAAGCAGACTCTGAAAATACTCTGAGTCTTTAACAGCTGGAAACTATCTTTTAAAAATGAAGCAAAATTTAAAACCCCAAAGACTGGCAAATGACTGAAAAGCTTCCTGGAACACTTACCCTGAGCTAGTCCCTCAGTTTCCCCACAAGGGCAGAGCTCTCACTTTGGGAAATACTGTGTTAGCTAGTGTAAAACTAATATCACAATTTTACTTTTTGATACAAATGAACGTACTAAATCATCTGTCAGACTTCTCTGTACGCAAAAGAGAAATCACATACAATAACAGTCAGTTTATCTATTTATTTCATTCCAGTTTATATCGTTTAGGAGGCTTGGGGAAAAAAATCAAAATACATTTCTCCGTGAATTGAATTGCCACCCTTTAGTTCTTAAATCCTTTTTGTCTCCCAAATCCCATAACTCATGATTTTTAGCATCCTAACAATTCAGTTCACACTACTTTAAAACTTGATCTGGCACAGCTTTATTCCTAATTTTTAATCATGAAATGACAATTACTTTCTTCATTCTCCACATCACAAAGGTGTGCTGAGTGATGTTTCCCTAATCATCCAGTGAGAGAACAACAAAAATTTTGCCTGCAGTTCAGACTTTTCTTCAGTTTTCTGCAATGTTTCTCATAAAGGTTTTAGAATGCAGAATAGCTGCTTTGTGCAGATTCATTTCACACTGTATTCTCCCAAGCCATCAGTCATAGAATCATAGAATGGTTTGGGTTGGATGGTACCTTAAAGATCATCTAGTTCCAACCCCCCTGCCATGGGCAGGGACCCCTTCCACCAGACCAGGTTGCTCAAAGCCCCATCCAACCTGGCCTTCAACACTTCCAGGAATGGGGCATCCACAGCCTCTCTGGGCAACCTGTTCCAGTGCCTCACCACCCTCACAGTGAAGAACTTCTTCCTTACATCTAATCTAAATCTACCCTCTTTCAGTTTAAAGCCATTACCCCTTGTCCTATCACTGCCTGCCCTTGTAAAAAGTCCCTCCCCATCTTTCTTGTAGTCCCCCTTTAAGTACTGGAAGGCTCCTATAAGGTTTCCCCGGAGCCTTCTCTTCTCCAGGTTAAAAAACACCAACTCTCTCAGCCTGTCTTCATAGGAGAGGTGCTCCAGCCCTCTGATCATTTTTGTGACCCTCCTCTGGACTTGCTCAAGCAGGTTCATGTCTTTCTTATACTGGGGGCCCCAGAGCTGAACACAGCACTCCAGGTGAGGTCTCATGAGAACAGGGTAGACTCACCAAATATGCAGTTGCCAATATTTTTGTTCGAAAGTAAAAAAAAAAAAAAAAAAAAAAATCATTTGTAGATAGTCAATTTCTTAAGTAGTTATTCAAAACACACAAACAAAAAACCTTTAAGTAGCACAAAATGCACAGATGTCTTGAAGGAATGCAAATTCCCACAGGGCGCTTTCTAGGGAGTAAGTAGGTTAAACAGCCCTGTTCTTTGTACTTTCTTATCTGGATCTATATTTTCCATTCAAACATTTGCAGCTCCTTTTTGATTAATATATGGATTTTCTGTTCTGCCACCTGACTATAAGAGCAAAGAGACTTAAAACTCCAGGCTCCTGGATAATTTTCTCTATGCTTTTCATCCCTCCATTGACAGTAGCATGTCCATATTCATGCACTTAACAAACATGATACCACATAACAAACTTGTAAACACTTGTACTAATTTGTCTGATCTGATGAAAAATTTTAGTCTGACTTACAAATGTTCAGTAATGTCTTCACTCATCTTTTGCATCCATCCATTGTCACGGTAAAAAGTGAATGGATTTAATAACATACAGGACATTTCATTATTTTTTAAGATTAAAAACAAAGCAAAGAAAGAGAAAACTCACTAAAACTATAAGCTGTTTTTTGATAAGCAAAATCAAACTATTCTTTGAGGAGTTTGTTCTTGTCTGTCACAAAAGCAGTTTGAAAAGTGAAATAAGCCAAACAAAAGCTGTACCGTATATGGTATTGGAAAAATAAGGTGAGCAAGGGAGAATCACTACTGTCTGATGTTCTGCACCAAAATTCTCTTTGTAATGTAGCTCTTGAATGTAAAACTCTGGTGTTTGTACAGACAACTTGTGTGTTATTCAGTGGTACTTCCTTACCTCCCTATAGTTCAACCGAAAGGATGCTGAAGACATGATGAGCTGCAGTTCTATTTCTTGGCAGGGTGAACAGTCATTACTGTGTCAAACTGTGCATGTTCTGATGTTCGGCTTGAGAAAGTGTAGTTCAGCTGGTGTTGCTTGTCAGAATTCTTGGTAGTATTGCCCCAGTGGTGGGACTGATGGAGTAGAGTCACAACATGCATATTTGTAGAGGAAGATTGCTGGTACTAAGGACCAGATGTCAACACTGTAAATGTCAATTTGTTTGTTTTTTTTAACTTGGGAGTAGCTCTCCTCTAGTCCTAGAATGTTAATGCCCATTTGTGACGGTGTACAATAGGTGTGCTTTTGGAGCACACCTTCCAGTTTAGTTTCATTCAAAAGGAACCTAGCTGTCATACTCTCTGAGCATATCACCATGTAAACCAGACCACAATAAAGGGGGAAAATTGGGAGATTTACTTCAGAAGTGCACTTTTAGTCTGAACTAAATGTAGATGCACCCATTATTTGCTAAGAAATATCTGCTACAGAATGAAAAAATACCCAGTTGTTTTTGTACTTGTTAGAGGTATTATTCAGACAGTAGAAAATGAGAGCCCTGGATTTCTTTTGTAAGCTGTCAAGCCAATCTTGCCAGCAATATCTATTCAGATGACTTTGGTAAACCAGCTTGACAAGTTGTAGGGAAGTGAGAGCAGTACAGAATAAATATCAGTGAATTTCTTGGCCTTATCCCCAGACTGCTCTCCTTCTGAATTGGCCTTTTCCTTTTTCTCCAGGGTTCAGCAGATGTTTAGCGCAGCAGGACAGATGTGGGTATGCAAGAGAACTTGACTGCCAGTAGTTATTCAGCCAAAAAAAAGTCTCAGGGAAGAGGTGATATATGATCTCTGATCAGTACAATTTGAGTTTCCTGTGTGATACTTTATCAAATGATGGAATAAGTTTATGTGGCAGCCTACAAAGTCAGCTTTAAGCTCTGTTGCATATTCTACTTGCTTTCAGTTTCAATACATAAAGGTTATATTAATAAAACACTCTTGCAATTAAGTTCTCGAATGTTTCCAGGGACGGAACATCTACAATGTCTCTGGGCAACCTGTTCCAATGTTTCACCATGCTCATTGTAAAAAATTTCTTCCTTTTATCTAGTCAGAATCCACCCTCTTTTAGTTTAAAACCATTACCCCTTATTGCTACAGGCCCTATTAAAAAGTCTGTCTCCATCTTTCTTATAAGCCCCTTTTAAGTATTGAAAGGCCGCAATAAGGTCTCCCGAGAGCCTTCTCTTTTCCATGCTAAACAACCCCAACTCAGCCTTTCCTCATCGGAGAGGCGTTTCATCCTTCTGATCATTTTTTTAAGTCACATAAAGAACATTCAAATCCACAAAGACAGACACAGACCAGGTCTAAGGGTGAGGAGCTGCTTGCCTGTTACCACATTACGTTGCATAAAAACTCATGTGCTGTACCCGAAGGAAAGTGCGTGTGGGCTACAGCCCCCTCAACTACTCTTTATTACCCTATTACAACCATCCTTTTTCTGTCCTCTCCAGATATACAGCTACTTGATATTAGTCAAAAACTTCTGTGTAGTTCATCCTCATTTGGCAGAATATTTGCTGAACATTTGGCATGTCAAAGAGAATAGAAAAATATACCCTCCCAAAGTTTCTTTTGGTAGTTTTGCCAAGCGGGGATTCAATGAATGAAGGGAATGCCCATCTTTTGGCCACAGGTGGTATCTTGAGGCCTTTCCAGTTTTCTTTATTAAGTCCATACTCTGCAAACTCTCATTAATTTAAGGAGAGCTTGTCGAAGCCAGTTAGAACAATATAAAGTAAGCGCCTAGTGAGTTACCATTCAAGTATGGTGTTTATAACCTGTTTCTGTCCTCCTTACACATGCCAATTATTTTATGCTGCTTCTTGCAAAAGGTGCCCTACATTATCTTGCCTCTGCATGCTCTGTTCTTATATCCCTCGCTTGTACATGATGAAGGGAAAAATCAAAATGTAGATCTTTATATGATGGGGTGAAAAAAGTAATTTCACTGCTGGAAAACTGAATTGCTCCTGAACATGATCTGTGATATTGAAGTTTCCAAAGTAACAAAGGAAAGCTATTAAATAAATAAATCAGTATGAGCATTGTGTTTAATGGACAATTGAACCATTATTTTAATTAGGTTCAGGAGATTAATTGAGCCAAGTTGATCACAAGTGATGAGTGATTCTGGGATGGCTGAGAGAGAGGAGTAGGGCTGGAAACTAGCTGGGAGGAAAGGGTGGGAAAAGCAAGCACATTCTTTGCCCCAAAACATCAAAAAATCGTTCTTGGATTCCCTGGTACCAAAACTTTGGAAGTATTGATCAGCAGCAGTGGGAGCTTATGTATTTTTCTTGAAAGCTGCATTAGAGAATCCTCACTTTGGAGCCTTACATCCTGAAACACTCCTCAGACTGAAACTGATAAAACAGGAGGGATTCACCAGGTAAGGTATATGTCTACAGCATTAGTGTCTTCCTCTGAGAAGGTCACAACTGGTTCTCTACTGTCAGTAGAGAAACATAGGCACTTCCAGAATGAGATTTATTTCATCCTAAAGTAGACATCTCAATGACATCAATGAATCTTGCACCAGAAGCATCTATTTTCCCCCCACTGACCTTAAAGGAAGCCTGGGGCTTTCCTTAAAGGAATTGTGGCTATAGTTATATCACAGTTATGGACAGCCTGGTCATCGTGTCTGTGTATGTCAATAATCCAGCTGACTTCTTGAGAGAAAAGGTAAACAGCAGTAAAAAAGTTGTCATTCCCATGCCTGTTCCTCCTCATTGAAGAGATTTGTTCAAGTCTGGCATTCATTTTGAGTTGCAAGTTCAGCTTTCCTTGCCTGTTAATATGACTTGCCTCTCTTGGCTCCACAGTGAAGCCTCACAAGTGCCAAACAGAAGGGAAAAATCACTTCCTTTGATGGGTATGCTTTTGTTCATGCAGCCCAGGATGTGATTAGTTTCCATCACTGCAAGAGCACACTTGATGTTTAACTTCTTGATCACCTGGACCCTCAGGTCTTTCTCCTGTAGAGCTACTATCTAGCCAGTCAGTCCCCAGATTGTATTGAAATATATGATATCTGATCATTCGTCCTGTTAAACTGTTAGCAAACTCCCTGACCTGGTCAAATGAACACTTTTACAGAAAGTCCAGGGCACGGATGAGTAGTCAGGATAAGCAATCAAACTACGGCCACCGTGTTTTGGAAGGTAAAACATAAGGACAAAGGCTGCTCTGTGACAGTTTGCCCAGTGAGAAAGAATGACCCAGGGCACAGCTAATTCCAGTGCCAACATGAGCCTGGGTTACCTTCCAGCCCTGGGAGTCCATGGCCCTGGCCTTGGTTTCTTCGCTTTACCCTCTGTCATGTTCGCCCCCCTTGCCTCCTCATTATAGCTGATCCCAGTTAACTACTGATTTACTGATTGCTTTGCCTTTGAGCCTTCTTTACAGAACAAATTGAAGTTTGTAACAGGTGCTGACACCAATCTCATCTGTAATACAGTGATTCAGGATAAGAAACAATAGATCCCAGTTTTAAAAGCAGTTATGTTTCTGTCTCCAAGTAGCACTTAGATCCAGCCACAATGGATGCTTCAGAAGTAAGTAAGACAGTTAAAGTGAAAGCTGCCTGACACATTTGCAAAATAAAACTTTAATTTTGTTTAGGATTTTCAAGGGAGTCAGCTGCTCAGTTCCCACTGAATTTCAAAGATACTGATTTCCCTGATTCCTCATACCCCTTTATAAACTCCCAGCCTCTATCTGTATTTTGCATATTTTCCTACCTATCTCAAATGTTGTTCCCTTTCTGCATTTTTCTTGACCCACAAGGGAAAGATTCAATTTCAATTCAAGTCAAAAGAACTCAATTTCCGCCTTTCAGTTCCACAAAGATTTGCAATTCTTTTGTTTTCTTTATCAATTTTTTCGGCTAAACTAATTCAAGCAGAATGTGTTACAGAGGTAGAAACATGCAACTTTTATGACAGTTTGAGAATCTCAGACTCAGTGAAACTTACCTAGATTACAGTCTGTTGTCAAAACTTGTCTAAGATTATGCAAATTTTTTTGACTGAATTATAACAAGATGAGAAAAATCAGCTTTATGGGCTCTGTGTACATTTTCCAGTTTATACATACTCCTGATTCCATGAGTTATACATGCAGAATTTTCACGAAAGACTCTAAATTTATAATTTTAAAACCACATTTCATGTAATTCTGGCTGCATTTCCTGCAGTTGCATTGGCAAATTACTCATCAATTTCTAACTTACATGAGGAAACATTTTTTTCCCCCTAATCTGGCCCCTAGAAGGCATCTTATTCTCCTGTGTGTAGCAGTTAGACTTGCAGCATATGGAATGACTGAGAACTGAGATGTATATGTGCAGTGCAGATCATATTGAAAGTTTGCAAGAAATGAGCTTTCAGTACTGTCTTTTCTCAGCCTTGCTACTCCCAGCCTCATCCATCAGCTTGGTTCTCTCCTACAGCAGGAATTAAGTAACAATTTTAATTCTCTGATTGGGCTTGGATGTCTGTCTTTGTAATGATGCTGTGTCAATCTGGTCTTTTCAACAACACATTGGTTATCTCCTATGAATGCATTTTCTCCAGTGCTTCAAAAACTTGATGGTAAATTAATTACCTTGTAAAAAGTGATTTGTTTTGTTTGAGTCCACTACAATAAGATACAGAGTTTTATCATGCATTACTAATACTCTTTCTCAGATCCTTTTCAGTGCATTATAGAGAAAAATGCTATGGCACAAAGACAGCTGGATCCATCTTCCCTTCCCCCCTCCCTCCCCCCCCGGCTATATCTGTGTTACTAAATAAAAAAATAAAACACCACAGGAACCAGAGGCCCCTTGGCATAATATTGCTTGCATCTCTATATCTAAACTCTTATTATACAGGAGGTCACATACAGCTGTCTACTGGAAATAGTCTTTGGCCTTGCTCGTCCCTGAGCCGTAGCCACGCACTGTTTAGAACAGTATTAGTTGACCTGGACAAAAACTTGATAGGGACTATGATAATGATTAAATAGCATGGATGAATGCTGTTTGAGCTGGTGTTCATACCCACGCCCGGAACCTGTCTAGTTAGATAATATATATTTAACTTTGGTTCTCTTTTAAAAGTGATGATCCTTTTGCTTTTTCCCCTATTGACTGTAATCACACATTTTTTTCTGCTTCTATAATAGACCCAGAGCACTGTAGCTCTAAGTTCATGCAATACCATATAGCTCTTGGTAAGGTGCAGTGCCAAGCCAAGTTGTATGAACCTTACCTGGACTTAATCTTAGAAAGTCAGCCTATTCTGTTACGAGTGGATTTTCTAGCTCTGCTCTCCATGAGCTTAGTTATCTTGGTGTTGTGCTCTGTTGCCTGGTTCAAAGCTGTCCTTTGTCGTTGCTACTTTATGGTAATTCTGGGTTTGGTACCTGCAGTTCTTTCCTTTGTGAGCCATTTTGATGAAGAACTGAGGGTCAAAGAGCCTTCTTAAGCCAAAGTAATTTTATCAATTAAAATGCAGCACTTTTAGGGGAAAAAAGTAACACGTGATCTACAGGCCAAACAAACAGATTTTCTGGCCATCCTCAAATGTCCAGGATATCTGCCTGAAATGCTCCTCATTTTTAGTTTAGACATCATTTCTCTTTTTTTTTGGCTTTGCTAGTTATGAGACAGTTTGGCAAGCCAGTCTGAAGGTCAAGTTAGTCTCCTCAGTCTTTGGTTCTGCAGTCCTGAAACATCTTACCTTCTCAGCAGTTCTCCTAGATCGTGACTTTATCTTTCAACTTGTCCCCCCAACAACCCTCTTGATTAACTTCAAATAGTAAATAACCCAGTGTTTAATGCAGTATGCTCACATAGTTAATACCACCAAAAGGGAAAAGATATCTGGGAAAACTATATAAAGCTACCCTTCTAGGTTTGAGACAAACTGCCCACAAGCCTTTGGCTTTGTGGCACTGCATTGCTCATTATCCCTTCCCCCCTCACGAAACTGTCGAGAACAACCATCAAGAAAATGGGGGTTTATGTTCCCATAACATTCTTCCATAACCTTCATATAGGGCAGTATCTTCACTAGGAAGGTTAATTAAATACACTTTTTCAGGCCATATGTGCACTAAATCTCTGTTAAAACCACATAGCTTTGTGCTTTAACAACCAGTCCATGCTTATGTATTTCAATTTAGTTTGCACCAGAAAAAATTGGTTATTTCCTATTCCACTGTTAGCATGAAGAGGTTTGACACTGATTTCAGTAAGGAAGAATAAGGTCTTTTGTATTTTAGTGTACAGATTAGAGGTGTGTGATATGGATATTTGCTATAGATTTCTTTATGTCAGCAGGTAAAGAATAGCATAAGGAATTTACCATCCTCCTTTCCACCCCCAATTAAAGTAATAGACATGTATAAATACATCTAGCTATGAGATTTTATTGAGAAAAGAATTGTAAGTGAATATGGTCCAATGGTTTGGACACTTTTTTGGGAATGATTTTACACAGAATCATAGAATCGTTTAGGTTGGAAAAGACTGTTGAGATCATTGAGTCCAACAATAAACCCAACACTGCCAAGTCCACCACTAAACCATGTCCCTAAGCGCCACATCTACACATCTTTTAAATACCTCCAGGGATGGGGACTCCACCACTTCCCTGGGCAGCCTGTTACAATGCTTGACAACCCTTTCGGTGAAGAAATTTTTCCTAATATCCAATCTAAACCTCCCCTGGTGCAACTTGAGGCCATTTCCTCTTGTCCTATCACTTGTTACTTGGGAAAAGAGACTGACACCCACCTCGCTACAACCTCCTTTCAGGCAGTTGTACAGAGTGATAAGGTCTCCCCTCAGTCTCCTTTTCTCCAGACTAAACAACTCTGGTTCCCTTAGCTGCTCCTCATAAGACTTGTGCTCTAGACCCTTCACCAGCTTCGTTGCCCTTCTTTGGACATGCTCCAGCACCTCAATGTCTTTCTTGTAGTGAGGGGCCCAAAAGCAAACACAGTATTCAAGGTGCGGTCTCACCACATGTTGATATTGAAGCACATTACTGCCCCAGTGAACTCAAATTTAAAATTTCCCGGTCTTAAAGGCTGTTGTAACACTGCTACAGGTAGTGAAACATTGTGATACTATGCAAATGGCGCTTGCATAAATATCTTCGATAAAACAAATGGAGAATGTCCTTCTGTCTTTGATCACTGTCAGGTTCTGTTAATAAAGTTATTGATATGTAACTTTCATGTGTTCTATAAATCATTCTCTGCTTAAGTGAAGAATGATGTAAAGGAATTCAAATTTCTGAAAAGCAGTTTATATGCTACTGTGGATGCTTCACTGTGAAAAGGTAACATGTTTGAATCTACCAGAATGAGCATATGTCCTTATGTTGGTAATCAGCCCAAACAGACAGTAATTAGTATTTATAGCCTTTCATTTATATGTATACTTACTAAACACTGAATATACTAAAATACTAATATAAGCTCTGATAATGCCAGTTACCTAAATCTTTTCAACCACAAGAGAGATGTACTTTCAGAAAAGGGTATAAATGCCCAGTGTCACCAGGAGGCAAACAAATTACACATCATTACCACTATTTAATCTTTTTCTTTGTAGCTTTGTACACTATGCAATCAATTTTAGTCTGTAATTTTCGCTTTGTCTTTACAGTGATAGTAATATTTATTCACAGTTGCAAGACCAGGGGAAAAAAATAACTGCGTAAAATGCAAATGCTGAGTTAAATAGGAAAAAATAGCTGCAAGAAGAGAGAGGTAATTTAGTTTTATCCAGTCAGAAAATGCTTTGATGTCAAAAGCCTTTAAAGTTAAAATACTTAGTATAGGCAACCCATTGAAAACCAGGTTTCTGTTTGGTGTAAACAAGTTCAGGATCTTGAAAGCTGATGGTTATTGGTGTGCTTGCTTTGCTTTTATGTTGCAACATAGACACTGAGGTGAAAGATCTGGCTGCTTTTTTCCTATAGAGTCAGATATTTAGAAAGGAAAACTCAAATTCTGTCCGGCCTGTATAACATAGCACCTAGAGCAGCAGTAACTCTGACCGTGGGAATTATTTTCTGCCAGAATGAAACAAAGTTATATCAGTCCAATTTGTGGCTAATATGAGAAAAGTCTTATTCAAAGACTTCAAGTTATAATGGATTTATTGCTTCCTTTGGACACTTGTTGAAGTTACTAATTACCTTCAGTATTAAGAGCATACATCTTATTTCCAATTTAAATTTTGGACATAACACTGAGAGACATTAGAGCTTGCCAGGCATGTGACAGCTAAATGGATGTGACCTCTAACATCATGGTTTCACCTTGGTACATAGTTTTGAACTGCTGAAGTCACCTCTTACTGATAGCTTTTTTAACCCAGTATACAAATTTTCCCCTTGTGTAATCTATATAGCTTAGATGCTTCAATCAGAATCATTAAAAATGCCTACGTTTACAAAACCTTTTTGGTTTCCATATCTTTTTAGTTTTATCTTCAAATGAGATCCAGCTGGGAATTATCTTTATATGCAAGGAAATTTCCATTGATGAGTTAAGGGAATAAAGATAGTACTAATTGGTTGCATAATATTAAAATGTCTGGAATGTATATGAAGGCTCAGGCTGTTAATTAAGATAAATTTTGAAAATAGTCATACAGACTATAATTTCCATGTAGACTTTAAAAGCAAGAAAATTACCTTGGTGAAGGAGAAATATATGATAATAGATTCATCTGAGAATCTAATTCTGCTCTGATAGTTCCAAATCATTTGCTAGTAGCACGTATCTTTTGGGTTCTCAGATTTCCTTCTATCCCCAGTATCACGTCTCTATGTTTTCTACACAGATAATGATGGTCACTTCTACAGGGTAATTCAGAAAACTTATCATAAGCAATAATTATGTTAAAACTCTAGATAATTTGTTAAGAATCTACCATTCTCCCAGCCTACGGTTATAAACTCAAATCACGTATATCTGAGTCATTTATACCTTACCTTTACTTACATTTTACTCATGAGTGGAAGGTATTCGGTGCCCTCAGACTGATTGTTAGGAAGTGCCAATAGTGATTGTTGTGGCTTTCCTATGTTTAATAAACAAATGCTGAAAAATGGGTAATATATCACAAAACAGGATCAGAAAAATCCACGTGTGGTTAAGTCTAGTCCCCTGCGTTTTTCCTGGCTCTGTTGTTACTTTCTCACCACAGATTTATCTCACCTGTTCTTCAGTTTCTCTAGGAATAGAGCTTCAACTACCTCCCTTGGAAATCTATTCCACTGACAAGCTGTTATCACTAGGATACATTTCGATGCTTATACACTTGCCAACCCTTCCCTAAGACTCGTGTATCACCAATATGTTGTAATGACTGCTGACAAGACGAAGTTGTACAAACCCCACTGGGATTAGGGAGCTGCAGCACTAGATGGTGTTAGGGTAAGAAAAAAAAAATCATGCATGCCTAGTTAAGCCTCACATGGTTTAATGTATATCTCATACTATTCTAAGTGCACTTAACAAATGCCCACCAGCTTACACGTATCTACTCTTTTAACTGATATGCATTTATGCAGCTATTTCATCTGAGAGTCTCCAAGTGATTCAGAAATTAAGCCTGACTGCATGCCTGTAAGACAGATAGAAATGATACTGCTTTTAATGTACAGATGAGAAAAAGAAAGCATCGGATAATGTTTCACACAGGTAAGGGAACAATTTCACTAAGCTAAAAGAGATGTCAAGTAAGGGTGATTTCATTGGGCTAGTGAGGTTCCTGAGCTCACTGACTCTGCTCTCGTCTCTCACCATAAGACACTGAGGGGGTAGATGTGATGTCCCTCATCCTTCTCTTCTAGAGGCAATGGTGCTGTGATTCAGTTTCAGACATGTGTGCCCTGTGCCTCATTAGGCCAGCTTGTGTCTCTGGGCCTGTCTTCTCCCTGCTGCTGTTCCTTGTCTGCTGAGTGAGGCCAGATCTTCCCATTCTCCTCCCATACAAATTCACATCTCCAGAGTTGTTCTAGCCCTCCCATCTCCAGTATCATATAGTCCTTTCATATCCAGTATCCCAATCTCTAGCCCTTGTACCATCCCTGCTCCCTCATTTCCATCATATCCAATCTCACTCAAGCACTGTTCCAATATCTCAGTCCCCATTTAACGTCTTCCACATCCTCCACATCCTGGTAGCATCACCCCAGCCTTCTCACCTGAGTACTCACTGTCCTCAGATCATACTATTCCACCATCGTTGCCCATTCACCACTCTCCATAGCCCAGTTATTTTCCTACCCAAAGATCCCTTCAATCTCAACTTTATTGCACACAACCACAGCAACCAGTGACCATCATGACAACTTCATAGCCCCTTTAACTGCACTCTAAGCTTCATCCAGCTGTAGTAACACTCCAGTCATTCAGCTCCACCATAATAGTTGCGAGACTATCCTCGTCAGCCCCAAGTCATCCCTAATGACTGTGTCCACTCTCTCTCTCTTCGTCATCTTCACTGCCAAAACCTAACTCCCAGCACCACCTCTGTCACTTTCTCCAGCTTTCTCCACTCTCAGGAAGACACATGGAATACTCTCTCAATAGTAGTTTACACAGGAATCATAATTACTGTCTATCTATAATCTATAAGCTCATTGACTATGTTGCATAGCAAACATGTGCCACTTTAAAAATGCCTGTTACAGCTCTCTGTTTTGAGAGGTGAAGAAAATTGCTGATTTTCTCAGCTACACGCCATTCAAAGAGGCAAGCTGAGCGATTCACTGGTTATTACACAGAAAAATGACTTTCCTGGATCACAGTTTACCACTGCTGGAAAATTGATTATAGTACATCAGTGGAATATTTTTAAAGGTAAAACAATGTTTTGTGTTCAGCTGAAAGCTGAGGGACAATCTCTTACCATCATGGTATTTGCCACTTTTTTAGTATGTTCTTTCTAAACACCAACTTTTGGCTGCTGAAGGTGAAAGGCTACAGAGGATGGATGGATGCTTGGTCTTAGCCAGTATATCTGAATGACTATATATTTCAAAATGTTCAAAAATATTTCAAAATGGATATTCAGTGCACGCCCTCTTGATATTTGAAGATACACCTTTTAGATATTTAGATCTGTAGATTTGCATCATTGAATTATCAATTAAGTGGTTACTGTCTGTCCATGCACTTGAAAGAAAGGCCAAAATGAGTTGAGAAGCTGGATACTATCTTTATTTAGATCAGTATGTTAATTTCTCCAAGTAAACTACAAGGGAAAACAGACTTTATGAACTAGATTGCTGGGCACTGATTGCAAGTAATACTTGACTAAAGAATGAACTGGATTTAGATGAGGGGGTTTCGGTCCATGATTGAGGAGCTGTACAGTGAGCTTGTCTCTTACTTTGAAAGTGCTTTGTGTGACAGCCTGTGGGTGGTCCACGGTGTACTGATTAAATTTATGCAGAAACCTTAATGTGGAACAGAAAGAAGAAGCTGTCATTGTGTTTTGCCATAAAAGATTGTATTAGTGGAAGAACTAGCGCTCTCATATGTTGGCAATATAGGCAAATTCTCCAGCCAAACTCCCAGTGAACTCAGTGGCAACTTTGCTAAGTGACAGCTGAGAAATGCAGTTGCATGTTGTCTCGCTGAGAAACACATACTTATGAAATAAGGAAATCAGTCACTGTGGCAACTTTTGTTTTATCCCCTGAGGGTTCATTAGTGTACAAGGATAAAACCGCCATAGAAATCATGCTTCTTTTGACGTATCTGTGCATTCCCATTTGCCCCATCCCTGATCATATGAGGAGAATGAACTGCACGATTGCTGGGCCAAGAATCCTTTTTTGGGGGCATCACAAATGAACTATCCACAGCCAATAGGTCCTGTGATATGCTTTAAAGTCTATGAGTGTTTGTTCCTGTTTTTGTTGAAATCAATGGTGAGCCTCCTTTTGATGTCAGTGACGCAATGAGAGCCCCAAGCACTGTACGTGAGCCATGTCATATGGAAAGCAGGAAACCTGAAGAACAACAGGGAGCAAAAGAAGAAGGAAGAAGTTATTTTGGGTTCAAAACCTAATGTCTTTCATTAAGCCTCAGCAAAACTCCTTTGTATTACATGATTGCTACCTGGGTGAAAGGCATAAATTATTTTCTTTGATCTCTGTTTTTGAATCATTGACACTGCTAATCTGAATCTGCTGCCATAATCATGACACTTTACTGCCTGCTGACCAGAATCTTTTTCTACTTGAGATTTTGCATACCTAGAGGTACCTGACAGCCAGCTAACTTTCACCTGCCTGAGTTCCTGCTAGCCTTCCTTTTGGCCTGCTCATCACCTCCATCTGGCTCCACAGTAAAACAGGAAGAGAACAGGGACACAACATTTTGTAGTGAGCTTTTGTGTACGGTTCCCTTTCACTGGAGCGAGGGTGGTTGCCAGATGTAGCTAGCAGCAGCCCTGTGCAGGCACAGCTTGTGTGACTGAAAGGTACTTCCATGGTGATTTCCCTCTACGGCTGAAAGGGTGGTTTGGAAGAGAAAGGATAAAAAGAAACAGATATCGAGGATGGGATTCAGCTGCATAAACAAGGTTCTGGTTGCTACTGAGGCATCCTAGGGCATGCAATGCACCGTCATGGGGCACACAGATATATTGCAAGAGCTACAGGGGACCCACTCCATTCTAGAATGCTAATGGCCAAGCTGGATACTGTCTTCAGCTTAACATTGTGTTACGGGCAAAAAGGGAACATAGCTGATATAAACAGATCCCCAAACTCAATATTGGTCTAACTAAAGTATTAGCTGATCTTCATTGAGAAGGTGTGTGTGTACATGGGGTGTCCTACTGTAACGTATCACAGCCCCCATTCTTCACCAGGAGGAGTATGGTGGAAATGGCAGGGATTTCTTCCCCCACTTTTTTCCGGTGTTGCACCTGATTCAGGTTGTTCTACATGTTTTTAACACAATCTGCCTACTAGTTTTTTCCTCACTGAATTGCAGTTCCATATCATACTTGCTTTTTTGTTCTCTTTGTTATCCCTGAAGCTGGTTTTACCTGACCCACAAGCCTGTACTCACTTAAGGACCAGTAATTGCCCACTGTGTTCATATTTTTATTCTAGGGTCATAGACAGTTCCTTCTACACAGGAAAGCTGCCTGTTTCTACTGTCTATTAATGGACACTAGGGGTTACACCACACAATTTTACAAAGCCAAAATAAAACTGAAACAAGTTCAGGCAATTGTCAACTGACTGCTACACTACTGCTATCACCACTAAGACAAGCTAAAATCAGCTCAAACCAAGGCAAGACCCTACACGCTTAGGCCAATAAAAAGACTGTGACCTTTAACCAGTAATGACAAATTTACATATACAGGGCTACAGTTTCACAGCTATCAAAATAACACTATGAATCTGTGTTCAGACAACTGCATCCTTCCCCATCCAGAAAATTAGCCCACCTACACGATCATGAAAAGGATGTGAACATGTCTCAATCGTGACAGGCAACCCTGCTTCTCTTTACAGTCCAGGTCCAGACTATCGTGGGGAAGACAATATTATGTTAGGGAGAGCACAGAAATGTTTGGATTAGTGTGTTTTCTTTATAAATCTTACATACACCTCAGACTGTCAGTCTGATATCACCCAGCTTGAATTCATACAGATAGATAAAAAGGACTTGTCAAACCCAGGCATGAATGGTAAAACAACAGCAGGAATATAGAGCATCCTTTTAAACAAATAACCATGGAGGTGGCTGATCCTAACAGTGCTGATGATGGCTGAGAAGAGGAAGAGTGCTGTTCTTTGGAGAGGGAAGGAAGGAAAAGGTGCCAAATCCTGTCCAGCAGCTGAGGAACAGTTTGTGAAGATCTGCAGTTCACAAATAGCTGATGAAACTATAAGCAAATGGAAGATCCCAAGGTTACATCAGATCACTAAAAGCCCAGAGGGCAAAAAATTAGTAAAGCATAAGTCTCAGTTATTCCTCTGAATGCTGTATTCCTTTTAGCATTATGAATCTGCTTTTGTTCCAGAGAAACAGCCTCTATTCCAGTACATTGTCTTTGTCCACAAGTCTCAGAAAGGAAATTTTGTGGGTGCCAGCCCATGCTGGTTGACAGACTTACACCTGACTGATCGACAAATGTCTTTGCTGAAGTTAGAGGCTAGTTGGAGAAAGTGGCTGAACTATGGGAGCTTGTGGATAAGGAGAAGCAGACGTGCAGAGAGGTCCCTTAGAGGCTGTGTCAGAAAAGGCAGCTCTAGTTAAAGGCTGAAGTAAATACATGGTGGGTCGCCCACCATCTTCTCTGACTTCCACTCTGGAAATACTACCAAGATCTTCACGCAGTCTAATTCTTTTTTCCCTTATCTTGAAGACATCTTTATATTTAATTTAGCTTATACTTATATTTAATAAATCTTTACTTAACAAAAACCACAATCAAAAACTCTGTTGAGTATCTGTGGTTTGGAAAGATCTAAATGGAAAAAAAGCAGTACTCAATTAGATAAAGAAACAGGTTTATTTATTTTCTTGCACTACAGAAACACAGCCTCCCATTTTCAAACTGCCTGTGTTTTTCTTCTTGAATTGAAAGCCTGCTCAGAAAAACAGAATTGTCTTCAGTAATACTGCCATCTCCATATTCAGGAACTGGTACAATACTTCTTTAAACACTTCAGATTAAGTGCTGATTAGTATGAAAAGTTGACTGGCTGTATTGGAAGTGAATAACATTGTATGGAGGATTGAAGATGTTTAATTTCTATGGCAACAAGCATTGGAACAATGCTTTGATTTAGGATATAAAAACCTTGACAGTTGACTTGTTTAAATATTATTAATAATTTTGTACTTTAGAAAAAAATGCATTATATGTGAAGATCTCAAAATACTGCTATTCTGGAAGGAAAGTAGCAGCATTGTTCTTCAGGCATAAAACAATTTACTGCTTCTTCAAGGCAACACAGCAGACAGGTGGCTGTCTCAGGAGAATGGAAATGTTGGACCTCCCTAGTGTCGCTATTCCGTGCTTTTTTCAGACCCAATAGTTCACCAATGGTTTGGAACTAGTAAAATAAATAAGTATGAATACATAAACAATTTATTGGTGATGTTCTGAAGGCTTCGCATAATCACCCTGAAAGCAGAGGATAGTTTAGGGTGAAGCTTCTTTCCTTAGACTCTGACATCATTGTGGAAATGAGGTTATTTTATCAGTGGACATCCTTCAGTCCTTGTCTACTCATTGTACTGCTCCATCAGTCTTTGAAAGTTCAAGTCCTGACAGCCGAAAAATTGTCACATCTAATTTTCTTGATCACTGAATGACATTCTACTGCCTTCAATCAATCATGGATAAGCATAAAATCTACTAGTATCTATGACAGTTAAAACAAATGAGTGCCCTTACCAGCCCTACGTACAGCCCTACTGCATACCTTGGAATTGTAATAGATTTAGGGACCTCTGCACTAAGGAGCTATATGCTAAAGTAATATTTTGTGTGCCCTTTTCCTTCCCCACAGGCTATCCAAGCCTTTCAGCCCAGCTATTCCAAACCTATCAGGCTCCTCCAAATGATATGACACTGATTTAATCAATATTCATTTATTTGCTTGTTGGTTTATGAGCCTTTCAGGCACACTTTGGCTGTGCTTTCTAGTTGTCCTCTGCATCTACTGGACTAAGAACTTCTATGTTCCGAAAGAGACTGTATTTCTCCCTATAAATCACATGAAATCAGGACATGGGACTTTAAGAAAAAAAAATCAGTTGTGAATTGCACTAAATTGTGAGATTTGCTAGCACTGTGATCCAGGCAGATTTTCATTTCTACCCTGTTAGCCCCATGTCTGTGAAGGTGGTAAACAGGGGTAGATATGCTAACTTGCTGTTGGAATTAGATTGAAAAAAACCATACCATTGATATTAGCCTCAAGGCTGTAGAAAGGAATAAGTTTACGCAAGACATTCTGTCAAGACATAGTTTATTAAAAATGTGATTAGTATCAGCTGCTAATAGGAGAGGGATAGTGTGAAAAAACGTTACTTATGCTGCCAAATCTATTTACATCTATTTAGGAGTGTTACTGTAGTAAGTGACTTAGAAACAGGCACAGAATTTCATGTTGAGCCTTCAGATTTCCTTGGAAATAAATAAGTATATCTTTAAAATGGGGAAGCACCTTCAAAACATGAAGTGGAGAGGAAAAATTCATGAGTGCCATTCATCTTGTTTTCCCTTGTGAAGAAGCACTTTCTTAAAAAATAGAAAGATTCTCTGTCTTAGTATAGTAAGGCGCTCTCTTAGTATAGTAAGGCAAAGACCTCTAAATAAAATTTAGTATCCAAATATTGTTTGTGTATTTTTGTCTTTTTTAAAGGAGTTTGGAGTGGTTTAAAAGCTTTTTCATTAATGTTGTATCACAACCCAGTGTTTAGCTGATCCCAAGAAACAGTGTCCCTGAGAATGCCCAACAAATCTGAATAGCTATCATGTTAAGAAATAGTGAATATGATTCACTATTTCTGATTAGATTAATTTTTAAGATAGAAATTTACACAATTATTTTATTAGAAATGATTATGCCTTTTTTGGAGGATGCACATATTAACTAGCCCTGCTTTAATCTGTATGCTCCTTAAAATAAGCTTTATCAAGAAGATTCAAAACCTGAGATAAGAGGAAGTAAAGTCATGTTCAAGGCATTCAACATTTTCAACAGATAAGAGTAGAACTCATAAATTTGGTCACTGCTAACAGATTCTGTTACTATAGAAATCAGTCACCATTTCACAAGAGCTTCTGTCATCGATTACTGAATGAGTGAGTACAATCCTAAGAAGATTTCAGCAGAAGTGCAATTGGAATAACCAAATGTTATAGGATTTGGTTTTTTAAGCTGTGGACTTCTTGCTTCTTTTGGACTGACATCCTAATTATGCTTTTCAGTAGAAAAGTAAGTTCCCAACCTGATTCCAAAAACCCATGCCCTACGTTGTGAAAGAGCAGATCCAGATGCTTTCTTAGGCCTTTAAATAGCCTATAAGCTCTTTTGTCATCCCTGTCTGTATAACTCATGCATCTGCACTATCATTCCATACATATGGAATGTGTTGCAATTTTCAGCACTTTCTTTGTGATCTTAGTCTTTGAGGAACATGAGCACTTCAGTGCAATGAACTAGCTTGTTGGTTATAAAAGCATGATGCAATATTCTTTGAATCTCAGACTATGTATACTTACAAAAGTAAATCCTGTGTTGTATCTAGAAATTCTAACCAGATGAAGACCATGCCTTAACGCTATTTCACTTACTGGTATAGAGGAGTTCAACTGAAAGGTGCTGAGGAAGATGAAACACTGCTTAGATGCAGAAATTTCAGTTCTAGAAATGAGTGTGAATGAAGAATTTGAAGGAAGACAAAGCATGTTTTCTACAGAGAAGTTTCCAGACATGAAGCCACACACAGAACAATGAAGCCCTTGAAGCACCAAAAGCAGGAAATAAAATATTCTGATTTCACAATGATGGTGATCAAACAACAGAACAGGTTGCACAGAAAGATTGTGGAATCTCCATTCCTGATGATATTTAAAGGTTGACAAAATAAGGCCCTGTCAATCCAAGTCTGACTGGGACAGTCAACCACGTGATCTCCAGATGTCTCTTCCAGCCTCAGTTATCCTCTGATTCTGTGAAATAAGGACTGATATTACTGGTGGAACAAAGCTGAGGCTTCTACTGCTCTTTTACTTGGTTCCAAAGTCTAAAGACATGGGTTGAGACACTTGTAGATGTACTCCAAACCCCACCCCCCAACACCACAGGTACAGTGCAGAGGGCCGTGACTGTGATGACCTTGTGGCAAATGAGACAATCAGCTTGGCCTTAACTAGTAACTCATAAAACAAGGCAGTTTGTGCAGTGGCACAACTACTGACAGTAAATTACAGTGTAGAAAAATGCGTGTGCATGGTTTCTCTTCGAAAAGCTGAGTCACACCATGAAGGTGGCTTTTATGACTGTGCAGGATGTTAATTTTTCTGCCTTAATCAAGGCCCTGTGCTTTCTGCATCCTGCTGATGTATTCTGCTCTGATCTGCCCTCCAGTGTATCTGCCTTTTGCTGTGCTTACATGGTATAAGTCCTTTGCTGACATTTCCTTCACTGAATTTATGGTGGTACGCACTGTGGGATGTGTGCAAAGCTGCTTCTGAAACTGTGTGTTTGCCTCTTTCTGACACAAAATGCCACCTCTCATTTGAGATGTTAATTTGAGAATGAAATTCTAATGACGTTTTAATTAAAATAATTTGAGTTCATAATCATAGATCCTGATCCTCAAAAAAGAAGGAGAGTAATGACAGCAATTTAAAAACAGTTATTCAATTCAGTATATATATACTGAATGCATAAACTTTTCTTAGTACAAATACTGGTTATGTTCTGGCTAATTAAAAGCAAAGAATATTAAAAACTCCTGTAAGGGAGCTGAAAAAAGAATGCTCATATTTTTGTTTCTGAGAACATGAAAGAACAGGTTGTCATTCTTCTGGAGCTCTTGAAGACTAACTAAGAGTAGAGTCTGGTTCATTTGTTTACTGAAGGTTTAAATAAGCTTGTGTCATGGTGACGTTAAATGGATATTGATGACTGTCTCTGTGATCCTGATTCAGGAAAGTGTACTTCTCAGTTCCATTATAGATGAAGAGATGTGTGCGGTAATTAAATGTTTTGAAGAGTTGGGATTTAATAACATAATTGCTTTAAGATATAAAGTCCTGATTCAGCTGAGGGTTTAAGTACAGGCTTTTTTTTCTTTAAGTTAGCTTTTAGAAGAATAAAAACCTCATTATTTTATGTGTCTCCTGCTAAGAAGAAAAGAGAGGAAAATATGATCAGAGAACACTGTTTCAGTTAGAAAATGTCTTTCTTCCAAATGAAGTTACCATTGCTGGATCTAGAGATCTGAGACCTTGATAAATATTTTAGGATTAAAGAAGAAAATTTACCATGCAGACTATGATCTGTATTATTAGCATCCTGCAGTCTGACCTAAATCAAGAAGCGAGGAGAATGCTGATTGCCAACAGACCTCAAAACTTCCTAGCTTAAATGTGCCATGTCATGTGAAATTCACTGTGTGTAACTTGTATACAAACCTGTAAGTCAAAATCCATTCAAAAGGTATTTTGATAAACAGGTTTAGCATATTTTAGAAATAAAAGCAAGAGCTATCAGGCTGGACTATTTCTTTTGCTTTTTTTGGTCTTGGATTCTATGACTCTTCCTTGACACATTCCCTAGTATATAGAACAGAAGGTACTTGGTTATGATAAATACATAACGTATTCCATACTGAAGCTATTGACCCCACACAAAATGAATAAGGTCTGTACTTTCTTATGTTAAAGTATAATTCCCTTATGCCTTTGTCTCAATTGCCAATGTTATTATATGGAAAATGAGCTGTACTAGAGCCTCAGATAACAACTAAAATGATCATGTAAAGAAAAAGGACATGTAAAAATAGTATGAGCTGCTTTAATAAGATCCATTCAACAAACAAGGACTTCTGAACTACATTACCTACTAATAGAAACCTGCTGACAACAACTTAGAAACTCAGATGCAAGAAAATGCTGATTTCACCTTTAAGTGATAGCACTGAATTATTTAAACATAATTGCCTATCAGATGATGTGCAGAGTAGGTCTGATTTTTCTGCACAAGACTGAATATTTTAAAGCATTAATCATATCCCACTCAACCTCACTTGCAGCTGACTCCACTTCTCAGATATGTGGAGATTTGTGGGATTTATTGGTCCATGCCCTCTTGAATCATGCATGCTCATTTCTGCTGTGATGCACGTAGGATGGCATCCTTTGGTAAGGCTAGCAGGTAGCTGGGTCTGAAGTCCTTTAAGGCCTATGTGACCCTGGTTTGATGATGTGGGAGTGTAGACAGCCCCCATATGTTCTCTGTTCCCCACCTTCACAAAAATGAAAACTTTGCCTCCAGTGCACTGATTCCAGGCTTTGAGGTTTCAGCCTGAGTTTCTTTTTTTAGGTTGTCAAATGATTGTATTCTTTACTCTTCCAAGATGTTAAAATATGCCTTGTTATTGGTGGCAAACCAGTAGGGTCATTTAACCACTAGACCTCTTTGTCTCCAGAATAGGAGTGGTCTCCACCCCTCAGTGCTTTTGAACTAAGGCTGCCTGCACAGGTCAGGCAGACCGTCTGGGATCCATGCAGAGGATTATATTCAGTGGCCTGTGTTGTGCTGGCAGCGATATCAGAGGGCAGTTATAATAACTGCTGGCCTCAGAGACCTCTGAGTTCGTGCTCTGTGCCTCAGAGGCTCACGCTCACGGACTGCTGGGGGAGATGCTCCTTGCGCTTTACCTTTTGCACGCCATCTGCTGCAGTGGTTGCCCAAGAGATTTAAAGTCACCAGACTATTTCCTTCTCTATTAATTTAGAACTTGGTAAAAACTAGAATTTGTAATACTCCCTGCTCAATTATTCAGCCACCAATGTTTTTGTGACCAGGGAGACTGAAGAGTAGTGACAAGTTATTAGTGTGCAGCTATTGTGTTTCTGCAACCATCCAGCAGAGAGAGAAAGTGAATTTCAGTGTGTGCACAGAAACCCCAGTGAAAATGTTATGATTTTGCTTCTGTGTTCAGTAACCCAGAAGAGACCTAGAGAAAATCTTATCTGAGTGAAATTCAAATGTAACTATGTTATAGGGGCCCAGCAATAATTCACATAAAACTTTTGTGTGCTTCATAGAGGATTTTTCATTTAATTAGACTGATGGACAGTGGTTTTAAATTAAAATTTAAAGAGCGAAAGAACTTACAGACCTGAAATTTGTCAGGAAAGCCATGTAGCTGTAAAGAGGAGTGAAGCACCTCTGCCACCATAAGACAGTGAATAAAAAATAAATTTTTGCCTTGTATTTTCACTCTTCTATGAATAAGGTGCAGTAAGATTTCATTATAGTCTTTCCTACAGTCTTGAGTTCTGTAAACATATATGTTACTGCAGGAATCTCAATAGCATGAGATGCTATTGAACATGTAAGTCTGTTCTTGCTTCTGCCCATGAACAGTGTAGAAAAAAAGTAAATTAATGATCTTCATGAAATTACTGCACTAAAGGAATTCTTTGCATGCCTGGACCACCACACATTTTACTTGTTAACACCTCTTCCTTATGATTCACAGGTAAAAACCTGACTGGAGTACTCATTTATTCTCCAGGAATACTTCTTTAATAACAGATGTTTTAATGCTTGGAAGAAAAAATACAGGTTTAAAATGTGCTAATGTGCTACTAGAAGCCACATGGAAAGTGTGGCAGGTATTAATTGAGAGATATTCTGGTAGCTGTTTACTGTGATGCATTAATTGTTTTGAAAGAATCATGGGTAAGGCAAAAGAAAAGGGACAATTAGGGACAAAAACTGTTAGTGAATTTGGAGAATTTGAAGAATAATTTCGTTCTCTCCAAATTAAAGAAATCCCCAAAATAGTAAAAGCTTTAAACTGTTTCTATTTTATTATTTTATTATTGTTTCTTATTGTATTATTATTATTTATTTTATGTATTTTATTTTATGTTTTTAAATAGCATCTTTAGTAGCACTGTTAGGGAACCCAGTTGCCAGTGGAAGGGAAAGCACCCCAGGTATATCCTGACCACAGAAATAAGCTGGACACCCATATTGTCAGAGCAACAGCATGTTTATTGTCATGCTCCGAGCTGTGGTCATCAGGAACAGGGCTGCCTGACTGTCACCTGCGAAAGGCCTTTGTCACATGATGCACTGTCTCTTACATTTGCTTTTTCCCCTCCAAATTTCTTCCTCTTCATCACCCTCAACCCCTCTGTAACGAACAGCTCATCCCTGTTTACTCTTTCCACATTTGCCCTAATTTTGCTGACTTGATACCTTTATTTGATGTTTATGACATTGCTGCTCTGGTAATTTCTACCTTGGTCAGCAATTCTGTTAAGCTAGTACCTCCTTTTCTATCCATAATGTCTCTCACTTCTGCCACTTCCCATGTTGCTATCTTATTAGTGTAATCACAAAGTCAGAATTAATAATCTGCATACACATTATTACCATTTTCTCACCTGTAACACCATGAAATGTCTTATTAGTGTAGCAACAGATCACAGTTGGCCCTCTGCACCCATGTCCTAACAATCACAGTGGACCAAAACTGTCAAAAAAAAAAAAAAAGGAAAATTCTGTTTCCAACTTGGGTCCAGTCAGTTGATCTCTCTCCAACTTCGAGGACATGTAAAGGCAGTGGTCTGTCTACCATTATAAACTCCCAGTCCTTAGGAAAAGCTGGAATGTTGTAATGAAATAAGGGTATTCTAATTTCAGAAAGTTTCTCATGGCCTTTGTAGTGTAAAAAACTGCTTCCAGGGATGCTTCAGTCTAAGCATACACAAAGGCAGGCTTAATTTTCTCTAGCCATTACCCTTCTCTGGAAAAAGGTTTTGGCTTTTTTATTTCCCCTTATTCTGGAATAAGCCTTGAGTGTGATATATCGGTTATCCCAGATGTTCCTTTCTAAGTATATTAATGTTGGGGATGGGGAAGGATATAGAGATATTCATTAAGGATATAGAGAGGCAGGCAGCCAAATTTATACAAGATTTCACAGAAGATTTCTCCCATATCTGGAGAATCATAAGATCAACTTGCAGTTGCATCTTCAACAAAAGAAGAAAAACTATCCCTTCTTGGAAATACATCAGGTTGAAAGGCTCCCCCTGACTGTAGTTCTTTAAGGATAATATGGATAAGCCATGTGCAGTCAGGAACAGGAAATATTCTGCAAAAAAAGAACCACAGGACATAGAGAGGGATTTAGGACACACTTGGTTCCTCTGTAGAGGAGCTGGTGAAGGTGCTGAGCTACCCAAGGTACTGCCTCAAGCTGCTGACACCAACCCAGCACTCTGAGGGAGAAGTCCCCTTTTAGGGAGCTTTGACAGCTACCAGGAATGGGAAGGTGCCAGCCTACGTTACTCTGAAGCTGACTAGTTTCAAAAAAATAAAGCTTCCCAGAAGACAACTAGGAGAAATCTCTAGTGTCAGGCAAAATCAGAGAGGGAAGTGGGGAAGAGAGTCCTCTTGCTTCCATAAAAAAGGTGGTTGAAACAGTCTACCCACAAAGAGGTGGCTTAATTTGCAAGCACTGTTATGGAAGAAAAAGTCTGAAAAACCTTACTTGGTGCACATAACTATTTTTGTTTCCTAATCCACTGCAAAAGTGTGGGGTATTTTTTTTATTTTTTTTGTTTTTCTCTCATACAGTGTCTTGGGTTTTTTTGTTTGTTTGGTTGTTTTTTTTTCTTTTTGGCTTTTTTGTTGTTTTTTTTTTTCCTGATACAATCAGCAGCACAAGCTTTTAGTCTAAGCCTCTTTTTCTTTAGCATTTTACAAAGAAGTAAATGTTTCAAAGAATAAGGGCAGAAAAAAGAAAAAGAGATACATGTTTAGCCACTGAATGGAATACAATAAATTGTTCCTTGGCTAATCACAGTATTGATTTTTAACATTGTACACCATCAAGAAGGGAGAGAGAATAAGAGAAGGGGGATACTTAGGTATTCAAGAATTCTAGTCGTAATCTTTCACAAGATAGACAGTGGCATCTTGGAAGGGAGACTTGCATTTATTAAGTAATAACTGATTGGAGGCTGATAAATTATCATCATTTGTGCAAAGAAGAATAACAAAAGAGAACAATGGTTTATTCATATGGGCTTAGAAATGCAGATTAAAAACAGAATCTGTCAAAACAGGTACAAATAGGGGATGCAGAGATTTAGGAAGGTGCTCACAAGCCAGCTATGTTTGTATAATATTTTGATTAGCTTGGAGTAGCTTGAAGCAACTCTACTAAATCCTTAGAAATGTCTGAATGTTGATAGAAAAAGCTATACTGTAGAGCTTAATTAACCTGCTGCAGAATACAGCCCTAACTTGGTGTGAGTTAAAGTGCCTGACAATTTTTTTTTTTTTCCTTAGGAAAAAAGATTATCAGTCAGGGGTTTTTTATTCAATGTTTATTTTCCTGTTATTGATTGCTGGGAAACAACTAAAGTTCAGTTTATATTCTTGGGTTATAACATTTTTCGCTGATGAACCTGGAATTTGTGATCCAAACTGTGTCCCAAAGGAGATAACTTGAATTAGTAATGATTTCCAATCACTATGTATATGGACATTATAAATGAAATGTTAAAATAAAGCCTGATCAGATTATCAACTATGGTTTGCAATATCTGCACAACCTTTACCCTTTCTGGAAGAAAACAATAAAATAAAACTGTAAAAAGCTGATTAAGTAAAGCTCACTTTTAAATAGGGCTGTTTAGCCCTGTTTGATCCTGTTAAAGCTGTTATGGTATAGCAAGCAGTCCACTTCAGGACAAAGGGTAAAGTTCTCCATAGTGCTCACACATACCAATAAGCATTCGCAGTTTACTATACTATGAAGAATAGCAAAAAGCACTGAGAAAAAAATCAGAAAATTACTGCCTTTCTGCACTAACTCACTGCAATCAATAATCGTGGGGAACTGTGGGAGATTTCATGTTGCTTATCTTCTTTTATAATTTTTTTGAAGTTTTTCATTTATCAACAGTGTGAAATTGAATGTGTGGAGTCTCCATCCTTGGAGATGTTCAAAAGCCATCTGGACATGGTCCTGGCCAACTGGTTCTAGGTGGCCCTGCTTGAGCAGGGGTGTTGGATCAGATGATCTCCAGAGGTCTCTTCCGATCTCAACCATTCTGTGTGTGTCATTATATTCTGGCTTGTCAGAACTGTATCAGCTTATTTCAAGTGTAGACAAAGTCTGGACAGCAACAGACCTGTGTCCCCTACATTGCCACCTGTGTCTCCTACATCACCACCTGTGTTTCCGACATTACTGGGCTGTTCACCCCTACCTTGACCTCAAAGATGTACCGTGAGATGCAGAAGGAATAATACATTACCTGTTAAGTGAGGTGTTTAATTCACGTCTCCTAACAAAAAGGAAGTGCATGTTTCTTTACAGTTTTCAAGCAGTCCTGGAAAGGCCAGCAGGGTTTGCCAATGACCATGACCATGACCATGGATTTTGTGATAAATGAACAGCTGCTTGTAACAACAGCTCTAATGAGGTGTATAAAGATCCATTACTGCAGGATTAGATGCAGTGAATATTATGTCATGATCATTTTTTGGGCTGAGACAGGGAAGAATGGCTTCCCTTACTAGAAGCCTGAGCTAAAGAATTCTGTCTGGACTGATCTGCAATACAGACAGAAAAAAGCTTTGTTTTCTAGACTGAGTAAAGAATGTCACACGTTTATCAAATAGTTACAGCCTTCTCTCAAACTGTTTCCATCTGGCGCTTCTTAGACCTGAAGCAGGTTCACTGAAATGAAAGGAAAAAGGAAAGAGGAAAGAGGAAGGAGGAAAAAAAGAAAAGGGAAAGAAAGGGAAAGAGAAAAAGAAAACAAAAGCAAGAAAAGGGGAAAGGTAAAGGGAAAAGGAAAGGTGTTGTGGTTTAACCTCAGCTGGCAATTAAGCACCACACAGCCACTCACTCACTTCCCCCACCCCCTGGTGGGATGGGGGAGAGAACCAGAAGGGTAAAAGTGAGAAAACTCATGGGTTGAGATAAAACCAGCTTGTACTGGGTTTGCATGGCAAGGTTTTGGTAGCTACAGGGGTGGCTTCTATGAGAAGCTGCTAGATAGTCCTATGTCCAATAGAGCCAGTGCCAGCCGGCTCCAAGACAAACCTGCTGCTGGCCAAGGCTGAGCCAGTCAGTGACGGTGGTAGCGCCTCTGGGATAACATATTTAAGAAGGGGGAAAAAACTGCTGTGCAACAGCAGCTGAGAGAGAGGAGTGAGAATATGCAAGAGAAACAACTCTGCAGACACCAAGGTCAGGGAAGAAGGAGGGGGAGGAGGTGTGCTGGAGCAGAGATTCCCCTGCAGCCCGTGGGGAAGACCGTGGTGAGGCAGGCTGTCCCCCTGCAGCCCATGGAGGTCCATGGTGGAGCAGATATCCACCTGCAGCCCGTGGAGGACCCCATGCTGGAGCAGGTGAATGCCTGAAGGAGGCTGTGGCCGCGTAGGAAGCCCATGGTGGAGCAGGGTCCTGGCAGGACCTGTGGACCCCTGGAGAGAGGAGCCCATGCTGGAGCAGGTTTGCTGGCAGGGCTTGTGACCCTGTGGGGAACCCACGCTGGAGCAGTCCATTCCTGAATGACTGCACCCCATGGAAGGGACCCACGCTGGAGCAGGGGAAGAGTGTGAGGAGTCCTCCTCCCGAGGAGGAAGGAGCAGCAGAGACAACGTGTGATAAACTGACTGCAATCCTCATTCTCCATCCCCCTGTGCCACTTTATTAGAGAAAATTGGGAATGAAGTTGAGCCCGGGAAGAAGGGAGGGGTGGGGGAAGGTGTTTTACAATTTAGTTTTTGTTTCTCATTACCCTACTCTGATTTGATTGGTAATAAATTAAATTAATTTTCCCCAAGTCGAGTCTGTTTTGCCCGTGATGGTAATTGCTGAGTGATCTCCCTGTCCTTATCTTGACCCATGAGCCTTTTGTTATATATTCTCTCCCCTGTCCCGCTGAGGAAGGGAGTGATAGAGCGGCTTTGGTGGGCACCTGGTGTCCAGCCAGGGTCAACCCACCACACAGTTTAATAATAAGAAGAAAGAAATTATAATAATAGTAATAATAATAGTAGTAAGGAAAAGAGGGGGGAAAGTAAATAAAATAACAAAGAGAGAAAAATAAAACCCAAGACAGACAAGTGATGTGAATGAAAACAATTGCTCACCACCAACAGACCGATGCCCAGCCAGTCCCGGACCAGCAGCCTCCCTGCCAACCTCCTGCCTAGTTTTATTGCTGAGCATGACATCATATGGTATGGAATATCCCTTTGGTCAGTTGGGGTCAGCTGTCCCGGCTGTGTCCCCTCCCAACTTCTTGTGCACCCCCAGCCTACTCGCTGGTGGGTTTGTGTGAGGAGCAGTAAAGGCCTTGACTCCGTGTAAGCGCTGCTCAGCAATAACGAAAACATCCCTGTGCTATCAACACTGTTTCCAGCACAAATCCAAAACATAGCCCCATACTAGCTACTGTGAAGAAAATTAACTCTATCCCAGCCAAAACGAGCACAAAAGGGAAAGGGAAAGGGAAAGGGAAAGGGAGGATTTGTGGATGTCACTACAATAATACCTATAATTCATAATAGTGTTTCTTTCCATCCATTTTCATTTTGTTTTGTTTTCTGTTGATTGTTATGGGAAAGTGTGAAGAGAAAGATATCTGTTTGAACAATGGATTTTAAAATCAATGTAAAGTTGTTTAATCTTCATTGGCAGTTTTTACATGCAACTGAAACATGATATTTAAATATAATGGTAAACAGATAGATGATGGAAAATAACAGGTATTTTCCTCATTATTACAAAAAATCTTGAAGAAACACATACACCTTTTTCATCACATTCTGAGTTAACATAATACCATTTCCTTCAACAGCTGCCACAGTCTCCTATGCTGTTTGAAGTGGAGGGCATGCATTATTTGGTCAGATGCTTCTGTGTGACTTTGTTAAAAGAAAATTTGGATCACAGGTCTTAAAGGTTAAATGTAAATGGCAAATCCAAGCCCCTGTGAAAATGAGTTGCCAAACATGTCTCAATTATTCCTTTCAAAGCTAAATTTGTGCACAAATATTATTAATTTTAATTATTTTTAAGGGAACTTGTCTGAGAGCTAATAACATCATAACTTATAAATACTGATGCAGAACATAAAATTGCCTTAGAAGTCAAATATGTTTCTGGGGAGATCTAGAAATGCATGCTCATGTGGCTGTGTCAGACACTAGCTTGCTTACTTCTAAAAGACTAAGTTCCAGTGATGAAAACTCCCGTTCTAGGTAGCTATGTTTCTTTACACAATTGTCAGAGAAACAAAGGTTTTTCCAAATGGGGTTTGCAGCTCCCAGAAAATGAGATGCAAATCGGCAAAAGGGAAAGCATTGGGGAGGGACATTTTGAAAGTCCTACTTTTGTTTCTGATGTTACCATCAACCTATAGCCATGGAATAGGTGCCTCTGTGACCTGGGATTCAGTGTGAAGCCACTCCAAGACTTCGGGCTGCGCTTCTTTGGGAATGTCGGAGGGTGGGGATTTCTTGGTTTTATTTTCTGCTGTCCCAGTGAAGAGGATTCTCATACAGAAAGAGAAATGGTTCATAGTGGTCTTTGACCTGAGAGGATTCAAATTTCCCATATGGCAGGAACCTGTCCTAACCTACAGGCTGCAAAATGCATGGCACTCTCCACCTGTCTCATCAAAGCCGGGCCACTCAGCAGCCAGGAAGGTGCAAAGTCCTGAGAATAGCAAGAGGACACTTGATTCTTCAAACAAATATTTAAGATATTTTCTTTTCCTCATATAACTTCTGTTTTTCTTCTAAGGACTGTACAATAGAAGTTACCTAGTTAGTCCTAGAAGTAAGGACAAGATACGTACTCTAACCAACAGGAAACAGAAACTCGTCATTTCTTGCCTTTTCTCCATCCAGTTTAAGGACTATCATATTCTTGGCTGCAAGGCAACATCGTTTAAACAGAAAGAAGTTCCCCCTCACCTTCAAGCCTTTGGTAACCTTTGTCACATCTACATTTATTATGTTCATTATATATTGAACTGTTTACAAATGAGTGAGGTTTGTAAATGGTATCCAATGGTCCAACAGTTCTTTCATCAGCTGCAAACACCCTCACCCCCACCCCAAATCTCAAAAAAAAATCTTATTTCAGTGAAAGCAGTAACAGAAATGAGTGCTTTGGAAAAATTCCCCAATATTGTTAACTCAGTTACAGACAGCCAGTCAGAATCCACTTAGATTCCACACATCCTTAGCAAGAAAAAAACAGTCATGTGTTGTAGGGTATTCAGATGGCCATAGCACTGAAAACAAAGAGACTACTATCCACAATACTCGTGCTTTAAGTATCGTGCAGTAGGAGTGTGTGGATCTTTTTCCACCCATTACTGAACTTTATAACAGGCTACTGAGTCTTTTGGCCTTTTCCAGTTACGTGGAGGTTTGTTCTTTGAGCTCTCAAGGCCTTCATTCAGCCCAGAAGCTGAGAAGGGATCATGAATGACCACCATGAGCTTAGGGACAGAGTGTTCTCTGATAGTATCGTTTGTGGAACATGAAAGGGAGGCAATATTTGTAAGAGTGTTTATCCACAACATTGCTTTGTTGATATGTAGAATATTTTTGTGAGTACTTTAACACTTATTGACATTTATTTATGGGGGGAAAAAAAAAAGCTTTCTTCAAGTTTTGTAAATGAAATCGTTAGAGAACTAATATCATGAGACTCAGTCTAGGCAACCGTACACCAGGAAAAACATGTAGCTAGATGAAAGCAATAATATTTGGAGCAAAAACTAAAATGTGTGGATGCAATAATGAACAATTAATTTTTTTAAAAAGCATCATACAGTTGAATTATTTGCAGAATTATAACTAAATCCCTTATGCCGACCAATCATTCATAATAAGCATTTTGAGTGACCCTAAAAAGTGCTCCTTAATCCATATAAAGATTGTTATTGCTTATTGCATTGCATAATCTCACTATAAATAGATTTATACACAAGAATACATATCTGTTAGTTTTCAAATTACTATCTTTAAAAGGTTATCAATGACCAGGGTTTTGTTGTTAATTGGAAGACTGGTGTTTCCTCTTTACTCAAACCACCATATCTTGCTTCTATTTACAAAATAAACGAATCCAAACAGCTGTGACTTCTGCCCATATTTTACTTTGTGCACAAAAGAATAAGGAAGAATTCACTCAGCTCTGGTGCTTGCAAGTTATTTAAATGTAAATATCATTAAATCTTTAGATATGTATTAGATGCATATATTTTTCTATTACCCTGATATCTATTTCCGGCTCTGTATCTGAAGATGGATTTCCACTCCCACCTTTTCTCTGCTAACATCTTTACGAACACGACTATAAACATATTCTGTTTACCCTGATCATAAATAAGGAAAAAGACTGTACAATTACAGAGAGCTCCACTCACCCCAGGGCACAGTAGTGTTCTTTAGTTTGAGAAGGGGTTCTGAGACTGAACTGCTCCAATGCTCCAACAGAAAGGTTGTAAGTTATAAGGGAAGCATCCATTGAAAAGTTTTCCTCTTTCCTGGAGGGCAAGGATTCAATATTGATTTGAACCTTCAACTTCTTGGCCTTTCTCAGTCATTACTAGTGCATTTGTAGCCAGATGAATAACACATGCTTCAGGCCATGGACATTGATTACTGTAAGCAGTAGTCAACTGAGTTTTTTAGCTTAACATTTGTCCTGGTTTCGGCTGGGACAGAGTTAATTTTCTTTTTAGTAGCTGGTACAGTGCTGTGTTTTGGATTTAGTGTGAGAATAATGCTGATAACACTCTGAGGTTTTAGTTGTTGCTAAGTAGCGCTTATCTTAAGCCAAGGACTTTTCAGTTTCCCATGCTCTGCCAGCAAGCAGGTGTGCAAGAAGCTGGGAGGGAGCAGAGCCGGGGCAGCTGACCTGAACTAGCCAAAGGGATATTCCATACCATGGAACGTCATGCCCAGTATATAAACTGGGGGGAGTTGGCTGGGAGGGGTGGATCGCTGCTCGGGCATTGGTCAGTAGGTGGTAAGCAATTGCATTGTGCTTCACAGTTATTTTTTCCCTTTTTTTCTCCCCTCTTCTTTTTTTTTGTTATATCCCTTTTCATTACTATTATTATTATTATATTTCATTAGTATTATTGTTAGTATTATATTTTACTTTAGTTATTAAACTGTTCTTATCTCAACCCACGAGTTTTACCTTCTTTCCCGATTCTCCTCCCCATCCCACTGGGAGCCGGCGGGAGGGGGGAGTGAGGGAGCTGCTGCGTGGTGCTTAGCTGCTGGCTGGGGTTAAACCATGACAGCATTTCATCTCCCATGCCACTGCACTGTAGATTTATTTTCCTCAGATGGATATTTAGACTGCAAAGGAGCTTATTTATAATTGGGCAGTTTTGAACCATCAGTGTGGTGAACAGACAACTTTTCAATAGCCTTTGAGGTATTAGCAATTCACACAGCATGTACTCCAAATCTGCTACTACTAGCAACCTACAATCAGTCATGTTAACAATATTCTCTCAGACCTCGTTCTCAAAACCTTCATTCCTGCCGTTAAGACTCACGAGCACTTTGGGCATAAGAGGACATCCACTCAAACCACCCTGCTACTTCCAAGTCTGGCACTGGGTTTTGCAACTGCCCTGTCTCAACATTGTTGACCCTTATGGAAGCCCATTAAATCCCTTCTCCAGTCAAAGGACAAAAGGATTGGGTTTGTAGCCACTTCTTTAGTTGGGAATACTACAGAAGCTACTTAATTCTGTTTCCTTATCCCCTTGCCTGCCAGGAGCCATGGGAGATGGCTTCTCAACTTTAAAATATTTAAAAATTCTTTGACCCTTTTTGTTGATACGTCACATGGAAAATCCTCATTACATTTGCTGTCTCCTTTCGCTTGAGGCCTGTATTACAGCATATTTTTCTCATAAAATAAAGACATTACAGGCATTAATGTTTACCTTTTGCTAAATACTTAATGTCGTCACCAATACAGTTATGCTTATTCCTTATATTGGAAAAGCTCACAGATAAATTACTTTAGAACTGTATTAAGCTGACATTTATCTGAAAGGCGGAAGAACAGAAGTGTTAACTAAAAGGAAAGTTAACAAACCTGGCTTTACTTCAACAGTTTTACTCTGTCATATTTATTTCATACAAATGTCTTTTCAATCCAGTTTTAAAGAAACAGATATGCCAGCTGTCCTGGATTTGACATTGATTGTTTATTTCATATTGCATCTCTTCTATCTGGAAAGACGTTCTGACCAAAGTAATTTAGTAACTGTCTCTTTCTCGGCTGAAGTTCATGTCCCTTGTTCTTGGATTTGGCATTTGCTCAACTAGCCTTGTAACAATTACCCTTCACTTTGCAGTTCCGTGTATGAAAAAGTATAAGGCAAAACTACTGATCTATTACATTGTTTTCCACTCTATAGTTCTCCTTTGCGCTGAATCTGCCATCAATTGCCTTAACTGCTGCTGATGGTTTGCAGGGTCCGTAACTGGCTAGTAATGATGTTGCATCTGATGGATAGTACTTGTAACCTTGCAGCTGACAACAGCAGCAGTTTATTGTGGGGAAATGATGTAGGTTGTTTGAGCAAGAAGACTTTTTATGTCAGGCTCCAAGCTGTATCCCACTGTCAGCAGCACCGATATTGCAACTTAACAAGCTCCATGCTGGTAAAACAGATTATTATGAGTTTAGTCACTGGTAACACATCTGCCAAACATTTGATAGCTTCATACTTTTTATCCAAACATTTTAAAGAGCTTAGTTGCATATTTAGCTTGCAGATAATGCTTACATTGTTTAGACTTAGCATAGTGAAATCAGTGTCTTGGGAGCCATATTCAGTGTGAAATGTTTTGATTAGGATAAAAACAGGGCAATTTTTCCCCACATGCACATCTCTGCCAGTATGTATCAACCCTCCCTGGGACAGGGGCAGCAACAAATCCTCTGCTGTGTAAACAGTTGGTCTGAGAGGTTTCACAGAATGTCATCAGGGACATCCCATGGCTTATGTCTCTTTGGTTCCCTCACTGTCTCCCACTTATCCTCCATGTCTCCCAGAATGATTGAGCTAAATCTGTTTAAATAATTTTAATTTTTAAATAATTTTAATTTTTCAGTGTTGCCTTTACCATCAGAAAGTTTTTCTAGAGCAGAATCTGAGCTCAGGAATCCTAACATCCAGCACTTCTGCCCAACCGTGTGGTAAACTTGGTGCATTTCCAAGAATCCATCTATTCAGAGGAGACTTTTCTGCTTCTCCTAGCAATGTTCTGCCTCCTTAGAAGAAAGCGATCTGAACCTTCCTGACTGCCCCATCAGATGCTGTGGTGTGAGGTCACATAATACAAGTCTGTCGCATAAAACAGCATTATGCTTCCAAATACAGACCACACTTACCCTCAGTAATCAGATCTGATTGATTATTTTAGGAACATGTTCTCAATAGAATAATATCTGTTTAAATTTTCTTTACATCAGGTCTTTTGAAGTTCCGTACTAATATATGAAAATGCAGCTTGTTTACAGATTTTTCCTGATGATTTTGTTGACATCGCCCTAGTATTGTTTAAACTAGAAAAACATGAAGTCCTCTGAGCAAAGTGGAAAAAACCTGTCAACAGCCACCATCTGTCATTTATGTATTGTACTGTGTTTAATTATGGAAATGCTCACTTAACTGGCAATTGTCTGACATGAAATACCCCAAAATTTATTTGGTTTATTTAAAAGCTGCATGCTGTGCTCTCTGATGTCCTAAAACTCAGAATGGGTGGTAATATTGGTGTGTATAATGCCAGTCTTTATTACCCTCATTGTAATTTCCCAAATAAGAATCGTAAAATTGCTAGCTAAAATACAGTGAATCGAATTAGTTCATTTTGGAAAACAAAAAGCCTATCAGATGTGCTTTAAGTGAACATTCTGCAAACCTGATTACCTTTTATAAATTGAGGTTTTGTTTTCATCATTCAGTCTTTTGTAATATGTATTTATGATCTTGTATTATCAGATTAATCTGGTAAACTGGCAGATGTGGAGGAAAATGAAAGCTTTGCTGAACTTCTAAATAACTAGTCTAGTTCATTTGTTTTTATGTAAATAGTATCTTTTTTGGACTGGTAATTTGATTCAAATACAACCAAGAAGCAAATAATGGCTTCATTTAAAGTACCTGGTACATTAGTTTCTATGAACTGTTTGTTAGTATATTTCCACAAAACTTTCTATGCAAACTGAGAAAAAGACATAGAACTTTAACTAATACTAAAGTATTCCATTTCAAAAGGGTAAATAAAATATTTGTGTCTTTATCATGGCTTATGGTTAGCATATCACATTCCTATGTTAAAGGTTTCAGCAAGGTCTGTAAATGTCACAGCATAGAACTATTCTTAATACAAATATGATTTCAAGAACTTTGCTCTGCCTAATCTGTTCTAATTATCCAAACTTTCTGGGGCTGTCAACAAAGAAGTACTTAGAAATCAGCATTACAATCATGATTTTTTCTTGCAGTATTATTGAAATGATTCACACCAGCAGACAGGACCTGAGAGAACAAAGTAAATAGGACAATTCACTAGCAGATCTTTCTTACTCTGATAGGGCACTCAAGTAGAAATTGCGATTTCTTCAAGGAGTTTTAGTGTTCTATCTCACTCAATATTTTTTCCATGATTCTTCTGTTTGTTTCACTGCACAGGTTGATTACAAACCATTTGCTGTGAACACTCACCACTGAAAATTGAAGATGTATCAGTTAGTTGTGGTTTACTAGGGAGGATGGGCTAAGGTAGCTTCACTCCTCTTCCCATTCAGAGATGTAGTGTCTGCTCCCAAAGCACACAATGCTACCAGAGGTGCACACCCCTTATTCCTTCCCTCATTCGGGCTGGGTCTGTGTCCCCCACAAGAGATGTTGTGAAAGGAATTAGTACAGTTCGTAATCACGGGAAGGGAAGACAGAAAACATCATGTCGCTTCCCAGAAGAGCAATTTGAAGAATACTAAGAGAGCTCCCTTTCTTAATCTTGCAGCAGACCTCATTCTTAGTAAGAGTACTAGTAGAAATAGGCTATTATTAGATTTATCAGGAAGATTCAGTTTATTTTGCTCTAGTCAGGTGCAAGCAAATGTAATCATGTGTGCAATTCACTCAAGGTAGCTGAAAAGGCTTTTGACAGAGTTAGGATGACATTTAGATTACATGGCCTTTTCATTCACTTATTGGTTAGTGCATAATTAAGTCCTGGACAGAATGGCTGACTGGTTTTCTTTCTTTCTTTCTCATTCTTTTTTTTTTTTGTTTCTTTTATTTGATCTTGGTTGTTGGTTTTTTTACCTTGATGGACCTACATATTCTTCTTCAGGGCATGGGGGTAATCTGAAAGAGTAGAGAAGAGGAGTGCTATGATACTGAGTTGAATGAAATGCCTCTTGAAAATTGTGTTTGTTTCCTTCTTTCTTTCATGAAAAAACTTTTTGAAAAAAATATAGTACAATCATAAGGCAAAATCCATAATACCATTTTTTGATATAGCTTTACCTGTTTTACAGAATTTCAATGGTATGTCAATACTAGTAAAGCAAAATGACATGTCACCACTTCAGAATATGATGACTTGTCATGTTCTTCACAACTACTCTTCTTACAATTTTTCAAGACATTTTGGTCTTTGTGCATGATGTGACTATCATCTCAAAATCTGATATACAATGATGCATCATTTTACTCTACTACTATTTACACATTGTGAAATAACATGAAAAAATGACAACATAAATCCATGCCAGAAACATATCTTAAACCTCATTTCACTTGAAGATTTTTTTCAAAGTAACTAATTTTGAAAAGTTTTCAAAATTTTCATTTCACAGTAAGTTCTGAACTTTCTGTTTATATTTCAATCTGAAAAGTGTTGAAATGCTTAATTATTGTTTTTAAAATTGACTACCTATATGTGGGCCATCTCTTTCTGTTACAGTCTCTGGGTTTCACAAGTAGTTCCTTTATTGAAGCAATATTGGTTTTCCACATTTCCAGGTATCTCTTGCATTGATTTAATATAATAAAACCATTTTAGAGTTTGATCATTTCCCATTGAAACTTTCCTACTAACCTTAAAAGGCTCAAGATCTTAATAACAGATAGTATGGATAGTTTAATAATGGATAGTTTAAATTCTGTTATTCCTACTTATTTGTATATTGCTGGCAGTGTATGCACCTGCAGATTCTCCCAAGTTTTGCACAAAATTAAAGGAAATGATGTGAACCCCATAGAAACTAGAAACAGAGTTTCTGAAAGCAGGAGAGTGATAAGAAGCAAGGATCCAAAAAGTCTATAGCAGTTAGAACTGAATTTTCTCTGATGAGTTGGTTACCTTTGTTGTTTTATGACAATCACAAAGAAACAGGGGAGGAACAAATACATCAATTTTTGTTTCATAACATTTCAGAAAGAATATAGCTAAAAACATGACTGCAAGTTGAAATGTAAAAGTAATAATCTGGTTTTCTCTTCGATGTGAACATTTAGGTCTGTTGTTTTATGGCCTATGTAAGGATTGTCCCAGCTGGAGAAAAGCTTAATGAAGATGTAAGCTACCTTTAAAAAAAAAAAAAAATTAAGTGTTTCCAGTGTCCTGGTATGTCATTACGTCCTTGAACTTCCAGCTGGACCATACTTATTTTTATTTTAAAGATCTGTACATTATACCTTTCATCAAAGACAATCTATATAATTACTATTTCCAAGCAGCAGATCAGTAGGGATTATGTGGTGGTTTTGGTCTTTTTTCAGTCTTTGTTCTAAATTTTTAAAATTATTATCTTGAAAAAAGAAAACATAGTCAAAATGTTTCCAAATCACTTTGCTACAACAATCACTTTTCTGATTCCTTCTCTACCACTCACTGATTTTTGTTCTGAATATCATTCTGCATATTTTAGGACAAAGAGTCTTCAGAATAACTCATCTAGCTGCTTCTTTTTAACATAACCTATGAATTTCACTGAGTTCCCTTGTGCATCGCCTAAGTTGTACCTGATTTTGTGAGTTGAAGACATCCATAGTTGGTTGATTCAGCTGTTCTCTTGTTCTGTATGTTGATCAGCCTAATCATAGAGGAACTCTTACTTCCAGTTCCAAGTTTCTAGAATAAATAGACATTTAACACCTAATGGTTTCCCTCCTTCAAAACAGCATGGCCCTGCTGCCAGCATGTAGGCTAGATCAAGACAGAAATCCACTCCCATGCGGTCTGCTGTTACACTAACCCACCCTATAGATAAAAGTCTCTTACTTCTGTGGACATCTTCCTAACATCCTAACATCATATTAACATCAGCCACTCTGTTATGCATCATAATCAAGTCACCTTGTTCTTATTTCTCACAAACTAAAGAGATTAAGCTTCATTAGTCTGGAATACAAGGCATTTTCTTGAGCCTTTGAAAACGTCCTGTGGGTTTTTATCCACCCTTTCGCCAAAAATGAGAATACTGGGATATTTCACCATGTAGAAATGAATTGTCCATCTCTTCTAATATTGAAGGGACAGGCTATATGAATGCTGTGACATTGTTGTGGCTATAACAGGGAAGTTTTATCCTACTGGAAGATTTTCTTCCTAATGGTGATCACACACTAGATTCATCCAACCTTCTCCAGTTTTTCTTGCACTGTGACTTATGAGAAAGTTTTAATTTGCACTTAATCTGCAACAATCTGCATCTTATGATCTTTATTGACCCAGAAAAGTACACATCTCTTGGTGATTATGGAAGCTGGGGATCTTCATAACTGTGGAATAAACCTTAAACTGCTGTGAAGATTAGGCTAAAAATTTAAGTTGCTCATTGGACCTGACTGAGAACCAGCAGAATCAGACCAGTCAGAGCCCAAGGCTTTCAGACTAACCCTGAACACAAGATGGCATTCTGCACTACATCTCTAGCTAACTAGGTTCTCTATCAAGTCACTTGCAAGTCACCTTTAAACCTACTGTCAAGAAATTTCCAAATTAAAACTTAAGCCCCATCCTTAAATCACCCTTATAATATCAACACATTGTTATATGTACGATGGTTATCCCGCTGGTGGAGATGTTTGTGGTATTGATGTATAATGAGATCAGGTAAGGACAGCATGTCAGCCATAAATCCTAACTTACTTGATTCTCTCTGCCTGAGTCAGGCCACAGTATGGACATTTATTTCAGTTTGAGTGTCTCATTATCTGCCACAGGTACATAGCGTCAGTGTGGATGAGGGGGCTCAAAAACATCTTTAAACAGAACATGAGCATTTTAAAAAATGTCCTTCGTTTGATAGTTGAGGAGGCACTCAGCTTCTCCCTCTGAGCTTGAGAAAGTCCTTTCTCTCTTGGACCAGGATGTATTTGTACCACAAGTCATACTTGGCTGAGTGCCTCTCTGACACAACTCTAATTTGAAACCTGGTAGCAAGTGTTCTCTGTGCACCTTCTTCCATCCTTCTAACACAGGAGAAAATTGGCCCTCTCAACTAGAGCAAATAAGGTCAGGCAAAGCCTGCTGCTGACTCGATGAGATAATCTGCTGCAAAAATACATTTTCTCCACAAGTCAAATGCACAACATGAAGTTTGGTCGCTTTTATTAAACTAATTGTTTACACACTCTCAGCTTGTGTAAGACTGAGATTAATATTTTTTAAAATAGAAAAGTGTTCTTATGGAATAGTGATTGACAATTCTGGAGAACAAAAATTTTTGTATAAGAACAGAATAGATACAATAAGTGAAAGTCAATATGATTATCCCTCCCAGAATATGTCATCTTTGAGTGTGGGCAAGAAGAAACCATTTACAGGAGTGAGATGATAGCCACTTGATTTTTCAGTCTTTTGCCTGAAGCTGCCAACATGCATGTATAAAAATGGCAGGCCAAACGTAGTGGTGACATCTCCTGAGAATCACTTATCTTCAATAAAACTCTCTCTTTAAAGTCAGCCCAACGGACTGTTACCAGATAATAATGACTGTGAGTTGTTGTACCTAAAATCGATGTCTGGCTGCCCAGAAGGAATAAAAGACTTTGATTTCCTTTGCCATGCACTGGATTAGAATATTAAAGAAAAAGAAAAATGGGCAAAGCAATACAAAGTCTGTACGATGAGAAGATAAAAATTCAATCTTATGGTAATTTTGTTGCCTGAAATTGTTTGAGTACCTTTCTGCAACCTTCTCTAGACATACTTTTTACAGCATCAACCAACAAACTAGATCTATATGTAGGCACAATGTCGTTCTAAGAACCATTGTTTAAAGATTCATTTAGTTTTGGGATCATTTTGTTTGAATACTTATTTATAACAATAACTCCAGTC
This sequence comes from Gymnogyps californianus, assembly GCF_018139145.2. Lineage (NCBI taxonomy): Eukaryota > Metazoa > Chordata > Aves > Accipitriformes > Cathartidae > Gymnogyps > Gymnogyps californianus. The sequence continues at coordinate 9,282,022 of NC_059471.1, read as the reverse complement.
AGAGTGACGATAGTGAAAACAAGAAAACATGGTTTTATCTTTTTGTTGGACCATATTCTGGTCTTACATGTATCAGAATAGCACCATTATAGCATCAATAGCTTTCCAGTGGAAAGAAACATGTTTGTTAAAGTTCTTCTGATTATTCCTATAAACCTTTGTGAAGATTAACAGTGTAATTATTTCATTGTTCAGTTTGTTATAGTTAAAAGAAATAAAAATTTCTGTATAAGATAGGTTTGAATTCTGTATATAGATTTATAGTTAGCAGCACAGTTCACTTCTTTACTACAGTGGCACCTCTGTTAAGCAGAAGCTACTACAGACGCTTACCTAGCTGATGCTAGACAGAGACTGCTGTGAAAATCTTCTAACACAGGTTTCAGAGATTCCTTGAGTTCACCCATTTTTTAAGCTACAGGGATCCCTTTGTGACGAGATAAAATAAAGATATCTACATGGTAGACAGCTGAATTTAAATGAAATAATCCCACTGCATGTCCATTTGTATCTCCTACTCTGTGTTAAGCAATCAGACAGTGAATGAGTCACACAAGTTGCTCTTTGTCTGGGTGAGCTAAACAGATTGAACTCTTCCACTCTTTTGTTATACAACATTTTTTCTAATTATTTTGATGGTTTTTATCTGAATGACCATCAATTTATCATTCTCCTTGTTGTTTTATTCAAATTTAATCTAACAGTAGCAGTTATATCAAAGCCAAACACATAGATAAGGTGACCCTTTATTCTCCTTCAATCTACCTCAGTTTATATAGAGACTTTTGAACATACCATTGCCCAGCAACCCATGCTCAGCTAATGAATTATCTTAAGTCTTTTTCAGGAGTCATTGATTGTCTGAATAGAGATTTGCATTCTACAAATACAACCCTCCTCTTCGGTTCCTGGACATATAACTTCACATTTGGCTATATTCAAACACTTCACTAGTTTATGCCCAATGTGCTGAATCATCCAGGATGTTCCGTAACTTTGGTCTATTTTTGTTTATATTTTGCAGTTCGTCTGTCTTCATGCTGTTTTTGGAATTGATTAACACCTCTTAATTTTTCTCCAGGCCTTTAATAGGAACGTTAAATGCCAGAAGGTCCGGGATTACTCCCTGCAGGATCTGGCTACATCACATTCATTAATTCCTCTTTTACATGATTTAGAAACTATCAGTCAATTCTTAATGTGATGTTTAATTTCTGTAAGATACTCTTTTTTCAGGTTTCTTAACTAAAATACTGTGAATTACTAGATTGAAATGAATCTTATCAACACTATTAACTTTATCAAACAAACTTCTAATTTAATTTTTAAAATCATATTCGTTTGATAACACCAATTTTTCATATCCCATTAATGATGCTACTCAATTGATTTCTTTTCAGTTGGTTAAACTTTGTATTTTCTTTGGTTAGGATTTATATCAAATAGATATGCCTATTCTGCCATCTTAATATTGACTCAGCCAAATGCTACTGGTTTGAAAACAGACTGTATGGGAAACTGTTTGGAAACAGACAAAATGGGAAAGCCTGAAATGTTCTTCAGCTGCAACAGGCAGAGTGAGCAGTCCACTCCACTTCTCAGAAAACAAGATCTGCTACTGAAAAGAAAATTAATGTCAATATTTTTAACTGTTATTGTTATGAATCCCAGAAGCACTTGTAGTTGCTTCTACATAGTAACTAGAGTTTGAAAGAGGGATTTTAATGAAAACTTTTAACTCAATTTTTCAAATTTTTCACATTGTTTGATCTATTCATTGTGTATTTTTGGTATTAAAAGGGATTATTTCATGCTTGCTTAAATTGCCCTACTTTTTACTATTTTGCATGTCATGGATGTAATATTTATCAAAAGGTGGCCTATTTTAAATACGTATCCTAATAGTTCGTCTTCTGTAAGTGACTGACTCACAGAACAGACATATCCCATCCTAACTCAGGGATTCATTATATATTTCTTGCAGCTCTAAGTTTTCTATTTACATCTGGAAAAATTTCAGGTGTCTAAATAATTCCATTCTGGACCCCTGGATACCTCAGAAAAGCTGATCACAATGTCCATTTTGTGTCTAAGTAAGGGACGAATTCTAACGTCATCATTGTTCTCAGCTCAAAGAAAGATAGAAGACTGGCATTTCAAAGACAAAAATCTACAGGCCAGAAACTAAAACAAATAAGAATCAGAAAAAGAACAAACTACTGTGCCTTGACAGTTGATACTATTTTGACACTTTCTGAATTGAAATTTTTCAAAATTTTTGGCCTAAGTTTTTTTTTGTTTGCCATCTCAGTGCTCCACTCTTGTTCAAGATAAGAGGAAATGATGAGTGAAATATCCTAGCTATGACAGAAATTCTTGCTTTTGCTTAGCTCTTACTTTTTGCTCCTATGGACACTACTTCATTGCCTGTTGCAATTTATACATACTTCCAAGTTATTAGTAATTCTCCAAGTTATTAATTTCCCTTTTTAAGGAAAGTTTTTGAAAGTTTGACCAGAATGCAATTTGCCGATGGATATTAATTTAAAAAAAAAAAGTTCTCTCAAGGAGTTTAATTCCAGACTAAGACATTGAAATATAGCTACATGCATGGGTGCATGTGAACTGTTGGTCTAAACTCCCCTGGTAGTTATAAGAGATCTATTCCATGGAGTCTAGAGACTAGTCATCTCACGGGAAAGTAGAACCAGGTTTCATACAGTTGTCCTGATTGATCTCCAGCTGCAGTCCCAAAGGATATGTATATCCTATATGTCCTGAATAATATTTGCTAGCTCTACTTTTAAGTCTCAACAATTCCAGTGCTTTAGATACTGCCAGGCACCTACTGAACTGAGGCCCTACTTGCTGAAACACCAAAGCACACCTGTATGCAGCTCAATGTAGATATCTACACTGAGGTGTGTTGACTGACTGTCTCTGAACTGGCCCTCACCCTTGCTGTCGCTCAGATTGCATCTACACTGTCAAGTAACTATGATCCAGAGTCCACCCCTGAAACCCAGGCCCTGGATCACATGCACTGCAATGTGTGTCACGCCATGTGTTGTCTGCTATTCTCCAAGTCAGCTGTGGTGCTGGGGACAGTTTGCTCCAGAGAACAAGGTACATGCAAGTCCCCTCTACCCTACACAGTATTCCAACACTAACCCAATGGACCTTGTATTGCAAAGCTCTGAATTATGCCCTTGTGCCTCCGCAGGCACAAACATAGACAAACATCCTCAGTGTCATGCTGTAAAAACATCACTGTGACATGGGCATGTGAGGCTTAGAGGAGACACTGCTGTGTATTGTGGACACAGGGACTGGGATTCAGTTGCCTAATTCTAAATATTCAGTGTTATTCTATGTGTTGACAGATATCTCACCTTGCCTTCAGCTGCTGCTCCAGAAGGATATGGGTTTACTGTAAAGCCTGTGTCATTCGTGCCAACTCTGTGCAGATGGTTTGGATACATTAGGGCATATAAATGGCACTGGGAGCCAGTAATCAATTTTTGTAGTGGTTGTTTTTAATAATACAGACATAATTTTTATCACGTAGTTCATAATGATAATGATAATATTGGCATGTTTTCCTTTGAATTTTCCAAGTCCTTCCATTGCACAAATGGAGGAAAAATTCATATTTCAAAAACGAAATGAAAATTCTGCCTTTATGTTTGCAGGGAACAAGATGGAAATGTCAGCCAAGTACATCCTAGATTCTGAGGACCAGAAGGCAAATAAGTAGAACCCTACATTCACTAATGATACCTCATACCATTTTTGACTACTTTCATTCTTGTTTTAATTTCGGCAGACAGTACACGTGGGATTCCTGCTATTTTTGTATACTAATAGTTGATGATATTACATTTATTCAAAGCGAGGTTAGGGGCGACTTCTTTCCTTAGGGGAAAGAGGTAACTATCAGTGCACTGTGGGAAAAATTCATTAATTAACAAGTTGTGGAAAGGCTGCAGAGAGAGAGAATATCTTAGGACATGGAAGCTTTGGAATAGCTTTGATTGGTGAAGCATCATCTGACATCAGTGTTCCTCTGCGTGAGACAAAAAGTCATTTGTAAACAAACTTTGAGACATTAGTGATGACATTTGAGAGATGAAATCTGAAAACCTGTCCTGGTGAAACCAAAACAGAATAAATGATTCCCAGTGAGTCAGAAAAGAATTCAGAGATATAAAGAAATGAGTCAGAAACTAAATATACTGAGTAGGATAAAGGCATGAAAAAAATAACTTTAACAGTAGAAGGAAGCTGCAGGAAACTCAACCTAATTGAGTCAGTGGCTAATGTGATCAAAATCTGTGAACCAGTTTGTTTGTATTAAATACGGCATGAGGTATTTTGATCACTTTGAGAAAAGCAGAATTGAATAATCTGTTTGCTAGCAATAGGCCTTAAGTGTTCCATGAGAAAGGCAAGAATTCCAAGTAAGGGAAGTGAAAACAAGTAAAGAAACAGAGGGCCAGATAAGGAATAATCACCAAGAAGTGATAGAAGTTGCATTGCTCCCACACTGGACAGAGCTTGCAGCCGCAGCCTAGAGTCAATGGGCAGTCTGCAGTCTGGAGGGCTTAGAGAGCCATGCCATTGCTTTGTCATTGCGAGCACTTCCAGGTGCTCTGCTTACTATGGTATGCATCCATATAATTGCATCAGCTGTTCATATAAATGTGGCAGTCCTAGTAAAATGTCCTTTCCTATTACTGAATACTCAGACTAGAGTTTTGTGAATCTCATAGCAATTTAAAAGCTATACATAAACATTTAGGGCATGACTCACCACTATTTGCCCCTGGTTTAGTCATTAACAGTTAGGAAAACTGCCCATAAAATGGAAGTTAACTCTAACTAGAAAGCATTTTATATCACTCTTTTCTCTGTTCTAAATTATACTACCAGGCTGGGAAGATTTGCATTCTCAAAATGGAGTTGCAGATGAGGTCATACTGGACATCTTACAACAAATTCCCTGCTGGCTACATCCTTTGTCTCTTTTTCTTCTGCTAATATGAGGGTCTATGGAGAACTATTCTTACAAGTAATAAGATATTTCCTTATGCTGAATGTGTGGGTGTGGAAAAGGAGGGAAATGTAGCTTATTCTATTTGCTACATCTACAGTGAGATCTACAAAGAGGGTGTGCAAAAAATACAGAGGTTAAAGGCAGAGAAGTAGGTAGTGGTGCCTGGGCTCGTTGTGCATACTTTGATTTGTATAGACAGTCTAAGAACAAAAGAACGGGATGGAAATGTAGAGGGCATGGGGGAGATAGGAAAGCATCAGCTGAAGTGAGTAATATACAGGATAATAGAAAAGAAGCTATATTTGGGAGACAGTCAGATGAACACCTTTGCAACTATTATCCAAGAGCAAATTCTTGTTGTGTCCAAACAAGAGGTTCTAAACAATTCAGTGTTATTGTTTCCATTCTTGCCATAGATAGTAGCAAGGCATGCAAAAGGGGAAAAAAGTTTAATTAGAATTTTTGCCAGTTTTGTGCTGTGCTTAAAAATAGCAGTTGAATTTCTAATTTACATACTGAAATTTTTTTTCAGTGAGGATAATATATGCCACTCCCCTCACATCCTTCCTTTGCAAACTATCAAAAAAGTAAATCAGAACATTCTCAGTGGAAGGCAATTTAAAATTGATTGAGGATGCTTTTCTTCCATATGTAACATGTTGAGAAGAAATGGTCAGCCACCATGATTATGCTCTTTCCCATCCCACGGATTACTCCTACATGGAAGCAGGATCAGAGTAGTGTCTTGACAGAATCAGGAACACAAGCATTCATAAGAACTCTTTGTTTCCCAGAGGAAAAATACCACACATATTCCTAGCCAAAAAAATACATCTGAAACAGGAACAACAAAATGTTTAAATGGTATTGAGAATCTTGGAAAACTTATCAAACACTAATGGGGTGATGGAGGGATGGGTCAGATCATTTAAGCAGTAAATTAGGCATTATAATCTCTAATCTAGTAGGTATCTAGTCCTATGGAATTATTCAGAGCACTTAGACTAAGACTTAATAATTCTCTATATAGATGGTGTTCCTTTTTGATAGAGAGGTAGTGGTAGTCCTTAAGGGTTTTATTCAGAGATACTACACACTTATCAGGAAACTACCTGAGTTTGTCTGTATGGAATATCCAGTCCAGGAGTGTCTGAATATGCTTCAGAGAAGGCATCTGCTTTTTTGTACTCTTTATGGTAGGTAATTACCAGATGGAAAATAAAGGGAAAAGGAAGGCCTACTGACCGTGCAACAGGTTGGCCCAGGGATAGCCATGTTGCTGTTCTCCATGTCTCCTAAAAGCACATCTCTAGAGAAAGGAATAGAAATTCAGAATCACTTTTGTTTACTTGGTCCTTTGCATGCCCACTGACATGTCTCACCAAGAGAGGAGGAGGATATTTCCAGCCATAATAGCATATGACCTGATAACTAGTGTTATCACTCTTCAACAGCAGTAGCTGCAGGTTTGGGTCCTTCTGTCGGAGGAGGAATTAAATCTAAGTCTCTCACTTCTGAGACAAGTGCTTCAGGTGAGACACAAATATAGAAAGAATGAGCACTGCTGCCACCAACACTGAATGAACTCTGCCCCGCTGTCTGTGAACACTCCAGTTTGTATGACGCGCGGAGATAAAATAATGCTGAAACAAATGAATTTTCAAAATTAATATGCAAATACACATATGGTTTATTTTAAGCTAGTAATCCAACTTCATGTGCAGTTTATTTTTTTCAGATTTGCCAGCTAGCCAGATACACTAATAATTATTGTCTACATCTCATCTCGCATCTCTAACTCCTTCCTACTGCATCTCTTTGTTTGATATGTTCTTGAAACACAGGACATCTGTTTGTACCCACTGCAAGACTCATGCAAAAACTGCAGCGAAATAGGCATTTTATGCCACATTTCCTCCAACCAGTACTAAATGTCTCCCTTAAAATGAGGCCGATTTTGCCTTAAAAGTGTCTGTATCATTCCACCCAGAAGAGAGTCCAGATGACAGTCTGTATTTGATCAGTTGAGTTCTACCCTGTGTTAATTTATTTTATCTGATGGAATTTTTCAGCACCATATTTCTAAGTCTTAAGATGACTAACGTTACAAAGATCATGGTGCCAAAAAGTATAGACTCTTCAGCAAGAAGTTTTGAGGGTAAGTGTAAAGTAAGTGTGTGAAGACTGATGAACATTCTGTTTAAGAAGCTTCAGAGCTTAAAAGTAATTATTTTTTAAGAGGTAGTTACATGAGTTAAATTATTAAGATACCTCCTGGGTTTATCGTGCCTTCCATCACTGATCCTTAGAGTTAACATTAGTGATAATAATAGATAATGGCAATAACACTTAGCAATTAATGGTGACCTCTTTTCTGAAGATCAAATATAAATTAAACTTCCCAATCTTCTTGTGAAGTCATATATACATTTACATCAATGGCCAATATATTGTATGCTCCTATTACCATTTACCACATTCTTACTTTCCCTACTTTTGAGTTATGATCTCTTTTTACATCTTCATTTAAATTACATTGTAAGCTTTTGAGAGCATAATTACCTCTTCCTTTAGATTTTTCATTGGCAAGTACTGCATTGCAGGACACTGCCATAATATTAATGATCCTGGGGCCTTACCAAATTATCACAAGACTGTCAACAGCAGAGTATGAATGGGGACCAGTTAAGAATTCAGCCAACCTACCCAGATTTTAAAGGATATTTCAAGGATGATCCACACAAGCTGCCGGTGGATCCGCCTGAATGCACTTGTTCCACTATTGGAAGTCATTCTCTGTCATCTTTCTGATCTCCCATCAGCATATGGTGATGGATTAATGTAGTGATGTGCTAGATCCCAAAATACCTTACTGAAATGACACCTTACTGAAGGGATCATCATTGCTACGTAGTTTGAAACCCAGGGGGTTGCATATAAGTATGCTGAATGAAGATGAAGTAGATTTGTTTCACTAGATACTTTTATCATTTTAAATATAAATCTTATCCCAAGCCATTTTCTTTCACCTAGACAGACAATATTCCTTTTCTACTTTCTTTCTCCTCTCAAATGTCTTGAATATACTTCCAAGGGTCAAGACTTCTGGCAAGAATAAGGGAAAAGAAGCTTGCAACTGATATCGTAAGAACACTGAGAATCTAAATCTTCCTCATTTGATATGAAATGGCTATAAAGTATTTTTGTTCTGATTGGGAAGTGTGCATTCTGTTAAGAGCCTCATTTCAAAATCACATTTCATACTACATGAAGATCTGAACCTAAACCTTAGACTTGAAATCTTTTATGTTGAGGGATATTTCACATTCAAGTCCAAGTTTAGATGGTAAAATACGGTCTTTACTGCTGTAATAGGTCAAACTAAACTTAATTATAGGTGAGTGCTTTGCTTTGCTCTTCTCCAATCTGATATTTAAATGTAGATGCTGTCTTCTGTGCTATCACATCTACTGTGACATCAAAACACTGTATGTAGTGATGAAACTGAACCTGCTAAATATGTATTGGTGACCTTTCTGTACTGTTCATTCTGAAAGCTCATCAATGAGGTTGAAAATTTAAGGCTCACAACACAAAGGTCACCCATCACTTACTTATGTTTGTGGGGACTTTGGTCAGAAATTAAAAACATATTCATTAACAAGCCTGTGTTTCAAGAAGCCACTTTTTTGGTAAGCTAACTGTCCAAAAGATGCACTACTCATAAAGGAAAAGTGATCTGAACAGAAGAAAAGATTTTATATCTCAAACAGATCAACATGAATAAAAGACTGAGTACCCAGTGAACAGTCTAATAGAGGTGTGATGTAATTAGCAGATAACTGGTGCTTTCTCTTCCATTCCTCCAGGTCTTGTTTAGCAGTTACCTTACACCACTAGTTTTTCAGACTTGGCACTATGGTCATTACTGGTGTTGTCATGCTGAGTGTAGGAATAGTGAGAGTTAGGAGCAGTGTGTCTAAGAAAACACACTTTCCTACAAACAGTCCCACACTCTCATTCACCATTCTTCATCTTTGTTGAGTAATCTTTTGTGAGTATTCCGTGCTAGTTTCATCCCTTTTCCTAACAATTACCCTCAAAGATGGCTTTGTTGCCTGTATTCTGTGTTACCTCTGATATATTCATTGCAAGTAGCTATATTACACATAAAAGAAAATCAGTTCCAAATTACAAACTGCACAGCAGTGTTCCCTTTGCTCTTGGACATAAACCATGAACAGTTAATTGAATCAATAATATGCTTGCTCAATGTTTGTATTTGGAAAAAGAATGGTCTTTAATTATTCCAAATAATTTAGTTTCATCAAATGAACTTTACTCTTAAATTGTGAATTTTGGAAGGCAGCAACTGATATTTTCATATCTTGGCAAAGACTAACTACAAATACATTAAATGGGTAGTTGAATAATGGTATGATTCAACTGATACTTTGCAGATGGGTATTTGTGACCTGGGAGAACCTTGATTATTTGTTTCTTGCAATCAAGCTTTCCTGCTGATTACTATTTATTAACTATAATAGAGTGCTACCCAGCTCTTGCATAGAGATCTGGGTTTGCTGTGCTATGTACCACATGAAGAAATGTACTCTGAGGTAATCTGGAACAAGTATCCAACAAACAACGGGAGAGATCAAAGGAGAGGATAAGAATGTGAGACTGTAACTTTATGTAGCTAGAAGATTATTTCAGATTTCACATCAATTATTTTTAATAAATATTGCGTTATTTAGGATGAAGACAATAGTTGGCTGATTTACTGAAGACATTGTAGCAGAAGAGCTCCAATTGTACAAAACAACTAAGCACTTGGGTAGTTCAGTGATGTCAATGAAACCAATAATTCACATGAATAACAACCTGAATTTTCATTTTAAAGGAGTTTTTTCAATTTTGACATTTATTTTCTTTCCAAAAGAGAATGAAGTTTTGGCTTTTATTTTGTTCTAAAAGATACAATTTTAAAAATAAATTATTTTGAATCAGACAAAATTGTACATGTACTGTTGACATTTTCTATTCTATGTTACAGTAGAACGTAGTATTCTTTTACAACTTTACATTTCAAATTGAACATTGAAATTCCATTTTAAAAATGCCAGAATGAATGTTTTGATGAGATCAAAATGTTCCAGTTTTAATTTTTTCAAATGTAATTTCAAAAATGATAATTTTCTAATGTGATGTTTTCTGTAAAGTCTAATAAAGACAACTGTGTGGTAGGCATTGCAAATGTGTGAAGGTTTTGGAAATTTGATTGCAGGCAAGGAAATCATAGTCAATTTTTTCACCATTAGGGCATGGATCAGCAAACATGTGCATGTTTAACTTGCATAATAATCCCTGGTGAAGACAGTGGAACCACTCATACAGATCTTGATTCTGCAGCTTCTTCCTGATGTGCTCAACATTGCTACAACGGGTAGTAATGGGTTAAATAAAACCAGATGGGCTTGCACAGTAATGACCATAAATAGCAGCAATACCTTGATCAGAGTATAAAATTAACTGCAGTAGACCAGAGAAATACCCATTTTGACTGGTATCCTCACTCTGAGTGTGGTCAGATATTTATAGAAAGAATATGAAATGCTCTTCCATGACAAAGAATGGTCTCTTTCACATACTTTCTCAGCTTTTAGCAAAGTTCAGCTTAGGACCTCCTGATCCTGCAGTTATACCTACGTCTTTTTTGTGATCCAGTCCTTTTCTTCCATTAATTTATCTAATTTATTTTTCCATTATTGAATTACATGATGTGGTAGGTTGACCTTGGCTAGCCGCCAAGTGCCCACCAAGGGAACACAGACTGCTTCAGCATGGGTCTACCACACGGTCACATGCCCTGCCAGAAAACCTACTCCTGTGTGGGCTCCTCTTCACAGGCCACAGTTCCTGCCAGGATCCTGCTCCAGCGTGGGCTTCCCACCACGTCACAGCCTCCTTCGGGCATCCACCTGCTCTGGCGTGGGGTCCTCCAGGGGCTGCAGGTGGATATCTGCTCCACCATGGACCTCCATGGGCTGCAGGGGGACAGCCTGCCTCACCATGGTCTTCCCCACGGGCTGCAGGGGAACCTCTGCTCCGGCGCCTGGAGCACCTCCTCCCCGTCCTTCTTCCCTGACCTTGGTGTCTGCGGAGTTGTTTCTCTCACGTATTCTCACTCCTCTCTCTCAGCTGCTGTTGTGCAGCAGTTTTTATGCCTTCTTAAATATGTTATCCCAGAGGCGCTACCACTGTTGCTGATGGGCTCAGCTTGGACCAGTGGTGGGGCCATCCCGGAGCTGGCTGGCACTGGCTCCATCCGACACAGGAAAAGCTTCTGGCATCTTCTCACAGAAGCCACCGCTGCAGCTCCCCCACTACCAAAACCTTGCTACATAAACCGAATACACTTTTGGACCCCACAACACCCTTTGTTGGAGTTCTGCTATCTATCACATTTCTGCTTGTAAAAAAAGAGATGTATTTTCTTAGAGAGTAATATTCAGACACTTCCGCATTTCTCTTTCTCTCATTTTCTACAACAATAGGAAATGTGCACTGTATTTTCATCTTCTACAAAATTGCTTCCTTTCTTAGCTTTGCAACTGATTTTCTCAGGAAGTGTAAATGGTAAAAAGCATGTCCAATAAATCCTGTCAAAACCAGAATTGATGTTTACAGAATCCAGAGAAGAACAGCACTGATATTAAACTGTAGAATAGTTATATTTCCATTCAGAGAAGGATATTAAATATTTTGGAGTGACAATATTCTGAGATTAAATGAAGCCGTGATACAAAAAAGTCTATATTTATTCATTCTTCTTTTCTAGCATGATGCATTTGACTGACTTAACGTGTATTCATTAACAGGAGGATCTGAGCTATAAATAATGTCTTCAAAGTATTTTTGTATCAAAATCCCTCATTGAATTCATTATATATAATTGAACATGAAAGAAAGAAGACAGAAAATCCCTTAAAAAAGAAAAAAATCCCAAACTGTTTTGTACTGGAAGATGTATGAGGTCCGTTACTCCATTTGATATGTGGCATTTTATGTATTACTACAATATTTCAGTTTCAGTAACCCCAAAACAATGATGGGTTCTCAATAGAGTAGTTCATAAATATTGAAGATGATTGCAATCTTCATCCAGACCTGTTGATTCTCAGTTCATGCAGTGGCTTGTTGCCAAAAGAGAAAGCTTGCTATGGAGGCCAATAAAATGTATTATTCTAAGATTGGTTGCATAGCATTTTTAGTCAGTAAAGTTAAGATAACTGACACATCACAGAAGGAGCCAATAAAAAATGTTTTCTTGGATGATGTCAAGTTGCTTTTGGCAGAAGCTGGGAGGATCAGGTTGACACTTGGTCAGAATTTTTTATGGAGCAGAGGGATGGGAAGAAACGCAAGGTCCCTCTGTCAGCTGTGGTGGTGGCAATGGATACAGTGGGAATTCAGATCTACAGCATGGGAGAGGGACTAGCACTAGCGTGAGGCATCAGCAGTGTAGGAAGAATGCTCCAACATTTTAATTTAAGGGAGTTTTGGCCCTCAGACCTCTCCATTTTGCTATGCCTCTGGAGGCGTGCCTGCAGCAGATAACTAAATTTTGGGCTGTTTAGTGTATCAAGTGAAGTAGAAAGCAAACTGTCAAATGGTTCCTGTGACATCCTTTGGTCTGACTGTTCTGATCTGTTTTAAGTTTTCCCCTGAATGCTGTTGTCTCCTCAGCGCAATAGGGAATAACGCTGGTCATTTCTAGAACCATGTGATATTATTTTAACAGGGTTTTTTCTCTGAAAAGTATGGTTTAAAGGTAAACAAAATAATTTGAGAACTCAACTTGAAGTTGACAAACAGAATGAAAAAAAGAGGTGAAAACAGGCTGGTTCATTTTGGTGAGAAAATGGAAACTTTTTATTTAAGAACAAGCCCAGTATGAACATTTCTGTCACTGCGTCTAAATAAATACATATTAGAGTTACATAAATCTGTCTGCTTATCTTTCAGTCTATGTTTCGATCTGTCTGTGCATCTACATTCATTCCTTTAAGGGTATTTTGTGGCAGATGGTTAAGGAAGAGGCCCTCTCCAATAAAGTCCTTAGAAAATTCAGGACTGAAGAAAAAAAAAAAAAGGATACTGACTGAAACGCTTAGCCAGAACTAAAGAGATGTAAGTTCCACTCCTACAGGCGCGCACACACACACACACACACACACACACACACACACGCACACACACACGCACACCCCCTTTGTGTGATAGTTGGGAAATTTTCATGTTGAGCTTGTACTGCCTAAAGAATTTGTTCCACCCACCTTTTTTCCCCTGCTGTGTTTTCCCATCACTGCCTTGCACTAGCTCCATAGACAGTTTGGGAAAGGAAAATAAATTAGATTTTTGTTGTTGCAATGTCATGAGTGCTATAGGGCTGGGGAAAGAAGGAGGTGAGAAGGTGTGACTAGGAGAGGTGAGAGAGGGTGTGATTGACACTGTCGGGGGCCGCATTGCTGTAGATTGACATAGTAATGAAACTGCTTCTCAAACTCAGTGTTTAGTATTTTTCCATGAAGGAGCTAAGGCAGCCACCATAAGTAACTCATGATGGAGATAATGGAGACTAACAACTTTTTTTTCCTATTAGTGGCTGTCACTGCAGCATTTTTTGATCACTAAGTTTCACACGGAGAAAAAGATACCAAGGGAGAAAGCAGGATACTAGTTTATGTCTTGTGTCTACGGAACAGAGCTTGCTACAGCTAAATGATGTGTGAGTAAGCTGGGAAAGTTTTAGAACCTACCAGTTCTTAAAATGTATAATGAATGTTAACAAGTTAGTGATGTTTCCTCAGACTTGCTTTTTATGATGTAGGAAAGCTAAAAAGAAACCATTTCAAAGCTAATTGCAACAAACAACTTATTAAGCTGATTTCATTTCTTTACCTGATGATAAAAGTATGCCGGATTGTCTTTTCTCAGAAACTACTCAAAACTAGAGACTATGTTAGAACTAAAGCTGTTAGAAGATCTGAATTTCCATCCCATGATAAAATGTGGGGTTAATAGGAAAAGAAATCCTAGGAAAAAAATAGAAAAGAACTCATAGGAAAATTTGTTTCAAGATACATATTTTCACAGGAGATAAATTTTTAAAAATGAAGAACAGATGTAAATTTTGCCTTTCCAGTTAGCAACATAGCAGAATCTTGTCCAACTCATTTACTTTGGTGCAGACTGCTAGAAGAGGATGGAAAACATGAGAAAAATGAAATTTTTGTAGAAGTAGGACATTTCTCCCAGAAAGTCTCTCTGACAGAAAGTTCTACTTTGAAATCCAAATTTTTTGCCTTATCAAGACTGGATCTATGTTACAGCCTGATAGATAAGAGAGTCCTTTGACTTAGAGAGTTTATAGGCTCCCTAAAGAGAAAAGAAAATGTAGATCAGAGGAAGAAAAATCAGCTCTTTTTTTTTTTAATTGCTTAAAAATTAAGTGATTGTTTAATTGTCATTGTATGAAATGTCACAAATGAAATCAGGAGACTTCTTGTTTCATCCAAAGAGTTCATGACACAGGTATAAAAGTAATTGAGATATGTTGAGCCCTCCCCAGTGTTTGACTTCAGTCACTGATGATGCAAACAATATGACTTGATTCTTTACCTTCAGAAGTGAACGAACTTGGAAGAGGTTTAAAATCAGAGTAAGCAAAATTAATGGGTTCTATTTTAAGGACGAAAATGATGATATTGAAGTCAGCTTATATCATAGTCTATGTCACCAATTTGTCTTGGCAGCTACAGGGACAAGATCATAGTTTTGGGATGACCATGGAGGCTATTTCTAACTGGAAGCATTTCCCAGCTTTTTGCCAGCACATATAGAAGAGGAGAAATGCTCCATACTCCTGTCACATAGATGCAGTGCCAGCCTACATTCAAGGTCCTAAATGTGGGGGCAGGAAGAAATATGTAGCTGTCAAGAAAAAATTGGTAGGTGGTCCTTACGTTAAGCTGTTGCCTCAGTTTAATGCCATCTTTTTGGTTTTTTGATGTTGACATGCCTATTCATATGCTTATCTATGCTTCTCCAGTTAGGTTTTGCTAATTCCTTTCGGTTCTGGGCTTTTGAAAATCTCTTGAGTCCTTTTAGATGTCATCCAGCCTATCTCACATACAATTGCTCTGTTCAGCAAATTTTATCCCGTTATAAGGGCTTATATTCGCAG
This sequence comes from Gymnogyps californianus, assembly GCF_018139145.2. Lineage (NCBI taxonomy): Eukaryota > Metazoa > Chordata > Aves > Accipitriformes > Cathartidae > Gymnogyps > Gymnogyps californianus. The sequence goes on along the minus strand of NC_059471.1, from coordinate 9,266,717 downwards.
TCAATCCCAGGACCATCTGTACCTCCTTCTGACCATTGCCATCTGTTTCAGTTTCTGACCAATTGCCTTCTTCACTCTGAGGAGTCTATAAATCACACAGAAACTAAGCCATGTGGTCTTATTTGTGTTTACTGATAGGAAAACACCCAAATCTCCTCCCCCAAAGAAGACCGCAAAATTTCTTGCATGGCAAATACTTCTGCAAAATTTCCTTGCATGGAGCTTTAAAACTCTAAATTTCTTAAAAAACTGCTTTTGAAACAAATATTGGAATATAAAAGGAAAATAAATAAAGTAAGAAAGGTATACAAAATACTTCAAGATTTTTTATGATTGTCTTTGAATATACACCTGAGAATGCACTTTGAGAGCAGTCAAGAGATTTAGTGAGTTTGATAAAAGTTTATCATTTGGAAAATTTACTATGACTCCTAATAGAATGAAACTGTATTTAGTTGTGCTTTTATATGAATTACAAGCTTGGTAGAAATCCACCTTAAATTCTGAACTCTGAATAACCTTCTTGTCTGTTTGAAAAATGGCTATCTTGCTGTAGAGAATATTAAAAACCAATCATAAAGAATTTATAGAAATATGCTTTTGAAATATTTTTGTAAATACATGATCGGTTCAGGCCAGTTATTTGTGAGATCATATCACTCTTTCTTTAAATGTGTTTTGACATCTGTCAGTTCATGCAACTTGTCACAAATCCTGACAAGTTGCACCAATTATATCCCAAACTATATTTATCCCCCCGTAAAAAATGTGCCAGAACAATATTTTTGTACTATTTTATTTGTGTGATTCAGTGAAGACACAAGCTGACATGATTTGTGTTGATCTCATAAGCAGAAAATGGTTAAGCATCTTGAAAGGTATAACTTTGCATTAATTCTTTAGCAAACAGTTTCAAACCCTTGTTTTCTTAATTCAGTTTGTGTTCATGAGTAGCTCAAGAGTAGAAAGTGGGCTACTTTTTCAACTAAAAGTTGATGGGTTCCCATAAATTATCAACCAGTTTGTATTTAAATGGCCTGGTCCTTCTTCCAATAAAGTAGTAAAAGTTTAATTGAATTATTCATGATCAGACTCACACTCTGGCTAAAGAATGTATTTGCTGGTTGTATAGCAAAAGCTAAAGAAGACGTTTTGTTTGCTTACGCTATCAATGTCTCATTTATATGGCACCCTTTTGCACACCAGGCTCACATGCGGGCAGGAGCTGTGCAAGCACAGATCTAAAAGATGGTTTTGCTCTAAAGCCTGTAAAATATAATTGTAGAGTCCAGTCTGCATGATTTCAATGTCCAAACTGGACACAACAGCCCTGAAATTTTGAGCAGCTGGCCTGATATGCTCCTAATTGAAAGAAAGGACAACCCAGTCCTACACACTATGCTCCTATACACTCAAAGAAAGAAGCAGGGTCCTCTGAAATACTGAAGCAAGCTATCCAGTCCATATGTTTCACTGATCCTCCTTTTTGCTATTGACTGAATAGGGAAGGTGGATGTCTCTGGAGGCAATGCCATGGCTCGCTGTTCCACCAAAAGTACAAGTCAACATAGGACATATTATGCATCTTCATACATTTGTTTTGTTTGCTTAGCATCCTAGCGGCAGTTCTAGGATCTATTCAAGTCTCACCAAACATGTCCTTGTCACCTAGCCAGTCAGCAGTTTGACAGCACTTTTCCCCTATTTTTTTGTGTCAGGTAGGCAAGAGTCAAAAGACACCATGAAGAGTGGGGGGACTTCTCTCAATGGCAGTGAAGTTTCCAGGTGGGGGAAGATGAGGTTTTCTTCCCTGAATAACTGGTTTTATATTACAATCAAAGTATAAAACGTGCAGATACGAGGAAAATGAGACTTGACAACATGACAGGCAATACTGTATTCTCAGTGCTCCAGCAATCAAATCATTATTGAGCTTTGGGTGCGTCATGGTATTGAAGAGGTTTAAAGAGAACAACGGAGTGAGCTTGAAGATATCTATGAAGCACTTCTCCCAGGTGTGAGAGAGCACACAAAAGTGCCTATTTAAAAATGTAACAAGCAGGTGAAGGAGGTTGACATCACAGGCTGATCAGAAGTGAAATTGATGTTTCAGGATGTAGTGAGAGATGATAGAGTAAGCGAGGAGAAGCAGCTAGCAGCCTTGGAAGGGAAAACAACTGGAAGTGAACATCAGTACTTTGGCAGGGAGCCAATGGAAAGATGTACTTAAGTACTTAAGTACATCTTTAATTGTAAAAACAAATAATCCAGCTGACTTTACTGGAATTACCTTAATTAAGCATATCCATAAATACTTTGTTAATTTGGAGCTACAAGGAGTAGGTACCTGGAATACTCTGGGTTGCTGGCGGGATGAAATCATAAAAAAATAAGAACATGATGGTTCCTTTTTAATTTGCTGGAATTACTTACTGAAAATCTATTAGTGTTTCGAACATATATTTCTAAATTCTGCTGCAGAATATATTCTTTTGCACTTCTAAAAGGCCAGCTGTCCTTCCAGAATCTCTCTGCATGTGATAAGCAGGAAAAGAGTCTTACTGGAAAATGTCAGCCTTTCTAAATCTCTGCGATGCCAGAGAGGAAGAGATGCATTTAGCTACGATAGATACATGTCTGCATTAATAACCAGCATCTTTGCTGAGGAGACTCCCTTGAGGATACTATGTCCACATCAATGAAATGCCCTCAGACTAAGATGTATTATCTTGGCAGCTGTTCTGATGTGAAACTCACAAAATCTGAGATGGTGATGCCTGCCAATACGTATTAACAAATAACAGAATAAAGGGATATGCAACCATAAAAGCTGAGCTCAAATAACACAGAGATTTGACAGACCTAGTAATGCAAGACAGCTCATTCAGTATGAAGGCTGATAGCCTGTCCTGAATTTACTTTGTGGTCTATTATTCTAGAGCTTTTGCTGCTAAGGAGGTCAGCGATTCGTAAGGTCTATAGGGACTGGGTAATCTAGACTTTTATATTCCAGCATTGATTGTCTCTTTCATTAAGTGGTTTTATATGACCTATAAGCAGGTGTACAAGAAGCTGGGAGGGAGCATAGCTGACCCGAACTAGCCAAAGGGATATTCCATACCATAGAACATCATGCCCGGTATAAACAGGGAGAGTTGGTTGGGAGGGGCAGATCGCTGCTCAGGCATCTGTCAGCGGGTGGTGAGCAATTGCATTGTGCATCACTTGTCTTTTCTTGGGTGTTATTTCTTTTTTTTTGTTATATTCCTTTTCATTACAATTATTATTATTATTATATTATTATTATTATAAGTTAGTAGTGTATTTTATTTTACTTTAGTTATTAAACTGTTCTTATTTCAACCCACGAGTTTTACTTTTTTTTTCCTCCTCCCCACCGCACTGGGAGGGGGGAGGGGGAAGCGGCTGCGTGGTGCTGAGTTGCTGGCTGGGGTTAAACCACGACAATATCTAATGATGGATTTGTGCAAGATGATGAAATCCTTTGGAGGGTCCAAAAACCCTCTACAGCACTGTGAACTGAAACAGCAATTTTTGTCACATAAGAGTTCCTAGAAAGGTTTTTCTGCCTCAGTTTACCTGTCGAAAACCAGGAAAATATTCCATAATCATGTTTATTTGGTTTATGGCTATTAGTTACCTCTGATACTTGTGGTTTTATTAATCATTTTAGAGTGCTCTGACATGTTCAGATTAAACCATGGGATTACATTAAAAGCATAATAAACTTGAATTTTACATAGTATAATGGTATGTTGAAAGATGACAATGATTTTTAAAACTGGTTTGTATACTAGGTAAGTAGTTCAAACTGGATATACAGCATCTTCCCTGAAACTAGGTGACTTCTTAGAAGATCTTATAGTGAAAATAGTCAGGCATTTTGAGACATTTGGTGTGTTAATGGAGTCTATCTATGACTTTTGACAGCTTCTCAGGTTGTTTTCTGTCACATTTGGCAATTTCTCATGTCATGTCCAGTAGTTTCTCATGGTCTATTCAGTTAGTTAAACCTCAGACTAGTCATTTATCTGCACACCGTAAGAAAGCAAAACCGCAGAATTTAAAAGAGAGCAAATATTGTGGTTCCAATTTCTGTTCCACGTGTCCTGAAACTCTGGTGAATTACATGAAGAATAGAGAATTGAAGGTAGTGTATAAGGAAAAAGATTTAGCTAGCTAAAATTTTAAGACAAAGATTATTTGAATTACTACAAATGAGTGAATTCCAGCTATGTAATGAACTGTTAGACTGTCATCCAAGTGGTATGTTAACTGATCATAACTGACCATTTTTCAACATAATTCGTAATATTGTAATGGAATAAGTAAACAAATTGGGGCATTAAACAATACAAAATAGTGTCTGTATTTCTCTTTGTAGTTCTGTTTCAGTTAGGTATCTAGGGGCTAATTAGTGAAATTGATAAAATCATAGAATGGTTTGGGTTGGAAGGGACCTTCAAGGATTGTCTAGTCCAACCCATCTGCTGCGGGCAGGGACATCTTCCACTAGATCAGGTTGCTCAAAACCCCATCCAACTTGACCCTGAACACTTCCAATGATGGGGCATCCACAACTTCTCCGGGCAACCTGTTCCAGTGTCTCATGGTCCTCATTTTAAAGAATTTCTTCATTATGTCCAATCTAAACCATCCCTCTTTCAGTTTAAAACTATTGCCCGTTGTTGTCCTGTAACTATAGGCCCTGGTAAAAAGTTTCTCTCTTTCTTTCTTGTAAGCCCCCGTTATATATTGAAAGGCTGCAATAAGGTCTCCCCAGAAACTTCTCTTCTCCAGGCTGAACAATCCTAACTGTCTCAGCCTTCCTATGGTTATTGCCAAATACCACAAAATGTTTATTAGCTAATTAAGAAAAGTTTTCCCATTTTCATCAAATTAACTAAGTTTCCAAATATATTAATATGTGCTTAAAGGTAGGAATTGCTCTGAGGGGATATTGTTAAAGAGGCTAAGGATAGTTGCCCTGTTTCCACCTCATATCTATGACTCAGTCTCCCAAAAAATTTAAGCAAGTGTTTTACTATTAACATGTTACAACAGAGGCTCAACTGTTCCAAAGCCACTTTTTGCTTTCATCGATAATTAAGGAAGGAAGCCATTTCACTAGGATTAATTTTGTGTGTAAATGAGGCCAAATCTCAGGACAAAAAACTTCATGTCAAGAGTTCTGCCTACAAGGCTACTTTCAAATAGTCTCTCTGCTCAGGCAATGGTTCTCTCCTCCTAAAGCAAGTACAGAGCTGGAGAGTGCGTACTGAAGTGTGTGTTTTCAGCAATTCCTGTTAGATTAGCCCTTAAACTGTTCTTCAGGCATTTCTTTTTTCCTCTGTTGTACTGCAAAACAGCTTAGTTTCATATACATTATATAGTTGATTAATTAATTATTTAAGGCTTGTTGTAATTAATATTTTGGAACGGCCCTTGAGGGCCAGCTATGTCTCACCTGAATAATGAGCAGAAATTAAGCAGTGATTATCTTCAGTTTTCTGAAACCGTAATTCCACCCTTTGCTTTTCATGGTGCTATGTGACTGGAATAACCACACACCCCTCCATTTTTGCCTAACTCCAACTTCTCTGATGCGTATTAATGACTAGATCTTTACTTCATACAAAGCCATAGGGCAGCAGAGTTGGAGAGGAAAGGGTTTCCTGCTTAATCAGGACTTCACACAGCACTTCATACCTCCTAAAAATACAAAATACCATGCTGCATTGGCCTTGATGCTACTTTTATGTAGCTTGTGTGCATGATCATTCTCGAAGATTTTTCCAATTTTCAGTAAACCACTGACAGACAACTGATCAGAGCAAAGATCTGGGAAGCAATGGACCGTGACAATTTCTGTACTGTCGATAGCTTAGAGAAAGAGTTTGGAGCACTTACTTAATCATATTGTGTCTCAGGTTCCAAAGCAGTGAGTACGAGGGAAAATTAACATTCATTTTTAACTAGCACTTAGAGATCCTTGGGTGACTCATTCAATATAAGTGAAAGTTATTACTACTAATTATTATCAATTTGGGGAAATAGATTTAGTATTGTTTTCTTCATGGTTTAATTAGTTCAGTTCCCATGTTTCTGGGTGTTATTTTTTTGCCTTTATCAGTTTGAGTTATTCTTGTTTCATTTCAAGAATATTCTAATTTTATTCTAATAATTTTACTCAGCTTTATTGAGTTTCCTTTTAGAGTTCTGTTGATGGTCATAGCAGCATCAGTAAGGACCAAAGGTTCTTGAGGAACATTAAATAAATGGAGTTGGACCAAAACCCCATTAGCTTTTCAACCTGAATAAAGATGCAAGTCCTCACGGGATTGATTGTGTTTATAGTCTACTCAGAATGAAAATGAACTTTTTTTTATGACTCACAGAAGTGATAGTTTAGAGTGCCTCAACTCCATTCCTCTGTGCGGACTAGGCTCTGGAAGCTGCGTTAGATGGAAAATTGCTAACCAATGCTAAGGTTAATAAAAAAGTGAAGAGTAAAACTTGGACTTCAAATCAAGGACAGGAAGAGAGACAGGAGTAAGACACCATGTGATGCCTTCAGGGATGGCATTCATCTAACCGAATGTCTACAATATAAATGTCTAAAGTTATAAGAGATGAATCCTAGCTCAGCGGGCTACAAAGGTATCGTTATTTCTGGTACCACAGGAAGCTGGTGAGCCTGGGTGTCTGAAGGCAGTTCCTTCCCTCCCCAGGCACTAAATGAAATGTGCTGTTTGCCTTAGGACAAATATTTTGGATGTGCTCTGTTCCTTACCTCCCAACACCACAGGTAGCAAGTAAAAGTTCCAGTAACTATGGCCAACTTCTTCCACTTTTACATTACCTGGCTTCCATATATTTAAACTTTTGACAGGCAGTGTTCATGTAGAATACAGAAAGTTCAGAGATTTCCCTGAGTTCCTCAAGGTGTCCATAGCAGTACTGGGAACCAAGCAAAAATCAGACACAGTCCATAACCACAGTAAAATCACTTTCCTCCTGGACTTCATAGAAGACATGGTCAGAGGCACAGATTTATTTTGTGTGTGGGGAGCAGAAGGGCCATTGGGAGAGAGGAGTTTTTTAAGTTTAAGAAGTTTCAGGAATAAGTAGGGATGGCTGAGGAATAAAAATTTATGGAAAGTAGGTTTCTGAAGACTGGATTGGGTGAAGAATCAGATGAAGACACAAGAATGCTCACCTTTGATAGTAATGCTGCTGGATATCCTTCACGACTATACCTGCTATCTGGCTATAAGAAATACATTTTAAACTAGCAGTGAAAGTAAGCATAACAGTTATTAAGTAGTAGTACAACACACCGTGCAGATTGGCAGCACATTGTCAAGGCAGCAACTGCATTTTATTTTGCTTTTCAGTCCACCCACTGGTGCACTATGAACTTATTGTTTTCTGGTTTTAGGGGGGGATTCTGTAGTAGAAATTCTTTCTTCTATGCAGAACATACTCATTTTTTGCCTTTATTATTTTGTTTCTCTCATCTCCCACTGTTTTTCATTTTTTCCAACTATTGCATCTTCCCGTTCTATCATATTTTGAACACTGAGACTGAAAATGTCTTTCGTGTGTATTCACAGTGATTAGTACAACGGATCATGATGCTTTGATCCTGGCTTCTGTGCATTACAGTGAAGCAGATAATAGCAAAGCAGCTGTGAATGACAACAGAGTGAATAGTGTCACTTTGGATTGTCTGAACACTAATCAAGTTCTAGTTGCAACAGATGATACTGACCACACTTTCCACAGACACAAAGAAAAATCTTCCTCAAGGCTCTGAAATCCTAGTTTGTCCCCTTGTTATTCCCCTGCTACTTAGTTGCTGAGTATTACTCAGCATTATCTGCAGTATTCTCTGCAGTAGCTCGGAATGCTGGAGGCACTTTGCTCTCCCCACTGTCATTAGTCCGGGTTCTGTGCCTTAGAGAAAGGTGAGGACTCATCAAGCCATGTTCAAGTGATGGTGTATTACGCAGCTTTGCAGGGACATCGCCAGCAAGACATTGTAGCAGACACCCTCCTGGTTATGACCTGAACATCAGGTTAGAGGCATGATTTTAAGCTCTAGACCTTACTAGTAAGTTGATTTTATTAAACTTTAGAGAAAACAATAACTCCCTGTGTTTTTGCTGTTCTAAAGAGAATTCAGAAGAATTTGCTTTAACCAAAAGCAAGTAACTAGTTTTGTGGAAATAAAAAAATCCATTGCTTTTGTTATGAAAGATGACAATAAGCTGATCACAGCAGGTCCTTTTCTCTTTGAAACCTTCAGATGCTGGAAATCAGCTTGGAAATTTCATGGGAAAGTTTAAATATATAATCTTTCCAAAAGGAGAGAGGAGGTTGAAAGAAATCAGACTTTGGTTTCAAAACAGGGTATTGTCCCATAATAATGTATTGTAGGCAAAATGGAGATAGGAAAAACATCAGTGGATACCCAAATAAATCCTATAAAGCATGTAGTGCACTGATGAAAAAGAAAAAAACAAATGTAGAATTTCTTTTTTTTCTTTTGTACCCCACAAACAAAAACAGTAAAGACAGATCTATTTTGTTTGCAGAATTTCAATCAGGATTTGCTGCCTTAAACTGCTTATACAGAGAGGAAATCAACATAACATCATTAAGCTTTATGCAGGAACCGTACCCAAAAGCAAAAAAAGTGTCATTAACACTGCAATATATAGCAATGATAAACTGACAAGCATGCATGAGTTCACTCACACAGGAACACACATAGGGATGCACCCGATCATTTGGAGGCCAGCAGACATCATTGCAGAAGTGTTCCTCCTGCCAGCCTTATTAATGTTACTCTAACTTATGAGCCTAATTTATACAGCTTATTGCAGCCTTTGGTTAAAATTACCCACATTATTCATGTACTTTTCAGAATTACAAATCATTTCACATGCTATGGGGATAGGGAGCTATGCAAAGCAGCTCTTCCTATACATACCAACAAAGCCCAGTGCAAATCTTCTCAAACGTATTTATTGGAGAATTAAAGCTGTTTGCTTATAACAAATTGGAAATCTGTGGTGCAGAAATATTATGCATAATCTTGTAAATCAGATTAACTGGTGTTCCTTCTTTCATACAATAAATTCCATAGGGAGCATCTGTTCAAGGCAGTGCCTGATGACCTGGCACCAGATCAGAAAGCTTGCTGCTTTCTGCACTAATTTTGGAATCTGGTCCAAGTGGGAGCATCATTACTTAAACTCAAATCTATTTTATACTGAGATTAACATGCTGTGATACCTGCTCATTGTGGTCCATTAGTCCTTGTACCATTTGAGCAGTCAGCTGTGGTGTGTTCAGCAGCTCGGTCTGCTCAGTTTGAAATGCTAATACATTTCATAACATCAACATTCAACACTGTTGTGGCCTTTTTTAAGCAAACACACCATTACAGTTGGAGAGGCAATTAGAAATGCAAAGAGGTCTGAAAAATCAGAGAAGTTTGTCACAAGAACTGACCTGTTTTTTAACTAGTATTTCTTTGAATTTGACAAGAGAAACACTCATTTATTATGAAGACAATGTAAAAGCTATTGGAGAAATATCTGTTTAAGACTGAGGATGAATAACTATGGGGGCAAACTAAAAAGGAAGGCAATGGAAGCTTCATGTCCTCAAATAAGAATGGAAAATGAGCTTTAGATGTAACTAACTCCAGGTAAGGATACAGGGCAAAATTCTGTTATGCACCTCAAGTATGGAGGTGCTGTCTTTCTTTGCCTTTATGGTGAAGGTTTGTTTAAACTGCATAACATAATCTCGAATCAGTTTTGTAATGATGGAGTCATTTGAAGGGAGAAATGTTTAACTGAGGCTTAGGATCCAGACACATGGATGCAAAGGACTATGAAGGCAACAGGCATCTAAATCATGCTGAAATAAGAGGATAATATTTGACCTAGCTACTTAAAATGTAAAAAAACTAGTCTGGAAGAGTCATCAGTTTACAATAATGAAGGATTAGATAATATCTACCAATGGTCTAACTAGTCAGTAGTGGTTGTTCAATTGCTTAATAGTGGTTGAAGAATAAGAAATGTATTTCCTTACTGTTGGGAGGGGTACTGCAAGGAAATTGCATAGCCAAAACAAATCAATGTCTTCGTTCTAATTTTTGCAAATTACAGGTTGAGTGGTCTCTGTATTTCATTAATGTTTCAAATCAAACATTTGTATTTCCTGCATCAATAATGAAAAATTCACCTTTGTACTAAATGCTTGCACAAGTTTCACATAGCATTGAAATCCTAGTAGATGAGAATAACCTCAGCTGAAAGCTTTGTCTGTTGACATGAACTCGTCGGGAAAATCTGATCTGATATACTCCCTATCAAACTCAGTCACAAATAAGCAATACACTTATCAAATGAGGACTTCTCATATGATATCCTGTCTTCACACTTCAAGACAAACGTGAAGATTGACCTAATATTCTTTTTATTTTTATATCTAAACAACTTATCATGGTGTACTCAACAAACAGTGCACTGGTTAAAAAATAACACTGTAATTTATTGGAGTTGGGCAGGGACAATAAAATGTATTGGATTCCAATTCACTTAAAATTATTCAAATAAAGTCTACTTGCCACTGATAATTCTTAAATGACTTCTAGTTTGAAGATTTGTTTTTTCTTTGGCTTAAACACGTGATCAAAATTCAATTAATAACAGTTTTGGCTGTAACTTCAATAGTGAAACAGATACCAGCCACTCCGTAATAAACCCATTAAATCTTCAGAGCTGGTACTGGGCCATCTAAAAGAAGGTAAAGGAAGTAGTCTATCACCTATTGTTTACAAAATATCCTTAGGAAGATATTTTTATTTTATTTTCCCCTAATGCACAATCAGCCAGTGGAACCAATCAAGCTCACAGAAACATGGGAGGAGATGTTTCCCAAAATAAGCAAAGATTTTGTAAATAACCCAGTTCTTTCACTGGAACCTAATAGTCTAAAATTTCCTGAACCTAGTATTGGATTTGTTCTCTGGATCAGTTTCCTGTCCTTAATTGGGAGACTAAATCATTTCCTTGATGAAGCTCTCACTAGAGCTGGAAATTTATTTTTAAGGGTGAGAAACAATCTTTTTCTGGTCCAAAAATACATTGCATATTTGGTCCAAAAATACATTGCAAATCAAGAAGTTTTCCCCTGTGAGGAGAGGGAGGGAGGATTTTCTTGGAATTAGATTAACAAATGAGAAAGGCAGAGGTATTCCCATTTTAGTCAGTGGTTCAGTGGTCAAGGTACTCAACTGGTGAGTAGCAGATCTGGACTTCAGTCCCCTCTTCCCAAGGAGACGTAAACCCCCAATCACTTATCATTTAGGAGAATTCCCTGACTGCAGGGTGAGAAGATCTGGCTTGTGATGTACTTAAACTCATTTGCTGATGATCTTTCATTTTGTTAGGAGCACAGCCCTGTCTGATTCTGCAGGAACAGCCACAAGCTAAACACTTATTCTCCTTGTACATTGAAAAACAGTTTTATAGAAGGACTTGGAGATACTGGTGGATGAAAAGCTGGACATGAGCTGGCAATGTGCACTTGCAGCCCAGAAAGCCAACCGTATCCTGGGCTGCATCAAAAGAAGCATGACCAGCAGGTTGAGGGAAGTGATTCTCCCCCTCTACTCTACACTGGTGAGACCCCACCTTGAATACTGTGTCCAGCTCTGGGGCCCCAGTACAAGAAAGACATGGACCTGTTAGAGCGGGTCCAGAGGAAGGCCACGAAAACAGTCAGAGGCTGGAACACTTCTCTTATGAAGAAAGGCTGAGAGAGTTGGGGTTGCTCAGCCTGGAGAAGAGGCGGCTCTGGGGAGACCTTATTGTGGCCTTTCAATACTTAAAGGGGGCTTATGAGAAAGACGGGGACAGGCTTTTTACCAAGGCCTATAGTGACAGGACAAGGGGCAATGGTTTTAAACTGAAAGAGGGTAGGTTTAGATTGGACATAAGGAAGACATATTTTATGTTGAGGGTGATGAGACACTGGAACAGATTTCCCAAAGAAGTTGTGGATGCCCCATCATTGGAAGTGTTCAAGGTCAGGTTGGATGGGGCTTTGAGCAGCCTGATCTAGTGGAAGGTGTCCCTGCCTATGGCAGGGAGGTTGGATTAGATGATCTTTGAAGGTCCCTTCCAACTCAAACCATTCCATGATTTCATGATTCTATAATTTAGCAACGTTTTGGGTGGGATTCTTTGGATATCTGAAAATAAGGCAACTAACCAAATGGAATTATACACTCCATAACTCTAGTCACCTCATCTAGGGAAAAATATGTGTAAGATAAGCAGATGTATCATCTCCTGCAGCTGGTTCTACTCCATTTGTTATAGATGGAACACAAGCAGTGCCCAGGAGGATGACTGTTAAGGTCCCAACTAACAGGGTTAAGATCCCAACTAGCAAGTGCTATAGGGGACAATCCATCTATCCTTCCTTTATAAATGATCAGTTGCCTGACATTTTGCAAGTCCTTTTATTTCATGTGACTTGATTTCCCTTCTCATTCTTTGGTTTTCTTGTCTAATTAGAATTACCTATTTTAGAAAAGGGACTCTCTTACTCTGTGTCATGCTTAACATGGTGAGGCCAAGATCATAGCTGGGGTCTCCAAGCACTATTTAGTACTAGTTGTATTCATAATAACAGTAATTAAAGATACACAGTTGAAGGATATAAATACTTAACACAACATTGCTTTATCAGCAAAGTAATTAGCAAAAAATCTTCCCCCCGCCGCCTTTCTGTCTCCCTCTTTCTTCCTCTCTTCTCTGTTACATGTCTGTGCCACCTTTGTACTTTTGCGAAGTTTCCTTTGGTTATGGTCTCATATGAACACTGCTTGTTACAGTGCACCACAGTCAGACTATTCTAACCATTGATTGCTGCTGTGGTATGGCTTGATTTTTATGATCTCCATTAATATCCAAAATCAATACAATGTGCCAAGTGTATATGCGATGAAAAGGACTTTGACTTCCCTAGTCAGCTGTAAGTCTTATGCCTGATAGGGAGTGCAGATGAAATCTAACCTGGGGCTGAAATCCTGAAGAATGCTGTCATTTCTTTAAAAAAAAAAAATTCCAGAGACTAAGGCTGGTTTTGTTTTGTTCTTTTATTATTTTTCATTTTATTTCTTTTCTCCCTCCTCCTGGGATTTACCCTGGGGATTTTCATAAAAAGCATTTTATAATGAAGCACTTCATTGTTGATGAACACTGTCACTAGATTCGGTATCAGATGTTTAAACAGGTCTATGAGGTTTGCAAGAGCCTTGTGAGTTAGTGGTTTTGAAAAGGTAAAAATGAAAATGAAGCTCTGAGGAAGCTTTAAATACGGAGAGAGAAAAAAAAAACCCTTTGATATCTCAGTCTATTCCCTGCCTCTTCTGTGCTCCTTAGTTCTAGTTCAAATTAAACTAAGTCCAGGTAGTTTTAGCTTTCGGATTCATTCGTAAAAACACACAGGGAAAGTCTCCTGCCACAGTCTTTTAGACCTAATTGTGACCTTTGGGTATACCTCTAAAAGGGACGTAACATTAAGTATCTTTCTAGTCTTTTTAAAAATACATGTCTGTTCTGGAATTAGGAGAAAAATTAGCATCAGAGATTGATGGGAATCAAATTTCTAATATTCTGATCTTTTAAAATTTCATCTCTGAAGGAAAAGTAAAATTTTTTAATTCCTTAACAAATGTCAGTTCTCTAAAGAAAAAGACTACAAATCATTAAAATATTTTGCATCAGCATTATAGGAATGTTTTGTTTTATGGGATCATTTTGAATGTTTTGGTTAATTTTTACTTTATTATGACATATCTGATTTCAGCTATATAGAAATGTAACACGTACTTTACAACACAGAAGAAATTTACCTGCAATATACATAATATATTATAGTGCACAATAAAATCTATAATCTATTATTTTGGTCTAAAGGAAATGAACCAAAATAAGACAGGCTGACATTTCTGAGGCAATAAGATAAACTTTTCCTATTAAAAATGATGTCAAAGTTAATATATGGTAAAAAGTATAGCCATTGTTTTTAAAAAACCATTTAATTTAGTCATTTTAGAGGCAGTTTGCAAACGATTTAAGTAATTGTCCTGGTTTAACCCCAGCCAGCAACTCAGCACCACACAGCTGCTTCCCCCTCCCCCCTCCCAGTGCGGTGGGGAGGAGGGAAAAAAAAAAAGGTAAAATTCGTGGGTTGAGATAAAAACAGTTTAATAACTAAAGTAAAAATAAAATACACTACTACTACTACTAATAATAATATAATAATAATTGTAATGAAAAGGAATATAACAACAACAACAACAAAAAGAAATAACACCCAAGAAAAGACAAGTGATGCACAATGCAATTGCTCACCACCTGCTGACCGATGCCTGAGCAGCAATCCGCCCCTCCCAGCCAACTCCCCCCAGTTTATATACTGGGCATGACGTTCCATGGTATGGAATACCCCTTTGGCTAGTTCGGGTCAGCTGCCCCGGCTCTGCTCCCTCCCAGCTTCTTGCACACCTGCTTGCTGGCAGAGCACGGGAAACTGGAAAGTCCTTGGCTTAAGATAAGCGCTACTTAGCAACAACTAAAACATCAGTGTGTTATCAGCATTATTCTCACACTAAATCCAAAACGCAGCACTGTACCAGCTACTAAGAAGAAAATTAACTCTCTCCCAGCCGAAACCAGGACAGTAATGTTCTTTACTTTTCCTATTTTCTTGCTTCAAATACTACTACCATTCATGACATCATTGTTATTATCATTTCAGATCTAGGAGTACTTATGACTACTACTACAGTGATTTTATCAAGCTAGACACCACACAAATGTTAAACAAAAATGTAGTCCTTAATTCACGTCTTTTAAGACCCTTGCCATGTATTTTATGATTTATTTCATGTAGGGGATATTACTTTTAAGCTTGCAAATTATCTTTTTCTTTTTCCTGCTAGTAGTTACCACAATTGTCTTCCAAATGATTTAGATATTTAAAATATTTGCATTTGTACCTAATTGTTCTAGGAAAAGGATGGTATTTCATGCCCTGAATTTTCATTCCTATGCTTAACATATCAACTCCCATGACGACTTCTGGCATGCTATGAGTGAACATCCTGCTGTCTCATATTTCGTAGTTTGCAAGAAACTACATGTGTAAAGTTGAAAGTTTTGCTGATACAATCGGTCCAGAAAAAGTTCTGAGGAGATTTCTGGATCACAAAATTCAGCATTGCTGATCAACTACAGGGAGAAACAAAGCAAAAATATAATTTTAATAAAAAATGGGCAAGTACCACCAGGAAAGATTAAGAGAACCCATCCCAGATTACATTTTGACATGGTACATAGGCTACCCACAGTGGAAGATACAGATCAAATACTCCTCGTTCAGAAAGAACTGAGATTGTAGTTCCAACATCCTTTCTAAGGGTCTTAATGAGAGAACATTACTGGCAGTTTGGGGAATAAAGGTCCAATAATTAGCTTTTTTTCACAGAGGAAAAACATTCACAAAAATGAACTTTCCTGCAAATAGTTTGCAGCAACAGAAATCACATTTTTTTCCCGAAGTCTAAGCTAACAATTAAAAAACAAAAAAATAAGAGACATGTCACTTGCATGTTTACTTAATCACATCTTGTTGCAAAATTATCCCTTATTTTCTTTCTGCTTTCTCTGTTGCCTTTGTTGTTGTCCTTCCACCCAGTCCAGAATTTTTAGTTTAAGTATGACAAGGTGAGCCTGTTTCTTTTCCCAAATTTCTAGCCAAGTCAACAATATCTTTAGAAAACTTCACAATGTTTCTGTATCCTGGCTGGCATCCTCAACATGGTCCAGTTCAAAGTCATTTGCAAGTTTCATTAACATTGTTTACTCCCTCTTCAGATCATTAAGGAAGAAGATAAATATGATAGATGACAGTGTTTAGCACATCACATGAGGCCATCATCTTTGCACTTGAGCATCTCACCGTCAAAAAGAGTTTCAGGTCCTCCGATCATTTTGCCATCCGCTTTTTGGCCAAAAGGCTTCTGCTCCATGTCCTTCCAGCAGAGCCCAGTGCTCTGGAATAACTGCATATATTTTTAAATGCCCCCCTAGGCAAAACTTCTCAGCAGTGTTGCTGTCTGTAAGCATTTGGCTGATGATTTTCCTTCCAACACCTAAGCAAACAATGGCAGTATGTAAAGCAACAGCAGTGCCCAACACATTTCCTTTACTGTCAATGGCATCCTTGAAACCATGCCGATTAAAGGGCACTTGACAGGGACATCCAGCTAAATGAGCACAGACTGATCTTCCTGAATGCTCTGAACACTCATTAATCTGCCATGCCAAGTGCCAATGCTGATGCTGCAAATGCTGAAACTTGCAATTTAATGTCGACTATACTATAGGATTAATTCCCCTTTGCTCCATCCCTGCCCCTAACATTGGCATTCAGGTTACAGAGAACCCTCTTGAAGAAGATGCATTTGTTCATTAAAAATATGGCATGGCTCCTAAACATGCTGAAAGTAAATATTATTCCAAAAGGGAATGAAAAGACATCAAGTCTAACACTCCTGTTCTCTTACTAATATAATGGTGTAATATGTAGTAATGGGGTGGAGGAGGAATGTCTTAACGGTAATTTGATGGCCCATGTGAAGCAGCCTGGCCATTTCAGTCCATGCTCAGATAGATTAATTTGCCCACTTGTTTCATTGCCTGAAGGTAGTTTGGGATTTTTTAAGTACTGTTTTCTCTTCAGTAGATGAGTGTGCTATAGAAATGTTTTGCTACTCTGATATTGGATCAGTCAGTTAGATGCTATAGAGGAAAATATTTAATAAAACTATACATAAGACGTCAGGAATTTGAGTTCAAAATTTTCCCCAACTGACTATTCATTCTACAATTCCTAGAATTTTTCTAGTTTATTTTCCAGTTTATTATGTCATGGATTACATAACCCTCCCCCCTGCAAAAAAAAAGATGGAAAAAGATAAAAATGGAGGCTGGGGACTGATTTGTTATAGGCAGAGGACTAGAAACTTAACTTAAATAAAGTCCTAAATTGCCAAAAGATCAAACTATCTTCAGCTACAGCTGTTGTCTTCCAGAAAGATTTCAGGCTAGATTGCAGTAAGGAATGTATCTATCTCAGAAGCATATATTGCAAAGTCTGTGCTTTTAGGTTCATGATTCTTGTCATGGGATACCTAGCTCTGTGTTTGGTAGCCAAGCTCTCTGTCTAATATCTGAATAGAACAAGATACTTCAACAAGTGGTTCAGCAAATCTTTGTGTTAAGAATGCACAAGAGAACAAGGCAGATACAGACCACAACGTCTTTAAGTACTACTGTTCACTTGGTTTCCCAGTCTGAACTTTATCCTGAAAATAGACTTTTATTTTCTCTTAAGACATGGGTAGAAGAGGAGGCTACTTTTTTACATCATAACCTAGTAACTACAATGTGCTCCCAGGACATACTGAAAATTTAGGTCTCATTCTCTCATTAGCCTGAGTGTATTCAAACTCATATTCTTCAGTTTCCCAAAAAGTGCCATACTCATCAGTGTATAACCTATTTTTCTTAGAAAGAAGGTGGAAAAGACGTAATACAAAAGACCACAGTTTATCCATCCTATTAAAAGGATCTTTCTGGTAAAAAAATAATTCAAGATGTGTGATTCATTTGACATGGAGACACCTTATACTTACTTGGAGACTCAAATGGGAAGAAGACTTGATAAATAGTGACAATTTCAAATCTAGGCAGCAGTTGCTTAAGGATTTTAGGATTGCATTTTGTTCAAGTACCTAAATTCTGCCTGTCATACTCTGCCTCATGCTAGAATAAGTAAAGAAGAATTCAGAAATTACAGAAATTTCTAGAGATTAGATAATCATAAATTCTCAAAACATCTGGTTCATCTACCTTGCTGAATTGATTGAAACAGTGTTGAAGACTTTAATGGTTCTCCTGGAGAAATCTGGCATACATATAAGGTTCCAACAAACTGAAATGAGGTAACACTACCTATCTTGAAAAAGAAAGTGAGGAAAGAGCTCAGCCAACCTAATTTCACTCCTGCAACAAATAAACAATTGTTTGCAAGAAATGGGCGATTTCCTTCTGGTGTCATAAAGAAAGGACAATGTGTATTCTTCAAAAATAAATCATATCAAGCCAACCTAATATCCAGTTCAGAGCATTTGTGAAGAATGAGTGACTGTATCTTAAAATCATTAAATTTTTTATTATCACACATGAACATTCTTATAAGCACACTAGGAAGGTATGAATCTGGACTTCCCTGTGTTAGGTGCACAACTGCATTTAAAACTTTATTCAAACTGTATTTCCTAATTGTTAGCTTTCCAATAGGAGAGATAAGCTCAATGGCCTTCTTGGAGATCTGCCTTGAATCCATTTTTAATTGGTATTTCCAACACTGATTTGAACTACGATAAACAGAGTATGGTTATTAAATCTGTAAACAGTACCATGCTGGATGAAGCTGCTCCTAGAACAGAATAATCTGCTCCTTAAATACTGGATGAGGAATGGTCGACTGAGAAGCAGTTCTGCAGAAAACAAGACCTAGAAGATTAAAATGGATCACAAGCTAAACTTGAGTCAACAGCGTGATTCCATTGTTAAAAAAGGTAAATATCATACTGAAAGTATACAAAGAGGTAATACGTTTTAGAGAGATGAAATAGTCTTTCAATTCTAGCCTGCTCAGTCAAGGTACAAAATGGAAAAGTACCATATCTTCACAAAAACTGCACATCGTCCTGGATGGACAACAGGAACTAATTGGAGATCAACCACAAGAAAACCAGAAATACGAAAAGAAGTGTAGAAAACAGGATCATCAGATTAAAATTGGATTTGTTTAGTCTTAAAAAAAAAAAGAAAATTAAGTGGAGACATGGTGGTTGTCTTCAAAATGGTTAAGGACTTCTGAAAACTTCGATCTGAGAAGCTATTATCATATGTGATAGGACAAGATATAATAGGCAATTTCAATTTAAATTGAAAGAGAGTATAGAAGAACAGGTTAAGAACTAGGGAAGGAAAATTTGTGAAAAATTTGGCTTAGGACAGATTGTCCAAGGTAGCCATGAAATATCCACAACTGTAAAGAGCTTCTAAAACAAAAACTATTCTATAATTATTTAATAACTAACTATTCTTTTGGCCTAGGGCAGCTCAGTCTGAAATTCAGGAGATCATATGCTTGCCTTCAACCCTGGTCTATTACTATCTTGTCCTTCTTCAGTTTCTGCATCCAAAAGCTGAGGATGGTAGTGTTCTACTTAGTAATACCCTCTGAAGTGACAATTCGAAAACCACCTGTACCCCTAACATATTCAAATGCATTTTTCAAATGTTCTTCTAAGATGCAATCTTTGTTATCCACCAAGAGGAAACAATTATCCAACATGTGCCTAAAATGAAACTATCATCTCCCACAAAGTAGTTAGTCACACAGTATAGGCCTTCTCATTCTACACAGTATACTTTAGAAGTGATTAATATGCCCCAAGAAACTTCATATTATCCCCTTCAAAATCTTTTGACAAGCACTCCTGGGAAATGCAGTGGTAGATCTGCCTTCCAGTTACTACTCTAAATATTCATGGATTCCTGATAGACCTTGCTGCTCTCAGAGTTCAGATCAGGAGAGTCATGAAACCCACTCTTGTCCCAAATGAACGTGCTGAATATGAATGTGCACAACAAATTAAAGTGAAATCAAGGTGCTCTCTTTGGAGTAGCCTTGCCATCATCCACGATTACTGTGGGAAATATTAGGTGTTATTATTAAAACAGATGTTAGACTTACAGAGTGATTGTTGCTATAATAAACACAATGTGCTTATTGTTACAACTAAGCAAATGTGAGTTTTTGTGAGGCAAAGCTATCAGGTTTCATTCAGTCTGTTCAGTATAAATGTGACCCTCATTACTGTAGTTATCTGAGTTTCTCTCAATCTATAATACATTTATTCTCACACTACCAATGTCAGAAAAACATTTTTACCTCCATTTTGCATATGAGGAGATAGGGCAGAAAGAGAGGCACTTACCAGAAAACTCAAAAGATTAATTGAAGGCCTTCAGAGTCTATCTAATCCCTGAATTATGCTTCTTTTTGCTGGATGGCTTTTGGTAGTGCTCATCTACTGCAGCAGCAGCATAGGACATCAAGTGTACTTCAGAAAAGACCAGTTGCAAACCAGCAGAGTTAAGAATTAATATTACATGAAGGTATGTTTCAGGTTGTGAATATACAGAAGTGTGATGTTGTTCACTTGTAGAAGGGGCCAACTCTTTTGAGAAATACAATAATTAATAGCCTAAGCCAGAAATGGGACTGGGTCCAAATACCCGTGAAGAAGCCCCAGGCAGCTGCATTCCTTGGGAGTTCGCTACACGCACAATGGCCCCGAGAATTTAGCACTCCGGACTCTGAATCCAGCAATCAGAGTTCAAATCTCGGTGGAACCTGATAGTGTCCATGGTCAGGTCCACCCCTCAGTCACAAGCCCATCTATATGTTGCATCTCTTCCCTGATGGTCTGAGGTGTCTATGAGGTTGTTTCAGAAATGAGTCCCATTGTCTGACTCAATTCTTTCTGGGGTGCCACGTTGCACTTTTCAAGGCCCAGGATAGTGTTCCGGGCGGTGGCATGGGGCACGGGATATGTTCCCAGCCATCTGGCGGCTGCTTCCACCATTGTAAGCACATGGCGCTTGCCTTGGCGGGTTTGTGGGAGTGTGATACAGTGGTGAGTATCCCTGTCTGTCACGCGGGAGATACAGGATCATAGACTGAAGCGTTCCCACTGCAAAGCCCTCTTCTTTCTGACATAGCATTTGTCTCCTGAAAGACACAGTCTCCAGTCCAATACTGTCAGTCTCATGTGTCCTCATTTCTATCTGAAAACCAAACAAAAAATGAAAAGCATAACCCTACGTGAAAATGAAAGCAAAATTAGAGAATCCCTGGAGTTCACTAGGAACTGTGCTTTCATTAATGATTTCATTTTGAAGTGTAATGACAAAATGATACAGGAATATCTAAGGGAAATATCTTAGAGTCAGGTAGATAGAAAGAACTATCTCACAAACAGAAAGTACAGAAAATTTTTAATCTCTTCAGTCTGAAAACAAGGAGAGCAGTCAGAGATGGCAGCATGTTTCCGCAAAAGCTGTCAAGCTTAAAATCCTTTAGCAGACATTATCATCACGGAGGACTTCAAACATTGCTCAGTGGACAAAGCTGCAAAGCTGCAGACGTGCCAGTTAGCAGGATGGATCAAAGAAAGCGCACAGAAAAGGCTGTTTCCAGACTGTTCTCTTTCCTCACATAACAGCGATGTTTAAATGAGTCTTTCTTTTAAAGTGATAATTTAAAAATAAACAGAAGTGAAGTGCATTAAACTGTGAAAGTAGGTCATCATTTTCTTAAGAGGAATGAATTTAGTATTTCAAAATAGCCAAGAGAAGATGAGAAAGAGAAGAGAAACTTTGGTATCAAAGTGATACTTCTGAGCTCTCTTAGATGAGATAATGAACAGACATATTTAATTTAACTAAGTACAGTTATGTTTGGTGTATATTGTATGTTACATCACTAAAATAATTTAAACATTAGTTATTTAAACAAAGACCTTATGAATGGAGCTGGTCTAAATACCTTTGATTGAAAACTTCTAGTCGGAAAATACGTAGTAGCTGAAACTTAAAAACCTCACAGAAAAGAATCTAATTAATTTCTTAATTAAACCTGTTGAATTTATTTTTAAATGTCAAAATATTTCAGTTAATAATTTTTGAAATAAAATTAAACTAGTTTCCTGATTCAAAATACATATTTCAGATTTATTTTACATTGTAGAAGGTAATATGAGGCTTATATCAAATGATAAAATGGTCAATATATAAATTAAGTATTATGAGATCATTTCAACAAATTATTTCAATCAGACTGAATTGAATTAAGAGAATTAAAAGTGGGGGCTTTTGGTTAGGTAATATTTCTGCAATTATGAAAACATTTCTTGTCCTCAAATGTAAAAAATTGAAAATCTCAAAACTGTTCATAGAAAAGGAAATTAAGTTTATAGCCAGTATGATGTCATGGTAACTAATGCTTCTTTATACTGACACATCTTGAATTGTAGTATCTTCATCTATCAAGCCACCAAGGATATAGGCAATCCTTTTGGGTCTGAGTTTTATGAATACTTAGCAATAGATAAATGCTATTCGGAGAGCTTTCAGTTTGAATAGAAAAGATGAACATCCAAGGAAATAGATATATGAGTTCTCCCTGATCATATAGATAGCTAAGGACAGCATCCTAACTGCAGTTATCAGTGGTTTATGTCCCTTGTAAGGCCTTAGCTGTTAGATCATGCCCTCTAAATCACTTTGAGATTGTCTGTGCTTAAGGAAGGCAGGTACAGCAATTTTAAGGATGCAGTAGGTAGTATTCTTAAATCAATCACTGAGGGAATTTTTGCCCTGTGTTGCTCCTTTGCTGTTTTCTAGTTCTCTGATACCTCTCCAAGCCCAGCCAACATTGTGTGGTTGCTTTGCTTGAGTAGTCATTTCTTTGGAGAAACCTTCCCTCGACATGATCGCTTGGTTCTGCATGAGGAGCAACAGATAAACCTTCTTGACAACTCCTGCCAAAGAGCATAACCTCACAGCAAAACAACTCTCGTGTGAGAGCTAATTGCATATAACAGGCCATATTTTCATCAAAAGGTCTTCCATCTCAGCTGCATACTGTGCTGTGCCACAGTTCTGCAGCAGCCATGTGAAGAAGCTTCATAATGGCTGTTTCAACGTGCAACTCCAAATGAGGCATGGTGCTGGAGATAGAACGTGGTGTCATGCTGAGTAAAGCCTAGTGTGACTTGTTCTGGGTTGCTGTCCTTTCACCAGAGCAGCATTTGGCTACTTGCATTCCAAATGTTAGAGATTAGTTTATAAAAAAGAGTAATATTCTTGCAAATGTGTGTATGTACATATATATGTATTTCCATGAAATTCAGACTTTCAGATTGAATATCTTATGAGGAAAGAGCTCAAAGGCCTTGAAGTTGCTATCTAGCACTCAAGATAATTGAAGGGGAACAGTCTAGTCTCCGAATGATTATTAAGGAAAAGATCTGGTTGGAGATATTTAAGCGGAATATATTTTGAGGAACTATTTGAATTTAAGGTATTTTTTTAATGCGCTGCTTTCAAAATGAGCTCTTTATTTTATTTTTTGTTGTTTTATACATATACACTTAATATAGAAACTGAAATCCCATTTAAAAATCATTTAAATAAAACATTTTGATCAAATGAAAACAGGTTATAATTTTTTTCTTTTTTTAGCACACATAGACAACTCCAGAATTTCAGGCACATGTGATTTGATTTCATTGGGTTTGTACCCTTTAGAATGAAATAACGCTCTATTGTCCTGCTCTATTTGCAGACGTAACTGTACCAGGAAGGCTGTGATTTTCATAATGTTAATCAGTGGCATATGGTTGCGGTAGCTGCTCAAGAGATTTGGTATTATGTCCTTACTCTTTGCAGTGATGAAACTTTAAAAGGCTCATACAGTCACAGCAGTTAAATGTGGACAATATCTAGCAGGTACCAGTAGCAGTAGGTACTATTGGTGTTCTGCCATGATTAATTTGGATTGTAACATTCAAAGAGACTTCTAACGTTCCCATTTGGGAAACTATTCTACACCCCCATATCCTTGACTTTCAGGAAGATTATCCTGGTAATCAACCAACACATTGCCCTTCATAAATATCTTCCATTACTCCCACATGCATTTTCAAAATTATACGTACTTAGATTTTTTTAGGTATTTCTGGAAAAGTTCATCCTATTGATGCCAATGAAAGCTAGCAAAAAATGAAGCTCTATGTTTCCTGTATTGCTTGTAAAACATCTACTGAGAATTTTAACCTGACTTGGCTTCTTTTCTGTGGCTCAGACACAGCATAGAATATTATTCTGTGTTTTGCTCTTCCTTGTCTATAAAAATGATGGTAGCACTTCTGCTTAAATAAATATGCTTTGTGATAGGTAGGATTATTACCAGCTAAATGAATGACATAATGCATTTCTTCAATTTCACTTGAGCCTCCTCTTTTTTTACTTTATGAATTTTCACTGCATCCTGCCCGAAGCAATTTTACATCCTAAATCTCTCCTAAAAGTTGATTCTCATCTATGTTCACTCAAACTCTCTTATAAACCAAACAATTACCTGATAACAATTTGCATGTGCAGCTAATGATAAAAAAGCTTTTGTAGTCAAAAAGAAATATGTGACACCCCAAAAATCCCTGGGCAGGATAAAATGTAGTTCATTATTCTATTTGGCTGTAGGGACTTTTTATCTCATATTGATAACCTTTAGTGTGATAGAGCAGATGTCAGTGTATTTTGTTTACTATTTTAAGATTAAAAACCTTGCTGTTTTGCTGTGTGATGCAGATAAGATCTTAACAGTTTATGTTCAGATAGTTTAATTGCCTCAATTGCTGGGCAGGAGAAGCAGCAAGAGCAGCCTGCAGTTTGCCTGACCCTTTTCTATCAGATTGAAGTATTATTATGTACTGTACTATATTAAGCTTCATCTGGAAAAAAGCACAATCTGTTCTTTTTAAGCTTCTTAATAGTTTCTAGTACTGATTCATTGGAAGTGGAACTAACAGATTGTTATAGTTAGACTGTAGGTGGGGATGCATATGCTTGAGTTTTGAACAAAATTCCAACTCTGAAGCAGGGATAAGTCTTTTGCATGATGATGTAATCGATTTTGCTTTAAACATGCAGAGACATATGGGAGTAGCTTTTGAACTGGGCTTAGGGCCAGACGTTGAGGTAGGCAACACGCAGGATTCAGGCTGGCATTTTAAAAGAACCCAGCTGCCAGTTGTTGCCATGAGTATAGGACATATTTACAAAAGCCACCAACAGCTAGCAGCTCTGATTACCGACAGACAAACTTTCAAGAAGAGATGAACATCCAGTAAAAAATTGTGATACCTCCTCCAGCAGAACCAGTCACAATATAGAGGTACCGGTTTCCAAACGCTGAAATGGAGATGGAGTTTGGTGGGGGAGGAGGAGCTGAATATAAATTGACTATACTTCAGCTCCAACTTGGGTTGTTTGCTGAGTCTTTTCTGCTGAACTGGAACTAGCCAAGCAAAAGTTAATCAATCCCTCTCTTCTGTTTAACTTTTCCTGAGGATCTTTCTTTACATTTAGAAGTGGAAACAAAATAGCTACATGGATAAATTGCCAGGACGTAGGCAGCTTCCATCACAGGGGACTCACAGAAGACATTGCTTTGGTTCCAGCATAGGGGTTCTGAATTAATTTTCACTTGGAAATGAAACTACAAACTCCTCAGAGTCAGGCTGCATAAGTCCTCACCTTGTCCATCCATGTGTGCAAATCCAGAAGTCCCTGTATCCTTCTCCTTGCGTCATAGACCTGGCTGAAGAGTGGGAACTGCCCTATCAGTGGAAACTTGCTCTTGCTGTGGCAGTTTTAGCAGTACTACTATGGAAATGCCACAGTTCAAGAAACTAATGTCCGTGAGGAGCCCAGCTCCATACAGAAAGCATGGAGACACTCTTGCACTGTGATCCTCACATCTCATCCTCAAGGAAATGATGTAATGTAACTTCCCCGGTTTCCCACTCCCATTCCCTCAGTGCTACATGTATACCTTCACGCACATACAGGTTTTCCACCGAAAGATAGCTCAGAGGAAATTCATCTTAATATGTGGTGCAAAGGAGTTTAACAGAAAAGATTTTCTTTTTCCATCAAGGAGTGTTCATTATCCCCACAGTATAGCTCAAATTAAATATACATACCTCGTCAAACCTCTTGCACAACAGGGGAATTCACTATGAATAATTAATTAAGTAGAGTTTAATCAGCAATGATCATGACAAGAGCTCCACTGGTGTATTTGTATGAGTGTCTTGAAGCAAAGCTACTTTCTGTTTTTGTCAAATCTCCCTTGAGCTCATGCTATACAGCTACAGTTTTCCCAGTTGGAGAACTCAGTCACTCTCAGATTTGGACTGCCAGGATGTTTTTCTTCCAAATGTTAAGAACGTAACACTTCGCTAAGTGGCCTTGGTAGTTTAACATGTTTCCTCTCATTTTGGATGACGTATCGCTTTCTGTATGGTTTCACAAAATCTCCCTGTCTTGATACATGATGAGATCATGGCATTTGTGCCAGAGCAACCTTTATTTGAGTGGAAAAGAGTTAATGCACTTTGTGTTCATTGCAAGACCTACTATTTTTCAGCACTGTAATTAAAGCTATTCTCAGCTTTATAGCAAGCCTCGGGGTAACAGTTTGTATGTTTATAACACTTTCAAACAAAGAGTGCAGTATCTGGAACATTGAAGAGATCCAGTTCTGTAAGTCAATTAGACCTGGCCGTGAATTTTCCATTGACAGTTTTTTGACAGAAAATGAAGTCTTCAGAATTTCAGTCTCTTCAAGATATATGATGGAACAGCTTTTCCTCAAACTTCCAACTTCTATGGCAAAGTTTGATATGATTTTTTTTTTCCTTTTTATTTTCTGTTAGGAAACATGAAACAGAACATTTGATGTTCATCCAAATTGACCTAAATGAGAAGAATTTTAAACAAAGTAGTGTATTTCATGTCAAACAGCTTAATTTTATTTTAGATGGCCTCAGGGTCCACTGGGAGTTATACGTGACTGACCCCCATTTTTCCTTCAGACTGACTTCTGAGGCTATAATACATCTTTCATGAGGCACCACATTTTTGACCTCTAGCTGAACTGTTTCAGCATCTCACAGGAATCACTTGATGCTCATGTATCACAGGAAACATAGTTTGCCCTAAGAGCGTGACATGTGGGGAAGCACTGGGCACCTGATTTACAACTCCCAGGAAGCATTGCAACAACTGAGTTTAGAAATCCTATGACATTTTGTCCAGGCACAATTTGCATTGTAATGGCTTTTCCATCAGGCCTGATCACAGCAGGGAGGAAAATGAAAGTCATATTAGCTAAGGAGACCTGCATTCAGGTTGACGTTCTGGTTGGGTACCATTTGGAAATTTCAAGGTCTCAGTGATTCATTCCTGATGTGAAATGAAGGTAATGGTATTTCCTCTCTTCTGTTCTTTGTCTGTTTTGGCTATTCAGATGGTAAGATCTTCAAACTGGAGACAGTGTTTTTCATATTCATGCACAGTGCTAAGCCTAATACAGCCTCTAAACTCTAGCACCAGAGCGACAGGGATGATTCCCTAGGTGGGCAAGCTGAATGCTTGGTGGCTTCAATGTCCAAGGTCACAAAACCAGACGACAGCCCAAATCCAGTTGTCTGATTCTCTCTGCTTCACGTGCATTTTCACTGTCAGTGCTCATATATACTTGTAACTATGCTGGTAAAAGAAAGCATTTTCCTTACAGATTCTTCCATTTTCAAACTAACAGAAATAAGTGAAGAATCAGCAGTTCCTTGCAACAGCATTACTTTAACACTCTCAGTCTTATTACTTTACTGACTGTGTTTCTGTGGAATATTAATGAGGGGTTAAGGCAATATTTTGGAGAAAGATATCCTGCCTCAAAGGCCTTCTTATTTAAATGAGACATGAAACAGATTTAGACAGCCAGATGGAAGAGCACAGGGAACCAGAGAGACAATCCTGGTCAGGACGATTGTCAGTGGTATCAGTACATCCACTGTTTAAGCACTGTGACTTTTATGTAGGCCTGCCAATGAAGAATTTTCCATGGTGAGACAGAATAAATAAAAATAAATGTATCAATCTGTTAATATTTATTATCAGTTTATCCCACAGGGGAAGAATAGATTGAAAGAAAGTATGAAGTTTTTCCTATTGGGTTGGTAGATATTTAATTTTTTAAAAAAACAAACCAAAAAACAACACAGAAGTACAATTAGCCCATCTGTGATCCTGTGATCTTTGTAATGCTAAACCTCAATTTTGCCACCCATTCTCCCAAGTCACCAGAAGTTCTCTCTTCATTGGATAAGTTTTATCTTTCAGTGTAATTAAAAAATTTTTGCTTTTCAGATTGCATTATGAACAAAGTCATGTTGTTATGAGTCATTGTTTTGTTTTGCTTATATTTAAAATATTTATTCTGAACATATGTTTTTAGATTTTCTGAAGTAAACCCCAGAGGACTTGACCACATTTAGTCAACTTAAGAGAATCAGAAAAGACTGTGCAATTTATACATACATTGTTGTAGACATTTGGGGCCAGATCCTCAAAGGTATTGAGGTACCTAACAGCCTTTGATTTCACCATCAGCCTTTGATTTCACATACAGAAGTGAGGTTTCTGGGAAAATATGTTGATCTTGATTTGAAAAATGGATTAATAAATTAAAATGGTAATGTTATTTTGTTAAACTTGGTACACTGATCTCTATGTGGATAGGTTATGTATTCTTTAAAATATTTGCTGTTTCCAAAGCAATAAAAGCTTCTGCAAATTTTTATACACGCATATGTGTTTCTGTTTGTATTTAGGAAACTATGGTGAAAGTGGAATGGAAGCTTTCAAAGATATGGCGGCCAAGGAAGGGATCTGCATTGCACATTCCTACAAGATCTATAGCAATGCTGGTGAACAGAGCTTTGACAAGCTGCTGCGAAAGCTTCGGAGTCACCTGCCCAAGGCAAGAGTGGTTGCCTGCTTCTGTGAAGGCATGACTGTCAGAGGGCTCTTAATGGCTATGAGGCGCCTGGGACTCGCTGGAGAATTTTTGCTGCTGGGCAGGTGAGTAATACTATGCAATTATAGCCAGCCTTTTTACTGAGTAGGGCAAAAAATAAGACAGTCCAGTCAAGCATACGTAAAACACATACTCATGGTCTCTCCTACACATATGCATATCTAAAAGATAGAAAGTAACGTCAGCCATGTCATAACGGTACGTACTCTACAAAGACATGCATTATTCTCATGACACGCCAGGCAAACACAAGTCTGCTTGGCCAGTCTTAATAGCATTGTGTAAGGGAAGGCTGACACACAAACATTTGATCTGTATCATCCATTTTGATCACTGCAGTTTAAAATGCATCATGTACATATACAGCCTGAAGCTATGCCTCATTCAAGTAACACTGTGTTAAGAATTGCTGATGTGGCCTCTGAGTGGCCCTGAAATATATCTTCCCAAAACAAAGTTTGTTAACCATCACCTTTTCTTCCTGAACCAATGTGCTGACATGTGGATACTGTCCTAAAAGCAACATATAGGTAATCCTTTGTCTTAGCTCAATGATATCAGTGGTTCCTTCCCTAACCACCAAAGGGAGAAAGGAAAACTCACTCAGATGTGTTCACCCAGCAGGAAAAGACCCTGGCCTAGTAAGCAGAGAAGTAAAAGATATTGATGTAAACCTAGTGGGATCTTTATATTTGCTACATAGTCAACAAGTGGACCCTAAATGAGATGAGGAAAAACGGTGTATTGACCACAAAATGGAGCATACCAGGAGACAGCTAATGTTGCCTGCTGCCTTTCCAGTGCATTATTAGAAGGATGACCTGATGCTGTCCCATGCATGAACTCTACAGGAACACAAATAAAGGCGGTGTCAGTGAAACCAGATGTCCTGGTAAGACCTTCAGGGAAAGTTGTAAGGACTGCAGCTCTGCCCAGCTATCTTGGAAGCTGGGACGCTGAGACTGTCCCACTGGTAGGACATCAGCCTCTATTCCCAGTCTGCCCTGTTGCACACAGCTGCCCTTCCCCCTTGGGCAAAGGGGAAAGCAAACAGGCAACAACAGGGACTCCTGCCTCTGCCCTTACTCTTTGGCATCAGCCTACATTTTGGCAATTTCAGAAGTGAATTTCTTAATTATTTCTCTGTCTTATAGTAACTGTGTCGACCCTTCCTTTCAAATACATTTTATCTGTAGGCTCTTCCATGGATTATCTTGGTCCTTTTCTGGACTGACACCCAAAGGGACCACAGACCTCAGGGTGAGATTCACCTAAACGTATTTAGATGTCTACAATTTAGACATTTCCATGTGGGCTAGCCATCAGGATTCCCTCTATAGTTAATGGAGAAAAATAGGACCTTCTTAGGTCTCTTGTTTGTAATGTGGACATTTCAAGTAGCTCAGAGAAATCACGTTCTAGAAAAGGGCTTGTGAAAAGACTCTCTTGATGACTAGCTTTGGTGGAAAAGCCTACTTGCCAGTTGTTTAGAGTAAAGCAGAGCAAATGCCACCTCCACTATCTCTAGCTGAATCTGGTGCCACATGGCCTTTGCTGTCTTCTTTTATCCTAAACACAAGAAGTTGCCAGTTCTCTGCAGCAGCACCCAAATTTAGAAGCACGTAAGCATCGTTTTCAAAAAATATGTCGGCCCTTAGTTCCTCCAGACTCCAAACCATACTTAATTTTGTATGGGATTTGTACATACAGCAGTGCTAAATTTAGCCCTCCAAGATGCTTTTATGAATAAGGACTTCAGGAACTGGTGATTGTGAATAAGAATGGAGCAATACAGCTTAGGTCTTCAAAAAAGCAAAGTCTAGAGAGAACTGGCTTTGCTTTTTTTCAGTGAAAAATACCTGTTTCTAGCTGCAGTGGGAGTTGTCATGCCTAATTGTAAGAAAGTTGTTATTCAGTATATGACTTCCGTTCAGTAAATTGAAAGTGATAGCTCCTCTCAGAAGTCTAAACTATAAACTGTTTAAAGTTAAAACAAAAATCTTTAATTCTAATGGACCAATTTATGTGTGTCCATGCCTGTGGCAGTACTATACAATTTATTTTTGGAAAATGTAGCATGAACTGGAAGTGTTTACAAAGAAAGAAAAAGAGAAGTGTAGGGATTTTTTTTTTTCTGTCCTTTCTATTTATTAACAGAGATTCCAAGGTAATGGCTGAGAAGTGGTTCCTCAGTCATAGGTTAACCTGTCCCCAGCCAGTAGCTGCTGGGGACAAATGTAAACTAATTGCACGTACCTTCACCCAACCAGAGCATTCCTATGGCTGTCCATGTCCAGCTGAGGACAGCTGGAGTGACGTAGTCTCTCTACATATGGCTCTGCACTTCGGAGATCCCAAGGATCTAGGAGCCTCCCATCTCCTTTCAGTAGATTTGGTTCAGATCTGGTATTAAAACCAGCTATAAACCAGAAATAAAACAACTGGTTTTGCCTGTTGAGGACTTTTGTTTGGCTTGAGTCACCTTTAGTCAGGAGAGCAGACTGTTTTATGTCCCTGCAGTGCAGCAAGACTCATGCAGAGTGTGGGATGTTGTGGAGCGGTGATGTTCCACAAAAATGTTCATTCTCACAAAAATGTGCTCCTTCCACTATGGGATAATCTCTAGGCTTCACAGCAGAGGGGAAAAAAAAAAGCAAAAGAAAAAGCAAGGAACTTGCAGGAAGGCTTCTTGACGTAGATGGGATGCAAGACAATAATGTCATTGTCCATTGATGGCTTGAGTCCCTGTAGGGATTTAAAAGTCCATTTTCCAGAACCTTGATGTGCTGTGTGCTCTCATGGTTTCAGCTGTTTGGCTCTGTTGGCTACGAATATTTAACTGTTGGTCCAGAGCTAGGCTTGTTGGTTGGTTCTGTGGAGAACAGCCTAAGGCACGGACCTGGGATGGATGTGACACCAGAACAAACCCAGATATTACAAGCAGATTATTGGGGAGTTTTTTGTGCATCATTTATATAGGGGGGAAAGGCATTTAGCAAGATTTTGAAAAAAACAGATGGTTCAGAGCACTCACAGGGGAAAGAGCTACATCTGAAATAAAAGAAGGCTCATGCAATTAATTTCTCTTGTGAAGCTACGCAGGAAAATGGACTAGGATAAGATTTATACTTTCATTCATACTCTAATCCTGGAGTTGCTCTGGGCTGCCCATTCAACTGAGAAGGTTATAAAAGGACACTCCAAGTGTAGGGAGAGTGCCTGTCACTGAAATGCAATGGGCTCACATGGAAAACTTCATCTACTAATGGTTATTTATTTGTTACCCCACAAATGCATTTTGCTTCCCCCTTGTTCTGTGAAGTGGAGAATTATTTTATTTTATTTCCAAATGCACAGAAAGAACTAAAGTCCCAAAGCCACACAGTAGCTGTATGGGACACCACAAGAAATCAACATTTCCACTTCCTCTTAGCTTTTTTGTTCCATTTCTGATTTGGGTTTACCCCAATATTTCCAATCTGAAGCCTTGCAAAAACACGGAGATTTTTGGAAGCTATGAATTCCTCATAGCACCTGTTTTATGCTCAGATAAACAGAAAATGGAGTGGCCAAACAGAGTGTGTATCAAATAAATCACCCTATAGAGCTCCAAGGGGAGGAGAAAAGATATCCTTCAATAAACACTCCACTCTTAACTTTCTGTGCAGTTCCTAAAATTGCATTGCCTGCCTGTGACAGAGGTGAAAGATGGCAAGTCATTAGTGATTGTAGTGTTCCAGAGCTTTTTGATTCATGAAAAACATTTTAAATGCTCAGCAAATATTTACCTCACGCACCTTGAGGAATTGGACTTAACCCCAAATAAAAAGGTGAGTGTGCTGACTTTCAGGTGTGAAAAAAATGTTATTTTAACCTAACCGTTATTCAACTTAATGGAAATATGGACACCAGGCTTCATCTGTTTGTCCTTATTGCTTCTGTCATCCATAGGTCATATGCCAGGAGATATCCTTACAGCTAAAATTCATTAGAGAATAAATAACACATTCACATAGAAGAATAACTTTGGAACATATTTCAGAAAGAAATATGGAGTATTAATTGAGTAGATAAAACCAATTTGATTGTAGGTGATTTTCAGCTGTTCCTCATTTTATGTAACAGTCAGCCCCAATGGCTGAGATTTTCTTTCATGATGTATGTATGCATTCATCCTGCTCCTCTTGACTACTACTTTCTGATGTTTGGACAAAACCTCTGTGATAACTCTCCTCAGTGATAATTTTATCTGATGCCTTTCATCTACAAGGATTCCAAAACACCTCTTGGAATGACTAAATATTTTAGTGCTAGGTCACATGATTTTTTATAATATAATAGAAACTACGAACACAACTGAAATTATGCATATTGACTATGGCTGCCCTAAATAAAATGGGTTCAGAGAACAGTACCACAGTACTGGATAATTTTATTCTTTTTTTGCTTGCTAGCATTGTTTTATCCTGTAGCAACTAACACTTTTGGGATGGGACTCGGGCATGGTGTTGGTGACAGCACTGTCAGGGATAGTTACCAAAAGGCAGTTTGGACACAGATACTCTGTTTTGGGGTAGAAGAATGTTAAGATACATGGATGCAGGCTTTGCATGCCTTTTACCTCCAGACAAGAGAACTGCCCCTGGGTTGTTTTATTTAATAGTATAAAAGTGGTTATTGCACAAACCTACAGAGCAAAAGACAGAAATTTTGTGAAGGATTTGTGATTCTAAATGCAAGACTGTAGGACTTTTCCTACCTTAAGAAGAGGAAAAGGGAAAGGAGAAGGGAAAGTAGAGACATATAGAGAAAAAATGGCTTGCTCAACATCTCCAGCTTCCAAACGGTATTCCAGAGGCAGTATTGATCTGCAAGGAATTACGGGGACTTCCATATGCTTCATGTTCCAGTATGCATATCGTGGGTTAGATTTACTCTGGTATTAACTACCTTGTTTGAGTAAAGAGAAGTTAATTAATATCGTCTGGACTTCTTTTTGTATAAAATGACAAAATTAAACACAACCACTAAAAAAATCTAGCAGAGATGGAAGTGTCTCCTTAAGCTCTAGTACTGATTCTGATTTTCAGCTGTCCAGTTGGAGAAACATGGCCAAATTTTATCAGTCTGATCTAATCTCCACATGGCTCTTAGATACTTCTTCAGTCAAGGGTTTACAGAAATAATATAAAATTGTGTGTCCTGGTTTCAGCTGGGACAGAGTTAATTTTATTCTTAGTAGCTGGTACAGTGCAGTTTTTTGGATTTACTGTGAGAAGAATGTTGATAACATGCTGATGTTTTAGTTGTTGCTAAGTAGCGCTTATCCTAAATCGAGGACTTTCCAGTTTCCCATGCTCTGCCAGCAAGCAGGTGTGCAAGAAGCTGGGAGGGAGCAGAGCCGGGGCAGCTGACCTGAACTAGCCAAAGGGGTATTCCATACCATGGAACGTCATGCCCAGTATATAAACTGGGGGGATTTGGCTGGGAGGGGCGGATCGCTGCTGGGGCATCGGTCAGCGGGTGGTGAGCAATTGCATTGTGCATCACTTGTCTTTTCTTGGGTTCTATTTCTCTTTTTTTTTGTTATATTCTTTTTCATTACAGTTATTATTATATTAGTAGTATTATTATTATTTAGTAGTATATTTTATTTTACTTTAGTTATTAAACTGTTCTTATCTCAACCCATGAGTTTTACCTTTTTTTTTCCCCTCCTCCCCATCCCACTGGGAGGGGGAAGCGGCTGCGTGGTGCTCAGTTGCTGGCTGGGATTAAACCACGACCTTGTGTCTTGGTTAAAATATCTGCAGCAAAGGGATGGGAAATCTAGAACTACAGGGCATCCCACAGAGTTTCCATGCTTCTCTGAAGTGCAATCAGGACTTGATGACTACATCCTTAAATGTCCTTGCAAAGATTAAGAACCACATCCTGCATTTTCAGAATTCATTCCGTTCTGTGATATGCAAAAGGCTGTGCCTGAGGATAAGGGAACCGTGCGTGCCATCCTTGGCAGAGCATGTCCAGCTGAGGGTGAATAAGGGGAGGACATCAGTTCTAGCAGTGTGATGATCACAAGCAATTCAAGTGAGGCTCTGCAAGAGGGCAGAAGGCCCAGTGAAGCAGTGCCCATTCTTCTCAGAACAGCGCACGTGTTTTCTAACTTTCACAAATCACCTCTGCTGATAAAAGATACCTGCTTAGCTCCTGAGGAGATGGATTGGAGGAAATTGTTATTGATTCTGAGTCTCACCAATGTTGCAGCAAAAAGAGCTAAGTAGAAAGTGAGTAGTAGAGATGAGGATAAGGAGAGGGGATAAAATGTGGAGGACCATTAGTTCCAGGAAGTCCCCAAAGTAATTTAGCTGATAGGAAACTCAGCAATATATGAAGAAAATCCGGTTAGCAACCAAAAAGGGCAACTATTGCTGAAGGAAAATTAAAGCAAGATAGATGATCTGAGGGAAATGAGTTCTTTTCAATAATTTAAAAAGAGATCTTTCGTGAGACTTGTGAAAGTGTCTGTTGGATGAAGAAAGATCTCACTGCATAGGATGTAATAATTTCCCTCCTGAAAGTATGCTGTGTGGTGTGGGTTAACATGTCTTTTTCTGTGTTTGTATGAGTCCAACTGGCGGAGAAGTTCTTGTAAAATAAATGAGGATATGAAATTTTGCAGACCTGGAATATGCTTTAAATTAATTTTTGGTTATTTCTGCTGCTTCAGGGGAAAATTAATCAACCAAAATTCTTCTATCTAGAATAGTTCTAACTGGATAACCTTTGACAAATATGTGGAAGCTAAATGTAATATAAGTGTGCAGATCTCCTCTCCAGGGACAAAACAAGCAGGTGAAAAAATACTTTCAGAGTACATTCATGCAACCCCAGCCTGTATGAGGAGTCTGCTCCTTTTTTCTTCAATCCACAGTAGATAGGAGCCTGCGACAGCCTCACCTGAATGCTGTTTCCTCTGAGGCAACTGTCTGCTGCCCACTCACTTACTTCTCTCTCAGTTTTCTTGTTCAGGCATCAATGTGTAGCCCAAGGAAGCAGCTATCATATTATACCTAGTAATTAAATGCACTGCAATTAGCAGCATTAAGTCAGAATCTTCATTGCTACCCAAAAGACAAAGACCTTAACAGTAAAACAAAGGTTTGCTTTTCTAGAGCTGTAAAAGAGATTAGGGAAGTGAAAAGCAGGCTTCCCTCCTATATCTAAACAGTGTCCCTAGAGGTAAAGCAGACTAGAGGGTAAAGAATAACTTCGTTTTGAAAAGGAGCTTTGTGGTCTTCGTTTACCTGGCAGCCTTGTAGCTCAGAGATGCTCAAGGTGAGCAATAGCAGCCCCAGCTGGGTCCTGCTGCAGATGGAAGCAGTAGAGTGGCTGGCCAAGGCTGTTTATGTAATAACTGAAAGGAGCATCATTTTCTTTCTATGGTATGAACCACAAAAAATTAACATAAGTAAGGACCCCACAAGCTATGCTTGAGGATTTTAGGGAGATGAGTGAGGCAAAAATCTACACTGAAAGCAAATCAATCAACCTGATTTTCTTAATCTTCTTTTTTGTCTTTAAAATCTTTTTTTTTTTTTTTTTGGTATCTATCTGACCTGTTTCTAATAAATATTGCATCTTGCAGTCCAATTACACAGTCACTAATATGGATAGAGGTAGTGGGGGATGGGAGTAAGCTCTAAGCATGTTTGGAAGAGTGTCTTCATTTTGCCCTTGCAGGAAGGCTGCATCTTCCCTGCCGTGTGTGTGGGTGTGACATAGTGTCAAGCAAACATCAGAGAATTTCCTAGTGTGCATATTGGCAAGTGAGGACACCTTCTATTTATGTCAGTAAGAGATGCCTATGTCTCTGAGAGGAAATTCAGGTCCTACACATCTGAAAATATAACCTTAGAAAATAAACATGGCTGTATCAGGTCAGATCAAAGGTCCACAAAATCAATGTGTCATTTCTGGAAGTAGGTAACAGCAAAGGACTGGCAAAAAGTGACAGCAGGCCAGGATGGAGCAAAGTTCTCCTGGAGCATTCTTAAATCTATGACTGATCTGCAGTTCAGGAACCTCCTAAATCAAAGTTGGTGTCTTTGTAAGGGAAGCCCTTGTGCAGTGCACTGCTATGAGTAAAAAGGAAGAAGTATAGACAGGAGTAGATCATGAATGCAGAGCTTAGTCCTAGGAGATATGAGCTTTAAGACTAGTACTGGTACTATATTTATTAGTGATTTTGCATGTGTCATTACATTTATGTGTCTTTGCTTTTTCTTTGTAACTGTCTTTCATGACTACTTTAGACAGTGAGTAACTCAGGCTAGACACTGTATTTTACTACGTACCTGTGTTGCCCTTTGGACTACGAGGCTCCAAGCTATTTTGATTATTCAAGTACTACCATAAAGCAACACTACTTCAGTGAGTTCAATAGGCAGTCTTGCTCAACAGGAAACAAATAATTAGTTGACTTCGGTAATGAATATACCCTTCTCATGACATGAAAAATCACGAGTGTGTCCAATTAAATTATTTACTTCCTGAAGGATCTGATCTTTCTTATCTAAGACTGGCATTAACAACCAAGGGAAGGTAGCTTTGTCAGTCAATACACATGAGTAGAGTTGTGCCTTACCACTGTAGAAAATGGCAGTGGCTAAGAACTCAGGATGTCATTCAAGTCTTTCACTTCTGCACTGCAGGTTCATCTCTACCTAATCCATGCGTGATCCGTCTTTGGATGGCTCTCCTTACAATCTTTCAAAGAAAAAAATTCCACAGCCTCCTCAGGCAACTGTTTCCTATGCTTAACTACTCCTTATACTCTTCCTAAGGTATAATCTACCTTTTTAAACTGTTTTTTTAAGCCCATTACTTCTTGTCCTATCCATGCGAACAAAGGAAGCAGTTAATTCCCTGCCTTTCTAAGACTACTATTTATATATTTGAAGACTTATGCTTACCCTCATTCTGCTTTGACAACTTTCAATATAAAAGGAAAACATGTTTTACGCTTTGGAATAACATGAGATTTCTGTTCTCCCAGTGGAAATGAGACATGGGGAAAAGCACAGAAAAAGACGTGGCAAAGAATCCTGAAGCATTATATAAGATTTATTTTCGTTGCAAAAGGACAAATCCGTGAGATGACCTACACAGCTGAAAAACAGACAGTAATGCAATCTCAAAGAGAGCTCCATATTGCCAACAGACCCACACTTGTAGTTCTGCATGAAATCAAGTCAGTGGCATTGCTGGGAAATTGTGTCCATTTGTGGGTGCCTCTCTGTTCTCCCACAAGAAATATATGCTACTGATTTTACTTTCGACTTTAAAGCTCTACTTTATCCAACAGCTTATTAAAACTCAGAATGGGAGAAGTCTATGGGTGGCTCACTTAAGATTGTTCTCTTCAAATATGTCTTCTGAGAGTGACAGGCAATGCCCACAGAGAATTTTCTTAGGTGAGCCTATTTTGAGGATGAAAGAGACTCTTTCAAGTCTAAGAAAAGAAATTAAAAATACTCTTGGAACAATGAAAACATTTTCTATTTAAGCTTGAGAAAAGATGAGATGCTTTCTTCTCAAAAACAAGAATTCAAGAGATGAAAAGAAATTAAGATCTTAAATTCCAGCATTGTTATTCCACCATTCTGTGTAGGCTACATGATAAAAGGTAACTATTTAAAACATTGAAACTAAGGCTGAAAATGTGATCCAGCATATATTCCTAGAAAGATTTAAAGGTAGTTGGAACAAGATGAAAGTTAATATTATCCTTGAGATTTTCTGATCTTTAGAACAGCTATAGACTTTTGGCTAATGAAGTTAAGTGAGCCTAAAATAATCTCCATTAAATGCTTGGCGTATATTTGTCCAAAAAAAACCCCAAACCTATTTCTGCTCCTTTAAAATTAACATTGTGACAAATAGAGGTTTGCTGGAAGGTACTGATTAGCGGTTAAGATCTGCTTCCTTTCTATTATCTTTCTCTGTAGTATATGGGTATGTTATTTTCCATTACTTCTTTTTTTCTCTTTCTTTTTTTGATTTATCTGCATCATCCCAGACTCTGCACCTAGGAATAGTGACTCACTGCAGACACACAAACCACACACATGTCTGGATACAGAGAAGGTATTTATGAGAGAGGAAGACCCAAGGGTTTGTAACTCCATGTTACCGCGTCCCGATAAAGAGCATCTGTTCCAGATCATGTGGTCCAGGAGCAGTCTCTTTTCTTGGCAAATCTGCCATCAGTTCTGTTCACATCTTACTTACAGAGGTCCTTTGTGTAGATAAACAGGAGAAAAGTGTGTGGCAGATAAAGGGAAAGAAATACCGGACCACTAGAACAGTATTCATTCAGTTGTCCCAGCTTCGCAGCTATTGTTACACGTGCTCCATTTTTCGGTTAGAGAAGGAAAGTGGGAATCAGAAAGGCAGAGAGATGCTTTCTCTAACTCCACATTTGAGATGATTTAGGAGTACTTAAAACAGTCCGAAGATCTGAACATAAAAACATTACCCACGTGGCAGAGATTTATACCGAGAAACCCATCTTACTAACACTGCTGAGTGATTATGGAAGAATCCTACTCGGAGTAATGAAAACTTCTGATTTGTAAACTTGTGGTGTAATTCATTTTTCTGTCACTCTATTAAAATGACAAAGTAGCACACACAGCAGTGCATTTCCCCCTCACTATGGCTGAATTGATAGTTTCTAGTGAAGCCATTGGGTCTCCAGAGGTAAAGGCTGAAGGCAACTGATAACGTGGATGAAATACCAAAACACTCTAAACCTCATTCTGGTGAAATTCAGTTCACTACTGCATTGAAAAGACATTATAAATCTTGGCAAGAAGATACTGCTTTCAGGAAGAGCAGATAAAAGAGCCATGTACTATTTCAAAGAATAAGGCCCAAGCTGAATTCTGTTGATCTTTTTCCTATTAATTAGAAACACTGTAATAACAGAATGGATTAAATGAACAGTATTTTAATTAGGAAGGCAAAGTTAGTAAAATAAAATCTATATTTACTAAGGAGTCATATCCTTCAACCTTTATTCATGTTGATTAGTAACAATGAAGGAAGTGGAGGCTGGCTGAATCATAATGAGTAAGTCATCTCTATCCTGGGAAAATGTATAGTTATAAAACATGGTGATTTAATACATTTTAACTAGTATACTGTTAAACATTCTTTGTCTCTAAGTGCTGATATGCATGAATGTGGTGGGTTGACCCTGGCTGGATGCCAGGTGCCCACCAACGCCACTTTATCACTCCCCTCCTCAGCTGGACAGGGGAGAGAAAATAAAACGAAAGGCTCATGGGTCAAGATAAGGACAGGGAGATCACTCACCAATTACTGTCACAGGCAAAACAGACTCGACTTGGGGAAAATTAATTTAATTTATTACCAGTCAAATCAGAGCAGGATAACGAGAAGCAAAACCAAAGCTTAAAAACACCTTACCCCAACCTCTCCCTTCTTCCCAGGCTTAACTTTACTCCCGAATTCTATACATCCTCCCTCCAGTGGCACAGAGGGATGGAGAATGGGGGTTGTGGTCAGTTCATCACACATTGTTTCTGCCGCTCCTTCCTCCTCAGGGGGAGGACTCCTCACACTCTTCCCCTGCTCCAGCGTGGGGTCCCTCCCATGGAAGACAGTCCTCCACAAAATTCTCCAATGTGAGTCCTTCCCATGGCTACAGTTCTTCATGAACTGCTCCAGCGTGGGTCCCTGCCACGGGGTGCAGTCCTTCAGGAACAGACTGCTCCAGCGTGGGTCCCCCATGGGGTCACAAGTCCTGCCAGCAAACCTGCTTCAGCGTGGGCTCCTCTCTCCAGGGGTCCACGGGTCCACAGGTCCGGCCAGGAGTCTGCTCCAGCGTGGGCTTCCCACAGCGTCACAGCATCCTTCGGGCATCCATCTGCTCTGGAGTGGGGTCCTCCACGGGCTGCAGGTGGATATCTGCTCCACCGTGGACCTCCATGGGCTGCAGGGGGACAGCCTGCCTCACCATGGTCTTCACCACGGGCTGCAGGGGAATCTCTGCTCCAGCGCCTTGGAGCACCTCCTCCCCCTCCTTCTCCACTGACCTTGGTGTCTGCAGAGTTGTTCCTCTCACATATTCTCATTCCTCTCTCTGGCTGCAATTGCTACTCCCCATAACTTCTTTTCTCTTTCTTAAATATGTTATCCCAGAAGCACTACCACCATTGCTGATTGGCTCGGCCTTGGCCAGCAGCGGGTCCAACTTGGAGCCGGCTGGCATTGACTTTATCAGACACGGGAAGCTTCTAGCAGCTTCTCACAGAAGCAACCCCTGCAGCCCCCCTGCTACCAAAACCTTGCCATGTAAACCCAATACAACAAATCTATGTTAATCTTGGATGCTGACTCTTTTTAATCATGATTGGTTGAGCTGTGTGCTGGTTTTGGCTGGGATAGAGTTAATTTTTCTTCATAGTAGCTAGTATGGGGCTATGTTTTGGATTTGTGCTGGAAACAGTGTTGATAATACAGGGATGTTTTTGTTATTGCTGAGCAGTGCTTACACAGAGTCAAGGCCTTTTCTGCTCCTCACACCGCCCTGCCAGTGAGGAGTCTGGGGGTGCACAAGAAGTTGGGAGGGGACACAGCTGGGACAGCTGACCCCAACTGACCAAAGGGATATTCCATACGATATGATGTCATGCTCAGCATATAAAGCTGGGAGAAGAAGAAGGAAGGGGGGGATGTTTGGAGTGAAGGTGTTTGTCTTCCCAAGTAACTGTTATGTGTGATGGAGCCCTGCTTTCCTGGAGATGGCTGAACACCTGCCTGCTGGTGGGAAGTGGTGAATGAATTCCTTGTTTTGCTTTGCTTGCTTGTGCGGCTTTTGCTTTACCTATTAAGCTGTTTTTATCTCAACCCATGAGTTTTCTCACTTTTACCTTTCCGATTTTCTCCCCCATCCCACCTTGGGGGGAGCAAGCGAGCAGCTGTGTGGTGCTTAGTTGCCAGTTGGGGTTAAACCAAGACAGCTGATTTTTAATGTAGTTCTACCAATGCATACCGAAAGGAAAATTATTCCTTGTATCCTAGCAATTAAAACAAAGTAAGTTAAGCATGTTTCTGTTTGAATCTTTTTCCAAACTCTGCGTGTGTTCAAAGGTATCAGGGTTTGGCTAAATCAGTTCACTTTTCACAGCCAATTATGCATCACCTGTAGGTTTTCTGAGTAACAAAAAGTGCATGTTAATCACCTGTGTTGGGTTTGTGTAGTGGGAGATGGGCTACAGGGGTGGCTCCTGTAAGAAGCTGCTAGAATCTTCCCTGGCTCCAAGTCGGACCCACTGCTGGCCAAGGCCAGGCCCAAGCCCATCAGCAATGGTGGTAGCGCCTCTGTGATAGTGTATTTAAGAAGGGGAAAAGACTGCTGAAAAGAAGAAGGGCTATAGTGAAGAGAGGAGTGGGATGTGAGGGAAACAGCCATGCAGACATTGAGGTCAGTGAAGAAGGCAAGGGAGGAGGTGTGCCAGAGCAGAGATTCCCCTGCAGCCCGTGGTGAGACGGCAGGCTGTCCCCCTGCAGCCCATGGAGGTTAAAGGTGGAGCAGAGATTCCCCTGCAGCCCGTGGAGGACCCCACGCCGGAGCAGGTGGCTGGGCCCGGAGAAGGCCGTGACTCCGTGGGAAAGCCCATGCTGGAGCAGTTCATGGAGGACTGCAGCCCTTGGAAAGGACTTGTGTTGGAGAAGCTCATGAAGGACTGTCTCCCGTGGGAGGGACCCCACGCTGGAGCAGGGGAAGAGTGTGAGGAGTCCTCCCCCTGTGGAAGGACCGGCAGAGACAACGTGTGATGAACTGACCACAACCCCCATTCACCATCCCCCAGCGCTGCTGGGAGGGCAGGAGGTAGAGGAATTGGGAGCAAAGCTGAGCCTGGAAGAAGGGAGAGGTGGGTGGAAGGTGTGTTTTTAAGATATGGTTCTATTTCTCATCATCCTACTCTGATTTGATTGGTAACAAATT
Organism: Gymnogyps californianus; assembly: GCF_018139145.2. Lineage (NCBI taxonomy): Eukaryota > Metazoa > Chordata > Aves > Accipitriformes > Cathartidae > Gymnogyps > Gymnogyps californianus. The sequence goes on along the minus strand of NC_059471.1, from coordinate 9,223,741 downwards.
AAATTGTTTTCCTTTTTTTTCCCCAAGTCGAATCTGTTTTGCCTGTGACCATAATTGGTGAGTGATCCCTCCCTGTCCTTGTCTCGACTCACGAGCTTTTTCACTGTATTTTCTCCTCCCCATCCTGCCGGGGGGTAGGAGCGAGCGAGCGGCTGCGTGGTGCTTTGTTGCTGGCTGGGCCTAAACCATGACACCACCCAAAACCTGATTTTACCTGAGCATTTCTGACATGATGAAAATTATACTGTAATGTATTATCAGCTCAGCAATATCTTGAGGAGCATGACTGTCACAAAATGCAGGGCTTGATGTTAGCTGTACACTTAATAGAGATTTGGGGGTGGGTTAAGCAAAGTGATATACTAAAATGTGTTAGTTACTTGCTCTGACCACAGATATTTATATAAACATCTAGAAACTCCTGCATAGAAGTGAATGTCCAGAAACCAAAACACTAACTGCAGGTTGTTCGTCTGGTTTTGTCAATAGCTGATTACTTGAAATTGCCTTAACGTAATGAATACATAGTTGTTTTTTTTTTCTTTAAAAGCAAAAATCAAAGACAGAACTTCTTCTGAAGCTGTCATCTCTTAGGTGAAACTTTTGAGAAGGTTTATGTATATTTTTCTTTTTACTGTAAGATATATAACTGATATTATGTAGCAATAATAAGAAAATAGATAGCTTAATTACTTATGCAGCGATTGCTCTGTCAGAAATCTAATTACTTCTTGCTGCTCCATAAGTCCTTGTCATGGGGGATCTCCCAGTACAAGGGCTTGGGTAAAGGTAATTAGTGTTTTCTAATCATCTCCCCCCATTATTTTACACTACATTGAACTTAATATGCCAATTTCAGCTACTGGCAGCCAGAAGCTCCATGACAGTTTGCTATTTCATTCTGGTTGTGCTCTTGTAGCCAGAAGACTAAATGATTCATACTCCACAAAGCATTAATTCCTTTCTCCCAATTGAAACAATAGGGCCAAAGAAGCACCCTGGGAACAACAGCAATAACAAACAGCGGCAGGTACCACAGAGCCTGCATTTTGTTCACCTACAATAATTCAGTTGGGAGGTGCAGAAAGTCATACCCACAGGAATGCAGTCAAGGTGCTTCCAACCAACCAGCTGAAACCACACATCTTTCTTCTGACCTCTCCTCTGAAGTGTCCAGGAATCCACCCAGGGTCAGGATATAGATCCCAGGCTGGGAAACAATTGGTTTTTTTCTGAGGCTTTTTCATAGCAGGCAGTACTTGACTGTTTCATTTCTCAAAGAGTAAAGCCCATCTTGAGCTAAGGATATGTCCTCTTTCATTCTCTGAGATGGGTATTGTCTGAACCTTGAGTCATACATATCAGAGAAAAGGACTTATTTCTCTTCAAAATAAGCAGTAATGGTTTTACATCATAATTTCATTCTTAATTCAAATAGATTTTTATCTGGAAATTTTATAGCACTGACAGAGAAAAGCAAGATTCATCTCACCTAAGGCCAGCACTAAATTGGTCTGAGCTCACTTAATTAGCCAGTGGAGAGGTGCAACATGTACACAGGGTGATTCAAATCTTAAGTAAGGTAAATTGTCCTCTGCTGTCCCCAGTAAAAGGGATTTGAGGTGAATACATCCAAACATCCGTTATGTGCTGAGAATCAGGGAAGATAAACCTTGACCAACATATCCCTCTCTCAGATGGCATATCAGCTTCTTGGGAAAACAGAGGTGTCATTGTTCTTCAGGTGGATGGGCAGATATGAAGTGCTTCCTTGGGTACAGGTTTAACGGATACCCATTCTTCAAAAGTGGGGGAGGTCTACGGAGGGAGTCTACTCAAGGGTAGGAACTTATTCATGTTCAGGAAAGAGAATTGTTCACCTTGAATCCTTTTTTTCCAGAAACAGGATAGTAAATTCACATTCCTGCATACTCCTGCACCTTCTCTCTGTGCTCAGAGGCAGGTTTTGGCATCTTCTGCTGCCTTCTGCCTTGAAAAGGAGCTGTTAGTTAGATGTGCCAAGGAACAGCTGAGCCTACTAAACAGAGACGGAATGTTTCCCCACTGACTCTGAGGAATTAAGCGCCTCAAGGAATTGAGGCCTCCTGTCCTGGAGGGTACAAACTTCAAAAGTTTGAATCAGTTGCTATTTGTGCATCTCAGAAGAGAAATTTCAAGGAAGAAATTTGATTTCTGGCCTTGATTTCAGCCCCATTGATTCTGTCTGGGGATGTCACATCCTGGCGTTTCTAGTGGTTTAGGTGGCTGGGAGCGCTCAGAGAAAGACCAAGGTGAATCTGGATGCATAAAACTACAAAATAGTTTCTAAGATTGCTCTCTCTTCCCTGTATGTAGCAGCTTTAATGGTGACCCTCTCCCGCAGGGCTCTTAAGGCAGAATCCAGAGTCTCATGCAATGTTACTGTTTCTAACACTTTATATGCTTATAGCAAGTGAGTATTTAATATCAGAAGGCAGCAAGTGACTTTTAAGATTAGTTCTAGACTCTTGCACATTGTCTGCAATGGTATTTTTTGAACTGCTGTCTTTTGGAGTTGAATTTTATAAAACCAGACTAAGGTTGTACATGGCTGTTTTGTTTTTATAACCTGTATCAGTGGGCAAGAACCAGAAAACTTCATTTGGAGTGTTCAAAACAAACCTTTTTTTTTTTTTTTTTTAAGAAATTTGTTGATCAGTATTCATTAATGAAATTGCTACATAATTTTTATTGAAACTTTATTACCAACAATTTTTCATTAAAATATTCACTTTAGAAAAAAATGCAAGAATTTATTTTGATAGAAAAGAACATTTATAGGAGAAGTCCTCAGCTCTAATAATCCATGTTCTTTCAAAGTACTGAAAAAAAAAATCTCCAGGAGTAGAAAAACTTTCTAGAGTTCTACAAATTAAATTATTTTCAATACCACAGTTACAAAACTTTGCAGGTAAAAATTTTGCCTTTATACTTTTTTTTTTTTTTTGGTGGGCATTACCCTCCTTTCTTGTGATTCGATTCATTATGGTTGTACCACACTGGGAATGTAGTTGTCATAACTATTCTAACTATGACATTTAAATGGGCTCTCAAATCAGACACAGCAGCTGTAAGCAATACCAATAAACATTTCTTTTCTTTGACTGTTTTGGGTGGTGGGTTTTTTGTTATTGTTGATTTTCTTCATCCCAGAGAAAAATTCATTTCAGATGAAATGCTAACCTTATTCTGTGCCAGACCACGAGGAACAGTAATAAGTAATGTTTATGAATTAAGCTTCTGTCTATGAGTATTTCGGGGAAAGATATGATTTCTGCAAAGCACTTTTTGCCTTGGCAGCCTATTACAGCTGGGACATGCTTCCTATCAAAATCCACAAAATGTCTCATCCTCCTTTAAATCTCTGTTTGCATAACCTCCTCTATGCTCCTTCTAAAAGCATGGCAATAGTTAGCATACTAAGAGCATCAGCTATCATATTACCTCATGATACTATTTATCTGTATTCCCCTATCTTCATGTATTTTTATGTTGTTTTTACTCTTGTGTGTGATTTTATGTCTGAGGATTTTATGTGGCCTGTGCCTGCAGAGGTCTTAACACCCCAGACTCCTAGATTGTGTCTATGAATCTTAAGTTCTAAAGTAACATTAATGATAGATTCTACTCACTGCTCCTAATTAAGTAGTTTCACAACTACCGGTTTCAGGCATTAAAATATTTTAGTCCATTTACTCCCTAGCTGAACCTTTTACAGGCGAATCCTCTCTCACATGCTTAAAAAGACATGGAGAGTTTGAGCATTCAGGAGAAAACAGGTAAATCAGTCATTTAAATTAGAGATTGTTCCCAGCCACTCCTCACATAAACAGTTCCAAAACGCAGAGACGCTGTGCAAATCACAGGGCACAATTTTTCTTTTATTTCAGAATTAACATCTTAATTGGCTATCTTGTTATTAGATCTTAGAAAAAATGTTTCAACGGTCTTTGGTATTTAATTAAGATACAGTAAATGGTTTTCTAAATTGAATTTTGTGTCCTAGTGGATATGGTTATTGAAAAAATCAATTGAATGGAAACAAGTATCTTAATAAAGGCTTTTCTTCTGCATTTGAGACAAGTTCTGTTCTTGGGTTAATTCTGATTAAGGAAACTTCTCTGGAGCCTTGAATTATCTTTACCCTGAACTAAATGCTTTGCAAAAAAATGTAAACTTGATTGTGCTGTACTTGCCTTGCTCTTTACCTAGAACTAGTTTTCTGAAATGAAAAATTCTCGTTTACAAGATAGTCACAGATTTTACACCATCCATTCAGCTTGCCTTTCTTATATGACATGCTCGTCAAGTGTTAGGTTAGAGAGACTGACCAATTACTATGCATTAGAGTCCTGTGCTAGATTATAACTGACTGTGTAAGAGGAATTTGTCATGCATTAATTCACAATTCAATTTCAATGTTCTAAAAAATGTGTTGAGGTTAGATATCACTGTTAGTGCTGAACCTTATTTAAGTTACTACTTTGAACAAACTAACTTTATTCACATTGTTCATTACTGGGATTTTGTTAACAGCTGGACTGTGAGTTTTTACTGTTTTGCCTCCATCCAGCTTTATGTTCAGAAACACTAACCCAGAGATTATTAAATATCCACTGTACAAGGATGTGCATAACAAAACCATTCCCTATCTTTACAGAGTGAAAATTTAACCTGCAACACTGTTTTCAAAAATTTCATACATCTAATGAGAAGGCTGGAGATTTCCCTAATCTCTTCTTTCATACTTAAAAAACCTAATTCTCAATTTCTCTTGTGAAATTCAGTGAAGTTGGAGATCTGGAACAAAAGTAATCTGGAGTGGGAAAAGACAGAAGATAACCAATATATACTACAACAAAACAGATTCATAAGTGCAACTGAGTTATTAAATTCTTGTCTGTAGATGTGGATTACGTACCTTTCCTCATAGCATCAACATGTTGTAGGGATTGTACAGTGATCCACATTGTTTTCAACCTGTGCTTTGTAAACCTATGAGATTCATGCACTACTTCAAGAAGTCCACAGAAGGTCATTACAATCAATAAACTCACATTTGTTATGCATGTTTCTATCAACCAGACCCCCAGGTATCTGAATATTAATGTAAATTAATATTAATAAATCTGTATAATAATGCAAAACATTCAAAGGAAATTCTGATTTCTCTGTATAAGAATCTTTCATTTCACCCATTAAAATCATTAGAGAAAGTCCCACAGAATTTAAGAAGATAGAGTCAGGAAGTGAGGCAGTATTTCTGAATTGTACTCCAAAAAAAAAGATCTGGATCTCCTTGTACTTGATCTGCTAAAATGTATTAAAAAAGTAGTCAAAGTGTGTTGAGTACTTCAATAGCAAAAACAATTTGCACAGCCTTCTTTAACTGTCCTATGTGATTTGCATGAAACGAGCTTGGAGGGTCACTTTCAATAATAATTAGGACTTTCTAGAACGAAAACAATAGCATAGAAAAAATCCACTATACTGAAATTAAAAAGTGATTGTAAGAATGTGTCTCATTTTTTCCTATTTCTGATCTCCTCTCAATATGTTGAAAGGTATTTGAAAAGTTGTAGAGTTCCATGTTTACATTTTCAGGAAGAAACTTGTATTTGAAATATCTTTCCAATATTGGCACAGTATTTCTTCTTACAAAATATCAGTAATCATTTGAAAACAAATCAGAAAAAATTAAACTTTTCATGCCACATCAAAAGTTTAGAGGTACTGGAACCTGTTGTGCTCACCAAGCCACTTTCAATCATTTATCAGCAGTCCTGGCTAACCAGGGAGGTCCCAGTTGACTGGAAGTTAGCAAATGTGACGCCCATCTACAAGAAGGGCCGTAAGGAGGATCTGGGGAACTCCAGGTCTGTCAGTCTGACCTTGGTGCCAGGGAAGGTTATGGAGCAGATCATCCTGAGGGCCATCACGCAGCATGTACAGGACAACCAGGTGATCGGGCCCAGTCAGCATGGGTTTAGGAAAGACAGGTCCTGCTTGACTAATCTGATCTCCTTCTATGACAAGGTGACCCGCTTAGTGGATGTGGGAAAGTCTCTGGATGTTGTCTACCTAGACAAAAGCCTTTGACATAATTTCACACAGAATTCTTCTGGAGAAACTGGCTGCTCATGGCTTGGAAGGGCATACTCTTTGCTGGGTAAAAAACTGGCTGGATGGCTGGACCCAAAGAGTGGTGGTGAACAGAGTTAAATCCAGTTGGCAGCAGGTCACAAGTGGTGTTCCCCAGGGCTCAGTGTTGGGGCCAGTTCTGTTTAGTATCTTTATCAATGAGCTGGATGAGGGGATCGAGCGCACCCTCAGTAAGTTTGCAGCTGACACCAAGCTGGGCGGGAGTGTTGATCCACTTGAGGGAAGGAAGGTTCTACAGAGGGATCTGGACAGGCTGGATCAATGGGCCGAGGCCAGTTGTATGCGATTCAACAAGGCTAAGTGCCGGGTCCTGCACTTGGGTCACAACAACCCCATGCAATGCTACAGGCTTGGGGAAGAGTGGCTGGAAAGCTGCCCGGCGGAAAAGGACCTGGGGGTGTTGGTCGACAGCCAGCTGAAGATGAGCCAGCAGCGTGCCCAGGTGGCCAAGAAGGCCAATAGCATCCTGGCTCGTATCAGAAGTAGTGTGGCCAGCAGGACGAGGGAAGTGATCGTGCCCCTGTACTCGGCACCGGTGAGGCCGCACCTCGAATCCTGTGTTCCATTTTGGGCCACTCACTACAAGAAAGACATTGAGGTGCTGGAGCGTGTCCAAAGAAGGGCAAGGAAGCTGGTGAAGGGTCTAGAGCACAAGTCTTATGAGGAGCGGCTGAGGGAACTGGAGCTGTTTAGCCTGCAGAAAAGGAGACTGAGGGGAGACCTTATTGCTCTCTACGACTACCTGAAAGGAGGTTGTAGCGAGGTGGGTGTTGGTCTCTTCTCCCAAGTAACAAGTGATAGGACGAGAGGAAATGACCTCAAGTTGCACCAGGGGAGGTTTAGATTGGATATTAGGAAAAATTTCCTCACCGAAAGGGTTGTCAAGCATTGGAACAGGCTGCCCAGGGAAGTGGTGGGATCACCATCCCTGGAGGTACTTAAAAGACGAGTAGATGTGGCACTTAGGGACATGGTTTAGTGGTGGACTTGGCAGTGCGAGGTTAACAGTTGGACTTGATGATCTTAAGAGTCTTTTCCAACCTAAACGATTCTATGATTCTATAATACTCAATTTGTTTTCTGGTCGGAAAACGGGAACTTTTTCAAGTTCTGATGGGACAAGAAATTCCACATTCAGAAAGACCCTGGACTGTGGATCCTAAGGGACAAGTTTTATTGGAATAACCAGATCTTTTGCTCTAACCATTGTAAAAGTGATTTTTTTCCATTTTGTAATCCTGGTAACAGTGTTATTCTTAGATACACAGGGCATATACATGTTGTATACTTTTTCTCACTTTTGACATTTTTCCTTCGATTTTGCGTTTATGTGCATCATCTCTCTGGTGACTTCACCGTCCTCTACGAACAATAAGTAAAGTAATTGAGAATTATCATGGAAATCTATGTCAGATGATAAATAAGCATTTTACGAATGAATATCTCATGATGACACTAATTTAAAAACAAGCTCTTTAAAATTGTGCATTTTGTTATGGCAGCTGAACTGCTGGCATGCCAAGGAGCTCACAACACAGAGAAGCTTCAAGTAGGCTGAAAAGCTCAACAAAGGAGAGTCACTATGTTAAAAATACCAAAGTGCTTTATGTAAGCATGATGTATCATTGTAAAGAAAATGAAGTGTGTTTGTTCTGAACCGAAACTCTTGGCTGGCTGGCTGTTTTGCAGGGACATTGAGATGTTAACAGGAAGGGAAAAGTTGCTGGGTTTTACGTATGCTGAATTTTTTTTGTGCCATGGTCTCCCATTTCTTGAATCTGCAAGCATTTTTCAGATGTCCCAGGCGTTATCTTTTCATGTGGGAGACCATGTCTGATGTGTTGGGTCCTGGGACAGCTGAGAGACTGCAGTCCTGGGCTTCAGGTGGGGCAGTGACATCTCATCCTCTGTGTTGGGCACACGGGTTCATTGACTCTGAAATTACTACAATATGGGTATGCTCTTACCCATGATAAAAATTTGATTTCCATCCAGTCCCATTCACAGGCCTCTTTTGGGGAAAAAACATCATAGAATCATAGAATGGTTTGGGTTGAAAGGGACCTTAAAGATCATCTAGTTCCTACCCCCCTGCCACTAGACCAGCTTGCTCAAAGCCCCATCCAACCCAGCCTTGAACACTTTCAATGATGGGGCATCCACAACTTCTCTGGGCAACCTGTTCCAGTATCTCACCACCCTCACAGTGAAGAACTTCTTCCTTACATCTAATTGAAATCTACCCTGTTTCAGTTTAAAGCCATTTCCCCTTCTCCTATCACTGCATACCCTTGTAAAAAGTCCCTCTCCGGCTTTCTTGTAGGCCCCCTTTAGGTACTGGAAGGCTGCCATAAGGTCTCCCCAGAGCCTTCTCTTCTACAAGCTGAACAACCCCAACTCTCTCAGCCTGTCTTCATGGGAGAGGTATTCCAGCCCTCTGACCACGTTCGTGGCCCTTCTCTGGACTCACTCCAACATGTCCATGTGCTCATGCTGGGGGCCCCAGAGCTGAACACAGTACTCCAGGTGGGGTCTCACGAGAGCCCAGTAGAGGGGGAGAATCACCTCCCTTGACCTGCTAGTCACGCTTCTTTTGATGCAGCCCAGGATACGGTTGGCTTTCTGGGCTGCAAGCGTACATTGCTGGCTCATGTTGAGCTTCTCATCAACCAGCACCCCCAAGTCCTTCTCCACAGGGCTGCTCTCAATCCACTCATTGCCCAGCCTGTATTTGTGCTTGGGATTGCCCCTTGCCCTATTTGTGCAGGACCTTGCACTTGGCCTTGTTGAACTTCATGAGGTTCACACAGGCCCACCTCTCAAGCCTGTCAGGGTCCCTCTGGATGGTACCCCTTCCCTCCAGCGTGTCGACCACACCACACAGCTTGGTGTCGTCGGCAAACTTGCTGAGGGTGCACTCAATCCCACTGTCTATGTTGCCAACAAAGACGTTAAACAGCGCCGGTCCCAATACCATCCCCTGAAGAATGCCACTCATCACTGGTCTCCACTTGGACATTGAGCTGTCGACCACAACTCTTTGAGTGTGACCATCCAGCCAATTCCTTATCCACTGAGTGATCCATCCGTCAAATCCATGTCTCCCCAATTTAGAGACAAGGATGTCATGCGGAACAGTGTCAAAGGCTTTGCACAAGTCCAGGTAGATGAGGTCAGTTGCTCTTCCCTTGTCCACCAATGCTGCAACCCCATTGTAGAAGGCCATCAGATTTGTCAGGCATGATTTGCGCGTAGTGAAGCCTTGTTGGCTGTCACCAGTCACCTCCTTATTTTCCATGTGCCTTAGCACAGTTTCCAGGAGGATCGGCTCCATGATCTTGCCGGGCACAGAGGTGAGACTGACTGGCCTGTAGTTCCCCGGGTCTTTCTTTTTCCCTTTTTAAAAATGGGGGTTATGTTTCCCCTTTTCCAGTCAGTGGGAACTTCACCTGACTGCCACGACTTCTCCAATATGATGGAGAGTGGCTTAGCCACTTCATTCGCCAGTTCCCTCAGGACCCGCGGATGCATCTCATCAGGTCCCACGGACTAGTGCACCTTCAGGTTCCTTAGATGGTCTTGAACTTGGTCTTCTCGTACGATGGGCAGTTCTTCATTCTCCCAGTCCTTGTCTTTGCCTTCTGCGACTTGGGCGGTGTGGCTGGAGCCCTTGCCGGTGAAGACTGAGGCAAAAAAGTCATTGAATACCTCAGCCTTCTCCATGTTCCGGGTAACCAGGTCTCCCATTTCCTTCCAGAGAGGGCCCACATTTTCCCTAGTCTTCGTTTTATCACCGACGGACCTATAGAAGCTTTTCTTGTTGCCCTTGACATCCCTGAAAAACTGATACACTGAGAAGAATGTAAACAGTCATAAAATGAATGGAAAGGAAAAATGAAACAGAGAAGGTACAGAAGAGAGATGTTGTCAAGGAACAAAGACAACTACTGTGATAATGAACCAGATCATCAGCTGTGCCTCTACTTGGAAAAAATTTCCTTAGCAGGAATTGAAAGCTTCTTTAAGTCCCCTCGGCTATTCCTACCATCCCAGTTCCATCAAGGAAATATATTGAGGATCGACAAATAAGGGAGGGTTTTTTCATCTGTATGACAACCCCAAACACTTACCCAAATTCATCTGGCGGCTCAAAACGCCTTCTGCTAGCCAAGAATTAATCTGAAGACCTCATTTCTTTTGCACTCTCAGTGTGTGACCATTGATCTTACCAGTACAAGGTTTTAAAAATCCATTGTTAAAGGCTACCTAAAAATAATATAATACCACTTCAATTTTTATCAGTCATTTTTCTCCTATAACTTCAAGAAAATAAATAATTATGAATGCTCCCAAAAATCTTAATTGGTGGTGAGCAGTAATACCTATGCCAAGACAAACATTTTAACTCAAACATAAAAGCAGACATGTTTTGGAATACAGTTTCCACTTGTGCGTGCATGAGAGCGTTAATTAGGTACTACTGAAACTAACAATTCCCAGAGACCTCTCATCACATGAATTTTGTAGAAATGTGAGTTTAAAACCTTCCTCAGGACTTGAAACAGGTCCAGGCAAAGCTATTACTTTTAAGATGCAGTATTCATATTCATGGTGAGCCAATAACATGTCCCATTTGATGCCAATGGAATGTTTTGCAGCTCAACTTGTGATTATTTAAGTACCAATATAGAAAAGTGGCAACACCAACTGGCTTTTTAGCTGCTGTCATTTTATATGAGATTTCAATAGGTAGTAGAAGCAGCTGGATATTACTTATCAAGATCTCTTCCATTGTATTTCATTATCACCTAGTGGCGCACAAACAAAAATAGTCTGCTGTACTTTGTGGAAATTTTACATAAAGAAATTGGGCAGTATAAGCATGTCTGTGACCTTGAAGTTGAATGATTTCAAGTTTTTTCAAAAGCTTCACAGGTCACCATGCATTGGCTATGTATATTTTTTGTGGCCACTTAGCATGTGTTCAGGTTTAAAATCTGGCAAACTTTATCTCTGTAAGTGCTAATAAACTGCAGTTTGGGACAAGACTTTTTAAAAGTTATACATAGGAGCTGGCTGGCTCAATTCTTTGACTAAAGCTGTAGTATGAGTTAAGGGAAACAGACTTACATATTAGGAGGAAAGGGTTTATTCAACATGTTGAAGCAATATTATATGTATGTTACTTAGACTAGAACTGTTTTACTTAGGTAAAAACATATCTCTGATCCTTAGAAAAGGTCTGTAAGGGCACTGAGAATACCGTGGGACTGGACTAATTTTATTTAATTTTAGCCAGCTAAAAGTTGGATATCTGACCCAAGCTGGTAAATTAGTTTTCCTCTATGGTAAATGAAAGAGAGAGACATTTCTGGAGGACAACTCATCCTTCCCTAAAATAGACTCCTTCTGTCTTTCCATCAGTTATAGAAGGAATCCAAGAGGTCAGTTTTAGATGTTGCATCTTACTCTGTCTGGCCCCTAGCTGCCACTGCAAAAGGGTATGGATATCCTTTAAGTCCTGTTTTGTGTCTGCTAGCCGTTTGCAGATGTCTCATATGCTATAAGGTGAAGTAGAGAAGCGTATATAGGCAACTGGATCAAATTCCAGTTGGTGAGATTTGGCTAGATAAACAACTTACAGGTGATTTCAAGTTTAAAAGTTAACCTCACCCCTACAGTTTTGAAAATCTCTTTCTTCCTCTCTCCCCCAAAAGGACCTATCAATTTGCAATAATTAACAAAGCAGTAGTAAAACTTAGTTCAACATACCACTATTTGATAGAAGCACAGTGTCAGCTTCATGATCAAAGAGAGAAATTCAGAGATTTCTTTTTCCCGAATGTTATATAAAACATATACTAAAATAAAAACTGCGTGGTCCCAAGTACATAGGAATGCTCAAAGCAGAATGTAAAGTAGACAAAGAATGAAGGAGGAGGTTCACATAACAGAATTATCACCTACCCTAGTAATAGGTCTTTTTTTAATATATTTTTCTAATTTTCCATGGTGAGTCTGTTTACCATGTGTTTGGGGACTGAATTTCAGGCTAGGTATTTGATTAGTATGAACAACATGGGTATTAATTTGCCTAGAGTCTCAGGAAGAGAGTAGGCAAGCACTTAAATCAAAATATATTGAATAAAAACATTTCCATACGGCTGCATACTTGTCAGTGGCTTCAATCCAAAAAGTTAGTTTTGTTTTCCATGAAACAAGCAATAAAAAATTCAAATATGTTTGTTTGATGCCTAAGGAAATAGTTATCAGGAAGAGTGGCCATCATGTGTGGCCAACTCTAGAATTTATTTTCCAAAAATTCTTGATAGATATGACTATTTGCATATAACACTTTCTCTGCTTTTTTATTCTTCAGTCTATAGTTCAAGAAGATATTAGAAAGTATTTATTTCATGCACGCGACAATTAGTTTTTGCAAAAGCTTATGTGTATGTGTGGGCTTGGGGAGTTATGTGTAGTATTTTGAATATATTCAGTTACTTATTTCTAAACATTTACATGATTTAAACCAAATTTTTGACACTCATCTCAATTTTTTAAATTTAAACACAGACCTTGAAAAATGTTATGCATATGCCTAATTTTAATTGTAGATAGGATCTGAGGGATCCTCAAGCTGAGTTTGAGGTTTTTTAAACAATGATTACTGAAGTTTTTAGCTTGCTGATGAGGCACCCATCCAAGCGTCCATTTGTCATCACTGAGTACAGCTAGGGGAGGTGAATCTCAGCATCTGATTCTGCCTGCCTAACCTCTTCCTGTGCATAGGCAGCCCAGACAGGCGGTGTGGCAGCCACAGGTTAACAGAGCCCTTCATTTGGTTGAGACAGTATAGCAGTCATTCTATGAACAGTGCCAAATGTCTTCAGGAGATCTTATTATACATTTCTAAAATATGTGCATTAAAAGAACAACATAACATTAATTAATAAACAAACAAACAAACAAACAAAACACAGCCAGGTGGCAAGTCTGATAGCTTTCCAAGACATGCCAGTCAGAAACCGTCTGTTCAGTGTCTAATCACAGGCTAGCTACGTCCAGCACTTTTCTATTTTTTTTATTATTAGACTTGTTTATTTCAAATATTTTACAATAAGAATATGCTCAGTTACTTGTTCTGGAGTAAAACATCTTTTGAGAGCGGTAGGGAGCCCTTGTGTTTGGTTATGGCCCAGAATGGATTTTCATGTGCAGTTTCTGTGGCTCCAGGTACTTCACTGACTTTCAGTTGTATCACATAAAATATTTCTGTTAAATGTGTTTGTTTCAATTTTTCATTTTAATATTTAGAGTTGACTGTAAGTATAAAGTCAAGATTGGGGCCTTGCTGTGCTAAATAAAATAATGTGTCTTATCCTTAAACATTTATTACATGCTAAGAAGAATTTTGTTAACAGAAGGACAGAAACTTTCAGGGTGTCATTTAACTCTCAATTCATCCTGATTATAATGGACTCTAATCAACTGAAGGTAGAGTGCAAAATTAACCTGAAGTGTTACTTCTTCTGAGATTTGTTTTTAAGTGGAAAGGTTATTTTGTGTTGGTTTTTAAAAGATTTTAATTAATAAGAGGTGATTTTTTAGAAGGTGCCTCATCAAAAAGGATTTTTAAAAAATTCTCCTACTGGTTGCAATATGGGAAAATAGTTTTTAACTTAGCAGCACTTCCTGATAGAATAGAGCACAAAAATTATGGAATTGAGCACAAGAAGTACAACTGACACCCTGTCTTAGCTTGTGTCAGTCAGTCTTCCAATAATTGTTTATGCTTATCCATGTCCATCTTGGATATTCAGCTCTAAATCCGAGCTATGAATTAAAAACATTTAGGAAAAGATCAGAAAAAATATATCACTAACAGAGAACAGGACATATAGTAGCAGAAATGGAGTAACAGTGATTGATTCTGTGTAAATACTCTGCAACTGTTCATCATTCACTGGCGGTTCTGCATTCAGGTGCTGCTGCCAGAGACGGGTGTCGCAATCTGTGGGTGACACATGCACACAGGGAAGAGGATAAAGAAGTTATCGAAACTTATAGAACATACATAAATCATCAGAGCCCAAAATGGTAATTCTCTTCCTGCTTACACCTTCGTTCAGGATGCATTATCCAACTCTTGATCTACAATGATACAAATTGCGTCATTCTCACATCACTTCAGGTCTTGACTCCTTTTCACACACCCTTCTGTAACACAGAGAGTGCAGAAGTCAGCTATGCGATGGTTTTGGGGTGTGTGATGCACTTTATGCATGACACGCTTGAGCCTCGTGTAGCCAGTGTCATCATTCTCATCAGCTGCAACGGAGAAGAAACAAGCTATGTATGACTCAACCCGAAATTCTGCAAACCATGTAGGGATGCCATCCATGCTCAGTTGCATGTCCAACAAAGGTAACCTTTCTTAAAGAAGCTGGGAACCTGATCCAATATCTTGTTTAATCAACAGTTTATCTTGTTTGTCCCATCTTTCCCCAAGTTCCTGGTATTATGTTATTCCAAGGAGCCCTCTAGATTTTTTGGTCCCTTTATTTGAGATGATTGCATTTCTATGTATATTTTCACATGTCTTAAATGTCATATGGATTTCCACTGTTTCACCATCTCCTTGTTACCTAGCTATTTCTCCCTCAACCTCTCTGTTTGCTCATAAGGCTAAATGTTTCAGGCACTCCTGTCCGAATTTCTGGCAACAGCAATTGTAGCATTGCAGGCTGCAAGATGCAGACGCGTCTAGAATCCAGCTGTAATGTGTCGTGACTCAGCAGTTCAAGTGGGTACCTGCTTTCTTCCACTCACATCAGCCCCAGCAGGCATAGTTTAGGGCAAACATGCCCCCAAGGCAATTTGTGTACGTAATTTGCACTAGCACAGAGTCTGTGTAGGGTGCAGGTGACTCTACGCCTAATGAGCTATGTAATTTGCTCAAAAAGGCTTATGAAAATAGTTAACTACCTCAGAATATAATCATACATTTGTGTTACTAAGTAACAGATGTTGCCATTATATCATTTAAATTTAAATAATGATTAATCTCCACCTACACCAGATGAAATACAATAAGTCATAAATTTACCTAAAGAAATTAAATGGTAGAAGCAACAACTTAGATGTTTAAACACATGGCAAAAGATTAGCTTACACTTAGAAGGAGTGGCCTTTATCTCACAGTCAGGAAGGAGTGAGCTTTCATTAGACTTCTCTGGTTTTATATACCCCCTCAGATACTTCTGAGGGGGAAAGTGAAACCTGGATTTATTTAGTAGAAGTTTTCATAAGGGTGAGATTTATTTTTTCTAAAGCTTTAGCAACTTCCATACATAAATTCTTTAACCTCAGGCAAAAGTGGAAATTTCTTTTTTTTTTTAATTCTGCCTGAAGAAATCACAACATTTTGCCTAAAGACAAGTAAGATTAACCATGATTAACAATCATATAATCTTTAAACTTTACTAACAGCAGCAGCAAGCCATTCTCTTATATATGTGTATAGCTGTATTTAAATCACACTTCTATATACTCCTACAAATGAAAACAGCTGATTTTGTCACACTGCACATTAAAAGCATTGAGTGTTACCCCAAACCATCTGCAACTGATACTTCCATGCAACCAACATCAATTTGGCTATGGGTCACAACTAACCAGTCCTGCTTAAAAGGGACAGGGCTTATTAACTCAGTAGCAGCACCACATGATTTCTCCTACAGAGTTTTTGGGAGCCAGGCTAGTATCTGCCCAATATTGCATTGTGTTATGGAGATACACACGACCTCTCAGATCTACCTCCCTTTCTTCTGCATCATAGACTGAGCTTGAGCTGCCAATTCCCAGAGACTGTCATTCAGTGCCATCCAGTGATTGAAAGGACAAATGAATCCAATTTCTGTGGGCAATGCCAAGCCATAGAAAATATTGCTGGCTTCAAAGCTAACAGGAAGTTTCCAAAAACTCTCTCTCAAAAAAGTAACACTTACCAAAAAAAAGAAGGTTGAATTCTTTTGCTTGCACTACTCTTGGGTAAATGGTATAGGGAAAGAAACTGAATTTTCCCTACCCACCAAGGATTGTTACTGGAACTGGTATATATTTGATGGGGGAGAGGATCCCTATGGAAATTGAAGTAGAAGTGAGGATAAATGCTCATCAAAAAGGACAGCTGCAAAATATGTAGACTAATACAAGATTCCTGAGCAACAAAGTGGAGTACCTAGAGATAGAAGTGCAGGAGGTGAAACAAGACATTATAGGAATAACACCATAGGCATAGAGAGACACTACGGAAATGGCATGGTGACATAGTTGTCATGGTACAGAACATTGGTACTCCTGGGCATGGTGTTTAGGAAGGTAGAAACACAAATTATTGTTGTGGGGTCATATCCCAAATTAAAGATATGATAGACTTTACAGAGATAAGAAGGAGATAAAGCATAAAATAAACTGTTTAGGTTGAAACAACCTTGGAGTGGTTGAAGAGATTCTACTAATTTAGTGCTGGGTATCAGCTGTACTTGGAAACAGAAATAAGCATTACCACAATCTCGGTCTTAGTGGGAAACTTCGACTTCCCAGAAACAGAATGGGGAACAAATACAAACAGTAATGATGAGGGCCTCCTGCTCCTGAAAGTGTTAACCAGGAGACTGTCACTTGGTCAATAAAAGGTGTATTATTTTAGACCTGTTACCAGCAAACAAGGGGGACGCTAAGGAAGACACATTTTTCTACAACTGTGTCTTCCTTAGCATCCCCCTTGTTTACTGGTAACAGGTCTAAAATAATATACCTAAGAGCCTTAGATAAAGTGGCTGAAAATTATGCAGAGCTGTGTCTCAAGACGTGTAGAGAAGTTTTTTGGGCCCAACAGGACTATCCAACAATTCAAAAAGCAGAGATTTAATAATGAGTGGGCAAAAAGAATGAACAAGAGAAACTAGGTCTTTGGCATCTCTAAGTATAGGGATAAAGCAAAAATTTCTGTAAAAGTAGTAGAGCAATTGAAAACAAGCAATGAAAGGTTCTTCCACCATGTAAAGCAAAATAAACCCAAGTAAATAAGATGTGAAGTTGCTATGCAACTAAAGCGACAAAAAATAATCTAGCTATGGTCCAAAAGCTGAATAAATACTTTCCTCTCACTTTTCAGTAAGGATAATGTTGCCAAATATGAGAAAAAGGAGACGTCCATTGGTTTAGTGGATATGAAACTGCAATTCAACTATTTAAGGTGGGAGTAAAACTGAGGATGTATCTTAATCCTCTGTTAAAGGTTGACGTTAGCACTACATCAGAACTAGATTCTCCTGTCTGGACTACACCAGCTGTTAGTCTGAAAGCTTGCAGACTCCTGAGTGGTCAGAATGTAATGTTCAGAGCACATGGAACCGTATCTGAACATGCTCAATGGATTAACAAACAGCTGGACATGCCAGAAAAGGCTTCTTTGTGTTTGCATAAAGCAGTTGTATGGACCAATTGAAGGTAGAGAGTGGAGAGGACTTGGAGTACACTGTTCACACTGCCTTTGTAAAGGCTGCTGTTTCAGCTTGATTGAGACGTAGCCAATGCACCCAATGACACAGACTAGCAGTTTTCCATCCCAGAATGTTGCTGAAATTGGTAAATGAAGTTGTGAGGGTAGTAGCAAGGCTTCCTGGTAAATGAAATGCCATATTTAAGAACAGGGATGCCCTGCAGATAGTTAAAGACTTGTAAGTTTTATTCCAAGGTATACAGAGATAAACAGACAATGGAATAAAATTAAATAAAATGCAACATACTCACCAAAGGTAGATTGCACAGGAATTACCTGGTAACTTTCTTTGCAAAGATGAATAGTTCTCTCGCAAAAGTGAATGCGTTCCATCCATCACCTGAATTTCTGTAAGGCAGCTGGTATAGTGCCGGTGAAAAAAAACGCTACCTGAAATGAAATGAAGTGTAAACATTTTGAAAAATCAAAAAAAGGTCAAGACTTTGTGACTACTAGTTTTGTTGAAAGAGAAAATATTGCAATAGAGGAAAGGTAAAGATGTGTCTTGGGGCCAAGTTTATTATTTTCACAAAGGCACATGGCACAAAAAAACCCAAAAGAGCACTAAAGAAAGTTGCTGATACGTCAATATTGAGACACCCTGCCAAAACAAAGAAGAATCAGAAAATTGAAAGAGAAGACAAAGAAGGCTGTAGTAATTCAAATGGCAAAATGTAATGTTACAATGTTCAAAAGTGTGCATCACCACACCACTTAATTTTTAGATGGCTTGGCTGAGGTGAGAGTTTCCACTATTTGCCATCAATGAAAAGACTTTCACTGTAAGCATGCAGTTAATAAAAAATATCATAAACACGTGCACATAGTAATTCATCATAGAAGACTGTGTTCTAGGACTGTGCTCTGCTCATCTTAAAATGAGCTGATGATGTTTCCAGCAGGGATCAGGTAGTACTGCTCCCACATATAGCTGTCTAAGGTTCAGCTGAGACACGATACTTGGATAGATAGATCAGAACCTTTGTTCTGATCCACTATGGTTGTTCTTACAGTTTCATCTGGAAGGCTCTATAGTGTCCTCTGTGTTTATAAAAAATACAGTACAACTGGAACATGCATGGAAAAGTACTATAGTGTGGTTTGAGGAATTAAAAGACCATTTCAGGAAACTGTAAGAGTGAAATCTTGTTCAGTGTGGCACAGTGAAGGAAGAAAGATGACATATTGCCTCTCAGTAAATACAATATGTCAGAATAAATACAATATGTCAGTAAAAGTTGAAGAGGAAGAAATGTTCCTTAAGAAGAACAGTAGCCAGCAATGGGTCCTCAGCCAAAGTAGGCCAACAACCTCCTGGATAGCATTAGGAAGAGCATTGTCAGCAGGTTGAGGGAGGTGATCCTTCTCCTCTACTCAGTACTGGTGACAGATAACTGGAGTGCTGTGTCCAGTGCAGGGCTCTCCTGTCTGAACATTTTCTTACACATTTGTTGTACACCAAAGTAGCAGCAGCAAAAACCAAGCTTCCAAAACCCAGTTAGCTTTCAGAGGGAGCCTGAGCAGTTTATGAAAGGGATTACATCACGTGGTACCTGTGTCATCAGGGAAGTGGTCTTAGTGAGCCAGGAAAACTCTCCCAATCCTATGTATCAAGTTTTTCGTGAGGCTACTGAGTAATGAGTGAGTCACAGACTTGCCACAAACACTTGTATTTCTAAGTCTTCTAAATTGCTTTTTTGCAACTCAGCAGGAGTAAGCCAGAGACCACAGTAAAAGTTTACTTAAGTACATTTCCAGCACAGTTTCAGATCCTTTGATTTCATCAGAACTGGGGGATGGTCATAGTTTTACATTCATCTTAAGTATCTCATGCCTTTCATGGGGAACGATGATTAACACTCACAAATGCTTTAAGGACAGAAGCCAGTAACCCTTATTCTGCTGTTTCTACGACACTTCGCATGAGAAAATAAAGGCATTCTGTCAAGCAATACAAGGACAAGAGCAGCTATTTAGACTGCTCAAGAGATCCAATAAAGATATTAAAATGACGAGGAAAGGATCTTTTACAAGGAAGGACCTCAAGCAGAAGTGGACAGGCTTCACAGTGGATGAAAATAATCTGACTCATTAGTTAAGTTGCATTGACTAGACCCATAATAGTAACACCATCATATTTTACAGTATCCTTTTGACATTGACAGATTTGCCTTTAGCAGGTGCAACCTTTTAAAGATAATAGCACATAACTATCTAATTAACACTTGGGTCTTCTAAAGTTCCTCTCCTCCCAGTGCTCAAAATATGACGGTGGATGATAACATTCCCACTGAGACACATTTGGCATTGCTACTGGATATGACTACCCTTCCCTATGAAGGGATATCTTGTCATATACCCAGAACCACCATACTCAAGTTCATCTTTATATTGACGCGTCGTACTTAAACGCATCTGCTTACATTCCCTGTACTGACACATTGCCTAACTATGAGCATGTGGCCCTTCTCCACAACCTCATCAACATTTGGGAGATTTAAAATTAGATAAAATGAAGCAGGAGAAAAATAAATGTAGGGAATAACAAGTCATGGCTAGAGGATAAATTAGATGACCTCTAAATACATCAGCAAAAATACGAAAACAGTTGAACACTAGAATAAGATTGGAAAAGATGATTGCAGGAAATATTTGGTGACACTTTTCACAGTCATTAAATTTTTCAGATGCTTAAGTGCTCTGCTGAACTGAGGTGTAATTGATGTGAAGGGATGAAAAAAAGGGATTTGAAAAGAACTAAAAAGAATATTTTTTCCTTTGGATTTTGAAATAATGCAAAGAACTATTAATTCAGTCATCTAGAAACTTAGAAAGTAAAACTTGTCTGGGTAGGTATGTTTGTGTTATTGTTCAGGAATTAATCTCTGGTTTTGTGTGTTCTATAAAGATTGTCTCTAGTACAATTTCACATCAGCGACCAAAAAAAAAAGAAATCTAGCTATAATGAAGGCATGAAATAAAGCATTATATTTAGCCCATTAAAGATAGTTATTTGACTGTTTTTAGTCAACCTATACAATATGTAAGACTGCAAATTTAAAGCACGTGTGTTGACCACTCAGACCAGTAACTAGAGATAGGAAAACCAGAATGTTAAATTTAGAATGTCTGGCATTTTTCAAAAGTGTGCAGGTCCAAGATCTTCCCTTGCAATCATCCAGCTAAATCAAATCATCCAAATTGTTAAATTAACCAGAAGGGAATTAAGAAGTCTAAATAAATGGATTTGTTTTACATTTAACAAATTATAATTAGAATGAATCCATAATCCCTTTCACTGACAACTTTTTCAAAGATTAAAAATTAATGAGGTTCTTTCTTGTCTTCTCTTTCACCCTGAAACTTTCTCTCACAATGTTCAAAGATCTAACTGCAGTTAACTGAAAGTTTTGTACTGATTTCAATTGCCGTATGAAAAACTTACTGTTTTTCATAAATTTTGTTCTGTCTCTCACTTTGTTACCAAATAATTCATTTCTTTCTTCCAGTGTCCTCTCCTTCTGTGCTATACTGTCTACACTGTCCTGACTATTTGCTATGCTGCATTTATATATTGTCATATAGACAGAGTTCATCAACAGAATAGTCAGTGTGACAATTTACTAAAACCGATTAATCTAATCCCTCAGGAACAAAATCTTCCCATTATGAATGGGAGATCCACGTCCCTTTTATTCAAGGGTTTTGAGTTTGTTAAAAAGTCAAATTATAAAGCACTAGTCTGTTCTCATCAAGCCCCTATTCTATAATCTGTGGCATCTGTGTGTGATCTCTGTAGATTAGTAGAGCCTAAGGGTAGGATTTATCCCACTTTACCTACATGTTGACTGTCTCATATAATATGGTCATTTAGTCTCTCTCTACAGTTGTGTAGGTAGATATGCTGCACTCAGGACATACAGGCTTGAATGCCTGTCTTGTGAGCGGGTGATTCACCTCTTTTCATTAATATTGCAGCTAACTTTTAAGCAGTTTAAATAAAATGAGACAATCCCACCCCAAATGGTTAAAAACTTTTTGAAGATACTGTCTTTTACTTACAAGTGCTTACCTAATGGCCCCATTTTGAAGGGATTAAAACATTTAGAGATACAAGAAGGTATTCAACAGTTTTCAAAATCTAGGGTACC
Organism: Gymnogyps californianus; assembly: GCF_018139145.2. Taxonomy (NCBI): domain Eukaryota; kingdom Metazoa; phylum Chordata; class Aves; order Accipitriformes; family Cathartidae; genus Gymnogyps; species Gymnogyps californianus. The sequence continues at coordinate 9,201,820 of NC_059471.1, read as the reverse complement.
TGTTTCCTGCCAGTTTGCTAATACAGTATCTCATTAGATCCTCACTAGATTCCTATCCGCGTTGTAGTCTCATTTTTCTAGTCTTACAAGTCTTTACAATCTAGTCTCTTTTTTCTAGAAAAGTTTTAAGAAGTATGTCCTGATATCTGGTATACACAGACCCTTCCTTTTCATGTTGTAACTTGCAGCCTGCTTGTAGTTTGCTAAATGAGCAAAGTAGTATGCAGCAAAGACTTTGATGCAGAAAGACGAGTCAAACAGGAAACCAAAAAATATATGTATGCTATGGTCCCTTTTAACAAAGGGATTTTTTGTTCTAAATGATTTTCAACAGTAAGACAGAATTTTATTTTTTTTTCAGTATAATTGAAACTTTAGAACCAAATAGAATGGCATTCCTAAAAAACGTCTCTTCTGATTTTCAGAAAATACTAAGCACTCATCCTCTGAGAAAGATGCCATTATGTGGTCTCAAGACAGCCATTGAGGATCACCACAGGCACCCTATATTTTCCATCCATTCTAAGTAAAAACTTCCTATATGGGTGCATCAGTATCAACAGGTATCATCATCAGAGACACAGGGTAATGTTGCAACTGCTGCCTTGCAGTAACGATTTCATTTGCAACAAAGCTGTCCGTATCAGATCATGTTCACTTGGCACCACCTATAATGCTCATGAATCAAAAAAGCCGAGTGAATAGGAGCACACAACCAGCCTCATAAACAGACATGAGTGTGGGAAGCCAGGATACCATTTGCGAGTATCAAATGGGCCTGCCACCAGCGTAGCCAAGAACAGCCTTAGTTTCCTTATGCATTAAGAGGCTATAACAACACACCTCCAGCTCTTGGCTGAACTGCTAGATACACCTATTAAAACCAGCTGTTGCAGATAATCCATAAAGAAAAGCCAAAATACTTTTGGTCTTGCTAAGTGGTGCAGGAGTTTTCACTTCAGACTAGAGAATAACATCTTTACTGTTAAATGTCTGCCAGACTATGGCATTGTTCCCACTCCAGTTTGATATTCATCACATGTTTCCATGTCATATTCTCCAAACAGTAGGTAAATACTGAGGATGGGATTTAATTCAGCTGAGCCTAAGCCATCTGAAACTTCTCATCCTGGCTGTGCTGTTTGTCTGCTATTTGAAGACCTTGGAGGGAAATAAGTGTCTTTCCTGCCGTCAGGTTATGCTTATATAGTTTACCTTTGATTGTGTACTTTTCATTCCATTTTCTATCAGGATGAACTACAGATACAAACCTGTATGGACATTCAGCCCTGTGATGCAGGATCTTTGGGATCTTTTTCTCATGAAGTTGTATTAATTTGCAGCTATTCCCTTCCTCCCTCCCATTCATGACTCTGTGTTATAGAACAGTATCTCCTCACAGAGTGTAAGAAAGACCCTAGCAAAGCTACCACGGCATTTATTTCTCCCTTAGCCACGACTGATAGAAGGTCTCTATAGAGAAAGCTTCCCTCAAGCAAAGGTGGATTCTGTATTTGTTAGCACTTGAATTCTGCAGCGAGGAAGAGCAGGGGAAGCACATAGGGATATCTGATTTATCTCACTGAAATATACATAAAAATACGGATTTTCTCCCCCTCCTGCCCTAGAGTGATAAAACAGGAATTATCCATCTTTGTAGTAAAGGGAAGCAAACTTACTGGAAAGGAAGTACAGACACTGTCATTCTGATGTCTTAAAGTTCTGGAAGACATTGTGCAAGGAACTGATTTGATTCCATCAGAAACCAATTGCACTCCCTCAGTGCAGGAAACCTCACTGCAGGTCAAAAGAGTATTTTAAAGGGGAGGATTGTCTGTGACTTACATTCTGATGGTTTCATAAGGAATTTCTATACAGTCAGCACCCGCTCATATTCTGTTGAGTCTGGAATGGGTCATGCCTTTCCCAGCAAGAAACTTCTTCATCAGAGCTGGATTTCAGTGGCATGAAGTGAATGTCAGAGTTTGAGTCTGAACCAAATCCTCTTGAGCACCTTTTAAGCAAAATTATGTTTATTCAAAAAAGTAGCATTTCATGATCATTATCTTTTCTTAAAATGGTCACTGGGGTTTTTGGCTGCCACCAAGGTAAAATCATCACATCTTTAAAACCTCTTTTCATATACAGTGATGCCATCTTGGCCTTTTTTTGTAGTACCTCATGGGTTACTCATCAGTTCCTTAAATATTGAAATGCCATGAGGTAGCTATTCTTACCAGATACAATAATACTTCTGTCATTAAAGATCACTGAAGCAGACTGTAACATATTTCAGGTTTCTCCTGGTCAATTTTGGCCTTCTGTAGGTCTTTTATTCAGGAAAAGAAAAAAAAAGAAAGAAAAGAAAAAAAAACAAAGAAAAGGAAAAAAAAGAAAAAAGAGAAGCTAACCCTTTGAAACATCAGAAACCACTGCCCTACAGTAGCAAATGTATTTGTTTTTGAAGAGAAAATATAGTGCCTTTTTTTCTGGTTTTGCACTTGAAATAATTGCAGGCTTTATTCCAGACCATCATAATAAAATAAATAGTGTGAGAATGGGCATCAGAGTGCAGACTTATCCTTTGGTACTTCATTAAAAAAACATGCAAAACTACAGATGCAAGAGAAATAACCATGAGCTGGAATAGAAAGAGCCGTATGCCACTAGAAAACAGGTTGGATACATAGACTACTTTGTTGCTTTTTCTTGTTGCCATACTAGTACAGCCAATGCCAACAACAATAACAAAAATTTGCATTTGTATAATCACTCTTATTCCAAAACACATGGCAAATCATAGGCCAAATTATGCTTTTGGTTATATGGCTTAGTAAAGGCACAGATGCTTCCATTCCAGAGTTGCACTAGTGCCATGAAGAGCAATTTTAGCTTCACAAGGAGTGAAGAATGATAATGTGAAGCCCTCTTTTGATTGGGATGCAAAAGTAGTGCGGAAATACAAAATAGAAAACATCTATTTTTCTCAGGACTTAAAGAAACCATTTGAAAAATCTTAGACAGAAATTGTACCTCAAAAAAAAATGTTTCATCTCTGGAAAGGTTATAGCAGAAAGCTAACATTTGTTGCTTGTAACAGCTCCTTCCTCAATGACTTGCATCACAAAGCTAGCAATGCAGCCTCCTCCAAAGACTGAAAGGTAAAGGCATACCAAGAGCCTCTACAAGTAAAAGATAGCAATATGGTAACAACACAAGCATTATTTGAGCCAACTACCTGCTAAAAATTTAGTGAAGGTAACCCCCAGAGACATCCTTAGAGACATTAAAGCCTCACCTTAGAGACCTTAAAGCCTCACCTTGGAGTCAAGAGCCTTTCCTTGTAAATCATTCTGAATCAGCACATTTTCTGGACATCCCATCCTATTCAAGCACCAAGCACTTCAACTCTTTTCACTGGCTGGCTGAAGACTTGTTGCAAAGTACAATGTCATTTTGCCTTCTCCACAGTTGGCAGAATTTCCGTATCTGGGCTCTCAGCCTGGATTTTGCCAGACCATGTGGTAAATCTAGCCAATGGCTTTTTGGGTAGATAGATAGAAGAAAATGAGCTTTTCTTTCAGATTGCATCACTTTTTACGTTTCTGCCCTGTATCTATCTTGCTGTCAGAGAAAAAGAGACAAGCTGACCAAAAGGTAATGCTTCTTCTTATAAGAAATTTTCCCATTTCAATTTCTTTTTATCTTTTCACACTGTGATAATCCTCAAGCCAAATGCATTTTCCTGTGAAAATGGAATGTATGTCCAGCTGAGCGATTTCAGATCAAATGTTGGCTTCTTTAATGTGGGAAAACCTCCAAGCCTGGAAGACCAGTGTTCTCAAATGCTGATTCAGAGTAGATTTTTTCTTCGCTAGATATTTCTGGAACTGGAAGACTTGGGTCCTCTCTATCTTATCTCTATCTCTATTTTACCTCTATCTCTAAACACCACTGTATAATCACAGAGTATAGCTTTATGCACCATACCATCATAAAAATACTGCCAAAAGAAATATTTTTTTCTGAATGTTTTGAACGTTTCTAAAATTAAGATAAAAAACAGAGCACAGAAGGTTCAACCTTCAATTCACTTGAACACATGATTCTTCATGTTATTACACCAATTTAATGCTATCATAACTTGAAATCAGCAAACAGATACATGAAAATCATGTTTCAGATAAGAAAATGTAGCAGAATATTATAGCTATAATAGTAAATAGGGTAAGAATTAGGAAAAGGAGAAACTTAGATCGTCAGAAACCCCAATGATGAGACCCAAGAAAAGCCTACAGAATTAACTAGCTCCCTTTCAAATTCTTAGTTTTTAATAAACCTAACAATGTTATAAAGTGTTATGACTTGTCTGTGCATTTAAGTTTGCCTCTAACTGGCTTGTGAGAGCATGATTTTATTGACTTGCTTTCTGTCATTTAATAGTGGTCATGTAGTTGCTATTGATCTGCACCTGAAGCAAAGCAGCATTTTCTCTTTCTCTCAGAAAGTGGATATCCATGGCCTGGAATTATCTTACCTAAATGGAGCATTAAATGATGTGCCTAAGTTGGAAGTGTTATTATTTAGATATTCTGTATAAAGAACGCTTCTTGATGACAAAAATAATAATTATGTCTTAGGCATCCTTGCAGAGAGCACAGAGAGGACCCAGGAACAAGTGCTGCCTATCCTGAACATGACCAGTTTGTACTCTAGGCTTCATAGCCAAGAAAGTCTCTAACGTTGCTTTATTTATCCATGTAGATATAGCCATATAGAAGTAACATATAGTGATAACAAGGTGTTAGAGAGACTCCTTGCAACTGTCCGGTTTCTCTGCTATGTTATTGGAGAAGCTACTCCTGTTATTGTGGAAAACTACTCCTTAGTTGGCCTCAGCTGAGGAAAGTCCCACTGCAAACTCTCAGCACGCTGAACAGGGTTGAAGAAAGAGCATCTGCCACATAGGTGAATAAAATGTAATATGGAATAAACCAGTAAGATGCCAAAGGTCTGTTGTATTTGTTTCTTTTCCTGCATTTCTGTGATCTACAGCTAAGGCCCACCACCTGCTCACATACAGCTGCCTTCATATGTATTTGGACTAGCACTCAAAATTATCTCGGAAAGCTTATAAATGCAAACTGAACAATAAGATTTTCAGACTATGCCACAGGAGTGATCTGAAAGTCAGGCAGTAAAGCTGAAATAGGGTAAGAGTTCAAATAAATTGTACAAAAGTACAAATTGCCAATTACTCCACTTTTGAATGAATGCTAGTACCAGCAAGCTTTTATTTTTCTTTTTTTTGAAGCAAAGCAAAATTCAAATCTTTGATAACCTTGCTTACTGGCAGAGTTGTAAAGCTGGATTTATAAAGCATTTAAGATAGACACGACTGGATGTACACCAGTAATTGTTCAGTAACTAGAATGTCTCACTAGGTTTTATATTGGTTGCATAGAAATAGATACCACCTTCAGCTGAGCTATGGAACGTTTAAGGAGTCCCAGTGCCAGCTCCAGAAAGTGCTCAGCAAGGGCAGACCTATAGGATACAATCTGCATTAATTCTTGCAAAGGTCCGTGAAACCACAGTACAAGAATACATTAACAGAAGGCGAACATCTTGTCCTATTTCACTGCCTACACTGGCACTTCAAGCACCAAGGAACTACCAATTATTTTAATTATCTTCTCTCTGCTAACAATAGTGCTTGACTTCTTAGGTTTTTTAAAATCTTTTTCTGGGAGACAGATACTTTGTAAATGGAGATACTAATCCAGGACAGATTCTGATGCTTTTACTCACACCAAGTAGTAAATTGCTCTGGAAGTAGTTCTGCTAATTATCATAGAGAAAGGTTTTTAGCAGCAGCAGGAGACATTTCAGGCCCCTTCTCTGAATTATGAAGGCAGAAGGTAGAACCTCTTCAGTTGTCAGAAGTGTACAAAAATTTACTGTTTAAAAAATATCTTTCAATGAAGGACATATTTCAAGTACTTCACCTATTTGAAAAAGACTTTTGAGCAAGATACTTCTGCCAGGAACAAGAACGAGGCTTATAAGAGCTGCTCAGGTGTGAGGAAATAAAAGTAAAAAGTTGGCTTCAATCTTTGTTGCTGTGGGCACAGTAGCACTTAACTAGTATATTTGGGTACATAAGAAATCAAATGCTGGTTTCCTGATTAATTCCTTTGTTTATTTGGTGCATACATTAGAAAAATAAGCTTCTTAATATAAAAAAGCTGTGGAGTGCACTGCCTGATGTGTGAATGCTGTGGGTCTTGGGAGGGGCCGGTTTCTTTGTTCTGAGGGTTCTCTTGTGGAACTTGGATGAATTTCTTGTTGTTGTCATGACTAATAGACTCCATGTTTTTCTGCACACAGAGATGACTTGAAATAATGTCATGACCTATAAAAGTTAAATCTACAGGCTTTGGCCTCTGTATCTTGATGAACTAGATGTAAATGACAAAATGTCGAAGGCCACATGCAGCAAAATCATCTTCAAGCAATATCAACCTTGGGGAACGATAGCAAAGTACTGTGATCTGCTACACACTGTTAAACCAAGAATATTGCTCTAAGGTAGCTGTGGGTATTATGTTCCTTATCCTTCTCAAGGAAACAGCAAAGAAGTCCAAGCCTGCTTCTCCTTAGGAGGAGGGGATGCACAAGATGGTAGCAAAAGGCAAGAAGTTGAGAGGGATTAATGGAGAAAGTGGAAGGCTAGAAGAAACTCAGGAAGGAGAGAAGATAGGGACAGAAATCTGTTCTTTTGGTTGTTAAAATTCTGGGATAAAATAGACATCTCACATGCACATATGCATACACACTCTGATTTTGATGGATATTCTTGATCAACTACTATTCTTAGAGATAGGTTTTCATTGAAAAGCTTATGACTGATTTTCTTAGCTTAGCTTGATGAGGCCTTAGATTTGGGACTTTGGTTCAGTTCCTTATATATTTGGAATCAATTAACAAATTAATGCTCTGGTTCTATATTTTGATTACAAATATCCCTGAAGTACAAAAGGTTTCAGAACTCATATTTTAGTCCCTGTTCATTGATAAGTAGATTATTATTAAAGACAGTCAAAAATCTGTTACTTGTTTGCACTGAAATTGGGATAGGAAACTGAAATACCACACTCTCACAGAATGGAAAATCAGATGAGGAAAAAGTCAATCTGGAAACACTGGGAAGGCCATGTATACCGAGGCATTAATTGGATTTAGTACTTATTAATCCTATGTGCATATCAGGAAAGCTGTAATGATACCACTGGTTTGGTGAATTCGTCTTGCTTCTGTCTGGATCACATCATGGTTGAACTAGGAATTTCTAAGTCTGAAGATGCAAGTAGATACAAATTAGATTAAACTCAATAGCCAGGAGGAGTAAAGAGTTGCTTCATCTCTGGGCTGGATGCAGAAGGAGAATATTCACTGATAAGGAGGTAAACATCCTTGTATCAAATGTAAAAAAAGACCTCTTTTAAAGACAAATTTTCAGTAAGGACTGAGTCTGATTGGGATCAAGAACCTGGAGAGACAAAATAATTGCAGTATACAGAGGCATGCAAAATGATAAATGGGCATATAAATCCTCAGCAGATGAGAATTACATGTTTAGTCCACATATAATTTAGTTTGCAATGATACTGATCACTGATGATCCCAACACAAGAACAGTAAGCTAAAGGCTTGGAGTTCTAGTAAAAATACATTGGTGCAGTTTAACGCACTGGTGCATCTCGTGAGTGCACAGCAAAAGTTGACTTCTTTGGCTTCAGAGAAGACCTGAAAAAGTTCTGGTTTTGGGAGACTTCTACATTTTTTCATGAAGGCTGAGGAAACTGGTGGGGGAAACAGATTGCAGCAGCTTCAGTGTTAAGTTGAAAAATCAGTTGAAAATCTTGAGAAATAAATTTTCTTTACTTTCTCTGATATGGAAATCTCCTTTTATCCTAGTAACATGCTTAGGATCCTAAAAAAGTGCTATTTTTCTTAAATTTCCTCTAGACAGACCAGAGTTGGATAGAAGGACTAGGTAGAACTAGTTTTTTAGTAGCTTGCAGTCATTAAGTTGATATTTCTTTCTCCAGACCATTCACAATAAGGACATTATATCTCAGTTGGTTGTCCAGGCTCACTTTATATTGATAATTAGAAAAAGATCCTTCTAAGATATGGCTGACTTCATCCTATAAAAGATAACTAAAAATGGCTATAAGAGGCCATAAGTGCTTACTCCAAGGAGGTCTGGGTAACTAGCTCAGATGTAGGTATATACTTTGTAATATCTAGAGTAAATGCAATGAATTTCAGGGCTTGTTTCTGCCCATAATCACATAGTAACTTTTGGTAGGTGTATTTAGGACATCCAAGACATCTCCATGGGGCTGGCAAATAGCCAGGGGAGATTTGCACTCAGTGATGGTGGCTGGGGGCTGGTAAAGATACATTAGAATAGAATCATAGAATCATAGAATCATTTAGGTTGGAAAAGACTCTTAAGATCATCATTGAGTCCAACTGCAAACCTAACACTGCCAAGTCCACCACTAAACCATGTCCCTAAGCACCACATGTACACGTCTTTTAAGTACCTCCAGGGATGGTGACTCAACCACTTCCCTGGGCAGCCTGTTCCAATGCTTGACAACCCTTCTGGTGAGGAAATTTTTCCTAATATCCAATCTAAACCTCCCCTGGCACAACTTGAGGCCATTTCTGCTTGTCCTATCACTTGTTACTTGGGAGAAGAGACCAACACCCACCTCGCTGCAACCTCCTTTCAGGTAGTTGTAGAGAGCAATAAGGTCTCCCCTGAGCCTCCTTTTCTCCAGGCTAAACAATCCCAGTTCCCTCAGCTGCTCCTCATAAGACTTGTGCTCTAGACCTTTCACCAGCTTCGCTGCTCTTTGGATGCACTCCAGCACCTCAATGTCTTTCTTGTAGTGAGGGGTCCAAAACTCAACACAGTATTCGAGGTGCGGCCTCACCAGTGCCGAGTACAGGGGGACGATCACTTCCCTGGTCCTGCTGGCCACACTACTTCTGATACGAGCCAGGATGCTATTGGCCTTCTTGGCCACCTGGGCACACTGCTGCCTCATATTCAGCCAGCTATCAACCGATAGCCCCAGGTCTTTTTCCGCCGGGCAGCTTTCCAGCCACTCTTCCCCAAGCCTGTAGCATTGCATAGGGTTGTTATTAGAGCACATAAAATACTGAATCCACCTTTGTGGAGGCAAACGAATCATTCTCTTGAACTCTCATCTATGAAACAAAATGGAATTCCTAAACTGAGAAATATTTAAACATCTGAGAATGTATGTCTGTATTTCTAGCCTAACATAAACAAGATTGTTTACAAAAGCTCTTTGCTAAGAGCCCTGCAAAGCTTCTTTCACATATTGTATATTTACACTCACCTCTTATTTTTAGATTGCATTCATATGTGTACTGTATTTAAACACATAAACTATACACTTACACAGTTGCACTATTACAGAAGTTTCATGGGACAGCAGCAGCCTTTAGAACAAACAGACATGTTTCAAGCTGAGATCAATATACCATGTTTAGTGATACCAGGAGATGTGACAGATATCTCACTTATCTGGGCTTTCTAAGCAGAGCACAGCTGGGTGAGAGGTACACTTTATAAATTCAGTTCCTTTGGCATCTCCTCCTAAGGCAAACTAGCAACGTGGGTCATTATTGCCACTGTGCTTTTCACTTTGGCCCATACTAATGCCACTCATCATTATACTCTCACCTGGGGAGCCTACCTTAGACACAGAGCCACCATCTGTATAGCCAGTGGGAGACAGATGAGACATGCAAGGAACATCCAGACTAATAAATAAAAGAGGTTAGGGACCATTCCCTAGCTTTGAGGCTTACTAGACTGGCACAGCTTGTGTAAACATAGACCAATTATCTTCTCTCCCCAAACAGGGTGGCAACAACCAAATTGCTTACTGAAATGGGCTATAATAAACCATACCTATGGACTGTCTGTCCTGGATAACAGTGCTGGTTGGCATGGGCTAAACTTATACCAGTGCACATATTAACATTTAAGCAGTATGGATGGGTGATCTTACCTCTCTTACATACCAGTATAAATACAGCTATAGAGGATAACTTAACCCTTTGCCTTTCAAGGTACCTATGTTTCCTCTCTTCAGTTACAGCTCTGATGTATTTCCTGGATTTCTGAAGGCTTTTTAGATTTGTTGCATGGGTCTCTCTAAACAGTTGAAATTCATGTCATGGTAGGGAATTCTAGCAAGAAGACATAAAATACCAGCAGGGGAAAGCAAAGATAAACAAATATCCTATCACCTTATGGACCAGCCTGAAGAACCATTCTTTGATAAACCTCTTATTTTTAAGTCAGGTAATTTCTATATCCATGAAGGAGCTATACATACACACATATAGATACATCGCAATACAATGGGTGAACAACTGGCTGAAGGGTCAGGCTCAGACAGTTGTAGTAAATGGGGTAACATTTGGGTGGTGGCCAGTCACTAGTGGTGTTCCCCAGGGCTCTATTTTAGGGCCAGTTCTCCTCAATGTTTTTATCAATGACCCGGACACAGGAGTTGAATGCATACTAAGTTTGCCACCGATACAAATTAGGAGGCGCCATTGATTCCCTTGAGGTTAGAGAGATCTTGATAGATTAGAGTGCTGGGCAATCACCAACCATATGAAATTTAACAAGAACAAGTGCTGGATTCTGCACCTAGGACAGTGTAATCCTGGATGTACGTATAGACTGAGGGCCAAGCGACTGGAGTGCAGCCCTGCAGAAAGGGGTCTAGGGGTTTTGGTTGATGGTAAACTCAATATGAGTCAGCAACATGTTGTGCTGGCCAAAAGGGCCAACCATATCCCAGGATGCCTTAAGCACAGTATAACTAACCAGTCAAAACAAGTCATTGTCCCACTATATTCAGTATTGGTGCAGCCTCACTTTGAGTACTGTGTGCAGTTTTGGGCTCCAAAATATAAGAAAGATAGAAAAATATTAGAATGTGTCCAAAGGAGGGTAAAAAAGATGGTGAAAGGACTAGTGGGCATGACTTAGGAGGCGTGGCTGAGGATACTAGGTTTGCTCAGCTTAGACAAGAGGAGGCTGAGGAGTGACCTCATTGTTGTCTACAACTTTCTCATGAGGGGGAGCCAATAGGGAGGTGCTGATCTCTTCTCTCTGCTGTCTGTTGATAGGACATGAGGGAATGGCTTAAAGCTGCATCAGAGGAAGTTCATATTGGATATGAGGTACAAGTTCTTCAATGTCAGAGTGGTCAAGCACTGCAACAAGCTCCCCAGGGAAATGGCCATAGGCCCAAGCCTGTTGGTGTTCAAGAAGGGTTTGGACAACACTCTTAGATATATGGTTTAACTTTTAGGTTGCCCTGCGTAGAGTCAGGAGTTGGACTCGATGGCCCTTGTGGGTCCCTTCCGACTCAATATTCTATGACTTTATGATTCTATGATTCTAAGATACATGGTTTCACAGTAAGCTCAGGGTATCATATTCTATCCTCATTTCCATTTACAGAAAGTTAAATTGTAATGTTAACTATATGCAATCTTATATCAATGTTTTAAAGTCAAAACAATAGATAAATACTTTTTAAAGGAAAACTGTGTTAAATTGACCCATCACAGTTTATTACTCAAATGGCTAGCAATAACCATTCTTTCTCCATCTCAAAGACAAATTATTGTAATTTCCGTCTGCCTTGAGTACTTCTGGTTCAGCTGGCTTTTGCTTTTTCAAATCTAAATTCTCTTTTTTCCCATATTCAAAGAAAACTGGTAAACTTTCACATTTAGGCAGCACTGCAGAGAGCTAAGAGAAGATTAGAGGTCATTACTCTGCTTTTCTGGAGGCTTTCCTTGGGTTGTTATTGAATAGTAACATATAAAGCACAGTTTCCCTGGGCAACTGGATACCCCATAGAAAATTTTAGTGCACAAGCCCTATACTTGCAACCCAAACTTTCCAGAAAAGCATTACAGAGATATGAACAAAGCAACAATTTTAAAATGTCATTTTGGGAAAGACAGAAGCAGAAATGTCATCCTGATCTATAGAACTTGGGGAAAAAAATTTGCTCGTGTGGGTTGGCATTTTTCATCATGTATCTGCCGCTGGGCAGGAACAGTAGGAGCTCTTTCATTGTTGTTTCTTTGGGGTTTTTTGTACACGTGATGTAGTATGACTTGAGTTGCCCTGATTCTGTTTTGGGCAGGCAGTTTGGTTCATTAGTAATGTGTAAAAAGTCCAACTGACCCTCTGCCAACATGTGAGTCTCATACTCAGGTCCCATTCACTGTTATACTACTGCTGGTACATCTCCCTTCGCTGTCACTGTAAGTATATTGTCCCTTGTCCATATGCTGCTACATGCTCCTTCATTCCTGTCAGTCCCATCTCTTCATTTGACATAGTCTATGTGTCTTTCTATGCCTCCTATGTTCTTCCTTTCTTACTCCTCTTTCTTGTTTTTGTTTCCTCTTCCTTCTTTTTCTTGCCATCTCTCTCTTCTCACACAACTTTTAGAAAGGAGAGTGGTTAATACATATCTGTCCTAAGATGAGGAGAAATGTAGAGGTGGTGATCTGTCCTCCCAGCTCATGCTCTCAGGAGGGTGGTGCTCGATGTGGATCTGGTCAACTAAATCTCACATGGAGACTACCCATTACATCTTGACTTTCATATTCCCTGGTTCTTTTTACTGTGGTCACTTCTCCTTGGCAATAATCATCTTGAAAAACAGCTCTTCCCACTTTGCTTCATGCTCCCTCAATCACACTCAAACCCAGAATGCCCCCTCCAATATGTGTTAGGAGTCCAGTCCCTGCTGTTTTCTATCCTTTGATGTTCATCAGCCTCCATCCCTGAGCCATACATTATTGGAAGTATTAAGGACCCTAGTTTAAAGGACTATGTATTCTACTTCAGAGGGATTTACTAAGTCATTACTCCTACAGAAAGAACATAAAGAAGCAGATTGGTTGGTTTTCCCTCTTTATTAGTGGATGGAAAGTAAATGGGGGTTATTTCCAGGAGCCTGACCCAATGTAGGTCAGCAGTAGCTCTGAGTACTGAACAGAAGTGTCATACAGCAAGCCATTTCTCTCTGGTAGTCTGCTGTAGATGATTGGAATGGTGTTGTACTGTCTGTGAGATAGGAAAGGAACAAAAATCCAGTGGCAAAATGTCCCTTAAAACTACAAATGTTCCCATCTGGGGACCTGTCTCAGCCTCCCAAATAGCTTTAAGCAAAGCAGTGTTTCCCCTGGTTTTTGCCCACTGGACTGCTCAGGTTCAAGCTACTCACCCTGCATACTGATTTGAACCTACAAGAACTCTGAGCAGAGGAGATCACTTTCATCACTAAAGCAGTACAAGTTTTCTTTCCAAGTTTTATTTTCCTTGTTGATTCACTGGAGGGAAGGGATGCCATCCAGAGGGACCTTGATAGGCTTGAGAGGTGGGCCCGTGCGAACCTCATGAAGTTCAACAAGGCCAAGTGCAAGGTCCTGCACATGGGTCGGGGCAATCCCAAGCACAAATACAGACTGGGCGATAAGGGGATTGCGAGCAGCCCTGCGGAGAAGGACTTGGGGGTACTGGTGGATGAAAAACTGGACATGACCCAGCAATGTGCACTTGCAGCCCAGAAAGCCAACTGTATCCTGGGCTGCATCAAAAGAAATGTGGCCAGCAGGCCAAGGGAGGTGATTCTCCCCCTCTACTCTGCTCTCGTGAGACCTCACCTGGAGTACTGTGTTCAGCTCTGGGGCCCCTAGCACAAGACAGACATGGATCTGTTCAAGTGGGTCCAGAGGAGGGTCACAAAAATGATCAGAGGGCTGGAGCACCTCTCCTATGAGGACAGGCTGAGAGAGTTGAGGTTTTTCAGCCTGGAGAAGAGAAGGCTCTAGGGACACCTTATAGTAGTGTATCGGGTTTGCGTGGCAAGGTTTTGGTAGCAGGGGGGGCTACAGGGGTGGCTTCTGTGAGAAGCTGCTAGAAGCTTCCCCTATGTCTGATAAAGTTAATGCCAGCGGGTTCCAAGATGGACCCGCCGCTGGCCAAGGCCGAGCCCATCAGCAACAGTGGTAGTGCCTCTGGGATAACAGATTTAAGAAAGGGAAAAAAAGTTACAGGGGAGGAGCAGTTGCAGCCAGAGAGAGCGGAGTGAGAATATGTGAGAGGAACAACTCTGCAGACACCAAGGTCAGTGAAGAAGGAGGGGGAGGAGGTGCTCCAGGCGCCGGAGCAGAGATTCCCCTGCAGCCCGTGGGGAAGACCATGGTGAGGCAGGCTGTCCCCCTGCAGCCCATGGAGGTCCACGGTGGAGCAGATATCCACCTGCAGCCCGTGGAGGAACCCACGCCGGAGCAGGTGGATGCCTGAAGGATGCTATGACCCCATGGGAAGCCTGCGCTGGAGCAGGCTCCTGGCAGGACCTGTGGACCTGTGGCCCCATGGAGAGAGGAGCCCACGCTGAAGCAGGTTTGCTGGCAGGGCTTGTGACCCCATGGGGGACCCACGCTGGAGCAGTCTGTTCCTGAAGGACTGCAGCCCGTGGAAGGGACCCATGCTGCAGCAGTTCATGAAGAACTGCAGCCCATGGGAAGGACTCAGGCTGGAGAAGTTCATGGAGGACTGTCTCCCATGGGAGGGACCCCACGCTGGAGCAGGGGAAGAGTGTGAGGAGTCCTCCCCCTGAGGAGGAAGGAGTGGCAGAAACAATGTGTGATGAACTGACTGAAACCCCCATTCCCCATCCCCTTGTGCCACCTGGAGGGGGAGGAGGTAGAGAAAAAAAGGAGTAAAGTTAAGCCCAGGAAGAAGGGAGGGGTGGGGGGGAAGGTGTTTTTAAGATTTGGTTTTATTTCTCATTATCCTGCTCTGATTTGACTAGTAATAAATTAAACTAATTTTTCCCCAAGTCAAGTCTGTTTTGCCTGTGACGGTAATTGGTGAGTGAACTCCCGGTCCTTATCTCGACCCACGAGCCTTTCATTTTATTTTCTCTCCCCTGTCCAGTTGAGGAGATGGAGTGATAGAGTGGCTTTGGTGGGCACCTGGCATCCAGCCAGGGTCAACCCACCACAAGCAGCCTTTCAATACTTAAAGGGGGCTTATAAGAAAGATGGAAAGAGACTTTTTACCAAGGCAACTAGTGACTGGACAAGGGGCAATGGTTTTAAACTGAAAGAGGATAGATTTAGATTGGACATAAGGAAGAAATTTTTTATGATGAGGGTGGTGAGACAGTGGAACAGGTTGCCCAGAGTAGTTGTGGATGCCCCATCATTGGAAGTGTTCAAGGCCAGGTTGGATGGGGTTTTGAGCAACCTGATCTAGTGAAAGATGTCCCTGCCCATAGCAGGGGGGTTGGACTAGATGACCTTCAAAGATCCCTTCCAACACAAACCATTCTATGATTCTATGGTTCTATGATTCTAGACTACTAAACCATAATCCTGTTGTTTTCCCTTTGAGCATAATCAGGTTTCTTGACCGGAAAGGAGCACATTACAATATAAACAAAAGAAGGTAATGATTGACACTCACTCAGAGACTCTGCAAAGTTCTTAACATCTGCACATAGCAGAAGGAATTACATATATACATATATCTCCAATACAACTATGAAATGGATAAACTAACTGATGAACACAGATCCCTGTTCTGTTGCCATGTTCTCAAAAGTCATGTTTAGAGAGCCTCCTGATGCCATCAGAAAGTCCAGTTTTCTAAATTTAGACACCAGAGTCACTTCTCATAGTTGCAGGATGTCCCTGTGCTGCTGTGATGCACCTGAGGCTTGGACAAGAGTCATTTAAGAATGAAGGAGATGGAAAAAAATGAATGGAAGACTCTGAGTTAACATGTAGAAAAAAGAGTATTATTCAGCAGATTCATTAATATAGCCTTAGCTAAGTAATGTTTTGCTATATACACCAACCATTATAAATGTCTTTTACTTTATACGTATAAGCCTGTAGGAGTGTTTGCAGAATGAAATAGAAGCACCTTATGCACTACTGAAATAGAGTAACAGCTTTGCTTTCTCTTTGAAAAAAATCTAGTAATTTTTACCATTATTCTGTCTTTACTTCTTTTACAAGATGATAGTCAAAGAAATGAATTCATTTTTGGAACCCTGGAAGAACAGATGATGATTGGAGTTTATATAAGTAATTCTCTAAATGAGCAGTTTCTTGACCCTAGAACAAGAACATGATGACATCAAATCTGAACCTTCTATCAGAAAAATAAGAGTTCAGTACCAGGCCCCTTGCCTTTGATTTATCTGGGAAAAGAGCATCCGGAACTGAGTAATACTTTAGAAGACAAAATGAATAAGAACCTAGTTTTGAAATCTTTTTGAGTACTGTAATCTGTAGATCTTTAGAAAGCACCTGAAAATCACCACTGTACAGCAAGTCATAGTTGTTAGAATGACTTTGTGGATAATTTAAAGTGAAGTGTGAAATATTGGGCTGGTTGACACATCATAAAAAAAATTGCACGGTGGATTGTTTGTCACAGAAAAAGATAATAGTGGCTTCTTGCTTTTAACATGTGTGGATTTGGGGCAGAAAGGGGTGGGTTTGGCTCCAGGAATGAGCAGGCAGAGAAGAATTTTCTTTCTACAGCAGGACTTCTTTGAGGAAAAGCATTCACACTCTGCATATGTCTACACACATGGGTGATTTGTATATAGATTTGTGTAGAGACAACACTTGTCCCTCTTTTTTTGAGCTGCCAGGGTGCATGGGGCATGGTAGTTGTACGCTACATTACACCTTGCAGTAGCACAAAAGCGTTATTCAAGTCAGCTCTGCAGCACAAATAATGAAACACCACACACTTTCTCTGTGTTGGCCTCCTTTCTGCACTAGTGGTGATTACGTTTAACCAGTCTCACCAAGAAAATGTTTGTGAGTGAGGGAGTGAGGGGAAGTCAACCTGCCTCCCCCATCCTTCCTCCCTTCACCATTCTCTCACAGCTTCTCCCAGCAACTGAGGCACAGGGAGAGAGGGAAATGGGGAGTGGGACAGGCACAAAGCTGGCGGAGTCATGAGTTTTGGTTTTGAGGGCTATAAGACTAGTTATTTCTTATATGACCTACATGATTGGCCCTCTTCATAAGTAATATAATGGTAAACCTTTGGGAGTGTTGCCAAAGGCTTTAGCAGAATCACTGACTGTTGCGTTTCTGAAAGACAGGGTGTATGTGGTTATAGGTGTTGAAAATTCAAGATAAACTCAGGTACTTTCATCTTTTTAAAACATTATTACTGCGATTGACAGAACTTCCAAGATAATTCAAGGTCTTAAAAATTTTGTAAGTGGATGTCATGGGTAGATTCATGTGCTCTGCCTTAGAAATGAGATGGTTTCAACTAGTCCCCTTAGACCAGATGTAGGGTATTATTTTCTGTTTTAGTGTAATTGTTCCCAGCAGGTTTTTTTAGGGTTGTTATGGTTGGATTTTTTTTCTCGTTCTGTCCAATGACTAGTAAGGGAGTCATTAATCAGACATTGACATCTATTTTGTAGACATTTACTTGCCATGTTAATCCTAACTCACCTTTTTTTTGATGTACCTATACTGATGTCCTTGGAACCACTACTCACATGAACAAGGCCTAATAGAGTCAGACACAGAATTAGACACTAGAGACAATATTCTCCAAAGGTATAAATCAGCACCATTTCAATGACATTGATGGGACAATATTGCAGCTCCAAACTGCAGTAACATTACTTTGGGTAATGCAGCAAATATTAAATAAATCATGGGAAAGATTAAGAAAAAAATGTTTATCTCTCTCTTGTGTCTACTAAAGCAGGTTTCAAATTAAGTCGATAATTTTACAGAATAAATATTTGTCCACTAGAAGATAGAATTAGACTGGAAATGCATATTATATAATGTAAGTTCACAAATAGCTGTCACATAATACCTTTGACCACATCTGTCAGTTAGAGTTTTGCAATTCATGGGCTGATTATGACTTTAGCTACCAGTAAGTCATCCAGACCCCGGGTTTGTGTGCAAGTGTTTATGTGCTTATTGTAGATATCCAGGACATCCTCACAGAGCTAGAATATGTGACACAGGATTTACTGATTCCTGCTGAAGCAGCAGTTGGAATATGGGTGGGATACCCTTGGGCATCGCAAATAGAACTAGATGCTTATAATTAGGCAAATGAATCCTGCCCTGTGGACGTTTCTTTAGGAAAATAAATACAAAAGAAAAGTTAAAGAATTTTGGGGCACTGTTTTACTTCTTATGCTTCCTAGACTCTCGGTATGAGCCTCTAGCCTTTCCAGTCACTAAGGGATGACCTAGATGCAAAAGGTCTACCTCTATTTCAGATGTCTCTTACTATCCTGCCTGGCCCTCAGCAGTCATTCCTCACTGGCACAAGTTTCCAACCGTCCTTGTATTGATTCTCCCACTCCTATGCAGATGAGTTGTAGAGCATTTGAAATGACTCTAGACATTTATGTCAAGTGTCCCCACTACTACCCTTTTTCTGGACAGAAATCCTGCAAGTCTTAGACAAGGCACTAAATTCTCAAGCCTTGCTTAACACTGGTCAGGAATATATTTATTGTATTGTGAAAGCTGTTGAGATTGCCTAAAACTTTCAGTTTGCTTTCTAAGATGTAAAGGAGAGAAGCACATTTTCCTCTAAGTGACTAGTACTGCACCAACAGCCCTAGGCAAGTGCCTGCATCATAATTCTACTGGCTACCATGGAAGAGGTGCAGAGGATAACTAATTTCTCTGGCAAGACCTATTTCTACTAACAAAGTATTAAATATTGGTTGTACTATAAAAGCAGCCTGACTCAATTTCCTTTTCTGGTGCAATGATTATGCACAGGTTTTTTGTGTGAAACAATCCCAGGAATAGAGACCTTTAGGCAGACTGCAATGCAGGTGCCAGAGCGTTCGTATTTGATATGCAAAAAAATAAGCTTGAGTTTCTAGTCTAAATCAAGAATAGGGACTTGAACCACAGTGTCCCATATCTGAAAAGGGTGCCCTCAATATTGGTTACCTTAAGACAAAAAAGAAGCTCTCTTTGTCTCTGATCTGAGCACTGGAAGGTGACCAATCTTTCCTGTTGAAACTGAGACAGGAAAAGACTTCCCAAAGGATGCCTGATTCTGATGAATCACCTACATAATTTTTCTGGAAAATTACCAAGCACCTTATCCTTGTGTATCAAATGAGATGATTACCTTGGTAGGTTGCCTTGTTTCCTGTACTGATATTTTCTGCTCCTTCTGGGAGCAATGAAAGGGATAACCAGTGACCAGACAGTCTCCCAGGGGTAAAAAAGGGATTCTGAAATCTTAAAAATTCAGACCAGTCAGACTGTCACGAGGAACTCTTGCTTGCAAAGTATGTTTGCATCTTTCACGTGAGTATGGTCTAGCCAACATTTTGTTTATCTGTTTGCTTTTCTTGTGGTTCTTTCAAAGTGAAATCAATGCACTGACACAGGAAAGATTTCTATTCCAGTTCTATAATAGTTATTTACCGGCCAACACATAAACAGTGGTCATAAAATTACCTTATCTTTATTCTTACAAGGTCACATATCCCCTGCTACCACACAACACCCTTTTCTATCAGCATTCTTAAATTATCAAATAGCTATTATTGTTATGGAAAGTAGTGCATAGGTAGAAAAATACATGAAGTCAGAACACTTCAAATAACGGAGTTATTGCAGAAGTGGGCAATTTATTAGAGTATATATAACATAAATATCTAGAGCCAATGGACAAGAATAGAAAGAGAAGCCTCAGGAAACCTAAGCAAAGTTTAAAACCAAGTTTCAGTTAGAAATTTCTTTTAGCTATATATACCTACGACCAGTTGCCCCAAGATAATTATTTTACAGTCATGTTTTCATATCTTACATAAATGCTGTTTGCTTTCTCTTTGCTTTGAAAGCAGCATGTCAGGACAATATTGGCAACTTGACAGGAATGGCGATATTGCGCTTAATTACATTTGTAGATCTCAGACGTAAGATCAAAGGAAATGCACAAGTAAAATCATTTGCTCTACAGTAGCAGCCTGATTTTACAGGAGAAATAGCACAGACTAGACACAAAGTGATGTCAAAGGCACAAACTAATGCGAATACACGAATTCCTGAGAAATAATGGTTTACAGTTCTGATAAGCATGGCTGTTTTCATAAGAGCAGCCAGTAAAACAATCTGAGACAGAAATGTAATTTAAAATTGATTATCTCCTTTGAACATTGCAGCTCAAAGCATGAAAGCTGTGTAACCCTGTGCCCACTCTGTTTCAATACGATATCCAGCTGGACTAAGCTTTCTCTGAGTGAGCTGTCCTTATAATCCACTCAAATCAGTACAGTCATAAAACAAATGAACATTATCAACATCTACTGCAAAATTATGCAGCTTCTGTGGCTTCTAGATTACCTTTTTATTTCCAATACAAATTCTGTTGGTTAAGCAGTAACTACAGGACCCCCAATATTTGAAACTTAAGTATTTACAATGTTGTGATGTTGTGATGACCTAGCACTAAGGAGCTTCTATTTAGCTTCTATCCTTTGTGGGGGAAAAGAGGTGCATTGTGTGTGGGGATGTAGAGAGAAGGAAGAGATGTTACCAAAGTGTCCATGGCACGAACAAAAGTCTCACACATCTCAGTAAAAGCACAGAGGCCATTTCCAGCAGCTTTTGCTCACGCCACCAAAGCGTAAGTAGGACTTGTACTCTTCTTCATGAATGAAAACCCTGTTCAGATCGCATTGGCTGCAATTATGCAAGCACAGGTGGCAATGCCAGATGCAAGCTCTTTAACTCTCTTGGCACTACAGCAGTCTTTCCCCCCTTAGCGGAGGAATCAGGAGTATCAGTATTTCACAGACCAGCAAGCGGCCTCGGTCCTCTATGTTGTACCCTGTGAGGAGGACGTCTTCCTCAGCTCTGCAGAGGCAGTGCAGACCTCTGATTCGGGTTAATCTCTCACACCTGATGGCACTGGTACGTGAATTCTGGCCTGATGAACAGTTCCCAGCACATGAGGCTCTAAAATGTAACTCCTGAAGATTACTGTAATGGGGAGGGAATTTGTACTTGGTTAACTAAAAAATACGCTTTCTGAGATACGGCCAGGCTTTAAAATAGAAGTGTTTGATTCCAGCCATTACTGCAAAGAGGTAACTGTCCTCAGCTGCCTTTGCAACCACTTTGTGTACTGAAAAGACTTTAAAAAGAACAATAGGCATCTTTATCTTTAGTGGTACTTTGCTAGGAGAGGCTCCAGATAAACTGTTACCCTTGTTCTATTTAATGAAGCTTCATGCTACTTTAAACTCATTCTCTCTCTCTGTATTTTTTGTATCCACATTATATCCACATTCATGGGAACACATATTGAAAAAATGAATGTTGGAAGGTTAAAATCAAATAGAAATTTTAAGACTTCCCTGATTGGCTGGTGATTTACTTTTGCAGTTGATGAATACCTGTAACAAAGATCATGTTAACTCACAAAGCAGCTGTGTGGCAAAACACTTACTTTTACTAGAAAATCAAACTAATTGAAAAACTAATAAAAATGAAAGAATTAGTTTTTAAAGGTACTTGCCCAAATATAAATATGCTTTTCATTTCCTTAACCATATGCCTTAGTGTGTTGGCTTAATCTGTCAAATTGAACAGATTTGACAGATCTGTTGAATTGTTTTTTTTTCTTGATTTTTCCTGGTTGATAGAACATGTACTAAAATGAGCATGATATTCCTGGCAGCTAAATTTTAATCTCAGCAATTCAATAGATGATGTCTGTCAGGCATCCAGTCTTTTACCTGTTTAGGTCTATAATACATTTCCATTAAAAGAGGTAGGAATATAATTATGCTTAGGAAAACAATACCAGAATTCTATCACTTTTCTGGTATTGTTCTTTCCCTTGTTTGCATTATACAAGGGCAACTGAGCATACTTACAGACATTTACATTTACATTACATTACAGGCATTATATTTCCATTTTCCTCAGACCATTTCTATTTTTGGAAATGCCCGTTGACCAGCTACTCTCTTTAGCCAGTATGTTCTGTCTGTGATAACTGGGTATCAATTGTTGGCAAGACATACAGTACAACCCCAATCTGTTTTTCTCAAAAGGAATGAGAAAGTAATGAGGTGTGTCATCATAAAAGTGAATTGTATTTCAGTGTTGCACAGCTTGCTGTGTCAAGCCCTGATCTTCCTCTTGCCCGCTGATTTGCCAGCCTGTTCTTTGTGTCCAATTTGGTAATAACAGAACAATGGAGCAACGGTAAGCACTGGATTGCACTCACTTTTACGAGATTTCATGAACTGCTCACAGCAGGAGAGGACATTAATCCAATAAAAATGAAACAGCACACTTCTGATTTTGTACCACTTGATTGTCATGAAATAACCCCTGCTTCCCGTTGCCGTGGGAAGATAAGAAATTTGTGTTTAATAAATAGGTACCCTGTGATAAAGAGAACTTCTTTTTATGCAGAATAAGCAACAGCATCAATTCTTACTTTTTTATTGTCTTTTGTTTCAACTCAGAAATATCTATACAGCTTTTGATAGAGACAACTGAATCTGTAGTCATGGTCCACAGGTCTCCCATTTAGCATACACAGGGCAGCCACACCTAACTCTTTATTCAACCTGGAGGCATATTAAGCCTTCAGTTACGCTCCGATTTATAAATTAGCATGTTTATTCTCCATTATGCTTATGATCATGCTTTCTACAGTTGTTGTTACACAGCAAGCGAATCTGAGATTAAGAGTCTGATCAGGAGGTAAAACAAATTAATTGGTTATACAAGCAGTCGGTGCCCATCTGAGGCCACTAACACAAGTGGGTGCTAGCCCACCAGTGCAAAGGTGGAAATGCTAGGTCTACATTCGTGACTGAGCGGACTGGGCTTCACACACCTGTGTCTACTTCATTTTGGAGCAGTTTTACGCCGGCCTATTCTGTGACAGTGTGGTGGGTATAAAATCCAGGATGGAAAGGTCTGTGCTAAAGGCATGTTTCCTCAGATAAACTGGCCTGGCTTGGTGGGAGCAAGTACCTCCCAAACAGCAAGTCTGGCAACCGCACTGAGCTGGAGGCAACCTGTCCAAAAAAGAGGGCCGGGGGACAGCACTAGTCAAAGCAAAAAGCAGCTCTGAAGTTAGTGACCAGCTATGTTGGACTGTACAGAAAAGGGGTGTAGGGGACTGTGCTATAAGGAGAAGCAGAATGAGCATGAGGAAGAGAACATTCTTCAGAAAGGGCCTGAGGAAACATCTGTCTTTCTTAATTCGTGAGTACTGTTTCTTGGACAAAAGACTACAGAACTCTACAAAGTAAAGGGCTACATTCCAGTCAGGGTTGTAGTCTGTCCTGGTTTCGGCTGGGACAGAGTTAACTCTCTTCTTAGTAGCTGGTACAGTGCTGTGTTTTGGATTTAGTGTGAGAATAATGTTGATAACACGCTGATGTTTTAGTTGTTGCCAAGTAGCGCTTATCTTAAGCCAAGGCCTTTTCAGTTTCCCATGCTCTGCCAGCAAGCAGGTGTGCAAGAAGCTGGGAGGGAGCAGAGCCGGGGCAGCTGACCCGAACTAGCCAAAGGGATATTCCATACCATGGAACATCATGCCCTGTATATAAACAGGGGGGAGTTGGCTGGGAGGCGTGGATCATGGCTCTGGCATCGGTCAGCGGGTGGTGAGCAATTGCATTGTGCATCACTGGTTTTTTTTTCTTTTTTTTCCCTCTTTTTTTTTTTGTTATATTCCTTTCCATTACTACTATTATTATTACATTTCATTATTATTATCATTAGTATTATATTTTACTTTAGTTATTAAACTGTTCTTATCTGAACCCACGAGTTCTACCTTCTTTCCCGATTCTCCTCCCCATCCCACTGGGAGCAGGGGGGGAGTGAGGGAGCTGCTGTGTGGTGCTTGGCTGCTGACTGGGGTTAAACCATGAGAAGTCTCTATAACAGATTAAATTAAGAGCAGTATAATTGAGCTAAAACCCTCCCTGAAAACTAAGAAGTGCAGTGAAGATGAATTTCAGATTGCATACATCTCACAGATCTACACCAAAGCTGTTAAGTCATGATCCAACCGTTAAGGGTGATCCAACCTGTTAAGGGTGATCCAACCTGCCTGTGCAAAAGGAAATTGGTAAAGTTCCCTAAGTGTCCTAGAAAATCTGTTCTTTTTTGGTTTGTTTACTGTGTTCTCCTCCCCATTATTTGGAAAATCTCAGTTGCTGTTATTCCATGTAATTACAAGTTAATCTCTGGAGTCATTGTTTTATGTCGTTCTGGTCAATGAATGAGAAACAAGAGTGGCCTCTGGATGTAAAAGAAGTTCCTGTCGAGTGCCCATTGAGTTAAATTCCATGCAGAATTGTGCATTGCAAACTTTCCTTAACCTCCACATGTTGTATGGGAAAGTTATTCTTACTCCTTCTAATTTAGCATCTGTTTCTGCAGTGCAGCAGTCCCTTCCACCCATGCAGAGTTTCATTTAAGTCAAAAGGACTGTGTCAGTATAAAGGTCTGTGATTAGAGATTGCAGTGCAAAATTGAGACATGATTATATGCCATATTAGTTTATGCAATATAGAAGAATAGAGAAGATTTGAAGAATGTCTCTGTTGGAAATGAAAGATCAAAAATGCACCACCGAGCTGAATTTTTTTTTCTAAAATTGGATAGCGGATATTTGGCACATGAAACAACCTTATAACAAAGCTTCTATAAAACATTTTAGACCTCCGAAGCTAAAAACTATGTTCTTTTTAATGCTGTTAAGGAGAAGCAAAATTCAAAGGCTAACAAGTTGTAACTGCTTTTTGAAAAGAAGGCTGCCTAAAGTGAAGGTTATTTTGGTCCATTTATAGTGTGTACTGCATTTTCTAGCGAAATTATAGAAAATTATATTCCATGATTTTCTTGCTGCCTTTAACTAGCTTTATATGAATCTCACAGTTCATCTTTGATATTTTGTTGCATTGTACCAATTGTATTAAGTTTACAAAAATGTTGTTCCCAAACACCCCAGATTTCTGATAATTAGCTTTCTGCAGAGACTAATGATGAGCATGTTATTCTCTTTGGTGCAAAGCTCTTCAGAGGACCAACTTTCTCTATTTTCTTTGTCTCTGCTACCTACAACACTGAATAAAGTTTATGTTCTTTGAGGTCAATCTGGGGAGAGCAGAGATGAATTTATTATAACCAGCACCATGGAACAAAGAAGCTATGGAATGAGTGTTTTGCTACTTTATAATGAAAAATAAACTGGGAAATAGGTCAAGTTCTCCTGATTTAATGCATTCAAATCATTGCTCAGTTCTTGGGCAGTGTATAGAAAACAAAAGAAAAGTGGAGATTGTTTCAAATATTTTCCCACTCTTGAATAAAATCACATAACGCATAACATGCTTTAAAAAAATGTATTAAAAATCGACTTTGATTAATCTACACTTAATTGTAATGTTAGTGTTTTGTAAAGGAGTATAGGATACTTTATATTTAGAAACAATTGCAGACAAATATGATCATTAGAAACTGTCTTCGTTGTGGAGAAGAACATGAAATATCATTTGTTTTAGCCTTCTTCCTCTGAACTCAAAGTTTTATTCCATGGTCAGTACTTACATCATCCCTGGCATGTTTTTCATAGAAATGTGAAAAAGGAAATGTAAATAACATCAAAAGAGTAACCTTCTCTGATATTATTTAAAAAATAAGCATAGTACACCAACATAACATGTTGGCTACTATAAGGAAAAGTCAGGTAATAATACTTAGAGCCACAGGGTGATGAAAGTTTGGAATCAGGTTTGCTGCCTGCACAGCCAATTGAAACACTGTGTGAGAGTACTGAGAGTTAGTTAAGATATTTGAGCCTAAAATGGCATGATAAAAAAGGATAAGACAAATTCAGGAAAGGTAATCTCACTGGTGAGTATTGAATGCAGTAGGTCCAAATACAACCTCTGGTTCAGGGAGATGCTAAATTGCCAGTAGCAGGAAATGAGTATAAATTAGCAATGGAAAGATAACTGTGTACTTACAGCCACTTCTGGCAAATGTCAGAGACAGCATACTGATCCCCATGTAATTTTGGTCTGACCAACTGTGTTAGTGCTTATGTTTTTAGATATTTACTCTCCTTTCTTTCTTTTTAAGCATAGCCTGAGTTTTCTTAGAAGTTGGAACAGTTTTCTGCTTATTGGTATGCGAACACACACTCTGAATATAGGAACTTTAGAGTCAAAGTAAGATATTTTCTGCGTTCATTGCTTGCCAACAGCCATAATGCTCTTCCAACTCAAGTTGAGCAATTTTATTGCTGTTCTAGTGTCTATGTGTTGGGAATAAACACAAAGCACAGGCTGCATTTCTGTGTCCTTGGAGTTCTTTGTTTCTGTGTGCTAAGACAAACTTGTAGGAAACAAGAGAGCCTATATTCCTGTATTTGATGGACACGTGTGGCACAGGTTAGTATCCCATACTGAGTATTGGATGAACACACATATACATACATACAGACACAGAGATGCTGAAAGACTTACAGTCCCTGATGGGAACGAATAGGGCTATGCTCAGGGCTTATTTTAGTCTCACCTAAAAACTTATCCAGTAATGCTGGGAGATGCTCTGCAGCCCCAAGGTTTCTATCACACATCTCTTGTCAAACTGATCTGCTTTGCCTAGGTTGCTCAATGCTTGTAAGGCTGCTTTGAGACTTAGGGAGAAGGATGGAAGGAGGTTGAAGTGTCTTTAGCTGATTCACGTTTTCCAGTTTTTTATCGCTGTCTCATAAGATAGAGAGAGTTTATCCGGGAGCCTTTCCCAGTATTGTGGCAAGGTTAGGTTGAGGACAGCAGTCAGCTGGAGAAGTCCAAAGCTGAGAAGGCAGAAGTGGTTCTAGAGGCTTAAGGGAAATCGCTGAAGGACACGGCTGACTTACATCTCAATCTTTGGCTGAGGTTTTTTTCATCAGCATTCACAGCTTGGGTGTCAGGTTGACAGCTTCTACACGAACAAATAACATAAGTGAATGCATTGGCTTTTTATATGCTACTGTCTGGCCAACGCTCTTGTGCCTATTTCTGTCCAACTTAGCCGTAATTTTAATAAGCTTTTCTTACCTCTAGACTGAATTATTTCAACTCATAATACACTGCATACAGCTAAGAGTCAAAACCATTCAGAAACCTTCAGCCTTCTGCAGCACGTTTGACACAGCTTCAGCACCACCTCAGCAGCCTGAAGTCTCTAATCTGCTTCTTGTCCCATCTCTTACTCCTGCATCAGGGGCAAGTTAAGAGCTTGAGTTGAGAGTGCATTGGCTTGTAAGCCAATGTGACCATCTGCTGTGCTCTGAAGGCTCCTGAACTCTCTATTCTTACCTCAGACTCTGCCTTTACTCCTGAGTCATATAAAAAGAATCGCATACTTTTTAAAGTATCTGACTACATTAATCACAGAATCACAGCATTACAGAATGGTTGAGGTTGGAAAGGGACCTCTGGAGGTCATCTCGTCCAACACCCTGCTCAAGCAGGGCCACCTAGAGCCAGTAGCCCAGGACCATGTCCAGATGGCTTTTGAATATCTTCAAAGATGGAAACTACACAACCTCCCGGGGCAACCTGTGCCAGTGCTCAGCCACAGTCACAGTAAAAAAAGTATTTCCTTATGTTTAGACAGCACCCCCTGTGTTTCAGTTTGCGCCCACTGCCTCTGGTCCTGGCATTGAATACCACTGAAAAGAGCCTGGCTCCATCTTCTTGCCATGCTCCCTTCAGGTATTTAGATACATTGATAAGATCCCCTCTGAGCCTTCTCTTCTCCAGGCTGAACAGTCCCAGCTCTCTCAGCTTTTCCTCATAGAGAGCTGCACCCGTCCTTTATTCACCTCTGTGGCCCTTCATTGGATTTTCTCCAGTATGTTCATATCTCTCTTGTACTGGGGAGCCCACAGCTGGACATAGTGCTCCAGGTGTGGTGTCACCAGTGCTGAGTAGATAGGAAGGATCACCTCCCTCGGCCTGCTTGCAATACTTTGTCTAATGCAGCCGAAGATACTATTAGCTTTCTTTACCACAAGGGCCCATTGCCGGCTCATGTTCAACTTAGTGTCCACCAGGACTCCCAGGTCCTTTTCTGCCAAGCAGCTTTCCAGCATATATTGGTGCATGATGCTGTTCCTTCCCAGGTGCAGGACTTTGCACTTCCTCTTGTTGAATTGATGTTCTTGACTGCATCCTCTTGAGACAAGATACATCTTGCAGTGCATGAGACGCTGAGTGAAATCCCATAACCACAGTCATTCTTTGGTAATTTTTTCCTGTGGATACATTCATGGATGTGTGTTTTTCCAGACTTTATGCTGCTACCCTAGCCACTGGAGGTTGTTCATCCTTGCATTCTGATCATAATTCACCTGAATGTGTCAACCCTGAAGGCTAATCTCGATGAATTAGAAGCTGTAGCAGGCAAGTATGAGAAGACGACTTGAAAAGAATAGAAAATTTGATGTTTCCATTTTGCCTATCTTTTTTTAACACCAAAAAGTGACTAAGAAGTGAGCTATGACAGCTTCTAAACTGGCTGGAGAAGTCCTTGACAATTGAACTGCACACAGAGATCATAGAATCATAGAATATCTTGAGTTGGAAGGGACCCATAAGGATCATCGATGTCTCATATCCTGTTGGAGTGAATGGAGATCTAGTCACTTCCCACTAGAGACTCGAGAAAATCTACCTCTCAGCCAGCAGAAACTTGTTTCAGTTATGCACATATTTATCTAGTGTCATTTGAAATGCCCTATAGTACTCTGGCTTCTGGCTGCGGAAATGCAATGGTGTCCCATAGGTCCTTACCTGCCAGCCCACACACATCTCTTGGATCTCAAAGACCTCTAGGTGCTCATGTAGGCAACTGAACTGAACCTTAGTCAACACATACTGAGAAATCTAGAGAACAATCCGTGTTACCTTGTAAGAGAAACCTAGAACTCAATTCAGTTGTCTATACATTGGTATCTGGATCTACTTGAGATGCTCTAAGATATATAAAACGCCTATATGAGGCTGTCAGATATGGCACAGGACCTGTAGGAGACTTGCACCCTTCTGGAGTGGCAGAAGGGAGTCAGGCAGGATACATCACTGCACCTGAAATGATACCTGAAATGACACCAGATACTTGTGCTTGATGTTGATTCACTACAACAGGAGTCTAGATGCCTAATTCACAAGTAGACACTCACATGGAGAAACCTAAATGTACATGCTTTACGCTGGAGTTGGATATCACCACTGCTGTCCTATATGTTCTGTTCATTCTCATGTGCCTGCTCTGATCACATTTAGTGCCAAAAATGCAAGGACTATTACAAATGAAGCATTACTTTTCTGTGTAATACAAATCTTCTCACAGAACTCCTGTACAACCTCCCATAAGTGTTGATTGGAACTTTCTAATAAAATTCTTCATTCCTCTTAGCTTATGAAGTCACAGGCCTCCTAAAGTTGCTTTACTAACACAGTTCTTGCTAATATGACTGCCACAATTATTTCTATGATTCAGCCACTACTGACCGTCAGTACTATTGGAGAAATTCTGAAGTGTTCAATTAGAGCTAATGATATACTTTAAAACAATAACCTACATTTTGTAAAGGGAAAATTTAAAATCCGTACTTCTATAACTCATCTTGAGTCATTGGAAGCCTCTAGCACGATGTGCTACATGAAGCAACACTTCAAGTTTGATAACTCACAGGTGTTTGAGTTCCTGCAGTTTCAGTGTGTTTGCCTTCTTAAAACATAGAAATTAGATAAAAAAATATAGAACTGCCAAAAATAAATGATTAGATTTTGTTCCCAATGCGTAAAACTGAAGTATGCGATTTTTTCCATAAATAGAAAAAAATTACTTCTAAAGTAAAGTATCCTTAGAAACTATGTTAAAACATCAAAAATATTTGTCACTTGTAAATAACACCAGAAATACGAGATTTAACATATATAACATAAGGATCAAGAATTATCCTGGTTTGAGGTTACTATTTTTAACAAACAAATCCAAATCCAAAAATCATTGCATAATTTTTTATCATTTTCCTATATCTTATTTTACTGATGCGTAAATTTTCAAGCACTTACAGCTACAGCCATATCTGTTTCAGTCAGAGTGACAAAACAATCCAAAAGCCCAGAATTTGCCCCTTTGTCAGCAAAGTAGGTTTGAGCCTAGGTAAATTCAGATGTCAAGAAGGGAGAACAGTATCATGGCTAATCTGCTGATCAGAAGGGAGATTTACTGTTTCTAAAACTCAGCTACCACTGTGAGGTAGTTGAGAAAATAGAGCTTTTTGCTTTGAGTTTGTTTTTGACTGAGTTCTTTCTCCAGATAAATTTAATTTATCAAGGAATTGAGACAATAATAGGAGGCTTTCAAAAAAAACCCCACATTTTGTAGAACGTCAACCAATTTAACTAATAAATAAAAACTTTTTTTTTTAAAGTATGAATTCACTGTGCAAGGAGAATTCAAGATAAGTCTTTCAGTATATTTGCTGTTTGCAATAACTGGCATAGAGCAGCATGCATAAACTTGTTATTTTAAGGATATATATCATGTTTAATTTACAATGAACTTGCTGGCTTAGTAGGGGAAGAAAGTGATATATGAAACCTGGGTGTTCGACTCAGCTGACTGATCTGAGGGTAGCAGGAAGGCATCAGAGAGCAATTCTCACTTGGAATCCATTCAAAATGGAACTGCTAAATCCTTTCATCCAATCCAGAAGAAACTCAATTACAAGAAGTGACATTATACAACATAATAAAAGTAGTGTCAGCTCCAAATCCATGAAGGCTTGTTGACACAGGGAATGAGTCAAACTGATGGGACCATATGGTGAGAAGGAGTGTGTGAACAAGCCTCCTTGTCTTCCATCCAGAGAAGTTTGTGGGAGCATTCTTGACTGCAAATACATCTCATACCCTTTAAATCCACCCATGCAGTGCCATGCAGACAAGATGAATGGCGGCGAGCAAAACAAGGTGTTCTATGAAGGGAGGTCCTCAACATAGCTCTGCCACATCTAGGTACAGCCCAAGCTGGCTAACACTGAGCATGATATAGTGTTTGTACTGCCACAAGGATCACTCACTTAATTTGTCATAAACAACATGAATCATTACACAGGAATTCACTTTCCCACAATGGAAATTTAAACCAATTTATTCAGTGATGAAATAAATTGTGAAAGAATTTTAGATTGCCACCAGTTTTAAAGCACCCATGCTGAAAAGGCCACAAATTCACGGAAGACTAGATAGTAAATACTCCTGAAGCCAATTGCAGTCTTTCTATTGACTTTGGTTGGATTTGAATAAACTTCAGAGAAGAGGCAGGTCACCTAAAATACATTATGTTCCTCCAATCAGATAAACGCTGATACACAAAGCCCTGGGTAGGAATAGTTCATACTCTGCTACGCTCTTGGTTCTACAGAGATCTATTCAAATTGGAATGGGAAAAGCTTATTAAGTAA
The DNA here is from genome assembly GCF_018139145.2 of Gymnogyps californianus. Classification (NCBI taxonomy): domain Eukaryota; kingdom Metazoa; phylum Chordata; class Aves; order Accipitriformes; family Cathartidae; genus Gymnogyps; species Gymnogyps californianus. The sequence goes on along the minus strand of NC_059471.1, from coordinate 9,170,097 downwards.
ACAATGAAGATCCTATATTATAGGAAGGCTAGATGAAATCATTTTGTTGAGTTGACAGACTGGGAGACAGTTGAATTGTTCCCTCTGAAAGAGTGAGGCCGAGGGTTGGGTGGAAGAGATAGAAAAGAAGAAAAATAAAAAAAAGTCATAAGGAAGGGAAAGAATAATTTATAAAAAAAAGAAAAGAAGAAATTAATATCAATTAACTATGAGTAAAGAAGAGCTAGAAATTTCTTTTTTTTTTCCTAATGATGAAAACACTAAGGTTCTGGAGCAGCCTTCCAGAAAAGAATAATGAGAAAAATTAGGTCATTTAAGGATGGAGCCTGTGTCCAGCACTACAGGAAGTTTTTGCCCATGAAAAAAGACGGTTGAACATGGTAACTCAGAAGGTGCTTTCTTGTGTGTTCGCACTAGTTAAGACACTGGTTAAGGACACAGAATTTAACACCAATCTATCATTGTCCTGACTGCTATACGATTAGCACACTCCCAGGCATGATTTTAGCCTGAACCCGGCAGCACTTTCCCTGGACAGGAGCATGGTTTGGGAAATAACACATGACATAAATTGTTCTCAGCAGGCAGTATGGATGAGACCATCTTGCCGAGGGGAGGGAGAGAAAGAAAACATTTAGTCATGGGCAAATTTCACAGTGCCATTTGTCAGCAGTGCCAGGGAACGGCCCCGGCATGTTTTAGAAGTAAAAATGTATCCTTTAACTTTTGTATTCCTGGTAACTTAACTCGGCATTGTGCCTAAACTGGAGATTTTCAAGTAGGGGACTAGCCTTTGGAGGCTGGATACAGCCAGCTACGATCATGGTATTGCAAAGGGATTTCCAACCCACTGGTAGCAGTGACCAGTTTATGGAGTTAAGCTAGTCTGTACAGTAATGTGTTTATGATTATTTGTAGAAGTGACTTTTTTTTTTCTTATTTTCCTATAAAATCCCTAAATCAGCCATTCTATTCCTCCCAGGGATCTTGCCAGAGAGACTAGAGGTCAGGTGTTTTGTTCTCAGTCCTCTGACTCCTAGATGCAGGTTATCTAGCTTAAGTTAGAAGTATTTTGGTCCTCTTCCAGGCTGCATTTAAATAAATAAGTAAATCTTTTATTCAGGAGAACTCTTGTTAGCCCCTAAATTTACACACAAAAACTCTCCAGATGGCCTTCAATGCACATAATAATAGACTGAAGAGTTTACTGCAGTGTAATTCCAATTAGCTGTTTTACAAGTATGGTGTCTACCTTTAATGGACAAATAAATCTTTTCATGTAATTAGTTTTGGGTTGTGGTTTTGTTTTGTTTTGTCTATTTTTGGTTTTTTCCTTTGCTGAGCAAAACTTTCAGTTGCTGCAGTTTTATCCTGGGGGACAAAGAATAAGTTCATGGATAACAACTCCTTTTGCAAAGTTTGCAGTATTCTGTATTTTACAACTTTTTTTCAGGTTACAATAATTTAAAACTGTTTCATCAAATATCAGATAACTATAAGAGGAATCAAGTTCAATTGAATGCAAATACAATTTGGAGCATAAGTTACTTGGTACTTAGTCAAACTGTCATGTTAATGCTTCAAATGGGGATATCCTCTATAAGCTTATGATTTGGCAAATGGTTTATCAGGATTTTATTTTTAAATAAAATGTTTGGTTTCAAAATTTGTTGAGTGAAGGTTGATATATTGCATCAGGAGACTTACGGGAAACCAAATTTAGTCTCTTTAGTCTTAAAATGTAGAAAGCTAAGCTATAGGGTACCTTCTAATTTATTACAGCTACCTGAAGGGCTAATTGCTTCCTTATCCTCCCAGTTAATTCAATATTACCTTAACAGATCCATACCTTAAATAAATCAGGTGTGATTCCTGAATCAGAAAAAAGGAGACAAGCTGACTGATGTGGTGAGTCTAAGTGAAATCAAAGTAATAGCTCCCAAGTAGGTGATTCTGCAAAAATAGTGGGGCCTGCTCTTTGGTCTTTTAATGATCTGCAATGCACCGGAATGGCCACTGCCATGTAGCTGAGCTACAGAAAGGACATTTTCCAAACTCAGCTGGATTCATCTGTCTTCATAATTTCTACTTCTTTGCACAGACTTACTGTTCTTTCTACAAGGCCACTTAGCAGCCTCTTTAAAAGTGTCACTAAGTTGGGTACCTGAAATACCCATATCTGGGAAGGGATTTCATACACAGTGGCAATCCTGCATTACTACCCATTCTGACCCAGCATGTCAAAGAGTCTCTGTAGCTATTTTCTCACCTTTTCAAAAATCTTCTCTCCTCCTGTCATAGATGGTTTGAGACAGGGGCTTTATTTTTATTCACCAGTTGCGTAGTACTTAGTACACCACAGCCCTGGTCCCTTGCTGAGATTCTTGTGCACTGCCACCAAGCAAGTAACAGGGATCTGGGGACTGCACTCTGGCTAGCAGTGTCTCCTCCTACCAGTTCACAGAATTACTGGTTTAGCCTAGTCACTGCTCTATGCCTCTGAAGGTGTTGCTTGCCAACCCAATGAGCAATAGAATTAAATGTTATTCCATTACTTTCTTTGAGATGGGACATTTTTCTTTTCTTTTTCCAAGATCCTGGGTAGGAACCTTCTTTATCTTTCCCTGCATTTTGTCCAAAGCATGACTGGCATGTCTCCATCTCAGTGTATTCCTTATCATACTCACTACATGGTGAGTTCTCCTTGAGAAGGATGTATATACCTTGCATTTTCTGCTCTCCATTTTTAGCTCTTGTTGCTTCATTTGTAGTGGGAGCTTAAGTAGCCTTATTTTGGAATGGGCTTTTCTGGGAGTATATGACACTGATTGGAATCAACATTGCTCTTTTCTCATCTGGATGCTCTTTTTGTAACAATCAACTTGTGACACCATCCTTACTTTAGTGCTTCCAGCAACACATGCTGTCACCACTCGTTTTTGAGTGTCTGGCCAGGCATTGTAGTCAGTGCCTATAGTAAATGGGATATTCCTTAAAACCGCTGTTTACTTTACAGCCCTAACACCTTGCTTCCAGGCTGAGACTGCAAGTCCAGTAATTGAATCGGGGTGGGATCTTAAGTTGCTATGTCATGTGACTCTACACAGAAGACTAAAGAAATCTGACTACAAATCATGGATTTTATGGAAGTTATTTTGCTTGTCTTACAACAGGTGTTTACCTCTACTCTTTTTCACAGGTCTGGTGAATGTCACAGGCTCATTCACATCTGAGGTGAAATCTTCAACAGGAAAAATAATGAGATTCCTGCTATGTTGCACAGAGCTGTAAACCCAGGTTTCCTCATGTTTGAGAATTAGCTGAGTTAAACACTAGTAATGATGAGTAAGCTTCATACTGCAGTTTTCAGAAATGTCGAGTGAAGTGAAGCTGAACTGACTACAAGGACTTCAGATCATACTAGCTGTATTTCCTGTGTGCACAGCTCCAGTCTGAGCGGTGGTTTTAGCTTTATTCTTGCTCCCCAGGCATAAATGCTTACTTAATAATGTATTTGGTTTTTTTCAGTAGTTGACCTTATTCTTTCTTTTTTTATTGCTCACTGTGTTCCTCCTTATGCCCAAAATGGAAGACAGAACAGAGGTGGTATGATGGTTTTATGTTGATTACAGACCGCTTTTCACAGGAGGAATCCTATCAGATATGATTAAATCAGTTAATTAAGCTGTGTATGAAAGGCCCCTAAATACCAGCAGAGTAGCATGGAGGAGCCCAGTATAAGAGTGTATCAGAGTCTTAAGTTATAATCATTTTTGTCTATATACAGAGAGCAAGCAATATTCTCTTCATTACCTCTATTCTGGTCTTGTCCTATTGCACAATGGTTCCTGTGTCTTCAAACTGACCAAAGTCTTTCGGGTCTCAGCAGGTTGCAAGCAGAGTTAGGCACTTGCTGCTCACCTTGCTGTCCTCCATGTTCTGCCTGACCACTGACGTGAGAGGTGGGAGAGCCCCATGTCCGTGCCGTTAGGCTTCTCGAGGGCATATCGTTCCACTTCCACAGATCTGAACGCAGCCATGATATCCCATGCTTAAACCAGGATTTGCAAGCTAGACATTCATGTGTCTCAGTCCTCTTACAGGTTTAACTAGGGAACATGCCATAGAAAACCTAACAGTTACAGAGTTGATCCCCTAAAAACCAGTCACCATTACCACTTTTGCTGAGGCAGGTAGTCAGAGACAATACTTATCTTTCATGTAATAGCTTAATGTTTACAGCACTTGACCAGGAGAGAGGAAACTTGCCTTCTGGGCTTTCCACAGTCCAAGAGAGACTGGACTTATGCTTCTCAAGAAAACACCCTAAACCCAAGCTAGATTTGAAAAAAATGTGAAGAAGATTTCATCACGCCTGCTTCATCCAGCCTGGTGTATATCCTGGGAAGCAGGCTACACTGAGACGGGGAGACAACATTAAACCCTCAGTGAAAAGGGTGCCTGAATGGCATACAAAGGGATGTTGGCTGGATTTTTGGCTCTACTGACAGGACTAAAGTTGTAGTTTGTGTGAAATAGTCATTATACAAAAGATGAAATTAGGGACCAGACATCTTCTTTCTTATAGTGAGTGATTCTTCATAAAGTTCCTTTCTGGATCTACTTCTAGTCACATAAAATAAGACAAGAGCAAAACTAACTTAGACAGAAATGTAGAAATAAAAGATATTTCTGAATTTGTCTCATAGAAGGTTAGAGTCCCACCGTTCAATACTGTAGGCAGCTATTAATTATTTCATGCCTTAGAGGGCACAGTCAAGAAATGACACTTCACTGTACCCTACAACAAAACACAAACCAATAGGACTGTCTGTCTTTTAGGAGACAGGAGAGAAAATTATGTCTGTCACAAAGTTCACAGAATCTCAAATCTTTTGATAAAATGAGACAGAGATTTACTGCCTTACATCTATCTCAATGGAAGTGAGGTCTACATACTTCAGCCTAGATCCCTTTCGCCTTTTTTTTAGATTAAAAATAAAAAGTAAATGTACTTCTGCTAAATTTTTCATTTCAGTTCTCAAAACACACTGCTATATACAGAAGATATACTATTCAAGTTCACCTAATGGTTTGCACTGTCCATCACTCTATCCAGTTATAGTAAATGTTTCAGAGGATAGAATAAAATTAACATTTTATTCTTTATAAAATACTAGGACAAGAAGTTTAGTTCACATACTCTGAATTAAGTTATAACAAAGCAGGCAATTCTGATTACCCTTCAATTTAAAACAGATGAATAGAATTACAATTGGTTTATAAAAGACATCTAAATCAAATCCATAGTACTTTTGCAGCTGGTTCTAATGAATCCGCGTCTTACACAGCACACCTGTACATCAGTAGAAATCTTTGTCTTTCAAAAATCTATCTTTGGGGAAAAAACAAAAACAAAAACAAAAAGGACAGCTGCTTCATTATAAATTCTCCAGTCCAAGGAGTTCTCAAATCTGATGAATGTCCAGCGTCACTGAGAGCTACATTTTAACAGCCTGGGATTCTTAATGTGCTACTAGATGAAGAAAACATCAAGGAACAGTGAAAACAAAATGTATCATGCAAAACCCGACATGTTGTGCTGGGAAAGGGTACCAGATCAAAGAGATGGCACCAGATGAAAGAGATGGCGTGATGGCACCATGCTGTTTCATGGCAGAATAGATGGCTATTGCAAAAGCAATAGAAGTTAGTAAAAGACATGATGTTAAAGGAAGGTGAAACAAAAGAGATAGTCACTTGAAGGATGCTCAATGACCATGGTTTACTATCCAAACCCTCTATTTCTTGAACACTCCCCCCCCCCCCCTATTTGCTAATATAAATAGTACTTCTGTAATGTTGCCTTTTAGATTTGGAGTTGGCACCACTGCTGCGTCTTTGCTGGAATGTTTTAATGTTGTCATTTGGCAGTAACAAGCAACCTAGAGAATAAAGGAAAAATTATCCCTCTCTCATACTCTCATAGAACTAACTGCAGTCATTTTCTTATACTTTCACTGTAAATACTCTTTGTTTTCTTCTTTTTTCTATTGTTTTCTGTGGTTGCAGCCTTCAGTTATTGCTTCCTTCCTATTTTCTTTTATGCTACATATGCCGTTAAATTCCAGGTTGGACAGTTTCTGAGTTATATTTTTTTCAGTTTGGCACTGTGGATGCACTCTTGCTCTATTATTAAATTCACTTTTGTGTGTGTGCTTTTACAGCCAAGACGTCCTTCCCTGCAGAAATACTTTGAAGATCAGCAAACCCTAAATTAAAATGGAAAGAGAATTCTGTGCTGTCTTTTTATGAGCCACTGGCAGTGCTGTGCTTTGAGCCAAAGCAGAGACCTAGGAGCATAAAATGTTGTTGGTTGTATTAGTTTGGTTGGCTGAGTAAAAACTATATCTTACAATGCTAATTTTGTTCAGGGAACGATCGAAGTCTTTGCTGCCAAACACAGTCCCATGAAAGTGTCCCAAGACAGTTGACAGCAATCTGCTGGAAAACACCAAGAAAGCCATGAACAGAAGAGAATCAAAATAAAACCTCCCTTACATTCCAGATGCCCTCTGTCTTTTCCCTATCACACTAGCTGTGATCAAAGCCTTATGTTTTATTTTGCTGTCAGAAGTTTCTTAGCAACTTTTAACTTCTAATCTTTTTTTTGCCAGAGAATATTGATGCTATAGCAAAACTAGGTACAGCTCTCTGAGTAACATGGGGATGTTGTACATGCAATGTTCTGGATCAATAATTCCCAATTTTTATAAGCCAAATTTCATACCAGCCAGAATAGATCCCACTGAGAGCGTGTACATCAGGAGAATTTATTAGTTTGGGTTGTGTCCATGTATTGGGCTCACACCTCATGGTTTGGGAACCACTGCCCTAGATTAGGAAAATAACATCTATTCATGTATTTTCATGTCTTTTTTTCCCCCTCTTTTTTATAACAGTTCATCATATTAACATTCTCCTCATTTTTGTAATTTAAAAGCAATAAAAACCTTTGGCACTTTTAAATGCACTGAGTATGGAAATTCAGCATTTTTTTTCCTCATGAATTTCAGAGGATTAAGCTGGGGTTTTTTCTATGAATTAAAGTTATATTTTTATTTTGAGGAACTATGTTTATTTGTCTTGTAAGGGTTTTTTTAGTTCTTACTGCCTAATTCTTCCTCCTCACATAGGCACCTCGATTTCAGAATAACACCAAGCTATTTCAAAAACTGTTTTATCAGTCTAAATTTTCTGTGACTAATATAGGCACCTTAGATAAGGTAGTGCATATATTTTAGAAGTCTTTCTGAGCTGGGCAATCCTTCCTTGGAGTAAGTACTTAAATTTCCTTTACAATCCTTTTGGCAGACCTTTAAAAGGCAGTCAGGGCTATAAAAGATCAAAATGTAAGAAATGTTAAGCTGTATCAGACCCCGGCTGCCGAGCCTATTTTGAAACAAGTTCCTACTAGAAAAGGTCGTCTGATTTCTTTTTTTCCTGAAGGTGTTGGTTAAGGCAGTTTTGTCTCTTCTCCCCACATCTCTTCTTCATCTTTCTTTTTAATGAGCTATTCAAGTGTTTAAAACACTTACAAAAATATAGATGGATATAAATATAGATGTGTGACATACAGACAAGCATGAGTCTTGGGTTCTTAGCCCACAAAGACTTCACACTTAAGCTCCCAAATCCTAAGTGTACTCTCATCATCACTATCACTAATTACCTTTCTCATTAAAGATATAAAGTGTATTATACAACTAAAATTAATTAGAATCTCATTCTTCCAAATCTATATAAGGCTGGATGGTCCACAGCATAGCAGAGATTTTAAGGACATGAGCTCAAAATAAAAACCTCAAATGTCACAAAATACAGTGATAAGATAATCCTATTTTAGGATCAAGCATAGGAGTATTGACATGTTTCAAAACTTTTGAGAGCTATGAAATTATCAACACAAGCTGCTTTATTTTTGCTTCATTGGAGTTATAGTTCAAACTCCCTGTTCCACTAATGCTGTGTGGGTAGACAGGCAGTTGTAAAACCCTAGACTGTTCCATCCTTACAGATACTCTAATTTATTGTCAGAAACAGAGAAAAAAAAAGCCCAAACAAATATTTGTGTAATCTGTAGGAGGATAAGTGGCTTCTTGTTCATGACATCATTGGCCTGAACGTTAGGGGGAGCGATCTGCATGATGCCTCTTCAGACCTCAGTTGTGATCGCACTTTGTAACTGATAGCATTTTGTATTAGGGTATTTCCTCCTAAATTACAAAACCTTTACCACTCAACTTAATCTGCATAAGCACTGTGGAGGACTCGAAGTAAAACTGGTTTCTGTATATCACTAGGTTCTTTCCTGAAAAATTCTACATCTGCAATGACTTGTCTTTTGTTTGTCACAGTATTAATTGCACTTTTATTTTACATTTTCTCATGCTATATTACTTATTACAGTTTCACTTCTTGGGCGAGGTAAAAAAAAAAAAAGAGAAGTAATACCGTATATGACCTACTCATTTATGGAAAATGGTGTTCTGCTGCTATATTCAGGCCCAAAGTTATTGCTGCTTTCTTACACCAACATTCTGCCTTTGCTGGCCACATTTGCCATGTAGACCTAATTTTACCTCATGTGCCACGACTAGTCTGACTAAATTATGGTTCACTTCTGCCCACTTCTGACATTTCTGTCTCAGAGGATGAAGTAGTGGTGATTCCAACAAACAGTCACCCCTTATGGCTGGCTACCGTGCAGTCCACACACCATGATCTCTACCTATCTATCTGCAACACGTGAACTGTGGTTCTGCCCTTACTACATACCTCTGTCTTTTCAAACATGGTATTTTTTCAAGCTAAGATTTTTTTTCTTATTTACCCAACAGTATTTCCCTCTTCTCTTTCTTGTCCCCACCATAGCCCCAAGAAAACCAAACCCACCCCAACACAAATACAACAATACATTGCTGAATTTCTGTCCCACTGCACTGGAGAAGCTGGTTTTCCTACAAATATGTATTCTTGGCTGGGCAAGTGTCAGCAAACACTGTGGTAAGCTCAGGATAACTACCCCCATCGCAGACCTCATAAGCAGCTCAGTGGCAATGGTGTTTCCTTGCTAGTATATTTAGAACAAATACCTGCTTTCCTTTCTCCGACAGCTGGCTTTCACAATGTTTGTTCAAACTTCATATCTTTGAGACCACTATGGGTCTGTTGTATTTGCTTGATATAGGCCAACAGATTCACAAGATATTACCGAGGGGGAAGGGGTACATGGACTGATAGCCTAATAGTAAGAGACTTACACCTCTGGAGAAACATGCTAAACAATAATTTGCAGTGGTATGCTGCAGACATTTCACCTGTAACAAACCAGCATTCACGAGACTGTGGTTGCACAGCCCTCCATCATGCTCACCTTCCTGGAAAGTGTGTTCAGCTCCTCTCTGCCCAGTCAGGATAGAAATTGAACTGAGCTGTCAGTAAGTTCCTCAGAAATTATTCTGAGCTGCTTATCTCTCAGTCTCCTCACTACTTCTGTTCTACTACATAGAAATTACCAAAATGTTCTCTAAGTCCCTCATCTCCCAGCTTAATGTTCTAACCATCAAACTGTCTAGTCATGTCCATTCACATATTCTAGCCCAATTAATGAATTGCTTCAGGCAGGGTTTTATTAAAAAACAATATCAACATGTTATTTATAGGAAAGGGAATGCCAAAAGAGATCTGATGATGAATATTTGTTTCATTTTATTAAGTAGTATAAAAAAATATTCATGTCAAGATGATGAATATAACAGGATGAAGAATCATTATCCAATGAAAATTGGACATCCTTTGTTGAGGTGCTCAGGCTTCTGTCTGAGATAGATTGACAAAGGAAAATAAGTGAACTTATTCTGGTTTGTTAAGAATAAGCAGGACAGTCTTTAACATGGAATAAAAAAGGAAGTAAATAAAAGAACAGTGACCTTACAGTAAATGTTAATTTAGACAACATACATTTAAAAATAATCACATAAAATACTCAGCTGAAATAATCAATTTTTATTTAATTATCACAGAGTTGCATTCAAATGATTAATAAAAGCATTTTAAATATCTAGACTAGCAGGTTTGCTACTATGAGCCAGAGTTTTGCTGAAAGGGTTGGCTGGTAAGAAAAGTCACAACAGCTTTGTTGCAAATGGGTTGGCATTAAATGGCCCACAAAACATATTCCAATAGACTTTAAAATGAAAATGAATTAGAATTCGCATGCAGGTTCTTGCTACTAAACTTTCAAATGTCCCTCAAAGTGGACAATTGGGAAGAAATTTTTTCTTTTTTTTTTCTTCACATTGCTTCATTTCCTCTGCTTCTTTCAAAGTCACTGAAAATGTTAGACTTCAGTGAGAGCAGAATTGGACTATATGGAGCATTTTTGAAAAGTTCTTGTGCGCTTTCCTTGAGAAGGTCAAGTAAGTCCATTGATTTACTATTGTTAGGTACTTCCAAAGACTCCAAGTGATTTAGCATTAGTTCATGGCAGAAAAGATGTGTAAGCTGAATTAAGCAAAATAAACCCTTTTAAAAGGTTATTTTTTTTTTTCCCCTTAGCATAATTCTATTTAAAACAGGGCTTCTGCCAGCCTATTATCACAATTTTTAAATGACATAACTCTGCTGAGAAAAGCTGCTATTGAGACTTGCCATCATGACCAAAAGTTCCCATGGCGCTTCTTTGGTTTTGTGCTCCAAAGTCACTTAGGCACTGTAAACTTACTAATTTTACCCCTTTTCACAGTCACTTCTCACTTTACCTTTTCTCATGCTTCTCGTAGTTAGGAAAGCAAGTCTATGCCCTCAATTAATATCTCTTCTATGCCACTGAAACAGAAGAATATCTCTTGACGCTCTCATTCAAGAAAGTAGGTTCAATGTTCAACATGGCTTAGTGATCTGCTATGGCATAGGTCTCATCTTGACTCTCATATTTCCTTTTATATTTACATTTTCTTAGTTGTAAACTGTTGCTTGGCAACGTGGATATGGATTCAGCACATGGTATTGTGTCTAGCTTTGAAAGATTACTTTTTTTTCATTTGACAAACAGATTTGATTTCCTCAGTGTTTGTAATGTTACAGAAATGTTCCCATAAGCTTTTATGAAATATGTAGAATATTGTAGGCACTGAACTAAATTATGGATCTAAGTTATGGAACTAAAAAATTAAGGTATAGAAAAACACAGCATATATGTAGAGCCTGTGTTGCTCTTAGTTCATGCTGACCAATGCCAATCAAATTTCTGAAACATGTACTCTCTATCCATAAAATGTGGAACCAATTTTCCACTACCCGGAATATTCAGATTAGGGTTTGGTTCAAATACACTCTAACAAATAAATTTGTTAAACTACTCCTAGCAATAAACAGTGTTTTTGTTGCCCATGAAACTAGTGATAAATAGGTGAAGTTATTAAGAGTCTTGCCCTTGACTTTAGAATGAATCCTGAATGAAAGGATATTAAATGGAAATGTGTATATAACATTTTAAACAAGGGATCTAGCCCTACAATTATTGTGCCATTTACAGAGGAATAGCTAGAAAATATATTAGCATACATGAGCCACGTAATTTACTGTTTTAGTTGGAAACCTTTCAATTACCCAGCTGTCACAGAGAAAGGCCTTGCTATGTATTAACTGATAAATCATGGTAGGTTATGCTCTATTATCATAAGTTACCATTGGTTCAGGACATCAAAGGCCTGAATACACCAAGGAAAGCAATAAAAAATTCCAGATGGAATCATACTGCCTTGCCCTATGTCTTGCATATCACTTTGAAATGTTAACAAGGTACTTCTCAAATGTCAGTTATCAAACAACCTTTGTGAAATATGATTGCAAGACAGAAGAGCATGTACTTCATGAAGTTATAATTTATTTTCCAAAAAAGAATCAGGTATTGGGTTTGCATTACTATTTCCTAAAATTTATGTCATCCATGTGCATTTGTGTATAATTTAATTCTGGAATGTATTTTGCAATATAATTTTTGAAAGATCTTGTCAAATAACAACCTATTGCGTTATTGTACTATAGAACGGATATTTAAATTTTCTAGATAACTCCACATGTTATTATTTTTTCTGTAGGCCATTAACACTTATTTATTTTCAAAGCCTTTTCTACCAGATTTATAGCCAAAAACCCCCAAAACAGTATCTCAATATTTGCAGATGAATGTGTAGTTTTAGTGATAGACCAGTGTTTGCAGAGACAGGCATAGAGGTGCTGATAAATTTCGCATGTGGTATTCATTGGTGGTAACCATAGCCACAGTTCTGAAACCTAAAGCCTGATTATGATGTCTGAAGGGCTTTGCATGAGTACAAGCATTGTTTTCAGTAGTTTCACCCAAAGTAGGTTAAGAGTCCTATCCTAACCCTTTCTTCTTTGCAGACTTACAGTTAGATATAGATATTGTGTTAAATGACACATTTTTACTTAAAGTGTGATCCTCTCATCACAGTTTTATGCTTTTTCTCTCCAGTATATTCTGGATTGCATTTGTTTTTAGCTTTATGCATTGGTTACTTGTATTTTTAAGCAAATTTCTTATGCAGAAGGCAATTACACACCTAGGGTGCAGATCACCCCTGGGCCTCATTCTTATTTTTGTTAAGGCTAATCTCTGCCAACTCAGTACAATAAAGGAGCCATAAAAGTGCTGCTCAGTGAGAATCAGGCCCACTTGAGCAGAGAAACTAAGCAAAATGTAATGGTCCTGATCTAATGGCTTCTTCTGGTCTTCGTATCTGTGAGTTCTCTCGCATTGTTTTAAAGTTCCTCCTCCACATGGGTCATTGCAGCTTAAAGAAATCTCAGCAATGTTTACGCTGAGAGAAGTTAAGTCTTTTTGTGACATAGCAAAACACCAAGAGATGGTAAAGAAGCCACTGGCTGCGCATTTTTTTAAGATTTCCTGTACCTCCTTGTTTTGAAAGTGATTTAGGAAAAAAGTTGTTACGACTTGCACTCTTAACTTCACTCAAATTGGAATGATCCCTTATGCCTAAAGACCACTTCAGATCAGACTTCTGTTGCTTTATGTTACTGACATAAAACCTCATCCATTAAAATGGTAGAATATGTGAGTTGGTGTTTACTAAACTCATTCAAATTCCGCTTTGGGTCTTGACTGAATATAAGAATTTTTTACTGAACACTATCAGGGAGAGAATGCTGGGTTTGGTGAGCTTTGGTTTGGGCATAGTAAAGCAAGCTCTGTGTATTTGTGATACTAAATCTGTCATGTTTGTGTGGATGACAACACAGAAATCAAAACAATGCCTCACTGCGGGAATTATGGTCACTTACTTAAAATGTCTAACTCCAAGCACTGTACAACTCAAATAGTTGATTTAAAATGAGTTGAGTGCATAGACATACATTCTCTTTTGAAAATGATGCTTCTAAATCTGTGGAAATGCGAAATACAAGCTGCTTCAGCAAAAGAAATATAGCAAAGGAAATCACTGTTTTCACATTATTTTGTGCCACCAAATGTGAATGTATTCCTGTGTAGACCTGCTCTGAGTCTTGTAAGAGATTCGTGATTTGCTGCAGCAAAGAATCCTCTAGTCCAGACTTCTCAAATCTTGTGATGTATATATTGTAGATTAGCTCTGTCATTTCAGCACATTTATTATGGCACACTGTTTTCAAGAAGAAGCTGGCTTTGAATGCTGTAGAACAAGCAACGAAATGGTCAGGTTGCAAGGTCTTTGACACAATTTCTTCCTTCTGATGACAACGAACCTTTCTAGTGATGTTCTTTGGTAATCATTAAAGTGTGTGTCTACCTCCTCAAACGGCTGACTGAAAGAACTTCATGTTTATAGCCTATGACACCTGAATTACTCTGAACTGCGTTTTAGAAGATGAAGGGCTTATAAAGCTGTTCTATAATTCAGTTCTGTGGATATCTATGGGTAATACGTGAGTGCAAGGGATGAGCTAGCCATCACACATTATATTGTCTGAAGGGAGGCACTGAATTAATTAGAGGGATATGTCTTGATCTGAGCACAGAGCTAGGAAGGCAGTTCTGACCGGTGTCAGTGGCAAAGCTTCAGCTGATTTTAGGAGGAGGAGTATTTCAGCATATTGACCCTGCTTGGGTCATTATTCTAGGTCTGACTTGGTTTCCTTTGCCATATTTGGCTTGGTTTACTGAACAGGATGTTAAAAAAATTACTGAAATTACTGATTCTCTGGGGGATTGTGAATATTAATTTCTTTGTATTTTTGATTAATTATATGTGTGCTAATTATTGCAATTATCAGCTTGAAATGACTTTTCTTTCTCTGAAAAAAACAAACATAACATCTGTCATTTTAAAACCTTTGCACACACAGAATTTGCTATCCATTGTACAACTACAAATTTTATATTAGTCTCTCTAGATTTACTATAGAGCATACACTGAAGTCTGGAGATTTACGGCTTGTAAAAAAGTAAGAGTCTACTTAACTCTGTGCTATTAGACTAACGGAACCTTTCTAGGTGTGTATGGTTTTAAAATAGAGGCTAAAAATACAAATAATATTGTTAACATATCATCCTCACCTTTTTGTTCCATGTTCAAATTGTTTGTGTGTGTGCACAAGATTAAGATTCACCCCAAAGTTTCTGATTAGTCATATACAGACAAATTCTCTCCAAAGTAGTAAGTTTTAGTATTAATATATGCATTAATATTAAAAGTAACTGCTGAAATACATGTATTTTTGTTTCTTTAAATTTAATTTTGTGTTGTCTGACTTTTTAACTCACTTTGTTTAATTTTGCACCTCCTTAGAATACCTAGATAAGTCCATATATACTGATTTACTCATACTGTTTCCTTGTTTATACATCCAAAGATTAACTATATTATTTATGATTAAAAGTACTCTTCTACAGAAACAAGATGCAACATCTCCAGTGTTGTTTCGAATTATATTTCATAATGGTATAATAGGTTTAATAATTTCACAAATATATACAAAAAAGCACATGATAGCTGGTATACAGACATGTGAGATTTCCTATGGCATGCTACTTTTTTCAGACTAAAAACGCTGTAAATATATACTCATAGGAAA
Organism: Gymnogyps californianus; assembly: GCF_018139145.2. Classification (NCBI taxonomy): domain Eukaryota; kingdom Metazoa; phylum Chordata; class Aves; order Accipitriformes; family Cathartidae; genus Gymnogyps; species Gymnogyps californianus. Next base: position 9,154,938 of record NC_059471.1, on the reverse strand, counting down.
TAAATACATATAAATGTATACATATATAGATACATACATATATGTCTATACATGTGTTTACGTGTACTACATTTTCCATCAAGTGAATGGTTTTACTTAAACCAATATTTTTACCCATTTCTGAAATATTTTTAAAGTAGTAAGGCTACCTCAGTTATCTATTCATTCATATGACTATGTCTGAATTTATCATAAAAATTGTTGTTGCATATCCATAAAAGCAGTGCCTGGATGTCTAATGGAGAATCATTCCATTACTGGCAGCCCCAGTAAATCATTGACACAAGATAATTCTGATTCAGAATAAGCTATTTTTCTCCTGGTGGACTTGATATAATGAAAAATCCTCTCAATCAACGCAAGCAAAGTCAATCGTGAGTAGAAAAATAGCATTGGCTTGTATTTATGGTCATATCGTGCTGCTGTAGAACAAACTGAGGATCTTCCTGCATTCAGGGTCATCCCAGACATGTGTCCATTTCAGATGCATGGGATGCACAGAAAATAGCTTTGTGACAGTGTTTCAAGACAGTAGGATTTTGCTTATCATTTCTGCCAAGACCTGATTTCTGTACATGACTTTTTTTGGTATTTGCTTATATAGGTTTAGTAGGTACATAACATTGCATTGCATTGTGCATTACATTTTGGTGCCTGAGAAGCTATACTGAAGTCAGGCATTTGGGGGAAGACAAAAATCAGTATTTTCACAGTAAAAATACATATTTGATTTAAAAGTTTTAGAGATGAACCATTTTTTTCTTTCCTGTTTTTCTGCTATTGCTGACATTATGTAACTGGTGTTTTTTAGGCTGTCATTATGAGAAGTTTGCAGTTTGAGGAGCTTAGAGTGAATTATAAACATGAGTCAACAGGATTAATATTGTTGAAAAGAAAAGCTGCTGCCATATTTGGAAAATATACTTCAAGGATGTGAAGCAATCTTTCTACTCTATAACAAAGCAGTGATGGAAGCAGTTCTGATGTCTGATGGCCAATTCCCAAATAAATTTCAGGTTTTTGCACAGCACACACCCCTTCCTTTGGGTTTACTCTCTCTTTTGGCAGTCCTTATCTAATGTGAAACCTGAAAAAAAATGGTTCCTGCTCCTCTTTTCCCAACATGTTGTCATGAAAAGAAACCATTCATCAAGCTTTCTTCCTCTTCCCACCCCCTTATTAAAGGTTTAGCAGTTCCTCCAGGTAGCTATAGGCAGAAGACTGGGGACAGTGTGGGAACTGCCTGCTGACTTCAGTGTGGGAATGTGGACAAGCATGAGAGGGTCCCCAGCTCGGGATAGGACGTCCCTATGTCTATACGGATCACAACAGGACAGTTCATCGCTGCCCTCTCATTTTTAGTCCACAGAGCTCTCATTTTAGTGCCCATCAGCAGCCACCAGGTCACATCCTTGACACTGTTTGTCAGTGCTTTCAGAGCATCCCAAGGTAGCACTGAGTCTGCAGAGACAAGGACCAGCTGGGCACTTTCAGGAAGAATGAGATCCAGAATGACAGCAAATTTAGAAAACAGCTCTTGAAAGGAAAGTTGGAAAGAACTGGGTTTATTTAGTCTAGACAAACCTGAAAGTCTATGCAAATGGTTGCTCTAAAACAAAGGCAGTAAAAATGTGAGGGACTTAAATTGTAGCATAGATTTACATTACATCTTAGGAAAAACAACGTTAAGATCTTATAAAGTTGTCTAAAGGCATCCAAAATGCCTTTCTTCCTGGTAATATGTCAAATATGTACCTTCTCCTCACTAAAGAATTATTCAGGAATCAAGACAGCATACTGCACAGGTTGAATATCCTTGGTGTTTTATGGTATAACATTCAATCAAATTTCTCTTCAGTTTAGGGGACAGCCCATACAATTTACATGTACGGGATATAACTTCCTCCAGTCAGTCTGATTAGCTATGAGAGCTTGCAAGCATGAAGAAGGGGCATCACACATTGGAAACTGTATTTTGTTGCAGACCAGAATACAGTCAGGCTGAATTACTTTGCAGCTCTGAACTACAGATGCAGACAGCTGCAAAACTCTCTGTTTTCATGCAAATTAGATGTTGCTATAGACTACCAATCTCAAGTTGCCATCACAACCTTTCTCAGCTCGGGGAAGTTTGGATACTCTGCAAGTAATTAGTACCGGTAATCCCCCGTGCAAGGTATCTGCCAAATTCACTGCATAGCTACGTCTTCTAGATATCATCTTCTAGAAAACAGTGTGTCATACTGCCTAAAAATAATCAGTTCATTTCTTTCCTTTGAATTACCCTTAAATTCATTTATCTTTATAATATGCATGAAAAGAAAGACAAAGATGAGGAATTGCAATCTAAAAAAAGCCAGGCAGCAAGACAAGAATTCATTGCGTACACAGTTATTATAAAATGAACTCATCTAAATGCAACAATTTACAGCTGCTCACCAAAAGCAATTCCACCCCCCTGATATTAACCGAACAAATTTACCTTTGCAAGACTGGCAGCGCTTTGCAGAAGAGCACGAGGACTCTTTAATATTTTTAGAGCTTTTAAGATATAGAAAAACACCCTGAAAGAGCAGAGAAATACAATGAAAGGAAAATTAAAGACAGCTACTCAGTCAACAAACTCCTACACAGGTGGAGAAAAATTCACAAATATATTCTCAAATGCTATCGGTCAGATTTTTGGCAGGAGAGTGATTACAGTGGGCAGAACAGCAGTTTCCATCATCATTATGTGGCCTGCAAACAGATTTTTGCATAACAAAAAAAGACCAGTCTACAGCCTAATGAATGCACTCATTAACTATAATAGCTTTAGCTATAGATTGAAGAGGGAGGGACTTTAGAGAAAAAGAAATCAACTCGACTAATCCCAAGATATTGCTGCATTTTCAATTTAGCAAATAAGTGGAACTGTTTACAAAAGGGAGGGTGGGGAGTCTATTTTTGTTGTATACATGTATCTCTTAGTATTTTGTCTAATCTTAGAAACAGTGGTTTAGAAATGCATGCTGAATATTCCAGGCAGTTTTCACAAGGATCCTAAAGCTGCATTCCCCAGCTCACTGTTACTGACTCATGACATTTCACTGATCACAGTTTGTCCAGAACCAATAACTGGAAAGTTACTTTTGGGATAGTGAGTTATTTAATGGACCAAACTTGTAGACGTGTCTCTAGCTTTCTATGCTGTATCCCACTGGTGTAAAAAGACAGAGCATCTATGTTAGCTGTAGAAACAACATGTAACATGGTGAGGAGCTGTTGCAGGAACATCTCTTCCAGTTGGTCGTCTGGATGTCCACCTATCTAGTTGCAGTTGGTTTAACATTAGTCCTCTCCCTGCTTCCCTCTCCCACCCAGGACTGGCAGCAGCTGTGAAGAGGCCACTCCACCATCCTAGGCAAGGAAACTCAAGTGGTATCAAAGGAGTGGTATCAAGTGGTATGAAAAGGAGTCTTAGTTCTAAAACCATAAACCGTGGCATCTTAGTGGGATTTGGGTGTGTCAGAGACAGTATGTACCTTTTTATTCTCAAAAAAAAAAAAAAAAAAAAAATCCCTGAGCCATTTCAGTGAAGTAGAGCAAAAAAGCATTCAAATAATTTTCAAATAACACATGTATAGCACAGAATTTGGTTTGGGTAGGTCAGCTGGCTCTGTATGGAATGCATTATGTCATGAAGAAATTTGTGCGCACTTTGGGAAAGACCAGTTTAAAATATCCACATTTTCACTTTACCATTTATCATCATTTGTTATTTAAACAATCCAATAAATTCTTAATACCACACACCCTTTAAGGAGGATGTTTTCACATTTCAACATAGCAGGTGTATAGAAGGAAGAAAATGTACTTTAGATCTTTCCCCATAAATCTTGATATCTTGATAGTATATACCTGATACCTTGATAGCATATCCATGATTCATTTTTTTAAAATGAGCAGCTAACAAAAGTCTCCCCACTGGCCAAAAAGTCATATTTGCAATTCACTGTTGCTTAACTTATTCGTACAATAAAATTAAAAGTAAGTTTATGGTCAAAGTTTCATATAATACAGTGACTGAAAACGGTTGCAGCAGTTTCGGGGACTGCCAATTTGCACAGTGTCACCTGGTTGCTCTGCCCCTTTTTTACTATCCAACATAAGCGCTCACTAAATTGTGAAATGCATTATAATTATTACTCTTCAAATCACGGGTGGTGTATCTTTCTCTATATACTTGACTCTCAGAACAATAAAGTTCCGATTCTGGTTCATACTAACAGGATGCTGCATGGAAAGACAACAAAAACGTAACAGGCATTGGCATTGTTCAGGAATACTTAAATCTGAAGCTGTCCTTGAAGGTTATTGTGGTACTGAATGGAAAAATAATCAATTATAGTATCTATTTAATCCCTTTATCAGCGTATCTTTGAAACTTTTTTAGTCTAACTGTCCTTCAAAAGTTGCAGACTTTCGTTACTTCCTTGGAAGGCTTCTCAAGAATCTGAAAACATTCATTGAAGTCAACATTATAAAGAAAAATCTGAACCTTATAGTTGAGATTTAAGAAATGACATGAACAGTATAAAAGACTTCGAATGTTTGAAAATAAAACCTGTGTCCATTTAGTATGTAGGCATGTCAACTTGTGCAATCACTTTGCTGTTGTTCGGATCTGATGTCTTATCATTGACTAATTGGCATTAGAGTTTCAGTTCCCATGACTGAGGTGATTTGGACCACAAAAGTAACAAATCTTACATATAGGGCCAATAATACAGAATTGCTGCTATGGATATTCAAAAATGAGCGAGTGGCCTTAAACTGCCAAACCTGTGTTTACTTCAGACTGTTGACCAAAGTGTCTAAATTAGGGAACATAGAATTTCTTTTCTGTTTTAAAAACAAAGGATTATCTCAATTACACTGAGAGATAGTGTTATTTGGGGAATATATCTAAAACCCTTCCTTTCACCCCCAAAAAGAGATAAAACAGTATCATTTTCATTTAGACTAATTTTGAGAAGACTGAGAATTTTAAAAGCAATAGAAACAAGCATTTCCAGTTCAGAGAAAAAATGTCTTTTCATTTAAAATATCTTGACTGTGTAAAATGTTAGCTAGCTCTAATTAGGAGAATTTTTCCCCCTGTTTCTTCCATCCTGTGCATGGGGAAGTGTTTTTCTGCATGGTTCATTTAGGTGCTTCCTCTCTAGAACAGGAACCCTGATTCTGCTGAGCATGGGTTTGTGACCCACTGCACACTCCTGCATACTCCGACTGCATCACTGGAATTAGCTGTGTGTACAATCAAACACACGATTAATCCTAAATCAATTTCTGTTGTTTGTTGATGCTTCCCATAGCAACTGCAGAGAGAGAAAAAATACAGTAACGAGAAAAGAAGTAAGGTAAAACATCATGAGAAGCTGGGGAAACTGTGAGGGAGGGGCATTATTTTAACGTTCCAACCGTTCTTTCTCTAATCCACTGATTTTTATAAAATCATAATTCCCAGACATATGTCAAACCTCAACATAAGCTAATACAAATATAAGGCAGAGTGGATGTCAAGAAGTCAGGTAGCCTACTGTTGTCCCTTCGCTGAGGCAAGGTCATTTGTATCAGAGGGATGTTTGTCTGTCTTATTCTCTAACACCCCTAAGAGTCTCCAAGCTATTCTAGTTCCTCATACTCTTTACTGTGAGGAATATTTTCCTGGTGTCTAAAATGAGTCTTTCTCCTTCCAGTTTAAGCCATAAATGCTTACATCAACGTGATAAACAATTTATGATCATTTTGCTGCAGCTTTTTATGTATCTGAAGACAGTTATCACGTCTCTTCCCCAGTATTGTGTTTGGTTCTTTAGGCTATAAATCTTTAGCTAATTCAATCAAGCCCGTTTTCTAGGCTTGATTCAAAAACCTTCCCAGTTTTTGGTTGACCTTTTACCTCTGTCACTAACCACTAGCTTTTCCTTTTGTGAAGTTTGCTACAAAAAGCTATCCTGGATTTGTTTTTAGTACCTTTCTCCCTGTAGTGAACTGCACTTTCTTTACTCTTCCTCTCACAATAAAATGGTTAGAGAATTGCTCTCTGTTACTTCTAATGTCCCTTCTTTGTTGCAGCTCTTTTTGTTCCTTGACCTTTCTCATTTTATCGCTATCTAATGTTTTTCTTTCACGTTGATCCTTGAAAATCTGAGCTTGCTTTTGCTTTTCACATATTTCCATCTTTGAGATGGGCACACTAATGTCTTACTGTATTTCCTATCCTTCCTCTGCATGGCACTTTTTAATTAAGTACTTTTTAATTCTTCAATTCCTTAGACATTCCTTACAAGAGATCTAACTTTAAAATTTTCTAGGCTTAATGAAGTCTGCCATTTTTCCTCTTTCCTCTTTTAAAAGTCACAAATGCTATTTTTCATGGTTGTTCTCACCCAGTTTACCTTTTGTCTTAACCTTCTCAAGCAGTCCCCACCTTCTGATTAAACACCTACAGAAGAGCCTCCTCTCTCTTGTCACTAGGTACAGCCTGTATCCAAGTAGTGTCACCTAGGCTTTCCAAGAACTTGATAAACAACTACTGCATTCTTCTCCTACCCCTCATTATCAGTAAGTCCTGTGCTTTGGAGAATGGTCTGGTAGCGGCTCACAAAAAGCTTTCTCCACATCATCTTCCAGATTTGATGGCATTAATCAGACACTTATGACAAGAGGGACTATGTACTTGTCACCTGTAAGCATGGCCAGTAAATCAATAGCCCTAATTCCTTCCATGTTCTGCATCTCTGAACATGTGAATGAAAGCCTGATGCATGAGGCAACACCTCCTTCCTACTCCATTTGCCTGCTTTTCCTGAACCCATTAAATCTTTTTTATATTATCTATTTATTTATGTGTGCCTAATGATCTCTTCTGAGCAACTGTTGTCTCACATGAATCTTACCATGAAATTAAGGTTTCCACAGTCTCTCATCTAGTTTAAGTTGGCAGTAGTTCTCTTCCTTTGTCCTGTTTACAGTGATGTGCAACTCTAATCATTTGCTAGTCCTGTAGAAGGTGTCAGTCAGCTCTGCAAATCCCTGTTATCCCTGACGAGCAGAATGACATCAGTAGCATACTCCATGCTGTTGGTCATCATGCTACTTACCAAGCAGATGTGGAGCGCTCTTGGAGCAATGTCCATCTTGTCTTTTTGAAGATGTTTTGTGGAATTAAATGCTTAGGTCATTGTTGATAGGGATTGACTAATTTCACCTTTTTGTAAATGTTTTTCAGGAGGGCTAGCAATTTCTTGACTGCATTGTATGAGCCCAAAGCAGCCATCACCATCATGCATATTGAATGGTCTTTGTAGTCACTAAGTGTCTTTCTGATGACCCTCTTCATAATGCTTCAAGCACGAGCTTGCTCCTGTGCCGTTTTTCACCTGAATATTCTCCTCCCTCCATGGTGATTCTTTCCAGAAGAAACAAAAAGACTTCATTGAAACAGGTGGAGATTTCTTTATAACAGATGCAGTCCTGCATTTCATCTTTCTTGGGTATCAACACTTTATTGTTAAAGATTGCTTTTCCTTCCTGCCACAATCCCTGTATATGACAAGCAAAGTGGATTGAAGTCGGCACAACAGTGCCACCCATCTGGGGAAGCTCTTATTGGTGCTGGCTATTTCACATGGAAGATGGGAAAGATGAAAAAGATGGGAAAGGACAAAACACAGAAAATCCAGGAAGCCACATTCAATTTTCTCACATTTTACCATAGCAAACACAATCCTAAAAAGTCTGCTCCTCTATCTTCTATGTACATACAGTATAACAATACTTACTGGTCCTACAGTGACAGTCTTACTTGTTCAGGTATACCCAGCTAGAGGAGTGTGAAGACTTATTCCCTACCATTAGTATCCACGGTTGTGGGGGAGGAAGCAAGCAGGGTGCTCATGATCTGTGATCACAGCTGTGCAACCCACTCACTTAAATAGGGTCTCATCTGCCTCTACTTTTCTGTTCAGATGTTTAAAGGTAATTGTATGTATAATAATGATCTAAAACATTGAATTATTTTATTGTGTTTATATTTATTCATTGCTATATTTATTCATTAATAAATTTTGTAAATATTTGTGGCTCTGTCGTGTCATTTATTGGAGCCTTTCTGTGATATAAAACTATGTTGCGATTTACTGTAGGTAAACTAAACAGACCTTTAACAAACGAGCAGAACTCTTCCCCTCTGTTTGCTGAAGGATATTTTTTCACTAAAATCTCTGTCACCCTGGCATACACTTCAAAAAACAGTAGCTGGGACAATGTATGTATGCAAATAAGATCTGATAGCAGATAAAGATCATTATGATAATGGCCTTCCTATTTCAGGTTTATCTCTTGCTAGTACTGCAACAGTAAAAGCCACTTTTCCCTTTTTCCTTCCTTCAGTGATTCCTTATTTTCTTCGGTGCGCAAGAATTTTCTTAAAAGGTATTCTTTTTTTTTTTTAGAAACATCATTAACAATGATATATTTTGTTAGATACAGTATGGTTATTGTCACACCACCAGCCTTTAAGGAAAATGCACCAGACATTAGTCTGACAGCCAAGAATATAAACACAAAAGAACTGGATAAGGGGAAAACACATCATGATCCTGCAAGACAATTCCCCATCGGTTGAATGTGAGTGTAATATTGAGGGCAGCCAGATCTGCACATGTCATAGTCCTCTTACCTTGTTGACAGCTTTCTACCCTGGCAAGCTGATGAATGAGATACATGAATTACTGCGTACACCTGACAGACATCTCAGCAAGGGGCTTTTGCTTTTGGTGCTGCAGCTGTGCAACTACTGCTTTCTTTCACAGCAAGGTGTCTTCACGTGCAACTCTATCTTTAAGTCTTGGTGGGATCACTTTAAGGACGTTTGCCCATTGGTTAATGTATTGGGTTTGCGTGGCAAGGTTTTGGTAGTGGGGGGGGCTACAGGGGTGGCTTCTGTGAGAAGCTGCTAGAAGCTTCCCCTATGTCTGATAAAGTTAATGCCAGCGGGTTCCAAGACGGACCCGCCACTGGCCAAGGCCGAGCCCATCAGCAACAGTGGCAGCGCCTCTGGGATAACATATTTAAGAAAGGGAAAAAAAGTTACAGGGGAGGAGCAGTTGCAGCCAGAGAGAGCGGAGTGAGAATATGTGAGAGGAACAACTCTGCAGACACCAAGGTCAGGGAAGAAGGAGGGGGAGGAGGTGCTCCAGGCGCCAGAGCAGAGATTCCCCTGCAGCCCGTGGGGAAGACCATGGTGAGGCAGGCTGTCCCCCTGCAGCCCATGGAGGTCCACGGTGGAGCAGATATCCACCTGCAGCCCGTGGAGGACCCCACGCCGGAGCAGGTGGATGCCCGAAGGACGCTATGACCCCATGGGAAGCCTGCGCTGGAGCAGGCTCCTGGCAGGACCTGTGGACCCATGGAGAGAGGAGCCCACGCTGAAGCAGGTTTGCTGGCAGGACTTGTGACCCCATGGGGGACCCACGCTGGAGCAGTCTGTTCCTGAAGGACTGCAGCCCGTGGAAGGGACCCATGCTGGAGCAGTTCATGAAGAACTGCAGCCCGTGGGAAGGACTCACGTTGGAGAAGTTCGTGAAGGACTGTCTCCCGTGGGAGGGACCCCACGCTGGAGCAGGGGAAGAGTGTGAGGAGTCCTCCCCCTGAGGAGGAAGGAGTGGCAGAAACAACGTGGGATGAACTGACCAAAATCCCCATTCCCCGTCCCCCTGTGCCGCTCGGGGTGGGAGGAGGTAGAGAAAATAAAGAGTAAAGTTAAGCCCGGGAAGAAGGGAGGGGTGGGGGGAAGGTGTTTTAAGATTTGGTTTTATTTCTCATTATCCTGCTCTGATTTGACTAGTAATAAATTAAACTAATTTTTCCCCAAGTCGAGTCTGTTTTGCCCGTGACGGTAATTGGTGAATGATCTCCCGGTCCTTATCTCGACCCACGAGCCTTTCATTTTATTTTCTCTCCCCTGTCCAGTTGAGGAGACGGAGTGATAGAGCGGCTTTGGTGGGCACCTGGCATCTAGCCAGGGTCAACCCACTACAGTTAAAAAGCAACATCATCTATTTCTAATAATCAGAATCACCTAATCACCTAATCAGAATAAAATTGGAAAGCACAGTGTCCATGCAATGGAGAAAAAAAGAACTTGTGTAGTGATCTGTTAAGGATATCCATGTCCCACTTAATCTGTTTGGATTCTTTTGTAATCATTACTGGAATACTGTTCACCTGGACTTATTTTACTACCTGTGAGGAAGCTGTTCTTAACCACTCGTTCACCTAAATATCCTATACACCCCACTGCTAACACAAAGAACCATTCCTCTCACCAGCAGACAGTCCTGCATTGCGTTAGTGGTAACCTATGCACCTCGCCACGTCTGTGGGTGAGAATGGAGATTATACCGGACTTCATTTGGAGCTCCTTGTTACAGCCAATTTCTGGTGCCAGAGCATCTTTCTTCAGTTGAACCAGAAGATTTTATCTATGGGTAATACCATTTTGAACCTTTCATAATGCAACCACCAATGGAGTACAATGATATTGCCAGCTGCTACAGTAAAATTAAGCCATTAGGAGAAGAAAGAAGGTCTGAGGAGGGACAGGCAGGACTGTGAAAGTAACCAGGTATCTCCCTCTCTGTCCCCTTCTCCCTCATCTTCACACCCCTTACTGAGTTCAGAGGATTTCACAGGTCTAATATCCCAAATACATCTATATCATCCCGTCATCAACATCCCATAAGTGTTGTTACTCTATTGTGGGTGCACAATTTAAATATCACACAGTACCGCTGCTTTTTTGTATTCATGCAAGCCTGTTTTCCTACTCCACTTTCACTGGCCTTTAGATATTAGTTTAGCATTTGCTTTGCCACCTTGTCTGTCTGAGGCTTTGTTATCTCTACATTGTTGTCTCTACAATACACACTTTGAGTACATCTTTTATATAACACTCCTAAAAGCCTTTTGCCCAAGAAGCTAAGCTGAAGTACTTATTTGAATGAAAAGCAGCTCTGTTGAATTAAGAAGTCCTTCTGTGGAAAAGTTGAGAAGAAGAGTTATGTAATATGAAGTTGTTATTTCTATCTTTTTTAATAACTTAAATTTATAAAATGGTATCTCTGTTGCAAATCTTCTTAGAGGGGATAACAATTCATAAAGTAATACTATAAATTTTATAGCACTTTGCTGGATTAGATCTACAGAACTGTTCCTCTGAAAAATGATAAAGAAATTAATTACAAGAAAACAGTTTTTTTCTAAATTGTTTATGAGACAACTCATAAAGCTGGGATACTGACAGCACAGCTCTAATTCTCTTACATTCTATTCAGTTTTTTTTAAAAAAACCCACACTACAGAAAACCTATCACTTCCTGCATTCATAAAACCTGTCAGATTTTATGAGGATGGATAAAACTGCTTAAAAACTTGCCGAAGATTAAGATGAATGTTTCAAAGAAAAGGTTAAATCGCTCATAAATTTAAAATACCTTCTGCGGCTTTTATCACAAAACAACCCATAAATGGTTCTAACTCTTTGTCCAGTAAATAGTCCTGGTGGAAGGTGGGGAGTGTTTGCCTGTACTGAGCCTTCTGAGTGTGGCTGGGAACATTAACAACTGTGTTCATCCCTAATTGGATCTAAGCTTGAAGGTACATTTTCCAAGTGCTGTATTCGAGCTGAACATCAGTGCTCATCTTTCTCCTTTCATGAATGTATATTTTACTCTTTTGTGCTGAGTAAATTAGTGCATTTGAAATCTGAAGCATGTTTAATAGTCCCTTCATTTTCATTCCAGACACTGGATATTGTTTTTGCCCCTGGTGAAGCTGTTATTTATTGACATTGCAGCTGTGCTAATAAGATGTAGTCATGAGTCCAGGCTTCAATGAAAACTGCCTTGTGCAGAAGGAGTCACTGTCTGAGGTCTTGACTTGTGCACTGTGTGAGGACAGTTGAGTCCCCATGTAGAGAACAGGGAATGTGCTGGGGACCAAGTGACTGCAGCAGGCTTCCTGTGTGCTGTGCAATACAGGAGCAAAGTTTAAGCCAGGCAGCGAATGATCAAAATAGAACAACAGAACCATATAGATAAAGGTCACCTACATCAGTTACACTATGACTAACTTAAAATAGTTAGGGCTAGCTTTAAACAACTCATGAAGTTTTAAAATAAGACAAATTAAACTTATTTTTTATCCTTCAGTTATTCAACTTTTAGGATTTTAAGGTGCTCTTAGTCATTAACATCGGTGCCTTTTTAGAGGGGAAAAATCCCAATTGTCTGAGATTCTTCTACAATTCTCTGACTGTAAGCCCTGGGGCTTTTGAGAAAACCACAGAAATCTGCAATGCTCTAATGAGATATGTAGATTTTTAGTGGAGTTGAGTGAAACTTTGTAAATGTCAGTGCTTCCAAGAAAATCCACTGTGAAACCAGGGAGAGGGGACTTACCCTGAGAAGTTTGTGACATTTTGTTTGATTTGGGTTTTCAGTCACTTCTGGCTACTTGTGGTCAGAGTGTTGCAAGCAGAAAGATTAACAGAAGGGGATTAAAATTCTGTGCGTGGCAGTGTCACACAACTCCATAATACTCCAGCCATGAGCAACCAAGGAACAGGAGCAACACATGGATCTGCACGATGCTCTGCCCAGCTTCATTAGTCACGTCTGCAGAGAGGATTTATTGCTTCCAATGCAATGCCATACTGTCTCAGCACCTGAGCTCTGAGCTGGTATTTCTGCTTGAGCAGTGTCAGCCCATTCAAAATTTGCTTCTGGCTCTTTGTGCCATGCTCCGTTGTGCAGTATAGGCATGGTCTGCAATGCAGTCCTGCCCTTCGGACTGTAAGAGGTCCTGTCTGCAAGGTCACCTCCTTTCAAGTAAGAGTAGTATCAACCCAGTGTCAGTAAAACACTGAATCCGAGATTTTCTCCCCAGAGCTCAGTGAGGCTTAGCGAGATGCAGAGATGTGCTTATACACGGCAGATTTCAGGATCTGTGATTTTTAATGTTGTTTCAATTACCTGAAGTGGAAGATGAAGAATGTATCATCTAAGTAGAAGGTGCCAATGACGAGCAAACGTAAGGAAAAGGAAAACACTGAATTCTTCTACTAGAAGTATTACCGGTGCTTTACTAAACTTCATTTGGAATCATAGATGTGGGTGTGTGCTCTTAGGCTCTGAATTTTATTTTTAAGAAAGTTCTGTTCTTATTCCTTTGAATGGTTAATGTTGTCTCTCTTTCATTTATCCCTGCAGTGATGGCTGGGCAGACAGGTATGACGTGACAGACGGGTATCAGCGTGAAGCTGTCGGTGGAATAACAATCAAGCTCCAGTCTCCTGATGTGAAATGGTTTGATGATTACTACCTACAGCTTCGGCCAGAAACCAATCACCGAAATCCATGGTTTCAGGAATTTTGGCAGCACAGGTTCCAGTGCCGGTTGGAAGGGTTTCCTCAAGAGAACCCCAAATACAACAAGACTTGCACAAGTAAGTGAATTTATTACTTTTGCTGTACAAACCAGTGTGACTGAAGGTCTGGTGTGAACAGCTCACATTGGACTGATGCAGCCTGGTCTGGTGGAATAGTGAGTGGGACTGGAAGGAAAAAGGCTGGAATTGCAATCTTTGCTCTTTCCAAAATGATGACAACTGCAATTTTAAAAGTATTCAGATATCTAAAGAAACAAATAGGTAGTGCCTCAGTACCTAACTCCTCTCTATATTTGAAAACCTTGATGCTACTCTACCTCTGTAGGCATCTAAACACTTTCAAAAATGTTGTAACAGAAAATTCAATGCTTCTTTTCTGAAACAGGGCTAATTATATTGCTGTAGCTCACAGGAGCAATGAAAGAGTTAATATACTAAAAGTTATCTGAAGTCCATATGGTAATGATGATTATTTGTGTACTTCAGATAGAAGACTAGCTGGTTTGAAAGATTTCATTAGGTTTTCTTTCAGCCATGAGTCATTTCAGGAAATGCCATTTTGAGCTGATTATTTCATTAAATTGTACTGATTTTAGCAAATACTGCCACAACATTTTGTCATTTTTGCAAAACAGTGGTAAAAACTTTTTTTCCCAGAAAGATGTGGTGAGTTTTTCTGGTTTTTTTTTTTTTATTACTTCTGTTAGTTACTCTTTATTTTATGAGATGCCAAGCAGCACTAAGACAACGGGCACCCTGCCGGTGCTGGGGTATAAGGTGGTGCTGTGCTGGGCCTTAGCCCAACCACAGCTCTAAGCCGCAAAGCACCTTCCCTCCTAAAAATGTCAATATCTTCCACACACCCATGAGACCAAGAAATGGCTTTAGGGATCAAAGTCTCGGATTTACACAACACAAAACCCCACCTAAGTCCCACTTAACATTCATAAGTCTTTCGACTTGGACAAGGTCGCAGAGGGAGTTTGTGGCTGAGATGGAAATTGAATCTAGGAATCCCAAAATCTCAGTGTATACCTTAAACATTCAACTGAATTTTCTCCATTATTTTTCTTCTGATACCCTTCCAACACAGCCTGACGCAGGTTTTATTTGCACTATTGACAGGTACTGCACATTGAGCAGTATACTTCATTGATTTCCCCATGATAATGTAGATCTTTTCCCTCAGTTGTCAGTACAGTGGGCATGGCTGGATGCAGGCTAATAAAGACCTGGTTTCTATCACTGTGCTGTGTTAGCAACGACATTTCAACTTGACTTTTCTGGGTTTCTTTTTTTACTTACTTTTTACTAACACTGGGAGAATCTAATTTCTATTTTATGTGAAAGATCGGGAACTGTGAAATGTAGGTGCCTACAGAGTCTTTTATAGTGCCTAAAATACAATTCACCACCACAAAAAAATTATCTCGGGGGTGCAGGGAGATGTTATTTTAGACATCAGGTCACCCAGTCATGGATATGAGACAACTTAATCATAAAGCTTGAATAGCTCGGTTTGAACAGCACTCATCACTGGAAGGTTTCCCACAAAGAGACCCTGAATGAGCCACAGCTCAAATAGGTTCCTAAAACCTAGGATTGTCAAACATACAAAGAAATGTGCAAGAATTGCAATCTGCTGATTTGCAAATCATGAACAGAAAAAAGGACTAATTTCCCAAATAGATTGTTCTAATTACTTTTCCTTCAGCTTTATTGTCATGTTCAGTGCTGGGCCATGATGGCTATAGCAAAAGAATGAAAACCAAATTATAATAGCTTTAATTCTTTCTTGTTGCTGTAGGTGGAAAATGTTAATTCAGTTGTGGAGTTCCCCAGATTAACAACACTACGCACAACAATCGATTAAAACTGCCCATTTAATCAGGGTTTTCACACAGGAAGTTGTTAGTCATGATGTTGCTCAGTTTTATAGTTTTGATTTTGCTCTAGACCATCTGTCAAAATTTATATAAAGGAAATTCAAAGGTTGGCCAGAAAGATGACATGCAGATTTACTTAATGACAATTTTTTGTGTCATAAGTGCTAACACACCTGTGCTGTTTTTCTCATAATAGCCCCCAAACTAGGCAAGGGTGTATGATAAAGTGAAGAAATTTTGAAGTTAGACAACTTTGTGGATTTACTAGCAGGAAAGACACGAGTGAATTCGCTGAGAATTGCAGGAGTGAGACATTTTGATGTTGGGAGTTTAACCTCAAAATTAACATGAATTTTTGAGACTGTCATGGTAGGTTTTGTTTCTACCTCATTTTCTATCTTCCATATGACTTTGAAAATCATGTCTTTATATGGATTCCTACATTCATATTTGGTTTCTTAACTTCAAGCACTCAAAGTTTTGAGTCTTAAATTCCCTCAGTTCAGACTTCACCATTGTAAAGATGATACTTGCCCTCGATGGTCACAAGCATTTCATAGACTGTCCTGACAGTTTCTGCACGGTGATGAATACATTAATGCTGCTTCAGGTTTATCCTGATAAGAAAACAGGACTGTGTCCTTTAATTTATTTAACTGAATACTTTCTCTTATTCAGCAGCTGCATTAAAAAAAAAAAGGAAAAAAAAGCTAAAGGCGTTTCTCAGGATTCCAGTTAAAGAGATTGAGTTTATTGAGAAATGCTGGAGAGAAATAAAAATCTATTTTTGCACCAAAAGGCAAGCCATTCTTTACTTCTTGGGATAATGATAAGGAGATAAACATAAAGCTGATAGGTGTTGATAGATGAGGTCATTATTAAATGAAATTCTTTATATAGAAAGCAATAACCATTACTTTAGTGGAAAAAAACCTAATTATTCTCCACAACCTGGATGTACTATCATGAAAAAATAAACAATGGTGAACAGTATAAACAACTTATTTAAACAGCAAGAAAATAAGCACAAGGCGATATGGCTGAAATCTGAATAGATAATTGACTTCACCTATGCCCCAGGTATGAATGTAGTTGTTTAAACCTTTATATTTACTTTGCTGATCCTTGCCTAGTAAAATGGTAGGCTACATTCAGCTCCGTGACAGAAAATACATGAAGTCATAAGTCAATGAAGCCAGGTCCAGTGACTTGTGAGGGTTTTTTCATTTTTTAATATAAGCTATCCACAGACAGTGCCAAGCAGGTATTATTATGAAATAAAGACACAATTTAGTAAGATATGCATAATAAAACTGTGAAATCAGCCAAATAAAGAGAATCAAAAAACAATCCGAAATAATTTTTTCTCCATTCATTTCTATCAAGCACTAAATATCTCCATCCCTTCACATACACTTAGTTCACACTGAGATGAAAATTTTAGCATCAAGCCCACTTTTCGTTTGCAGATTTGAACATACTTACTTAATCCAAATGCGTGTCACTGCTGTTGCTAAATACTTTGATTTTCTGCCCAGCTGGAGCACTACAGAAAGTGAGAAGTTTGCAGACTTATCTGACTGGATTTTCAGTGTAATCAGTTCCATGCCACAGGAGAGCTGCTACAAGCCACCTCTGAACATCAAGAGTCAGAGCAAAGAATTTAAAATGCATCTTTAAAAAGAGACATGTAATGGCCTCCGAACATTAGGGATTTTGCAAGAATTGGATTTGGCTTCCCCTCTGGCACTAGTCAGATATTTTTTTATTATCTAAGACCACAATTCAGTAAAGTTCATAAATAGGTGTGCAAGTTGATCCAGATGAGTAACTCCACTCAACGACCATCTTCAGGTCATAAAAGGCCAATCCAATCCTTTGGTATTGATTGCCTTTGGACCTTTGAAGACTAGGTGTGTATGTGCTTGCTTTCTTACAGACAAGTGTCCCCACCAGAACTCAGATTCCTAGTACTTTTTCCTCCTAGTGAGAGTGTTTTACACATGCACCTTAACACAGAGCAGAAACAAAACCCAACGCAAGCAAAGTACGTTGTGAAACTCTGGCTCAACTGACGTTAGTGGAAAAAGTCAAGTCTTCAAAGTCACCAGGAGCGGAAGCATATTTATTACATTTACCTGTCTGTTAAATGAATCCTTTTGCCTCCACTCCTAAGTGATCTTATTTTTCCCATGCTGTGTAAGAGCCAGAGGCGTTGATGGAACGGCATTTTTTAAGGTATTACTTAAACACAGAGCAAAGCCAGAATATACATCCTAAGTATCTGTGATCTGAGTGTAAGACAAGAAAGAGCAAATAAATACAGGCTGATGCTGATGAAGCAGTGCAACATCTTAGTTTGACTGGCAGAGGTTACAGACTTTAGAAAAAAAAAGGTGGTTTCATGTAAAGGAACAATAGAAACAAGAATCTGAAGGAAGGTGATGGGGCATTTGTGCAGGTATTTACAGCAGGGTCCTGACATTAACTACTGTGATTCAAAGCAGCGAGGTAGAAAACACAAAGGGAAATGATGAAGGCTGGGTAATGACAGACAAAGATCCACCACAGACAGGACATAAAGGGCACTGAAAGTGAGGAAAGAAACTTAGGTCTGACATGCTTGGGAGCAAGGAGACAGTGGCAGGGTTTATAGGGAAGAATGTACTCAAGATGATGAACAGGGAAAATGAGGTTTGCAGCAGCATTCTGAATGGGTCTTAGCAGGATGCAGAAATCCAAATATTCCATTCATGATTTAACCAGGTGGCTTCTCTGAGATAAAAACACTTTTTCCAAGGGTGTAAAAATTGACATAGAAGAAGGATGACCAATATATCTCGGAGCAATTAAGAACAGGATTAAGAGTGAAAGAGTTTATGTGCAGAAAGGGAGATTAGGGAGATTTGGGATAAATACAAGAAAAGTTTTGCAGCTCAAGGTACAGAAGGGCACATAAAATGTAGATGCAAAAATTATCTACCTGTTTGCTGAATCTCATCCAGCTCCAGCTACTTTTAATGAGGTCAAAAGGACACACAGGAAGTCCCACACTTTCAGCTGAACAGAAATTTGCTTTAACAAATGGCCCTTTTGGGTTTCCAGATAGAACTAAGGAATAAAACATGACTGTCTAGTCTTTGCACTGCAACATGCTAATAATCTGTTGGTTAAATGTAAGCTGAAATGCCAAAGTTGATTTAATCAGAACTCAGCCAATAAAAAAATAAGTTCTGTCAGACCATAAGGGTATTTTCCGTATTTCAAGGAATGTGTCACATTTAAACCTCTTATTCACCAAACTTAGCATTCCTACACTTCTATTTTTAGATTGCAAATGAAAACAAAACAAAACAAAAGAAGATAAAATTCTTTTCTATTTTTTAAACAGTGAATTAAAGGGCATTTTAATTCTCCTGAATACATCCTGTCTGTCACTCAGTTTGACACTTGATATATTATGACTTATGCTTGGGCACTAGCAAGCTGAAGGATGGTCCAGCCCTGATTTTTATGGCCCACAATTCAGATCTGGAGCTTAAACACAGTTTATCACTACTTTTACAGTGATGCTGGGTCAGGTCCAGAAATTTCCAAAGGCAGATCAGCTGCAAGGCATGGATCCAGATCTGAATTTTCTAGAAGCCTGATATAATCTGAGCCAGGAGCCTACACAGACATGTCACTATTTTTTTGACTCACTTGGAGAAAGAAGCAGTGAAGCAGTGGAGAAAGAACTGCTATATCATAGAATCACAGAATGGTTTGGGTTGGAAGGGACCTTAAAGATCATCTAGTTCCAACCCCCCTGCCATTGGCATGGACCGCTTCCACCAGACCAGGTTGCTCAAAGCCCCATCCAACCTGGCCTTGAACACTTCCAGGGATGGGGCATCCACAACCTCTCTGGGCAACCTGTTCCAGTGTCGCACTACCCTCACAGTGAAGAACTTCCTTACATCTAAACAAAATCTACCCTCTTTCAGTTTAAAGCCGTTTCCCCTTGTCCTATCACTGCCTGCCCTTGTAAAAAGTCCCTCTCCAGCTTTCTTGTAGGCCCCCTTTAGGTACTGGAAGGCTGCTATAAGGTCTCCCCGGAGCCTTCTCTTCTACAGGCTGAACAACCCCAACTCTCTCAGCCTGTCTGGCCCTCCTCTGGACTCACTCCAACACATCCATGTCCTTCTTATGTTGGGGGCCCCAGAGCTGAACACAGTACTCCAGGTGGGGTCTCACAAGAGTGCAGTAGAGGTGGAGAATCACCACCCTCGACCTGCTGGTCACGCTTCTTTTGATGCAGCACAGGATACGATTGGCTTTCTGGGCTGCGAGCACACATTGCCGGGTCATGTTGAGCTTCTCATCAACCAACACCCCCAAGTCCTTCTCCGCAGGGCTGCTCTCAATCCACTCATCGCCCAGCCTGTATTTGTGCTTGGGATTGCCCTGACGCATGTGCAGGACCTTGCCCTTGGCCTTGTTGAACTTCATGAGGTTCACACAGGCCCACCTCTCAAGCCTGTCAGGGTCCCTCTAGATGGCATCCCTTCCCTCCAGCATGTCGACCGCACCACACAGCTTGCTGTCGTTGGCAAATTTGCTGTGAGGGTGCACTCAATCCCACTGTCCATGTTGCCAACAAAGATGTTAAACAGCACTGGTCCCAATACCATCCCCTGAAGAATGCCACTCGTCACTGGTCTCCACTTGGACATCGAGCCGTCGACCACAACTCTTTGAGTGCGACCATCCAGCCAATTCCTTATCCACCAAGTGGTCCATCCGTCAAATCCATGTCTCCCCAATTTAGAGACAAGGATGTCATGCGGAACAGTGTCAAAGGCTTTGCAGAAGTCCAGGTAGATGAGGTCAGTTGCTCTTCCCTTGTCCACCAATGCTGCAACCCCATTGTAGAAGGCCATCAGATTTGTCAGGCATGATTTGCCCTTAGTGAAGCCTTGTTGGCTGTCACCAATCACCTCCTTATTTTCCATGTGCCTTAGCATAGTTTCCAGGAGGATCGGCTCCATGATCTTGCTGGGCACAGAGGTGAGACTGACCGGCCTGTAGTTCCCCGGGTCTTCCTTTTTTCCCTTTTTAAAAATGGGGGTTATGTTTCCCCTTTTCCAGTCAGTGGGAGCTTCCCCAGACTGCCACGACTTCTCCAATATGATGGAGAGTGGCTTAGCCACTTCATTCGCAAGTTCCCTCAGGGCCTGCAGATGCATCTCATCAGGTCCCATGGACTAGTGCACCTTCAGGTTCCTTAGATGGTCTCGAACCTGATCTTCTTGTACAGTGGGCAGTTCTTCATTCTCCCAGTCCCTGCTTTTGCCTTCTGTGACTTGGGCGGTGTGGCTGGAGCCCTTGCCGGTGAAGACTGAGGCAAAAAAGTCCTTGAGTACCTCAGCCTTCTCCGTATCTCGGGTAATCAGGTCTCCCATTTCCTTCCAGAGAGGGCCCACATTTTCCCTAGTCTTTGTTTTATCACTGACATACCTACGGAAGCTTTTCGTGTTGCCCTTCATGTCCCTGGCCAGATTTAATTCTATCAGGGCTTTAGCTTTCCTAACCTGATCTCTGGCTGCTCGGACAATTTCTCTGTATTCCTCCCAGGCTACCTGTCCTTGCTTCCACCCTCTGTAGGCTTCCTTTTTGTCTTTGAGTTTGTTCAGGAGCTCCTTGTTCATCCATGCAGGCCTCCTGGCATTTTTGCCTGACTTCCTCTTTGTTGGGATGCATCGCTCCTGAGCTTGGAAAAGGTGATTCTTGAATATTAACCAGCTTTCTTGGGTCCCTCTTCCCTCCAGGGTTGTACCCCATGGTACTTTATCAAGCAGATCCCTGAAGAGGCCAAAGTCTGCTCTCCTGAAGTTCACAGGAGCTTGTTGTGCGCCCTCCTCACTGCCCTAAGGATCCTGAACTCCACCATTTCATGATCACTGCAGCCAAGGCTGCCCTTGAGCTTCCCATTCCCCACCAGCCCCTCCTTGTTGGTGAGAACAAGATCCAGCATAGCACCTCCCCTCATTGGCTCCTCTATCACTTGGAGGAGGAAGTTATCATCAATGCATTCCAGGAACCTCCTGGATTGCTTATGGCCTGCTGTGTTGTCACTCCAACAAGCATCAGGGTGGCTGAAGTCCCCCATGAAGACCGGGGCTTGTGAATGTGAGGCTGCTCCTATCTGTTTATAGAGGGCCTCATCCGCTCAGTCTTCCTGGTTGGGTGGCCTGTAGCAGACCCCCACTATAATGTCACCTGTCCCTGCCCTCCCTTTAATCCTGACCCATAAACTCTCAGCCGGCTCCTCATCCATCCCGACAGAGCTCCATGCACTCCAGCTGGTCATTGACATAGAGGGTGACACCCCTTCCTCGTCTCCCCTGCCTGTCCTTCCTTAAGAGCCTGTATCGTTACACTCCAGTCATAGGAGCCATCCCACCGCGTCTCCGTGATGCCATTAAGATCATAGCCCTGCAGGTGTGCGCGTGTCTCTAACGCCTCATGTTTATTCCCCATGTTATGTGCATTTGCATAGAGGCATTTAAGTTGGGCCCCCAGTGAAGCCGACTTACTGGCTGGAGTGGCTGGAATTCCTTTGTGCTGCTCTTCAGGTGCTCTCCTGGGGACCTGTGATCCCTCTCCAGGCTCTGGGTATCTATTGCTGGCACTGGCATCAAACTGGTAGGAGTGGGATGGATTGAGGTTCCCCTCCCCCGGCAGCTTTAGTTTAAAGCCCTCTTCACCAGCTTGGCAAGCCTATGATATGCTCTGTTATACCTATTTGAAAGACTTTTTGATATACATTGGTCCTGATTTTAACACACCTGTAACTCAAACCCTTGAATAACTTCAGTCTTCTCACTGCTGTCAGGGAATTCATCAAACTCCTCCAAAATCTGACTACAAAGCTACATCTATTTTTCCTTCACTTTATGCTCCCTGCCTTCCTCCTTCCATATATTAGATATATTTGATGATATACCATGCTACTGTGGTTTTATTCTTTATATTATAATTCCTTTTCTCACCGCCTTTCTGAACCTTGAAAACTATCTGGAAAAGATTAATACTATTGTACGGGTAGACCATGTCTCTCCAGCCTTAAGAATAAAAGTAAATTATAATTAAATGTATTCAGATTACATACATTTCTTATTAGATGGATGAATTGGAGTAGCTCCTGTCATTCTTTTGTCTCAGCAGTTTGACTTCCTATATAGAATCAAGTAATTCATATAAGCATGTTTGCAAGTACAGAAAGTTTTCTGTCAGCATTTAACATGCTTTTGCGTCTGTAGCGGTTGTGTTTCATTGTAATTTATGACCAAAGAAATTGAATTCTGTAGAAGGTGAAAGGACAGTCATGTTGTTAAGAAAATGGAGTGAAGAAATAGATATTTATTTACTCACCTTCTTATAGGACTTACTGTCACCGTTACTCTTTTTGCTGATTTTACTGAACTTGACAACAGAAGCCAGACTTCCACCGGTTTGTAGGCACCCAAGGATGCAGGTCAAGCTCTAGTCAGATTTGTGAGAGCTCTGAACGTGCCTTGCTCGTGTAGGCTTAAATAGACACAAAACACCAAAGTCAACTAAGTACTCGCAAAAAATCTTCTGAAAGTCCTCTCTGCATTTTAGCACACTGAATTTGGTCCCTCAGTCATTCTCAAATTTAACATTTTAGTGATAATCATTACAGAAAGTGTAACAGTGCTAGTATTGGCCTTCAGTTGTGAAGAGTGAAAGTTAGAATTGGTCAAAACCTTTGGCAAGTGGATTGCACGGGAAGATATTTGCTTGTCAAATTTGAAAAATGTTCCATAGCAGCATGTTGATTCAATGACACACACTTTGAAAGAAAAGCATCGAAATGACTCATTTTTTGTTTTCTCATTTCAATAACACTGAAGTGTTTTGTTTCAAGTTTATAATTTGCTTTTACATTGTTTCAGTGTTATGCTATGTTTTTTGCCTCAGCATCAAAATGGCATTTTCCAGTGTTGCCAAATCTCTTTTTTTGCCTCAGAATTTGCTTTTCAGAAAAAATAAAATCCAATCTTGAGCTTTTGTACTCATTTTGAATGGAAAAGGACATTTGAACTATATGAAATTTCCCATAGAGCAGAAAATATCTCTGTTCTTCTGTCCAAGAGGCTGTAAGAAATTAAATTAGGAAAATAAATAAATAAATAAACTATTACATTTGCTTTTTAGCAGAAAAATACACCTGGAACCTTACAAATAACAGAGAACTGAAAGTTACTTTTTTCTTTCACATTGCTTTAACAGAAAGCTCTGATGACAGATTTTGGAAAAGGTTCCAAAATAAGTCTTTTTCTGCATCTTTAAACAATGACAACTTAATTAGGTACGAACACTATGCTTTACCTTCGTCCATATGTACAACCTTTCCTCTATTTTATAAGACTCCACTCATTTCTTCACTGAAGAGACATGCATGTTTTGTGGGATGACTGACTTGGTGGCATGTCATCCAGAACATGCAGATCCAGGGAAGAATACTGATGTGTTCCCAAGGAGCACAACTGTGACAGCATGGACCCATGACAGACCTAACAAGTCACACACCATATTCCACAGCAGACAGGCACTACCATGTCTTTGTTGCAAAGATTAGCCTGTTGTCCTGATTTTTTTTTTGAGATATTCACTAAGGCAAAGCAAAAAAAAGGGGGAAAAACCCCATGTTTGCTGGTGGGCTTGAACTTCAAGTACTACTAGCAGAAAGTGAATGTGGGACATATTTGCTAGCAAAGCTAGGACTCATTTCTGTTAGCCTCTGATCTCTCAAAACAAAAATTAGCACAAAGAATCAATGAAGTCTTTAATGGCATGTATATGGAAACTATATAGAAACTAATTTGTGAATTAGGCATGGGGAAACATTGTGAGATAGTTGGAGACTGTAGGTTATATTTCTGGTTTCCTCTGTGATGTCCCCTAGGATTTTGTCATAAACAACCTTTTGATCACTGAAAAGTCTTCAAATAAAAAAAGCGAAACACTACCAATTTCCCTTTATTTCAATGTTAAACTCATTGCATCGAAAACAAACTGCTCTGCACTTTGAAAAAAATATTCTCCCATATTCTGTCTCATTTTTCGTTCTTTTGTTTCTCCTCAGAGAATGAAATAAGAGGAGGGCTGCCAGGACTGTAAAGTATTTTCACTCTTCCTTTTACCCTTTCTCCATTCTTTAAAATTCAAAGTATTCTCAGCTTTGGAAAAGGTAGAAAGCAGAAAAAGCATATTGAACCACGGTAATTTTGCACTCTTGAACATCCCTGCTTGATGAGGCTTTGTCCTGTTGCCAGCTGGCAAACAGAAAAAAATGGTATTTCATCTTATTTGAGGGTGAAAAGTAGGGAAAAAGAGAGGAATGACAGGTGACATGAACGAATTTTATTGGAGAATGTTTTCCGTTTGTTTGCATGCTAAGTCGTGGAAACAGCAGTGAAATTTCAGAATTTCCTGCAAGACTTGGTTTCGGCTTGGTTCCCCGCATTTGGGGGGGAGGGGGGCGGTCTCGGGAGGGCTATTTAATCCTTGCTGCCAGCCCCGCCGCTCCCGCCCGGTGCCCGCAGCTCCCCGCCCGCCCGCCCGCCCGGCGCCGTGCCCACGAGGGGGAGCCACGGCCACAGCCACTGCCACAGCCACAGCCACGGCCACGGCCACGGCCACGGCCACAGCCACAGCCACAGCCACAGCCACAGCCACAGCCACAGCCCGGCCCGGCGAGCCCGAGCCCGGGCCCGGGCCCGGAGCCGGGAGGGCAGCAGCTTGGGTCTGCGGGAGAAATGCTGGAGCATGGGAAGAGCTCAGCGCCAGCCGTGACGAGAACTGGCTTCAGGTTGCAGCGGGACTACGAGCGCCCTGAAGTGCTTTCTTGGATCGGTGCCCATAAGTACACTAATTGTTTTTAAATAGATCCAAGAAATGAACCGCTGCCAGTTAGAATCGCTTTCCTGGTGAAAGAACGTGTTTCTTTTCCATCGTCTGCGTACCTGTGTTTTGGGGAAGCGACGACAGAAAAGAACCAATTTGGACGAGGAGTTCAGCGCTGGGCAGTCTCTGCACAGTTTAATCATGGGTTCAAAGCTGCTTTCAGAGCCATCCCTGCCCAGCTCCCCATGTAAACTCCCAGGTTCATGCTAACAGGCTGCCTCAGCTCGGACTCCGTAGCTGTGGCGTGCACATACCTGAGCTTGCCTTCGCGTGGCCCCAAGCCTTCTTTCATGAGGTGCTGCTGTGTGATCACTGTGTGTGATCGCCCTGCGCAGCCCGCATTTATCCTCTGCTGGGATACTGCTGGAATCTCCTAAACTGGGTCACTCCCAGCAGCGTGGGCAGAAAAGGTGCAGGTTGCGATGCTCTGAGTTTATATCATTCTCAGACTGTTCTTCACCTTTGGTACAGTCACAGCCCTGTACTAAAGCTGGGAACATACAGATAAATCCAGACGTACAGAATATATATTTAAGCAGGAAAAAGCATAGATATTAACCACCTACTCCAGTGGCAGCAAATTCCTAAGCTCATATTTAATGCATTTAACCATATTGCAAAGGCTCACCTGAATCCTGTACATACAGATTCCTAAATGATCTATAGAATAAATATTTACATACTTATATTTCCCATGAAATACAGGATAATTTTACTTTCATTTCAGAGATAGCATGATAGCACCTAAAAACTCCAGCCAATAACAAGCCCATTGCATTAAGCAGAGGAAAAACAGGAAGATAATGAGAAGTAGTCCTCTTCCTGAGGAATATTTATTCTAAAGGAAGATGGCAGGTAAAAAGTAGTAGAAAGGAAATATTATTAGATGGGAAACTGAAGGACGGATGGGTTAGCTGGTTTGCCAAAGAAGGGACAGGATTTGTCTATGTAATATTTTGTAGACAGAAATGGCTGTGTGACTTCAAATCTGGAACTGCCTCATGATCTCACAGCTTGGAAAATAATAGGATAAGCCCTTATTTAATCACCAAAATCACTTGGACAAGAAAGACAAGGGAATAAACAGAACAGAACTCAGGGATCTGTGCATGTGCTCTAACCACTGAGATTCCCTCATTTCTCAGAGAATTCCACAATGTTTGATCACTTATGATTGCAAGTACTATCCCAGTTTCCTCATTAGGTATGATTTTATTCACCCCGCATTCTTCCATTGCCTTGTACATCTTAATTGCAGGAGGCAGAATTTTTTATTTCTGCAGTAATTATCATGATACAGTGTTAATATTTATTGGTTCTGAGGTACTACAGTACAGATTACTTTCTATAATCATTTGGACATAATCACTAAATTCAGCACAGATTCATAAATAGGTGATATTATTCCAAACAATGTTTGTGGGAAAATGAGCTACATCCTGAAAAAATTTCTCACAACAGCTAATTCCCTCACAACTCCATTGACAATTGCCAGCAGCTTCTACGAAGAGCTAAGCAGCCTCATTACAAATCATCAGGTGAACTGAATGAGGTTCAATGTTTAAAGAAAGTCAGAATAATAAAATTGAAGCACAAAGCCCAGTGGAGAGTGTTCCTGTAAGAATTACATTTTTAAGCAATCATACGCAATAAAGCAGCTGAAATATTGTTTCATAATAAATACTATTGCTGATGCAAATCTCATTCATTCTAATGGCTACTATAAGTAACTGCATGGTTTGTGAACTGTTAATTTTGAGGATGAATAATTGGTTAAACCAAGTTTTGTGTATTGCAATGTAATGCGCTTGTTCAATTTTCCACTTAATTTCAATTAATATGGGTTTTACATGTACATCACCGTTGCAGTTTTTACGCCTATCATTTTTAATGAGGAAAAAGCAATGTGTTGGTAGAACAGAACAAATGAGCAACACTGTCTCTTGTTTCCAAGGTTTTTTTTCCATTACAGATATTTCAAGCTCATATCACTGTCGTGGTTTGACCCCAGCCAGCAACTAAGCACCACACAGCTGCTCACCCCTCCCCCTCCCAGTGGGATGGGGAGGAGGATCAGGGAAAAAAGTGAAACTTGTGGGTTGAGATAAGAACAGTTTAATAACTAAAGTAAAATAAAATATAATGCTAACCAATAATAATAAAAATATAATAATAATAATTTTAATGAAAAGGAATATAACAAAAAAAAAAAAAAGAGAGAGAAATAAAACCCGAGAAAAGACAAGTGATGCACAATGCAACTGCTCACCGCCCACTGACCAATGCCCCAGCAGCGATCCACCCCTCCCAGCCAACTCTCCCCCATTTATATACTGGGCATGACGTTCCATGGTATGGAATACCCCTTTGGCTAGTTCGGGTCAGCTGCCCCGGCTCTGCTCCCTCCCAGCTCCTTGCACACCTGCTTGCTGGCAGAGCATGGGAAACTGAAAAGTCCTTAACTTAGGATAAGCGCTACTTAGCAACA
Organism: Gymnogyps californianus; assembly: GCF_018139145.2. Classification (NCBI taxonomy): domain Eukaryota; kingdom Metazoa; phylum Chordata; class Aves; order Accipitriformes; family Cathartidae; genus Gymnogyps; species Gymnogyps californianus. The sequence continues at coordinate 9,127,091 of NC_059471.1, read as the reverse complement.
ACTAAAACATCAGCGTGTTATCAACATCATTCTCACACTAAATCCAAAACACAGCACTGTACCAGCTACTAAGAAGAAAATCAACTCTATCCCAGCCGAAACCAGGACAATCACTTAACTATCCAATGTGTTAATCACTGCTCCTGAGGTTGACTGGAACTGGCAGTGCCAGCTCCCGCATGAAACAGAAGGGAAAAAGAGATCTCTCAGTCCCCTCATTCACTTACTGACCTCTACACAATGATTTTCAGTTCGAACTATGTATCTTTGCTGCCCTTCCTGCTGTTTTCAGTACTCCAAAATGTTTTAGTGATTAGAACTGCATGGTGATGTTCTTGTTGACCCCTGAAAAGGTGAGCTTGTAGATGCACCTATTTTATGATGGGATCAATCACCAGCTGGAGATTCTTACTCATCTCCACAAAAGGTGTCTAGACCTCAGACTGGATGCTTGTCTTCTGGATGGATATTGTTAAACTAGATAAGTGCCACCCTCAGAGTCATATTCTTCATTTCTTTAAAGAAAAATATTGTCTGTACATCAGTCTTTTCGTGGCATAAATTACTTCTCACATTGTGCTGCCCCTGCAGCTCAGATGGGCGGGTGTAAGCTCCATCCCTGCTGCTTGCCAGTGCCTCTATGGGAGGCAGACTTTCATAGACTGGACAGAGAGGGTTAGTTACATTCCCTTTGCTCCTGGCTGCCCACACATGGGACTTCCTAGCTCCTAGGGATTGCTGCTTGACTGATAAAAGGAGAGCAAATGTTCTAGTAGAGGTCTTTGTTTGTCCTCCCTCCAAAGCCAAATCTTTGCAGGTGTCTCACAAATTCCCAGCACCATTGATGCAGTTGCTTTGTTTCTGACTCTTCTCACTTCCCCAGTATTAAAGATCTGGTGGCTGGAGTGCAGCTGGCAGCTTTGCTGATGACATATGAGGCAGAAAACCTCCAGCCTACTCTTCCTTAGCTGGACTGGTGCTGCCAACAGAGTGAATCTGTGTCATTAATAACACTGGGTTATAAAAAAAGCCTTCAGGGTGCTGCTGAATGAATTTTTATTGTGCATTTCACAGAAGCTTAAATAGAAAATAGAAATCCAGACATTATGTTTTAAAAGCTAAACAAAGTAAGGTTAACCAATTCTGGCTGAACAGAGTCATTGCTTAACCCGTATCATCAAACCCTTCACAGACATTTTAATGCATTCATCTGCATGCATCGTTATCCTCACTTCGTAAATAGAGAGGAGCAAGAGACATAGAAGTAGGAGAGTTATTAGCACTGGAACTTTTGGTACAGTAAAGGAGTTGTGCCTAGGTCAGTCTGTTTGCACAGGATTGGTTCCCATGTCTCTGAAACAAGTGTTGGCTACAAGGTCACTACAGAATAGACCCCATGTTAGCATTTACACCTCAACAAAAGATTTCTGAAGATTTGGAGAGATTTCTGCAGGCAGGCAGAAGTTCCTGGATTCCCCAAAACATTATAATGTTCATGACGCATGCTTTAAAAAAACACATGGAAGAGAAGTGGTCAAAAAACAACATATGTGAGGTGTGGAGCTGCGCAGAGAAAGGCATCAGCTGGATAGTAAAATATTTAAGGGGAACCTCTTCTTTCATTCCTTTTTTTTTTTTTAACATCATCAGTGTGTACTAGTAAGAGCATCTGCTATGAGCTGTTTAAGACACTTAAAAAGACTTTTTCCACCATTTATAACCAACCCACCAACAGATGTCTGAAGAGCTGATAGTATTTCAGCCCCGTGCACTAACCACCCATTTTGCCATGTTCCCCGCCAGGCCAGATGACTCTGAGGACGCAGCATGTTCAGGACTCCAAGATGGGCTTTGTAATCAATGCAATATACTCGATGGCGTACGGCCTCCACAACATGCAGATGTCGCTGTGCCCAGGCTACGTGGGCCTCTGTGACGCCATGAAGCCCATAGATGGTCGGAAGCTCCTGGAATCCCTCATGAAGACTAACTTTACTGGGGTCTCTGGGGACATGATCTTGTTTGATGAGAACGGTGACTCACCAGGAAGGTAATGTTGACATTTGTCAAACTGTTTAATACCAGACATGTTAACTGTATGTAGTAAATGATGCAGACTTGACATCAGAGCTAAGATGTCATACTTTTATTTTCACATATCCTGACTTTCTGTGCTTATTTTTCTGAAATAACTTTTTTTTTAATGTGCATTTTTTATGATGTTTAAGGTTAAAGACATGAACTTTCAGGCATACAGTCTTCCTGCATGAATTTGTGTTTTCATCTATACCATTTAAAGGTATTACTTCTCACTACAAACCATCAGACCTTCAACTTTATGTTCATATACCACGACAGCCACCACAGCAGTTCTCTCTTGCTCTCTGGGTGCTTAAATGCATGTATTTGACTGCACGATAAGCCATCATAGCAGACATAGTTCTTTTATTAAGAAAGGTAAAACAATATCAGAAATATTGTATTGATTTGTCTGGGATTTTTTTTTTCCATCACAATTATTAAAAATCTGCTTCCATATCTTCCAAATAAAGCCTTTCCACTTGCATAGCAGAATAAGCTATTAATTCATACTGTGCTACTATAAGCCAAATTGAATGTAAACAATTGAATGTAAAAAGCTTTGTTTGCTGATAACTTACATACATGTATACACATACATCTATGAAATATAAGACAAGTTTTTCTTTTTCTATGACATATATGCAGTATCCATATAAATGCACATTAAAAAGAATAATGAGGTTTTTTCTGGGTTTCTGCCTACTGAACTCTCGGAAGATGAATAGAAAGTGTGATAGCATTCAAAGTATATTTTTTCCCTGTATTTCAGTGGGTAGATTCCTGCCTCATTCACTGCTTTTGCTCCAGTTTGATTGAGGCAGCCCTTTCTGTCTACATTATTGGGAAGTTTTTAAACATCTTTGTGATGGCACCATATAAACAGATGACTAGAGGGAAAATTGTTCATCCTGTACACTCATTTAAATTTTGTCTTCTCCCAGTAATGCGAACTGAAAGGAAAGCATTAACTTCTGAGTAGAGGTGGGTAGGAAAAGGTAAATGCATTCATCAGAATATTTTGACATTTCCAAAAATTTCTGCAATTTCAGAACTGAATATTTTTTTTTCATTTTATCTGAAAACCTGTGAAGTCAGCATTCTCCCCAAAAGAGAGCAGAACAGCCACCTACAAAGCAGTCTGTGTCTCCGGAGACACAAATTTTCAAACTCTTCAGACTCACACTCTAAGGAAGTGCACTGTGAGCTGGTAGGAGAACTCAGACACAAACTGACAGAAACCCAGGAAAATTTCAGATGGAAATTTATTTTCAGCACTGTTTTGGTGAGCAAGACTGTCTTCCGCTAAACATTTCTATTTTTACAAATAGCTGAATCCTGAAGAAAAGTGCTCAGTCTGGATTTTTCTGACCAAATTCTTTTTAAAAGACTTGTCCCAGACTTCTCGTAAAGGATTCCCATTTGGTTTTAATGTTGCTCCGATGCAGTGGACTGCATCCTACCTTATTCCTATCTGTTTCATTCATTTCTTGCAGAAAGACTGAAGATTGCCACGAATAAATGATATGTGGCCTGCCACAAATAAATGATATGTGGCATGACAACACCGATGACAATATCTAAATGTTGCAAAGAGGCCTTTAGCTTTACCTTTTCCTCATGTTGGCATGCTTAACAATAATGATTTAATTCCATTTGTTGCAAGGAATTTAATTGAATGTCTTGGGTCTTTTTAAATTCAATTCTAAGACAGATGATGACAGAATGATATCAAGTGGAGTCATTTGCTCAGTCACAGTAGGAACATCAGTGTTTCACTGAAGAGCGTGGGGACACCATGTTGATTGTGCACCTCAGGGTAACGCAACTTTAAGGAAGTCCAGCCTCACTGGATTTGTGTGAGATACAGTAGTGCTCTGTCTACTCAAACCAATGGGCTGTGTATGGTGACAAAACGGTGCCAGAGTTTGTTTACTTTTGAAACACAGTTCTTTGTTCCCTCTTATCCTACAATAGTCACATCATTAAATCCAGTTTATGTGCTTAAATTAGCCAACATTGAGTCAAAATTTACTTTTTCATGATTAAAAAGGCTTTATAGGAAACTCCATCTCTAACACCCAGGTTTTGAGTAGTTTATAGTCTTTTGAGCACTGTCAAACACTATTTGCAACAGCTGGGAGATGGTGCAGTCATAGTGGAACAACTCATGTCCCCTGTTCACTTGCATTGATAGCTGCATCTTCACTTTGTAGAATGGAATTTTTAATCCTCACAGCTGTACTGTGGTGGTGGTGTTAAGCAGCAGAACATAAAAAGCCTTTCTGACCTAGATAGCTCAGGATTTTGATGTATAGCAAAAGGGTTTTGATATTATAGAACAGATGATTAATCCCACAAGATGCTTTGAATCCTGGCCCTATTCCAAAGTCCTTTATGTGTATGTTGAGCTTTAAGCAGATAGACAGTCTAGTGGAGGGCTTGTCTTAGGTGAGACAGAAGACATGGAAAAAACCAAATGAGTATGGAAGGAACAGCCATGATTACTCAGGAAGATAACATCTGTAAATACTATCGAAACTCCAAAGAAGAAACTGAGAAGGCAAGAAAAACAAGATGCTGATGTTTTCGCTGTGCTACCAATAGAATATGGATTCTCAGCAACTTCACGGCACTTCTGTTCTGAAACAAGTGTTTTGCACTGTGATTAGGGCACTGCTGGAAATGTGCTATTGCACCATCTGGTCTCTCCTCTCCTAAAGTGACAAACTGTCCCTGTGGTGTCTCAAGGAAGCTCCAGGGAACCAGTGACTCATGAACCTCCAGTATAGCAATGGACTTACTGAGTCTGGCTATTACTATCAGTCCACCGATGCTGTTCTCCCCAGAGAAGAGAGACGCAACGTATTGAGACAATAGTTTATTTAATTTGTTAGGTTTCTTTCCAGTATTCCCCTTGGGATGTATGCATGGAACTACTACTGGAGGGATAATTGTTTTAGGTCCTGTGGCCTGTTAAGCATTGGCAGTACTTTCATTCATCTGCCCACGAAACTCTGAATTGACAGCTTTAACAAAGCAATACTCAGAGGAGTATTACAATGTCCTGACAATGCTGAATAAAGACTCCACAACGGCTTCTGGGCTAACTTTTTGGTTAGTCTGTTTGATCCTTGAACAGACTGTTACTATGTCTGTGAACTCAGAAAAAAACTTGGTTTATAACCATGTGTAAAAGCCTGTTTATTCGGGTTTGTGTGTGTGTTATCTGGATTCAAGTCTTTTGTATCAATCTGGCATTCACATCTGCAACTTTGATGAGGTCATTCTCAAAGCTGTGGATTCCTTCTTTATACAGGATGGAAAGTGAAATATTCCAAAATCCAGGAGTATCATAATTTTTTCTTCCTAGCTGTGTTGTTGCTCATTTCTTCTTCTTTTGGAAAGACTCAAGAATCATATGATATGGGTAATATCACATTGCCCATTCAATCAGGCTCCACTTTCATTTTCTTTCATGGGTTGCTTGCAGTCCTGATCCTGACCTGTGTGTGATTTTGGCATTGAAACCCTGCCATAGTTTCCCCACTGTGACAGTTAGACTTTGTTTCCTGATGCAAAGCAACCTGAGATCCATGGATGGAGAATATTACAGAACAGTTTTACTGTAAATTTTTTTTATGTCAACGTGGGAAAAATATTGATGTTAGATATAGTATGGCTACTGATTGTCAGTCTTAAAAGTGTTTCCTCAAAACTTAAGAGAGATACTTGAGTATCTTAGTTAAAAGATTGTTTGATTTAATGAGCTGGTTCTTTTACTTATCTGTACATTGGACTTCACAAATTACACTGACAATATCACTCTTAATCCAACCCTGTCCATATGCTTTGCCTTGGGGACTAATTTTGTGCCTGCTGCCAGGAAAGAGTTGTCTCCTCGTATATGAACCAGGCAGGTTTTCTAAACCTATGATTGTGTTAATCTTCTCAGTCTATATTGTTTGCTTATTTTCCATCAGTGAATTTCACGTTGCTTAGTCAGATTAGTTCAAAATCCACTAAAGAGGAGGTAAAGAAAAGCATGACATCATCACTTCAGGAGCTGCCCAATTTTCCAAGCATGCCTTACAAGTAAGTGCTAAAAGAACTGGCCTATAAGGCAGAAAGGTGGCCTGGTGTTCAGCATGCCAGTAGGAGGCTAGTGAGTCCTATGCTGCTTTACAGACTTTCTGTAAGACTCTGTGGGAGCTAAAAAGAAAGTAGGAGGAAGAGGAACATAAACCTGAAAACCCTGATCAGCTCTAGCTCTGCTCTTAACACTTCTGTTCCCAGATAATGAGGTGATCTGACCAAAAAGCAGCCTAGGACTGAGGCATAAATACTCTTCCACACCATACTGTACAAGGAATTAAGTGTGTTCCGATCACTGAGGAATTATATAAAAATGAGGGGGGTTGTATGGATGGGAGAGAATAGCATTTGCTGCTGTAATGCTATAGAAGAAAAAGGCAAAAAAAAAAAGGCAAGTCTCAACTTCGTTCTTCAAATGCCTGGACTACAAGATACCTCTTGATAAGAAGATCTCCCTGAAGCCTCCAGCAAGTCCCAGAGTCCTGGAATCTGTGCCTGAAGAATGGTGCCTGATTGCTCTCTGGGTGCCACCTGAAATTGCATCTTGCAGTCTTACAGCACAGGAAGTTTCTTTTGATCCCACAGGCCTAGGTTGCTTCTACCTCACTTCAGAAGCTTAGCTGTCTTCAGGCTTCGTCTCTCAGGAGGGGAATAAGCACCTGCAGTCAGTGAGGAGCACTTAGCATTGGGAATTGCTATTATGGGTTTAGATTTCTCTGCATCTGCTATAGAGGGAGCCTAGGACAGCTAGGGTTCCCTATGCAGTTGGCTTCAGTGCAGAAAGTTACACAAGATGGATCCTGTCTGGCTCATTTCATTGTTTTCCTTAAATAAATAGTCATTCTCAGAAGCTCAGTCACTTAACCCCAAAGTCTTCAGGGAACTTTCATGGTGATAGAAGAAAACAAATTAAAAAGGAAAAGAAACATTATGATATTACAAAATTATTGGGAGACACTCAAGGACAAGCATAATGCTTGAAATTTTGCCTTCTTTATTTCAACAAGCTTTATTTTGACTGTATAGTGTTCCTTTAAATTGAAATATTTCATTATGTTCTCCTCAACTTAGCTATGTCTCCCCTTTGTGTTTCCAAAGATATGAAATCATGAATTTTAAGAAAATGGGGAAGGACTACTTTGATTATATCAATGTTGGCAGTTGGGACAATGGGGAGCTGAAAATGGATGATGATGAAGTATGGTCAGAGAAAAACAGTATCATCAGATCTGTGTGCAGTGAACCCTGTGAAAAAGGCCAGATAAAGGTAAATATTTTCTCCATTTACTTCAGTCATGTAGAATGCTTGAAATTTGAAAGCAAATTTTTCTTGACTCTTACATGGAGACAGTATCCCATCCCTTAATTAAAATGTACAGACTTATGTATTGAGTTCTTACTCGTATCATAGTCATCTCACTATTTCATAAATGGCCATTTTCTTGTACTCCTGCATCTGTGAACTGCTGACTTTTTTATACTTATATTCCAAATGCTTTAGAACAGGTATTGTTTGGGGGTTTTTTGCTGCATATTTTTACAGCAACTGATTCAGTGGAGTGCAAATCCCTGACTGGGACTTGCCAGTACGATTGCAAGTAAATTATAAATAATAATTGCTACTATTTCAGTGCTAAACACAGACACCTAGACTGGAACATTATTACTCAGACCTTAAGTCTGTGGTATCATCAGAGAATATCGATAACTACCACTACTTAGAACTTCAGGAAATGTAGGTAACTTTTTTTTAATCATACCTGTTTTACTGCTCGTTTCCCAGGTTTTTGATTTTTCCTTCTTCCCTTTCCATGTTGCAGTAAGCAAGGAGGGTAGAAGAATCTGTCATATATTAATTGTACTCTATTATCCTTCAGCATCCCATGACACCTACTGCAGAACAGTTAAAATACCACGAGTCCTTAGCTTACCTTGCAGTCATTTATATAAAAGCCTGTGGACTGAGGGGATGGGCATGGACAACAGAGTGGCTCAGACTGAAAAAAACCAGCTGTAATTTCTGACACGTCTCACTGGAATCTGGATCACTTTTCTTCTGTGTTAACGTGGCATGCCTGCAAAACTGGGAAAGAGCTACAGTGAGGGGCTGATGGGAGGCTGACCATGCTCTGCAACACAAAGTGAATCTCTTCAGTCTGAGTTTTCCAGAATTTTAGGACACAGTCACCATGTTTTATTCACTAACTGGTCTTTGGCAGAGTCAGTGAGTTTCATCAGACCAAATGTATATGTCTTCAGTGTAGGCATATACAGTTATATCAGATTTCTGAACTTTCTTTATAGTCAATGGAAATAATATATTATTCTATATCAGGAGTCACCTCATCCTCATGTAGGCTTTGAAAACAGTGAAGATGAATCTTGGTGTAGAAACACTTCTTTCTCTTCACTGATGGTAAAAGGCACCCAGCCAGGACAGTTGGTTCAGATGAGAACATACCTTCTGCAGACGCATAAAGGAAGGTGGGATGAATTACTCCCACAGTAACTAAACAGGGGTCTGATGTTGGCCTGCTCCAGCCACAAAGTCACGTATGTGAGAGGATAGAGATGGACAAACAGACAATAACTTCAGAACTGGGTGGCTCTGAGTTCCTTTATGATCTGTTACCACTACACAGGTGATGGGAAGTATCTTGTGATCTTCATTAACACAGTCTCCTTCCACCTTCTTCCCATGCTCTCAAGGATTCTCCCAAGAGGATTCTTCACTATGACGCCAATTCATCACACACTTAGTTAGACACATGCTTGAAGTCCAGCGTTTGAAATGTTCTTTATGCTCCTCATTAGGTTATTGATTATAAATCTCAAAGTTTACTTCACAGTCCTTTATCTTCATGGTCTTCACAGATGATGGGGAGAGCTTGACCCTGCTAAGCTCCATGGTGGTTTTCCTGCAGAATTCTGTGGGACTGAGTTATTATGCAGGAATTTGAAACATTCAGTATAATGATATCCAACACTCAGCAACATTTGTTACATCCATCTGAAGGACTTGATAAAATCCAAACACAACTCAACTCTATACATTTGAAATAGTGTGGACATACGATTATTTAAATAAATACACGGTCAAAGGATTGCCCAGATGACAAGGGGAAGGGAAAATAATTTTTGTTTTAAAGAGAATAATTTTTATTAAAAGGGACAGAAAAGATTGTTTTACAGTTAAGTGCTACAACAAACAATTGTTCAAGAAATGAAAAATAAAAGGATGAAGAAATGGCTAAGCAATTTAATACAAAAAAAGTCTGACCTGATTCTGAGTAGTGGAGAACAATTATTTTCATTCCTAGAGAAGGATACATAATCCTTCTCTGGAGTAACCCCCAGTTAGTGCTGGGTAAGAAATGATCAGTGTACCAGTTTTCTGACAGATTTGTCAAATTCCAAATATTTTATAGAAGATGTTGATTTGGTGAAAAGTTTAACAGAAAAGTGTAAATGAATTGTTTTGATAAAAAATTTAGGTGTTTTGATAATAACATATGGTTTCTATTTTGCCACTTCATTTTCTCAAGTATTTTATACATTGTAAAATTATGGATTTTTATAATGCATCAAGTTCACCAAAATATGTGTCTAAAAATTAGTACGAACTTTCTAAGAATTGATTTTCCCAGACATAAGAAATCTTGTCATTTGTTCAACTTTTCATTCTACTTCAAAATCAAAGAAGTCCCAAGATGTGAATTCTTCTGGAGGACAGATATTCTGTTTTGCAAGTAGCTGTAGTCTTAACACTTGCAGAGCAAATCACTTATGCTCCCATGGCCTTTCTGCCAGTTTAGCTATTCAGGTGTGGCTTTTTTTCTTTTCATACTCCACAATTTTAAAAACAAAACCAAAAACTGAAGCTTTCAAGTCCCCATATTGCTGATGAAAACGATATAATTTACACTTTTTTTCACTGCAGCATTGCAAAGAGCAGTCCAGTTCTTTTTGATTACACTGCTTTACATTTCATATATTAAAATTGCAATAAAGACATTTGGTTTTGAAGCCACCTTCTAAATTCATCATTGCAAAAGATCCATAAGTCAACCTACTTCTTATGCTATAATTGGGAGTATTCGTTTATAAATTGCTTGGGAAGAGTGGAGAAACTGGAATACTTTATTTCAAAAGAAAGACATATTGACAAGAAGCACAGATGTTTTCAGTGCCCAGACATGATAAATAAGGATCTTGAAAAATTTGCATCTCAGTCATGAATGTGCAATAACATTTGGCAGTAAATTATAAAATGAGAAATCAGGTCAGATGTTAAAATGGATAAAGATAACGTTCTCACTCTTAAATGTTAATTAGAAATGCAGTAATTAAATAATTCTGGAAAAGGCATGTTCAGTTTGATGTCTGGAAAAACTCGGTTTAAACAAATCACTCACAATTTGATGAAAAATAAGCACCCAAAAATCTTTGGGTAATGAACCCTTACGGAAATAATGCTGTTGACATGATTCCCTGTATGGACCACAATGGAGTGAATTATATGCCTTGACTATCATGCACTGGCTTCTGTAGGCACATTGCTATCTATGAAATTTTGAGTTTTGCTATTCTAAGAGGGGAAAAAACATCTTATTGTCATTCTGTACCTTCATTTATACTTCTGGTTGATGGTTTCTTTCTTCTGGTACATACATGATGGGAGAACTGAGAACTTGTGTCATATTTTGTATAAGCAAACATATCATGAAAAGGAATTCCCTTTAAAATAAAATTAAAAAAAAACCTCTATCAAAAAAAAAAGAGATTAAAAAACTAAATTAGCAACTGGGGCAGCATGAATGTACGTTTATGCTGCTAAACTGAATGTCAATTTTTGTCTCAGGTGATCCGTAAAGGAGAAGTGAGTTGCTGTTGGACCTGCACTCCTTGTAAAGAGAATGAATATGTATTTGATGAATACACATGCAAAGCCTGCCAGCTTGGCTCCTGGCCCAATGATGACCTCACAGGTAAATGAGTTGTAGCTGTGCTTATGTTGCCAATGAAAATGTTCATCTGCTGAGCTGAAGAAACAAATGCCAGATACAAGTGAGTATGAGGACTGTTTTGATCAGATCGAACCCAGGGAAAAAGCTGAAATTTGAACTGAGGCTGGTATTTGTCTTCTCTCCTCAACCTGATCCAGGAATCACTGGTGTAATTCAGCTGCTTTCTAAAGACCCGAGTTACTAAATCTAGAAACAAAAAAAATCATCCTGGTTTTGTATTCAATCCTGCACTAACATCTAGCTGGTGGTGCAGATCTTGTCCTTCCCCAAACAGGTAGAGAAATTAAGTCCTGGTGAGAGAAATTATTCAGGGAGGTCAAATTTCAGAGTTTTATTTTCCTCCCTAGCAGGTACAGAAAAGTCGTGCAATACTTTCTTTATTAATCTGAAAAAGTTATGAGCTAGTTGCTGTAGTTACTGGTGCTAAATGCATGTGTGCTCCAAACAGATTTAGGTTTGCATTAGTCCTTTGTTCACCAGAGACCCTGCTAGAATACAGGGTTGATGTTCTCCTTGCCGTGGCATATATCTCTATGTTCTTGCAGAATACCAATTTGGCTACTTTAGAGATAAATCGCTCCAACACTTGTATCCCACAGCCTCTCTTCTTTATGACTAATAAACAGAATTCAAGTATTCAAACACTCAGAGCACACACCACTTCAAAACGCTGTTTAGGGATGAGGTTCTCATTGTGCCAGGCTCTGTATAGACAAGAGGAGAAGAGACTTTTTTTCCAGAAGAGCTCACAGCCTTGGTTTGTGTATAATTTCTATGGATGAGGGGAGAAACTTTTGAGGTGAAAGAGAGGGAAGACAAAGGGAAAACCTGTTTGCTGGATGAATAAGTGGAAGAGTGTCAGGCAAGGCTTGGCTTATAGACAGATTTTTATATATAAAGTTAATCCTTTCTTGGTAAGTGATGTTGCATTGCTGTAATATATAAGCTAGGTTACCTAATTACTGCAAAAATATCATTTAGCCATGAAACTGATGGGGTATTTTTCAGAAAATGTCAAACATGAAACTTTCCCTGAGAAAAAAACTTTTAACTGAGAAAACTGAAACAACAATAAAATGGACTTACAAGTGCTCCTCCAGCCCCACTCCCCCAGCCCTGCCTCCCGAGGCATTCAACAATCAGCCAGCAAAGCCTTCTCATTTCAGGGAAAGCTTTCTTGTGCCAGGAGAATGGAGAAGGGGAGAAAAAAGACCCAGCCCCATGTGTCCCCCAGAGCAGAGTATTGAGTGTGTGGTATAAGCTCAGGTTCACATCCCAGCTGGGACATCCAGAGGCCTCCAAAGCCCACATTGCAGGGACCAGGCCACCACATCAGGCTGGTCAGTTTAGGAAGGTCAACTAGTGCAAATGGTCAACTCTTCAACCACCGGGTGTCTTGTCTGAGATGTGGCAGATCCCAGCTCACGTCTCTGTTTCAGTGAGCACCTGAGGTTTTACACAACTTGGATCAGCTGGAAAAGGAGCTCCTACAAGTCAGTTAGGAGGGAACTTGTTCTGTTGGTTGGAGGGACCAACAGAGGACCCACGTCTGAAACACCAGTGATGGGAACTGCCCATTGACCTGGTAAAGTTTGGGTAATTAGCCTGTAAGCACCATATGTAAGGCAAAGTGGAGCAAACAGCCGCCAGGTTGGCCTTCGGGCTCTGTGCTTCGGGCTGGCTCCCCCGGGCATGCAGACCTCCATGCCTCAGGCAAGGCATCAGTCTGGGCTTGTGGAAGGATTTACCCTCTGAAGGTCTTCCTTTGCCCTCAAGATGGAAGAGCAGGATGCAGTGGCATCTTGAAAGCTCTTGTAGGATGAGTCAATGATTTTCCACTCAGCTCTGACTGTTTTAAAGGAAAGTAGTTGTCTTTTTAGTCAAGCCAACTGCTTTGTGTATTACATGAGCTGCTACATTTTGCAAACCGTTCATCTGGCTTTAGACATGCATTTTATGTCTTTATAGGGACCAAAGTCAATACGCACACAAAACAACCCCTCGACATCAGTGCCAAGCAATGTTCCTTGGGAGATCTAACCCTTGTTCCTCAGCCAGGCACAAATTCAGCAGGCATTATTTGGAAACTGAACCCCCCCCTTGGCCTCCATAAGCACAGCTGATGGAAAATGCACTCCTGGTAACAGGACACCCATCACCATAGCTTCATGGCTGCGTAGTCCCCACCTAACTTACTATTCACATGATGGCTGGATCTTGTCTTATTTAGCTTTGTATCAAAAACAGATTTTAAAAAGTCTATTCCCAGCTTATCCATACAATAAATTGAGCTGTATTTTTAACGATCATATTTATAGTCCCAACTTTTGCAGCTTGTAAAAAACTGACTCTCAGTCTTGTTTACAACCTAAGATTTAGTAATAAATGTGAATTAAAAGTAAGGAGAGGGAGATGTATATTGTATTCTGGCACGGAAATTTCCCTTCAGTTTTATAAAGCATACACCATTCTCCTTGAAATGTCCCTACATCTTATACTGCAGCAGTCTATGTCTTTTTGCTGCTTGATAAAGCCATGTCTTAGGTAATGTCAGCTCCACAAGGCTACACATATAAAAAGCTCATTGGAATAAGTCTTCCTTGCATGATCACCTTCAGATGAGACTCCTGTAAATATATCAGCCACGCACCTGAGAAGGCTTTCAATGTGGAGCTGCACCTCACTGTTTGCCAGAGATCTGAACTTGGATAAAAACTTTTTTGGAATCCTTTCTTGGCTCGCACAACAAAACATTGCTCCATCTTTCTTATGCTCAATGACCAGCATCAGTTTTGTGCCACAAACTTCACTATATAAAATGTGTAATGGCAGGGATGTCACTCACAGAAAGGAAGAGAGATTAATGCTTTTTTTCAGTTACCTGTGGAATATCAGAATTCAGATGCAGGAGGGGAGAAGACAGAAGGGATGCAATATGTGTACAAAAACAAAGTTATTCTCAGAACAGAAAAAGACATTGGAGTTCTGAAGTACAGAAAGGTACAGGAAGTCCAAAGATAGTGGGAAAGACAAGTGGGAGGAAGAGTTTCTCTTGATTAAATCAGTTACTGGAAAATATCTCCATCTAGAAGTGAAGCTGAGGTGAGAAAGGGAATGTTTAGCTGCCCATATTTTATTTTCTCACAAATTTCAGTTTCATTGCTTATGCATACAACATTCCCCAGGGACCAGGCTCCTCCTTGGACAAAAAAATGGTCATTCTCTTCCTTTTCTCCAAATTTATCTGTACCATCCCAACATGCACCCTGAGTCATTGTCTCCCTCCTGGTTTAGTATCAAGATGTGCTTTCCAGTCTACTGTAGCTCCCCTTCTTCCCCATGCATTGTGTTAGCAACATCGATACATTGCAGCACCACTTCACACATTAGTATGGCCAGTGTGGCTGAGCCATATACTCAATTAGAGCAGGAGAAACTCATGGGTTTAAGTCCAGAAGTATATGCCAACCCCTCCACTATTCCTCAAAGCCCTTCTTTGCATTATATTCACAGTGGAGGGAAGAGAAATAGATGCCAGGCATGTTTAGATACAAATGAAGGGAGCAAACACTTAACACTGAGGACCAAACCTACATGAAATGAATTTTTCAGTAGCTTGATGAGAATGGCTTTTTGGTTCTCCAAAAACCCAAGTGACTTTGAGGACATGGCCTTCTGCATTCAAAAAGGGTGCCTTATAAAGACCAAATAAGTTTTGTTCGGCATCTCAGTGCTTTTTCAGTGGATGTAGGAACATCTTGGTCCAGTTATCACTAGTGTTTGTTTAAGGACATTTCTGAGGTGGGAAAGAGGCAATTATTCTCTCTTTCTGTGATTCAGGGACAGTATACAACAATAACAGATACAAAGTTCTGTCTAGTGACCTCAAGGACTGCAAGGAAAGTAGATGATATTAATTTCAGTGACACTTGGATTATCTTCAGGCTGTATTGACATTTTTCTCATTATCTGTGTACTCCAAATACACTGGCTATTTGATTTTCTTAATTGGGTTCCCATGAAAATAGGAGCTGAAATATTTTACAGCTCTTGAAATGTTTTCTTTGCCATTCAAGGATAAGGCTAAATATCAGAAATATAAGTTTTTACTATTGTTACAAAAATGCTTTCCCCAAATAAGGTACAGTAAACCCAGGATAGCAGCGTCACGATCTTGTCTGCCTGTCTGAAAGTGCCAGAAAAGAGCTGGATTATCCAAACAACCCTTGAATGGAAAGGATTGAAAAAAGTGCACCCCACCTCTAAGTGACACAACAGCCATTTCAAAGCGCTCTGACAACACTGATATTGTATCCCATTTGGCTTGTACCAATTTGGATTCCTCACTGAGAAGTGAGGATGACTGCCTCCCTCATCCTGAGGGCATTGCTCGGACCGTCAGTGAGAGCTGCAGAGCACAGACAGTGCTGGGAGCCGCTGCTGTCTTGGCTCCAGGCACTGTCTGGGACAGCCCACTGCCACGGCTCATGCAAACCACCCGTGGGGCCAAGGGCAGGGGCGATGCTTGACATCGGATCTTGGCAGATCCCCACAAGAGCTTGGTCAGCTCTTCTGCAGCGTGCTGGTTCGGGCTGTGGCAGAAGCCATGGGAGTCTGAGGCTCGGGTGTCTCATAAGACTGGATCCTGCCCCCCCCCCAGCAAAAAATCATTCATCTCTTGCCTGAAATATTTTCAAACAGTAACTGCTTGCTTGTTGCCATCAAACTGCTTTCTTGTATTGTTGCTTGCAATAAAGTTACAGCCATTGGTAATTTCAGCAATTGTCTGACAGTTGTGAGCACGAGACAGAACACAATTTAGCCTGTGCTGACATTGATTTTGCTGCTGAAACATTACTAGGATCTTGCTTTTGACCGTAATTGGTAAGGCTGTAATTCAGACCAAGGGTAGAAGAAGGACACAATTTTTATCTGGTTGTTTTTAGCATTATAAATGCACATCAGCAGAGATAATGTCCAATTTTTACCCTGATTTTCTGTGCCCTGTATTTCTCTTTCCTTTTTATTTCTTATTCCAAATGAAATGTAACCATTTCCATAAGTCACTCTCACACCAGCCTCTTGGAGAAAGCAGATGCGGTTGAGTTCAGGGTTCAGGTGGCAATATTATGACCAGGATCTCTGGCTGTCATTTTCTCCCCTCCCTTGTTGCTGGGTTTGTGGATTTTCTTCCCTCAATTGCTTGTTCCAGGTAGGGTGTGGACTTCAGCTTCCAGTCCATTTACAGTTCAAGTCTCCAGCGTGAGGCACACAGCACTTCAGGTTCAGGTGAGCTCATTCAAGAATACTGAGCTCAACGAACAGCTCTTGGAGGCTCCTGGGCTGCATGAAGGGGGACTTGCCAACAAAGTCAGAAGGATCCACTTGTAATTGTGCCTTACATTATGGAAAGTTTGCTGAACATGACATATTCTGAACAAAACATTTACAACACACAGAGCCAGCATTTTTTAGTGAAACTTAAATCAAAACATTAGACCTAACTTAGGGATGGACCTGATTGCTGCAATCCATCAGTTGTTCCAGTCATTCTGCACATTTGTGTAATTAAGAAATCATTCCCCATGTGGTCACAGAGTAACTTTAATGTATTATTCTAAGATTCGTGGCCTTGCCTTTTACTGCAATGGGCAGCTAAATCAGTATATTTGAGTTACTAGGGACTTAGACTCCGGAGCTACAGACGCCCCAGCTTTCATGGTGTGACCGATCCCAACTCCTGCCCTGCAGAGGTGGCAGAATAAAGACATGCACAGTCCTCTGCTGCATCCATTGACTGTGTGTTACCACCCAGACCGGACAGACCAGAGGGTCGTAGAGGTTCTGGGATCCCCCCGGGCTAAATTAAGGTGAAACGACACCAAACGATCACTTTGAACGCTTTATTCGAAGAATCCAAACCGTGGAAGGCATAACGGTGGGCAGCGTGGGTTGCAGCAAAACGTTCACAAGAAGAGAGAAAAGAGAGGAATAAGGAAAAAAAAGAAAGGGGGGAGAAAGAAAAGAGATAGTCACCACCCTTGGATCCCGCCGTGTCGGTCACAAGCGTGGCAATCCTCCGGTGATGGGCGCACGCCATGGCTCTTTGCAGTTGTGTCTTTTATAGTCTAAATCTCTGTCCACAGTCATGCCTCTTGAAGACTTATATGGGTTCATTCTAGACAGTTCTCAACATATACGGTAGTGTTCCAGAGGGTTCTTCACCTACTGAGCATGCGCGGCTTATTGGGTTGGTGGTCTTAGGGACTTTCCAAGGAGCTACAAGCCCCCTCCTCAAATAAGCTTTGTGTGGCCTCTGGCCATCTGTGGTGGGTTCCCAGGCTGGTTCTGCCAGAACACAGGACTGCACACCCTCCGGCACACCTCCTGTGTCCATGCCAGCCAACTTCTTGCTAATGGCCCTCCCTCTTTGTTATGCAGACCGCACCTTGGTTGCTACAATGTTTGAGACATTGACAGACATTAACTCTTCCAGTCCCTCACACTGTGCAAACCTGCCTTTGCTGATGGTTTCAGTAAATGTGCCAGCCTGGGAACTGCAGCAGCTAAAAAGCCAGCACATGGTCACCTCTACATGCCCTGCTATTCTAGCAACTACAAAAGGTCCCACCAGTACAGGGCAAAGAACTGGTGACCATAATACTTTACCATAGCACCAGACCTTAGTACCGAAATGTTAAAGATGTCTTCTCTCACTTCAGTTGGTCCGCATTCCATGTGGAGGTCAAGGGGCTGATTTCTCACCCAGGACTTTGGAGAGTGTAATCTTCACTTTTGCCCTGACAGTTTGGGTAACAAGTTGGGGTTTTATTTAAAAAAAAAAAAAAAAAAAAAAAATTACAAAAGCTACCCTGCCAGCTTCACGTAGATTTTTATTCTGACTCCTACATTTTTGCATCTCAGCTCTCCATATATGAAAACCCAAATAACTAATAAGATATCCTTTCTCCCATCTTTTGGGATTATAAATAGGGAAACATTCAGAAGCATTAATATAAAATATCTAACAGCATAACATCAATACACTGATGAATATGAATAATGTGTGCTAAATCCTATGATGTGGAGACTGTCATTCACAACTAAGATGTGGTTAGGTTGTTGTTTAGGTTTCAGCCTTGGTGTTTGGACTTCTGCTATCCTTGGAAGGGTCTGTGAAAAGTTACCAAGAAAACCTAGTCTTTTGTCAACAGGTTGAACTCACTGCCCAGGATGCCAAACCCCACTGAAAAATATTTAGGACTGACTTACTAAACCAGCAGTAATTTTCTGCCAGTTTCAGTCTCCATGTGCAGATTCAGTGAGCTTTTTCTCTTGATGTTGACTTAAGAAGACTTCACTGAATTCCCTTCGCTTTCCAGAGTGCATCCTACTCACAAGCCTTAGTCTGTTGTGTTTGCCTTTGGAACTAGTTTAATTATATCTTTTATATTGCCTATCATGAAAGGGATTTTCAGTGCTAAACTAATACAGTTTTATGGATGCTGAAGGCATGGTAAGCTCTCTTAGGTGTCAAGGCTATAATAACAAATTAAAACAGTGTCAAGATCAAATCCCCAGAAAATACGGACTATAATACAATGCTTTGTATCTGTGAACTCTTCTCCCAGATGAAGTAATTTTAACGCAATATGTAAGATCAGAAATAAGTGACAAGTTTACCTCTACAGAGAGAGCACAGGGTACTAATAGATCTATGGCAGTGGTCAAGCCTTCAAGAGCTTCTCGTCTCCTTGTTTATAGCACAATTTAGCCCATCCCTGAAGTAGCGAGATGTTTTTGCAAAATATCGGAATCTTTTTTTTTCCCCAGAAGATCCTTACACATCCTTATCTGTAATTTGTTGGTGATTTTTGATGCTCCTTTCAGAAAACCTTTCCCTAGCATGTCAAATGGGACTCTGATTTTTTATATCGGCTTGTCTTGCTATTCACATGCGTATCTAGTACCTTGCTCCCACTGGCTATGTTTCTGGCCAGAAGAACAAAGAAGCAGTTTTATGTCAATTTTACTGGGGCTCTGGTCCCAGAAGCAGTGCGCTCTTGAGCACAGAGTAGAACAACTCTACACCTGCTCCAAATTGGACTGGCTCCTAACACGCTTTCCACAAGCCAAAGATTGCCTCAGCACACCGCAGGGACCACAAGACAAGGCTGCTGGCTCTGTTCCACCTGGAGTTTCTGAGCCAGCTAGGAGAGAAGACTTTCCAGGTGCTTGGAGATGTTGATGAAGTGTAAGAGGTGGGCTGTGGGGCAGGATCTTGTCCAAATGACCATTGAGCATACACATATTTAGGGGATAGGAATGAGTTGTTCTTGTGTTACCATTCTTCAGCTCTTGCCTTGGTATAGTCCTGGCCATTAACCTAACCTGAACACTCACAATGTTATTTTCCCATATTTCTTTTACTTGATCTAGTTGCCTCTTTCTGCAAAGTGCCATTGTCAGAAACCATTAGCTGCAAAGCTATTATATGAAAACCTCACCAATCATTGCTTTATGAAGACTATCCAGTCCTTAAATCTTAATTGAGGAATAAATCATTGCACAGTTTAACATTCTCCTTGTGAAGTATACCCAGTGATGGGGGAAAAAATGGGACAAGTTCTCAACTCTTTTCTCAGGTATTTTATTAAGAGAATGTAAAAAGAGTAATAAAGCAAGGAAGGCATGAAATAGTCTGAAACTAATGAGAAATGCTTGGTTATGATTCACCTCTGCTACAGCATTAGAAATTGAGCAAAATTCAGCCCCTATATCATTGTCTACATATCAAGGCCAGCGCTCAGATAAAGCCCTTTTCTCTTCAAATTTCCTGTCCAATAATATATAGTAGTATTAGAAGCTGGTAACAATTTGTTTCCTCAAAACATTAATTAAATTTTGGTAAAATCGGAAATAGATTTAGACGTCACTTACTTACTCATAAAACTTCTTGGGGAAGAACCCACATGGGGATATCTACACACACCAGAGTATGCTTTCTGGTTTTCACCCTTCTTCCACCACTCTCACTGGTATAAAATGTTGATTTTAATGGTGTGATTCCTGTGCTACATTAATCTTGATGAAGTCAGAATGAAATACAATGTCTCCCTCACAATGAATAAGTAAACGCTTTAAAACCAACAAGAGTCAAATAGGTATCATCAACTAAAGCTATGAGCATGTTTCATAAAAAACTAAATGTCTTTTTTACATTAAGACATGACAATAATTTTATTATTGTAACAGAATGTTTTGCACACCAAAGCAGTTAAAATATGGATGGCAAATTAATCTGCATTTAGTA
Source organism: Gymnogyps californianus (assembly GCF_018139145.2). Taxonomy (NCBI): domain Eukaryota; kingdom Metazoa; phylum Chordata; class Aves; order Accipitriformes; family Cathartidae; genus Gymnogyps; species Gymnogyps californianus. The sequence goes on along the minus strand of NC_059471.1, from coordinate 9,106,577 downwards.
ACCAAGAGCACAATTCTGTTACACTGGAGTGACTGCAAATTTGTATCCTTTAGCTGCACTAATGTCAAAGACTTGTTGACCCTAATCCTTCTGATTTTTCTGCTTTCTGCAAGAATACAGAACTATCTGCCTTATACTTTTGCCACACAATCTATTGAGGATACCACCTTATTGTAGGTATTATATTTTTGATAATATTGTGTAGAGATACAGAATACAGAAATACTTGGAGAAGAGAGGAGCTAAGCCTAATATCTACCCATACCATTTCATGAAAGGATTCTTACTACTAAGAATGTAAGTGGCAGATTTGGAAAAACTTTAAGCTCCACTTAAAATAAAGGAAAAGGCAAAGAGTAGACCTTCAATGTAGAAATTCCCAAATTATAGTCCTGATGTCTACATTTACTCATGTTCATCAAGTCATGAGGTCCCCGGTTCCCTAATTAATTGGGATTGCTTGGCATCCAGATGCCCATCAGACAGTGCTAATTACCCTCACTGCTGAAAATACAGATGTGAGCATCTGCGCTCCATCCCCATGGGATGAAGTGCCTTGCCACGACCCACCTCGAGTCAGGCTCACACCCTTCTGTCTGACCTAACCAGAAGACAGCAACCTGATTACAACAGTCCTAAATTTTGAGGTCATTTAGATTTTGCAATCAAGGTTAGTCAAGTATAGGGGAAATAAAAGCTTTTAATTGCATTTCCTCCACTCCATCATCTCCTTCCAGCTGTCCTGCCCTGGCTGGCAGTGCCAGTGTGTCTACTATTGTCAAGAAGTTGCACTCCAGAGCATCAAGGTCCCCCCCTCTTATTCCCATTGTATTGGGTCTGGCTGAGATGGAGCTCATTTTCCCCACAGCAGCCCTCATAGTGCTGTGCTCTGTATTGGTAGCTAGAAAGGTGTTGATAACACACCGGTGTTTTGGCTACTGCTGAGCAGTGCTCCCACAGCATCAAGGCTGTCTCTCCAACATTCCCCCCCTCACCAGGAGGCTGGGGGTGGGCAAGATCTTGGGAGGCGACATAGCCAAGACAGCTGACCCAAACTGACTAAAGGGATATTCCATACCATATGCCGTCTGCTCAGCAACAAAAGCTAAGAGAAAAGAGGAGGCAGGGGGGGACATTTGTTATTATGACATTTGTCTTCCGGAGCAACGGCTACGCATACTGAAGCCCTACTTCCTGGGAAGTGGCTGGACATCGCCTGCTGATGGGAAGTGGAGAATAAATCTTCTGTTTTCCTTTGCTTCTGCACGCGGCCTTTGCTTTTGCTTTATTAAACTGCCTTTATTTTGACCCATGAGTTTTTCCATCTTATTTTCTCCCTGCCCTGTCCTGCTGAGAAGGGGAGTGATAAAGCAGCTTGGTGGGCACCTGGTGTCCAGCCAAGGTCAACCCACCACACCTATCCAGGCTTTACAGTGCAAAAAGAAAGGAGGGATGAAGAAGGGATGCCAAAAATAAGTTTTCTGCCAGCTTTTGTTCCTGTCCGTTGATCTGCACCCTATGGAATGAAAAGCTTCTTTGACTTCCTATGACATGTGTACATAGAATGACTTATTAAAACCTATATATAGACTGAAAAACAAGTGTCCTTAGATGGGTTGCAGTGCTAATTCAGCTTTGACACTAATTTACTGAATTCAGTTTGATTTCACGAGTTAGATGAGGTTTTATTTCCTCAATTCATCTCAAAAGGGTGAATGACAGGTAAAGAAGTGAGCAGGGTGTGCCATCTCAAATTACCTATTATCTGCAACTCTCATCCTAGAAAATTTTTGTTAGAAAAAAGATAGCATATCTGAGAAAGAAGCACTCTCTTTTTCTTGACAACTAGAATCTGTAAGATTCCTCTCCATAATCATTAAACAAGTACCAACATACTTCACAGTGTACCATAAAATTAGTAGGATTGACATCTGGTCCTTTAAGTGCATATAGTATGCAGACATCTCTGAAGCATTTTGCACTGAGGTAATGCAACTTGATTCTGAAATTTGTTCATAAATTACTATATTAAAAAGAATTTAGAAGGAAAATTCCACTGTGAGAGGTGACTTATCTTAATCAGCTTGACCATTTCTTTGATCATCATGTTATATTCCAGATAAAGTGTATTACTGAAATAAGCTGTCACTGAAATGTATTTATTGTGCCATTATATTAACATAATCTCAGCCTACACTCATTATAATGGCACCTTCCTGAAAGACAAAAAGAAGAGAAATATCGGGAAAACCTGTAACTGTATCTTTAAAGAATCTCACTCCTATATACTTCAGTTTACGTTCTTTTTTTTCTTTTTCTGTAGGTTGTGACCTCATCCCAGTCCAGTATCTCAGATGGGGTGATCCTGAACCAATTGCAGCAGTTGTTTTTGCATGTCTGGGTCTGCTGGCCACCTTGTTTGTTACAGTTATATTCATAATGTACCGTGATACTCCAGTGGTCAAATCATCCAGCCGAGAACTTTGCTACATCATTCTAGCCGGCATCTGCTTGGGTTACTTATGCACTTTCTGTCTCATCGCAAAACCTCAACAGATTTACTGTTATCTTCAACGAATTGGCATCGGCCTCTCCCCAGCTATGAGTTATTCTGCTCTAGTAACTAAAACCAATCGCATTGCAAGAATCCTGGCTGGAAGCAAGAAGAAAATTTGTACAAAGAAACCTAGGTTCATGAGTGCCTGCGCCCAACTGGTTATTGCATTTATCTTGATATGTATACAATTAGGCATAATTGTTGCCCTCTTTATAATGGAGCCACCAGATATAATGCATGATTACCCAAGCATCCGAGAAGTCTACCTGATTTGTAACACCACCAACCTGGGTGTTGTAACTCCCCTTGGATATAATGGATTATTAATTTTGAGTTGCACCTTTTATGCATTTAAGACAAGAAATGTCCCAGCTAATTTCAATGAAGCAAAGTATATTGCCTTTACAATGTATACCACCTGCATCATTTGGCTGGCTTTTGTGCCAATATATTTTGGAAGCAACTACAAGATAATCACCATGTGTTTCTCAGTGAGTCTGAGTGCCACGGTGGCCCTCGGCTGTATGTTTGTGCCCAAGGTCTATATCATCCTTGCTAAGCCTGAAAGGAACGTGCGCAGCGCATTCACCACATCGACTGTGGTCCGCATGCATGTAGGGGATGGAAAGTCATCTTCAGCTGCCAGCCGCTCAAGCAGCCTGGTGAACCTGTGGAAAAGAAGGGGATCATCTGGTGAAACCCTTAGGTAAAGTTTGCTAATGTGGGAGTGTGGGGAAGCAATTATGGTCTTCTGAGAGTTACTAATAGTGGAAGGACAAAGGGAAATATACTCATTCCCTTTGCCTCTGCACTGGAAGAGGAGTGAGTTCTTTCTCCCACATCTGTAACAGTTTCAGGTTTGATTTAGTCAAAACGCTGTGCCAAAACAGGGGACAGAGCAATGGGCAAACAATTACAAGGCTGCAAGTACTGGCTGTGTCAACTGTACGCTTAATGTAGGGAGGGAAACAAGATCTTAGGAGGAAAAAACAACATAACAAGAAATATAACTCATTGCCTTGTCCTGAATGCACCCATTTACAATCTCTTTCCCTTAAATGAATTGTATAGTGTCTGTATTTTGCCTCTAGTCACAGCAGTAGGACAACAGGATTGCTGCTAGTGATACATAATCAAGGTGGAGTAATAAACACAAGTAGCCATCATGAGCAGCCACTCAGGCATCTGAGGATTTGTTTCACATGACTCTTCTGTTATACCTTTTATCTCCTATTCCCTTGATTTTCCTTTCTTGTATTATCTCTTCCTGCTTTCTTTCTTTTTGTCCTCACCTATCTTCTCTTCTTTACCTTTCTTAATACCTTTTTCTGTAATTCCTAACTCCATCAAATTCAGATGCTCACAGGCCCCACTCTTGCTACCCATCCTGCCGGTGAACAGATACTCCCTTGCAAGATATTTCTTTGTTTCTTCCCAAGGAAGTATTTGAATTCAGTGATCATGAAGGCAACTTGTATGTTCAGTGTATAAAAATTACAGTAAGTGAACACTAAAGAGAAAGGCGAGCTCTGGAGTGGAAATAACATCCTGCTTCATAGACAGAGGATGTAGAAGTGCACTCAGCCCAGTGGTTCATTTTCATCTTTTGATCCCTTTCACTTTTGATATGGGTGCTACGGGGATGATTTGGGTTATTTAACTGCTGGCATAAACAAAGAATTCTGCCTATATGAAAGTGCAGAGAAATAGTTCTGTCATTCCTCAGCTATATATCTAGCCTGGAAGTTACAAGTACCTAGATTTTCCTCCTCACTGAAACACACGTGTATTTTAGGATTGATAATATGAATATTTCCAGACATGCCATTGTTCACAACTGGAGTTGGCATGGAACGAGGGCAATTTGTACTTCCATTTTTGTGTGAACCACGATTTAGACTTGAGGGAGGATTTTATTAGTAATACCTGCAGGACAGATTATGCCAAAGTGATGACTTGTTTCTGTCAGATTATTATTAATGCTTCTCTTTCAGTGACTTTGAATTGGTACAGAAATGGCCAGTCTATTACAAGATATTTTATACCTATGATCAGTTAATGATGGTATCTTCCAGTTCCTTTCCAGGTGCAGAGTAGGATGCTATTTTAAAATTATAAATCCTTTATCAGCTTAAGTGATGATTACCTGAAATGTCCTTTTCCACAACCTCTGTCTGTATGCCTGAATGACCTGAGGTGTTCAGGTTAGAAGCCCTGTAACAACTTCTGGGCCAGCTAAAAGAGGCATTCTTCATAATATGTCCTCAATAGGAGGGGATTATTCCTCTTCAAGATCATCATTATTTTCCTTCACTTTTGCTGCAGAGCTCATTTGCCATCTCACAACTTTTTTACTCAACAAGATGAAGTTATAGATGACGGGAAGATCTTGGGCTTGGGAAGGATTTTTTTGTCATTTGTTAAGGCCCAGTTTTGAAAGATATTGCTCTAAAATCTTTGTTTTGTTCTTAAAAGTAAGGAGTGTACCCTGCTATTAAATATCCTGAAAGACAAGGTGTATTTTCTTCTTTTTGAGGACTCTGTTTCCATTTCTTTATATCCCTCAGTGTGTAGATAACACCTGTGGTAAAGAGTTATTAGCAGAATGTTATAGATCATCATCGACAATAACTTCTTTTTCAATAGCACTGTCATGGAAATGTCTTCAATCCTGAAGAGCATTGAGAGTGCCCGATGTGTGTGTGTAGGAATGAAAAAGGCAGCACAAAGTTGATATATTGACATATTTGCCTAGATATAAAGAACTACAACATTTCATTTGAAACTTGGAGAAAAACTTTTATGTCATCAGTAGTGTTCAACACATAAAACTGCAACCAAGAAGACACTCCTAATGCGTGTGTCTGAATCCTCAGCTGGTTAAACTGTGATGGTGCCAGTGAATTTAGCAGTGCTCAGTCAGTGTGTGCCTGAAGGGTCTGGGAATCCAAGAGCAAATCGATTCCATCGATCATGGGAAATTCTCTCTAATCAATGCCTATTTGGTTGCATGAAAGAAAACAAATGTGCTGAGTAAATTTAAAATGCTGCTCAGAACTTCACCTATGTCTGATATCATCTCCAAGAAACAACAGAAAACCACTTTCAGCTTCAATTCTGCTTACTGTAGAGCATGAGCAAACAGAGTCTGATCATTTTACTTAATATTTAAACATTTCTTTAAAAAAATCTTGTTGCAAAAAGTAATATGTTTCAAGGTATTATTCAGTACAATGCTCAAAAGTTTGTTTGGATAGTTATTCAAGTAAACTCTGAAGTACTCAGAATCAAAAGAAATATGTACTAGACCTCCATGGCATTATTTAAATAGCTCAGAGGAGTTTTATTTAAAAGCCAGTGAGTCACTGTTGAATTTTAAAGAAACATGCTATTTAAGTCACCAGTGCATAAAAGGGCCCCTACCATTAGCATTTTGCTTCTTGACAGTAATTTATAGCACAGCGTAGTATTGCATCAAATCATTGTCAAACAGATAATGCCAATGCTCCATTCAGAGCTTTCACATCAGCTGCAAAATGACAGATAACAAGACTGCTTTTGCCTAAATAAAGCAATGCATCTGTTAGAGTCCTAAATGACTTTTTGCACGGGGTGTTCTTCAATTAAGAAAACTCAGGCAAGCTTTGGATATGTGTTGGAATGAATCTTCACGTTCTGAAATATGTAGAAGGAGAGAGTAAAACTATTCATTACCTAGTGAAATGAAAACCATTTCATGTAGGCTATTGTGATTCAGCAGTACTCACCAAAATATGTTCCACCCTCATTTAAAAGTAGGGCTAACAAACCAGACATTATCAGAAGCGACTCCACAAAGAAGAATGCTGAACACTACATAGCTGGAGTCAAAGCCACACAACCTGCACAGAGAGGCATCTGGACCTTCTGCTTCCAGTTATCTTACCAGTTAATTTCATAGGGACTAGGAAGGCCATAAATAAATTGAGCAAATCTTACATTAAAGTCCCAGGAACTATTATCACATATCCTACACAGCCCTTTTGCAAGAGTCCAAAATACAGGGTAGTTTATCCTCTCCTCATTCTTAAATAACTCTGTATCCCAGGTAAGATAAGGACTGCATATTTCTGCTACAAGAGCTGCTACTATGGTATTTCTAGCCAGGACTGCACACCAAAAGGTCTCAGTCGTGCTACCTTGGCCTGGGGGATAGAGAAGATGTTCCAAAGTTTCTCTTACCTTTCTAATATCTTAGCCCTGGATTTCGCACAGTAATTTAACCACTGTAGATGTTTATCTCTTCTGGAACATGTCTTTAAATGGCCCAAACCACACATGCTCCGTTTTCCAAGCTTACATATACTGACGCTTTAAACACACACATCTCCCTCCACCTACCTGTAGAAAAGCAAGTTTGCTTTCCTTTAAAGCAGGTGATAAACTGTTCTGAGTGACCAGCAAAGTGTTAAAACCAGCCCTAAACACTGTCTCTCCCACACATATGTACTAAGCAAGTCTTAAAAATCCTACCAATATTTTTCTCTCTGCCCTTTAAATTTCTCCCAAATCTTCACAGTGCAGCCAATTCTCCCACTGTCGGTTGTAGATGCCCCAGTGGTTCCTGCCCTCAGCTGCTTCTTTTGGAGGTCCCCAACCCACCTTCAAGGTTCCTCAGCTGCTTCAGCAGCAAATTCTGCACTGTTCCAGCCTGTAACCTGTTATGGGAAAATCAAGAGGAACCTGGCATCCTTCTGTAGATCAAACTGTGACCTGGACACAAACAGCAGAACAATTCAGGCAGTGAGGTGGGAACCTCTGAAAGAAGAATGAGGTCAGAAAACACCTTTGCAATCCTGAGGTAAGGCGCTCTGCTTGGAGATTAGAGCCTTAGTTCATACGCATCCCCCTTTATTTATTTTTGCAGTGACAGTGAGAGGCAGAAGAAAGGAATTAGGCAGCTAAAGTGTTTTTTAACTGCCAGTTGGCCATTCTCCCTGTGATGATGTAGGACTGATTTAGGTTTCTTCTACCACATTCTCAAAAGACAGAAGCTGGTAGGTGCCCAGTACAAGCCAAAAGTACTCTCCTGAAACAATACAAGACAGATTATCATCTTCTAAATGAGTTATGATCACTGAAGGTGACTTCAGCAATTCATTTAAGCAAAAGGACTGAGAGTACTTTCAATCAGTTACCCAGGCCAGTAGATGTGATCACTCAACAGGAAAGAATCATCACCAGCAAATGTTAGCCATATTCAAGATCCATTGGGCGTTTGTGGTACTGTGCATAATTCCTCCATACAGATGTGAACAGCACAATACTAGACAACAGAAAAAAGATGCACATCAATTTCTGCACCTTATCATAGACACCTATCACAGCAACTCACAAATCTCATTGAGATTAAAACCCAATAGCCCGGTGTGGCAGTGATGCTTTATTCCACCTGGATTTACTACAAGATGCAGTATTTCCTAAATAATTAAACATAAACCATGGCTGTCAAAACAAATGAACTAGTCATTTGGTTTTTAATGTATTAACTTGTCCTCTTAAGAAGTTTGTCTGCCACTGTGTGATTGCAGAACTGGGCATTGCTCTGTATACATCTGCAGAAGTGATAGGACTGACAGCTTTCATTCAGGAGTGGGGATCTCTTGCTCTAGTGAGCCAATACTCACCCTCAGGTGAACCACAGAATTTTTATTGTATAAATCACTATTATTTTGTTTTATCTTACTCAACTTAGACAAAGATGCTCACACATCCACCTAAGAATCAGGTGCCATTTGGGAGCATTTTTTTCTCCCTCTCAAGTACTACACTGGTACAGTGATAGCAGCTTGAGGGACCAAGTGCCTGCCTTGCACAGGCATTAGAAAAAGCATTCAGGTGTCCAGGCTTACGTGTTGTTAAATGCCATTCCCTGCCTCCTATGAGGAAAACATGATAAGGAAGGTAGATTTTTCCACTGGACTAGATTCAGCCCTGGACCACCAGCGGCTGTTTACATTAGACAGTCCCAAACTGTGCCATAATGAAATATTTTGGAAACAGGTATCTACCATCACACTATGTGCTCTGTTTTCTGCAAGGAACAGCTGGTTTTCTCCCTTATCTGTTCTCTCTCTTTTTCCCTCTTATGACTGACTATATTTGTTTCGTTACAATTCAAACAGGAGCTATATTGATCCACAAAATAAGAAAAATATGCTTGGATCAGCCTAGAAGCTGCCATTCATGGTTTAAAAATATTGCAGTCTAAATATTATATCATACATCAGCACGTTATATCTCAACATCAAAACCTTGAGATGAGTTTTTTCAGAAGCCTGAATTGAAATTTCTCCAAAAAAACACCCCTTTTTTCTCAGGAAATTTTTCAAACATTCCTTCTAATTCTGAATCTGATTGAAATCCATTCAAAGCACTGAAAAAACAAGTGAACAGAAAATTTCAGGCTTGAACTAACTTGAGCAATCTTAGCTGTTACAACTTCTTCAAGGTCTGACTACTGCTATGTTGCATTGTTAGGAAAGCCCCAGGAAGACATTGAGTTTCCAGACAAATGGGAATCCCCATCAGAATAAAACTCTGCCACCGTTACATACACCATACTAAGGGGCTCCAAGATGCATTCCATGCAATTCCCATTGCTCAGATATCAAATTTTGACTGGTTGACAGCCACATCCATGAACAGATTTGAAGCCATGGCTATCAAGCTACGATCAAACGTTTTTAGAATATGTGTGTGTGTTATCAGCATGAGGATTTCAGACGTAACTGTGAGAGATTCAAATTCCCTATGCCTCAGGAAGATAAGTTGCCTGAGAGATGAAACAGGGCTGTTATTTGACATGGAGCTTTCAGTCCTGTAAAGAAGACGGAGTACAAGAAAAACTGGGGGAGTTTTGTGGAAAGTTGAAGCTGGCTCGCATTTCTCACGTGTACGCCCATTGAGAAAGATACTGATCGTGAGTTTCTGCCACAGCATATTCTATTGGGACACATTTCTTATAGTACAAGTGCCAATTTTGTCTTCATTTATATGCAGCTTGAACAATTTATTTGACACATTTTGAATGATGATAAAAGAACGCTACATTTCTCTTCCAAACCAATTTGTAAAAACTTTTTACTTACCAGACTTTGTCAGGGCATGAGTTATAGGTTCATACTCACAATTTTCACAACCAAAGGCCTGAGATACTCTTGGTGATCTGATTGGTTATATGGTACACTAAGGGTAACACTCCATCAGGTCCTTTGCCTGGCAAAACAAGGGAAAACACAACTTTCCCAATCCATAGAATGACAGTCACAGACTTCATAAAAATCATTGGTTCTGCAGTTTCTGCAGGTAGTTGCACTGGTTTACTCATAGCAACATGAAACCGAATATAGAAGAGGTAGTAACCTCACGATACTGAGCTCAAGACTGGTGTATCACCTCTCATACAGAGTTATATCAGCAGATTGTCAGTTATGCCAGCATGGGTTGCTTTCCTACTGGAGCCTGCTGGAGCCATACTGTCTTGTATAAAATAAACTCTGATTGGAAAAGGCAGAGAGTTATTTTCTATCCTGGTGAAAAGAACAATGATTTTTAATGATGTCAGACAATGGCAGAGGAGAGATTCCAGCCTGGGTCTCTTGTACCCCACAAGGGCCCCATCCATCAGGCTTTTATATTAGCTTTACACTAAAAGACCTTTACAATTCTGGTTTTATTTCACTGGCAAAAAAAAAGGGACATTATTTGAAATCCTGAAGTTTTATAGAATAGACAAGTAATTTATTGGTGACTTTTAGTTTTTTAAATCAACTCTTGTGTGTATGGAGAACTAACCAGGAGGTTATCGAAGAACATGAATCAGGAGAACCAATTCTTAAGAAGTTACATTATAGAAATGACCGGCACCATCCTTGAACTCTAGCAGTGACCAGCTTTTAGCCATTGCTCTTCTTAGCGCAATAAATCCCAGTGGAAGCTGAAGAGTGAAAGTGCTGCACAAAACAGGACCAGAGATTACTGTAAGGCAAAAGATGTCACTGAGAAATCATCACGTACCAAAAAATAAGTTAATTTCTACAGATGCTGTTTAAGGGCACCATCGACTACAAATTGCACAAAAGTGCTTAGATGGCTTTGCAATGTGAGACGATGGCAAAAAAGTGAGGGGTAAGCTTCTTATGTGACGTAACGTCATTAGAGCAGGTAACAATTTACATGAGGTGAGGGTTTCGCTCAATGGGTATTGTCCTCATTTAAAAAACCCAAAATCTAGCCCTAGTGATATAATAAGATATTATTTGTTTCCTTCATAGCCTTGCTAGAAAAGAATTTTGATGCATGCAGGAAAAAAATACTTGACTCTTCAGAGGAAGTCATTATCCTTTTGACTGATTAGTCTGCATTTATTAATGAATCAGTTCCCAAATGGATCATTTGGAGTTATTTTAATCTAATATGCTACAAAAATTTAGATTGAGAGATTACTGAATGGTTTGAGTCCTTCATTTTTCCCTAAATAATTTAGTCTTGGTGTCTTTTTGGATAGGCTTGCTACTGTGATTAATTAAATTTCAAATATTGTGAAATGACTGAAGAATATTTTATGAAACTCAGTGAAAGATATTAGGTCTGAAAGATTTTGATAAATTGCTGCTAAAACATTCCATCTGTATAATGAATTGATATTCTTGAATGCCCTGATTACAATGATTTTTAATTTGTGTACAGTGCTAGTGTTGTTGTTTCGAATTTTCTCCCCAACTTAAATTTAATTAAAATACTGATTGATTGATATAAATTGTTTGCCTGCATTAACTGAGCACATGTATTCAAGCCTAATTTTTTGAATTATTTATATTATTAAGACAAGCGTCCATCATTTTGAACCAAGTATCATAGCTGAACTGTGCAAATTAAATTACCTTGTAAACAGTTCCCTGCCTGTTGTTACACAAATATGCTCTAGATTGCAAAATGCAGTCTTGCTAGTGTACTACAAAAAAGAAAAGGAAGGAACAGTGAAGATGGGACCCAGCAGTTTGATATTTTTTTTAGGGGAAGAAAGAGCTGAGGAGGAGTTTTCTATTTTTTAACAGCAGTGCCTACCCCTTTTACCTTTTTTTTCATCTTCAAGCCTGTCTCCCAAAATTCTGGTGACAAATAAATGTCACCATAGACTATATCAATATTGTCCTTATCAGTCATGCTGAAGACCACCCAGACAACCCATGCAGATGGTCTCATGTCCATTAGCATGCATGATGTAGATCCTGTTGCAAACTACCATCTGACCTGAGCACAGGTTTATCTACCAAAAGAACTTCTCGTTCTTTCCAGGGCAAACTTTGATATGAACTGGCATTGTAATTAATTTGACAAACAGAAGACTAGGACATCCACCCTCCTTCCAAGGTCCAAACAAGTCATGAGCCAGTCTGCCACTATGGAAATACCTGTACGTATTATAAAGAATGGTATTTGAACTTGAATACTGAAAGTTGGTGTGGACTGGTAGAAGAACTGGAATTTCAGCTGCCTTAGAACTGCATTTGGTTACAGATGTTTTTTTAATAACTGTGACAGAAATTCAAGGCAGGTGTCTGTTAAAATATATAAACACAAAACTCTCTTTTAATTTGCTGTAGTTTCGATTATAGCATTATATATTGCAGGGATTATCTGGTTTTCTGCCAGTTGATAACTTATAACACAATTATACATTGCCAAAAAAAAGATTAAGTCATTTTACAGTCCACTATCCAATAATGAGGTAGCAGAAAAAGAAAGGTTAAAAATGTAATAAACAAGCACTAAAGATGTAAAACATTAGAAAACAAAACAGAGTTAATATATTAAATATACAGCATAGCATAACAGATCCAAGTAATAAAAAGCATTGGAAAAGAGAAACTTCTTTCTTGTAAGTCAGCAAAACTGAAAAATCTCATGTTAAACTCGATGCCAAGGTAAGGCATTGCAAAGCAGGCCCCCATCCATCCATTTCACAAACTTAGAGAAGTTTCTAACATTTAAAATGCTTCAGAGCAAATGAGGTGTATCTTCCCTTTTCAACATAATGAAGGAAAAAATTAATAAAGTAATGAGACCTTCCTATGGCATCTCTAGTTATATATACCTGAAGAAGAGAGGACAGAAGTTCAGCATAGTGAATAGAATGGGTAGAACAAGAAGTCTTATGTAAATAAGACCCTACTTTACAAAAATCCTATACAATAGTTTGTCCAACATTTCAGAAATGCCCTTTCTGGAAGAAGGTAAATAAACATACTAGTAATATTTTGCTGTTGGTCTAATCTTCCCTTGAGCCAGTATAATGCTTTGTATATCATTCCATCAAAAATGTCATTTTAATTCGCCAGCTGCAATTACATATGATTGCTTAATTAGAATAAGCTGTAAAAAAAAGAAAAAGATTATGCTGCATTTGAAAAAAAATAAATTGTGAGTTTGGCTTTAAAGTAATTTTGCTTGCTGAAATTGTGCTATTAAGCAAACAATGTTTATATGCTGATTTTTTTTTAAAAGGAACAAGTGCCATGCTTAATAACATAATTTATTTTAGCCATTATGTAAACGGGAAAATGTCACACAATAAGCTGAGACCCCTTTAAAAGTATTCAGTGCAATGTGATGCAATGTCAAGATAGCATGACCAATCTCATAGAACTGATTTTCAAGAGCACAGTATGTTCGTGGTTCAAAGCAGCCCCTACAGTAACAACGCTAAATATCTTTCATATTTCATTCTTTACCATTTATGCAGAAATCTTCATACAGATATTGTTTTACCTAGTCTAAAGGCCAGCCTTAACTCTGCTGCTATGAAATGCAAGTTCTTCATCATTTCTTAATATCAAGACCAAGTAATATTGCAGGTGAAAAATACTACTTGTATGTAAGATCTGACAATTAAAATATATAAATGGGTCTAGAAAGGTGGATGGCTTTGCAACATTCAGCAATCTGTCCAAGTTCCAGGCATAAGCACATTGAAAAGACTCTGTAAAAATGATGGAAAGCAAAAAGACAGTATTTCATCAATACACTGTAAAGCTTTCTGAATTCTCTCTCCTCTCCTCTCCATTAATTTAATCTTTCAGGGCTTTAAAAAAGTCTTGCTTCAGGTTTATTCCAAAATATCCAAAATGAGAGGTTTGGGGTTGAAATAATAGATATTACCTGCTTTGATTATTGTTAACTTGTGGGAAAATGCTTGATTCAGAAAGAGTTTTAGACACCTAATACCATTTTCAGTATCTCAGACCAAAACTTGGAATCCCATTAATTAACAAGGACCTTAGGAATTAGTCACTGCAATGCTGAACTTAAGTCCCCAATACACAATTAGCCATTGCCCTACAATGAGATTTGGCTGTACAACCTCTCTCCTCTTAAGTGTTTCTGTTGAAACATCACTTTTTACACCCTTACAAGGTACAGTTTCATCAGGACATTACTCCTGTGTTGATTAGAGCTACTCTGTTCCTCTGGGGTTAACAATACCAAGCACGCCTTTGGTGCTCAATAATTAGTAACATTTCTGCATGGCAGTATGAGATTGCATTTGAAATATGGATTGATGACAGCTCTCCATCTCCAACACAGCAAATTACCTTTGCTGTGCATTGCATTAAAAAAACAAAAGATATCCTGAGATATCTTTTAATTAATTAAATTTTTTACTGAAAAAGAAGAGAGAAAAAAAATCTTATGTCTAAGAGTAAAAGCCAGTTTCTAATTGCTGGGATATTTTTTTCAGAGGACAGATTATCTGAAACAACTACTTTTCACTATTGCAAGTACTTGTCTTTTGGGTAGTCTTTCTCAACTGGTGCAGTGTGGACATTTTAACAGAATCTGTGTACTACTACCCACATTCTACCCATAGACTATTTTTCAAGGATTTGACTAAGTCTTTGACCAAACTATACAGAAATGTGGGCTATGGCACATCCTCTAGGTCTGGCCCACCAGCATCCTCCATATAGGGGATATACTACCATATGGAATGGACTGCTGGTCAAGGCATCCAAGACCCTCTGCATGGAAACCAGGAGAGAGCAGGAGCAGGAGGGGGCCATGAGCACACCTGAGTCTCACCCTAACATGAAGTCAGGACCACCAGGATACCAGCACCTGGTTCTAAAGTGTAGGCGTAGTCTAATAAAATCCTTATCCAAAGACTATCAGCTCTTGTCAGTACGGGGGTCCACATCTTCATTGGAAAACAAAAAGAAAGTAGGGAACTACACATTAAAACTGGTTTCTACAGCATTGTAGTGGATGACTATTAGTCTCATTCAGGATGATGATTCCCATATTCCCCCTTTATTTCCCACAGCATCCATTAATTCTTGTCTACAAAAGGAGTTTTCTTGGAAGGTGAAGAAGGCAGGGAAAAGGTCTAACAGCCCTTCAAACCCAAGCAGTCACACTGGTGTTTCCTGCCATGTATCACATGTACATTAAGTTCACTAAAAGCCAAGGCAGTACAGACATGGTTTCTCTCAGCCCAGGAGTAAGTTTCTTTCTCTCTACTGATCCCCTCTGGGAAGTGCAGACCACTGCTGTGCAAGATAGAGTGATGTGACATAGTATTTGGCAAATGGACAAGCACTGCAGTGACTGAGTTACTGGGAATTACTTCCCAAATTTCCTGTCACTGATTAACACTTATAAAACATGTTAGTATGTATTATAAAGTATTTTTCTTAAGACAACTCACCCTTGGGCAAAAAAATGACACAACCCACAATGCCACACCCAAAGACCCCAAAGAAACACTAAAAATTACCCCAAATCTTTTAAATCCTTCAACAGAATTTAGTAGCTGCCTTTCTGCACAGAAGCAAAGTCTTCTCTCTCTTTTCTAACCAATACATAGTCCTGGAATTGACAATGAGAAACGAACTCTATTCTTGCAAATACTGCTCACATTGTAGTGGTTTATGTCTCCTCCATATACCAGCTGAAAAACCAAATTAATTTTCACATTAGCATTTTTTATGACAACTGCAAATAAAAGCGTGAGGATTTTTTCTCTCCTCAGATTAAATCTTTTAAAGCAATCCTTTGTTTTAACAACCAGCAAGTGGACATTTTTTGAATGCAAGACATTCTGAAGCAAAATCATGTCCTTTATCTGCTCTGAAAGCTGAAAACCTTTTTTATGTAGAACCTCTGGTGTGCCTTTCCAGAATGGTCACCCAATGAACTTTGCAGCTTCCATGCACTGGTTAGATGCACTTTCTACACTAGGAGGGTTGATTAGAGTTTGGTCACTGCATTCATAATTACATGGATATTTAGCACTGAATGAATGGCAGTGGAGCAGTTACTATGGTTCAAGGCTTTAAGGCATTCTGTGACAACATACTATTTCTGATGGTGTAATTTGCTCTTGACTGGATGGAAAAACTTGAGAGATTCATAGTAGTCTCTCCGCTGACTTTCATGGCAGTGAAGTTTATGCTAATGACTGGGGAATGGGCAATTTGGGGGGTTTCTTTATCTGGGTCACATGCATCCTAACCAGGGGTTCTTCAGGATGGAGTTAACAAGGACACTTGTTAACTTGGAGTTAAAAGGACACTCTTGTTTCCTTCTGTTGGCTACTTTTTAGTATTCAGCTTATTGTGAGCATTTAGAGTCTCCAAATTCCTTCTCTTAGTCTTGACTTTTTCTCCTTCTATCTTGTTGGGCACAGAGTATCTCTTTTGGTTATCGGGTCTAAATGTAACTGTGTTTCCTTCCTGCTCTTCCTAAACTCTGCTTTCTTTGATGTCTAACACCTTCATCTCAACTTTATTTCCTTTTCTTTCCTGTGAAGTTTCTACACATTCTTTTCTCTGCTCTTTCTCTCTGGCTACCCCAGTTGAATTTGTATTATCCAGTTTGACTTCCTTTGTATTTTTCAGTGAATTTATCTACTCTCTAAGCCCCTCCACTTTTTCCTCTGCTCTAGGAATCGACTTCCATTTAATATGTATGTGTCCTCTGCGAGCTTCATGCCTATCTGGGAGCACTGCATATACTGCACTCTGGATTGCCTTAAAACCTGGGTAGCCAGTCCACAAAGCTCCTGTTGTTCTTCCTTTCAGTAAGGCTATAATTTGTAAATGAAAGGACTTCTCTGCACTAAGCACACCTCATTTTACTGTCTCCAGTTCACTCTCAGATTCACTAAGCTTCTTCCTCAGTTACTTATGCAATATACACTGCCTCTGCGGATCTACTGCAACTGCATCCCTCAGGTTAATTCTCTTTTACAGGCTTGTTCTCTTCAAGGTACCTTTTGCTATCTAGATCAGGTTAATGGACAAGCAACAAATAAGTCATTTATTCTATAATGTTAGCAGTGTTAAAATGTACAAGCTTCCCCACAGAAGTGTGCTAAATACCCACAATGCAGCTCATAGCATGTGGGAATGGGCTATCACAAACTCTTTGAGAAGACATCTGCAGGCATTTTGCCCAAATTTTATTAAAGCATTTAAATAGGTATTTCAACACCTAGCACAGAATTTGTACAATTAGGGTGAAATTCACCACTGGGAAAAGAGCCAGCATAAGACCTCTTCAATACTCACATCCCAATTAAGTGCTCAGAGAGTAATCGAGGACCAGGTCTTATCCTGGTATCCTATCCAGGGATTAATTAGATCCTCAAGTATTAAACTGTTTATTCAAGTAAATTTTTCATCCAAGTGCAAGGTATAATATTTAAAACATTCATAGTACTGCACTGAGATCTAGGATTGGGGTTGATTTCACTTGACTTTATGTCTACATCTCAGCAAGTCATCTAGCCTCCTTTTATTGCTAATGGAGAGAGGAATGCCCATTCACGACATGAACTGTGAGCCCACCCAAATTTTATCCAAGCAATCAACTACACTGGTGCTTGCTTTGACAAGCAGAGGAACAAGTCAAGTGTTACAGAGATGGAGGATCAGAGAAAAAGATTAAGTTAAGATTGAGAACATGGCCACCAGTTGATTTCTCACTGATCCTTAATTTAAGTATTGTTTCCCTTAAACTGTTCAGCCAAACATTTTGGTCTAACTCCAAAAAATATTAAAGACAAAACGCTAGCATGTTATTTACTCTGTAGAATTTTTTAGCTCCTCCTATATATATATATCTAAAAAGAAAATGGTGAGCACGTCTCCTGCATAGCCCTGTTTGCTTTAGCACAGGTCTGGGGTTTTATGCAGTTATTCCACCACTCCCACGGCTGCTTTGCACTATACCCCACCACTGCCACAGTAGCATTCATGTGCATGGCCCTTTGCACAGCAGCTGTCACAGAAAGCTGAGCACACAATCACTTCTTTCTGTTTGCTCCTGTTGTTGTCGTGATTTATTAGGTACAAAGGCAGGAGACTGGCCCCGCACAAGTCGGAAATAGAGTGTTTCACCCCAAAAGGGAGTATGGGGAATGGTGGGAGAGCTACAATGACCAGGTAAGCAAACAGCAAGTGGCCTTAGGGCAGTGTGATATGTCTGTGAGCAAGCGCAGCCCTGGGTCAATGCCAGGCCAGATCCTCTGTCTGTAACTCCTGTGCATCTCATATAGTATGTTTAGAAAAGAAAAAGAAAAAAGAAAACACATGGCCACTGCTGAGTTCTGTGTTCCATCTGACCGCCAAAAAAAATCTGCACCGTGTTCATTTGAGTGATCCGAACCACATGTCCTGTGTGATGTTGTTGTAATATGGTGCTTTGGGGAGGAGAAACCTTACACCTGACTCCTTAAGCCAGTAGAGCAGATGCAGAGAGACAGCATTCAAACTTGGAGTAAGCAGCTCCAGAACTCCTCTGGAATGGTGGTCCCGCTACATATTAGGAGTTACATTAGGTCTAATCAAAAGAGCTTTTAAAAAGAGCACAGAAAAACTGATGGATGAAAACGTTTTCAATATGAAAATGTTGGTTCTTCTCATCAAAATATCTTGTGGGAAAGTGCTGAGTTTTACAGGGGTTTTAAGGAAAGGTTTCAAACTCATTTTAAATAGAGTTCAGAACATCTTTTTCATAACTTTCTCCATTTAATTTAATTTATATATTTATTTTCAATTTTGTTTTGGCCATTATATATTGCATGACATTATACACCAATGTTACAATTTTAATGAATATCAAATACTACTTTTTTTCAGTATTACTGGGATGAACTCTTTCAATATGGCCATTTTGATGTTTTTGTATTGAAATATTTCAAACTATTTAATTCTGTGAAATACTTGGAGATTTCAGCTATTCATCTCATTTTGAGTCCAGTCAGATTTCCAAATGTTGACCTCTCCCATAGGACAGAAAATCCATTTCTCCAGACATCTCCATTAATAAATGAATAAGCTGCATGTGTCACAGATGGTTATAAATCTTTCATGAAACAACACTCTTAATAAGCATTGTATCATTGTGTTATATACTACAACAAGTTAGAAGCATTTTGTTTATCATTTATTAAAAGATCTACTCATTTCTTATCGACCCCTGTAAGGTATTTATAAATGTATTTAGAGCACAGTATGACCAAATTATACCTTTACTTTTCCCAAGTGTTACATCACAGGTGAATTTTCTCATTGCAGGAGGGTGTTCAGTGAAACACTTGCACAGTGTTATGTTCCTCTTGGGTACAACAATATTCACTCATGTACATAAGGCTATCAAATCTAACGCCACATAGCACACACCTGGGGGACTCCTGCTGTTTAAGTAACATCAGGAACATTCATCGCTGAGTGTTGTACAAAATGTGTACACGTCTGTTATTTATTGTCAGCTGGGATTCTGTTTCTTGTCTGTGTGTTGTCTGGATTTTTTTTTTTCCTACATTGCATTGCCTTCAGTGATATTTATTCTTCATTTAAAAGCTATCTGGAGTCACTATATAAGAGAATTTTGAAAAGCAGAAAAGTACATGTAAATGTCAAACAACTGTATTTTTTTGTACAGTATTCAGCTCTGTTTTGCCTGGCCATATATATACATTTGAAAAACTTCTTTTTTATATCTTCACAGTGAAGAATCTGTTTGCATTCCAGACTGTAATCGATCTGAGTCAAGTAGAGAGGAGAAAAAGGTTCCTGTTAAAGAGGATGCCCTAACAGTCAAAAAGACTGGAAACTGTGTCAGTCTAATAGTTCCACAGCAAGACTGTCAGCTGCAAGACCTACTCAAACAGTTAAGAACACCTGCTGCTTAACAGAGAGTGTAATTGCATTTGATGGCTGTGTTTTGTTGTCTCCAGCCACAGTGTCCTGGCCAGTGGTCCTTGTCAAATTTCATAAGCTAAGTAGAGTTGCCACTGAATAGCCTGGGAACCTCCCAGAGAGAATGTAGATGTTGCAGAAAGGAAAGTAGGTGCCATTCTCCTGTCTCAGTAAGTATCAGACCAGTGCTAGAAGTCACTGGGATGAAATGCAGATGGAAAAAGACAAATGCAGGGGTCTGACCATTTGTGAATAATGAAAAAATCTCATCATCTCACGGGACGAAGAGGTCCCATGATAGTGACCAAATCCCACACACATCCTTTCAGTCTAAAAAATGTTGTGCAATTTCATACTGGGCAGTATTGTTCAGCTCATGTTCTCAAATCCCTCAGGCAATATTATTTTTGTGTTCCAACCCTAGTGTGGATATTTTTCACATCAGGGCCTAACTATCTCTGTACGTTAGTCTTACAAATGGCTTAGGATTTTTCAAGATGAAAAGTGACATAAAAATAGCAGTAATAGGTACACTATGTGATGCTTTGTAAGGCTATTTCTGATTAAGAGAAGTTACTACATCCTGCATCACCTGTGAGCATCATTCACATATATTTGATAAAATCAATTATGGAATGGGAAGTTTTATGAGGCTTTCACAAAGCAGGCATCACATCATTTTTTTTGCATTTCTTGCATCATATTTGCATTTCTGATTTGATTAAATGCAACGAATAAGAAACTGCTTAATAATTCACAGGAGTAATTTTTCTGCTGCTAAGTCCCATGTGCATAAATACCTCTGTAATTATTTATCAGGCATGCCAAACACCTGAAGTTCCTCCAGTTGTACGCTCTTTGCAGAGGATAAAATTCAAATCAACCCTCAATTCTGGAGGTACAACTGGGAGAGTTAAATCTTTCTTTTCCTTGTTTTTTTTTTTTCTTGTGCACTGTTTGTGCTCCTGATTTCAGGGTCAGGTAAGCTGATGGTTCCTATTTTTCCCAGTTTCTATTTCATCCTTTTAGCAAATTGTGAATGAAAAAAGTGAAAAAACATGTTGACTAAGCAATGTTGAAAGCATCTTAAAGCTTTGTGCATCAGGAAGCAGAACTCACAGTTCAAGAGGTGGCATTGTCCTCTCTCCATCTTGTGAATAGGACGCTCCAGTGTAGCAGTGATGTGGTCAGAGATGCTTGAAGTGACATTTTTCGGACGAGAAGCGAAACCCAGCACTAGCAGCCTTAATTAACAGCTGCAATGAGGTCACAGTAATAGAGGAAAGAAGTTACATCTGGTATCAAAATCATTTTTGCATTTTGGGTCATGATAACAGGCATCCTAGAAATGTTTCATTCAGACACCAGACACTTCCTTTCCCGTTCTAACCAGGCATGCTGCTAAAACAGCTGCCAGCATTAGCGTCACTGGTGGCTGCGCTGGGAGGTCATTGGCAAAGTTTCTGTCCATCAGCTCTCTCTCAGTTTGTAGTTTCTTTCATCCTTATATATTAAAGTCATTCATATAAATGTCATCTGTGATTTGCATGAGGAAAGGAGGTATCAACAGATTACAGTTCGTGGAGTAATATAAATAAATGCCCTTGCTGTTGTTAACAGAAAACAACTCTGCAAAATAATTGCAAAATATGTTGTTTACTGCTAGAACTCGGGACAAGACAAAATGAATTTTTGCCCTGTATCATTCCTCTTTTGTGTTTCATTGCTATTTATCTCCATAGAACAAGCCACATGGGAATAATTTAAGCTAAATGACTTGAGTGATATATCACTAGCAGGTTATTTGTGTGTGGCAGAATTGGCTTTCACCCAGGGAAACAATTATGTAGGCATGTAGAGGTTTCCTTAAAAGCTATTTAAAATGAGAGGAATAGCAACAACATAAACCATTACAGTGGCAGAACTGACCTAGTTTAGATACCTTAAGGTTCTGCGTCCAGTTTTAGCCAGTCATCTAGGTTGCCCTACAGTCCCAGGAGAAACGATGACTTCTTCATGCAGGTATACTGGAGTTCACCACTTCAACCACTTATTTTATTTCAGTGTTTTTAGCATGTTGCAAGGCACTTGCATTCTCCCAAGGATGAAGAACGTGGGTCACTACAAGCAAAATGTATATTGATCTGCGATTGGCTCAAGTGACAAGACTAGAGAAACAAAATACCCATGTGCCTGTGCTTGCATGCATCACAGGCACACGCACAGATCACCCCTTATGAAGAGTCAGTTTTTAATTAAATCTACAGATAGCACACAAATCCTTTTCAGGCAGAGTAATTGTATTATTGAGTCTTTAATAAGGTTTCAGCAGAAGACAGCTTCTTACTACATATTTTGAATAACAAGAGTTCTCCTTGGCAAAAAGTTGTATGGACTAAGTTGTTAAGTACAGAAGTTTATTCTGCTTACCATTGCCAGCTGCTTCTGTGGATAAGACAGAAGGTCTTCTCCCTTAAAGAGAGGAGGAGAAGGCTGTCCTTAAGAAACAGGTTTGGTCTGCACAGTGTTGGGGCAATAACTTAACTACGTCAGCTTCTTAAAAAACAAGATATTGCTTCAAGTTTGAATGCAACACTCTACTTCAGCCATTGAAACATCTAAGCATAACTTTGCTGCCAATTTTAGCTCAATAAAATTTAGACCAGTGTTCTGAAATATGAACTTTCATGCATGGACTTATAAATTAAAGAATTTGAAATCATTCCTTATTATATTCATGTGAGGACAGGTTGCAAACAGATCATACAGGTCTCCATACAGGTCCAGTGTCTGTTTTCAGTTGCATCATTTCAGATCTGGAATCAGATACTGATATTGGTACATGATAGAGAACAAAAATTCCTTTAAATTTTTATATTCATCTCCATTGATTCCCCTTGTATTCCAGTTTCCACTGGTGAATAATACTATGTAGCTATGCATTCTAAGCTTTCTTAGAAAACAATAAATTCCATCATTTTAAACTGATTTTCCTATTTCATTTAAAGATATTAACAAGGGAACAAGTGACTTATTTTCAAATTACATATGCTTTCAGTAACTGTCCCAATACTAGACCCTAAGCACTCATCATCCGAATTAATTTTAGCAACTTCAGGTAATTAATGAGAATGGCACCCTTGCTAAAAGATGAGAGTTTTCAGCTGCTGTGACTGTCAATTCCTCTTTCCATTTTTCATTTCTTCTGCATTTTGAAGGACCTCACAAAACACATTTGCTTTAATAGCATCTGGCTGAAGAAACCCTGGTGGCAGAGCTATGCATCATCCCATAGATAATCATACCACAGAGCAAGAAATGCTGAAACAAAACTTCTGGTGCTTCAACCAAAACAAAGGACAAAGTGATCTATTCTAGCCAGTAAAAAAACCCATGTGTAAGGGGAAGGGAACATTTTTCTTAACACCCGAGTGGATAAAAAGCAGTTAATATCCCTTATGAATACAGAACAAAGCCCTAAAGACAAAACTTAAGTGACTCTAAAGAGATTAAGTAAGGGAAGAAAATGAGAAACAATACTAATCGCTATTTTGTCAGCAAGTGGACAACTGTAAAGGAAATGTTTGAAATATCAGAGACTTCAAAAGCTCTCTTGTTTATACCACTTTCATTTCTTGTACATATTATATCATGGTAGGTCTAGCAGGCTGGGAAAAAGTCTAGCTATCAAAATCAAAGCAGCTTTTAGTAAAGAGACTGGAGAAATAACTAGTATGACTGATTCTGAGGAAATCCCTCTCATATATAAAACTGAACATAATTAACCTATAGTGAAAGAAAAGGAAAAAATGTGCCACGCAAAAGGTTTTGTTGTAACAACAACAACAACAAAAAGTATTTTGCTAACATTTTAGTTTGGAAATGATGTCACTGATTGATTGGAGTTTACTCGTCTCCAGATATGACATGTACTCCACTCTGGTCTACTCAGTGCAATGTAGAAGCAGAAAAGCAGAGTGGGGTAGAAAAATATGTATTCAGCCAAACTTAGCTGGGGAATTCCTTTGGGAGCTCAAAAGTGTAATTCTGCTGTTCTCATCTGAGGGAACCAAAATCTGTTTGCAAGAAAACTCTAAAATTTCACTGACCTAAAGTTTCCTATCATCAAAAGGTCATGGCAGAGCTGGGCATAATAAATGTAAACAATTCCATTAGTAGACATCATAGTCTATGTCTCTGATCTATCTTTATTTCTCTGTTTTTAAATTGTGTGCATTGCAGTGGTTTCCAGTTAACTTGACAGAGTAGCAATATGCAGTTAGAGCAGAATCATAAAGTACTATCACTGGAATTTACTCATAACCTAGCTTCATACCAGTATATGAAAACAAGTGGTGCTCCTTTCACAGAGGTGATAAATGATTGCACACCTCAGTCCAGTGTTCACTTTGTAGTAAGTAGGTGCAGCATGATAAAGTGGATGATACATTTCTGAGATAACAATTCCAATTATTGCTGGGCAAACTACTAGGATTTTAACTATAGGGTTCATTCCTTACTGATAAATTGCTGCTTGTTTCCTATTCAGTTTTTTATATCAAGGAATTTTCAATGAATAATGGTCAAATCTTTCAGGCTTTTGCACAAAATTTGCATCAAACAGCCACTGGGTCTCCTTTAGAGCCCTAGGATCTCCATGAGAGCCACACATACAGCTTGATTACTCTTGGGCACAGTGCAAAGGCAGTAAACGAGTGCATCAGCCAAGACCGACGCAAAACCAAACTGGGATTCAGTGGGGCTGGTGACAGCTGCTCCATTGAAGATTTAACTGTCAGCTGCCCTTGCCCAGGTCTGGACACATCCCCAAATTTCATCCTTTTCCTTTCCCCAGGTTCTTCAGCCTCCTTAATAATTGTCTCCTGAATGATGACCAGGGAGGGACTGACATGCTCCCTTCACCACCTCTTACAATCTGACCTTCAGTCAACTGACAATGTCTACATGCATTTAGTGCTCATGCACACACTTAAAGCCGTAGGGTTTGAACATCTGTATTAAGGCAGTGCTTGAAGTCAGGAGGGATGCTAGAATTACCTCTTTTTTCGGGCAAGCATTTCTATTTGCATTGGCTAATCCTTCATGTTAATGGCATTTATTTCACCTCTGTGGCAGGCACGTCTGTCACAGATCCCTCTGAGCTCTGAACTCAGCAGGAGTTGAGACCCCACCAGGGAGCACATCCAGGACTGGAACTAGGCCCTCTCTTTCTGCCAGATCAAAGTTACAAGTGCCGGGTTACCCAGCCTCCTGGTCCAGCTCAAACTCAGCAGGAGCTGGGAGGAGGTCTCATGGTCATCATACCAGAACTAGAGGCAAGATCTCACCTGCCAAAGGATCCAAATCCTGCTCCTGCTGCTGGCACCAAGCTCCCACTGAGCTCAGGACTTAGTATGACCAAGGAGCCAGGGCTCTCAAGCAGCTCTCAACACCCACCGAGTACATGTTCCAGTGAGAGGAGCACGCAATCCTCAGAGGCAACAGTTTTCCTCTGGAAGACGTTAGTGCCAACTCCTGTTCAGCTCAGAATCGCATCCACAGAGATGCAAAGGGTCAAAGTGATCAGTGCAACAGGTTAGGTTTTGCTTTTCCTGCTTGCTCTGATGAAGGTAAAGCAAAAGGAAGGGATGGTCTGAACAGCGAGTTACAAACCACCAGCTGTTCTGCCTGGCATTTTGGGGGCAGGTGCATAACAGTTAGCTTCCAAGATCCAGATAACATCCTGGTGATCACTGCAGCAAAGGGGTGAGCCTTTTTATGCTCATACAGGTCATCTCCCAGTCAAGCCTCTCTTAAAACACCCACTGGTTTACATTGTGTTTGTCTACTGGATTCTGTCATGCTGCTTTTGAAGGGGAAAGCTGTTGGCATATGTTTTGTTACATGATCCATCATAACTCCATGTAATGTAATCGTGGATGTGAACCCACAAGAAGGTTTTGTTTACACTCAGCACACAACTTTTTATTTTAGATGACTGGAAGAGCTATTAAACTGATAATGAATGGCAAGCCTCCACATGAAGGCTGGTATAAAGTCATCTGTGTTTAGTAAACTATGTGTCTTGCAAACTGTTACACTGCAGGCTAACATGTGTGAGTATATCTATTTCAGGCTTAAAAAGCAAACAAACAAACAACAAATTTGTGATACTCTGCCAGGGTCTCCAATGTGGTTGTCTTTCCAAAAATCCTAAATGACTGTAGCAAATGTTTTGGAAACCAAAGTGAATTGTTTAAAGTTCTGTTGCATTTTATATATAAATCATGCTTATTTATATGTGGAGACTATGTTTTTCCTGTTGACATCATTTCAGAGTCATTGTCTGTTTCAGCTAAGAAATATTTCTAATGGTCTTTCTTAATCCCAAGAACTGTAGGTTAATGTATGTATAAACACCAGCTCAACAGCCTAAGGAAGATGTAAAAGGAAAGGAGTGGTTTCATACTATCTGTTTAAAAGTGCTGCAGCTGGCTTTCCTTAGGTAGCAAGAGAAGAAAAATAAGCAACTTTGATAAAGAGCAGGGTATGACGGAATCTGAAGAGAAATTACCCTAAGAGGACTCATTTTGCAGAAGAGTGGAGCAAAATGTCTATTGGTGTCTCCAAACTCAGGTCACCGTGAGGAGCTGCTTGTATAGCTTGTCCATTATTTCTTTCCTACTAGGAATATAGTTGTATTCTCTGAGCGGACCTGCAATTAAAAAAATTAAGTTCTTTAAACTAATGGTGGCTAGTTTACCAAGTACCTTGATGAAGAGGAGGTCACCCATTAGAAAGTATCTCTCCACCCACAACTAGAATAGCACCTTTCTGAGTATTGCTCCAGTACTTCCAAGTACTGGGATATAAACAGACTTTTTTCCAGCCGTAATGGACTATGCTTCTCCATCTCCCAGTCTACACTCCCTGCCCCATAGCAAGAATCCATGGCTGTCACACTACACCAAGCTTCTTACCATTGAGTGCTCCCAGGCCAGCCTACAAACCTGTCCCCTCCAACCCAGCCAGTCCAGGTCTCTCATCGATTCCCTTCATTTATCACTTCCTCCCTTCTCCATGCATCCCTCAGTCCCACAGCCCCCCTTCCTGACACCAGTCCAACAGAAGGGAAACCATCAAGCTGCTCCCTCCCCCAAGATGGACACTGCCTATGTCCCGAGGGCAGCAACAGAGGGGTCAGCAGTGGCCATGAACTAGCACAGAGTAGGTCACAGCTGGATGCACAAACAGCCTGTGAAATGAGCTGGTACACTCTGCTTGTTTTCCTAGAACATATAGGTATAAAAGATATAGATCTATCACAATAGATAGAAATAGATGTAGCTATAGATGATATAGATATAGATGAAATAAGTCAGCTTTATGACGAATGTAAGCTCTGGGACACCACATACCCATGGTATAGGTACAGTGATTACATTTTTAACTTTGATGCAAGTTACCTTCTTATCTCATTTCTGTTTACAGCTCTAATGGGAAATCAGTTTCCTGGGCCCAGAACGAAAAAAGCAGCAGAGGAGCGCACCTTTGGCAGCGGTTGTCAATCCACATCAACAAAAAAGAGAATCCCAATCAAACTGCAGTGATCAAGCCTTTTTCTAAAAGCACAGATAGTAGCCGACATAGTAGCAGCGCTACATTTCCTGAGGCCAGTGCCAAAACGCTTTACGACGTTTCGGAAGCAGAAGAGCAATACCCAGCTCAGTACCGACCACAGACTCCCTCGCCTATCAGCACCCTGAGCCACAGAACTGCCTCCGTTAGCCGAACGGAAGATGATGCCCCTACCTTCCAGTCAGAGCCTCCTCAGCGAAGTAGCTCCTCTCAAGGCTCCCTCATGGAGCAGATCAGTAGCGTGGTTACTCGCTTTACAGCCAATATCAGCGAGCTGAACTCTATGATGCTTTCAACAGCCACTCCAGGGACAATGGTGGCCACTCCTCTCTGCTCTTCATACCTGATTCCACGGGAAATCCAGCTTCCTACGACAATGACCACGTTTGCAGAGATCCAACCACTTCCTGCCATTGAAGTCAATGGCGCTTCACAATCAGCTAGGAAACCTTCAAATGGCAGCATCAAAGAAGGCACTTCAGAGACCCCATCAGCCAAGCAAGACCTTGAGGAGTTGGTAGCTTTAACTCCTCCTTCTCCTTTTAGAGACTCCATTGATTCTGGAAGTGCATCTCCCAGCTCTCCGGTTTCCGAATCAGCTCTCTGTATCCCATCCTCCCCAAAGTATGACACGCTCCTCATCAGAGATTATACTCAAAGTTCTTCTTCGCTGTGAATGTAGTTCAAGACAACGTTGGATCTCAATGACTACAAGCAAGTAGTGAGGGAACAGCCAAGCCTTCAAGATCTCCAGTGTTTACGTAGAGTGAGAGGCATTGGGTCATCTTGTGAGAAACAGAGAGGAAGAAGAGGAATTACTTGAGAAGTGGAAACATCAGATTAATTATGCTGTTTTAAAGACAAAATGACTCTTGGCAGATTATCGTGGCCTTAAAAAAACATGGGCTTTTCAGAAACACTGAATCTATTTTTGAGGGCTTATAAGGAGTCTGTTAAATCAGTTACATACCAAGTGCTTTGCTTTAGTATCACAATGAACCGTGTGTACAATATACGGGGCGGGGGGGAAACTAGATTGTAAACAACTGTACAATGGTTTGTTTGTTTACTCTGATTCCTTACCCAGAAGTGAACCTTGATCTTTTATCAAGAATAGAAGACCAAACATTGAATGTACATTTTCTAACAGACTCAAATCTGGGACCAACCTGTCAAGCTTTCTTTCTTTTTTTTTCTATGAAGAACTCAAAAAGCAGTAATGTATGTTCAATAACTACCAAACTTTTTGCTGAAGCATATTGTGTCCGTGATACGTTACACGTGGATAACACTAAGCTGAGGCTTTGCAGTGAGTGACTGCAATATGGAGGGCTTTACAAGTGACTTCTCAACCTACACATTTGTTTATGAAATTCTCTTCTATCGGTATCAAAAATTCAATTTGTTAACATTGGATTCACCTTCACAGCAACAAAACCCAAGGAAGATTTCCTGACTATTTCACCATGTTGCCAACTAATAATGAAGTAGCAAAAAATATTTTCTGGAGTACTGTTTTGTAATTCCCTTATCAGGGCAAGTTGTTGAGGTGAATATTCTCTTTCTAGCAGCACTACCAAGCTATATTATAGCTGCACTCCCTACTGAAATTAACACATTTTTATGGACGTTCTTATGCTAACATTACCAGTCAAAATACTTATTCGGGCTCCCATAGTCTTTGCTTGTAAGGAACTGGTAAACACCCTAAGGATTTTCTCCATACTTTGAATGACAAAATTCTAGGAGACCAATCTGGATTATGATGAATGCTAACTGTCAGTGGAAAGGTTGTCATAATCATAATTCATATATAGGGAAAAAAAAACCTGTGTCAAAGTCTGCTTAGAGGTGATTTAGCTGCTCTTTAATAAGCAACAATTTTAACTTTATTTAGCTGCTGATGCCTTGCAGCTATGAACTGTGACAAAAAAAAGAAAAAATACTTTCAGAGCAATACAGAGTAAAGATTAAAACGGAGAAGACCTAATGAGATATGAACCAACAGAGTCTTTCTTTGTTTCTTAGCAACTCACAGAAGAAGCAAGGGGATTCCTCATATTTTTTTCCTATATCAAGGTAGTACAGTTTAGTGCACTTCATACAGTCACAGCACTTTTTTAATACAGGCAGGGAAGTGTTTTAAAGTTTGAATAGAAGTTAAATAATTTTTGATAGGTGTAGTTACATAGAACTTGTAAGTCAGGCCCTAAACACACACTGTATTGGCTCTCTCCTTCATGACATAGCTGTCCTCAGGTGCCAAACTTTTATGGGTTTGTTTTATTTTATTTAAGGATAGTATGAAGTGGTGAGTGATGTACTTCAATTCAAAGTTGAGTTGATGTAGCCTTATATAGAAGACAGCCTCATGGAAGGGAGCCTAGAAATAAGGCTGCTATGTTTCATTTTCAAAACCTTTAGATCTTATTTCTTCAAAGATAACAAATGTTTTGTAACAAAATTCATACCCCCTCTTTCTCCCCCATGTCTGAAATAATAAATATTTGATCAAACAAACAAACAAAAAGATGAAAGCACATTCACATACTTTAGCAAAGAGCATTTTCTATTCCTTTGGGAAGCTAGTTTCGCCATTATGTGCTGCACCCCAATTTGCTGCTCAACAACAGTAAAAAAAAAAAAGTAATAGGTGATTGAATCCAGGCTAGCACCTCACAGAGATACTCTACTTACTCTGTACATCCTGCACAAGGCAGTGTTATCCAATAGCAGTCTGTGGGCATGCTTATTTTGCCAGGTACAGTCGTTTACTAGCTATGCCTATAACGTGAGCTGGCAGGTCACAAAACAGCTCTACTCCAGAAGGCAGGTAGATACACGAAGTCATGACTGTAGGTCCCTGTTGCTTATATGTAGTTCTTGCCTCCTCACGTGACTGATTAGCACAGCCTCAGTTCTGTGCAGCTGTACGGTTTCCAGACCAGAGCTTGGTTTTGCCCTCCTGGTTCACAGTACTAGCACGTCTCATCATTCCCTAGCTGCCCATGTCTTTAGGAGAAAGCATCTTCTTTCACAGGTTACAACCCACATTTAAGGGAAGGGCATGTCCAATTGGTCTGCAACACATTCTCATTTAGGGAGGCTAGACCACTTAAATGTTGTTTATGGAAGAATTACAATATATGTTTCCCATCAGTGCAATATTGTTTTGATATACACAGAGTGTACTGAGATGATAGTTAATGTGAATTTCAAAGGGATTCTATTACTATCTGTTCTCTTATACTTTAAGCTGTTGACCAATGTCCTTACTGGAACATTCTCCACCTTGATCTTTCCCTAGCCTTTTAGGTTCCCAGTTCTGTAGTCTTTTCTTATGTTGATGGACACTTAATATTAACGTATTCCTGCTAAAAGCTGTGAGCTTCACTGCACTGTGAAATAATCAACAGTGGAAATAAGGATTACACAGACAGACATAAAAATCTTTTCTTAAAAATAAAATTAGTAAAAAAGAGTGAGAAATAGAAACTGTCAAACCATGACTCAGCATAAATATACATCTTCTGCTCCCCAATTGCAATTCTGCACAATCCTGGCCATAGCTATTGCTCAGAGCTTCTTGACAACTTTCATATATATTGCCAAGATGATATAGGTATGCATGTGCGCACGTGCGCACACACACGCACACAAAACCCTCAATCTAACACCTGAATACATGTTTTAAGAGGCTAAAACCCTAATGTTACACAACTCAAATTTTAAACACTTTTGCTCACTCTCACTTTGGGAGGAGTCATGCATCTTTTGTAAATCCATTAGCCACAGCAGCAATTTTAATTGCACAAGGAACCAAGGATGGACCCTGCTGAGATTGTACCTCTCTGCTGTCAGTCTATCTTTAATGAAAAATACGTCAGCCTTAGTGGCATTTAAAGAAGGCAGAATCCATTTTAATGGTACAGGCTGGAATGCGCCAATGTCGCCTTGTATGATATGTCTGGATTTCAACAAAGGGAGGAAGGATTTTTTGGGGAAGAAGATAACAATTATGTAATGACTATAGTAGTAATTTGAAGCAGCCCAGTGGGAGATTTGCAAGACTGGAAAGTCCTTTGATAGAAGCCAGTGGGTTTGACACAAGAAAAAAGAAAATTATGAATGACAGACATTATGATTTCATTATGCTGTTTGTATGCTAGTCTCTGTTTAGGACATTAAGATATAATGGCAGGGTTTTTCAGACATAAAAGCAAAGGTTACAATCATGAACACTTTCCAGTCTAACTAAAGAATGTGTAAGTACCAACTGAATGACTTGAATTTGCCTTCCAATTTAGTGCTGCTGCCAGAAAGGGAATTAAAGGAGTTGAAATTATTGTCATTCTTGACCACAGGGACCTCGGAAAATCATTTGCTTCTTTTGTGCTTGAGGCCAACCCTGAAGAGTGAAGGTGTAACCACCTCTGGAATCTGTGCTTTTGAAATAAAGTGAATCACTCTGGCAGGCCAGTTGGGAAGAAGTGTTAGCAATACTGAAGAAGAACTGTATTTTTTAATTGGCTCTGAAGAATAATTGCATGACTTTGGAGATGTGCTTCCTTGTACTTCTATCTGAACATTTGGTGCCTAGACTCATACAGATACCTTAGACCAGAGATTTTTAGACCATGGTCCACAAAGCGCTTGCTGATGTTTCATGGGAGCCTGGCTGATCACAAGGTGCTGGCTTCTTCCATTGATTTCCAGCTACAAAAGCAAATTAAAAGTTAAATGCTAATTAAAAATTAACTGTTAAAAGTTTTAAAAGCAAAAAAAGTGTTAGCTTGCTTGGATATTTATTCAGTTGCTGTGTTTGCAAAAGGAAAACTTTGTGATCAAAACTAGAAGAATAAGATCTCCAAAGAGAGTAAATGGGAAGGCCAATCCATGATTCACTCTGGATGATAGCGGAGTTCACCTGGGGATGTTTTCTTTAGAGAGACCAAGACCAGACTGAAAGACAGCATAGCTGTGGGTGTAAATTCTGTAGAGGAAAGTGTGCATCTTTGCTATTCTGCTTAATACATCATTTATGAGGTGAGAGAAAAAAACATGACAGCAACAGACAACATACATACAAAAAATGTCGGGTCCTTAGGGAAATCAGAGCACTATGCTCAGGATTAATAATGTGACCATGACTTTTTTATTGTACTGGAGACCAGTGTCAGGGCTGACCCAAAAAAGGACTTTAGTGCCTAAAGTTAGGATTTCAGCAGAATTTAATACCTACATTTAAAACTCAATTTTAAAACCACTATTCAACTGACACCTTACTCAGGCATCTAGCATTGTACGTCTGTGTATGCTCAGAACTACCCTGATCTTGACACATCTAAGGATCTTTGCACCTAACATGCAAAACCCATCAGGGATCCAGAAAACAGTGGTTCCTAGTTAAATCCCTGTATATCCCGTGAGTGAGTACACAGAGCACACAGCTCACAGACCAACAGGATCATTCTCCCTACAAAATGCAGTAGAAATCATCCTTTGTTTTAAGGCTGTGGGTCTGGTTATGCTGCTGTTTTTATAATATCCTTGAGGTTAGAGCAGTCAGGCAGAAGGCAAGAGACTTAAATTCAGACCCTACCATTGCCAGAGGCGATTGAAATTTTCCTCCTGGCTGGAATGTGCTCTAATGACTCAGTGTTGAGGTATCCTCCGTTCATCTCGCTACGGTAACTTCACAAGATAGAAACAAATTCAAGAGCTCCGGAGTAGAAAAGGAAGAGCTACTCTGCACCCTCATAGGACATACATTTGATATAATTAGGGATGGTATATGACCATTTAATATAAAATACATTTAGAATCTCTGGAACAGGGACGGGGTGAGTATTTTAACTACAAAGATGTGGAGACAACATTTTTTCTGTGCTATGTATTGGCTCAAAAAAACCTTAAATACTTCCCTGAAAAGTGCTTTAGTGACAGGAGGGGAGGACATGCCCTTCCCTACCTCTGTGTCTGCAACCATCTTGTCTTCCATCTGGAGTTCTTAGACCCCTCCGTGGAAAGGGAGAGTCTGAGTCTTCTTGGATAGGTGAAGGAATTAAACTTGAGGTTCCCACTTCTCTGAGACTGCAGAAAAAAGGGACTCATTTCATTTTCCTCCAGCCACCTTTTACAAAGGTGACCCATCTTCGAGACAAAAAGTATAGCCATGTCCAGATATGGGTCCCAGTTGAAAATTAGTATTTTCTGTGCATTGCATTTCCATACTGGCTCAAGTAAGGTAATCTCAGACATCTTTTTCCGTGTTGCATTGCCTTCCTGGGCACTTAACTCTTCTCAGAAACTTCACAGTAAGGTTAGACATTTAACAAAGGGTTCTGGCCTCCACACTGGAGCCAAATAGTATAAAAATATAGGTATTACACTGCATAAATTTAAGTGCTGAAGTCCTTTAATGGCACTGGCCCTTAACCTATTGAGGTCAATGGAATCACTCCAGATTACTATCCATGTAAAGAATATCAAAGTTTGACAGTGGCCAACCAAGTCTAGATCTTGGCTATTTGCTTCAGCAGAGAATGATAATGACAGGATGTTCTTCCCACTTTCTTTTGAATCAAACAGCAGATGTATTTTATTAGGTTTATTCCTGAAGCAACTTGCTAGGCTTGGTGAATAGTACCTTCCCACCGTTCTTCTTTATCATTGCTACTCTAGCAGATATCCCAATGGGAAAATCATACTTTGACTAAATGCATTAAGGGATGTGAGAGAACATGTCCAAAAATAAGAAACAGGTCACACTTTTCTGGCAGTTTCATGAATCTCATAAAAGGAAGTCAATACCCTCCATGAACAAGAAAATCATTCATCTGCTACCCATTTCAGTGTGCACTGCACGTATTAAAAGACTTCAGCTGAATTATCTGAATTCTCTTTTTTTGCTATGGTTTATTATTATACCCTCTGTTCAAATCTCTGCAATTGCCACTTACAATTTTATACTGTGAAAAGGAAAAAAGATACAGACCAGTGAAGCATAAAGGTAAGTAAAAAATTCATCTAGGTGATGAATTGGTGTATATGGCTGGTTTTGTCTCATCTGAGTAATGACAGTACAAACAAACAATAATCATTAAGTCACTCCGATCTGCCAAATGGGAACAAATATACTATGTATATTACATGTACTAATAGGATTATATGGCAGCTGCTGGTGGTATTTGTAATTAGAAATCTATATAGAATATAGATGTTTTAGAGAGACGGTGCCAATTCTAAAAGATTTGTGTGGGCTACAAGTGCTTGTAATTATTTTTTTTTAATTTGCTAATAACTTATGAACAACTGGTTTCAAACATTCTGTGAGCGTTTGTTCTTTTTTATGTTGTTGCTGCTTATACTATTAAAAAATAGAGAATGTAAAGTTATTATTTTGATGTGAACTGAAAATGATTTTTCATAAAATTTAACATTTTTATCAGCTTTGGTTTTGCTTTCTACCTGTACAAATGTAATTTATTTTAGCATTGAAAAATGCATTTGCTTGTTTCTCGATTGTCTACATCATGTTATAGTTGGTGTTTATGTAGAGTCAGGTACTTTTTGAACAGTATTAAAAAAATTCTGTGATATGACTGAAAACTGGATTTTTTTTCTCTGAAATACTTACAGCTATGTTTTCAGTGTATTTTTCTGCAAACCAGGTATGCCTATACACAAACTCTTCAATGATAATCCTTCTCTCTCTCTCTCTCTCTGTTGTTTTAAAGGATTAACTTTACATTCCTAAATAATAGTTACATACCATTATAATATAGTTTGAGCTTTCTCTTTTGAAACAAACACAATCTCATTGATAAGGCATATATGGATTTTCAGGTCAAGAGGAAATAGTATAATAATCTAGTCTCAAACAACAGAAGACAAAGCTGTTCAACTGAGAATTCATATATCAAAGTGTTGTTTTTATAGCTGTTGTAAGAAACCACATTACTCCTACCATTGCAGGTTCACATCTAATCTTGAATTGCAAACAGAACATCTGAGAAAATTTTCTATATCCTTTAATAATTTGGTTTCTTGCCATTGTCACCACTAGAAATCAATGCCTTACCTCAAGTCTGGCCACATTCTGTTTCCAGCCAATAGATTTTGTTTTACTTTCCTTGCTAAATGGAAAAAAACCCAACAACAACAACAACAAAAAACACAACAACCCGTCCCCCCCCCAAACAACTTTCCTATTTAGAAATCCTCTCCATCCCATACCAAAATCTGGTCTTACTTAGACTGGCATGAATCGGAAATAATTGCACTGCATGCAGTGAAGAGCAGAATGTGAACTGCAGCCCTCAGATGAAAGACTGTCATACACACTATTTTCTAAATATATCCCCAGAGAGACTGCTGATTTTTTTTATTTGCTGTTGAAGAATTAAGGGGAATAATTTCATAACACAATGGTAGGTAAAGTGCCCATCTCCAGCTAAAAATAATGTGAATTCACATCGTGTCTTTGAACCACTTGAAAGTCTGCATCCCAAAGTAAATTCTTTCAGTGCAGAATTCCATGGCAGTTGTTTCAGTGAAATACACTGCTATAGGTGAAGAATGTTTCAGCAAAAGAAACAGTG
This sequence comes from Gymnogyps californianus, assembly GCF_018139145.2. NCBI lineage: Eukaryota > Metazoa > Chordata > Aves > Accipitriformes > Cathartidae > Gymnogyps > Gymnogyps californianus. Next base: position 9,070,533 of record NC_059471.1, on the reverse strand, counting down.
CAATTACATTGCACTTTGGAGACAAGGATTTTGAAAACAATATGCAATAGCCTGCTTCATTGCAGAATTTTTTTTAAAGCGTTCTCTGGAACACTGGATCCAATTTTTTCTGTTTGCAAGAAAAATTAATTTATGCCATTCTCCATCACCACCTCTCAGCTGTGTTTCTTCTGAGTTTCTATTATCACTACAGTATGATGACCTTCAGAAACTAATAAACTAATAAATCCCATCCCAGATTTAATCACAAATTAGTGTTTACATAAAAGGAGAGTGGTACGATTCCTTTATACACCTTCAGAAATATCAGGGCACTTAGTGGTGAGAAAATCAAAAGCTCAGTTTCTTGGAAAGTTTGGAGTCTAATTCCTCTGCCTGTCTGGAGTATGATCTTTGTTTCATGTTTGGTCCATAAATGCCATCGGACACCAGAGAAGCCTTACTGCCAGTGTTGCTATGATCCTACCAAAAAAAAAAAAAAAAAAAAAAAAAAATCACTGTTTTCAGTGTAGAAGGTTGTTTTTTTAAAAAGCCCTTCCTGATCATATTCACCCTATTTCAGCTGCCTAGGTCATGAAGCAGCAATAGGCAAAAAGTGTCCTTAAGGGAGGCAGAACATGACAAGAGTAGATAAGCAAGTTCATGGCTCCCCTAGGCCCTACTTAGCTAAACTAATATGCGGACTGGGTGCTCCTTTCCTTCTCCTGTCCTCCTTCTGCTCGCAGCAGGGATGAACCTTAGGAACAAGGCTGGAATTTTAAGAACTGCAATCTGCCTTTGTGTCTGTTCAGGGGCTGTTTAATAACTTGTTTTCCTATTGTAGGAGTTTAAGACCAAACCGCAGTGGAGTGCATGAGGCATTTGTTATGGCAAAAGAATTAGATTAGGTTTCTTTCACATATACAGAGACCTTTGTGATTTATTTACATTTTTTCAGGGAAGTTCAGCTTAGAACCACCATCTGCTTTTATTTGTTTGTCTGCTTGTAAGCCAAGTCTTACAATTTAGTCATTTTTTTTAGGCTAAAACAAAGCCACCAGCATGCTTGTTCGCTATGATTTTGTAACAGGGATTCAAAACTTCCTTCCACATAACTTACCACATTTAACTCCTTCCCAAAGATCAGTAAATGAAAAGCTTCACTGGTAAGTGTTGCCTGGGCTTTCTCACGTATGTTGTGGACATATATATGTTCACATGTATATGACAAGAGTGAGACTTCAGATTTGTTCTTGTTCAGTAAGGTAAAGAGTAGGCTCGACTGCTTGCCATAAGATTTATGCGGTGTGTTACACACACTGCAGGCTGATGCTTGGTGCTCATGAGAGCAATTCCCAGAACCTGGGTCTCCTCTACTGAGCACCCTCTGCCTGAGCCACTCCTGAGGCACCCCAGAGCTTCAATTATGATTGCACTTAAATATGTGTGTAAGCAACAAGGATGTCAGTTGAATCTCAGCTTAAAAATCACTTTTGACTTACATTTGACTAACTGTGTAGATACATCACTGATGAATCTGGAGAGGAAGATGCAAAGAGGACATGGACTCCTAAGAATCTCAGTCTAAGACTGAGAGAAAAAGATTGGCTTCCGAGGACAAAAAAACACTACAGGGTGTTCACAAACTAAGGCATCAATAACAAGCTTACAAATGAAATGCCAGCAAGGCAAAATATGAAAAGGAGATGTCCTGTATCTATGTAGAAAGAATAAAAGTAGCATATGGAATATTGAGATAAATTGACTAAGACAAATGAGGAAAAGGACACCAAAACCAAAAATTCAAGAATGTATTAGAAGTGCTTGGTGAGATACTACTAGAAGAGTAAGCATGAGACTATGAATTTAGGAAGCAACTAAAGAGGCCAACACAACTCTGGAGGCCCACCTGAAGGTAGACCAGTCAAAAGTGCTAAGTACCACAGTGCCATGAAGCAGACTGTGGATGGGAGAGCATTAAAGAGCAGGAGAGAAATCCTGTGATGATCTTAATAAGGTCACTGGATTTCCATGCCAGTGTCACACTGAAATCCTGCCACAAGCTATAAACTGTGTGAGATGCCAATATTTCCTTGCAGATTAACTTGTTCCATTTCCTCTTCTGAGTCTTTTTCTTTGTTATTTTCTGACCAGAAAGATGCTGGACAGTTAGATAATTGCCATAGGAAAATCTGGCATCAGGTTAGTGCAGCAAAGTTGAAAACACAAAGACTTGCCACATTCTTCTTTGGGAGGATAAGGCTGGCAAACATTGCCCATATATGAATACCAAATGTCAAAAAGCGTTCAGCCAAACAGCAGGCTTCACCAAGCTCCATCTTAAAGCAATATAATAGAGTGCCTTGGCTTGTGCCACTTACAGTTTATCCCAGCTGCTTTCCAAATAGCCCTGGGAGGCTTGGAAAGATGATTTTGTTAGGTTATGAAATACCAGGCTTCTTGGTTGCACTGCTGCTCCAACAGCAAACAGCATCTGTTCAGGCTGGGGAAAAGCACAATGATAGCCCAGATATAACACGACGTGTATGTCTCCAGTGAATTAAAACCCCCTAATCACAGATGAAAATCCATAGTTGAACACAGCTACAGAGAAGTCACATCTGCTGCAAATACCCACAGAAATAAAGGGGAGTTCATCAGGCAATGACAGCTTGAATTCAGTCCGAAAGGTGCATATTTCTTGTACCATGCGGCAAAACTTTGCCTGTAGCTTTGTTAAGAGGCTGAATGCCAAAGGAAAAGAAGGAAATCATACAGGATTGCACAGAAAAGGCCAGCTCTGCTGTGATGGATTACATGAAAATATAGGAATTATCTTTTGCTCTATTATTCCTCATTTATCTGCTGATGACAGACCTTGGGATAGTGAGCTTTTAATTCCTTCATTATCCTTTCACTACCCCAAACAGACAACAAATTCACGCCGTGATAACCGACAGGGGATGTTCGATCATCTCATACTGCATTGATAGCAGTTGTCTTCAAAATAGATTGGGAGATACAAGCAATGAGTCAACACTGGCTGAGAGGGAACATGCAGTCAGCTGAATGAAGCAAAACACCACATATGTTTTAGCAAACAAGGTAAAAAAAAAAGACTCAGATTACAACCATATCAATCCTGAATAATTTCACTGAAAATACTGGTGATGAATGTGAATGAGACTTATGAGTGCATAACAGTTCGGAGTCTGAGGCTGTTTTTAAAGTGAGTGGCAGTGTAAAACTTGCTGTATTTGTTTTTTCTTAAAATGTTTCCATAGTAGAAGTTTGCCAGAGCATGTGCAGCTTTTGTTAATTAGTATTTGTTTTCCTAGCCTCTGTATTTGATAATTTTCAATAATTTCTTGGCTTCAAATCTTCCTCAAAAAGTTGTCTGCAAAAAACAGTGTACCTGAATTCCATTGGAAATCTCCTAAACCCTTTTACTTTTGTTATTTTAATCAATTGTTGGTAATTTTGTATTAGTACTGCCAGTACTGGTTATTTTTTACTTAAACTAAAACCCAGAAAAACAAATCCCAGTTCTGATTAAGCCAATGGGAATTCAGCCACAGAATTACTTAACCAGTGAATAAGTCTGAAGTTTATTGTTAACCCTGTTTGTGTTGGAGCTGATAACAGCCCGTATGCATCAGCAGGGGCACTGTTCCTGCTAAGTAACAGCTGAAGGGGGATAATTTTCTGCAGACTGCGTGTTCACAGAAATATGGCTCCTGACTAGAGCTGGACTTCCTCCTGACTAATATCCTGTTTTATTCTGCACCAATTACCTTTGATACAAAGCTAGTTTTCTGGGAGAGTAAGTTCACTAGGATAGTCAAAGGCGACATCATGCCAGTCAGTCTCAGTGCCAGAAAATGTTCCCATTCATCTTAAATTTACTAGGATAGACTAGATATAAAGCCACGTTCTCTGTTGTAGGACTTATTTAAACTTGAAACATGAAAAAATCAGGGTGGAACACTAAGAGGTCAACACAATTGGATCACAACTGAAGGGAATGATCACTCTGTGGTCAAAATCTTTCTGAATTTAACAAATTTCAAGTCTCTTCCCTTCTTCTGTCCTACGGGGAAGAGGGGAAGAGCTCCAAACCAATATTCAAACCCAGGCCCAAGGATTTTTTGCTACAGCTGCTGGGACATCAAACCCCAGTCGTCAGTCCAACAGTTAAATCTCATTCTCCTCAGTGATGACAATGGTTTCAATGCAGTTATCTGGCAGTGGAAGGGTATTTAGCTGGGTTAAACACATGTCATTAATTCCTAATACCCACTGGCTAGGTAATAAACATGTACTTTTTGTATATGTTATATGCTTTTTGCATTAGGGGGGTTGGTACACGACTGGTCAAGGTGGCATTTTATGCAGCCTTCAGCAAATAGTAAGGGCTGCTCTTTCTCATAGCACTTTGTGTTTTCCAAAGATGCCATTTATGCGAACACTAGAATTGACTTTTTTTATTTATGATTTTTTTAACACTAGACAGCAGTAAAAATATTCTAATTGTTCATCGCCTTTGTTTTCCTGTTTCTCTTTACAACTTCCTTCTAGAGCAGATCGGTACCTCTGATGCTGTATTTCTGCAGCATATCAGCTCACATTGCACAGCACCCAACAGGTGAAGCATGTTACCTACACAAGGAAATACGACTGGTTTTTTTCCTCCACCCACACATCAAAACAAGTCACAGAATAGATCAAATGTAATCATGGTTTGCATGACATGGTTTCATTCTTCAAACATTTCTGTTTGTTAGTTGTCAGTTTAGACTCAGCAGACAGTAATAAGGTTTCTGATATTCAAAGCCGCTGTGATACTATCTATAACAACTGAGTTTGGCATTTTCAGCGACTAATTGTATCCATATTCTATTTGAATCACTTTTTGTAATAAATATTTTTGTATGAGAAGTAGAGAGACACAAAAAGTGGATCCCTTATGGCACAGTGGTACAGATTTTAAAAGGAAAATTTACTTGGTTTAGTATTATTTTAGTATTTTTGTCTTACTAAAAATATCTCTCAGTCATAAAGATAGAAAGGATAATGGGGTTTAGTTCATTTCTTTGAGAGATCTCTTCATTACTGGCATCAATACACAGAGTTACTGAGTCAGTTGGCCATGGACACCCAAATTCATGCATGTCGATGGCCTAATGCAACTGTGTAGTAAAATGTACTCTTTCAAACATTCTTCCCTAAACTTTCAGCTATAGAATTTTTGCCTCACTTTTGCACAAGCTTAAAGCAGATGCATGGTCTGTTACACATCAGCCGAAGTATGGTAACTCAGCAAGCTGAGTGGTACATGACAACCCCCCAAAAAACCAAAACAACCAAATTCCCTTCTTCCTAGTATTCCCTTTAACTAAACAAAATTGTCTGTCTTTAAATAGTCAACATTATGGGAAGTCAAAAAATAAGTTGACAAAGGGGAACCAAGTTCCAAATTAATGAGTCTGCTAAAAGGAAGAGAATTTTGGTCCACTGTAAAAGAGATCAAAACATGGGGAACAGTATGAATAAAATGCGGTATGTAACTTCTGCCTTTCTAATTCCATTAGCTGTGTTTCTACTTTTAAAAATGATAATAAAACTTTGTTTTACACTGTTATAATTAGCATTGCAAAATCTGAGTGAAGACAAGGCAGTGATAGGTTTTTGTGCAGTGCAGTAAACTGAGGTCAATCCATGGTGGATAATTTAAGGCTGACCCCAAACACATCCTGTGAACCACCCCTCATACCTCTTACTAGGTGGGATTCAGCTAATTATCTCTATGACTTGTAAAAAGACAGAGTCTTGTGCTGTTATGGGAAGGATTTAGTGGTCAGCTTAAAAGGTCTGAAACCCTCTCATTCATCCTATTTCCTCAGCACAGCTTCATTCAGCCTAGGCTCTGCAGGCAAATATTCTGATCCAGTGCAATAAATCTTACAGCTAGAACCTTAGCTTTGCCATTTCTACACTTCCCATCTCAACTGTCACTTGGTTAAAGTATTTGCAAAAAGAGCCTGCAAGGAAAAATATCTTTGCAAAGATCTTCCTGAGGGTTTTCTTTCCAAATAGGGTTATTTAAGCACTGTTTTTCTTCTGTCTAGCACAGCACTACTTCCTAATGTCAGAAATCCCTTTGGTGGAGCAAGAATGGTGCCGGCTGTCAGCTCTGTGGATTTTACTGTCTTGTCACATCAGAGATAATCCTATTATTTCTTCCTTGAACTCGCTTCATAAGGATGAAGAAAATGAAAAGCTATAAACCAAAAGATAGAAAAATGAAATAAAACCCACAACACATTATAGATTAGAGAAAGCTGTAAATATCAGGAAATTTTCAGGTGATGATACACTTCATTCCAACCTGCTCGGTTCCTTTTTATGCCTTATTACTTGGCTTGGATAATCCTTAGCTTCAGCAACTCCTCTCTGTGTTTGAATCAAACCTCTAATGAGATATCATAGTGTAAGTGATTTCCCCAAAATCCTCTACAAAGTCTATGCAGAACAAAGAATTGAATTCATCCTAAATTCTAGGCAGCACCCTTATTGTATCTTCTCTTCTTTCACCCCAATGAATCAATACCAGTTTGGCTCTTCTTGGTTGCTTGGAGCCACCTAAAAATTATCACTGAATGCCCCACTAAAGGAGCTGGTTTTTCCCAATATGCATTTTTAGAGCTGGCCATTTAAACTTGGCAAAGGAATACAGCTAAAGTCCTCCCAAAAAGGCTATCTCATGATCATCAGCTATTATCTCCCCCTTTCATCTCCTTTTACCCACTCCTTCCCACAAATATTTGTTATGCTAGTCCTTCTTATGTGCTCTAGAAATATTATGGTTTGTTATGGAGAGGATAGGTTTGGGCTTGACTGTTTTTGTACCTGTACTGGAAATACCGCTATGACCCTTTCACAATTGAATAAATACTCCGGTCTTAATGCAAACATATGTATGGATATTTGCATCCTGGCAGATGTACTGCTTATCCATAATATTATTTATTTATTTACTCCTATTATGTCTCACATAAATGGTCCACAAATCCAAAGAGAGGAAATCAAACTTTTAAAAAGTTTGTACATTGGCCTTCATTTGTATCACGCTCAAAATTATTCACCTCAGAAGACATCTGCTCCTTAAAGTCACTGCTAAGTATCAAATATTTTTCAGAGCAAATTAGAAGTACTCCTGCATAACATCATGTTGTGCCACTTTTTTTTTTTTTTTCAGCATCTGTGAAGTTATTATTGGCAGACACAGACTGCTTTATGAACTGGTGCCCCTTTTCAAATGGCATCAGCCATACCGAGTTAATGGACCACGTTTCAGCAGAGTGGGTGGGTGGCAAATCACACAGAACTATTTAGCATTCAGGGAGCCTTTTCTTTCCTTCTTGTCTAAAACTCTTACTTAAGCCTCTGCAGTTATCAAGTAGCAAGTACCACTGGAACCTGTTTAGATTACCCCTCTGGTAGCAGGGGATAACTCTGCAGTAAGGCCAGTGTAACAAAAGGAGATTACTCCACTGTTCTCCATAGAGCTGGCAGTGCAACAGAATGGGGCAAAGAAATGAAATAAAATTAAAAAAAAAAAAAAAAAAAAAGGACTGCTGAGAAGAAAACCGTCTCCACTGGAGAAATACAAGATGCAATGCTGGTTTGTTGATATTCTTTGTTCTCATCCATGACAGTTATCAGGGAGATACTGGATTGAGTTTGTAACTAGAGCAACTGGCATAAAGTACCACTGAATTCACCAGAACTGTATTGATTTACACCAGCTGGGTAATGGAGGAGGAAGTGAGCTCCGTTTTGCTAACAACTCTAGTGAAAGCTAGCTTGGCTTGCATTTCTTTTAAGCCAGCTTGGCTGAAAAGACTGTAAAACCTACATAGGAAAGTCAGGAGGAGAAATAGAAAGCTCACACCAGGGAAGTGATAAGTCCACTATAACGAAGCAGGGCTGCATTTAGCACTAAGGCACCACGCTGCTCGCAGCATTAAGGTGTTACTGTATCTGAGAAAGCTTTAAACCACCCAGCCTGGGGACTGGTAGCAGTTCGCCAGAGGTACCACAGGATCTACCTGTGACCTTAGCAAATGCTTAGACGTCAGCTTATGCCATGTTTTTCATTGCCACAGCTTGTCTGGTATTGACAACTGCCCTGGGTGGTCTAGGGCTAGGGCAGATGCATCTGCACCCCACTGCAGGTACAGTGGTGATGGTACCAAGAACTGCAGACACACGACTCAGCAGCTCAGCTCTTTAAAATAAGGTGGGCTCTATCTCCCCTTGGCAGCAACAAACACTGATGTCTGAGTAGCTTTAAAAATTGATTTGTGAGTACTTTGGAAATTTCCTGCCTTTTCTGCATCCACACGGGTTCATCTGAAGGAGACTCTCCCTCGCTTAACAAAACAAGATGCCTGAACACCAGTACTGAGCTCCTCTCCTAATCACAACAGCAAACACTATATCAAGAAGCAGACTGTTCTCTAACCTGCTGCATTTTGAGTTTTAAACACAATAATCCAAAAAAACTGCACAATATGCGCAATCCAAAATTTTCAGCTGAAGATTTCTCCATGTCACTGCTTTTCCCTGGAACAACAGAAATGCATAAATTCGTCCATGACAATGTGTTATCTCACATCTTACTACCTCCATCTGCTGTTTTGCATGTGTACTATCACTTTCACCTTCAAAGCCTGAAAAAAGCAATTGTGTTTTGATAAATAACATGGGTAAATCCCAGACCTCTAATAATAATGGCTATTAAACCTAACAGAGAAATTGAAAAAGCCCCATTTAACTGCTTTTGCATTTTTCAGAATTTCCAGAAGTTAGTATATCATCATCAGGCAATCTATGCACCCCATCACAGTTCCTGTCACTTCAGATACAGAGTTACTGTTTTTCTTAGCTTTGGAGAACACCCTGTGATCCATGAACCAAGCATAACATGCTGGCTCACATATATATTTTATTTAGATGCTGGAAACCGCGTGGTGACCTGCCAGGAAATTTGCTAAAAGTTAGTGTTCAAATATTGTATCTATTGATTATGATAAAATATTAACTTACAATGCATTTTTTCCTGCAACTATCATATGTATTGTATGAAATTCATCTGGTTTTGATAAACAAAGGATGCTAGTTGAGGCTCAAGCCATCTTGAAGGCTTAATTCTTGCATCTTTTTTCTGGTTCCTTGAAATTAACGCCTTCCGTCTGAGAAGTGTTTCCTTATGTCATGACACTAATACTTCCGTATAGCGGAGAGAGTTGGTTTTGTCCATTAAACAAGAAAACATTTGTAGCAGATTTCTGGTTGTGATTTTTTTTTCATACCATTAAACAGAATGCAATTCTTCATTTCAGCTACTAGGCAACTAACAATTTTCACAACAGTCATCAAAATTATTCACAGAGATGAGGAAATCTAGTGAAGAGAGACGTCAGATGGCTCTTGCTTATTTAATGCCTTGCTTGCAAATGAGGAAATACAAAGTAATTGAAAAACAAACTGAAAATTTGTGGTCATCCATTGCATAGTATATGCTGTCATAAAGTAATTCATAGGTGTTAGGAGAATCAGGAATGTAACTGCTTGAGGATTTAAATTAAAGGAAGAGGGATGAGGAGCATGTTCTCCTGGGTTAAGTATGTTTCATTGAGACTATAAAACAAACATAATCAATAGCAAGAAACACTAGTGACACGTTCTTGGGAGCCACAGAAGAGTAATGAAAAAGACGTAGTTTGGAAAGCACTCCAACTTGATGCTTTAGAAGAGAGATTTTCATGAACATTGGGTTTTGGAGACTTTTTTTTGTTGAAAGTTATGCAAAAGCACTTGGCTTTGGCAAGACCAGCTAAACAAGCACTGGTCCATCATATAGATTGCTAACTTCATAAAATACATTCTAATGACAAAATCAACAGTAAGCGACATGATTAATCCTCTGCACAAAAATACCAGCTTCAGGGAAACTTCAAAATCCCAAATCCTAAATCTTCTTGTCTTCATTTTGAAATACGGGATGATATGTATCTACCTTCCTTACAAGGCATTAGAAAGATGTTTGGAAAACACTCTGAAGATGAAAACATTTATATAAGCACTAAATATATCACTGCCAAGAATAAGAAAGACAGCTCATATATGTCACATTATACACATAAAGGACAACATGCTTGAGAATATAATTGTGTAATGGCTATTATTTTACTATTCAGTCACTGTTATAGGCAACCTGACACAGAATTCAACATTTTAAGACCATTTAAGATTATCTGATCATACACTCTAACTTTCTGAATGTTACAAGTGACATAATTTTTCTCAGATTTTCTTATATTGGGACCGGGAACTCATTTGAAGAAAACCTATTGTCATTGTTAAAACAACTCACCCAATTATCAGAACTTCACCTCTGGCAAAGTCATCAATAGCCCTCAAAAAATGTTACTTTCACATACTCTGAAATATGTGTTTGCTTGGAAAAATTACATGCATTTATCACAAATTCTTAACAATAAGGAATAAGATCCTTTCTCATTCTGCAATTGAGACCTATTGTGTCCCAGTCCTCTACTGGGAAAGTCAAAATATCTCGTAATCTTGGGGTCTATCATATTCCACAGCAAGAATGGGTCTTAGAATACGTTAAAATTAGGCTGCAATCTGGTTTAATTGATCTTTATTTATTTGAGTTAGAAATTTAAACAAGCAAAACAAAACAAAACTAAACTACAATGACTGTAAGTGATTTATATACAGTTGCTAACTCATCATGGAACAGCTCTGCCCGATGCTTCGCTGGATTCTCCAATTAGTAGAAATGATCCATGGTTGTTGCTGGATAATTCTGAGCCAGTCCCTTCAGCCCTCTATGCCTCAGTACACCACTCTGCATGGAGATGGATTATACTTCGGAAGTGTCTATTTCTTTCCCTCAGAAAGAACCTAGACAATTTGCTTACAGAGGATGCTTGGCTTTTGGATTGGCAAAGTTAAGTGAGTCCTTCAATTAAATCCCATATTTTGAGATTGACTGATGAAAGGTGAAGTGATAAAAGCTTGATAGCATTACCAAACCTTTCAAAAAATGTCAAGGGTATGTAATAGCCAGTGACCTTGTTCCCAAGATTGTCTCACCAGCTGCCTTGTTTGGTCCGAAATGAGATTTATTTTCAGTATGTGCTATATGAAGTCACAACAGTTATGCTTTTTACTCATTCCTGGTGGAAACAAGAAAAAAAGTTCATATTTATTGAAATGAGGAAAAATGTGAGGTGGACAGCAATAAATCCAAGGATGTTCTCCTTCATACCTCTGTCTTCTCTTTTTTTACATCAGTATGAAGTGGTAAATTATTACTATAGTGTTGTGTAGGCTGATTCTCCAGTGCTACTCAAAGAAGCAAGATGGCCCAAAGACTTAGCAATGGCATTGACAATAATGTAACATTTACTGCTAGAGATTCTCTTCATGTTCAACCCAAGCTAGCGACCAAAAGATGGTATGATCTTTTAGCTAGCAGACCTTGGTAAAACAGTCCCAAGCAGTTCTCTAATAATTTTTCACAAAATCCTCCCACTGGATGCCACCAGACTGTATGAATCCAGAGGGTGAGAGATGGGTTTGGAAGCTTAGATAACTGGGGTTTAATCCTTGCTGATTTCGTGTACAAAAGTAAGCAAGACTCACAAAGCGTGACTCTCCAAAAGTGATGACTGCACTTGGTTTTCTCTACACTTTGAGTATTCTCTGGCTTCCCTTGGAGCCCTACCGAAACCCAAAGCCATGGAGCCAGGCATTTTGTTCCTGTGAGGGGGTTGTTCACCTCCTGCTATGCACAGTCATAATTTTAAACTACAGTCAACTCCTGCACTGAAGTATTTCCAGAAAAGCCAAATCATCATGGTCATCGCTTGGTCTTGCATTTACTTTAAAATGCTTTCAGCTTTTGCTTCTGTCTGTGTTTGTTTATTTTTGTTGTTCTGGCAGAAGAAGATAATTTCCAAAATCACCAAGAGAACCACTACCAAAATGTCCAACTCATATGTTACTTTTGGTGGTTTTGGTGAAGTTTCTTTTGCCTTCTTTCCTTTTTTCCTATTTAAAATGTATAGGCAGCCATACTTAGAAATATCCAACAGTGAAAATAGCAGTGTAAGCTGACAGTAAATTACACAGATAGATACTAGTGTGCACAGACAAATCCTTTCACAGAAGAAAACACTCTCCTGGAAAAACTTCTATTACAGACTACCCACAAGGATTTTTCTCTCTTGTTTTAGACTGTGTTTCCCATTATAAAAGTAGGGAATAATACAAGTACAAAATGAAAAAAAGATGAGAAAGTAGAGGCAGAAAAAAACAAAGATCATAACTCCAGATACTTATTGTCGAACAACCAAAGGAAAACATGACCTCATTCCTGAGTCTGTAGATGTAAGGATGTTGTGAGTGTAGTCTTTACCAAACATCCAATAAAATAACTAACAGTTCACTTAACACAGCGTAGATACACGGTGTAGGCACAGCTTTAATGTGACTTGGTATTGGTGGACCCTCCGCAGGACCCTCTATTTCAGACTTGATGAAAGTGGAAGATCTTTCTTTTTCAGTGTCATTCTCACTGCATCTGAAACAATGCAGCTTCTCTTTTCTTGTGGCTGAATGTTGATGAAAATCCTCAGAGACCTGGAGCAACGATGCATCTGTACTCCCTGGTTCTGGGCAACTTGTTCCTCCTGAAGAATACTAACTTGCTCTGGTCCTCTCCTCCAGGATTCCCTCTAAATCTCCAAATGGCTGCTATGAAGCCACAGATGAACTAGCAAGTAATGTAGGTTATCCCTACAAGGGAGCTAGTGTAGAGCAACTCAAGTGCAAGCTGAGACAGCTTTCATTGTGAGCTTTCTTTCAACTAAAGGGTTTAAAGGCCCTGTACGCTGCAAAAGTAGACATACTTGCTTGCCCCTTGCATCCTCCTTCTTTATCTAGAGAGATGGTCTGGAGAACTTGATGGTGTTTTTCTAGTCTTTCTCTGTCCCCCTCCAAGATCTTTTCTTCCTGTGGAAAAAGACAACAGTTTGGCTAAAACATATTCTGCAAACCAGCATGTTGTTCCAGGTAATCACTTACATATGTAATCAGTGCCTAAATAAACTCTACAGCAATTACCACTTCTTGAACTGAGAATGAATCAGAGGTTCTGACCTTCTCTCAGATTTTTGAAGTCACTGCACTGTGCCAACAAATGTTTTCATTGCCAGAGTGATGAAAGCAAGAAGGATGTATGCTGAACATGCATTAGATGAATGCAGTACGTCTTCATTACAGAAACCTGCCAAGTGTCAGTTCTGGAATATATGATCAAGCTGATGAGCTCTTCCGAATTAGTTATTTATTATTTTATCCTACCAAAGATTTGTAGTATTAGGCATCTCAAAAAAGGATAACACAGAAAAACTACAGTGGACACAGCTGATGAGTCAAAATTTCTCATAAGAAATATCTGCAACACTGCATATATGATATCCTGGATAATATATATGATATGCTGGCTAATACTGTGTTTGTAAAACTATCATGATGTTTGTAAAGAGAACTGTTTACAGAGGTGCTGCAACTGAGGATTACTTTCAAGCCATGTAAACTTTCTAGTGCTTCCTCCAGATTATTCCCTGTTGTAGTTCATCTCCTTCTTTCCAAATTTCGTAGAGATCTTTTGGTTGATTCGTTAGCAGTGCAAGCACTTGTTAAGGCCAGGGGTCACTAAGACATATCCCATCAAAGAGATGTGCTTTAACTGTGATTTCTAATCCTTGTTAAGATTCAGAGCCCTTCAATTACACTGTTAGTCTTGCTTATGTGCCCCTTTCTTTCCAACACATCTGTGTTAGTCTTGCTGAAATCCTGGTTTTCTTCTACCTCTTGGTCAATATCCTGTTTGTTTGAGAAAACTGAAAATCTATCTTCAGATAGAAATAACTATTTTCAGTGTTGTCTCTACTGTTGCCTGATTTGCTTCTACTTCATCTGCTGTGCACCCGACAGTATTTGGATGGCTGCTCTTGCTTTGTGTTTTTATTTGATGTCATTCCCAGTGCACAGGGGCTCCAGCTCTCCTTGGCAGCAATAGACTGTCCATCATGTGAAGCAGACAATCACAGAACTAGTCTCTGTGTTTTCTAATCCAAGAGATGAGTCAACACTGTCTCTTCGTTCCTATCTGTGTTGCCATTGCCATCAGTCACTTTACTATTAACGCCATTTTCATGTTGCTTTGTGAGTACACAGAACAGGACATCTTGCGTTCATGTTCCCATGTTGTGTTGAACTGTTTGAATTTAGTGGCAGGTTCTGTGACTCCCTGCTTCATTAGGATGGCTGGGATATGCTTGTCCTTGCTGTGTTTCAGTTTCCTGATGCCAGCTACAACCCACAGCAACATGTAATTTCTTTTCTCATGGTAAAAATACTACCAGTAAAAATCCCAGCGCTCGGGATTTTCTCTAGGTGAGGGTGTTCCTCGGTTTACATTGAGCACCTCTGCAATGAAGATGAGATCCAAAGACTTTCTCAGCCAGCTATTCCTGTTCAAAGATTTTGAGAGGAGTAGGAAGCTTATGTCACTCAATATACCGTATGACTTTTATCGTGGGTAAATCTAGTGGAACTTCTTTAGTCACTCACGATAAGCACTGGCTTCTTTCATATTGTATGTTAACTGTCAACCAGTGCAGCTAACCTGGCCAGTGTCACACTGCTATCATGCTCAGTGCTAAATTCAGTAAGTGCCTTCTGACCTCTTTGCAACCTTCAAGATTCCCTCCAAGTTAAAGGAATTGTGCATGTGAATGAGCTCAGGGACAGTTTGTGGAGTTTTAACTTTTGTTTGATCTCTGAATTTCCTCCTTGAAGCACATGTTCTATTAACATTTTGACCAAGTCCACCATGACTTGTCTCTCTCTTCTCTCACACTAAGATTTTAGTTACACTGAAATTTTACTGAGTAAGGAGCTTTGTTGAAGCTGAGTTTTGCACTTGATGGTACTCCTCCATTTCAGCTCCTATGAACTCCAAGGAATAATGTTTATTGCTTGTCCCCTTTGTTTCTTTTACTAACAGCTTCAGACTACTTGTGTTGCATATGCCCTTTACTTGGTCACATTTTCTCCAGTCTAAAATCGCCTTTTATCATTTTTGTGGGTTGATATTATGGCTAGCTGCATCATCTATGAGGAAACAAATTGCTCTTTAATGTAAAAACAGATCATAAAATGCAGCATCTTTCTTCTTCAGTGCAGAGAGAACCTTGGGATCTGCCAGGCTTGCTGGAAGTGCTCTCCTCATACTAGTTAGTGCAGAAAGCAAGGTCCTTTCCTTCTTTCCTTCTTTCTTTCTTGCTTGCTTGCTTTCTTGCTTGCTTGCTTTCTTGCTTGCTTGCTTGCTTTCGTTCTTCCTCTCTTCCCCTCTTCCTCTTCCTCTCTTCCTCTCTTCCTTTTCTTTTCTCTGTTTCTCTCAAGGGTATGTTGTAAAACGTGGAACCAACTGCCTTGCATATGATGCTGCCTTTAATAAGGCTGTGCAATGCCTTATTAACATAACATGCAATGCCTCCAAAGGTCCATGTGGATGCAAATGTTCTTCACTCTGGTATATATTATCTCTTCTGCTGCTTGTTTTTGGCTTAAAAAAAAAATTCTCTCTAAAGCCTCATTGTCCAGGGGGTTGCAACACTCATCAGTCACCTTTTTTGACGCTTCCAGCATGTTATGCATTATTCTTGACAGCAGAGTCTCATTCACTCCTCATTCTTCTTCTCCAATGAAACAAAAAAATCCAACTAACTTCTCTAACTTCTTTTCACGTTTTTGTTCATGGATGACACAGGTCCAGTTCTTGCTTTTTTTTGTTTTCACCTTTGTGCTGCAAATCCACCATCTTCAGAAAGCTGAGTCCCTATATGCCATTTTCTTAATCCATTTCCAGTTGTTCCCTTTTGCCTTTAGATCATATTTTCTCTTGGTGTTATTTTCATTATCAGGTTCCAGATACATAAATACATGCATAAATACTAACACGTGGACTCCAAGCATGTAAACTAAAATTGAATCTTTAGCCAGAAGTCTATTTATGTAGACAGTCAGCTTCAGCCAATGTTCCAGCCATGCCCATGCAGATTAACTGCCTGGTGTCCCCTCTAACATGTTTTTTTCTCCACTTTAAATGCTGCTTTATAAATTCTGTAGAGATCACAGCACCTTGCCTCTTCTAATCTGAGGCCTTCACACAGCAACAGCTTCTGTTTGTATCAGAATTTGTGATGAACTAGCGACCAAATTTCCATCATAGCAGAAAAATTTCTCATTTGAGAACAAAGCAGGATTAGAACCTAACTCTTCAGAAATATTATTTAACTCAGTCAGGACCTGAATATGAATGTGCCATAAGGTACTGCCATCTGCCCAATTATCTCATCCTAGGAATCTACGAAGATATCAGTTGCAAATAAAAATTAACATTTTTTAGGAATACTCCAGAAATCTGAATTCAGGTAAAAACTGTCAGGAAGCGAGGCAGAATACTCTTTTCTACTGAGTTGTGGTATTTTATGGTTGCTAGAATAGTAATTATAAAAAGAAAAGATGATGTATTTTCATCTTTTATTGAGTTTAACGTTTAAATAGCTCACTCTTTTGAAATGAACGCATGTTTAAGGATACAGCGTATGTAACAATACGTAACTTATTGCCAGCACAGCAGAAAAACTGTAGGGACTTTGAGTTGTGTATGGATGGTAACAGTATGGACTGCTCTTGGCGCAGCTATCTGACATTCTCCTTCCTATGGACTGGCTGTAGAACAAGACAGCTAAAAGCTTAGTAGAGTCAAGTCAGGAAAAATAATTTTTAAAATGTCTGGCTAATAAATGCAATTACACTCTATTTCTTGGCTTTAATTAAGCATATAGATTACTATAACAGTCAATACTGATGGCAATGATTTCACAGCAATTTTTTTCACGGTAAACAATTAAATAAGAAAAGTAAGTCCATGTGGAAGTTGCAGTCCAGATAACAGCAAAGCAATCTCACCCCTCAGGGGTGACTACTTCACTGTTTTGGACCATTTAAAACTATTATGGTTACCAGTAATTGATACAGTGTGTCACACACTCAGATCATCAGGCACTCAATATTTATCATTATCAAGTTACTAATAAAAACTTACAAAAAGTACTGTGGTGCCAACAGTACCTTGAGATTTATATCAAAAAGGGACAGTAAAAACTTTGAAGGTAAACATAATTGTTTACAAGAATCCACAGAAAAAGAGAACTGTATGTCTATGAAATGTCTCAGGATAAATGTGAAATATGGCAAACTGATGTTTGGCCCATGGTATAGAGGAACCTAGTGAATATGTGCTCTCAAAAATAAGTGAAGACAATCAAACCGCAGAAAAATCTTTTTAGATGTCTATGGAATTGAAGATCCTACGATTACTTAAAATTAAGACAATCCAACTAGTAATTGCAATGCCAGAATCAGAAATCACTCCTGCTACAAGGGGGAGTGTGCTGTGTATACTACCATCCATGTAACACTCTTGTGAAAAGTATCTATTGGAGGACAGTTAAAGTCTGATATACCGGGAAGCTGATTTGTTAGTTTTTATATGGAAGACAGATTTCTGCAGCAGCTAGAAATACATTAGGTATTATAGCTTCTTTCACCTTTATGTATTAGTGTATTCTAGTCTTGGCTATTCTAGAATAATATATTCCAGATCTGGCATACCCTTATTGTAATGGAGAAATTTTCTATAATGCTGACCTATTATAACAGACACTAGATGCAATCTCATGCATTTATGTAACATTTAAATGGATTTATTCAAATTGGTAAAAATCTTTCTTTAGTTCCTTTGAATAATGAACTATTAAATGTTATATTGACAAAAACTTATAGACTCTTCTGTGCTAATGTATTCCACTCTCAGTCTGCAGGGTGAGAACATTTTCATAGCATTTCTTTGCAGATTAATTGATCTAACTGCAGTGAGGGCTCTTACCATTCCCCGGCCAGAACTGAATTCCGCTGCTAATCATGCTGCAATCGGTGCAATTGTGCTGCACTATGAATAGCATAGGAAAAGATCATGCCCATGATGAGGTGGCCCTGAATTTAGCAAAAGACCACTGTAGACAGAGGAGAAAAGGGGCAGCAATAGGCAGTAAAATAAGCAGATAAGGATCCAAACATATAGAGAGCATCCCTGTTGATGAAGGCTGTCTGATGTCTCTCTGTCAACAAAGAAGCATCACTAGAGTGCCACTTACACATTTATTGGCAGCATCCCTGCTGTAGATGCTGCTAGTCAGCCCTGCAAGGAGACATTTTGCTGCTGTTACTTTGTCCCCATGCACTGCAGAGGGGTGGGCAGAGATATAAGTGGAGGGATTATTCCCCATATTGTCAGTCTTGGATGAAAACAGTTCCTTTATAGGATCAGAAGTTCATGCCAGTGGTTGGGATCAAGTCTCCACAGACTGATACTTTATCCCTTTCTCCCTATTTGCCCTGGCTATGTGTACAACATGGTGGTGTTCTACATCAGTACAGCCTTAAGGATATAGGCATGATTAAAGCATTTTTCATGTAAGGGAGAGGATAATTTCACTTATCTTTGTAAAAGCTATAGGTGTCATTTCATTTGGACTCCATAGATAGTCAATGTAAAGAGACAACTACTTCCAAGAGGTAACTCATCCTCCCACCTTAGACATGTACATCAGGACAGGAAAAGCTGTTGTCCAGAGATGTCTCATGCTCTATCTTTCCATGTAACAGGGAAAATATACGACTAGCATAGACTAAAGGCTCATCTTTAGACACCTACAATTAGGTGAGCAGCATTACTTTTACTGCCAGTTTTCAGTGGGAGGTAAGGTGGCCTTTCTCAAAATCAAATTTCTTTCTGACAGTAGCATCTATGGGAATGGAACTGAGAACATATAAATCTGACTCCAATTCCCAATCCATTTAATTGTCAATTAGAAAGACTCAGTATTTTGCAGAGGAAAAAAAAAAGAAATAATTCAGGTGGCTGAACTGACTGGCTCAATGGATGAGGAGAGAGCAGTGGATGTTGTTTACCCTGAGTTTAGCAAGGCTTTCAACCGTGTTTCCCATAACACCCTCATAGACAAACTAAGGAATTAAGGACTACATTAAGTGAACAATGAGGTGGACTGAAAATTGGCTGAACTGCTGGATTCAAAGGGTTGTGATCAGCAGCACAAAGTCCAGCTGGAGACCAGTCATTAGTGGTGTACCCCAGGGGTCCGTACTCAGATCAACACTGCCTAACATCTTCATTTAGGATTTGGATGATGGGACAGGCTGCACCCTCAGCAAGTCTGCAGGCAATACAAAAGTGGGAGGAGTGGTTGATGCACCAGAGGGTTGTGCTGCCATACAGAGGGACCTTACAGGCTAGAGTATTGGGCCAAGAGGAACCTCATGAAGTCCAAGAAAGGGAAATGTCAAGTCCTGCTCCTGGTGAGAAATAACCCCAGGTACCCGGGCAAGCTGAGGCCGACAGCTGGAAAGTAGCTTTGCAAAGAAGGACGAGGGAGTCCTGGTGGACACCAAGCTGAACATAAGCCAGCAATGGACCCTTGCAGCAAAGGACATCAGCCGCCTCCTGGGCTGAATTAGGCAGAGTGTCACCAGCAGGTCGAGGGAGGTGATCCCTTCCCTCTATTCAGCACTGGTCAGACATACGTGCAGTGCTGAGTCCAGTGCTGGGCTCCCCAGTACAAGAGGCATGGACATACTGGAGTGAGTCCAGGAAAGAGCTATGAAGATGTCTGAGGGCTTGGAAAATCTGACATAGGAGGAGAGGCTGAGAGCTGTGACTGGTCAGCCTAAAGAAGAGAAATCTCAGGGTGAATCCTGCCAATGTGTAGAAGTACCTGTGGTGGGGGTAGAAAAAAGATGGAGCCAAACTCTTCTCAGTAACACCTAGTGACAGGACAAGATGTGGTGGGCACAAATTGAAACACAGGAAATACCACTTAAATGTAAGACAAAAGTGCTTCATGGTGAGTATGGTCAAACACGGGCACAGGTTGCCCACAGAGGCTGTAGAGTGTCCATCCTTGAAGATATTCAAAACCCAAGTAGGCAAGGCCTTGGGAAACCAGCTTTACCTGACCCTACTTTGAGCAGGGGTTTGGACTAGGCAATCTCCAGAGGTGTCTTTCCATCTCAACTGTTCTATAATTTTAGGTTTGTAGAGCAGAAAAAACATGAAGACCTAGGCTTTGAGGTAAAACATCCTTGAAAGACGTACTTTAGCATTTCTGAAAGGAAGTAGTTCGGCTTTTTTTGACCATACTTCTAAATGCTGTTGCAGACACTGAGCAGCTAAGTGTGAATAATTTGGCTTGTGTGGTTCTTGTACACTATTTAACTATTCACTAATGACTATCATTTATACTCTCTCTATTTTCTTAGTCTGTCCTAAAGTCTTAGGTATAGTAAAATGCTCTTTATAATGAATGATTCATCCCAGATTTAGCTTTCCTTTTTCCTTCAAAAGCTTCCTTAAAATCTTCTCCATATCATCTTGCTCTTGGTCATAAAAAATCAGATGAAAAAAAAGTCTTTCTGGGACTCTTCATTATGAACTGTATATACTTTCCTACCCGTGTCTTTGTTCTCTATGTATCATAGATGTCTGTTACGCTAACACAATTGTTCTCGTACCTTGCTCATCTTCTTTTAACCGCATATGCTCTTTTGAGCTGTAGAGGATTTTCCGGCTCCGGTGCACTTTGGAACTCACCCCTCCAGGAAGCCAACGAGGCTGGACGTCTCACAGAGACCAATTATTTTAACTCCAATTATCCTCACTCTGTGTTTGATTTGATAGAGAAACCACTTTATTTTCTACACATTTCTACTGTCTAGGCACCTTACTGATACTTGTCCAGAAGTCTATTTCTCTTTGTGTTCATTAGATCTCAGCAGTATATCCAAATCGCTCTCTACTTTTTGTTACCTGCAAGACCAGAAGTTTGGCTTTAGCCTTTCCAGCTATCTTTGCTCAGAGCTTGCAGCAACTGCAGCCAGATGCAGTTAACGGGAATGGCTATGCTGTGTCACTGCCTGCTCCAGGGTCTGAGCCGTAGGCTCTTCTTTGATGAACGAAGAAGCAGTGAGTTTTCTTCACAGATAAATTATATGGGGGAAAAACCACAAAATGTCTTTGGGTTCACTAAGAATTTTGTTGAATTAGGTACCACAGAATTTCACCCCATAATGCCTAGACTGTTTTGGTTCTTTGAAGTCATCTTACAGAGTAGCTCCGAACATCTGGAGCCTTTCAGTTTTAATGACATTTCCCTTAGTGACAGACTTAGAAACAGCTCATCAAGCATAATAATGATGGGATGAGTTAAAATATGGTGTTAATGCCTCTTCTGAGCTGCTAAAGTCTATTTTGTAGCTGATAAATTCCCTGGGCTAAATAACACTCTTGGATAGGAAATGGCTATCGCAAAAACCACTGGGAGTTTGACATGGTCATCAAGGGATGATCAGTAGCCCTCAGGGAAAACAATATAAACATATTGTCTCTTCTACTAGTCAATCCCACTAATTAAGAAATTCGAATGTGATAGAAAAATATTGATGGTGAACAGATGCATTTGCTGCATGATTATTCCAAGTCTGGTTTCTAAAACTAACATATACAGCAGAGCACTCAATATTTTACCATGAACTTTAGAAGTCTAATTAAGTGTTACTATCAATTCTCTGTAAAGCACCAGAAGTGTGGAAGCATTTTGCTAAAGGTCACCTCTACATATGAAACATTTTGTATCTAACTTAGCTGAAATACAGGTAATACACTGATATCATTGCCACATTGCATTCTCCCCATCTGTTATGTCCACATGTTTTTCATCTTATATTGTAAATTATTCAGTACGTTATCAAAGTGGCTGTGATTCTAGCAGCCCTGGACACCATCGGTGGGATTCACTAATTTTAGGTATCCGTGGTATACGACAGTCACTCCAAATTCGCCACTTACTCAACATGCTAAACAGAACTGAGTAAGTAGTCCTACTAGATAACTGGAAACTGAGACACATTAAAATTAAAGCTTATCATCATAGAATCATAGAATGGTTTGGGTTGAAAGGATCTTAAAGATCATCTAGTTCCAACCCCCCTGCCATGGGCAGGGACACCTTCCACTAGACCAGGTTGCTCAAAGCCCCATCCAACCTGGCCTTGAACGCTTCCAGGGATGGGGCATCCACAACTTCCCTGGGCAACCTGTTCCAGTGCCTCACCACCCTCACAGTGAAGAACTTCTTCCTTACATCTAATCGAAATCTACCCTCATTCAGGTTAAAGCCATTACCCCTTGTCCTATCACTGCATGCCCTTGTAAAAAGTCCCTCTCCAGCTTTCCTGTAGGCCCCCTTTAGGTACTGGAAGGCTGCTATAAGGTCTCCCCGGAGCCTTCTCTTCTCCAGGCTGAACAACCCCAACTCTCTCAGCCTGTCCTCACAGGAGAGGTGTTCCAGCCCTCTGATCATCTTCTTGGCCCTCCTCTGGACTCCCTCCAACACGTCCATGTCCTTTTTGTACTGGGGGCCCCAGAGCTGAACACAGTACTCCAGGTGGGGTCTCACAAGAGTACAGTAGAGGTGGAGAATCACCTCCCTCGACCTGCTGGTCACGCTTCTTTTGATGCAGCCCAGGATACGATTGGCTTTCTGGGCTGCAAGCGCACATTGCTGGGTCATGTTGAGCTTCTCGTCAACCAACAACCCCAAGTCCTTCTCCTCAGGGCTGCTCTCAATCCACTCATCGCCCAGCCTGTATTTGTGCTTGGGATTGCCCCGACCCATGTGCAGGACCTTGCCCTTGGCCTTGTTGAACTTCATGAGGTTCACACAGGCCCACCTCTCAAGCCTGTCAAGGTCCCTCTGGATGGCATCCCTTCCCTCCAGCATGTCAACCGCACCGCACAGCTTGCTGTCGTTGGCAAACTTGCTGTGAGGGTGCACTCAATCCCACTGTCCATGTCTCCAACAAAGATGTTAAACAGTGCTGGTCCCAATACCGACCTCTGAGGAACGCCACTCGTCACTGGTCTCCAGTTGGACATCGAGCCGTTGACCATCACTCTTTGAGTGCAACCATCCAGCCAATTCCTTATCCACCGAGTGGTCCATCCGTCAAATCCATGTCTCCCCAATTTAGAGACAAGGATGTCATGCGGAACAGTGTCAAAGGCTTTGCACAAGTCCAGGCAGATGAGGTCAGTTGCTCTTCCCTTATCCACCAATGCTGCAACCCCATCATAGAAGGCCATCAAATTTGTGAGGCATGATTTGCCCTTAGTGAAGCCATGCTGGCTGTCACCAATCACCTCCTTATTTTCCATGTGCCTTAGCATAGTTTCCAGGAGGATCGGCTCCATGATCTTGCCGGGCACAGACGTGAGACTGACTGGCCTGTAGTTCCCCAGGTCTTCCTTTTTTCCCTTTTTAAAAATGGGGGTTATGTTTCCCCTTTTCCAGTCAGTGGGAACTTCACCTGACTGCCACGACTTCTCCAATATGATGGAGAGTGGCTTAGCCACTTCATTCGCCAGTTCCCTCAGGACCCGCAGATGCATCTCATCAGGTCCCATGGACTAGTGCACCTTCAGGTTCCTTAGATGGTCTCGAACCTGATCTTCTTGTACAGTGGGCAGTTCTTCATTCTCCAGTCCCTGCTTTTGCCTTCTGTGACTTGGGCGGTGTGGCTGGAGCCCTTGCCGGTGAAGACTGAGGCAAAAAAGTCCTTGAGTACCTCAGCCTTCTCTGTATCTCGGGTAACCAGGTCTCCCATTTCCTTCCAGAGAGGGCCCACATTTTCCCTAGTCTTTGTTTTATCACTGACGTACCTATAGAAGCTTTTCTTGTTGCCCTTGATGTCCCTGGCCAGATTTCATTCTATCAGGGCTTTAGCTTTCCTAACCTGATCCCTGGCTGCTCGGACAATTTCTCTGTATTCCTCCCAGGCTACCTGTCCTTGCTTCCACCCTCTGTAGGCTTCCTTTTTGTCTTTGAGTTTGTCCAGGAGCTCCTTGTTCATCCACGCAGGCCTCCTGGTGTTTTTGCCTGACTTCCTCTTTGTTGGGATGCATCGCTCCTGAGCTTGGAAGAGGTGATTCTTGAATATTAACCAGCTTTCTTGATCCCCTCTTCCCTCCAGGGCTGTATCCCATGGTACTTTACCAAGCAGATCCCTGAAGAGGCCAAAGTCTGCTCCTCTGAAGTTCTGGGTAGGGAGCTTGCTGTGTGCCCTCCTCGCTGCCCTAAGGATCTTGAACTCCACCATTTCATGATCACTGCAGCCAAGGCTGCCCTTGAGCTTCCCATTCCCCACCAGCCCCTCCTTGTTGGTGAGAACAAGGTCCAGCATAGCACCTCCCCTCATTGGCTCCTCCATCACTTGGAGAAGGAAGTTATCATCAATGCATTCCAGGAACCTCCTGGATTGCTTATGCCCTGTTGGGTGGTTGAAGTCCGCCATGAGGACCAGGGCTTGTGAACGTGAGGCTGCTCCTGTCTGTCTATAGAGGGCCTCATCACTCAGATGCATGCATAATGAATATGAACTTATCACTAATATGCAGACGGTCTGTTTGTTCTCACATTTAGGTTGATGAGAACTCTAAGTAAGCATTGAGTATCAGATCACTCATATTTCAGCGCTTAAAGACATGTGCTTAAGTTAAGCTACCTATATTAGAAAACCCTGGGACAAAGCTAAAATCCTACCCACATTCATCACAGAGCTTTGTGTTTTACAGCTTCTGATGTCTCCTTGCTGTGCGCCATGACTTTTCAAACCTCCAGAGGCCATCAACTTAAGAATGCTTGCAAAAGAGTGAGACTCATTTCCTTGAGTTGTCACAGACCCAATAAATTTTTCACAAATTGTCATTGTCCTTCATATTTAGTTACGTACATTTCCTAATTTCTTGACAAGATACCTACCCCTCAGGATGACTGTGTTCTCCTTTTGAACTGAGTGTATTTAGAAGGATCATCTGAAGAGAAAATTTAAAAAGATTTGTCTGCAGCTGAAACATGAAGCACTGGCAAGTAAGTGCCTTGTATTTCTTCCTCCCACTGGAACATGTCGGTATCCACATGGTCTGTGGACTTGACACATAAGAGAGCATCTTGCTTTTATAAATTCAGCTGAATGGAAGTGATTGCTGTTGATGTTTGTTTTGCTCAACAGTATATTAGCTGTAAGCTTCAACAAAAATATCTGTCAAAGACAGTTGGAGCATTTCGAACACCTGTGTCCCAGGCTGGTGCTATAATCATTGATGTGAATTAGGAGTATCTTTACAAGGCTTTATCTCAAGTTTCTGAAACCAATTTTACACTGAAGTAAATCTGGCCTGTGTGCTGGTAACACAATGCACTGAAATTGAAATGTATTTTATATGTCAAAAGCTGGACCCAATAATGAGTTAGAGTCGATGCTTAAAGTTCAGTCATAGTGGGTTACCTCCTCAAGACTGAGAAATAAATTTCCCAAGCCAGCAACAATCCACAAGTCATGCTCTTTCTCCAAAGAGCCCAAGGGCACAGGGAGCCTCTGAAAGGTACTACCTCATTGCATGCAGGATGTAGTGCAAAATTAGTTCCATCTCTCACCATGAAGACGATGCTGGAATAACTCTAAAAGTCCTAGAATAGAAGTTAGTGAGGCATCACCTTTTAGGAAACTGTGGTGATAAACAGAAGTGCTTCTGTATAAAATAGTATCTTCAACCAATGCTATGATAGCGTGTTTCTGCACTTTTGAAACAGGCATATTTAAGACCTTTGGTGAAATAAACCTGTGGAGAATAAATAGTTGATATATAATCCTATTGATGTCATTTGCTTTAGCAATAGGCTTTTTTCTTTAAGAAACCAAAGGGTAAGATACTGTCTTGGAAAACAACTGGCTTAGGATAGAAGCAATGTGTCCTTATAAGGTTTATCTGTGGTCTTTCACGCTTTCGTCTGTGCTTTTCTTTAGCTCTCTCAAGGTCAGACTCAAAACTGAATATTCCAGAAAAAAAGAAAATAAATGAGCACTGCATATTGAGATAGATTGTTGAACTTGTCTAAAAAAGCATTTCATCGCAGACTGAGATCCTTTCATTCTTTAAAATACTTTGCTCTCCTTCCAGTTGTTCTCTTATTGTCATGAGAGCTCATCTAGTTTGCAGAACAGTCGATTTCCTAAATCCCAGGAACTTACAGAAATTATTTGTTGGATCAGAATTGGCCCAGGCATGAGAAACTGTAGACCTTCCTGACAAAACAGATTTTCTCAGAAGTACAACAGGACTTTGAAGAATATGTAGAATCAAAAGTTGAATTTTTAGTTGACTGAGGTTGTAGTAAACTATTTTTTAAGGAACTCAAAAGGGAGTTGGTGCCTACTCAGTTCCACAAAACAGGGTGAATGATCCAGGCACCCTGGGGCTGCCACCCCCCGGTGTAATATAAAGTCCATATGCAGTAGGAGCTGCCCTTTGACAGCAATCTATAGGTCTTACCGTAGCTGTCTCACCTCTTCCTTTTCTTTAGACTCACATCTTCACGCTCTTTAGAATCGGACAAGACCCCTTGTCCTATTCACCAGCTAGTGAAGTTGGTGAACATCTCACGTACAGAACTGAAAGTGTGCTCATGCAGAAAATTGAAGCAAATTTTAACAGGAAGATAGGGTAGACTGCAAGATGGGGCACAGGGTTTGGCCAAAAGTGTTAACCAGCCACTTACTTACACAACAAGCTCCTTTTATTCTCCCTTCTCCCCATTTTCCCAAGCTTGTTCTTTTCCAGTCCATCTTCATGTCTCCCTTTTTCTGGCCCCATATCCTCCCAAATAAACAATTGCTGCCAGTTACTTCTCCCTCTTGGTCCCACTTTTGCTACCTGTGTACCCAAAACTTGGTATTTCTGATGCTGTTACCTCGATCATCTCAGCCATATCAGGCATTGCTGAAGTGGTTTCCCAGGCCTTGACACCTCAATTCCCCAGAGGTCCCCAGTGCTCCCCTCCAGCTGTCGGTGCAGTCTGGCTGTTTCTCACACAATTCCCCCTTAAACGTCTGTAAAATTTGTCCATCCCTCATGGTATTATCCATTACTTTTGTCACCTTCTCACCCGGTAAGTTGTTACATCCAGCAGTTTCTCATGGTCTGTTCAGCTAGCTAAGCCTCAGGCCAAGGCCTAGTCATCAGCCTGCCCACCTCACCAGGGACATTTTTATTGATGAAGAGTCATCTTTGAGGATTAATTTTCCCACTATTAATCACTATTTTTTGGACAAAGAGTATTCTGGTGGTAGATTTCTGCATACAGTACTATTGTATATCCTTGACATATATAGGTTAAGTGACTATAGTAAGGGTGACACTCATTTCACTCAAATTTAAATACTCAGAAATAAGTCATCTAAGTGGGCTAAAACCAGATGCCTCCCGTAAATTCTTCACAGGTAATTAATTAAAATGGACAACTCTGATTTGATTTGATCCCATCCTATCACCAGTGCCTTAAGAGACATTGACTAGTCCTCTGAAAGGAGCTTACATTGACATATACCTTTTAGATAGGTGGTCTGTGGTGCAATGAATTCAACCCTAAGTGCATTCAGGACTGATTAGTCATCTTAATCATTGCAAATATTAATTAGAGGTAATTTTCTGTTTACTAATTTTTCAAGTTAAATGATTCATCATCTAGATTTGATTGCTGTTTCAGATTTGAAAGACCCTCCCAAAATCTTTCTCAAATTCTTTGCTTTGCAGGAATAATTTGGTATAAATCTTGAGCACTCATACTGCTTGCACAGTGGAATCCTCGTAATACTTGGCTTAAAGAGAGGAATTGCATTTCAGGCTTAAAACCACTCCACTGAAATAAATCCATCAGTTACAGTAACAACATGGTAACCATGCTTGATAGAAAATGCTTCATGCAGAGTTTGTAGATAATATACAAGGTGACTGTGAATAACTTGATCTGGACACATGAAACAAAAACAGCAGATCTGCCTGTAGCAAAACTTCTATCTTGTGAAGTTACTTCTTCCCAAGTGAGCTGTGACCCTCCAGGGTAAGCAGATATTGTAATCAAAGTGACTAGAGACTATAGACATCAGGGGGATGTTCAGGAAAGATGAAAAGTCAGCCAAATAATTATAGCTGTGAGCACTTTTGATTACCCTCCACATGATCAAAATTACTTATTCAAAAAGCTAGGAACTTGGCCATTGAGTCCCTTATTGCAGTTTTTATTTTGACATTTAGAAAGTGCCTCTTAACTAAGACTTATTTTAATGACTTTTATAGTCTAAAAATATTATTTTTCTTAATGTTTATAAAACACATATTTTATATATTTTATATAGTAGTATTAAATTTATTTTATATACTTCAATGATTCAGAAATTTAATTATTCCAGAAATTTAATTTTATGGAAACAATTTTTTTTTTTTTAACAATTCTGTATTTTAAGAATTCAAAGTATCTGCATTTCTTGCAGAACAGAGTTCCTTTTTTCCAGCCATCTATGTTCAGGATTCAAACCATGAATGTTTTGTTTAACCTCCATTGCTATGATAAACTCTATCCAGCTGGCCTTCTGAGTGACAAAAGAAGCTCATAAATACAGGCCAGATGAAGGAAAAATTATATAATGCCAGAAAGAGCTTTCAACCAAGTTTCTTATACGAAAAGTCACAGAATTTTCTCTGTTTTCCAGCCCAGCATCTTGGAAGAGTTTCCAAATGAACTCCCAAAGTCAGCCAGTCTCCCCAGTAAAGCACTTACAAACTCTGCCGGAAACATGATTCATCTCCCAAAGATTATGACACACTTTTCACATTCTAGCAAAGGGCCCTCTTTTCTTTGGCACTGCAAGATCTCTCAGACAATAAACCAACACATTCAACCTGCAAACTGAACAAAAACAGAAGTGAGATGTATGGCTAAAAGCAAAACAGGTCCAGTTCAAACCTGTGTGAGAAAGAACCTGCAACAGAAACTCTCATGTTCTCCCTGTCTTTCAGCGCAGATAAACACAAAGTTGGGGGGGGGGGGGGGGGGAAGGTGTTGTCTGGGCTTTTTCTTTACTGTAATGTCTGTGCATCTATCTTTAGGACAATCAGGCAAATGCGAACAACACTTATCTCTGGGCCACAATATATGAATGTAAAATATACAGAGCTGGAAGGTAAATCTGTACTTCTCCTTGCAAAACATGACAGACAAATTCCTACTCAGGATCTGGGGATGATTTCCTCTAGGCATATGTGCCCATCCAGCTCATTTTAAAGGTTTTTATTTGAAAAGGCAAAAATTTTACACCTTAAACAAAAGACTTCTGGATCCAAGCACATTACCTGTAAATTAATTAATTTGTGAGCCACAGCTTCACAGCATGACAATTAATCGGTGATTATTCCCTTATCTTACAGCTGGGAATCTGAAGCAATGACAGGCAAGATTTGGAGGGGAGACAGGGATGGATCCACAAGATCCTAGTGTTTAACCACTGTGTTGTTTCCTTGATCTGGCCGTTCAGCGATTCTAAAAGGTACAGGAAGATACGATTTGTGCAGGGTGGGGTTCTGCTGATGCCATTCTCATCTGGTACCCTATTCTATTCTTATCTGGTATCCTCTGCTACAAATACTAGGTGAGACTATCTCATCAATAGGATAGATACTATTCCGGCTGAGCAAGAAATCTAGCAAGAACTGCAAACTCTTTTCACGCTAAATTGAACTCTGAATCACCTGTACCTGTAGTGTTGAGAAAAACAGGTCAATATACTTTGCAACTGATTTTTACCAATATGTTTTGCACTGTTAACACACAACGAATATGTTTACTTTGTAAATCACTTTTTGTTGGAGCTTTCTTGAGAGTGATGTGTTTTAATGTTTGGTGTTTTTTTGGTTGGGTTGGGTTTTTTTTTTAGTCCTGAATATGCAAGACTTGAAATGCATCTAATAAAAATTACCAGCTTCTAGGCATTGGACTCAAGATAAATGAAGCAAGTGGGCAGAACTATTTTTAAAAGTCAACAACAAGGAGGGGGCTAATTGGGCCTCTAGGGAAGGTCAAAGGTAAATTAATCTTTAGAAATGAGACAGAGTCTGAAGCAAAGTCATGAAGCTGCCTGACATCAGAAGATAAGATTTTAGCTGCACTTTGTCCTTTTTAGAGGGAAGATTTAGAAGTGACAAAACCATGTGATGGAAACTAGTAAGAAAAGAAACATGAGTGAACAATAAGATCACTTAAAACCTGACGGTAAAACTACTGACAGGACTTCTCTTGCTCTTTCACGGTGTGTCACTTCTCTGTTCCTCCTCTCTTTGAATTGCGGTTGCAGGTCATGTGAAGACAGCTATAAGACTCCTATTATCAGATAACCAGCACAGCTTCAGGCTTCAAAGTGAGGAAACTCTTTCTGTTGATACACATTTCTTCGCAAAATACTGGTAGGCTAGTTTTGTATCAGCAGGCTCTGAGTGGTTTCTGTCCACCACATCACTAATATCATGGTGTTACCAGGTACTGCGTGTCTTCCACAGACTAATTCATTTAAAAAAAAGAAAAAAGTCATCAAAATGAGCTTTCGAGTTGATTCAGCAGAAGTATGACTGCATGGAGTGTGTTTTGCTGCCTGGTCCAGTAGTAGCAGGATTACTAATCATGAAATCAGACCTTCAGGGGTGACCTATGCTATTCATGGTTTGGCAACACAATTGCTTTATCACCTCTGCTTTGCCCACACAGGCTGTTAAAGAGCCTTTGGCCTCTTATTTTCTTATCTTGAATAACTAGTACTGTACTTAGGCATTAGAAAGGAATGTCCTAGAAATGCCCCTGGAATAACCCCTGGAATAGCTCTGATGGGTGGAAACATCCTGTATTTATTAGCACCATTTGTAGAGTTCAATGAGAAGCAAAAAGCGCCTTGATGGAGCGATTTGCAAATGCTACACCTAGATAAAGGACGACACAGCCCCACAGGGTAATGAACCCTGCATCCATCCCACCCATCTTTAAGCACCTAAGAGTACATCTGTGCTGCTAAACAAAGAGTGCCAAAAAGCAAGCTGAAGCATTGGATCTATATGGTTCGCACTGCTGGTTAGTTCTCTCTCCTCCTGGGTTTTTTTTTGGACCATTCCAACCAGCTCTTCCATGAAACATCTGCTACAGAGAAGGCCAACTCCAAACAGTGTGAAAATGAGTTAGTAACTGATAATTGTTTTAGCGGTACAGGCAGTTTACGCACTCAAGTTAAGCACATGGTCACCCATATTGACTACAGTCAATAATGACCTCTGAATTCTAGGATCTGAGTTACCCTCTGATGGTTTCTTCTTCACTGACAAAGGGTAGGAATGTACTTTACTAACCTATGTATGTACCTCATTTAAGCATGCAAACTCGTAGCTTCCTACAATCTGGCATTCATCATGTTGTTAGTAATATACTGGCAAAAAAAGTATAGGTATCATCTCCCCATTTTGCTAATGGATGTTCATCAGAATTATAGGCAGCAAATTCCCTAGAGCGGACACGCAACCAGCTGCCAGCAGTGTTACAAGTTTTGTGTCTTATGATAAGCATAAGAAAGAAGTTCTTCAATCTAAGTGTATGAGCAGAACCAGTGCAAGGGACACTTTAAAGCACTCGCAAAATTTCTGGGAAAGCATGTAAGATATACACTTTCTGCCTGAAGGCATTGTGCTGCATATCAGCACCGTTCAAGAGGAAGTGGTTGCTGTCTGCTGTTCTCAGAACTGTGAATCAAGAGTTAATCATCCTCCTGAAGTCACAAGGCATTAAGCTGTGGTTTGAATGCCTCAGCTCAGAGATCTTTTCTGAATCCTGGCTGCTAGTTAGCTAACTGCCTTTGCCTATTTCAAAGTCATTTGACTTGAGGAGCAATATTCGATGTAATTAGATCTATTGATTGTAAACGCAGGGTTTGTAGGATGCATGCATCACTATATTTTTTTCTTTTTTGAACAAAAACTGCAAAGCTATCTGAAAAAGAAACACTAACTTATTTATTATATTTGCTCTCTGGTTGCAATTACCTTGCCTCTTTTCCCAGTTCATTACTAAACCCTCATTTTGCAAAGCTACGTTAATAAACCTCTGCTCTTTATTTCGTACTTAAAGCTTACCCCTTGTTCCTTTCTCCAGTCTCTCTATTATTACACCGCAATGATCATCAGCGTGCATGAAGGCAGTTGTCAGGTTCCAAGAAATATTTTATTTGCAGCTAGGCTTGTGTATATTCATGAAGCATTGGTGAATGAATAAATTTCATTCTCTTTTATGTTAGCACAGTCAGAAAACAGCTGAATGCTGCTTGAAAAACAAATAGGCAACAGCTCAGGAAAATCTATTAACAGTACTGAACAGAGCTGGCTAGTGGAGAGGCCATGAATGTATGCAGCTTGGCCCTTTGGCTCTCACTATAAATACTAGGTATTGTCTCTGGGAGGTATAGGTAATGGGCTGGACTGCAGCTGGATGACTATGCTTTTCATAAATTAATACACATCTTTGGAGATTTTGGCTCTCAAGTAATAGGAAGAGATCACATTACCATATCATTTTTCCCTGTTTGGGACCACCTACAAGAACATTTCTACTTGATAATTACTCTTGTTTCTCCCCTGATGAATCAAAATGTTAAAGCACTGCCCAGCTCCACAGATGCTGAGCTTGCGTGCTTATATATGAGTTGTGCGAAGTCACATGTGGAGTCTGTGGCTTAGCCAGACTTCCTTCTTCCACTACCCACTTCCTCCACCCGTTCAAATTAGGTGACTTCACTACATACGAAGTTGCCATGGAAGTTGTGCTCTGCTAAACACATCTCTCTGCCAGGTGTGTGTAGCTCTCACTATTGTGAATGTGAATTGCATGAGCACTTCAAAGAAGGAAGAGATCCCCTGAGGTTTTATCTCCAATTTTTTTTCCCAAACCCAAATGACCCTCCCTGTGTTTCATTACTGCATGTTTTATCCAAAAACTAGATCATTTTGTCATTAAAGTCTTGGCTGGCAGCTCATTCTTTAGAAAAACATATGTCCATTTTCATTTTTGTAAATAAAACCAGTCAAATATATTTAAACTGAAAACAGTCTTTCCTAGTTATACCCTGGGACCAATGGTTAGTGCATGTTCTTAACACTCCAGAAGTCAGCAAGACCCATAACTGGTGATCTGACTCCAGCTCCATGAGACAAAGATCCAGCAGCAAACAGGGCACTGAGACCTCAGCAAGGTCCATGAACTGTACAGCCATGCAGCCCTCTGATGCTTCCCACAATGGGATGGCGGTCAATTAGCAGGGCAGCAACAGGAAACTTCACACCTAATTGTTTGCACCAGGTATCCAACACCCATGTTGTCTTTTGCTTCTGCTTTTGCGCAATAGGAATGCAAAATCTCAGTGGATTGGTGTTTCATATTCTTTCTGTACTGGTGAAAGGAAAAAGCATAGGGGCATCCAGACCAAGAGATTTTTATGTAACAAGCACTATTTTCCCCTATAAAATAAAAAAACACTGCCAAAACAAACATCCACTGTTAACCTTCACGCCAGAGGAAGGGGCATCACTAGAAAGAGAAGTAACAATTCAGGGAAGAGGTTAATTACATGCTTTCATGTACTACTAGAAAGAGTTCAGATGCTCTAATATAAATAGCCCAGATTCTTCTTCTTTGTGTGCTTCATTTCTAAGTTCGTATTCTATCAAACATCCTGCCAAAATTCAGTCTGAGTAGAAAACCTTTTGGCAAGATTGCATGAAATAAATTCAGAGATTCTGAGAATTAATATTGTTTCAGAATTATTATTTTTTTCTGTGTACAAAAAGAAGAAAGAAAAAGCTTTCAGGATTAGTCCTCATAGTGAGATCTTTTACTCTGTGGTAATGAGTGATTCCAAGCCCCTGTGCTTCCACCCACACACACCGCAAATGTTAACTTCATGTTAACCTAATAGACTTTGTCCAGCCTAGCTGCTGGGTAACTATGCTGCTTCTGGCAAGCCAAGAACACAAAAGAAGTGGGTGTTACGGGATGAATTGTTACTTAGTCCCTTTCAGCAGCAGCTCTCTCCACAGACAGAGGATGGTATTTTAAACCCCATGCACTCTGCTTTGCCAGAGACTTTTGAACAGTGCCTGGCACTGTGCTCTGTCTTAGTGTTGTATGCGCCAAGCTTTTCTCACAAAAGAGGGAGCAACAGGACAGCCCAGGTCAGGCAGGGGGGACATCTCTTCAGCTGGAGCCCATAAGTCATGGGGGCTCACATACATAAACATCAGTGTGCTGCTCAAGGGCTGCTGAGCCCTTGAAAACTCAGCCTGGAAAACTCAGGAATTCAGGTATCAAGTATAATTCGGTATCACTTTAGCATTTTAGTGCTACACAAGTTTTTAGGGAGAAAAAAATGCATAGCACTTATTGACTGCTTTAGGAAAACAAACCTCTCACAGGCACCTCCTTCTTGAGAAGGAGAGTTATATTAAATATTAAATCCATGGAAACATGCTTGGGTTCACATCTGTGTGAAAGCTTTAAGCTAATCCCAAAGGCTGGTGAGTTGCAAATTTTAATGTGCAGTTGGATTGTCTGAGTACCATGGTTCGTGTTCATGAACACGGACCTACAGCCACTCTCCCAGATGCTTGTGGCAAACCTTCTGCCTTGGGTAACCCACCCCTGCCCTTCCAGCCTCAGCTTGAGCTCGTATGCCAGGCTGTGGTCTAGCAAGGCTGTACTCTGTGTGTGTTGGACACATGTATCGTATACATTCTGTCCTGCCAACTCAGCTGAGATAGCAACATTAACACCAGTGAGACGTCAGAGCCCTAAATTATACCTTTTTCCTTTCTTCTCCCACCTGTTATTTGTCCCAAATGTCTTTTTAGGTAATGAGGTATCCAGGCACATCTGTTTGCCTGCAGCCTCCAGATTCTGTCAAGATACTAATAAACGATCTTCAAACTTCTTTGAGGGTTATGTCTAAAAACAAACCACTGGTCTTCCTTGGTTTGCCCTTATGGAATTTCCTGGTTTTCTTCAGTTTGTGCCTCATGAAACCACTCAGACCTTGACTCTGTAGCTCTCCCCTGGACAGATGTAGCGAGCTCTCTGCATGGACAACTTAGGCAGGAGATGCAACCCAACCACAACCCCAAAATCTCAACTGTAAGGTAACAGCCAGCAAAATTTTTTACAAGACCAGTAAAGAAGGAGTTGATCCAGTGTTGAGAACACATTTCCACATCTTCTGATTTTGCTTTTTCATGCTTGCTTAAAAACAAAACTCAGAACAAAACCAGCTGCTGCAAAATAAGTGAAGTGAAAACACTGAATTGAATGTCATCCTGGAGAACACAAATTAAATATACTGTGAAACTAGTTATGAGAAAGCCCTTAGTTTGCAATATGCTTGTTTTTCTAGACAGGCTCTTGCTCAATCAGTATGCGTCCAACTGGCTAACAAATTTCTTTATGATCTTCCTAAAATGAAGGCAAGTGCTGAGTCTCACGGATTTTAGCTTTTAATGCTAACACTTAACAAATCCTTCCTACTAGGTAAGGAGCAATCACAGGACTGTAAAAGCAATCCTGACTGCTTAAATATTCTAATATTTCACACACACGCACGCACCGTATTTTTGAGTATTTATGTTAACCTCCAGTTTGCAGTAGGATTTGATATCATTGCACACTTAGCAACGGAAGCTCTTTGCTGCAGCGTTCAGTCTGAGTTCAGCAGTTCTTCCATGGGCAGGGAGGTAATTGCCCAGAAGAAGAGAAGATGTAAGTGAGAGAGTCTGTGAACTTGAGAGGTAGAGAAACAAGTAGCAAAGCACGAACGAGTGTGAAAAGCAATGAATGGGCACTTCACACTGGAAAAGAGAAAGCTAAACTCTTCTGACTCCTTTTGCAGGTAAGCAAAGAAGCGATTCGATCACTTGACACCTGCCTGACATTTCTCTGGACAGAAGTGTCATTTGTTTTTGTAAAATGAAGTACACAGCCATATTCACTCCCTTCTGCTATAAATGTGCCTTTGGAGACTCCAGAGGAGGGACTGCGCTTTGCCTCTCCCGTGAATGGGGAGGACAACCTTGTAGCAGAAATATCACCCCCGAGCTGGGGGAGGTCTGGGCGCTGTTTGCAAAACTGCTGCAGGTTCACAGTTGCCGACACTGCTAATCTCAGTACAAACCTCCCAGCTGGGGTTTCTTTCTTCCTCTTACAACTGTATCACATGGAGGTTTAACCTTTCCTTTCTCAAACGCACAAAGCTGCTAGCACTCACTGTCACGCAGAAAATCCTGGCAGTAAGGACCATACAACGTCCCCTCCACCCCAAGGCCTCAGGCCAACCAAAAAGCAAAGCAGCACACACAAGACAATCCCGCCAGGCTGACAGGACACACCACAAAACAGAGGCATTTGTGCTGACCACACGTCTCTGCTCTCTTCTGACAACTACAGGCCACTGTATTTCAGCTGAACCTCGACTTACCCAGACCAAGCCCCACTACCTCCCTGCAGAGAGCTCTGCTTCAGGAGCCAGCTGGACTCCTCACTGCCCAGGAAGGGGAGAGAGCAATGCCAGCAGTCCAGGCGTACGTCAGGGTATCTGCTGGCTCCGTTCCCAACACTGGAGAAAGCTCTCTCCTGCGCATGGGACTCCACCAGTGAAGGAGGGCTGATTGCTTTCCCATGTCCTCAGGCCATTTCAGGACTGTTTAAAACTCACAAGACCTCTCACAGTCTCTTTCTGCATCCAACTTGCCCTTATACCATGGATGTGGGGTAAAGAGATGACTGCAGTTCTAAATCAGGCAAGAATCATACGCCCCATGCATTTGTTGGGGGCTAAATAGTATGGTTTCTTTGCTCCCTTACAGCAATGCAGAAAGATGCCGGGCAAGGCTTTCCCTGTGGTGTCATCATGAAAACAGAGCCATGGTCCTCACAGGGGTGCATGGTACAAGGACGACAGACAACAGGAGACGTTCAGACTGGATATTTATTAGGAAAAGTTTTTTTCACCATGAGGACAGTCAGGCAGTGGGACAGGGGCCCAGAGAGTTTCTGCACTCTCTGTCCTTGCAGGTTTTCAAGACCCAGCTGGATAAAGCCCTGAGCAACCTGACCTTGTTCAGAGCTGATCATGCTTTGGCCAGGTTGTTGGAGTAGAGATGCCCAAAGTCCTTCCCAACCTGAATCAACCCATGATCCTAGACACTTTGGACCTCTTCTTTTCCAGGGGGATGGAAGAGAAGTCCCCAAGTCCTGTTCATCAAAGCCTGCTATCTCCCTGCTCCATGCTGTTGCTCAGAAAGATGAGCTTCCCTGTGCAGGGACTTGGTCTCCTACTCCTGCAGGAACCTATTGTCAGAGACTTTTCTCTCTACCTGAAGAATGTTGGGGAGACCACGGTGTTGAAGCAGAAAGCTAAGTCTCTGCTAAGATTTATTTTGTCTGATGTATTTGGGAAGGAAGGGAGAATAAGGAGAAGCCAACTTAGTCCAAGCCTTCCCAACTTAGTCCAAGCCTTCCCAACCCCTAGAGCCAGTGACTTCAGCAGAAGTCAGCGGAAGATTTCAAAGGAAGGAGAGAAGAAGGGGAGCACAACCTCTCCTTGCTTTCTGTGTTTCTCTAGAAAGAGACTCATGGCTCTCATAGATAGCAAGGCCTTTGGGCCACAACTGCAAAAAGCGCAGGTGCATCCTTACGCATATGAGAATGGAAGTATTGTTCTGAGGTGGTGAACATACATATGTTTAGCAAGCAGGTGCTTCCTTGTATGCACATAATTTGTGAGCGGAGCTTGACTGCTCTTTAAAATTACCTCATCCATAAACTGTGGCATCAAAGCAGCACAAAACCCAGTGAGGAAAACCCAAATAAAGCTTCAAATGACCATTTCTGAAATACGCCCTATCAGGTCTTACATCACTTTAAGTGAGAAATTACATCTGTTGGATGTGAACTTCTAGCCGTTGTCTTGAATTGGACGATCAGGTAGCCAGTCCATCTTCTGAAGATACTCAACTTTTCTACCGCATCTAGAAAAGATTGGCCCCATTGCTGTATATGTGCTGTGCTGAGAAATGGCAGACACCTGACTTAAAAGCGAGATTAGATAACTGCAGTAAGATCACGGGAGCAGAGGTGAAAAGGCAGCCTTCACCTGCTGCAGAGCAGAGCAGTGTGACTGCCAGCCCTGTGCCTGGGCTAGTCCGTGTGTCCTGTGTGCGTCCCACGTGCTGGCTTGTGGCTGCTGTTGAGCAGAAGGAGTCCAAGATGGTGACAACACTTCAGGCTGCGTGTCCCAGAGCTCTGGCACACTCAGTATCTTTGCTGTATGTGAAGCACTGTTTTGTTGGTACCTCCTTGAATAGGTGTTGATGCTGCCTTGAGCCGGTCCTAAGGAGTATTTAGCAGGTCAGAGGAGACAAGGGGTTTTCTCTCTCAATCTGAGGAGTGTTAGTTTTATTCCAAATTATTCCAAATAACATCAAAATCTGAAAGTGCCCTTTCAACAGGCATTCAGCACCACAAAAGAAAGTTGTCTTCATGTGCTCTGAGCAGGCTTTTTCAGCAATATGGTGGACTACCTGGGGAGAATGACTGATTCCTTACTACTTCAGTGACCAGGAAACCAGAGGGGGATTTTGATGTACACAGTGCAAAACCAGAAATGATGTCCACATCATTTAAGCAAGGCTTGGTTCCATCAGTACTCAAAACAAAAATCCCCATGCTTCATAAAATAGTGCCAGTGTTCAGAAAGGGACCTTTTCCACCACTGTACTCCTGTACCAAAAGCAGTTGTGGCCTTGGAATTACCATACTGAAGTCATCATCATTTTGGGTAACTATGAATCAAGTGATATTTGACGCAAGCCTGGAAGATGTTCTCTCCAGTGTCTTTCCCAGGTTTCTTTGATAGCAAGTACTTCGAGATTGCATGAATGTATTCTGCATTTTTAACTTCTCATTTAAAGTGTCCATGTACTGTGAGGCAGGGTGAGAAGACGGATTTGTACTGTCCCTTAAACAGATGGGCCAGACCCTGCTCCTGATTGCAGCTTCATGCATCTGTTCATACTCATGTAAAATGGAGGTTAGATGCACAGAAAATGTACCGGGGTGTGGCTCAGGGGTTCAGGCCTCATTCCTCTCCTCTCACCTCAACACTGCTGTTCTAGAAACTAGGGCTAGTGTAAATAAATGTAACCTCCCTACGAGAGCATCATTGTGCACATCTCCAGAGGACACTGTGGGGTTTCCACTACCTGATGCCATGCAAAGTCTCTATTGAATGTGGATCAACAGAGGAACATTATCACTATGAAAACAATCAGGTCGGCAGGGCTAAAAGCTGAAGAAAATGTGGATTTTCAGTCTTACAGAAGCCTCCTTTTCCTGCTTTGGCATTTGCAAACTTGCATGAGGTTATCCAATAAACCAAATGCATTAAATAATGCATTGTTTATAGTGCAACAGTACCTAGGAGTTGTAGGACTCTATTGGGGTAGGTCCTGTACAAAAACAAAATAAAGAGACAACTCCTAACCCTTGTGCTCTGTCCCCCTGTGATTATCCATGCACTAGACAACACAATAACTAGAAACAATAGATGGGGAGTACAAAGACATAGTGAGAAACCAGCCCCCAGCTTCTTGCCCAAAGTGGTGTGAAGCAATCCTAAGGTTAATGCAAGCGAGCCCTGCAGCTCTGTAATAGGTCTGATATTCCTTCCAATGAAGTAAAAGCTGCTTGCAAGAGGGAACAAGTGGAGGAGAATCAAAGCAGAAATGAGAAGGGGAAAACTGAGAACAGCAAGATGAAAAAAAAAAACAGAAAACAAAATACACTGGTCAGAAGAGGGAGAAAAAATAGAGATGGTAGTTTTACAATTTTTATGTCTCAGACGATGCTGTGACATGTGACTCCAACTACTGGCAGAAAATTACACGTAAAAACCATAATTTTTGCCTTTGTTTCTAAAAAAGAGAATGCAAAAAAGGCAGAGGTCTAATTCAGCATGGGTGGTACATCTGTTCTGTGGTGATTAAGACATATTTGCTGCACTACAGATAAGTGAGGGTTCACGGCATATCCCCCCGCTTTCAACATGGTACCACTTCCACCTGTGTGAACTGGCTCACACTTGACATGAGTTGGAAAAGAAGATCAAATCTGGGGCCCTGGAGCCTCCTCTGCTCCATCGCTGCCCCCTCCTCCCCTGACTAATTAACACTGCTGATTTTAACAGACAGGCTTTTTGTGCTTGTGTGCTATATTTTGTGTTTATGACAACTTCAGTTCACCTTTGCCTCCCGTCAGTTATCTCACAGTACAATGCCGGTGGTGTGCCAATTCAGAGTATCACAAGACAACTCATTCTTGTAATTTTGCATTTGAAAGCAGTCAAAGCATCGCTATTCATGTGGATGATGTCCAAAATCTTGTGTATTTGTGTGCTGATGTTCCAAAGACTGTTGTGGCACAATTTCAGAGCATTGGTATGTTTTAAGGCATCTCAAAATAGGTGCAAATTCCTTTTAAGCATCTTGGACATAACATTTTTGTTAACAATATTTTAGAAAATTACATTCGAAAATCATGGAAAAATTTCCTTTTTTCCTAAGAAAAATGAATGAATGTACACTGAATGGCTTGCTCCAAGTTTCTCAAATGTATTCATTGCTAAAAGTCTCATGTTTAAAGATGAGATAGACTCAAGACAACTAACTCAGTGGCTTTATAGATTAAAAACAGAAGCAGCAGCTTCTGACACTCAATTTATTCTATTAAAGTCAACACTAACTCAGTTACGATTTTCTCTGAAGAGAAACTTTGGTCTCTTTAAAGAAAGAAAATGATCAGCTATTGAATAACACAAATGAACAGCCTAGTGTTGTTATTAATTCAGAAAATAGGCAATTTTAAACCTGGTGGCATAAGTTAGTGTGGGAAACAGTGGGAACAGAAAGAAAGAGGCTCCTTCAAAGGGCAATTCAAAACAGGAGTCTAAATTAGGCTCCTTAAAGTACTCTTAATATGTTTTATATACATGTCTCCTTATTCTTGCAGAATTGTAGGACTGGAGATGTGCCTCTGGGTCACTGAGCTCAGTCTGGGCTGTGGCAAACATGGCACCCTGCAATCCTTCACTCTGCTCCACCCTAAGGGCATTCCCAGTTTTTCCCCCTTCTTTGGGATAACCCAGCTGCTTCCAGGTTAGGAGCTGCCTTCTGATATCCAAACTGAATTTTGACCTGGCCAGTATGTGCCCATCTGCTGCTCTGCCAGCAGCCATTTGGCTTCAGGTTACACACGTCCTCATCTCTGGCGTCACCTCCCCCAGTGCATTAATAGCTAGCAATGGATTATGCATTTCACAATCGCCTGGAAGCAAGGAGTGAATGGCAAAGCTGATAATAAACTTCTTTATCTCCTTTAAATGGAGACAACCAAAGCGCACTTGCAAAACCTGCGATTTGGATTGAAGTCTGATTGCATCTGTGTCTCAAAAGAGCTGAGCAACAGCCTCAGATAAAAAGCTTTTTAATTTCATATGTAAAACAAGGTGAAAGAGAAAGACTCCAAGACAGACTCCATTTTTTTGTGGCCCTGGTGTCGAAGGAGTTAAAATTACTCCTTACAATTAGAGACTGAAGTTGGTGATAAACAGGAAGAAAATTACAGAAAGTTTTCTGGGAGAAGACATCGCATTTTCTTCCTGCCAACCTTCAGGTTTGATCGAAAAATGAAACGTTTTGGGTTGGCAGCATCGCAGAAAAAGTGCTACAAACTGACAAGCTCTTGACACACTTTGAAACGCATCAGTTGTACAATCCACAAGGCAGCTTGGAGCAAAAAGAGAAGAAATAGAAGGAAA
Organism: Gymnogyps californianus; assembly: GCF_018139145.2. NCBI lineage: Eukaryota > Metazoa > Chordata > Aves > Accipitriformes > Cathartidae > Gymnogyps > Gymnogyps californianus. Next base: position 9,028,413 of record NC_059471.1, on the reverse strand, counting down.
AAAAAAAGAAAAAAAGAAAAAGCATCCAGTGTTTGTTTTCAAAACTCAGGGTGAAGAAGCAATAATGAATATTTGGCATATGCACATGGTTCTTTGGTACACACGGAGTTTAACTGGCATTTGGCTTTGAGGTCACACCACACAGCTGCATAAGTATATTCACCCTATGCAGCCCCATTTTAAAACTAGGCAGGACTTCAGCTGAGTTATAGGTAGTAATAATAGAAAGGATGTCCGCTAAGCACTTATAATTGCAAATATCCTTTGGTTTTTCATTCTTTCTCAAATAGGAGCATACCTGATGTAGTACTGGAAGGTTTCTCATGGTCTGCAGGCAGCAATACATAGCAATAAACAGAGAAGCGTTGGTATTTGAGTGGGAGCTTACCTTGTTCGGTCTCTACTTAGCAGTTGATAAAACACGGGAACAACTTATGGGTGCCTTCAGTTCACCAGCTCCTACCACGCAGTAATGGTCTGCGGTGCATTGGAAATACCTTTCCACCTGCCAAGTAAATGTGCTCCACAGACCATTGCACCCCTTGCTGCACTGAACGTGTCTTTGTCACCAATTTTTGAGGGAGCTCACCAAGGCAGGGCAAGAACCAGTAACAGCCTTCTGGATGATTCCAGCTCCCAGAAGTCACACGGGTGCATGCACAGAGGACCTGTGTGCTACGACCAAACTTTGCATCACTGTGATTGAGGCAGCACTCAACTCCATGGCACAAAACTGATTTGGTTTCGCAATGGGCAGCGGAGCACCCCTCAAGAGTTGTGACATAAACCCCACCTCAGGACAGCATTGAATGCATGATCTTTTTGTCTGGAATAGGCAGAACCTTGTGCAATCCAGTGCTTTTAGCAAACCACCGACTTACACCTCAGAATAAGAAAATGTGCCAGAAGCCTGGGAGAAGTGGGTTAGATCATGAATTAATTAGTCCTATTATGGAGTGCAGTTCAGCACTGCAACAAATCCACTACTGGGACTGTAGCAAAAAGAGATGCTCCCGTTCCCCTCCTCCAGCTCCTGCCTGCCTCTCTCTGGCCTTCCATCAGACCCAGGGACCGTCTAGACACAGGTTCAGTGAGTGGTTCAGTGAGCTGATGCAATGGAAAAATGTTCCTTTTTTGGGAGAGCATGTTAGGTTTTTTTTGTCTTATCACCTTGCTCACCTGTGACTGCTCAATCTCTGGCTTTGATGCCACAAAAGCACCTGCTGGGACTGGCGGAAGAGGGAGGAAGGAAAAGGCAGAGCTGGACCGTTCTTTGCATCGGCAGCCTGCAATTACACCAGCTAAAGCAGAACATCAAACTGCAAACAAATACCAGGAAAGGGAAATGAGTTATCAATTTAACCGTTTACCTATTTGAAAGTTGACTGGAAAGCCTAAACATAATGGATTTTCTTGGAGGATTTTAATTATTGTTTTATTTCAATGTGATACAGCTGTATTGCTATCACGTTTTCTACTTTTCATGGCCATCCAATTTCCCATCTGACCCACGCATTGTAACATCAACTTGCAGGACACTAGATTAATTTAACTTCTCTGTCTTTTTTTTCCCCAGTTCCTAACAGTGAAAATAATAGTGTTTACCTATGGGGTTGTATAGATAATTAATTATTTCAGGTTTGTAAAACCCTTTACCCTCTGAAGATTAAAATGCTCATATGTACCATGCACTCAGACAGAAAAGCTGTTTGTATATGAGATGTGATGGTTCTGAAAAATGGCATTTCCCTTCAGTGAAGGCAACTCTGAGAAGGTCATTTTAATTTTATGATCTTCTTTGCCTTCTTTCATTGAATCACAAGTCTGGAGGGTTCTCCAAAAGGCCACCATCCACTCAGTACCAGCTTCCGTCTTCCAGTACAGGCTGAATGTGCTCTGGGGAGAAGTTTCTGGACTCTCAGCAGCTCAGCCATATCCTTCTGGGAGTGGCTACACCAAACTGGACCCAATCATCCAACTGACACCTCCTTGACTCCTTGATGCTGTAATATTCGACAGATTTAAATACCTGAAAGAAAGAAGATTTTAACGTCAAGTTTCTCTATGTTAAAGTTTACTGAGCTCCTGGCAGTTTTGAAGATAATGGGATTTTCATGTTGCTTTTAATTACAGCAATATTTCCTGTTATTCTGCCCTAACTGGAATATTAGCTGGATATTTTAATAGTGTCTTAATCAACACAGAATTAGCAATGTTATTTTAATAATCATTACAATAACCAAAGTAATAGTTTCCAGGAAGCCTCTACCCAAATGTCCTAACGTTCTAAATAGGAATGCAAATATAACACCATTTAAATTAAGACATGTTTTTCCAGGAACAAGGGATTTATATTTGCACACACATACACACGTACACACAGGCTATGCAGTCAAGTATTCTGTGTATCATCTTTCAGAAAAAGTTGGCAGAAAAAATAAGTCATCAGTGGACAAAAGCCAGGCAAACTAACTGAAAGGTGATATTTATATTTGACTTATGGGATCAGATTCCACTATGATTTCCGACCTTGCAGCGTGCTGTAGGAAAAACCAGCCTCCACTGATGTCCTTCTACAATTTGGGTTCTTCAGCAGCAATTGCAGTGAACAGAGTTTCTTTCCCCCTACCTCCAGCTATTCCCAGCCCCGTGCTTCAGCAAGATGGTCTTCCAGATGGACCAACACAACTGGTTTGGAGACATCCTAAAGCCCAACTCGGTGAATTGATCTGAATTAAAGATATCCTCCCATTCCCCTTCCTTCCCCGCTTTTTTTGCAGGTTTTTTATTCAGCTGTATCATCTTCCCAGTGCATCTCACTATGCTGCACTGCAGGCAGGTGTGTTGGCATACCTGGGAGGAATGATGGTCTCAGTCAGAGAACCCACCAGATCATTAAACTGCAGGCTCAGACTGTGTTTAAATCCCACCCTAATACTATTTATTATTGCTTTGGTTATTATTATTTAGGCTTTGGACAGTGGTAGCACTTTAGAAAACTACCTTTTTGCCCACTAGAGCCAATAAAGAAAATCATAAAATAACACTGTAAGAATTTGAGGAAATACACTGGCTGTTTCTAAAAAGAATAATTTAAATAGAATTCTTCCACACTGCTTTTATTTGTTTTATTATTAATTCCTGCATTGGAATAAATAATGAATTCCCAAAAAAACCCAAAACCAACTTTCTGAAAAACAACAGTTCTTTCCCAGACAGCTACAAGCTTCAGTCGTTAATTTAGATCTCCTATGCAAAGTGCTGTACATCAAGTCGTACATACACACTTGAGAAACCATCCTGCTCATTCTGTTCACAAAATTAATTCCCATAATTGCTAGCAACTGTTTGAGTTGTTCCATATAGCCAGTGTCTTCCCTTAAAAAACCCCAAGTTTACAGGTGCAACAAATGAATACATATTAGCCTCCCCCCTCCTAAAAACCTCCAGAAGCAAGGCTCTGCAGTTTCACTGCGAAGTAAACAGGATGAGTTCAATCATGCATGAAAGCATACAGTGCTAAACTGGCTTAAGTATCCTCCAGTAAAAAAAATGGTCAAATTTTATAGTGAGATAACGATCGTGTATGAATTAATGCTCTGAAAAATAAGTCTTTGAGTATAGCTCTTCACTTTTTAAAGGCATGTAATTAGGACACTGTTCTTGCAGCGAGCCATCTGCAGAACAGCAACAACTGTCTCACAAAGGAGTTAATTTCAGAGCCTACACAGAACCATAAAAATGCTCATATTCTTGCACCTTTCCAAAACAGGCAAAGGAAAAGGCAGTACTCAGTTATGCTTAGGTTCTGTATTTTTTAAAATTAGTTCCATTATACTGTGCTAACAGCTTCTCCAGCGGTAGGGGTGATGATACACCAATAAAAGTGCAGCAGGGTTTGTAAGGAGATTTTTTTTTTTTTTATTAGATACATCTGAAATAAGTGGATAGCTTTTGTGCACAAGGATCCTTTTTTCAGTTCAGTTTTCCCTAAAATTAGCTTTTTGTGAAGCACTCCAGGCACGTAATCTTTGTGTTGTCTCCTTTAAAGTTGTGGATGGCTCATTACCACTCAGGTCATGGTTAGCTCCCAGACTGGGGAACGGACCTGACTGAATAACAACCACCCCTGGGGTTTTTGCTCCCAAGATTATTTTCAGCCAGATCATTTCCTCACATCACTTCACCATACGGTCACACATCACTTCTACTTGTACAGGCAGTGACAGGTCAAAGTGGCCAGGATTGGAACAGGCTAGAAATAAACGCTTTATTTGGCATTATTTGCCAAAAATTCTGATTATAAGCATTCAACAGCTAATCTTCACATCTGTTGTCACAGAAGGAAAACCTCCCTTTTTCCCCACGCAATTGCTGCTGGCTGTGCCGATCCCTGAGCTAACTCTGGTGAGCGCTGGATCCTTTGCTGAGCTGATTCAACTCACTAACCCACCGGAAAGCTATTCGCTTTCTGGAGGATTTTGACTGTTCATTTTTGAGGGGTTTTTCCCCCCCTGATAGTGACTTCAATTACCTTACAAAAGAGACCAGTGCATACTATAGCTATCAGGAGGTTACTAGCCAACCACCCCCCTTGGGGACAATAAACCACCACATTGACTTGGCCCCTCCTTGTGTGACTTTGCCCTCAGTCTCAGGAGCTTTGTAAAACACCGATAAAACACAGTTTAGGGAGATCTTATAAGAGATTTGATAACATTTTGGCTTCAAGAGAGCACGTAACAGCTTACCTGAGTGTAACGATAAAGGACAAGTCTTGTCACCAAACACAGAAGATGTCCCATGTGTCTCACACACAGAGTGGTACGAATTTAAGGCTGTATTTCACTGACAAACCCAGGTACGTCAGTGCTTGTGAGCAGGGGAGGTTTTCTTCCATGGAAGTAATTAACTCAGAATTACTATTGGAAACAAGGCACAGGGAGTTTTTACCTTGCTCGAACAGGTAAAATAAACTACAGCTGAAGAGCAGGATCAGAGTGAACTCAACAGGCCAGACTGAACTTAAACCACCTCTGCCTGGTCTCAGCGACAATTTTACAACCCCATTATGTAAAATACACCTCTATTTACGATCATCTATAGTGACTCCAAGGCAATTAAAGAGAAACCCATGTTTTTGCACAATGACAGCCTACAGTGGCTACAAATTGAAACTGAAAATTGAGGTTCAAAGCATAGTAACATGCAAAGAGGCAGGATCACCCAACCAACGTCACGGGGACGAGATGAAGATACCACAGACCTTTTCAGCTCCCGCATATCAAAAATGAAGAACTGTAACGCAGACTTTTTCCTAAGGTCACTGGGAACTTTTGGGTTGCTTTCGGAAAGTGTGGAGCCAAAAAAAAAAAAATCTCGTTGGTAAAGAAAGGAGACAGGATGATGCTGTGTAGCCACATCTCATTAGAGAGGCTTGATCAGGAACGGCAAGGCACATGCACTTGTACGGCAAGTCCAGCAAAATGTAGCAGCCTTTGGAAAAAAAAAAAACCCTAGAGCTCTTTTTTTAATGCCCGTAACAACACTATTGACCAACACAGTCTTAGTGAACTGAAACAGCATTTATTTTCTTGTCTGCAACACGGAGGAAATTTTGCTTCTCCTACCAAGTCAGTAGGATCCTTAAAAGACTGTCCCTAAACAAGTGCAATATGTTTTTATCTCTTTGTTGGCCTGAGTAAGAGCATCTATTAGCTGGTTGCTCTAAGAATCAGCAACAAAATGTCAAATCAATCCTTCCCCAAAAGGTTGAGAAGATGGCATAAAAGCAAAGTGATGGTGATAAAATAAAGTATTACTTAAAACAGTTAAAATTTACTGATGTAATTCCTAATCTCCTGATTTAAATCAATACAAAAATAAATTAGGACACATAGTTTAAACCTAGTTTAGCTCGTAAGTTAGTTAAAGCTGAACTGTTGAAATCAGTAATAAGAGTATCTACATGTAGATTTATACCAGTTTAATAAAATTATTTTAAATTTATATCCATAGTTAAGCTAGTGCATCATTTTCATAGCCAACATAGTACTGTATGCATTTATGGTTCCCCTGAAAGGGGTTATTTTTTATATAACTCTTTTTTTAAATGAGGATATGTTTACTCATGGGTAAGTCTTTTAGCCTTCTTGATTGCATACATAACTTTGGGGATGTAAAAGCATGCACATTTTGAATCTGGAGAGACAGTGGCACAAGCACCACTTCCCTGCACACTCAGCCATGCACTGGGCTGCACTCAGAGGCTGACGGTTTGGTGGAGACATCTCTACCCTTCGACAACACCCGTCCCCCACAGTCTGGTTGTTGGACACGCAAGATTTTGCATGTCACTAAAGCTTCCACCTTCGGGGGGAATTCCCCGCACTTTTTGCTGACTGCTGCTGTGTACAAAAGGTCTCAAAGGGGGCACAGGTTTTTGGGGTCCGCACACTGTGCAGGACTGGCGCCACATGGTTTCCTGGCCGTGACGCATGGCTGCTGCGGAAACTCTGAGTCACTTTGTGCCGCTAAACCCGTGGTGTACAGGAGGCCTTGTCCTCCACAGCCGCAAGGCACTCGCCTGAAGTAACACCAGGGATCAGCCCTGCTGGCCTGCCCCTCTCTGCAGGGGACTTCTCCAAGTGCGGGGGCCTGGGGTTGGGTAGCGGGGCAGGGGAGCTGGGCAAGAGGCTGCCCTTCGGGGCGAAGGATGCCCTTTGGGGAGGTAGATGGGCTTTGGAGAAGAGGATGCCCTTTGGGAATGAGGACTCCTTTTGTAGAGAAGGACATCTTTTGGGGTGGGGGATGCCTTTCGGTGAGGAGGATGCCCTTTGTCGGGGAGGATGACCTTTGGGGAGGTGGGTGTCCTTTGCAGGAGAGGACGACCTTTGGGAAGGACACCCTGGGAGCACGACACCCTTTGGGGAGGAGAACGTCCTTGCGAGCTGGGTGAGGGCCCACCTACTTGTCACGGCCCTCAGGGGGAACACCGCCTTTCACAGCGGGGAGCACGCCCCACCTCTGCCGGAGCTGGGACATACGGACACACAGACACACAGACCCACCCCGGCCTTCCCCCACCCGCCACGACCCGCAGCCCAGCCCAGGCCACCCAGCGCGGGCAGGCGCGGAGGCCCGGCCCCTCCCGGCGCGGCGCGGCCGTCCCGGGGCGGGCCCGGGCCCGGGGGCGGGGAGGCAGCGGGGCGGGGAGGCCGCGACGCCCGGGTCCATTTCGGCGGCAGCGGTGGCGGGCGGCGGGAGCGGGGCTATGGCCGGGCGGGCGCTGTGGGCCGCGGTGCTGGTGCTGCTGGCGGTGCTGCCCGCGGCGCTGCGGGCCGACACGCCGGCCAACTGCTCCTTCGCCGACCTGCTGGGCGCCTGGGAGCTCCGCGTCTGGCGGGGCGGCGGCCGCCACGGCAACTGCTCCCAGGCGGGTGAGACCGCGGCGGCCCGGCCCCGTTCCCCTTCCCCGGGGCCCGCGGAGTCCCGAGGTCGGCCCGGCCTCGCTGGGAGGGGGCTCCCTGTGAGCCTGAGGGAGGACTGGCGCGGGGCGGGGGGGGGGGGGGGAGGAGCGGCTGCTCCGTGCCGTGAGGCCCTAAAACCGAAACCGGCGGCGGGGAAGAGGGTTCTTGTCTCGGCCGTAGCGGCCCCCCGCACCTGCGGGTCGGACCGGTGCTGCTGGCTTTCGTGCGGAGCTCCTGCCGGGCTTAAGGCAGAAGAAGGTTAATTTGAATTAAGCAGTGTGAAACACTCGCGTTAGTCTGGCTCTGGGTGAGCACTGCGGGCAGCGCTGTTACTCTTCCAGTTTATTTTCTTGGGTTTTTTTGTTGTTTGTTTCGATTTGGACTCAACTAGGCCTCTTCATGAGCGCCACTGGCTCGTGCCGGTTCACTAATTACTTCCTTACAGCCCACAGATACTTTCCCTCTCGGCCTAGCCTGTCCTGAAAGCGGTTATGCTCAGCAGCAAAGTGGCTTCTGCTTCTGGGTGACATGAAACCACCTCCTGGGAGGCCACCGGCTGGAAGAGCTTGCTGCCTAGGGAGCTCGATAGCATCAGGAGAAATAGAAATATCACTGCCTGTGAGGGGATAATACTAGTGAGAAGTAGTTATTTGATTAGTGTCTGTCAGTATTGTTTAAAAAATAGTTGATACTTTACATCTTTCTAAATGATGTGATTTTTGATCAGATGAGGCAAGTGGCAGGTCAGAGCAGTGGAGGTGAGGCCAGTGGTGGAGGGTGTCAGAGTACTGCTGTGAAGTAATGGGCAGCTGATACCTCATCCCAGATGTTTTAGAGGAAGGTTTGTCATTGCAGACACGGTGCCTGAGTGACACAGCATCAGAGTCCTGTGTAGCTGTATAGCAAGTTAAATTTAAATAAGCTGATATTCTGCAGTAACAGCTGTTCGGTGCTGCTGCTGTTGCTAATTAAATGTGCAAATACTGTCTAGCAGTGGAAAAAATGAGCATGTAGACTCACTGACAGGTAAGTGAAGTCCCTGAAGTGTGTTTGCTTGATGCCTTTTTGCAGAAGACTGTATTCAGCAAGTGTATTTTAGCATATTTTGGAATAAAATAAACGTTACAACATTCTTTGTACTAATTCTTTATTTTTATATCTTCCACGCAATAATCATGCAGTAACATTTGTATTTCTTGCAGGGCCTGTGGAAAGAAGGGTGCTTGTGAATCTTCAGAAGTTAGATGTGGCTCAGGATAGTCTGGGCAACCATGGTTTCTTCACTTTGATTTATAATCAAGGCTTTGAAATTGTGTTAAATGACTACAAGTGGTTTGCGTTTTTTAAGGTGAGTTAACTTGGTGTGTTCTGCATCATTGACTTGCTAAAATGGCCTGTAATTGGGCTTCTGTTTAGTCCCCGAGTGCCACAGTGGGGCAGTTGGGACACTTGGTTATCTTTGGCACTGAGGGTTGCCTGGATTACCAGATACAGGCCTTTTTTTTTTTTTTTTTTTTTTTTTTTTTTTTTTTTTTAATGTAAGAAAACAGTTATCAGTGGCTGGGTAGGGAGCAGAGGGAGGGAAGAGGTATTTATATTCCACACTGGGCATTATCTGAAAAATCTATTACAGATGCTGCTGCTTTCCCTTCTGGGCAGGCTTAAAGCAGTTGAAGGCCTTCACTAAGCTTCCCAGTGGCCTGGAAACTTTTTTTTTTTTCAGTTTTCTTCCTGACACCTTGGACCCAAGTGAAATAGCAAACATCATTGCTTTTATCTTTCCTTAAAGATGTTCTCGGATGAAAACTTTGGAAAGGCCATCTGCTCTCCTTGCTGGAGGATTTCTAGGATCTTTAAATTTTATTCCAGAATACTACTTCAACATCTAAGGAACCTTCCTGCTGCCTATAATTGTTCTTTTGGAGTAATACTATTATCTTGATTCCCTGCTAATGACATCAGATCAAGCTGAAAACAGTGCTGGTAGGCAGGGGGTAGACAGGAGAAGAGCCACTTGCTCAGGAGCGCTGTGCTGCTGTCCTGTATTATGGATCTGGAGGGTGGCTTGAAGCAACCTCTGCAGGATTACTTTACTACCTGGGAGACAGATGTTTTGTGCAGCAAGACTGCTCAGGTGGTGAGTGCGGCCCTTGGCATGAGCAGTGAACATGTTTCTTGGTTGTTTCAGAAGGCATGATCTTGTGTCTGGCTTTAGGTGAGCTGATAGTAAACACCCAGGCCTTGTCCAAGCATAAAATCTCTGAACCTTGGCTAGTAGTAAGGAGGATGAAGAAATGACTTTTGCTTAAAATTGTCTTTCTGGGAGCCTTTGTAGGTGGTTTATTTCACAGCAGCTATTTTCAAGTCAGTGTTTTCAGATGTTAACAGAAGTGAGTGATCCACTCTTCCAGGAGAACTGTAACCCTTACTGAATAGAAATGATGTTTGAGGCTCTGATTTAACTGCAGTTTCCTCCGTGCTGGTGAGGGAAAGGGCTGTGTAGGTTGTTTTACAAGACTAATGGTGAAGTTTTTTACATGCTCTTTGTTGTGCATTAACCCCAGTAGCTAAGCACCATGCAGCTGCTAGCTCACTCTCCCCCAGTAGGACGGGGGAGAGAATCAGAAGAGTAAAAGTGCAAAAACTCGTGGGTTGAGATAAAGGTAGTTTAATACGTAAAGCAAAAGCTGCATGCGCACGCAAAGCAAAATAAGGAATTCATTCACTACTTCCCACCAGCAGGCAGGTGTTTAGCAATTTCCAGGAAAACAGGGTTCCGTCATGCGTAACTGTCACTTAGGAAGGCAGACACCATAACTCTGAATGTCCCCCTTTTCTCCTTCTTTCCCCAGCTTTACGTGCTGAGCATGACATCATATGGTATGGAATATCCCTCTGGTCAGTTGGGGTCGGTTGTCCCAGCTGTGTCCCCTCCCAACCTCTTGTGCCCCCCCAGCCTGCTTGCTGGCGGGACAGTGTAAGAAGCAGATGAGGCCTTGACTCTGTGTAAGCGCTGCTCAGCAATAACTAAAACATCCTTGTGTTGTCAATACTGTTTTCATCACAAATCCAAAACACGGCACTACATGAGCTACTATAAATAAATTAACTATCTGCCAAAACTAGTGCACTCTTATAACTGTAAACTTTTAAAATAAGAATGCTTCTGCATAAGACAGGGTCTTATACTTGAGCAAAAGCAAAGTGTGAGAGATAAATACCTGATTGACATTCTCTCATCTGTATAAGGCAGTGACACTAAATTGCCATGATGTACACTCCTCATAGGTTTGGTAGGTCATACAGCAAAAACTACAGACACTGAAGGGTACTCTAACTGGGCAGAATTACTCTGAAACTTCTCAGGCAGACACACCTCTGTGAGCTTCCCTACGGTGGGAAGGCCTGCCTCAAAAGTGGCAGGAATTGCTGCTTCGCTGAGGACAGTGGAGCACTGTATGTTGTAGTATTGTCCATGAACTTGGGCTTGAGGTGTCATCTCTGGCAGGTGGAATTCAGCAGTCATTACTGGCCTTGGTGGACTCATCTGAGGAGGAATATAGTTGAACTAGTGGACTGTGAATCCTTAGGCTGATATTTTACGCTGAAATGCAGAGTTACTTTGCAAGCCAGTATGGCGAGCAGTTGAAATAAGTGTTGATTATCAAACTGATTCTTGAATGTGAGGAATTTAATCATAGAAACAGTGAGTGGCCTGCTCTGGAATGTAAATGGAGCTGTGAGGCACTGACTTGAAGAGAGTTGAGAGTCACTGAAGGCTCTACTGCTTCTATCTGTACCTTGTGAAATACACCCCTGGAAGAGGAGCACTAAGTCAAGTGCCTGATAAGTGCTGATCTCATGTATTCCTCTGAGCTTATGAAAATGCAAATGCATTGATTTGCAAGAGTACTCTTAAACAATAGACCAAAACTGTGTTATAGAATAACTCAGGCTGGAAGGAACTTCTGGAGGTCATCTGATCCAACTTGCTGCTCAAAACAAAATAAGTCAGATACACACCTGAGCAGTGGCAATGCACAATAGCTTACGTTTCATGGTCATGAATGTGTCTTAGCCCTTTGTAGGCAAATGGATTAATCATTAGTTTTGCAGTTGCTTTTGGTATTGAGAAATAGCAAGCTCGTTTGGCTCATTGTTCAGTAGTAAGGATTCCATCAGCAAGACATGCTTAAATTAAAGGCTTCTTTCCTTAAATATTATAGAGAGGATTAGAGCCCAATTCAGTTACCCTCTCTATAATTCTGCAGCTGTAAAGGAAACAACAGATTACTGAGATGCAAGTATAATGGCCAAGAAGCATGAGGAAATACCACAGCACTTAGTAAATGCATTTTTTGCTGCAGACAAGTAGCTGTTGTTAGGCAACAACTTGCAATACTGTCTATCTGCAAAACTGTTATTTCACAATTGTCAGTGAGGATTTGGGGGGAAGAAGTGGTTCCTTACAAACTGCTTGACCTTGTGACATATTTATATATGCCTGTCTGTTTACTTTTAATCCAGTAAATATTGCATTTCATATGAAATAGAAATACAAAATATCTAGTCCTGGTATAAACTGAAAATGTGGTTTCTTCTGTCAAATGCAGTTAATGCTCTTTGAGGACCTATTCCATCATCTACTGTAAAGCTTCTAGGGGACAAGTAATGTACTCCGCTCAATGCATGCTTCAGAGGTTTTTGAAGAATGATTGCCTATTGTTTAAAATACTACTACCATTTGCACCTGAAAGTAATGTAAACATAGCAGACTTCATTTCCTTAGTGTTGATCATAATCTAGAAGCCCTTGGAGTAAAATAGGGTAAACTAGAATGCTAATTGGCGAGGGCCTTCCTCCCTGGAAATGCAGGAAGAGGAAAGCATAAGAGCAGTCTCTTAGAATATTGCTTAGCCTTGGTCACTATTGAGAACATGGAAAGTCATTAGACAAAGTCCCTTTGGAATTCATGGAAAGGAAGAATTATCTTTGCTGGCAGTCTCTTGCTTTACAGCAAGAAGGTAAGAACTAATATGTTTAATATAGAGTAATTTGCTATTGTTTTTACTGCGTGGTAGAATTACTTAGTTTCACTCTGAAATAACCTTCCAATGGGAACACTGTTCTGGAGTTATCACTCGATTGTGGAATAACTTTTTGGTTCATGGAGCAGTTTGTGGTGGTGGAGCAGCCGTAACATAGAAAGCCTTGCACATCTCCTTCCATGGCTGTGGGTTTGGGCTTGTCAGGAAAGTATTCACTGCTTAAAGGCTGCTCATAAATTTCAAATTCTGTTTATGTTGCACTAAATTAAATTATGTGGCTAAAACCCCATCATGATGACAGGGCAGATAAAGCATCATGATTTACCTACCATGATGCTTTAACACTTTCCTCATAGTCTGCCATTGAACAGAGAGGATGGAGTTGCTAGTCAAAATGAACAGCAGTATTTAAGCCAACACAGTGCTTCATGTGTTTCAAGCATAGAAGTGCAACTGGTGCTAATTGAACTTCAGTGGTTTTTTGCTTAATGTTAAAGAATGAAGCTATTAATTACTAACAAGAACACCGTGGGCTTGTCTAAATGGTGGCTTTATCAGAGCTACTGTACTGTGTGGATATAGACACAGCCTGTTGGATGATGATGCATGTTTCAGTGAGTTTTTAATAGCCTTTTGTTCCTGTGGCTTACTAAACAGACACCCACTAAAATTTTCGTAGGGCCTCGCTGCCTTTACAAGTTATTTGTACTTTCAACTTTCTATACCAAAGGAGTGGATTGGGTGAGCTTATCAATGTATTTTTTCCTCAGTTTGCTTCAATAGCTTAAGTAAAAAAGCTCTAACAGTGTTTTATTTCTATTTTTGTACATAGACTTGTCCCTCAAGTGCCAAGTTAAATATAGCATCCTACTGCATTCTTGCATTGTGCTTCTCGCAAGTCGTACTTACTCTGCCTGGTGTTTGTTTGCAGCACAGAATAACTTGTTTGTTTTATGGGAAGGCTCTTTTTTCTTATTTAACGTGTGCTGCTAAAATGTCCCTATACTGAACTTGGATGTGAAGTTAGTGTACTGACTCTTGGCAGAAACTTGAGCATGTGCTTCTGCTGGACGATACAAGGATTCTGTAGGGCTATGCAAGATACAAGGCTTTAAAGATTCCCCCCCCCCCCCCCCCCCCAAGGGATGGCAAAAGAAATAGGAACTGGATAACATAAAAAGCTAGAGTGAGGCTGAAAGGAAAGTTGAGGCTAACTTGTTTCAATTATTTGATATCTTTGTAGTATTTATTTGACATTAAGACTACCACTTTGAAGGGAGACAGTCTGGTAAGATTCTCGCTGTTTGTCCCTTAAGCTAAGTGGTGCTACTTCTGACTTTTGAGATGTCCTTTAGCAAAAACCCGAAGTCTGGCATTTTTTCATATTAAAACATTAGCACTACTTCGGCAAAAAAAAAAGAAATAGACTATAGAATATTCCACTACTCAAATTACTAATCTTTTCCAGACTGACTTGGTGGCATCTTTGTCACATCTTTTCCTCTATTCCCCAACGCCCCTAAATTTGGTTAAAACCAAGGACTTCCGTTCTGAAATAACCAGCCTAGACAAGTGACAGTAGTTAATGTTTAAATTTCAGAATATTAAAAAAAACCAACCTGAATGCATTTTATTCTGTATTGCTAAAATAGAAGTGTTAGAGTAGCTAATGCTATTTAATCACCTTGCAAATCAACTGGAAGTTAATTTCTAACCTATCTTAGTTGGGCTTACTTAACTGGCAGTGTGCGACTGCTGCTTCCCTTAAGTGTAAATCTGAAAGCATAAATCTCTGAATTGCAGAATGTTCCCTAGAGGAAAGAAAATGCATCTGTAGTTGATACTTGCTTTCTTTCTGTGTCAGTTATCAGAGCAAACAACTGTGTCTTGCTAATATCATATTCTGTATTTTTGTACAGTAGGGCATCTGCAAGTCTGCAATCCTGTTCTAATTAAGAATGTGCTTCCCATATGAAAATGCATAGGCATACTTGTAAATTTGGTGACAAATGAGTGGTAAGTCTTTCCACCAGGCTTAATGTATAGGGTAGTCCTGCCTCCTGGAACTTGAGTTGGCTTATTGCCTGAACATTGCTTAAATTGAGAACAATAGATGTAAAAGAGGATGGGATGGCAGCCTGTGTATGTAGCACTGCTGAATCCCTGTTAAAATGCTGTGTCCAATAAGGTCTCCATCCGTTCTTGCTTTCCTCTTAGGGAGATTAAAAATTTAAAGAAAGCTTTAAACAATAACTTTTTTTTTTTTACCAGGACTAGAATTGAACATGCAATTACATTATGTCACGATGACCGACACAGGAAAGACTTTACTAAAAGTATACTGTACCAAAAAGCTTACCTAGGTTCAGGTATGTAATAGCAAGCCTTGAAATTTAGGTACATGAAGCCTTTTAAGGTTAATGTTGGAGTTGCTTGGCTAAATTCTGGCATTAGGCAAAGTCACATGAGTTGTCAGACTTGAGAAAAATATGCATTTGAAATAGAATTAAAGCTTAATGTTTTCAAACCTCAGAATTTGAACTGTGAATATAGTTTGGGTGCCTTTCTACAGGAGTTGTTCCAGATTGGTCATATCACAGGATGGAGTTTACTTAATGCTGCAGACGTGAGCATTGGCTGATGAAATTATCATGTGGCATGGCTGCAGTGGTCTTTTATTAACTTAAAAATGAAAACAAATCTTCTTAAGTCTGTAGAGGAAATACATGCAGCAGTTGTCCAGCAGTTGCTGGTAGTCACAGCTGTGTGGCTATTGTCCTCCATGAAGGATGCTGTTCTGTGCTGGGTTCTGCAGATGTGCTGGGTACTGTGCTGGCACCTTTGGTTGAGTCTGGCATTGTAATTCGCATCCACCTGAGTCAGCAGTTGTTCATGCAATGGTGCCACGCCCCTGTATGACTGTTGCTTGGGCAGGCATACTCATAGTAGGTCCTCTAAAACTGGTACAGTCAGATTTGCTAGATCTAACCTGTCGCAGCCCTTCTCTGGTCACAGTAAGAAATGCTGCATGTGGTTTTAGCAATGAAATATTGATTTGATGGTGTACCTTCTGGTAGTAAGCAGTGGGTGTCATTGTCATGGCACCGATGACTTTGCTATCCCATTTTAGTTCCTCTAACATGAGGACCATTGGGGAGTTAACTAGCTTGTAGAAATTAAGCATAAGTATTGGGGTTTTTGAAGGTTTCTCCACCACTTCTCTGTGTCAGTGGCTCTCAATTAAAAGTCAGAGGGGGAAAAAGCAAACTGGGACCTTATGGGTATATTTTAATTTCCTAGCTGAAAATGGCTCTTGGAGTTCAAATTCCCTTTATCCAGATGTCATTGGTGGGCTATGGTCTCAAAGTCTCCATGTCCCCTTTTTAAAGCCAGTTCGGTAGTAGCTTACAGTCTGCCAGGCTACAAAAAGGTAGCTACGGAGGACTTGAATTGCTTAATTTTAGGATTCTACACAGACTGTCTGAAATTGGCTTTTGCCTCTTGTTTATCTTGAAGCATTGCCACTGACTGTCCCCTCACCTCCTTCCTAGTTTTGCTGATATGTTTGAACTGAAAGAACAGCGTAAGAAACTTGCTAAATACACTTTACCGAAAGATAAGTTGCACAAATGGTGTGAATACTATTCTGGTTATCTATCTACATCTTAAAAAAAGCAATAAATTTAATCTCCAGAAAAAGGAGAGGGATTTCTAGGAGAAAGAAAAAAGGCAAGCTGTTGTTTTAATTTGCTAGTTAGCAGATAACTCATTGCCTTTTTTCCATGAAGATAAGTCCCAAATCTGTTCCACTTGGTTTGATTTAATATGAAACTCCATGCTAGGCAGGATCTGCATCTGATTGTTGCAGGAAGCAGGCCTGTTCCTTGAGTAATCTTCAAGTATTCAGATTGAAGGCCTATGCTAATCAACAGTGGTTGTGCTTGGTCTTGTTTTAATCTGTGGCAGCTTTTAGATAGAAAAGACAGGTAGGTATTAATTTACACTATTGTGTAGAGCCAAATAAAGCATTCTCACAGTAACTGTGATGTAAAGTCAGTAACTTGTTGCTTTTGCTAGTTTCTGGATTTCTAGCAATGCTGTTGTGAAGAGGTTATTTCTCAAAAGTCATCTTTGGACCTTGCCCTTGGTATTTGGCCAAGGGTAGTTATTTCCCATATTGCACAATCTTGCACGGTAAGGTAGCATGAATAGAACAAGGTAACAGCTCAGCCTTCTAGTGCCCCCATCCTGCTCCGGTCAGCAAACATGCTTGCCTTGCTAGACAAGCAAGGGTGTAGATTTGATGCCTCTGCAACCTCTGAACTGGGGACAAAGCAAATTTCCATTGTTCTAAAACAGTCAGAGGATTAACCTTTAATTTTATCCCTCTGATTGATAGACTTAATTATTTCACTATGTGTTCTCCTTCAGATTCCTCACAGAGCCTTGACATAGTCACAGACCTCCCAGTCTCTTTATTTACTTTATTTTTCCATCTGGAGGCATTTCCATCACTGTAAGCTACCACCTTCTTTAGTGAAGAGGCTGAGCAAGCATTTTGTTGAAACATAGCTACAAAATCCCTGTACCATTGTACATGTGCAACTCGAATGGGATGGGATTTAATAAAGTGTTCTTGGACTAGGAAACTTGGATTCTGTTTAAGTGATTTGTGTGATTAGAAGAGTCAAGTTAAAGCTTTTGTTGCATGGGGTTTTCAGGCTCCTGTTAGCTTAATAGAAAACAGACTTCAACCTTAAGAGATGAGTAAAGATCCTTCCCCCCCGCCGGGACATTCTGCTGTCAAAGAATTGCTAATCCAGGAAATTTATGCAGCTGGGCAAAGTGTTAGTGCTAACTGTTGTATGAAGACACATTTTACTGACTAGATTAACTTATTACTCCTCTTCAGTGGTAAAATGAAGAGTTGCCTGGCTGAAAAAGGAAGTATTAGGACTTGAGGCTTTAGTAACAGTCCCCTCACCGCCAACTTCAAATGAGTGGCTCTCAATGGATCATCATTTCTTGTTGTCTCATTTTGATAGTTCAGGTGAAATGATTTCTTGATGCTCTTCCACCACAGCGCAAACTTAAAGCAGTTGCAGGAAGTCTCATCTTAAGTTCTGACTTCTAAACCAGAAATGCTATGGTACAAGTCTCCCTGAGAGGTTACTGGGTGAGAAACTTGCCATCCTCCCGGTGTTTACTTTTCACCCTGCTGTGAGTCTTAGTTTCTCAAACTTTTGCAGCAGTCCAGGGTTAGTTTGACTAGTCTCATATTGGGTGCAAGAAACTACAGGGCCTTGAAGAGAAGGGTAAGTACTAAGAGGTCTTTTACATTTTGCCTAGAAAGTAACTGTTGAACCCAAACAATTAGCACCTGTTGTTTGATACTGATACTAATGCATGCTTTGTTGCTAAAAGTGCAAGTCACAACCTGTTTTGTCTTCCTCTAGCAATTTGATAAAGATCAGTTTCTTTCATCTGCTTAACCTTTTCTTGATGCTGCTTTGTCTTGAAATCAAACATGATACTGGTTGATCTGGAATATACGTTTGGACACTTCCTCTGAAACAGGCAGGAAGCAGCTGGGTGGGTAGGGATTACTGCTGTGCGAACAAATGCATCTACTCAACACAAGCATAACCTCTTCACGTTACAGTACAAAAAGGAAGGCCAGAATGTAACCAGCTACTGTAATGAGACTCTACCAGGATGGGTACATGATGTGCTTGGCCACAATTGGGCTTGTTTCAGTGGACAGAAGATTTCTTCATCTCCCTCCGATGTTCACGTAAACGAGCTACCTCTCCAGAAGCCCAGGGGAAGGTAAGCAACAGATAAGTGACCTTTTACTGGAATAAAACGTTTGGTAACTGTGCTTCACGTTTCAGCTAAAACCATATGGACCAATTCTGTGACTGAGGGCAAAGTTAATGCCAGTGATAATGTTGGGAATAAACCTGAATGCACAAAGACAGAGGAGGATGTGCCAGTTGCATCACACAGATGCTCCTTCAGGCTGTGATGAAGGCCAGTTACAAAACTGGCATGTCTAAAGATGATGATTGTGTCCTTCTAGTTAGTCTGTCTCAAATTTCAGAGAGGTATTGCATTGATCCAATAATCGCATGTTTCTTTATCAGCACCTACCAGGAGACACTTCCAGAGTTAGTCTCTTCCATATTCAGTTTAGAGAACACTTTTGCTTTTCAATTCCAGTCCTTTTCGTACTGTTTATTTGGTTGCTTTTGTTTGCAGACTTTCCAGCAGACGTTACGTGCACAACTTTGACTTTGTAAATGCTATCAATGCTCACCAGAAGTCCTGGAGAGCAACAAGATACAAGGAGTATGAGAACTTTGCCCTGGAAGAACTAACTAGAAGAGCTGGAGGTCTCTATTCCAGAGCTCCAAGGTACTAAGGCCTTTTGTTTTGCAATGAACCCCAATGCTGTAAAGAATCTGCTTGTATTTGTCCTGGCTCTTCCTAGCTGTGTTTTGGCTTGTAGTTTGGATGTTTAATCAAGTTTCAAGGCCTTCCAGCTCATTTTCATGGAGCGCCAATATATTTCTTCATTTGAATGATTATTCTGAGCGTCTGTTGTCTCAAGCAGCTGAAACAAATAGCATCATCTGCCCTTTAATCTTGCCCAGTAACTTGCTGCTAAATTCATACGTGCAGGGAAGAAGTTGGGATGGTCTCAGTTGTCATCTCACTCTCCTGTTACCCATCAGCTGCTTGCCATAGTCAGGAGCTTCTGCTTGACCATCTTCCTGGTTCTGCTGGCTCATAATTGCGATTAAAAAGCAGTGAACCGCATTCTGGTATTAAACCTGAATAATAAAGATTTTCTGAGGGAATTCCCTGGTTACTTTGATAATTTGCCATGCCTGCAACCAGGGTCCTCTTTAACAGGAGCAGAGTGAAGAAGCATGAAGTAGCCCTGAGAGTGCCTTCAGGGTCTTGCAGATCACATGGCAGAGAATGGTAATGGGGATGGACACATGGTCCTCTACATTAATTTGAGGACTAGAGTTCTTTGATCTGAAGTTTCCATTCTTTACAGCGGTTTTATCTTCTTTGTGTTTTTTCTTTTTCTACTCTGATACTGCTGTGGGTAGGAATGCTACTTACTTTCCCAAACCATGGCAATTGTATGTTTGTAGAAGAAGGTCATACAATGCAATAAAAATTCTGATTTGCATGGGAGTATCATGCATATTATCATGATTTCATCCTATAGACAGAAGTCTCCTTGTAGATGGTTTTAAATACAGTAACCTACTTGGAAGCTCTGTTGCACCATGCAGTGCCATGACAGTATTTTGTTGGCCCTCTCATGCTTTCAGAACTGACTCCAGTGTTGGGTGTTTGTGAATGGCACTTGATGCACGATTTATGGGACAAGCATCAGGTTATGTGAAAGCTGAATGCAGGACGCTCTTGGCTTGCTGATATATGAGCATCACTTGGCTGCAAGTGGTAGATGAGGACAAGTAACATTCAATACCTTTTCAGTAGTCACAGTAAAAACTTGCTCCAGGGAAGTCTCTGGGGCAAGTGGGACTGCAGTTATTGAAGTGTTGATGTAAGCCATGTCTGTGTCTGCAATTAAACAGTCTGTAGTTGCTGTCAAGGCGTGCTGCCAAGGCGAGGTGCCTTCTGCAGTCAGATATTCTGCATGCCTTGTGATGGCAAAGGCATAAAATAGCAGTTGTAGAGCTGCATTGCTAGTCACTGAGAGTTACTTCAGCACTTCGGATTGGTTCAAAAGTATTTGACCTCACCAGCTTGTGGATACTTCATAATATAGTTCCCTCAGGGAGGGCTTTGAGTATGTCTTGCATCCCGCTGAAACTAATCTCTTGAGATTGACACCCACTCAGCTTAGATGGAGACTGTTTCAGATTGCTTAGCGTGAAGTAAGTTCAACTAGTAGAAGCCAGAAGATGACAACTGAGCGTTACGTGATTGTTCCCTTGCCTAGAGTGTGGTATGTTACTCTGAAGTGTTTTCTCCTCTTCAGACCAAAGCCTGCACCTCTAACACCTGAGTTACTCAAAAAAGTTTCAACCTTGCCAGAATCCTGGGACTGGAGAAATGTGAATGGTGTGAACTATGTCAGCCCTGTTCGGAATCAAGGTAAAAAAAAAAAAAAAATCAAAACTCTGAATGAAATGCTCTAGCTGCTTTGGTGCACTTTGTAATTTGCTGTTAACAGAAAGGTTTTATCTAGTGTCTTGCAGTTGACAGATTGCACCTTTACTATGAATAACCTGCACAAACTGGATGGAGTCCTGGCTGACAACACTGTGCCAAAATAGGTGGTGGTACTGGCTTTATCCAAACAGCAACGTCTCTTGCTGGAGTGAAAGCCAATTACCACAGTGCCCTGCATAAAAACAGCTGTCAAGTTTTGTCCAAATAGTCTCAGTCATGGTTTTCTGCATGCTGACAGAACTGATGTACATTTAATTCTTTCCCTAATTCCTGCTGATGGCAAATTATCATGCGGTTTTAATGAATAGACCCATTAAAATTGTTTATACTGTCTCCAAATCTTACCACCCCAATAACTTAGGAGTTACTTAAATGGCTATGTGCAAGAGAAGGTGTCAGTCACTATGAAAAGTGTGGACACTGATAAATGTAGAATACTTGTAAAAACTATTTTTTTTCTTTTCCCCTGTGATAGGGAAGTATTTAGCTCAAAGCAGGCTTAAAAGGATACCATTCTGGTATATGTTTATTCTATAGGGAGTGCTTTCATAGCACTGTGGTGTGAGATACCTGAATTAGATGGTAACATACTGGAGGCCAGGAGTGGACTCAGTTAATGTGCCCCTTCCCTGCTCCACCGCTTCCAAATAAACTTGCATCTGCTGGCAGCTATCTGGTTGCAGCTTTGAGGGGAAGAGAACATAACATTAGCATGGTGGGGAGGGGATGACTTAAATCACTGGTCCCTCACTTATGGCTTAGTTCTTCTGCCAGATTCTGCCAGCTGGACTCCTGGTAGCTGAAGAAGCATAGGAAGGCTTGTGGGAGTTTTAGCTCACAAGCTAACACACGGCATCACTGAAAGATGGCAACAGGAAACGATATGGTCTTGTGTAGGTGTGAGTCCTGTACTTTCTCGTGGTGTGAACTGTGAATATCCCAAGGGCTCTTTTACCTTCCAAACAGCTGAACACTCAGTCCCCAACTTACCCTTTCTCCATTGTGTTGCTCCAAAGTTTCTCTAAATGAGAACTAGTCTGTTGCTTCCAGTAATAAAGCTGCCTACACTTTTCCTGTAATCTGAGAATCCATGCTGAGTATGTTAAATGTCTGTGGAATATGCATTCTGCTCCATTAAATTAGAATTTTAGTTTTCAGGCTTTCAAAAAAACCACAACAAAACCTCCAAAAGATGACCTTGTGTAAAACAGTGCTGACATACAAATTAAGTCTTGCTTATGGTAGCTTGTATGATTTTCTGAGGCACTGGATATCAATGCTTCATTAAAATGATGGTATTAGAAAGTCTTAGTTGTAGATCATTAAGATTATTAGATGACTAATTAGAAAATAACCATGGGGCAAAAGGCTGCAAGCAGTAAGATGCAAGCTGTCTGGCACATGCAGAGAGAATTGTATGAATTACAAGATCATGGCTTCCCAGATCTCACATGCTTGTGGAGTCACTGCTCTTTACCTAAGGAGAAAAAAAAAAACCCAGCATCTGAAGTGGACACGAATTAAAAGGGAAATGTGCATTCTCTGTAGAATACCTTGACACATGGCAGGCTTCATGCAACTACAGTTGTCTGGGACTGTTATACTTACTGCCAGCATGTTAGCATCCCTGCTATCATTTCCTA
The DNA here is from genome assembly GCF_018139145.2 of Gymnogyps californianus. Classification (NCBI taxonomy): domain Eukaryota; kingdom Metazoa; phylum Chordata; class Aves; order Accipitriformes; family Cathartidae; genus Gymnogyps; species Gymnogyps californianus. The sequence continues at coordinate 9,006,030 of NC_059471.1, read as the reverse complement.
GTCAAGAAAGTAAAGGTTGAGTTCTCAAGTTGTTTATAGAGCAGTAACTGCATCTTTGAGCCAAGAGATGTGTCGTCTTTGAAGATAGCCCTGTCATTGCTTGTTATCAACTTTACAGGAGGGAGAAGAGGGGAACCTACAGATTTTGTTAGCCTTAGAGTGCAGTTCCAATTTCTTGCTGACTTCTTTCTGCAAGCTTTTTCTGCAGATCGAAGTAGGTCAGCTGATTCTTTGCTACATGTGCTGTGTCTCCTCCTTACTGCTCATAATGTAACAGCCCTGTGCGGTAGAGTGAGTGGCATCTGATGTGGCTGAAGCTTTAACTGACTCTGGAAGACAATTTGTGGGAAGTCTCAGAAAAGCAGCTACTCTTGCAGCTGTGTTGGCTCTCAGCTAATACAGTGTGGTTGTCATGCTCTGGGCCTCATAAATACCACTGTGGTAGTAGCCGGAAAGAAATTTAGCAATCGCCCCAACAGGCTTCAGACTGAAATGGTTGCGTTAATTGTATTTTTTACTTTTTTGCACACAAAATGCAACAAAGTGTTCTGCAGCATGGCCCATCTCGGATGCTGTGCCTGCACAATGAGTGGGAGGCGCCTTTCACTGGTTCAGTTTGCACTGCTGGGCAAAGAGTGTTCATGTTCAGGCTGATTTTGCCCCTTCTCTTCAGAGATACGTCTAACTGAGTGAAGGTGCAATTTCACAAAGTCTTGCTTTTGTAATAGCTCTGCTTTTATACACCTACACAGTTCAGGCAAAAGTATTTTGTTTTGTTCCTCAAGCCTCCCTCCTTTTCATAGCTCTGCAATATTTGACTTTCATACTGTCAGGAAACAAAAGGAAATCGGGTGCCTTGGTGACAATCAGCAGATAAAATGGGACCTCATCCAAGTAATTGTCCTTCCCTGTGGTGCTTGTCATTCCACTTCCAAAGGTTTTTAATGTGTTACAGGAAACTCCTAGGGGGTGAAGAGGCCTAAAACTAGAGGCAATACTAAATTTTGATGCAAAAGTAAGGAGACTTAACTCTCTGCCAGGAAACAGAAGGGAAATTAAGGTGCCTCTGAAAAGCCCGTGTAAAAATTACATGCCCTTGGGAAGTAAGGGGAACTGGGATGAATCCACTATGTCAAACCTGCTATTTATACCACTAGACTCTCAAAAGCCAGTTATTTTAGGGGTAGCTCTAGAGGTAGAATATTTTTTTCAACTGGAAATTACAGCATTAAATCCATTGGTAGGTTGAAATAATCTAGAACAATATTGTCAGCATTCACTTAAAATGGTTCATTGCCCCTTAGCATATGTGCTCCATAAAGGGTTATAGTCTGAGGCAGTAGGTTATGAACCTTCTCAGCCCTACTAATGTGATCCCTGTAGGCTCATTCCGAAGGAAGAGCGTAGCTCTTAAATGGTAGTACTGGAAAACACTGAAGAGCAATATATTGTCTCTTATTCTTGAATAAGCTCAGTGTTCCTTCAGAAGTTGTTAGAACCGTGTTTCAAATTGCATGCTTAAAAGCTAAATGTATATTTAAAGTTTTTGCTCTGTCAGTGTTCAACTTCTAATCACTGCCTGGTGGGTTTTGATTCTTTTCAGTGGATTCTAGTGATAGTTGTACCTGAATGCAGGTGACTTGCCTTGTTTATGTTACTGACTGCTCATCATGGTTCCTTTTTCTCCTCAGGCTCATGTGGTAGCTGTTACGCATTTTCCTCCATGGGCATGCTGGAAGCAAGAATACGTATCCTCACAAACAACACTCAGAAACCGGTCTTTAGTCCCCAGCAGGTTGTGTCTTGCAGCCAGTATTCTCAGGGTAAGTACAGTGGGTGTATACAAAGATAACTTACAGTAATAATAATGTTGCAGAAGGAGACTGTATATTAAAAACTTCCATGCCTTCCCCATCACCCACGATTTCGTTTTTTCATAAAGTATCTGGCAGGCTATACTTTATAGTACTTCTTTTCTGGAAAGATTGCAGAAAATATTCCAGAGTTGTCAGCCCACCTTACTGTAGGGATGGGATTGAACCAGGAGTAGGTGGCCTCATACTCAGGATGTTACTGGATTTTAGGTAGATCTACCTGGGAGATGGAGAATATCTAAGGAGCAGGGCTGAAAATATAGCTAAATTGCAGTGCATACCTAGAAAGAGTGGAACTAAATATCCTCCCAGAAGCATATTCAGAGGGTGGAGGAGCATATGGGGAGGGGGAGATGAGCAAAAGCAATGACTAAAGCTTTCTAAAGGACAGTACCCGTGTTAGGACAGGTGTTTTTACTGCATGTAACTAACTGCTCTTCCTGATGGGGAGTGTCAGAAGCAATTGGATGAAAAGGTGGTCCATGGATTAGTGTTCCCAGTATAGCTCCCACTGATGTGAATTTTGTCTTGTGTGTTTCAGAAAGCTAGCTATAGCTAACTGGAATATTAGGATTATCTAGGTCACTGCAGTTTGTGTTCAATACTGTATCTAAAAGTATACCAAAAGATTTGAGTAGGAGAGTCTCCCACCTCAATTAACTCTCCAAGAGAATAAGCAGATTTTTTTTTTATTATTATTTTTTTATTTTTTTTTAGGTTGCGATGGTGGCTTCCCATACCTCATTGCTGGAAAGTATGTCCAAGACTTTGGCGTGGTGGAAGAGGACTGCTTTCCTTACACAGCCCAAGATTCTCCGTGCACTTTCAAGCGCAGCTGTTACCACTACTACACTTCTGAGTACCACTATGTTGGTGGTTTCTATGGAGGTTGCAATGAAGCCCTGATGAAACTCGAGCTTGTTCTGCATGGGCCAGTGGCTGTTGCCTTTGAGGTTTATAGTGATTTCATGCTTTATAAAGAGGGGATCTACCATCACACTGGGCTGCAGGATGACTTCAATCCTTTTGAATTGACCAATCATGCTGTTTTGCTGGTGGGCTACGGTACAGACCCAAAAAGTGGTGAGCAGTTCTGGATTGTGAAGAACAGCTGGGGCACCTCGTGGGGAGAGGATGGTTACTTCAGAATCCGCCGTGGCGCTGATGAATGTGCAATTGAAAGCATTGCAGTGGCTGCAACTCCTATTCCAAAATTATAAATGCAGAGGGTTTCATCCAGTGCTTTGTCCCCAGCCATAAGAACATACTGATTGTTAGAGACCGCGGTTAAAATCTGTCCCCTAGCTTGAACAGGGGAGCTTTAATGAAATTTTCCAGAGTAGAGCAAACAGTTTCCGTAGGTGAGAAGATGAACACTTAGTTCTGTTCTGTGCACTGAAGGCTTTTGCTCGAGTCTGACAGTAGATCACCTAGAATGCAATGGCTGTTTTGGTAACAGTGGTGATAGTTATTTGTCAGTGGGTATACATCTTTGTATTTTCTTCCGTGGACAATCTTGAACTTCACATCTCAGAGGGAAGCATCTGCTATGATAATCTGTAACTACTCTGAAAGGACACTGTAGTGCCTTACTTCTCAGAAATCAGGAAGTCACTGCAATTTCGACCATAAGTGTGTATTGGGAGGGAATGGGCAATTCCACTTTTTAAAAGGAATTTTTAAAGCTTTAAGTGTCCTGCAAAAACTGCATGTCAAACCCTTATGACAACAAAAATCAATTGTGCGTTTCAGGCTGTTACTGAATGTTCCAGTTCTGGATTTTATTGCTATGCTTTGCAATTGATCATCTCAGAGTTCAATAAAAATTACCCCACTCCTATAGGAATTTATACTTGTGGAAGTAGTTGGTTCTGTATTTCAGTGACCTGTCTTAAGTTTTGAACTTCCTGTCAAGAACTTTTTACTTTAGCAGGATCTAAATTAGTGGGGAAGGAGGATGAGAGGGGAGAGGAACTAGGAATCATGCAGCTGAGGCCAAGATTCTCACAGCAGGATCAAGCAAGGTTGTCCAGGAGTCTGGTAGCCCTTGCTGTGGATATGGGACAATTCATTGAGTAAATTGGCTAATTCCCCAGTAATCTTGCTTAAATCCTCTCTGTTAATCTGTTGCCCTATTCCTTTCAAATATACAAGGTAGAAAAATAAGAGTTGAGGGGGGGATTGCAACACTTGGAATTAGCCATTTCTTTCTAGATGAAACTCGGCTGCAACACAGTAATTGGTTAATGCAGTACTGGTCTTTGCTGTTCTTCACATGAGTAAATTAGTGGCTTAGAGGTGAGTCCCGGTTTCATGGATAGAAGGTGACTTCTTTGGTAATCTTCTGTTAAAATAATATGTGACCAAAGTAGTTAGTATTTTTATATATAAAATACAATCTTACGGGGGTTTTTTAGGGTGTAGGGAAATTTACAAAATACAGAAAAATGGAACGGTTGTCTGTAATCAAAACATCGCGTTTAACTTAGAAGGGAATACTCCCTTTTAAGTAGCAGAATTTCACAAGAAGTGCTTGACTCCAGTTTGCTCAGATTGAGGGGCAGGGGAAGGATAGCTTCATCATTTTGGCTTGCTTTCTTTGAACCCCCTGCCAAAAAATATCAAGCCATGTTTGGAAATTTAGAACTTGCTTTTTGCCAAAATTTGAACAAGAACCTCTGGAATAGCTGATATTGTGCATTGGATTGTTTTAGCTGAGGGAATTGGGGGGAGGGGAGGAGAGCAGGGCACTTGTTCCTTCCCACTTGAATTATTTGGTGTTACTGCAACACTGAGAGTCCCATGAGGACTTAACCCCTTGGTAGCAGCTGCAGTAGATCATGAAGACGTACAATTCTCCCACACAACTCTGTGCCTAAAATACACAACCAAGCGCACGCTTTTTCTGTTGCACTTCTCCCTCTCTTCCCCTTTTCCCGTAACAGTGTTTTCCCTGGGGAAAATGTTATTGGGGTGGGAGAGGCAATACTGCTTTCCCCCAACAGTGTGTGCGTGGTTTGTGTTCGCTGTGTTAGCGGGCATAGTAGTGGTGTGATAATTCATGTGCTGCTACACAACTCTCAGTAGGTCACCCACTACCCTTTTCCAGGCATTCATTTGAATTACAGTAATAAAACTAAAGCTGAAAACTGCTTGAAACAATCAAGGATGGAAGAAATTGTTGCCTGTGCTTTCATTTTGGAAGACAAGACTATGCTGGCTGCAGTGCAGTGCCAGCAGCAGGCTTCCTGCTATGCTGATATTACAGCTACACAGCTTGACCTAACTTGGATAACAGCTTCTCTATACATAAGCAGCCATGTTGACACCAGCATAAACTCTCATGAGGTGCAGAACTTTGTGTAGGTGATCTGCAGGCTTGTCCTGCTGCCTGTGATTTCACTACACAGATACAATGCATTTTGAATATTCTGTGCATTTGGAAGTGTCAGTTCTTAATAAGCAGGTATTTTCATGAAGTTACGGCTTTGTACGGATGTGCTAGGTTCTTGGATTTCTTTAACATCTGTAGCACTTGAGATTAGCTTGAGAGTAAGGATGTAAAAGCTAGGTATTTTTACTATCCTTCAGCCATTAGGAATCAACTCATCATCAAACTGCTGCTGACACTCATAGCACTACAAATACAAAAATACTTGCTATTCACTATGCCTCATATCATGTTAGCTATGTTCATTTTGAGTAAGATTATGTGTTATTTTCTTAGAAATTGCCATGTCTATCTTATCTATCTGTCACTGCTTGCGTGTGGCAGCTGCACTGGTGCTCACATGAGGATGGGCGAGTTCTCAGAGTGGTCTGTCACCGTCCATGCCCCCAGTGACTGTCATCAGATGTACTTGTTTGCCTCTGGCTGACTGCGGTATGTGAATGTCCCCGTTTCCTGTATTTCATTGTTGCACGGAGAAATGTCAGTCAGCCTGACGGAGCTCGTATGTGGCCAACGTGACATATTTGGATTCTCAACTTTTATTTGGGTTTGTGGGCCAAGTACAGAAAGTACATTTGGGAGCCACAGGCTGAAGACCAGCCAGAGCATTTCCTTCCCGCAGGCCAGAAGGGATGCATCTGCAAGAGCTGGTAAACCTTAGAAGTGAGGAGCTACTGCTCCACTTTGTGATGGTGCAGGCTGTGACACAGCTTCACCCGCTGGTATCCTGCCAGCTCCTCAGAAGTTGAGGAGCGGGGCTAAGCTTGGCTGTAAGGAGTACAGAAGACTGCAAATAAACTGCTGCCCACAAAATAGACAAAATGGAGAGATGTGGGTCTCTGCCACTTCAATTCACCTTTTCTTAAGAGGCTGTAGTTTGTTTATATGGCTTCTACTTATAAATGATGTGTTATCTGGAGTAGCTTAAAATGGGAAACAAGCTGTCGCTCAGGAGAATAATTGCAGGTTTGGCAAATATGCCTTGCAGTGAACAAGTAGGGGCCCAATTTATTTTAACTTATCAAGGAAGGTTAATAGATAACGTCATGGTTGATAAATACTTACGGGGAAACAGAGCTGATCCTGAGCCCAGCAAACGGGTATTAAAAGTTCGGTGCTTTGAAAATTAATACATAGAGGACAAATAAGCTATAGCTGTTTAACAGCAAGCGTAATAAATCCTTGAAATCTATCAAGGGCTGTGGTGGAGTCTCCATCACTGGAGTTGGGTGATTTTCTAGTTTGAACACTTCCCCTGGCACAAGAATTGTTCAGGGAATCCTGCAATTTGTTTATGAAGGAGACGTGGCCGGATCATCATGACTCCTTCTTGCTCTGTGATCTGAGAAGACGAAACGCAAGGTGACTTTTAACTTCCAAAGTTGCCAGTCTGACTTTGCACTGTAAACTGCATATAAAGTGGCAGTAGAGACTTTTTCCTAGATTTGTTCAAGCTGCTGAAATTGGGACTGAGTAATTTTAGATTGTATTGGTCCAGGGGTCTTGGGAAGACAGGGAAAACCACAATGTGCACCAATGGAGCTTATTAAAATAGCAAGCTCAGGAGAATATTATACTTTGATAGCTGCTTTTTTTTTTTTTTTAAATGACCTATGCTTTGTCCATTGCTTTCCTCTCCATTGCTGAAGGCTTAGAACTAGTTTGTAAAGTGAAGTTAAGACCATTGGACTGCTTTAAAAGGTTCTCCTGCTAACTTCAGACTTCCTATGACCTCTGAAAATATTAAGCTATATTTCTCAACTACTTGGCTTTCAAGGTGTGATTAAGAGAAGGTTGTAGGTATTGTTAATGGAACACTTGCAAGGATGTCAAATGGAGAATTTTGAAAAGCATTTTTTCGCAATTTTTGTATTTAAAAAGGGATAAATGCTGATTTTTAAAAATTTATTTTAGAAGAAAAAAAAGAAGATGGACTAAGGAAGCATTTTTTCAGTGGTTTCAGTCTACAAAAGAACATCCTTTACCAAGATTTCAGTTTTCACTTTCTTATTCTTCCCTTCCCCTCCCGAACACCATAGCATAGTGGGTTTTTTTTCCCACCAAATCATTCATTTCTTCAGAAAAAACATTTCTGGTATGTGTTAAAATTCCCTTTAAAACATCAAATCTATCACTGATTTCACTTTCACCTCAATGGATAGGACTTACTTAACACTGCTTTAGATGATCAGCAGGGATAGAGCTGCCTGATATAGCTGGAACTGTCTCACTTCGGGTTGAAACAACGTAGGAAATGGTGTGGGCTCCAGAATGTGCTGAAGAGCCTGGCATAACGCCTGGAGCCTCTTGGGGATGTGGTGCAGCAGCGGCCGAGGAGAGAGGTTTTGGGGGGGTCTGTGCCCAGGTCTGCCGGTGACTTCGTGGGAGCTCCAGGGTGTTGCAGGAATGGGGCAGGGGCGGCTGCGGGGGCTTCAGGTCGCAGGTGGCCTGAAAGCTGTGCGGAGGCGTCTGTCCCCGCCGAGTGTCTCACAGCACTGCCTTACTAATGCCCTCATTTGCACCACTTTGGCTGAAAGCAAAATAGCACTTAAATTGTAAAATAAAGTGTATTAGCTAGGTCAGAAGTGCTGTGGGTGCTAACACTCTTGTACCCAGACTGGTTCATGGCTAACTCTGGTTTCCCCCACTGCAGTGCATTATACATGTAGACGTATCTAGTTTTAAAAAAAGTTGATCTCAATTTGAACCTTGAATTTGAAATTGTGAGGGAGAGCCCAAGTATATTTAAAAAAACCCATCTCCTTTCTATATCCTGAACAATATAGGCAGCATGTGATAACCAAAGAAAAGGTGGAAGCTTTGACTACAGCATGAAATAATAAAACATACTTGGCCACCCCTTCTGAACAGTGAGTTTTAAGTGAAAAGGCTCGCACCCTGTTTGACTGAGAGCCAGGGTATCTTGTGTGATGAGAAGAAGGTGTCGGGAGTGCAGCTCAAGCAAGCTGAGGTTTCTCTGCTGGTTGCTATGGCTTCTGGACGTGCTGTAGGCAGAAGCAGCGTGTGAGCGTGTGTGTGTGTATGTTTAGGTTTCCAAAAAAATAAGAAGCATTTAATGGCAGCTGGGAAGTTATTCATGACCCGCAACATGAGGAGGTGGTCAGGTGCAGTACATTAACAGAGCATCAGTTTTTATCAGTTCCCTCTGAATGACAGGTGGGGCAGGAGGAGGTGAGGTTGAAGCCTTTCTGTACAGGCTATAGAGAAACAGGCATGTGCATATGCAGAATTTTTCTATGTGTATAAGAGGAAAGACGCTGACATGTACTTCTGCCAATTATCCCTAATCGCTTCATTTGGATCAGCTGACTTGATCCAGCAGATGCTATTTAGCATGAGATGCACAAGCTAAATTAATCTCTCTCTCTCATGGTAACATCTCACTAGGCTGATAATTTAGCTCTTTCTTCTCCAAGCACATTTTGCTATTTGCACTTTAAGATATATATGCATGTTTATACTTGAAGTGATCACTGGGACCTCCGACTTACTTCATTAAATAGAGAATATTTCTAAGGGCTGTGTAGAAGGGCTGGTATCACTTTAGCAATACAACAGGCGATAAATTTTAAGTACTGTCATAAGCACCAAAGATATTAAAAGTGATGTCTTTGCCCTAGGAGGATTTCAGAAATTTGGAAAACATTGTGCATTCTTAAATGTCCAGCAATTCCAACCCTGATGCTCTGCATGTAAGATGGGAAAATTTTCCAAAAATATTAACTAACTGTACAGAATCCTTACAATTATATTTAACAAAGGAAATATAATATATACAGCATGTGGATTTTTTAAAACCTCATTTAATTACCTTTTCTATTACTCTCTCTACTTATTCAACACTTGTGACTAATATAATATAAAATGATGGCCTTTTATATTGTTCTGTTTAGCATTTAGCCAGAATAAATAGGATTTTTGGTCTGGACTGTACATGGGATTCCCTAAGACTTTTTCTCTCATTAGCATTGATGACTGAAGGAAACTAGAGTATGTTAGAAGATAAATCGTCCTGAAAGCAAACATGCCATGACCTCTGGGAGGCCGTTACTTCACCTGGAAACCGCAATACCCAAAGCAACAGTCTCTTGACTTTTGGCTCACTACTCTGCTCTTGGTCCTGCCGCGCTACTTCTTGCTCCCAGCCCCGCTTCTTCATCAAGGTTCTGGTAAATCTCTTGAGCCCACTTAAAATCCTGATCCTGTTTTGGGACCCTCTCACCTCACCCTGTAAATGTTTAGGCATAAGTAGGAATATTCCAAAAGCTCAACATTTGCAGATCGGGTGACGAAGTCTGCAGTCTGTACTGTACTGTTGCTTTGCACAAAGATTTCCTTCTAAATCTCATACATTAATAGGGCTGCTGAGCCTGTGAATTTTGTCACTCAGTTACGTTTCTCCCTCCTTTCCTGAAGCCCTCTATTAACCTTGGGATTATATGCACAGGTTTAAATTTCAGCAGGATAATAACTGCAGGAAACTGCATCCAGTTGTGTGTGTGTGGGGGGGAATCTATTACAAGAAATTGACTAAAAGGCCAAATCAAATACATAAAACTCAGCAGTGGGATGATAAAATATAAGCAATGTAATGCTTCTTTTCACAGAATGTATCTGTTTTCTGTGTGTGCTGCCCTGAGGAAAGAAGTAGAAACAGGGTGATTGCATCTTCCTGATTGCTGGGGGCTGATTTTTCAGCTGTAACATTGAGAGGGTGATTTTATTTCTTTTTTAATTAAAAAGGCTGGCAAAACAGAACTTGATGTTAGCTCTGTCTTATCCATTAGGATTGTAGAGGTTTGTAATAGCAGCATTAAAACTGCTCCAAATGGAAAATAAATGGGACCGTCTGGGTGTGGAAGAACCAGGAGGGATGGCAGGAGATGGGCTGTAGGAAAGGCAGGTGCCAATGGCACCTGGGTTGCAGCATATGAAGTTCCCAGCACATCTGCATGAAGTCCATCATGACACCCAGAACAGGTAACAAAGGGTAACCTAAAGCAAGGGACATCCTAAAAGAAGGGGCAACTTAAAGAGGAAAAAAAAAAAAAAAAAGGACAGATCACCTCCCTATGCCAATAAGAGGTGATGGGGGGAAGAAAAGGACAAATCCTTTTCAGCAGCTTCCAGGTAAAAAGACTAGATACTTTAATAAGCAAATCCTAATGCTTCACAGAAGTGGGACAGAATGGAGAGGCAAAAGATTACAAGCATTTTCAGATCCGAAACAGTGCAAGAAAGACTCATCCAAAAGCAGCGCCTGAAGGCTAACCTAAGGATGAGGAGATGATGAGGGCTGGGTAGCCGGCATCCCTTTTCCTTCCTGTTGCTGCAAGGAAACCTGGCCGAAGCACTGGGATATACATGGGTATAGGTATACAGGCTATTTGAATGTACAGCATGGCACTTGTAAGAAAGTGGGTGTGAGAGTGTTGCTGCATGTTTTAAAATAAAATCACTTTCCCCTCCTATAGGTCTTGCATTGAGTTTTGCTATGCTGCTGCTACAGGGAAGCAATGTTAATTATTACAAAATCTCTGCCTTAAGAGTTCAACTACAGGTCTCCAAGTACAGCTCCCTTCCTCAGCATTAATTTGTGTGGTGTTTTGAACCTATTGTGGCAGGTGCACCCACCCCGATAAAGACCAAAACTTCTCGACCGCTGAAAGGAAAGGGTTAAAACTAGAAGCCGCAGTTTGGGCGTCCAGTCGGCCAGCGGCCAGCGGCGTGGTGACTGGAGTCACCTACGCAGAATGCCCCAAGTCACGTACCCCAGCTACCCGAGCCCGCCAAAACCACCTCAACCAGTGAAACCCCTCAGCTAAGAGAAGTTTCCAGACCGCTGACCGTATATGAGCACAGATCAGATCTGACCTAGGGCATAAATGGAGCCCCGCCGGAGGGCACAGTGAGCCAGTCCTCCTCGGAGCAGCGGGTCTGCAGTCGGGGACTCTCCCCGTGGGTCAGGACGCCACCCGCGGAAACCCCTGCAGGCTGAGTGCCTCGCCTTATCGGTGAGTGATTGCGCATTTTGAGCCATCATTCTAAGCTTAGATCTGGTTATAGTTCCTGTAGTGATAGTTCCCAGCTGACATCCTGAACCTGTAAAGAAGTTGTGTTTGTCGCAGTGTTTACAACCTAATATTCCTGTCTAGTCTGGCTGTTACATCTCAATACAACATAACATTCCTGTTCAATTTGACCATTTTGATATCATTAAAGAAAATTGACTTTTGAAATATATCGCTATCTGTCCAGTGTTTCTGTGACACCTATGAACGATCAAGTACGGCAAGGCTTATGTTTACCGTCTAATTTGTTTATACCCTTCCCTGCAATCCCACTTCTTTGTGGAAGGGCAGTTGTCTCATTGCTAAAATGAATTCCAGAATGGGTAGGGGATTTTTTTGTTTGAAAAGAGTTTTAAAAACAGGTAAAAAGTGGCCAAAAAATGTAAAAGCTAACCCATTCTGGCATGTCTGAATTACTCGTAATTTTTTCTTATTTTGTAATGTGTTCATAAAAAGGTACAAAAAGGGAAGATTTGAGAAAAATATAAAGTTTCAGTGGCTCGGCAACATGCCCTCGCATTCCTTTTGTGAAGATAGATATATATATACACACACAAACAGAAAGGACTTTTTTCTCTCTTTTTTTACAGTTCAGAACGCGGCCAAACATCCCAATCTGGAAACCCTTCACCAGATGGACTGAGATCCATGCAGCGTTACTTACCGTCCTTATCTCTAACCTTCTCTTGTCTTGCCTGTTGAGATAAGGCTTCCAGGAGCAGGCCTGGCCACCATCCAGAGTCTGAGCAGCGTTCAGCACACAGGAGCCCTTCTTGTTGAGCCCTGAAGCGCTATGCTGAGAGCAGGCTAAATAATGAGCACTAAAAGGTGGAAGGAGCTCAAGCCCAACACTGTCTTTATAAACACTTCTATTGTGTCTTGTTCCCTTTTTAAAGTCTTGTCTCTGGGCAACAGGAAGAAAAGTGGCCTCCTGGCTGCTGGTTTGGGGTCAAGTGGTTCCTTCTGGAAGGACACTTGAGTTGCTCCTTCCCTGGAGCATGAGTGAGGGTGGTGGGCAAGTGTGAGGGACTGAAAGAGTTAATGTCTGTCAATGTCTCAAACATTGTAGCAACCAAGGTAGGGTCTGCATAACAAAGAGGGAGGGCCATTAGCAAGAAGTCCGTTGGCAGGGACACAGGGGGCATGCTGGAGGGTGTGCAGTCCCATGTTCTGGCAGACCCAACCTGGTAACCCACCGTATATGGCCAGAGGCCACACAAAGTTTATCTGAGGAGGGGGCGTGTAGCTCCTTGGGAAGTCCCTAAGACCACCACCCCAATAAGCCGCACATGCTCAGTAGATAAAGAACCCTCTGGAATACCACCATATAAGTTGAGAACTGTCTAGAATGAACCCATATAAGTCTTCAAGAGGTGTGACTGTGGACGGAGATTTAGACTATAAAAGACACAACTGCAAAGAGCCACGTGGCACGCGCGCCCGTCACCGGAGGATTACCACGCTTGTCGTCGACGCCGCGGGATCCAAGGGTGGTGACTATCTCTTTTCTTCTCCCCCTCTTTCTTTTTCTTTCTCTCTTTTCTCTCTTCTTGTGAACGTTTTGCTGCAACCCATGCTGCCCACTGTTATGCCTTCCACAATTTGGGTTGTTCAAATAAAGCATTCAAAGTGATCGTTTGGTGTCGTTTCACCTTAATTTAGCCCAGGGGGATCCCAGAATCTCTACGACCCTCTGGTCTGTCCAGTCTGGGTCGTAACAGCAAGGGGAGACCTCTGGAAGGAGAAGCAGCAAAGGGAGAGCCTGGAGGATGAGGAGGGACTGATCAAAAAGGCAAAAGACAGCCAGTACAGCCAGGCCCCAGAGAGGACAGCAAGAAAAGGTCTTCTCTTGGTGTCCCAAGGAGTCTACGTGGAGGTTGCTGAGAGTGGGGAAAGCTCAAAAAGTTGATGTGAGCAAGGTTAAAGGGATGTGAACCTGTGCTGCAAGGAGACAGCAGGCGTATTTTCATCTCTCTGAATTCCCAAAACCATGGCTTTGCTCTAAATCCTGTTGTACTAAAACCTACCTTTAACATCCCAGTTCCTTTTGGTGGGCTGAGAAAAGGTGCAGCCACATTGATGTGGCCACCACAGGAGTCCTGTCACATGTAATGGTCAGCTCAGTGCCTAGTCCTGCTCTTGGAGGAACATGCAGGCCTATATGCTCCACTGAGCCATTGCATGTCTCAAAGCAGAGAGAGTTTTTTGGGGCAGAAACTCTAATGTAGCCTGCCTGGAATACACTGGGTGAGGAGCTGGCTTTCTGGTCAAGATACTACTACGTTAAGTCTTTCATAAGGCAAAAATGTTCACCGCTTTTATAAGAAATACTTGCTCTGAGCAGGATATGGCTTTTCTTGATATTTGACATTTCGTGACAGTGTTTTACAGTTGGTTTGCGTGGGCTGCACGAGGGCAGTATTTGGCCATCGCAGCAACATCATCACCACATGAAGTCAGCAGAAGTCTTCAGTCAGAAGGGATCGTTCCCTTGTCTGGGTGGGGCAAGGAGATGTTCGGCCTGGGGAAACGCTATGGGTTTTGATTGTATTAATGAAAAATGAGATCCTGGTTCTGGCTAAGAACGAGAGGGTTCTGGGCTTTGCTATGTTACTAATAAAAGCTGCTGTAACTGGGGACAGTATGGACATATAGTCAGATCTGGGGCTTAGCTCCTCATGCAAATGAAATGCTGTGGCAATACATTTATAATGTGCCTCAAGAAATGATTTCTTTATTATTATTAACAATAGGCACTAATATTTTTCTGTGTAAAAATGTCCAGAATCATTATACTTTCTTAGGAAGAAAAAGGGGTTACAAAAAAAGCCTTTTTTTCTGAAAAAAACCCCAACCCTCATCTCTGCAGGTATAAAGCAATTCCTTTCTTTCTTGACCTTTCTCTTGAAGGGAGCAATAATAATGTTTCAGTTGCTCCTGTGAATGGCAGTGTGATGTGTCCCTGAAAGGTAATAGGTATGCAGTTCAATATGTCTCTGCCTCTCTGCAATCAGTAACCGGGGAGAGGTTGCTGCATATTTAGAAATTCTCCAAATTGAGTCATTACTTATGTTGCATTTCACTTACGTTATACAACATGTAAATACATGTTGCATCTAAATATTACATCTAAATATTGAGGGTTGGGCTGTGATAAGACAGCGTAAGCATCAATAATGACTGGGTACCACTGTGTCCGTCTGTGATTCTGAATCTTGAATAACCATGGAAAACAATAAGCTAGAGTGAATTTCTGCAAATATTAAATTGTCACTGGAAGAGAGAAAACAGGGTGGAAGCTCAGGAAATCATCTATAATTTTCAAGCACTTTATTCTTGGGCAGATAAACGTTACTTACAGTGAGCAAATCCTGACTCCCTGAGCAATGTCGCTGGTTTCAGTGCAACTGCTCAGGCCACAAAACATCAGTCTTGATGAGTAAGAGTGTAGGATCTGCCCTCCCTTTTTGGTAGACAGATACCCACAGGCAGCAGAACTTACTAAGCATTCCGGATAGATGTTGAAAATTGCCATCAGCATTGGGTGTTTTGCACAACTTCTGTGCCTTTTGCAGCTGTTTTCAAGATTAAGGGGTTTTGGTGTGTTTGGTTTTTTTTTTAAGAGCCTTTTTTTTCATAATTTTCATAAGTCAGCCTTTTTTTCTACTGCTGAGTATGGCTTGGTTTGGATCAATACTTTCTTTATAAAAACTGTCAGTGAGGCCTCAGGAAAAGGAAGCTAATGGCACTGGTCATCCCAGACTATTGCATGGTGTCCAGGCATGCTCAAGACGCCACGGAAGTGACCAGAAAGGCTACCCCTCCCAAATGGATCATTTTGGGATTTGTAAAACTCTCCACCCCTTCCCACCAGCACATCTGTTCTTGCAAACTTGTTTTGGTAGTCAAGGGGACATTGTTCCTGTCACCAGTGACACAACTTTGATGGCATTTTAGCCACTAGTTTCTATGTAATGCATCCACTGCTAGATGTTGTAGAGTTTTATCAAGCTAGCTGAAGTCACCGCTCATTTCTGCACAGCTCAACTATGCTGGACGTAGCAGCATCTGTGGCTGAGATGAGACCTGAGGATATCAGTTTCCCTTCTTGTATGGAGTCTGGCTAAGATGGAGTTAATTTTCCCCATAGCAGCCCTCATAGTGCTGTGCTCTGTATTGGCAGCTAGAAAGGTGTTGATAACACACCGGTGTTTTGGCTACCGCTGAGCAGTGCTCCCACAGCATCAAGGCTGTCTCTCCAACATTCCCCCCTCACCAGGAGGCTGGGGGTGGGCAAGATCTTGGGAGGGGACATAGCCAGAACAGCTGACCCAAACTGACTAAAGGGATATTCCATACCATATGACATCTGCTCAGCAACAAAAGCTAAGAGAAAGGAGGAGGAAGGCGGGGCATTTGTTATTACGACATTTGTCTTCCGGAGCAATGGCTACACGTACTGAAGCCCTACTTCCTGGGAAGTGGCTGGACATCGCCTGCTGATGGGAAGTAGAGAATAAATCTTTTGTTTTCCTTTGCTTCTGCGCGCAGCCTTTGCTTTATTAAACTGCCATTATCTTGACCCACGAAGGTTTTTTTCCACCTTTATTTTCTCCCCGCCCTGTCCTGCTGAGGAGGGGAATGGTAGAGTGGTTTGGTGGGCACTTGGCATCCAGCCAAGGTCAACCCACCACACTTCTCATCACCTCAGTCCCAAGTGGGTGTTTAATTTTCTCTGAAAAGAAAGACTCGTTTGGACTGAACAAAAGCCTTGATACATGAGTGTTTCAGGATGTGATCTGTTGGCTGTTGAAGGATTTAACAATCCTGTTTGTAGCCTGCCATAGAGAGACACTAGAAAGAGAAACACAGGCCAGAAATAGCAGAGAAGGGACTGTTGCAGACATAACAGCAGGTGATTCCTTACCATCTCTGCACGTGTCATTTGCTGATAATGACATTTCGCACAGATAAACTGCCCAGCATACCGTAGGGTTTTAGAGCCCCTGCACTACTACACAGCTCACCTTCATGCCCATGAACAGGAATTTCATAATTAAGCATCTCCTTGTGCATGACTGCTCTTCGGCCTCTTCAGACACAAAATGTACTGACAATGGAGTATGAATATGACTTGACTGCAACATGAACTGGTCTATAAACCCAGTGCACCAATAATCTCATTAATTCAGCATATCGGTCAGCTATTGGAAGCCTCTGAGCTCTTCTTCTGAGATACCCAGAGATCTTAAATTTCTCTGACTTGGCAAGGCACTGTGGATACTTCCTGTCTTCCATGAAATAGTCAGGACCACATAGGATCAAGTCCTCGGGGTATTCATTATTTCATGCCAAACGATTATATAGTCTATTCTAGCACAATAAAGCTCTCGGGAGCTTCGCTGTGAACACCATCCCCTCTGAGACAGTTGCAGCAGGAGATAAATGAGGCAAAGAGGATTGCAGCTGACGGTGCTGTATGAATAAATTGCTTGATTTCTCATCTAATGGGCAACTACTGTAAGGCTCCTAATCTATAATGACCTAAATAACTTAGATGGACCTGCTCCTTAAACTGAATCTATTCCTGAATGTTTTTTTGCCTTGATATTAGAAATATTCTTACATATTATGGCCTTCCTCAGACATCTGGAAGAAACCTCAGGTTCGCAGGCTCTGGTCCTCATGGGGGACTTCAGTCACCCCAGTATCTGCTGCAGGGGCAGCGCAGCAGGGCACAAGCAACTCGAGAGGTTTCTGGAGTGCATTGATGGTAACTTCCTGACACAGGTGATTGATGAGCAGAAGAGGGAAGATGCCTTGCTGGACCTCATACTTACGAACCAGGAAGAACTGTACAGGGATGTGAAAACTGGGGGCAGCTTTGGCTGCAGTGACCATGAGAGGGGTGGAGTTCAGGATCCTGAGAAGAGGGAAAAAAGCAAAAAGCAGTGTCACAAGCCTTGACTTCAGGAGACCAGATTTCAGCCTGTTCAGGGATCTACTCCCAGAATCCTCTGGGAGGCCCTGGACAGAAGAGGGGTCAAGGAGAGCTGATTGATTTTCAAGAATTGCCTTCTCCAAGCTCAAGAGAGATCCATCCCCATGTGCAGGAAATCAAGCAAAGGCAGCAGGAGGCCTGCATGGATGAACAAGGAGCTTCTGACTAAACTCAAACATGAAAAAGAAACATACAAGAGATGGAAGCAGGGTCAGGTGGCCAGGAAGGAATATACTCACTGTCCAAGCATGCAGGGATGCCGCCATAAGTGTCAAGGGAGCTGTATGATGTCATTGTGAGACCACTCTTGATTATCTTTGAAAGGTCATGGTGAGCAGGAGAGTTTCTTGAGAACTACCAGGCTCAAAGGGTTGGGATCAGCTGCACAAAGCCTAGCTGGAGGCCAGTGACTAGAGGTGTACCCCAGGGGTCAATACTGGGGCCAATACTGTTCAACATCTTCATTAATGACCTAGATGAGGGGACAGGTTGCACCCTTAGCAAGTTTTCAGATGATACGAGGTGCTTGATACACCAGATGGATGTGCTGCCATTCAGAGGGACTTCGACAGGCTGGGGAATTGGGCAGAGATGAATATCATGACGTTCAACAAGGGTAAATGCCAAATCTTGTAGCAGGAGAGGAATAACCCCAAGCATCAGTGCACGCTGGGGGCCAACCAGCTGGAAAGAGCTTTGCAGAGAAGGACCTGGGGGTTCTGGTGGACAACAAGTTGAACTTGAGCCTTGCAGCAAAGAAGGCCAACATCCTCCTGGGCTGCATTAGGCAGAGCATTGTCAGCGGGTTGAGGGAGGTGATCTTTCACCTCTAATTAACAGATACACCTCACATACTCCTGGTGAGATACACCTGGAGTCCTGTGTCCAATGCTGGGCTCCCCAGTACGAGAGACAAGGAGGCCTGAGTTCAGCAAAGGACCACAAAGATGGCTAAGGGCTTGAGGCATCAAGGAGAGGCTGCGAGAGCTGGGACAGTTTCAGCCTGGAGAAGAGAAGGCTCATGGGGATCTTATCAATGTGTATAAATACCTAATGGGGTGAGTAAAGAACACAGGCAAAGATGGAAATACTATTTAAACGTAAGAAACACGCTTTTTATTGTGTGTGTGGTCAAACACTGGAAGAAGTTGCCCAGAGATATTGTGAAGTCTCTATCCCTGGAGATATTCAAAACCCAACTGTACATGGCCATGAGCAACCTGCTCTCACTGACACTGCTTTGAGCAGGGGGTTTGGACTTGATGATCTCCAGAAGTATCTTCCCACCTCAGTGATTCTGTGATATTTTAGATTATAGCAAATATAACTTACAAATTATACTCCTGATGAACTTTTATCAGGTAAAGGGAGTATCTTTTGTTGTTTTGTTTCATGGTTTAAATTTGCAGCTTGGGTACCCAGTCCTCAATGAAAATTATTTAAGCCAATGCATATTAATTTAGGATCTGTTCTTATAAAAGTTCCTGCACATAAAGTCAGTGCTGCTTGATGAGCACTATTAGAGATTGATGGTCTCTGAGAATCAGACTTAATTCTACATGAATCAGACAGAAGTTTTGCTAATGTGTCAGCCCTGTTCTTAAAGCAGATTTTCTCTGTGGAGGACAGGGTAGACTAGTCTCTAAGCTCCTGCCCTCCTGGGAGGACATAATACAGGTTACTGAATATAAGAAAGTTTCTAGCTTAATTTAGACGTACCTATCTGTAGCACTGTAACCTGTTGATCCTCATCACACAAGTAATTCACAGTACCTGAAGAGGGTTAAAACTGCTGCACTGTCAGTTTGGTCCAGGCTTTTGTTGGTAGCTCCATAGTAGCAACCCTGCAATGAGTGTGATAGTTCAGTCTACAACCTCAGCGAGTGCTCTTACGCTTCGCTTATTGAATCCGAGACATGACAGTGTTTGGAACTGGCGCATTTCAGACTAATTCTGTGCTGTATGATGCTTTCACTGCCGTCTAGCCTCAGGGACAAGCCATTTTACTTTTCCCAGAGTATTACTGACCCACTGTTATTAGATTTTACCCATGGCAGACATTCTGGTCCTTCCCCTTATTGCTTTTCAAGTTGCACTGTGTTCATGTATTCCCAGGTGACTGTTCAAATGCACTTGGTGTAAAAGGCACCGCAACTCATCTAAGATTTTGCTGCAGGCTCCAAAGGATAGACCTTAACTTGGATTTTATTAGGCTGTGTGGTTCTATACGAAAATAAAGAATAAACTAATTCGGCCTTGAGAAAGGCAATTACATCAAATTATTATTTTTTGAGTCTGATGGAATAGAAACATATGTTTGCATCTGAGCACTGACTGTGCTCACATAGGTAACTAAAACCATCTGAGATGTCCTGAGGCATTGGTACAGGGCTGGTGGATGTGGAAGGTATATTGGAGTGTGCAACAAGTACCCAAGCCGGGTCCTTTTATCTGACTAAGAGTTTGTAATTGTGAGAGAGCCACAAGCTCTCACTCTTTAAATACAAGGATTCGTGCACCTATAGGCTGCTAAAATTTGGGATGTCTTTCCCTGTTTTCTCACTATTTCTCTGCCCTGAATCCTATCTTGCCTTGAGGTCTGATCTTGTGGGATCTCTAACCCTCGGAACAGATGTGTTGCTCTAGGGGGCAAAATTGTACCCTCAACCAGTAACTCCTACCTGTTGAAGACTTTTTTAACAGGGCTGTAATTGTGCTAGAGGGAAAGGTTTCAGCTGTTTTCAAGAGGTGTAGTTCCTGAGGTAAAACAGACACTGCCATGGACTATTCCTGCCATCCAGACCTTGTTTTGTAGGACAGCGGGAGCGTAATTCCCAAGAGGTAACACTTGGGCATGCCCATTAAGTCTATATTGTTATGTTATTGATAGAGTGCTTTCAGCCAGGGTGTAGACTGAATTTTTAATGAGTGAGAATAATTGAGTGCAGGAGTTATAACTCATTTCAGAACAATAACATGACATCTGACCATAAAAGCTATCTGGTACTTCCATTGGTTGCAGAAACATTTGTTTAGATATTCCTTGAGGGATCTTTCCTGATGAAGTGTATTTTCTGCTAAGTTAATTACAAGTTAAGAAGATCATAATTTGATCAAAGGACAGTTCTTGCTATGTTTGACAAGTCAACAACCATTCCACTATGGGTATGTTTGATGAGTCAACAGTAATTTTTAACTGAATATCTTAATCACAGGAACAGTTGGAAAGAAAGAAGGGAAAATCCAAACTAATTAGATCTTCCTAGTCTAAAAATAAAATTGGGGGAAATGCACCATTTTGTTAAAACAATCTATTTCTCTGTAAGAGATTATTCTTGCCATGATTGACTATTTCCATAATGAAGTCAGTGAATGTGCTATGACTGAAATGAGGAAGACAATATATTAATAAAAGATGAACAGTCTTCTGTGTAGCTAACAACTTAGTATTTAATCCATACCCCAGGATTAATTGGCATATGGAAGTCCGGCAAAAAACTGTGTAGAATTTCAATGTTTTGTATTTTTTCTAAAACATAAAATAATCTTCTATCATCAATCATATGAATTTCATCTGTCACATCACATGAATGTATGTATACTTAGACACACACGTATATCTACCATTTCTCTGGATTATGGTGTCATTTATATTGTATGATATATGGGCCATGTATGATACGATATATGGCATAGGCCAATCCCTTCTAGACATTCAAAGCTACCAGGTATAATAGCGATAGCTGTGGTGTAAAACCCCTAGATAATTAGATGGCGATCTTTTAAGTACATACATTTCTAATAATTTCAATCTGTTTCCTTGGGCAAAAACTATTACCTCATGGTTTCAATATCTCAGACAACATTGTCATTTTTTAAAGGTATTTTGGAACAACCATGGTGCTCAGTCAGGATTGTCGTCCTTTTCTATGGTATATGCCACGCAAAGGGAAGGAGTGATAAAATCCAAGATGCAGTTATGCTGTCCTTGATTCCTGTCAACGTAATTGCATCTTCAATTTTATCACTTCTCTCAGAGAAAAAGATCTCTACTAATGACAGAGAAATACTGAGAAATTTCTGAAAATTATCACTGTAAAATGAGTTTCACTTTTATACTGAGGCCAACACAGTCTGTAATGCCTTAATTTGATGGAACTTTCTTAAATGTTATTACTTACAATGGAGACGTGTAGAGTTTGTATCAATTCCTGCCAATTAAAATAGAGTGTTAATATACTCTATTAATGTTAGTGTAAGTATTAAAATAGAGATAGCAGAGCATCAGATGACACTATTATGGCAAATAGTATAGTGAATAGGCAGGGAATACAAATATAAAACAGCATAGATATACATAATGTCAAGTGTGATTTTAATTATTATTTACATTTATTTAATAAAGTTTAAATTGTATGTCTTTTTACCAGAGAAAACACAGACGACCAAAATATAAACACTGAAATATCAACTAAATTGGCAGCATGTTTACATGTTCTTATTGCCTGGACATTGTCAAAGGACCCGAAGCAGCAGCATAAGGGCTCAGAGACTCCATCTGGTTCTCCCAGCTTAACAAGTTACTCCGTGTCAGCTGAGCCTTGCTAACTACCTACCTGTGGGTGGTAAATGCAAGCTAATATGGTTTATATTAACTGCCCTTAATTGTTGTCTCAGTTAAGACAGATTGCATTGCATCAGCTCCAGGCTAAGTGTGTTTCCCTGGACACCTCTGCCTGCAGCAAATCTTTGAGTCACAGTAACCTGGTTGTGTGCCCGAAGGGATCAGCTGGCATCATCAAACAAGTCTTGCAGCGATTGCTTTAAGACCCACCAAAATTATCTGCCTTCCCACATGGCAGTGCTTACTACTGCTGCTGCAGAGCTTCAAATGAGCAGTACATCCACACCTCCCTGCCCCAGTGCCTTCAGATGCCGATGAAGCCAAACCAGTACAGACACATAGTTCAGGACATGGCAACAGTCCTCCAAAAAGGTGGAGCAAGGCAGGGCTGAGGGCCTTATCCCACCTCAGGAGCATTCAGCAGATGGTGTCTATAAAAGCCAATTCGCCATGGAGTTAGGAGATCTGGGTACAGCTTTCACTCAACAAGATACTTCAGTCCATGCTTCACTTTAGCTCAGCAAATCATCTCTCTAAATGCAATGAACTCTCCTACATGCTCACCCCACATCTGAACACCTCGCTGAACACGGGCTTGTAGCCCTACTGCCATCCCAGGGTGACCTTGATTAAGCCTATGAGGAGCTCATTGTACCAGGTTGTTGCTGGGGCCAAGAATTTAGCCAGGTTCAAAGAAGAATTGGAAACTTAAATAAGTAACATGATTATCCAGGGCTATTATAGCTAATGCTAACAAAAATTTTGGAAGAGAGGTAAAGCCTCATGCTTTTGAGTGTAGGCCAATCTCTAACTATACTTGCTAATAGCCTAAGACCTCCAGTTACCTAATATCTGCTCACAGTGATCTTCCATGCACTGTTGTCTGAGCACTGGCCATCATCAAAGAAGGATAAAACATCAGATATAATTTCAACCTCATCCAAAACACCAATTTTGTCATTTCCTAAACCACTAAACCCTCTCAGCCTGTTCTTTTTTTAACCTCTAAAATGGGCAATCTTCAACTTTGGAGGGGAATTATGAGTGCTTAGAAATGCTTCGGTATTGGATCCTCTCCAAAAATGGCAGTGCTGTGAAGGTAAGATTCACAGACCACACACTACCACTAGCAACGATAATAAGCTTGAATCATGCAAAGATAGTAACTGATTGGAGTGAACTGATTTGCTTCTCAAATTGTAGTCTTTTATGATGTCCGTAACTAACAAGGCTAAGCCCTTTAAAATTTTCTCTCCAAACGGAAGGATACAAATACCAGCTTGTTTTTGGAAAGATAATTTAACTTATTGAAAAAAGGCCTCTTATTAAAATTAAAAAGTTTCAAGGAAAATAAGACATTTTTCTCCTCAAATTACCCGTTTCCACTTTGCATGTGTGTATATATACAAACTTTAAAGTTTGAGTTTAAAGACTGATTATAAAAGATTGCATAACATAAAAGTGTTCTGAATTCTTTGTCTACTAAAATCCAGCTTTTTGGATAGATGACAAATTTCTAATGCCATTTCAGTGCACATTTGGATAAGAACTCCATCAAATAATATTTCAATAAGTGTTAAATGTGTTTTCATTTTATCAAGATCATCAGTAAATGTGAAAATCATTCATGGATGAGTTTCACACAATATTAAAATTCTGGGGGTTTGCTATCAAAACTGTTAAAAGAATCAAACACCTCTAGGCAACAGATAGGGGTCTCCAGCTAAGCTGCCAAGTTGAAACTGTCACTGTGTTCTTCGTCTAAAATATAGGGTCAATCATGTCAGTGGAATGATTTACTCAAATGTGTCCAATTGTTTGCAAGTTTGATATCACTTATTTTGGAAAACGGGACCGTTGAGACACTGGCATTCATATGCTCTAATGCTGTTATGCTTTCAGAACTTCTGATTATCAGTCATGGGATAAATCTGGATTTTTTGCATTTTAGAGTCCAGTTGTATGAAAAAACAAAGCATAAGCTATGATGTGCTGCGTTCAGCAGATGTGAGCGTGCTTATAGGTACAGGAAATCACAATTATGTTAATGAAATTGAAAAAAGTGTATTTGTTATAATTAAATTCATACAGCTCTCCTAGTGTGGACACATGTAAAGATGCTTTATATTGCTATAACTGCCACTTCTAGTGATATAACTGCATTCACACTGACTTACATTGATTAAAACCAAATCACGTCCAAAGTTAAAGTCACACTGGTTTAATTTTTGCACTTTAATGGAGGTGTGAAACCTCTGAAAGGAGATTTCTGCTTTTTTGCAGTGACTGGCGTTTTAAAGATGTCTGGAAACAAGCATAGGGTGATAAATTATCACCAAGAAGACAGTGGTTAAAAAAAAGTATGTAAAACTAGTGCACAACAGAAACGCCGTCCTTCCAGCGAGGAGCGAAACAGGGAACAGGACTGTTGCATGAATTTTCCTGCAAAGTCTTTAGTAGCCAGATTAATCCCAGACACACCTCGTGCTGACCTTTACATGCATATGCACAAAACTTTCTGGGAGACTTTCTTCCCCCAGTCCCTTGCTTACTTCATCTCCCAGCAGGACTGCCTGCTGGACCTGGTGATCCTGCTTCCGTACAAAGGGAAAGAGCCTCCACCTACCTTCTCTCCTTCCCTCCCCGGTTCCTCACTCCCTCTCTCCCCTTCGGGCTGGCAGGATTCCTCGGGCAGAGCATGCAATCAGTTTGCAGGGAGCAGCCGCAGCCACAGGAAAGATGCAGAAGCACAATCAGAAGGAGCACCTCTACAAGCTGCTGGTGATCGGGGACCTGGGAGTGGGCAAAACCAGCATCATCAAACGTTATGTCCACCAGAACTTCTCCCCCCACTACCGGGCCACCATCGGGGTGGACTTTGCCTTAAAGGTGCTGAGCTGGGATGCTGAGACTGTGGTACGGCTGCAGCTCTGGGATATTGCAGGTGAGTACAGAGGAGAACCCTTTGCCCCATAACCCGTCCAGAGACAATACAAAATATAGACCCAAATTCATTTATACTAATCTTTAAGTTGGAAACTAGCAGTGCCTGAGCGGTGAGAGAGAGGAGATTGAGGAAAGAAAACTTTAAGGGCAGATGATTGAAATTTTGCAGTTTCCCCAAAGCCAGCAGACCTCCAAACAAGGGGTGTCAGAGTGAAACCTGCCCTGTCTGATTTTTCTCCCAAGCCCTTAGACACGTGCAGGGACATGGGCACGTCTCTCCAAATGCCCCAGTTCTTCCCCTGCAGCTGCTGCTGTTCAGCTTGCCTCATTAGACTAACAGATCTCTGTGATGGGAGGGAGAGTAACAAGAATTTGCTGTTACATCTGTTTCATTTAGTGGAAGAGATGAGGGATTCAATAAGATGGTTAAAATTATTTTTATAGTTTAAAAAATAAGGAAAAAGTATCCCTGAGTTACTTTATCAAAATACCTTCCTTCCTTTCCTTCCTCTCTCTCCTACCTTCCTTTCTTCGGCCCAATGAAATGTAAACAACTTCTGACATGCTTTGAAAAGAGAAGTGTTTCTATTTAGCAATAATCCTGGTTGTTAAAACTGTATTTACTCGTGTTTACTTGTCCTTATTCCAACATCAAGCAAAAAAATATAATTTACTCTGTGCAAGGCGAAAAAGAATAAAGAAGTCCAGCTATCCTTGCATGCTTATGTAATTAAAAAATACAGAATTGTGGCTTTCAGTGCTTTGGAGTTTTTATATTTGGCTTCAAATTAAACCCACAACTTTTTTTTGCCACTCACCTTACTAGGAATTAATCATTTTTGATTCAGTCCACAAAATAAAAGTTTACCTTGATGGCATATTTTGCATGCTATAAGTAATCATTTTTCATTTAGTGTACATAGAAATCCAAGTACAGCTATAACACAATAGCTTACAGCAAAAAAGAGGGCATTTTAAAAACTCGTTTAAATTAAGAAGTTTCATTTGTTAAGTAGGGAATAGTGGTGAACATTGTATCAGCTGTCAGGCAACTGTGCCAGCCTGTGGCCTGAGCTGTGGGTTCAGTGATCTAGTCTGGAACGGCACCGAGTAAAACTAGTGAAATGAGAAAATTCTTGACATTCTTATCAGCGGAGGGAGTGCCTTTCTTCTGCACTTAGCTGCCTCATGTCTGAGCTCTGAATTTGGCACCAAGGTACTAAAACTTATGCAACGACACTGCTTTATGCAAAACATGCATAACCTCAGCTTTTTTACACATCAGTATAGTCTTGTGGTTTTATGATATTAAATACATATATGCTCAGTTTTCTTTATTAAAAGTTGGAATAATGGGGAAAGCTTTGCTTTTATTGCTCACCAGTGACCGATTATAACCATAAATGCATACACATCCAGCAAAACTTTGCTGCATGAGAAAAAGCATTTCATAATAAATTCTGAATGCATCAGGGACTTAAAGAATGTATTTGCATGCCTTGTTTCGGAGATTTATTACACTACTAATCATGTGCTGGCGGATCATATGATGTAGCTTTCAGTCAGGCTGCAGAAGCAATTACACCAAGTTGTAGTACTGGATGACTAGCATGCTTTCTGAGTTATCACACATGACAGAGAGAATTACAGCACAGTACTAAATTTCATATGAATTGCTCAATTCAAAGCATCTCTGTGAAGGTCAAGACAGTGGCTGGTGATAAAAAGAGTTGCTGTCTTAGTTTTAATGACTCCTGTGTAAGGAGCTTTAGCTGTTGATGGCTGTACATGGAAAATAAGTTCTGCAAGCAACACACTGAATTCAGATCAGTGTGGTGCCGGTGTAGAAGTTATCACGAATAAGGCATCGGGCTGGTGAGAAAAAAAGTTGTTTAAAAATGAAAGCAAAGTAAAACTGATTGGAAATATGGAGGAATGGAAGTGTTTTATCCTGGCTGCGGCTGGTCATATATCATCACTAGCAAAACAGAAATATGCGAGGATAAGAGGGAGGAAAATAAAATCTCTGGTCTCAGAACATCCTCTCTCTTTTGGCAGAATCTCTGTTATTAGGTCATGTTTATCTTTGGGGATAAAGCACTAAATTTTCAGTCTCTAACCAAGCTGAAGGATGTTGGCTTAGCATTTAGGACATCTTGAATTGAAGCAAATGCTGCAAATGTATCAATATATGAATATATATATACATGTGTGTGTGTATGTGTATATATATGTATCAGGTATCATTTTAGCTCTTATATCCTCTCCTCCTCCATTATACAGCCAATGAACTTACTACTAAGCATAATGTGTACTCTTCCTTGCACTTCACTGTGTGGATCAGTGGGTAGTAAATTGTTTAACAATATAGAAATAATTTTCTCAAAAATGTTTTGAGTAAAACCAGTATCAAGCTTATCTACATCATTAGTAGGATTTACATACATGGTGACTTCATGGGAGGAGTGACATACTCCAGCTGTGGTAGGACCAAGCAGTTTTCCCTTGTTTACCCTTACAGACATAAGAAGAAAAAGCAAATTTGGTTCATCTAGTGCCATCTCGTTTCATAGTTAAATGTAGTATATATTTCTGTAACATATTTTTTCTGTATTCTTTAATTTGGTTCTTTAATTCTTTAGCATCTTTAATATAAGAGATTTATAATATAATCTTATTAATAAAGAATCTTTAATTCTTTAACAAAACTATAATAAGATCTAATAGCTAAATGCTGAAACTGCATTTATTTAGATGAGAGATAAATGCTGAACAATAAGGATAACTAAGCATTAGAAAAATTAATTCAGGGATAAGGTAGGTTCTGCATCACATATTATTACATTAAGACCTGGATTTTTTTAACACATAATATATTCCTGAAGCTATAGGTGTTAGACAGGAATAATTAAACAAAACTTCATGGTTTATGATGTTATATCTGTAACAACACACTGACATTAAAATCTATGAATTTATGTCTGATTCAGTGAAGTGCATAAGTTTCAAGTGACTGAATTTTCACTATTGTGTGTGGGAGGAGACATACATGGTAAAATTCTCCTTGTCTTTAATTTCCTCACAACAGTTCCATTTTATTTCATTGAATGTCCCAAATTCTCAGTTTTGGTGTTCATGTCCCTATTAAAGTGTGCCATCACCTCTGCTGCTGTGTCATACATCTTTAAATCTTGCTCCTCAGTCAATCTTTTTTTTTCCTTATCTTTTCTGCTGCCTCTGTATGAGTATCCTTTAAATTCACTAATAGATTGTTAGAAGGAAAGCTTTAAAAGAAACTCTTAATCATATTTTGAACAAGGCTGCTGTGGTGGGGGTGGCCCTGCAGATGCAGGCTGGGACCGCTTTTGAAGAAACCAACTGTTGCAGACAGCAGATCCGGGGGTATTTGCTATTCACTTCTCTGCCAGGCTGCTCTCAGTGCTCCTGTCTGTGTTTAGTGTCCACACAGCCCTGAGATTTCTCTCAAGACCAGCTTTAGCTGCAGATTTACTGCAGGGAGCAGCTCTGCGAGTGCAGCGGAGGGCAGAGAGCAGCACTTCAGAGCCTTCCCCCTCCCCTGCTACTTTTTCACAGCCATGTCAGCATCACCGTTATCCCTCCTGCTGCGTATGTGTGGGCTGGATTATTCACTGCTACCAAAAATACGTTGGTTTGCTTTTACAAGGCTGGTTCTCATCTCATAAAGAGTTGGACCAATGCATTAGAGACATCCACACAATACCAGCGGTGAAAGAACAGTTTCTTTTCCTTTCCCAGCAACTTTCACCTTCGGAAACAGCAGTCTTTGCACAGATATGGGCAAATGTCCCCGCAGTTGTAAAGTTTTTAAGACTGTTATGCTCCAGAAGGAGTAAACGGACTGTTCACTAATGCCAGGCACAGCACATCCTCAGCGGTTTAGGCTTTTAGTGGCTGCTAAGCATTCCAGTACATATACATAAATAAGATGATAGTCATGGTGATTTCTAGGCTAAGTTACCTTGAAATTACTGTTCTGCAAACATAAATAAGTCCCTGGCTGTGGTGGTTTTATTTCAGTACAGATTTGTGGTGGGATCCGTGGGCCTGATCCTGCTGACAGCCTGCTTTTCCACATTCTGGGGTGGTGAACACCACCTCAAGGCTTGCTTAAGTTTCAGTCCATAAAGACAATGACTTGAATTCAAGGGTGAAAATTCTGAAAGTTATTTTGAAGTGAAAGGTAAAAAAAGCTTAAATCTTCTCCACAATTTCCAGCTTCTCAGTGTTGGCTAAAGGCCCTCTGTAAAGCATGGTGGTTCCCAGAAGGTTTTGCCTCAGGATGAGGGATGGTGGCAAGAAGTAAAACCCATTGTAAAACTGGGCATTAGGCAGTTTTAATCAATTTTTATCTTGCACTACATTTCAGATACTGTGGGTAAGATGGTGGAAATTATCTGAGTTTTAGCACTTTATCATTAGTTTTTATAACTTTATCAGAGATGATAGTGGTTAGTGGAAATTGTAGATTTGTGTACAAGTCACACTGGCAAATTTATGTGGGGTGCATTTTTATAAACTATGAAAATTCAGCTTTTGATTGCTTTCAGCCCCTGAAATGATACCTTTCCCTCCTGCAGAGGTGCCACTGAGATTAGGATAAATGTGCAGGCAGGTACCATTCAGACAGGGAATCCTTCCCTATAATGGAAATCTTGTTGCTTTGGCACCTTGGTCTCACTGGGTTCACTTCAAAGTGAGCTAGGATTCATCTGGTTTAACAGTTAGACATCTTGTACTGAACCATCTCAGTATAAGCTACTCACCTGGGATTAAATACCTCTATAATGAAGCTTATGTGGCCACTCTTAAATGTCTGTCCTTGCTGAGAAGATGCCCTCTAGATATCTCTTCTCAGTCTCTGACTACAAAGGGACCCTAATCTTATATGCACCCAGTTAACTTTTTGGAACCTAAATCAGGGCTGATGAATCCCAACGTAAAGCACCGTCTCAGTGGGCAAAGGCCATCAGATTCATGGGGTTTGATGCCAGATGCCAGTGGCCTTGCAAGGGACACAGTAAAGTACAATGGGCCAGATTAAACAAACATTTCACAAGTTTCTGACCCTTCCAATGAAAAGCAAAACCCATCTTCCCCAGTCCTTCTTGCAATAAAGCAGATGATTGTAATATTCAAGGATGTCTGCGAGATACTACTGAATACCTAATAGTTGATCTATTTTCTAGCCTAATTACTGCCTAAGCCATTATGTTGCTGAAAACCTAAGGCCAGATTCTGACACCTTTAGTACATCAAACAGTGCCTATTTTCATGAGTAATTCTGCTAAATTAAGAAGTTTTAGGAACCTTATTGTGCTGGTTTTGGCTGGGGTAGAGTTAATTTGCTTCACAGTAGCTAGTATGGGGCTACGTTTTGGATTTGTGCTGAAAACAGTGTTGATGATAATTTAGGGATGTTTTTGTTATTGCTGAGCAGTGCTTACACAGAGTCAAGGCCTTTTCTGCTCCTCACACCACCCCACCAGCGAGCAGGCTGGGGGTGCACAAGAAGCTGGGAGGGGACACAGCCGGGACGGCTGACCCCAACTGACCAAAGGGATATTCCGTACCGTATGACGTCACGCTCAGCATATAAAGCTGGGGGAAGAAGGAGGAAGGGGGGGGCATTCAGAGTGATGGCGTTTGTCTTCCCAAGTAACCATTAGGCATGATGGAGCCCTGCTTTCCTGGAGATGGCTGAACACCTGCCTGCCGATGGGAAGTGGTGAATGAATTCCTTGTTTTGCTTTGCTTGCGTGCACGGCTTTTGCTTTACCTGTTAAACTGTCTTTATCTGAACCCCTGAATTTTCTCGCCTTTACTCTTCTGATTCTCTCCCCCATCCTGACACGGGGGGTGTGCGCAAGCAGCTGTGTGGTGCTTAGTTGCCAGCTGGGGTTAAACCATGACACTCATCTATTAAGACAGGTATTTGTTCACATAAGGGAGAATCTTTGGAAAAAAGAGTCCTCCTGGATCCTTAGACACAATATTTAGCTCTCCAAGCACAATGCAAACACTAGAGATCCCTTTTTTCACAATGTAAATTAAATAAAAGTAAAGCCATTATGCAAATGACATAAAACTAAAAGTCTGTGGTTTACAAACCACCTCTTTTTCCACTCAAAGTTGCATAATATCTTTATGCCAAGTATGTTCATATATTAATTGCAACTGATGGGGAAAAAGACCACTTCAAAAAGGATTTAGGCACTTTATTCAGCCAGCAGCTACATTCTTTCTCTTTCTTTGAAGTGATTGATAATGGAAATTGGTGAGCTCTGTCCTCCTGCATAAAGCTGCTTTTACAAACATAGTGGCTTTTCTGTGCAGGGAAAAACCTAGGTATCTGCAAAAGCAGCTGGAAGCAGGAGGAGGAATCAGTGTCATACCATTCTCAGAACTTTGTGGGCCACTACAAGCCAGGATCACATCATAAGAACCTTGTATTCCTCTGATAACTTCGATTGTTTGTGATGAATGATTTTATGATGCAAATCAATAATTTAGTTCATGTTCTATGACATGTCCCATCCATCTTAGAGATCTGTGTCCCAATAAATATGTGTAAGGCCCAAGTTTAGCTGTTCTTACCTCATCTGCATCTCATCTACAGTGCAAGCATCTCAAGAACTTTGCATGAGAAGTATAAAATATCACTGAAATACAATATGCACCAAAAACTAATCGTATGTGTTGCTGCTTGCCTCACTAAGTTTCTAATCAGACCTTGACCTTTGTTTGAAGGCATCTTCTTGCAGATGAAAAAAAAAATTGCTCAACAAGGAGATTATTGAATAGCACATGACTTAGCCATTCATCTGATTAGCCCACTGATAGGAATCATAAGACATTTTAATAAAGCATAGCCATAAGAAATTTTCAATATGACCTCATATTCCCCAGAAAATTTCTATATTATATATATTTCTATCTTGCTTTATCAATGGGACACGGTGTTTGTTTAAGGTTAAAAAAATCTAACGTGAATTTGGAGAAGACAGACATCCACGTTTGGTTTCTGTATCATGTGAATGACTTTCTCCTTGCTGCAACAGCTAGTGCATAAAACCAAAGATAAACATCACAAACAGATCATCTTGACCCCATAACTGTGTTCAGTGCTTTTTCCATTAAATGAAACTGCATGTTCTAGAAGCCCAGTAATCAGCACTCTCCAGTTCTCAACCCAACCTTACATTTGACAGCACAATTTCCATCAGGTAAAACCTCCACAGGTAACCTTCCTAGGGTCAGAGGCAGACTGCCAATCTTCTTGTCTTCCTAACCTACTCAGAATTATGCACATTGAGAAAATAAGGCTAGAAACAGGTTTCCATTGAATGTTGTCTATTTTCATAGCACCTTTTCTCAGCTATAAAAGCATATGGTTAAATACAAGAGTTGTCTTGCTTAAAGACTGCTGTTGTCGTGAGATGTTTCAGGAATTTATAATTCTTCTTTTTCGGATCACAGCTCAGCAGTAGACATCAATGAAAATTCTATTTTTTCACTTCAAGAAAAATTCTGTGTAATTTATTTCCATTCTTGGAAACATTTGTTCAAAGTTCCCATGAAAACAGCATACATATTAACAAACCCACAGCTGATCAACCTACCGTCACATCCTGACGTCAAGTGTGTTAATTTTTACACTGTTAATCATATAAAATTATAGATATTTACAAATGTCCATGTTTGAATATAATAATATATTGTTAGCTCACAAAAATACTGTAAATAACTTCCCAAAAACCACTTTGAATTCAGCAAATAAAACCATAAAACTTCTGAACAGATCTAGTGTGAAACCTCTCCTCCCAGATCTTTTCACTGGAGCAATAAAAATCGTCATATTGCTACTGCTGTGCTATTTCTTAGAACACTTTTCATGTTTATAAGGCTTTAAATTCACCTTTCTCACCTCTGTGTTTTAATTTGCCAGTAAAGGTAAATTTATAATGACTCTAATGCCTGGTATGGCTCCAGAGCTTAATTGTGTTACTGTTGATTATTGTCACTTGTATGAGAATATGCAGGAGCCTCTTCATGCATGAGCAGATCAATTGTGTTAGATTTCTCTCACAAAATACCATCGTATCAAGGAGCTTCCAATCTGGTACCTCGATTTTTTGTGACTCCTGTTTAAAGTCCTATAACATACACCAAGACTGTACAGTCCACAGACCTAGAGATCTGGCAGCTTAATAAGACCGTACACTGAAGCTCAAGCTTGTCATAAAGTTATCACATTTCCTTGGATGTTTGCTTTAAAACTGCTTTTTCATGCTATACTCTCTTGCATTTTCATACAAATGAGTCTAGCATCGTACTTATCATTATTTAGACAAAGAGTAGCTTTCCAGAGACTTACAAAATGAAGTCCTACCTTCAGTAATGTTCTCTTAGAAAACCTACTATGTGAAATATTGACCTAGATTGGAAGCAGTGATTTTTACACGGTGGTGTTTTTTTTCCCCTCCTACTTTCTTCATTACAGGTCAGGAAAGATTTGGAAACATGACCAGGGTATATTACAGAGAGGCCATGGGGGCATTTATTGTCTTTGATGTTACAAGACCTGCAACGTTTGAAGCAGTGACAAAATGGAAAGAAGATTTGGACTCTAAGTTGGTTCTTCCAAATGGCAAACCTGTGCCGACAGTCCTCTTAGCAAACAAATGCGACCAGGGAATAGATGTTCTTATGAACAATGGCATCAAGATGGATCAGTTCTGCAAAGAGAATGGGTTTGTGGGCTGGTTTGAAACATCAGCCAAGGTAATGTTTCAATTTCTTTTTAGATGTTTCTCCAAGTACAGAGAAATTGGTTCCTAAAATAGTTCACTCTGTCGAAATGTGTACCTTGCAAAGCTCCTCTCTTGGTGGAATTAATTAAAGAATTTGTAAGTTAATACATTTCTATTTCATTTAGACCTTTTATTGGAAAGCAAATTATATGCAACGCTATGAAATGCGGCTGCTCTAATATGATAGGCCAGCAGTAAAGTATGTAACTGGTCAACAACTTACTGTGTAATAACCTGGAGAGGAAGATGACCTTTGGCAAGGCACAAAAGCTACCTCTTATGAATGATAGGAGGATATTTTTCATCATTCTTAACAGTGAATATTATCTCTAAATATTTATATAACCCCTTTTCTGAGAAATGCTCATTTGAGACAATAGCTTTATAGTGTTAGATTCCAGAAAAAAAGTCAGTCTATCATAGCGCTTGTACGATGCTTGCTGTTATAAGGTCTTATTCTCAAAAGCCTTTTCAAAAAAATCACATATCTGGGAAGGAAGGAAAGAACAGTGGTCAAAGTGCTGAATGAGCTGCTCTGAGGTTCAATTCCTTGCCTTGGTACAGATTTCCTGGGTGCTTATAAGAAAATGGAGATAAAAACCAGAAGGGGCACTGGGACTTTCAGAGTATAAAAGCCCAAAGTACAGTGGTCCTGTATATCAATTTGAGGTTTCTCAGATAATCTCAGTGTACACAAGATTTTGAGAGCTGGCATGTGAAATATTGATTTGGACACAACAATTCAATGGATATTGTGTTTATTGTATTCTCCAATTATGAAAGCTGTTGTCATTATTAACAGCTCTGGGGAAGGTCTGGATGTTTTAAATGTAAACAGCTTGGCTCTGGTTTGACCTAGATTGTTAGGAGACTGAAAGCCAAAATGCTACATTCGATTGTTTAATTTCTTTTAAGCACTTCATGAAAGTTACTTAAGAACCTTTGGAGTGTATACTTTGTATTTTACTTTTCTGGTCTTGACCCCTTCTTTAAACATTAATATTTAAAAGAAGTCTCACTGTAATCAGCAGAAGTAACAGCAGGTGACTAGCAGCATGTCCTGGACTGCCTCAAGCATTGCATGAACTCTGGGCTGAGATTGCGGCCTTTCAATACTTAAAGGAGGCTTATAAGAAAGATGGAGACAAACTTTTTAGTAGGGCCTGTTGTGATAGGACAAGAGGTAATGGTTTTAAACTAAAAGAGGGTAGATTTAGACTAGATATAAGGAAGAAATTTTTTAAAATTAGGGTGGTGAAACACTGGTACAGGTTGCCCAGAGAGGTGGGAGATGCCCCATCCCTGGAAACATTGAAGGTCAGGTTGGACGGGGCTCTGAGCAACCTGATCTAGTTGAAGATGTCCCTGCTCATTGCAGGGGGGTTACATTAGATGACCTTTAACGGTCCCTTCCAACCCAAACTATTCTATGATTCTATGATTCTATCATTCTATGATTCTATCATTCTATCATTCTATGTCTTTGTGGTCAGTGTCTTTGCTTTCCTACTGAATGGGTCTCAAAACTAGTCACTGTTTCTTCAAAATGCCATTTTTAGGGAGACATTTTGGTCTAGGTCAGTGTGTAAATTATCTTACTCTACAAACAGGGTACTTCCCATTCCTGCATGTGCAGGACCTGGTTTGAATTCAGGTCTGTGGTTCTCTGCTGGTTTGTGCTGGGTGAGGCCGCCAGAATCCAAAGTTCCTTTCTAGGATAACCTAAATTTTACTGTAGACAGTGTCTAGTTCTGATTTAAGAAAGAGGCCAAGATCTCTTACATCAGCTTCTTCATGATAATTATGGCAGAAAGCTAACTATTCCAGAAAAAAAAAAAAAAGAAAACCCAGAGTGAAGCATTTGGAATGGCAGCTGTCAGTAGAAGATGTGGAGAGTTAGGGCATTATTACAAGACAAACAATTATTATTTGTATAAGGATTACATATTCTGGCCCTTTCCAATAGTCTATTAGGTGTCTAACTGTCTTTCAGGCCACAAATAACATGAAATACGTGGTTGTGAGTATTTGGGATCCAGTTCACCAGTGATGTGTAACACTGTATATGGCTATTTTCTTCAGAATTACTTTTTCTTCATTTCTGACATGTATGTGAGTCTACATATCCTGGGGACAAGAAATAATTCACTGAAAAGTGAGGCCTGAGGGCAAAACCACCACAAAAATCATGTGGAGAGAAATGAATAACAAATTGTTTTAAAATGCCTGCATCTAAAAGACTTTCAAAGAGAATGAGAGGGAACAGGATGGACCATTGTTTAAAGGATACAGGGCCATAGTTTCATTATTCTAGGTTTGGATTAGCAAAGCCGTGCAGCTGGTCACTGCTTTTTGGTCTATGAGAAAGGAATCTGTACCATGAATTCCATACATCAGTCCCCAGCAAGCACCTGTACACCTCTCAAAAAGAACAGCCACATTTATTGTGCCAAGGGCCATTGCAGGTCATGACAGAGAATGAATTTACAAACCATTTCAAAGATCACAGAGAGATTTTACTGTGATGATGGAGCCAGTCTTGGGCAGAACTATGGAAGTATAAAGGACATGTAAAGTTTAAAAGAGTCACAACAGACAAAAAGTTTTCCAAGTTTTTCTAAGCCGCATAGAATCAAGATTTTAAGTTATTTTAAACAAAGGAAATATCTAGATTCTTCTTACTTTATTTAACTCTGAAACCCAAGCAGTCCTCAGGTTACCAGTGCAATCATGTAGGAACAGAAAGAAATCCAGCTATGACAAGACTTGTCTTCAAAAGCCTTCAAAAGCTGTGAAGGGAACAGTGAGAGTTGAGGACACATGACTGTTATCAGACTGTTCTCTGCTGCTATAGACTAAAGGCTAGGATCTGTTATTCTGCAATCCCCACACCTGATTTCCACCCAGAATTGGAGACTCTTGACTTTAGAATGATGCAAAGAAGAGTAATTCCACTAAAGAGGGTAGAATCACAGCATTTCAGCTAAATTAGATCAGAATAATTTCCCCACTTGGTCTAAGTTCTGAACTAAACCCTACGCATTTTTTCTGAACAAAAGTCATTATTATTACATTATTTTAAAATACTGGATGTTACATGTACCTGGTATTCTTTCAGCCTAGGACATGTTAAATAATTGAACTCAGGTCTGGGGAAAATAAAAACCTAGCTATGTTTGCTATAGAGAGTAGAAAATCTTCTCTGAAGCAGAATAACACTGACAAAGAAGTCATCATATTGCAGCTAGCGGTTTTAGCAGTTCAAATAAGTAATAACTCTTTTTTGTGGTATCTTGGAATAATTAGATCTCCAGAGGTTTTCTGGAGACGTGCTTGGAAATGTTATAGCCTTCAGAGCAAACTGAATATGATTTATGCATTTTGGAAAAACAAAGGTGATTACTTATACGAATACATCTTTTACTTCTGGTTGCCTTGCAGAAAGTAGTGTGCTATATATGTACCTACCATATTTCAAGCTGTCAATGGTTTGAAATTTTTGTCTGTAGCACTGGCAGATTACACCAAAAAACATCCCTGTATTATTCCCTGGTGCTGTTTTTCTTAAGTTAACAACTTCAATATAAAACATTTGAGCCACCTAATGCATTCTCATGTATTAGTTTTGATTCTTACATTAATCTAGAGGAAATATACTCAGCTTGTTCCAATCTTCTGCTCCCTACAAAGATAGAAGAATTTTTTCTGATAGGTTGCCATGTAAGAAGGGCCTTGTTGGGCCACAGCACAATGCAGTATAGTCACAAGTTATACATATTGCCATATATCCGGTGGAGAGCCCGGTGTCTTTTGTATATGAGCATTAAGTTTGCTCATATTAATTGTAGTCTGAAAGGCACATCCCCAGATAGCTGCAAAATAACCCTTAATAGTAAACTCTTTAATAAATTTCATGACCACAACTATTGTGAAAGATGCATTTTTTTAAAAAGGAAGGAAATTTCTCCTTCCTGTCCCACATTTAATTATCCAGCATGCAGCCAGAGTAGCTGGGAGCTCCACTCACATTTCCAAGCCTTTAAACTGTTTTCACCACCATTCCTAGTTCAAAGGGGTGAGCTTTTGACTTGGATTAGAAAAGCAGCAATTTCAAGCTTACTATCACTTTATAATGAAAATGGAACTTGTGCATCAAAACAGACAAGTCAGACAAAACTAAATGTGCTTGAAAATACCTACTTCAGAAATAACGTGAAATACCTTACGACTGACCATAGTTGTGCTGTGATTATGCCAGAGTTCCTCTTTTCCCTGCTGTAATTCTGCTGTCAGCAATACAGAATTAGGTGAAAAGACATTCATGTTTTGTCTAAATTGCCCAGAAGAGCTGGTAGCTGTGCTTTTCAGATCCTTACCAGACTAGGTTAAGCACACAGCTCCTTGTCTGCTGAGCATCATGGCCTGGAGACTGAAGGAACACTAAGTCTCTGGGCTATTTGGAAACATCCTATTTGGACCAGGAAAAAGTTATAGAATCTTTCCTCCTCTCAGAAGAGTGGATAATAACATGTCCTTTCTCCAGCTTTTGTCTGACAGGCAGTCCACAGTGTGTCATAGTGCCCAAATGCTGGACTAGGAATCAGGAGTCCTCTTTGCCACTGATCTACCGGGTGACCTTTAGAAAGTCACTCTCTCCTCTGATCCAGCCTCTTCTTCCACAAAGCAAAGACAGCAATTCTACTCATCTTACCAGTGAGCTCTGTCAACAAACCAAGCTCTACTAGCCCTTGTTTAAATCACAAATTCTTCAGTTCTTCTGACTAGACAATTCTTATGAAAGTTGAAAAAAACAAGGTTATACGGTAGACTTGCAGAGGAACAGGATATGTGGTTTCAATTTCCATAAAGACAAACAAGGTTTGGACACGTATTTGAATTAGGCTGACACACTACAGCTAATCTGCTGATCTGGTAACTGAAACCAAAGCAATTCATTTGAGACTGCCAGACCCAGTTAGGGATGTATGGCTCCCTACATTGTCTTTTTAATTCACTCAAAAAAAAGTCTAACCAATCTCACTGCACAGCGCCTTAGAAAATATTTCAACTTCTGCCATAAACCAAGAAATGAAGCTGACACCTAAGGCAGAAGCTTTCAGTTCAGATATACAGTCACCCTGTGCAGAATCCTCTGCAGAGCTTGTTTCCTGTAACGAAAAGGAGTTGATTCAGATTATCCTACAGGTATTAGAGCTGTCCTATAGCTCTCTGGATCACTTTTATGAAATACATTATTTAGTGCTGGCCAAAAGCTGGAAATTCACAGAATCACAAAGTTGTTGAGATTGGAAGGTCATTTAGTCAAAAAATTTTGTTG
Organism: Gymnogyps californianus; assembly: GCF_018139145.2. Lineage (NCBI taxonomy): Eukaryota > Metazoa > Chordata > Aves > Accipitriformes > Cathartidae > Gymnogyps > Gymnogyps californianus. The sequence continues at coordinate 8,966,852 of NC_059471.1, read as the reverse complement.
CAGAATATCCAACCAGCTATAAGAATTCAATCACAAAAATTATCTTGTTCTCAGGGTTACAGTCACAGCAGTTCACATCCGTGAATTTCGCGTTCGTGCATCTGGATGGCTTTTAACTTGTATGGTTGTGTTTTCCTATAAACACAACCACAGCAATACGGCACAACATCTTAATAAGACTCTGCTGCCAGCAGTTTCCAAGGGAGCTCTGCTAAGGGAGTGTGTGGAGCCATTCCCTCAGATTGCTTGCTCCAGGAGAGAGCAGGTTAAAACATCTTGAAAGTCATTTCCCTGCTCCTGGATTTTAGTGCATTATAGAAATAAAATGTGGAAGCTATGTGATTCTCACTAGGTTCCCATCTAATACCTGGATATTTCAGAATTTGTAAATGTTTACTTAAGGGAAGTCAATTTCCTTCAACTCCAGTAGCAGAGTTTACGGTCATGTCTCTAAGCAGTGCCGGCTTAGACCTCCCCAAGTGCCCATGTTAGGTAGCTGTGCCTGCATACACATTGTTCTTCACCCTGACTTTCAAGGTAAGACTCAGAAGCATCAGATTCAGTCAGAGAAAGAAACTACTCACATGTAGAAAGGGAGGAGTTTTATACCAGAAAACAACTAGACAGACAAATCTAAGATATCTGCATGGCAAAGAAAGAAAAGTTTCATCTGGAAGTGAGACAGGTCCATAAAACTAGCAAAGGCTTTTTTTCTTCTGTAAAGAGCTAAGAGCCAGTCTAGTCTGCAGGGATTTATTTCATATATTAAAATGGAATGCTCTAAATGTTAATGTTCTGCATCTGCATTAGGGATGACAGATAAGGGGCAAGGCAATCCAGAATGCAAAGCAGCTTGCTGAGCTTGTGTACTGCTTTGAGACACATTCAATAAAGTATTTATTTTCCCTTCAGTTGATTGTTGCATTACAAGACTATGACATTATTTCTGATAGCAATAGGTTCAAAGGTTTTAAATCATGCAACTCTCCTTCCCTGCCCTGAGTTGCTATCCTTTCCGTAAAACTGCCCTTTGAAAAGGTACATTTGAAGGCGATCGATCTACAAAGCAAGCTGTAATTTCATTTGTGTCTTCCAGTGTTCCTTTCTGGCTTTCAGAGATTGCTCAGAGTTATTCTCTTTGCCTTGCTTTGTTTGGTAATAAAGAGTAGCGTGTGCTGATTTTCACTTTTGCATTCCTTCTTGATGGGGTCAAGAGAAAGATGGACTCAAGTAGTCAGATATCATCAGAGGAGCTGGGTTCAGGTCCTTGCTCTGGCAGACATTGGCAGGTTGATGCAGGGTAAGTCACTTAGGGCTGGATTCACAACTTAGTTCTTGCATCACTGACTGTGATAGTGTCTTTCAGGTGCTGGGGCTTACTGAGGCACCAAAGTCACAGAAATGGGTTAGGCACCTCAGGGGACAGGGCAAGGGGAGATGCCCAGGAAAGGGTTTCATAAAAGCTAGCATGCTAAATCAGGATGTCAATGTGAGAAGCAGAGCAAAAGCAGGAAGAGAGGACTGATAGCAACAAAGGCACCATAATATGGGTAAGATCCTTCCTTTTTGGTCTTGCAGTAAAAACTCTCCCACAAGCCTTGGGAAAGAAAGGTGTTGCGTTCCTAGCTTACCATGACAAGACTTCAAACTATGCCATCTCCCACTTTCCAACTAGTCACCATGTGCTGGACCAGGTTTCGTGCAGTTTCCTCTGTTTGAGGCTCTGCTTTTTCTCCATTTGATACATGGCCATAGCAGCACTTCCCTATCACAGAAAGATGCTGTGTAGATAAACGCATCAAAGATGCAGTGCTGAGTAACAGCAGCCTTAAAAGTAGTATAGGTAGACAGACCTTCCCCCCTGTTTGGAGAACTGTGAAGGTAAAAGTGACTTCAGAGGAGGCTGGAAAACAAGCTACAGCACTACAGGTGCATCTAGTACCATGCCAAGAGCTAGATAACCCCTGAACATCTTGATGTTCAGAAGTGGCTCCACCAAGGCGGCAGAGTAAGCCCCTCAGTATGACCTAAAGAATTTGCTCAGAACATGAAAGGAAGTTAGTTAAAACAAAAAAAGAGAGAGGAGAGGAGAGGAGAGGAGAGGAGAGGAGAGGAGAGGAGAGGAGAGGAGAGGAGAGGAGAGGAGAGGAGGAAAGGGAAGGGAAGGGAAGGGAAGGGAAGGGAAGGGAAGGGAAGGGAAGGGAAGGGAAGGGAAGGGAAGGGAAGGAAGGGAAGGGAAGGGAAGGGAAGGGAAGGGAAGGGAAGGGAAGGGAAGGGAAGGGAAGGGAAGGGAAGGGAAGGGAAGGGAAGGGAAGGGAAGGGAAGGGAGGGGAGGGGGGGGAGGGGAGGGGAAGAGAGGAGGAGAGGAGAGGAGAGGAGAGGAGAGGAGAGGAGAGGAGGGGAGGGGAGGGAGGGGAGGGGAGGGGAGGGGAGAGGAGGGGAGAGGAGGGGAGAGGAGGGGAGAGGAGAAAGAAAAAAGTCTGAACTGCAGCAATCATCACAATTCCTGTGGTGTTTTGTGTAGAACAAAAGCCATAATGGAGATGACAGTTAAGATGTTTCAACACGGAGACCCACTGAAAGACATCGTTTCACTCTGTTGTCTCACCTATATTTTCCTTCTTTTTTGAAACATAATTAATTTTATTTTTAGGCATAATTGGGGCTGTTTCCATGTTTCAGTACAATTAGTAGGGTGTCTGTGATTATTCCTCTCTGTTCAATCTTACACTCTGTTGGTTTCTTTGTATTTGTTGGGTGGATTTTCACCTGCTCCTTTTCCTCTGTCCTCCCCTGGATTGCCTTTCAACACCTCCCGCTCTCTAAAAGTACCAGGTCTCTGAGTGTCTGTGTTTGGATAGCAGATCACCTTCTCCTGTCTGCAGCTGCTTCACTGCCTAGCAGAATATTGATTTTTCTTTTGCAAAACACACTGTAGGAGGAGAGGTGCAGAAATCAATATTTCATTAGACAGACCAGAACACAGCAACATCTGATCCACAGACCTAGGACACGGAGTAGACACCATAGGATTAGGGTCGCAACAAAAAGCAATGGTAGCATCAGAAAGGAAATGGTCAAGGCATAGAGCTGGGACAGCAGGAGTTGCTTTGTTGGCATGAACACAGGCTCCTTGCAGCAAGTGACTTAACGTGTCACTTCTCACCCGTATCATGTACCAGTTGTCATCTGAACCATGGGAGAAGGCTAGAGCTAGACACAAGCTCAAAAACAGCTGTGCTGTCTGCTGGGGTCACCCTTCCTCTCTTGCTCCCCTTGTACCCTGGCAGAAATTTTCATCCACACAGCTTAGACAGTTCATATAAATGTTCAGGATGAGAAAATATCTCTCTGATCCAACACACACTATGGACAGGACTTTTTATTCCTTTCCTCTCACACAGAACAAAAGGCAGAATTTTAATCACATTTTGCTTGAAGTAAGAGCTCAGTCACATAAACTTCAGCAGGCGTCTGAAGGGATGGCGCCCTGGCAGAGAGGAAGGTGGGCATGGACTGAAAGCAGAAGCCTTTTCAGCTGGAATGGCCAGAGCTGGGGATGATGTCTATCTGTATCTAATCCCACTTCACAGATGTTCAGTAGATCTGGGAAGACACCTACCAGGGAAACAGCAAACTCAATCTAAAATGCAATTAACAACCTAATAAGGAATATGGGTCAAATTTGGTAAATAGTTTCCTTAAAAAGGGGAAAGAACAATGCAGAAAAAGAGAAGCTTTTAATTTTCATATTCCCAAAACTAAATATTTTGACTTTTTATGTCAAAACAATACTTGCATGTTCAAACTTGGCTTTCTTCCCCCAAAAAGCTATAGAGGTTTAAAAAGAGGTTTAATAATCCAGTTTCATTTTAGTTTGAGTTCTGGCTGAAGTAAAACAGCATTGTTTTTTCCTTCTGAATTTTTAGGCTCGGGTCTGGCGCATGGACTTCCATCCATCACCAGTGGGGATGAGGGATGTCCTCCTATACTCATTTTATGCTTCTGTGGGCTTGGGTTCCTTCCCCTTTTCCCACTTGTATAAAATGCTGATCTTAAGCCTCTGACAAAGAGGGTTTCTGTTAATACACCTGAACATTAATCAATTTGGGCACAATCTCAGATAGTCCCTACGACATTATTGAAAAAATGCATGCTGCCATCCCAAGAGAGAAGCAGCACATGGGTACGTGAAATGCTTATCAGTCCATTAATAGAGGAAAACACAATGCAAAAGATTTTTATGTATGTGTTTTTGTGCATTTAACAATCCTGTTTCGTCTTCAGCTTTCTAAGCAGTACTGAGGAGATATTTTTCATTGTCTATTTTTTCTAATAAAATTTCACAGTGTTTTGAAAAAGACTTTTGGTACATGCTTGAGGAATTTGCTTGTCTGGTCTGAGAGAGCCATGTGATACAGTAACATTTTAACATCTCAGTACAGAGCTGATTTCCAGCTCTGTATTACTTTCTAGGGGTTAGTATGTAAATGACTTGTCTAAAGATTTGGGGTTTTACAACCAACTAGATATTCTTTACAGGTCAAAGATCAAATATTTAAGTTCACTTGTGTAGCTGAAGAAACCTGTGAAATCTTGGCACTAATTAACATTTTCAGTTAGATTCCCAGATCTCAGCTCTTTATTGTGGTGCAAAGGGATGGTCAATGGAGTTTGTGGAGCTTTGTCGTTGATTTCAAGGCAATTAGAAATCAGCCTCACAGAATCCATTATTTAGCTTTTGATCTTCATATAATTTTATCTCTACTGGAACACACACACATGTACTTTGGTTTCTTCCTTTTATAGCTGAACTTCATACTTATTCTCATTCTCATCTGACTTTTTTTGAACATACACACGCAAGAAAAATCTTTCACATGTTGAATTTTACAGGTTATTTTATTAATGATGCTGAATTGATGGTGAGCATTTGCTGAAGGTAGACTTCACGGCATTGTGTGCATGGGTGTTTATGGTCTCAGTACAACAGGCTCCAGATTCAGCTTGGAAACCTGGGTAACTTAGGTTGCAAATAAAAATATAATCTTTATGGAGCAAGAGAAGTATGCGCATACACATAAATATATACATACATATTTGTATGGATTTCTCTATGTATGTATGTGGGTGTGTGCTACGATTTCCCAGAAGACTGAAGCTACGGTGAGGTTTCTATCTGCCATCATATAAAATAAGTAATCAATGCCAATAGTTAGAGTAGAAGAGTGTCTTTTATGCCAGAAAGCCTGACTTTTCATTCCAAACATATTGGCAGCTGTCATTAAAAGAAAATCCTCGCTCAGTATTACTGCTTATTTTATATGCTGTGGTGAGCTGTGTCTCACTGATTAGGCTGTTTCAGCTTTGCTTATTCTACGGAGTAAGGGTTGCTGCAAGTTAAACGTGCTGTTGAAGTAAGGCACATGTAGAAAAAGACGCGCTTTGCCTTCTGGTCTAAATCCCTAGAGTGAGGATTTCTGTCTTACAGACGAAACCAATGGCAATATTTCTCTTCTGAAGCAGTACGTTGGAGATAAGTCAGCCCCAACAAAAAATAAGTGAGGACTCCAAATGATACAGAACTTTTTTTACTGTTTTGTGAATAACTTGAGATTGTGTCATTTATTCAATTAATCTGGTTCATCACAGGTTTCATTGTGAGCATTGTATACAGAAATCTTCTTGAAACTGTGGAAAAGGCTTTAAAAAATAAGTGCTATTGATGGCTGTAATTGCTGATAGGTAATTAATAATTTGAAAATCAGAGTAACCGTTATTCAAGCAGTGAAATATGGACTCTGGAGCTTTACTTCAGGCATCTGTCTTTAACATCCCTCTGGCATTTGTTTGTTTAGTTTATTGAAGCAATCTAATCACCAAGAATTTGGGGTAATTTAAAGAGAGCTCTGTGTATAATTTAAAGGGGATATGAATCATAATATACATAAAACCTAACTAACTTAAAGACTACAGTAAGCATTATTTAGTACAGTCAATTTTTGAAAGCTGTTTATTAAGGAAGGTAAACTTTTGATGTTGCCTAGAGAAAAGTTTAATTATGCACAGGAAATATGCAGCATGGGGTAATTAATATTGACTAATCAACCTCTCTTTCTCTTTCACTTGCAGGAAAATATAAACATCAATGAAGCTTCCAGATGCTTGGTGAAACACATAATTGCTAGTGAGAGTGATCCAGTTCAGTCTTTTGAACCAGATATTATAAAACCACACTTGAATTCCTCCAAGATTGTCAGTTGTTCAGCTTGCTTTAAATCCTAAGAGACTTCCAGACTATTACAAGAGCTGAACAACTATGATTCACAATTTATACTTTATCCGACGTACCCAGCCTGCCCAGATTGTCCATAAGCAGATTGCCATTTTCTCCAAAAAATACTTAATTTTTCCATGTTTTTCTGACAGCTAAAACTTATTATGAGCTTTTCATTGATAGCAACTATTCAAAACTGTCTTTGGCTACTGATCAAATAATACTCATGGTGATGGCTGTGTTTTCCCAGTTGGGTAGCACCACCAGTCATATCAAAACCTATTTCTTTGCAATGTGGTTTCTGAAAGCTCATATTTGTCATGTGACTGCAGCAACACCCTACTTGTCCACTGGTCCTCCAGCCTGTCTTCTCAGTACCTTCACCAAGCAACCATCATCATTACACTGTTTTGTCACCCCTCGAACTTGAATGATCTTGTTTCATATGAGGAAGATGATGATGACAATGAAAATACAGCTGTTCAGAAAGAGACAACAAGAACGCTCACAGTGAAATCTTCCCATTGCAAGTTCAGTCTCCTGGATGAAGTGGCAGGACTGAACATGAAGCAACCTTTCACGTCATTCAGTTCTCCAGAAGATCTCAGCTTCTGAGACTGAACCCTGATGTAGTATTGGCTCCCTCTTTCTGAAGAGTTACATTCTCCTACTTGTTAGCGTTGTCTTCAGATGAAGCAAAACAGAACAAGTCAAGGGTGAGGGGTGACAAAACAGGGAATCAGGGGTACAGTCTCACAGGTGAAGCAGCTGAGAGTTTTCAGAAAGGTTATCTATTCTATAAAGCCAGCATTTCCTCTGAAAATCACTCATTGATTTTATTCCTGCCTCTCCATCCTTCAAGCCACAGATGTCCCTGTGTGTTTAAACTGTGTATATTCTATAAGTCCCTGCATGCATCCCTCCATTCTGTTGATTCTTATGGGAAAATTCACTATCCACGCTATAATGTAACAGCTGAACTTTTCAAGAATGCATCTGTGTTGAATAGCAGGGTATTTCTGAGAACATTCTTCTAAAAAAACACAATTGTATGAATGATCACAGGAAGCAAAATGAAACAGTCCTAAGAAACACTCCTGGAATATATGCAGAATTTGTTGAGCTGTACTGTGGAAATGAAATGGTTGATTTTCAGAGTCTCACAAAATATGCAGGTTGGTGGAGTCATTCAGACAAGTGTGTCTAGACAAGAAGTCTTGACATCTGGCTGCAAGCCCCTGCAAGACAAACTTTGCCTGTCTCCTGCTGCAGACAAATCACTTGCATTTGCTGTTCCTACTCAGCTCTTTCCTTCCTAAGCTGTGAACTCCCAGTGGCAGGAGCTGTCTTCTGAGATGGGTTTCTCTCCTTAGAGATGTGTAGCACCATGGAGGGGAGGAGGCAGAATCTCATGACGTCTTGTGTTTGTGGACGTCACTGCAATACTTCACTGAATACTTAGTTGGAAATGAAGGAGTGAAACTCTCAAAGGCTAGTAAATAGGTGTTGGCTAGGAAAAATGAAAAAAAAAAAAAAGCTGACCTTATCCTGTGAGACCTATAGTGTTCGTGTGCCTCTAAAGTTCATCCTATTACTTCACAGTGTTAGGTTTATGGTTGGACTCGATGATCTTAAAGGTCTTTTCCAACCTAAATGATTCTATGATTCTATAATTCTCTTACTGAATGATCTGTTACTGTATAGGCACTGCAGAGGAAAGCCAGGGACAGAGACAGCTCTTTATGTGATCTTCCTAAAGCCTTAAATTGATATATTTTTGTCACAGAATTTTAGAATACAAAAGCAAGGTCTGTGGTCTTAAAAATAAAAATCCACATCCAGAATTAATCCGCACACACACATAGATGTAAGGATCCATATATATCATGACCTGGTTTTTTTCAAGGAAAGTAATTTTCAAGTTGTCTTGATCACAGTGTTATTGTTTGACACCTATGTTAAACATCCTTTAACTCCTGCTGTGATCTGGGTCAAATACCTTAACCTTTCTGCCTCAGTTTCCTCATCTGTAAGATAGGGATTGATGTACACACCTACCTCACAGCACTCCTTGAAAGTTACTGTTGGCACCGTGCTTTGAAGATATATATTATACAAATGCCAAGCTCTATTACTGATCAGAATGAAATATGAGTGCCCTCTAGCATAAATACATGGTGCTGTAATGCCTTAATGTTCTAAACCTATCCAGGGCTTGTGTGTGCTGCAACAATTAGCTTCAATTATTCCACCTCAGTTAACCTAGTCAAGGTTATAAAGCAACGTGTGACTGAATGGGATGATTAGATTAGCTGCAGATGGGTTGCAGATGGAATCTGTGGCTGCACAGATGTCATGGCACTAGTTTAATAATCCCAGCAACAAAGCTACAATGAAGAACTAGTGCCAGCTATTTCAAATTTAAAGCATTCTTTAAGTCAAGTCGTATGGATGCCTTATTAAGGATAACACTTAATTCATACCTTGAGCCAACACTGTGGGGAACACAAGCACCTAGATATTCAGATGGCTTCTAAAGGGCTAAGTTTTCATGAGCTGAACCCCGTGCTTTACTTATAAATCTGGATGCCTCAGCTGAAGCAGAGGAAGTTGTCATTTCTTGCAAAATTTATTTTGTGCTCAACTTGCAACAAACATGGCAGTTACTAATGTGTTTTAGTCATCTTCAGATCACTTGTCTTTGGTGGCTTCTAGCCAATATTCATTAAGCATAATGGCAACTTTCACAAATGTTTGAGAGCTATGGCTACAGATCTGGTATAACACTAATTAAAAAAACCACATTAATAAGACACTTAAAGACAGATCTTTTTTTTTGCTTCACTGTATTGTATAAACCTGCTTTAAACTGTGAACTCCTCATCTGTTCCCCTTGTTTCTGTTGTGTCAGGTTTCACTGCAGTCACAGTTCTTGGGCAGATTTTCCACCTCTGGTAGATGGTGGACAGAATTTGGCCAATTTCTAGACTAAGGACTATACGAGGTATAAGTTCTAAAGTCGTACATATTTACACCGTAAGAATTAGAACAGTATCATGACGAATTAGGTCTCCTTAGGAGCTTACATAATTCCAAATGTTCATTTTTATTTGTACTGAAGTGATAAGGATCTGTCAAGTCTCTTTCTATAACGCAATAAATGTGTGAACGCCACCTGGGTATCTAGCAAACGGAGCCTTTTTAGAAGGGGTTGTCGTAGGCAGGCCAGAATAAAAGCTTTAATTTAGAATTAATGAGCTCAGTTTGTGCCAATACCCTTTCAGGAACAAATGTAAAATTTAATTATACTGTGTCAGTCCCTAACAGGTTGGATTTCCTCGTTGTTTATTGATACGTTCTGTGCTATGTCTTCTTTGCAGGTCATTAGGGACCAGGCATCTTAATTGCATGGCCATTTCAAAATGAAACATTTTCCCCTTCTGTTTGCAATAAGTAATAAAAGACACAAGTCTCTATTGCCTTCCAAGTGGCAAAGATACTGCAAAGTGGATTTAAAATTCATTTTCATTCTAGTTCTCCATAAACGCCCCTCTGGGTGTCCCAGCACCTAGAACCACAAGCTGATGTGCAGGTGAGGTGCCGGGCATGAGGAATCAGCCCGAAACACTCACGAAAAATCGTGGTTGAGCATCTCCACCGCAAGGCTTCATTTACCAACTCAGCCACAACACCAGTAATGACAGGATGTCTTTCATTTTCCATCTTTGAAGCTCCATACAAAAAAAATCTCATGATCCTAAATACCTTGGGAAGCATATACATATTACTGATAGGAAAATGGATGGAGTGAAAGGTAAATATTACTCTATTATTCCAGAAAGATCATAATTTATTTGACCAAGTTGAGCTTTCAACAGAAAGCCATTTGGACTCTGAAAATCAGGCTTTGTTCTTCTCATGCACCATTTTTTTAGATCATATATTTTCATTGAACTTTTCTATTCAGGAATAGTTGTTCCCAACAGTACCTTGTGTATGCAGCTTGAATTGTTGTACATCAATATTTTATCTTCAGACCTTTTTTTTGGCTTCTATTTTAACCTACCTGACCGTATAAAAGGGGGAGGGAGGGAGGGGGGGAGGGAGGGAGAAGGTACATGTTTAAATAGCAGTTTTGTTTTACTTCTTAAAACAGCTTGTCTAGCTGGATGAAGTGAAATTGGTAAATACATATGGGAAATGCAATTTTATGTCAATTGCCAGGAAACAATCAATGAAAATATATTTTACTGCATCAATATTTATGCATGTGACCACAGGTTCTATTGTAATAAAAGATATTTCTGACAAAACATGGAATATGAGTGTTTTGTAAAATTAATTCATTAACCAAAGTAAGCACATACAAATAGCCACAAGCTAATTCAGCTTTCCTCCTACGTAGCCAATCTCTGAGAGAGAGAGAGATATTTTAATAGTTTCATTTAGACTGTTTACTTTCTGTACAACCTCTCTTTTAAACCATCCAGGTTAGTGTTTGACATTGATTAAAGGGTTACATGTCTGAGACAGAAACTTTCCACCTTTTCTCCCTTCATCATCCTATTTGATATGCAATTCCAGATGCAGCTTTTATGGCTCCAGCTCTTCAAAGAACCTCAGTTCAAAGTCTGATTTTACAGGCAGAATTTTTGCCTCACAAATAGATGCATCATCAGTTTAGGGGCTCATTATTAACCACACACTCAATTCTTGGAAGTCTGGCTGGGTAATAAATGGCCTACATTTGCAAATTGGGCAGCTGCATGTCTAGGATGTAGTAACTGTGTTTGTCTTCAGCTGTCAGGGCAAGCTGGTACCTGCAGCAATGTTACACACTTGACCTTTCATGATTCCCTAGAAATATTATATTGCTTTATTAATTAAAGAAAAAAAAAAAAGAGGTGCTTGCCTGCAGTATGACTCTAGTATTTATTTTACAGTTTTTAGCTTTTCTGCAACAACAACAAGAAACTTAACATTCTGGTTTCATTGCCTTTTTTCATAATGCAACCTGACATTCTCACACCCTATGGCTGGAGGTGCTGCACGACCCACAGCCAAATCCCCAGCATTGAGTGACACTGCTGCAGCTACACTGACCAATCCGCTCATAACGAGGAAATATCTTTGATTGCACAATTCGGGAATACTCATTTCCTGAAAATCATCTCCTTCACAGTTGCAGTGCATCAGCTGCCTAATTAAGATTGGAATCTCTGTGTTTTATGTTTCAAATGAAGTAATAATAGTTTACAAAGATAAGATATTGAACGGAGCAAAGCCACAGCACGCGACTCCCTAGAGTGGAAGCTAAGCAAATGAACATCTCCTGGTAGGCTTCTCTGCATGTAGTAGCGGGAGAAAGTTGTTCTAGTCTGATATTTGCCTGGTTTCTTCCAGGAAACAAGCTTTCAGTTAAGCCGTAGTAGCTCAATTCCACAGCAACTGGTAATATTTGCACCTGGCATCTACGGAGTTCAAGTAAGTAGTTTTAAAAGACAAGCTACAATTTCTTTCAGAAATGGCATCTTTTTAAAGGTTTAAAAGTCAGAGGTGCCTAAATATTTTCTCAGGTACATAAAAGGTAATTTTGAGTATCTAGCTCCCATGCTAATCTATCCATGTATCTTCTGGTTTTGTGAATTCATGCCTTTGGCTTTCACAAACCATGCAAGGAAAGGGCCACTGCAAGGTGTTCCTTTAACAGAGACACTTCAGCCACATCCAAAGTCCTGCGAAGGAGATGAACATACTGAATGGGGAGGCAAGGAATGCAACCAGAGTCAGGGTGGACAGAAGCATCTGGGACTAATCCAGGACCAATTCAAGAAGCACTCAAGGGCAATGAAAGATGCTCGACAAGTTCCTCAGCAAGATGCAGAAATTGCTCAGTGAAAATCTGACGCAGTGTTAAGCTTTTATCACTTCGAGGTCTATGAATTTTCTAGGGCACAAAGAGCTATGTTTTTGCCTTGTGTGCCTTGAAATTTGCTTCTTTACTGGCTACCTTGCCAAAAATGCCTAGTTTCTTCCAGGAATTCTCTCTCTTTGGCCTTTGGTAACATCTCCTCTCCCTGTCTTGACACTTTGGTGAGGAGCTTTTACCAGAGTAATTAGGACTGAGGCTGTTGTGGTTTAACCCCAGCTGGCAACTAAGCACCACACAGCCGCTTACTCACTCCTACCCCACAGCGGGATGGAGGAAGAGAATTGGAAGGGTAAAAGTGAGAAAACTTGTGGCTTGAGATAAGAACAGTTTAATAATTGAAATATAATAATAATAATATTGTAATGAAAAGGAAAATAACAAAGAGAGAGAAATAAAACCCAAGAAAGACAAGTGATGCAAATTAAAACAACTGCTCAACACCAACCAACCGATTCCCAGCCAGTCCCTGAGCAGTGGCCTCCCAGCCAACCTTCCCCCTAGTTCATTGCTGAGCATGATGTCATATGGTATGGAACATCCCTTTGGTCAGTTGGGGTCAGCTGTCCTGGCTGTGTCTCCTCTGAACTTTTTGTGCACCCCCAGCCTACTCGCTGGCAGGGCGGTGTGAGGAGCAGAAAAGGCCTTGACTCTGTGTACGCACTGCTCAGCAATAACACAAACATCCCTGTGCTATCAACACTGTTTCCAGCACAAATCCAGAACATAGCCCCATAGTAGCTACTATGAAGAAAAATTAACTCCATCCCAGCCAAAACCAGCACAGAGGCTTATCCAGATCTTGCCTCCAAGGGCCTCTTGTCATCCTGCATTAACATTTCTGATCACCAGTGACAGTCGATACCACTGCAACACATGGCTGATAAAGACAAAAGATACTTTAAACCATCCATAAACCAGTCTGCAGGCAAAGCGTGCTAATGTGCCTTGTTTGAGCGTAGCTCGCATTTGAATAAACTAAAAAAGTTAGAAACCTGACAGAAGCTAAAAAGAGAAGTTTCCAAAAGGCAGCTGCCCCTGGAAGTCTGTGTCTGCTGCTGGGCAATACACAGGTAATGGGTATTTAAGGCTTCATGTGAGCCAGGTTAACATGTCAATTCCACCCTGGGGATTTTAACTCTGGGAGGAGAACCTTGATTCCACACCTGAGGGTGGTGCAGAGGTCAGAAAACATAGCACACAGCTAGCATGGAGGGGGAAGCAGCAGTATTAAATATACCATGTTATTTTATGAATTTCTTCAATTTTCCCTGACAAAAACGATATATTGACAGACGCAGACTATTTGACAGGACCCTGTATCTTCCCTGGGAACTGTGTGCATAAAAGGTGTTATTTCCAGACAGAAGTAAATCTCTGAGAGGCCAGTTATAGCATATATTGTGAAGCCCAGAGAGACATGTCAAACCACTGATTGATTGTTAAAGAGCACCTTATTTCCCTGTTTGCTGATGGCTATGTGTTTATTATGCAACGGGAGGCTCTGTACATGACAGCAACTACACAGCTATTTAGCCTGGATGTGTCTTCAAATTTTGGAGCCCTTTATAATGAAAACACAAAGGGAAGCTGTGGGGATTTTTTATACCTGTCGTGGTGGAGTGAACCCTTCCTGGCATCTCATTGTGCTTGGAGGAAAAACATAGTTTAGACTTTGCTTTAGTTTAGACTTTGCTTTAGTTGCATCTGCTAGATAAAAAAGAAACAGGAGTTACAACCTATTGTTTTTCCCATTAAATAAACTTGTTGTTAGCTTATTTGGTCAATTAGCTCATAAAGCACAGCTTTTTATAAAGCATAAATTTCTCATTTCTTTAGCTGGGAACAATAGATTTCTTTTCCTAAAAGGTAGCCTGAATTGGTTAAATAGGCCAGGGGGAAAGGTATCTTCCACCAAAGCATTGCAATGCGAAGAGGGGTTAATAAATGAGGAGATCATCCCACTCTCTTTAGATATTTTGTAAACAGGATGTATATAATCCATAAGCTATGTGGGGGGATCCATGCATCCTCGGCAGATGAAATCCTAAGGCCTGGACTGTACAAGTAGCCAACATGAATAATAAACGTTTACGGTAATACACCTTTTCAGTAGCATGTGAGAATATGAATCTTCTGTCATAAAACACAACATTGAAGTTCCACAATTTTTTAACCAGCCTGAAAATGCAGAATATAATAAAGTGTGTTTTCCATCTGTACAAAGGTCATCTGGAAGCTAGGCAGGCACAGTTTAGGTCTAAGTGACTTTAAAATGAGACAACTTATCAAGGTGCCCTTGGAGGCTGTGACAGTATATCAGCTATTTAGACATATGAAGTAAACAGAATCAACCATGTTTGGAATGAGGGCAGAATTTAAATGAAAATCAGATCAAAGCAAATGCTGAAAGGAAGAGAGAAATTAGCAGGTCAAAAGAAGTTGTTTTGTCAGTCTGCTTGACTGGCACTTACCGCTTTTTCTGTGTGTGCATGGTGCAAGGGAGCCAGCCTGCCCTGCCAGGCTCACCGGCTGCATGGAAAGAGGTTTGGTTCAAATCTGGGGACAGACTGTCCGGTTAGCCTTCTGTCAGGATCGTGGTGAAGGATGGCACCTCCAGCTGTATCCCAGGTCACGGAGTTGCTCTGGGAGGCTCCCAGCAGTGCAGCATCTCTGCCGAGGTTTAGCAGGACATGCTATTCAGTTCTGCGCTTGACCAGCAGCTCTTCGACAGGCAAAAGCAATCATATGTATAAGTCCATATTCCTTGCTATGTCATGACATGGAGGCTCCAGACTAGCATGGATGAGCACTGTGGTACTGGCTGTGGTGTTTTTCAGCAGAGGTGATGAGACAGCGTTCTGGTATATCCTCAGTATCTGGATGCAGTGATGACCCTACAGCACCAGCCGGAACTCTTCTTTTGAATCACCTAATCCCAGGAGCGAAGAGGCACAGGGATACGTGGAGCACAGCTCTTCAGGTGGATGCTTCCTCCTCCTTCCATGAGTGACACTCCAGCTTACTTCTACCCTAATTTCTGAGTCTGGTTTGTATTTTAACTTGGTTGGCCACTAACGAGTCAAAACATTCACTGTCCAGGTCAAACAAGTGGTGTCCCTCAAGGGACCATACTGGGACCAATACTATTTAATATCTTCAGCGACACAGACGGTGGCATTGAGTGCATCCTCAGCAAATTTGCAGATGGCACCAAGTTGAGTAGTGCAGTTGATTCACTAGAGGGAAGGGTTCACTAGAGGGAAGAGTTAATTTTCTTCATAGTAGTTGGTATGGGGCTACGTTTTGGATTTAGGATGAGAATAATGTTAATTACACATTGATGTTTTAGTTGTTGATGAGCAGTGCTTACACAGAGTCAAGGCCTTTTCTGCTCCTCACCCCACCCCACCAGCGAGGAGGCTGGGGGTGCACAAGAAGCTGGGAGGGGACACAGCCGGGACAGCTGACCCCAACTGACCAAAGAGATATTCCATACCATATGACATCATGCTCAGCATATAAACTGGGGGGAAAGCTGGCCAGGGGGCCACTGCTTGGGAACAGCCTGTGCATCAGTTGGTTGGTGTTGAGCAATTGTTTTTCATTTGCATCACTTGTCTTTCTTGGGTTTTATTTCTCTCTCTTTGTTATTTTCCTTTTCATTACAATTTACTATTATTATTAATTATTATAATAATATTTTATTATATTTCAATTATTAAACTGTTCTTATCTCAGCCCATGAGTTTTCTTACTTTTACACTTCTGATTCTCTCCCCCATCCCACTGGGCGTGGAGTGAGCAAGCGGCTGGGTGGTGCTTAGTTGCTGGGTGGGATTAAACCACGACAACAGGAAAGACATGGACCTGCTAGAGCACGTCCAGAGGAGGGCCACAAAAATTGTCAGGGGGCTGGAACACCTCTCCTATGAAGAAAGTCTGAGAGAATTGGGGTTGTTCAGCCTGGAGAAGAGAGAGACTTTTTACCAAGACCTGTAGTGGCAGGACAAGGGGCAATGGTTTTAAGCTGAAAGAGGGTAGATTTAGGTTGAATATAAGGAAGAAAATTTTTACAATGAGGGTGGTGAGACACTGGAACAGGTTTCCCTGGGAAGTTGTGGATGCCCCATCATTGGAAGTGTTCAAGGCCAGGTTGGATGAGGCTTTGAGCAACCTGGTCTAGTGGAAGATGTCCCTGTGCATGGCAGTGGTATTGGACTAGGTGATCTTTAAGGTCCCTTCCAACCCTAACCATTCTGTGTTTCTATGATTCTATGAAAACCAGATGTGTCTGATATGATCTCATTAGGTGCATAAACACTGCTTTGCTGGGAAGATGTTGGGATAGCAGACCTCAGAAAACCCAATGGTGATGCAGGCCACTAGACTCACTTCTCAAGTATCTTGTTTAGGGCTAGAAAATGCCGTGCTGATACCAATACTTTGGAGAGTGAGTGAGTCAGGATTCTTCAGGCAGTTCAGCTCCCTTCCTCTGTAGGGCAGAACATAGGCAGTGGGAGAGGAGATGGCATTACAGGAGTAAGACATGGGAGCTTAGGGGTAATAGGGACTCCAAAAGGATACCAGGATTTATCAGTAAATAAAAGACACTCCAGTGGAGCAGAGAAGGATAATGAGAACAGGCAAAGTAGGCTGGACTAGATGATTTTCTCATGTCCTTTCAGACCTGAATTATTCTATAATTTTATGAAAGAGAACTAGCATATGGAAAGAAAGGGGAGGGGAGTTGGGGGCAATCTGGGGGCACAAATCAATTAGGAAAAAAGAGGCAATAAAGGGCAATAAAAGAAAAAAATATGCAACATAGTGAGGTTTTTAACATTTACTTAATAGTAACATCTGACTACTAGATATATGCTCACACATGGAGAAATTGTTGCATTACATTTTTCATGTGCACACACTAATAAATAATTTCAGAGGCTGATCAAATTTTTTATTTTGCACCAATGGTTCTGGATAGCTACCCAACAGTGATCTGTGGTTATGCCTCTGCTTGTGTTTTCAACTTCAATCTATCAGAAAGGATTCACTTTGGAAAACCACTGTCTGGGAGAGGTGACAAAATTGGGACACCCTCAACACACAGACACAATGGAACGGAAATGGGAGGAATTCCCCCAGCGACCTTGCTGATAAAATTCAGAAAGGAGCTGAGCGGAGAGGAGGAAGGGGGCCAGTCTCTAGAAACTGTTACTCCAAATGGATTATAAAAACTCCTCATTTCAGGTAGTTCAGACAGTAACAAATCCAGCCAGCAAAAAGCCTTCAGGGAAATTGCCAAGTGGGGTTGCCTGAGATTAATGAAAACTACACAAATAGAGCAAATTGACAGAAGTAGGGGTACCAGTCTGCCCTTTCATAGGTCTCATAGTTATTAATATTGAGAATCTGACATTATAGTAGAAGCCTTTGATGTCCTAAGGTCTCTAAGGCCATGAACTACACTTCCTCCTCTTGTCCCCATCTCCATCCAAGTACAGATGTTAGACTAACAGAACAAAGTGAAATCTCCTGTCCCAAAGAGGCTTATAATCTAAACATTGAGAAAGATACCAACAGTGACTGGAAATATTGTGGACTCTATGACTAGCATAATAAAGCTAGATGAATATTTATCACGTACATTAGATCTACTTCTCTACACATTTTATATGCCTGTTCTTGCAGTGTTTACTCATCTAGCTATACATAAATGACCATCATTTTAGGATTTCCATCTCAATAAGCTCATGTGCATTGTTTGTCTGAGTCACCCTCCATATTCACACCATAAGCTTCACTCTGGTGTGGGATGGCAGAGCAGCATACGTAGAAACACCATGTCTGGGGGATAGTTGGGGGCTCAGGATGTTGTGGCAAATCCTCTATGCTGTAGCTCATCTCATCTGCTTGTTCAGGGGAAATCGAAGTCCCAGGCAGTGCTTTGGGTTCCTGGCAAGTGGGAGCAAGGACTGATGCTGCACAACCTCAGCTCAAGCATGCAGTGGAAGAGGTCATTACTCCTATCTCCTGACGAAGCCAGCACATGGGAATGGGTTCAACATGTCATGCAAGTCAGTGGTTTACAACTCCTGTGAAGTCCCACCCGTGCTTTGTTAGCACAGCCCCATACCACTTCAGATGCCATCTTGCACATCACTGATTGAACTCGTTAAAGAACAGAAAGCCAGATCTGAAAGGGGACATAAGCACTCAGTGGAGGACACAGTTTGAAATCCAAAATTGCAGTCCTCAAAACACAGAGGCAGCTGCCAGCCCCGAGATATCCAGCTCTGCAGTGCCTCAGCTCCTGGCAGCAGCAGTGCTTCAGGTGCCTCAGCTCTGCCTCCTGGCATGCTCACAGATGCCTCTGTGGTGACAGGACTGAGCAGCTTAGTACCCAACTAAGTCTCAGTATTCCTTCGCTACACAGCTCCTCATTATGAATTTTTAAACAACAACTTCCAAGTATTACTGCCACCATCTTTTCTATGTAATAACCCATTGATTAAAATGTTCAATCTTTTCTTCCGGGTGGGGTTCAAAGCCCCATCTCGTGTTGCCCTCAGGTGGAGCAAGCAATAGAACTGTTGCCTGCCTAGAATAAACTATTTCGGGACCAGGGTTTAGACTGAATTAGTCAAAAGATTATCTAATCTGGAAGCAAAAGCACTCGGAAAGTGTGCAAAGACTTGAATTGCTTTCCCTGCTTGACACATTCTTTAATGCATTTTAGTCCATTGTGCTGGTTTTGGCTGGGGTAGTTAATTTTTCTTCATAGTAGCTACTATGGGGCTATGTTCTGGATTTGTGCTGGGAACAGTGTTGATGATAGCACAGGGATGTTGTAGTTACTGCTGAGCAGTGCGTACACAGAGTCAAGGCCTTTTCTGCTCCTCACACTGCCTCACCAGCGAGTAGGCTGGGGGTGCACAAAAAGTTCAGAGGAGACACAGCCGGGACAGCTGACCCCAGCTGACCAAAGGGATGTTCCATACCATATGACATCACGCTCAGCAATGAACTAGAGGGAAGGTTGGCTGGGGGGGCTGCTGCTCAGGGACTGGCTGGGAATCGGTTGGTTGGTGTTGAGCAGTTGTTTTCATTTTCATCACTTGTCTTTCTTGGGTTTTATTTCTCTCTCTTTGTTATTTTCCTTTTCATTACAATTTATTATTATTATTATTACTACTATTATCATTATTATTATTATTTTATTTTATTTCAATTATTAAACTGTTCTTATCTCAAGCCACGAGTTTTCTCACTTTCACCCTTCCAATTCTCTTCCCCCATCCCATCAGGGATGGGAGTAAGCGAGCAGCTGTGTGGTCCTTAGTTGCCAGCTGGGGTTAAACCATGACATCCATGGGTTTTTTAATAGAAAGAAAAAGCAGAACTTGTATGTCTCCCATTTGTGGCTGAATGCAATAACCAACATGGTACAAAGCCACACGGCCACAGGTTTCCTTTTCCTTAATAAATCCTGAACTGCTTGACCGAGTGTGAATGAGCTTCATCACAGCGTTTATGAGCCTTACACCTCAGCTCACGAAGCCCGTGGCCTTGTGACTGGGGATTGTTGTGGAAGCACAGTTAAGAATCAAGCCTAAGATTTAGAGGTGCAAGTTCTATAAAATCTATAAAATATCCTCTGTGGTTTTTGTAACAGCTGTCTCTTCTCATTTTTGTATATTGCCTCTGTGTGCTTATGAATCACAGGTAAACTTTGTGCATAGAAATGAAATAGCTGCATTTGCATTTCTGTAAAGCCATGTTTGATTTAAGAGATACAAAAGCTATAAATATATCTGGATGCACATCAGTCTTCTGCTCTGATAACAATAAATGCATTTGTGATGTGATTTACCGCCTAATAAAGAAATTGAGGAGGAAAATAGAAAACGCAAATTAAAAAATGCAAACAGAGAGAAATTAATTGCAAAATGTCTTTTAAGTGTTAAGGAAGATATAAGAGATAATCTTACAATGGAGATTCATAAAAGGATACACTCATTAAGTAAAGAATTGCAAGTCAGAATAAATGCATATGTCAAACAGATGGGGCTGTTAGCAAGAACATGGTGGAGCAATGTGTAGAGATGATTAAAGAAAAAACACAGAAAGTAGGAAATAATATGATAAAATTATTTCAATTTAAACAGGAAAGAAAGACAACATTGCAAATTCACAAGGGAAACAAGAAGGTATTGTAGCTCTTGTTGTGACACATTGAGTAAAGATACATCATCAATGCCAGATTACTGCAGGAGTATGATATTTATAAGAAGGGAAATCAGGATTGCAAATGGCACCAAAAATCATAGAGATTTAGACCAGGTCTCAGATTTGTATATGCTTAATGTCCACAGAATAGTTACAATGAAGTACCTACAACAAAAAATTCAAGTAAAAATAGATTGAATTCTGGAACTATGGGAGCCCTGCAGTTCCCGCTGAGCTGTCAGTGGGTACGTTACTGTTATACAAGGGAGACACAGGAAATATAATGTCGACAACAATGCTTTTCAAGTATTCAAAGGTCATCAGGAAAACCATCCCCAGATAACGGCACATTGGTTTCAGAGTCACAAGATTCTTTTAAAAACAAAATAAAACCTTCTTTTCTGATTTCTGAACACTGAGGGCTTCATACAATTTTCCTCCCAGCTTTTCTCATCAAATAAGATCTGGAATAATCCTTTTTCTAAAAAAGACGATGAAAGACAAAATTCCCACAGACCCATGTGATTCCAGAAACTGGGAGCTTAACAAAGCTCAGTAGAAGGATTGCCACTAACTTGTGTTAATTAGCAGCTTTGAGTGACTGTCCAAATTCAACTGTCATTTCTGAAAACATTGGTTTTAGTACAAGATACAGTCCAATATATATAGTGTATTTATAGAAATACTACTATACATACATATAGTATGTATAATTTATGTACAGTATTGTCTATACAGCTTACTTAGTACAACATATAGCAGATGTTAGAGATATGTGTGCAACTGTAGATGTAGGGCTGCTAAATTTCCAAAGGGAAAGAAAGTTCCTGCCAGAAAGCCTGTTCTTGTGTGGGCTCCTCTCCATGGGCCAAGGTTCCTGCCAGGAGCCAGCTCCGGCTTGGACTTTCCACAGGCTGCAGCTTCCTTCAGGGCACATCCACCTGATGCAGCAAGGGGTCCTCCACAGGCTGCAGGGTGGATATCTGCTCCACCATGGTCCTCCACGGGCTGCAGGGGGACAACCTGCGTCACCATGGTCTGCAGAGGAATCTCTGCTCCAGTGCCTGGAGCACCGCCTCTCCCTCCTTCTCCACTGACCTGGGTGTTGGCAGGGTTGTCTCTCTCACATTTTCTCACTCCTCTCTCACAGCTGCTGTGCAGCGTTTTTTACTTTTCCTTAAACATGTTATCACAGAGGCACCACCAGTATCACTGATGGGCTCAGCTTTGGCCAGTGATGGGTCCGTCTTGGAGCTGGCTGGAACTGGCTCTGTACGACATGGGCGCAGCTTCTGGTGTCTTCTTACAGAAGGCAGCACTGCAGCCCCCCCAGCACCAAAACCTTGCCACATAAACCTGATACAGTCCCAAATCAACTTATCCTCCTATTCACCTTTCCTTCCATCACACAGTTTCCTCATTCCTCCTGTGTTTCCTCTTCCTTCAGTGCTGCCCTTACTACAGCCCAATGCCCCAGTGCCCTGTGCTGCTCTGACCATTCCTACAGCGACCACCAGTACTGTGGACCTGGCCCCCAACTCTGCACTCTTGCAGCAGGCCACTACTTGCTGTTTTTTGACTGACTACAAATGACAGCCAAGCTTTACCCTTCCCTAATTCCTCCTAGTAGGACAATTCTTGTGGTAGGTTTGAAAATCGTAGTAAGAGCTTGCGCTTACTAAACACAACGAGACAGACCTCTAAAGGCAGAAAACTAGGACAGATCCAGGAAATGAAAAGCAGATATATGGTGGATCAATGG
Organism: Gymnogyps californianus; assembly: GCF_018139145.2. NCBI lineage: Eukaryota > Metazoa > Chordata > Aves > Accipitriformes > Cathartidae > Gymnogyps > Gymnogyps californianus. The sequence continues at coordinate 8,944,652 of NC_059471.1, read as the reverse complement.
AAGGTAGTGTTTTATATTATAGCTCACTGATTAAAGTACCTTCACAAAATGTGTGGAAGAACAGTTCATTGTAGTCTCTCGGGCTTTATCAATCTCAGCATGCTACAGAAAGGGTAATGTACAGTTTCTTTCCTATTTTTTGGTGACTGTTATACAAAAGCAATACCCCTAATAGGGTGAAGATCAAAGAAAACCATCCTCCTAGATTAAGTCCCAAGTGTATCTTTCTTCTCTTGGTAAGGAAGATAGAAATACCAAGAGGAAAGATTCAGCAGCTGAGGCACTGAAGCGTACCCGTCATTGAGCACATGGACTAATTCCCTAGGAGATCTCCAGTATTTAAATCTCCATCTCCCTGGGGCCACACTTCAACCCAGCAGCTGAATCCCTTTTTCTCACCTTTTCTTGTGCCTGTTTTTGCCATGCCATATAAGGCCCAGTGAATGACTGGCCTCGCAGAAATCTTCACTAAAACCAGAGGTGGTCTGGCAGCCACAGATATCATTGCAATCAATTAAGTCATTAGGCTGTCTAAGATTGCAGTCATTAATAAGAAATCTTTTGCTTGTAACAATGACAACAAAAATAAGCTTTTCTCAGATCATTCTGCCAGCTTTTCTCAGATCTTTTCCCTAACACAGCAAGAATCTCAGGACAGCAAGACTGCATGAGAGCCAGGGAAGACTTTATGTGTACTCAGAGATCAGACAAATTAGTGGAAGTGGAATCTACTGAAGAACCACAGGCAGCTTGAGACATTCTTGAGCTAAGAAAAGCTGGTAGCTGAGACAATATCAAGGACTTGCACTCTTCTTACTCTCCCCTTGTTGCTTTTGATGATTAGTGGAAATAGGGCACTGGACCCTTGGTCTGACTCAGGATGAATCTTTTTATGTATCGTGGTTTAACCCCAGTCAGCAGCCAAGCACCACGCAGCTGCTCCCTCACTCCCTGTCCCGCTCCCCCCCCGCCGGCCCAGCTCCCAGTGGGATGGGGAGGAGTATCAGGAAACAAGGCAGAACTCATGGGTTGAAATAAGAACAGTTTAATAACTAAAGTAAAATATAATATTAACAATAAAAATAATGAAATATAATAATGTCCTGGTTTCGGCTGGGACAGAATTAATTTTCTTCTTAGTAGCTGCTACAGTGCTGTGTTTTGGATTTGGTGTGAGAATGATGTTGATACCACTCCGATGTTTCAGTTGTTGCTAAGTAGCGCTTATCTTCAGCCAAGGACTTTCCAGTTTCCCGTGCTCTGCCAGTAAGCAGGTGTGCAAGAAGCTGGGAGGCAGCAGAGCCGGGGCAGCTGACTTGAACTAGCCAAAGGGGTATTCCATACCATGGAACGTCATGCCCAGTATATAAACAGGGGGGAGTTGGCCGAGCGGCGCGGATCGCGGCTCGGGAACTAACTGGGCATCGGTCAACGAGTGGTGAGCAATTGCATTGTGCACCACTTGCTTTGTATAGTTTAATTCTTTTAGTATTGCTATTGTCATATTATTATTATTATCATTATCATTGTTTTTCATTCCTTTCTGTCCTGTTAAACTGTCTTTATCTCAACTCACGAGTTTTTTTTTCCTGATTCTCTCCCCTATCCCAGGGGTGGGGGGGCAGTGAGCGAGCGGCTGCGTGGTGCTTAGCTGCTGGCTGGGGTTAAACCACGACAAATAATAATAATAATAGTAATGAAAAGGAATATAACAACAAAAAAAGGAAGGAGGGGGGAGGAAAAAAAACCACAGTGATGCACAATGCAATTGCTCACCACCTGCTGACAGATGCCAGAGCCACGATCCGTGCCTCCTGGCCAACTCCTCCCTGTTTATATACTGGGCATGACGTTCTATGGTATGGAATACCCCTCTGGCTAGTTCGGGTCAGCTGCCCCGGCTCTGCTCCCTCCCGGCTTCTTGCACACCTGCTTGCTGGCAGAGCATGGGAAACTGAAAAGGCCTTGGCTGAAGATAAACGCTACTTAGCAACAACTAAAACATCAGAGTGTTATCAACATCATTCTCACACTAAATCCAAACCACAGCGCTGTACCAGCTACTAAGAAGAGAGTTAACTCTGTCCCAGCCGAAACCAGGACATTATGTCATGCAGTAAGTGGAATGAAGTCAGCTGAAACCTTTTTGGGGGACTACAAGCCTTCATCCAATAGGAAGCCAGGGTAATTGGGCAACAATTTTTTGGCCTGTGTTCTGCAAGAATCATACTGTGTGTGTATTGGGTTTGCGTGGCAAGGTTTTGGTAGCGGGGGGGCTACAGGCGTGGCTTCTGTGAGAAGCTGCTAGAAGCTTCCCCTATGTCCGATAAAGTCAATATCAGCTGGCTCCAAGATGGACCCACTGCTGGCCAAGGCCGAGCCAATCAGCAAGAGTGGTAGCGCCTCTGGGATAACATATTTAAGAAAGGGAAAAGAAGTTACAGGGGAGTAGCAGTTGCAGCAAGAGAGAGGAGTGAGAAGATGTGAGAGGAACAACTCTGCAGACACCAAGGTCAGTGGAGAAGGAGGGGCAGGAGGTGCTCCAGGCGCTGGAGCAGAGATTCCCCTGCAGCCCATGGTGAAGACCATGGTGAGGCAGGCTGTCCCCCTGCAGCCCATGGAGGTCCACAGTGGAGCAGATATCCACCTGCAGCCCGTGGAGGATGCCACGCCGGAGCACGTGGATGCGCCTGAAGGAGGCTGTGACCCTGTGGAGAGCCCGCGCTGGAGCAGTCTCCTGGCAGGACCTGTGGACCCATGGAGAGAGGAGCCCACGCTGGAGCAGGTTTGCTAGCAGGACTTGTGACCCCATGGGGGACCCACGCTGGAGCAGTCTGTTCCTGAAGGACTGCACCCCGTGGAAGGGACCCATGCTGGAGCAGTTCATGAAGAACTGTAGCCTGTGGGAAGGACTCACATTGGAGAAGTTCATGGAGGACTGTCTCCTGTGGGAGGGACCCCACGCTGGAGCAGGGGAAGAGTGTGAGGAGTCCTCCCCCCGAAGAGGAAGGAGTGGCAGAGACAACATGTGATGAACTGACCAAAATCGCCATTCCCCATCCCCCTGCGCCGCTCGAGGCAGGAGGAGGTAGAAAACTCGGGAGTAAGGTTAAGCCCGGGAAGAAGGGAGGGGTGGGGGGAAGGTGTTTTTAAGATTTGGTTTTATTTCTCATTATCCTGCTCTGATTTGACTAGTAATAAATTAAATCAAATTTTCCCCAAGTCGAGTCTGTTTTGCCCATGACGGTAATTGGTGAATGATCTCCCTGTCCTTATCTCGACCCACGAGCCTTTTGTTTTATTTTCTCTCCCCTGTCCAGCTGAGGAGGGGAGTGATAGAGCGGCTTTGGTGGGCACCTGGTGTCCAGCCAGGGTCAACCCACCACAGTGTGTTAGGAAAATTGTTCTTCAGTCATCACTTGGAGCCAAGCAATTTGACATCCTGAGTATTTATATTTTAATTCTTAGCATCATGTAAAATGTCCCTTTGCATAACAAGTTGTGGTGAGTTAACCTTGGCTGGCTGCCAGGTGCCCACCAAGCTGCTCTATCACTCCCCCTCCTCAACAGGACAGGGGGAGAAAGTACGACGGAAAAACTCGTTGCTCAAGATAAGGACAGGGAGATCACCCAGCAGTTACCATCACAGGCAAAACAGACTTGACTTGGGGAAATTAATTTCATTTATTGCCGATTAATAACAGAGTAAGACAGAGAGAAATAAGAACAAATCTTAAAACACCTTCCCCCCACCCCTCCCTTCTTCCCAGGCTCAACTTCACTTCAAACTCTTCTACCTCCTCCCCTCAAGTAGCGCAGGGGGACAGGGAATGGGGGTTGCAGTCAGTTCATAACGCTTCATGTCTGTTACTCCCCCCTCCTCACTTTCTTCCCCTGCTGTAGCAGGATCCCACCCAGTCCTTCATGAACTTCTCCAATGTGAGTCCTTCCCATGGGCTGCAGTTCTTCATGAACTGCTCCAGCGTGGGTCCTTTCCAGAAGGTGCAGTCCTTCAGGAACAGACTGCTTCAGTGTGGTTTCCCCTGGGGCCACAGGTCCTGCCAGAAAACCTGTTCCTGCATGGGCTTCTCTCCATGGGCCAAGGTTCCTGCCAGGAGCCTGCTCTAGCGCAGGCTCTCCATGGGATCATAACTTCCTTCAGGGCACATCCACCTGTGTGTGATCCTCCATGGGCTGCAGGGGGACAGCCTGCCTCACCATGGTCTTCCCCACGGGCTGCAGGGGAATCTCTGCTCTGGCACCTGGAGCGCATCCTCCCCCTCCTTCTTCACTGACCTTGCTGTCTGCAGGGTTGCCTCTCTCACATTTTCTCAGTCCTCTCTCTCACAGCTCCTATGCGATGTGTTTTACCATTTCTTAAATAAGTTATTGCAGAGGTGCCAACAGTGTTGCTGATGGGCTCAGATTTGGCCAGCGGCAGGTCCGTCTTGGAGCCGGCTGGAATTGGCTCTGTCCAACATGGGGACAGCTCCTGGCATCTTCTCACAGAAGCCACCCCTTGCAGCCCTGTGCTACCAAAACCTTGCCACATAAACCCAATAAACCTGTCTCTGACATGAAAAATGACTCAGTTTATGTTTTCTTTTTCTTTTACAGTCAGCAGTTGGACTTATCTCAGCCAACTACTGTTTCCTAAGATGTCAACATCTAATCTCAGCTAGTTTCCTTTGCTCCCTTTAGACTCTGGAGAGCAAAAAAGATGTCCCAAGAGAAGATCTCACTTGTTTAGGTATCTGTCTTAGGGAGTCATGAACAGTCTTTGGATATGGTTTGACACTGGCTGTGGCAGAAGCACACATGACCAGCATAATTAGTTGGCTGACCTGTAGACAAAAATTTGGGTGAGATGCATTATCACATGTTCTAGTAAACCTGCCTACAACAAATAAACCTGAAACCTAGAAAAGTTTAATTGTGAAATGTTTTAAAATGTAAGGAATACAACATAAATGTGGAAAAGTACATAACATACAAAAATCCTTTGCCTTCTAGTAATCTTAGGTTAACAGTAATTCCTGTAAGGGCATTTTAATTTTTTTTTTCTTTTTTTTAGTATTTTGAGAATGTCTCTTGTTTTTCCCCAGGAACTACAGATTTTCTATGAGGCAGATGAGTTCAAATTTCTATTTTCTTGTCCATTTGTTCCTAGTTTTCTTTGGTATTTGAAATAGTTTGTCTTGCCTGCATCTTCTTTGATGCTCTTTTACAAGACAAAGTGAGACTTCAGTTTACTGGTGCTTGTTTTTTAATAGTCAGTTGGCTCTTTCTTGTTTATATCTTACCTTCCTATTTTTTATCTTTTGTCAAAGTCAGTAATAGATGATGAAGATGAATTCTTCCTTTCCAACTGAGATTTTAGCCAATTTTAGCCAATATTCATGCTGCAGCAAATATTCCCCTCCAGGTCATTTGGTAGAAAGTGTAGTATCCCTTCTAAATGCCTATAAGCATATTAATCTTGTCATAACTCATTTACGAGGTTTTAGCTAGTCAATCTATAATAAGAATACATTCTATCGGCCCCAAAATTGATGTAAGTTTTGCATTTGTTGCATTCTGTTTTTCCCCCTCTTTGTCTCAATGGTTGTCCCCCTTGTGGGGGGACAAACTGTATAGTTTTGACAGTTTGTGGTTGACCCCATGACACTGATCTAATTGATGACCACTTGAATTATGATGACAAAGCAGCTGTATTAATCATGTAACACATCTGACTTCTTTTACCACATTAGCCCTCTGGGAAATCTTTTAGCAAATTATATCCACATGTTAAGCTCCTTTGAACAATCAGTTCAGCTAAAGCCTTAGCCACCAAAATCCATTTCTTTTCTTTAGAAATCAGTCTCCTAATTTCTAGCGACTTAGCCTTTTTTCCACCAGGTTGAAACCAAATTATATGCATATTTCATGCCCAAAGAACATTCATTTTAGTACAGACAAATGGAACGAACACAGTAGCTGTCAAATTATGTGAATTGTAAATTTTCCTATTCTGAAGTATATAACAACGGCCTGCAAGCCTGAAGAGCTTCATTCTTCTTCCTTTTTCCTATGTGCTGAAAATGACCTGGAATATTTATCAAGATTAATAAAATGTGCTCAGTTTTCACCTCACCCTGGAAAATCTTTTTGCCTCATCACATTCTGTGCAGTAGAAACAAGAAAGAAAAATCTTCAGTGTGGACATGTGAGGCAATTCAGACTTTTTTTGGTTGGACTTCTTTGTTAATAGTACATTCCATAAAGAATACTAACATTTTCCTTTCTTAGTCTTGTGACAATTCATATGCAGTGATGCCACGGTTTAGTGTAATGACTGCTTATTTGTGTGGGTGGATTGCCTTTCAGATGCATAGGTCTGCAATGCAGCTGCCTGATTTATGTGGCCTTCCAGGATAAGAGCATATGGAAATCCCAGTTGTGAGGCACCCTTTCCCATAGGAACAACAAAAAATCTCAGCACCATTTAACCTCATAATTAATTCAGAAGTCATATGCTGTCCTTGCACTACATGAATAAATATCAGCTCAGGTGCATGAGTTACACTCGGAGTAGACATGTGATGTTCCTTATGCTTCATGCACCTGATATTGATAGAAATGTAGTCAAGTTAGCACAATACTGAACCTCACTGCGTTCATCCTGCATACTGAACCTCACTGCGTTCATCCTGCATTTCAACACCGCTTCTTAGGTCAGATTTAGCATCTTCCTGCTTTGTGGCTTCTCCAGTGCTCAGAGTTCTGCCTGCCAAGAAGCCCTAGAAATAGGCTCATTAAGGGGAGATTTGGAAAGAACTGGGTTATAACTAGTGAAAATCACCCTTCTACCGTCACACTCCACCAGTCGGATGTTAAGTGAATTAGAAAGAAATGGCAAAAGTACTGATTTCTTTAGGGTAATTTTAAGAATTTCTCTGCAACAGGGCTTCAAAGCTCACAAATCTGCTAATCTTTCAGAGGCCCAAGAGTTGCTCTTGCTCAAACACAACAGTATTATTCAGTAAGTGGACCAACAGCCTGCTGTGGTGGGGTAAAATCTCTCTTATTATTCAACTATACACAATGGAGATGATAGCCCTAAAAGGTGTTAATCAAAAGTTACAGGTCTTGTCTCAACGGACTTGTGGTATAATTACTGACTACACTTGAAGTATGAGGCCACACAAGTGCGACAGCAGTAAGCTTACACATCTACTTTATTGTTGGGTCTTATTTCAATTATAAGTGTCTTTAAGATAAACAATTCTTCTTGCTTGGTGTATTGCAGGTCTCATAACAGAGCTACTCTTACAGAGGCATTTGAAAGAAAAGGAATAATTCAATATTTTAGATAAAATATTTTTTGAGCTTTCTTAGTGGGAAAAAATATTTTTGCAGGTATTGTGGATGATTCTCCAAAATCATTTGGTTTTATGATGATTTCCTACAAAAATCCTAAGAATGGTATTAAAATGTTAGTTCAGTGTATTTTCTGAAAATAAAATATTTTCTGAAAATAAAATATCTTGTATGCATGTATGTTGTGTGCAGTGAATCAGAAGATTATGAAATGCTTTTCTGGAAATACTTGTGCACCTAGGTAAGTGAACAATCTAACCTACTGTTGTAAAATGTAGTGGTTTTCTCAGTAAGATCAAAGGCATGGTGGTAGAAAAACATCTTGATACAAAGCATACACAAAGAAATGCTGACACTGTAAATGACCTACCAAGCTACACTAAAATGCTGATTTTAACTCCCACTGTGCCTTAGCAGCAAAAAACATTGTGGGATTTTTTTAAAGATGTTCTCATGACATTCATCACATTGATTACTTCATAAGGTTTTCCTTTCTGCCCTCATTAAACTGGAAAGGGTGCTGCTGCCTCATTGTCTGCCTCTGGGGCTTGATCCACCCACACACAGCTTACTCTGTCCGGCTCCCACCAGGTCACGAAGAGCAGATGACTGAGTTGAAAGAGAAATCTCTTTATATGACAGAATAACGTGCACTTATCTGTTTAGGGTGAGGTCTTAAAGGAATCTCTTTCCAGTTTCCCACCCTTTACTCCTTGGAAGGGATATTTTGGCATCCAAGAGCTATTTTTCTAGGACACACAGTGGCGTTGAGCTCAGCTCACTCCTGCATTCACCACAGGTTTTAACCAGTGAAATGTTTTCATTTTCACAATGAACTGAATATACTTTTATCCTGTACTGCATTGCCTCTTAGCTGCAAGGGGAAGGTATGGAAGAAGTACAATTGCTTTGAGATCTATCTGGGTTCTGACACTGCCCCAAGAGCCTTCCTGTGGGCATATTACATTTGAATTTTGGGGGACAATAAACCTTCAGGAAAGAAACAAAGGTTGGAGACAAGCTTCCTGAGGAAAAGGATAGCTGCCTAGGTCAGCAGATACTCCTAATGATACAGTCATTACTGCCTGAAGAGGCAACAGAGACTTGGCAAGGGGCCAAGGAGGTGAGGATCCAACCTCACTTTAACCCAGAAAAGCTGGATCTGCCAGTAGATTTTGCCTCTTCCTCCCTCCAAAAAATGTCATCCATGAATTCACAGGTCTTGCGGTATTTCTAATAAAAAAAAGAAATAACAAGTCATTACAGAGACAAGCATTATGAAAAGGACTAGCTCAGCGTATTACTAGCATTCTTCATGTACGCTCCATTTGCATCTTGTTTGGCAGAACAGTTTCACAGTGAACAGCCCTAGGACCTTTAACTTGGTCAGCCCTGAATTGGTCAGGCAGTTGGACTAGATGATCATTGCAGGTCCCTTCCAACTGAAATAGTCTATTCTTTCAGGTTGAACCGCAATCAAAGATGAGAAGTCAGACACAAAGGACACCACTGGGAACTTTTCTCTCTCTAACCATGCACCACTTTTATTCTAGCACACTCTCTGGGTGATTGCTCCATTATGTTGAATGCCAACACAGAGCTTCACATCAGGCCCTTTGAAAAGCCCAAGTGGCTATACAGAAATTATGAGTTGTGCTTTTTAGCAGGACATGATGATAACAGGAATATTTTTGTTTATGTACAAATTCCTGCTATCTTAAAAACAAGAAAAATCAAATCAGCTAGGCAGTTCCCTACCTCTGAACTTTTTCTTAGAGTCTCTTTTCTTGTGCTTCTGTGGCTGTGGTTGATGTGGCTGTGCAGCCCCCCTACACCTTCTCCCTTCTATCTACACAGAGCAAGAATAACCCATAGCATCTCCTCCAAAATTATTAAAATTCCTCAGTGAACTTGCATTGCTTTCTGATTTGAGTGGAGATACGTGTCCATATTTAAGATTTCTCAATATTTCAGGGACTTTCCTCCACAAGGGAGCTCAAAGATTTCTCACAGCACTCAAGTGAAAGGCAGTAGCTACATGCAGTTGTTTGAGCAATGTTTAAAACAATGGACAAAATTCTCAATCTGCATCTGAAGATAACGAGTTGGGTGAAGAAATGCAGGAGAATATGTCTTGTATATTATTCCTACAGCACACATGAACATACATCCCCTCTCTTCCTCCTATATGAAGGGAATGAAGAAGCATAGTCAGCAAAAGTATTGCAGACTACTTTCTGAAGTAACAACTGGTAAAAACACCTTGAAACTCATTAAACAACCCTTCTGCTGCCAAGGGATCATCAGAGAAAATTTTTCCATGGTGCAGAATTTACTTGTCATAATGGATACTACCTTCAGGAAAATCTTTGTAGAGGGCATTAATTTCAGCTCCAGAAGGCATTCTTGCTATTGTAGTGAGAGTATTGTATAGTAAATATGATATTGTACTACTAACCATGAATCCAATGTGCTGTTGAACAGTCTGGGGGATAAAGTACAAAATCTTCAAACTGCAGGAGATCCATCTCAATTATTCTATAAATGAGATTATTGGCTTCCTTGACTGATAAAATATGTTTTTCTTTCCACAATTCTTACAGCTATAAAACTCTGTGAGATTTATAAGAGGAACAATAATATAGATATGAGCTCTGCCAGATGCTACTAGTTGTGAAAAGCATAAAATGACACTGAACGACACCAAACATCTAAAGATCAAGCCATTTGCATACAAGTATCTAAATATAGATTTACGTCATGCTTCAGAAACAAAACTGGGTTGCCTTAAGTGACTATCGTTTGATTAATTGCAGTGTTCTCCATTTTAGTCTGTCTTTTTAAAGATGTTTCTCTGTATATATTTTGTGTAGGTATCATTCATGCCGGTAAATAAATCATTGGAACAAAAATAAACAGAGGAAAAAGATAAATGATATCATGCCATGAAAATGACTGTCAAGGATACTCCTGAGCAAATGGATTTGTCATGGGTGTTGTCTTCTACTAATAGATTAACATTCTATTATTGTCATAAACATAATTCTTAATAATATCAATAACAACACCTTCTTCATAGAATGTATAGACACAGTTATGAGCCAGTTATACCACAGCATAAAAAGCAATGTCCACCTGAAAACAATAGACAGCAAACGAAGATGTAAGCAGGCTAATATAAGGTAATCATGTACTAGGGGATTGGACTGGAAATTTTGGTTCACCCATTCTCATTCTATCATATCACTCATGAATGTGAAACGTGCGGCAATCAAGCAAGCCACACGAGTAAAATCTCCCTGGAATAGAGGGCAGTGGCTGGGTTTTCAATATGGCGAGGCCTGGCAAATTGACTATATTGGACCACTGCCACGAACACACCAAGACAAGTACTACATATTCACCACAGTGGAAGCAACTGCTGGTTGACTAGAAACGTACCCTGTAAACCATGCCACTGCCCAAAACACCGTCTTAGGCCTTGAAAGGCAAATTTTGTGGCGACATGGTACTCCAGAAAGAATTGAATCAGAAAATGGGACTCATTTCCGGAATAACCTCATAAACTCCTGGGCAAAGAAACACGGCATTGAGTGGGTGTATCACATCCCCTATCACCCACAAGCCTCTGGAAAGATTGAGAGATATAACGGACTGTTAAAGACTATGTAGAGAGCGTTGGGCAATGGGGCATGGAAACACTGGGATACAAATTTAGCAGAAGACATTTGGCTGGTTAACACCAGAGGATCTGCTAACCGTCCTGGTCCTGCCCAAACAAAACCCTTACATACTGTGGGAGGAGAAAAGGTCTCCATAGTGCACATGGGGAAGTGGCCGGGGAAGGCGATGTGGATTGCTCCTCCCATGGGAAAAGGCAAAACCGTTCGTGGGATTGGCTTCACTCAAGGACCTGGGTGTACTTGGTGGATAATGCGGAAGGATGGGGAGACCCAGTGTGTGCCTCAAGGAGATTTGACCTTGGGGGAAAAATAGTCCGTGATGTGAGTTGTATGTTGTAGGAAGTAATGTAGCAGGAATGACCTGAACCAACGAAAAGTGAGTTTCGCAAGGAACGAGACGAGTGCAATGATGACCCAAACCAAGTTGGTGTTGATGCCCAGCAATCAAACATACTGCTTATCCTGTCCTGAACACCCATCTTGACAGATGGGGCCCAAGTCATAGCCTGTTCTTATGAATATCTGGAGGAGTGGAAGAAGCTCATGGAATGGGAGAGTAATATCTGTCTGTTAAAGGACAGGGGATAGTAGTTAATGAGAATGTATATATCTGTATGTTGGGTATAAAGATAGTTTAAGTATGTAGTTTAAGTCGTAAGTGTTGGTAAGAAGGGATTTCAGTAATGAGAATTAAATACAATGGGATGGTTAGAAGATACATATATCTGTGTATTAAATTATGTGGGACCTGAGCATAAGGCAAAATGGTATGGAATAAGGGGTGGACATTGTATCGGGTCTGGCCGAGATAGAGTTAATTTTCCCCATAGCAGCCCTCATAGTGCTGTGCTCTGTATTGGTAGCTAGAAAGGTGTTGATAACACACCAGTGTTTTGGCTACTGCTGAGCAGTGCTCCCACAGCATCAAGGCTGTCTCTCCAACATTCCCCCCTCACCAGGAGGCTGGGGGTGGGCAAGATCTTGGGAGGGGACAGATCCAGGACAGCTGACCCAAACTGACTAAAGGGATATTCCATACCATATGACATCTGCTCAGCAACAAAAGCTAAGAGAAAGGAGGAGGAAGGCGGGGCATTTGTTATTATGACATTTGTCTTCCGGAGCAACCACTACACGTACTGAAGCCCTACTTCCTGGGAAGTGGCTGGACATCGCCTGCTGATGGGAAGTAGAGAATAAATCTTTTGTTTTCCTTTGCTTCTGCGCGCGGCCTTTGCTTTTGCTTTATTAAACTGCCTTTATTTTGTCCCATGAGTTTTTCCATCTTATTTTCTCCCTGCCCTTTCCTGCTGAGGAGGGGAGTGATAAAGCAGCTTGGTGGGCACCTGGTGTCCAGCCAAGGTCAACCCACCACACTTATGTCACATATTGTCATATTAGGTCATAGTGTCCAAACATCATGCATGAATGCATGCATGAATGCATCTGGAAGACAGTCTAAAGTCTTTTGGGAGTGTTTACTATGGTTTCATACCAAGCCTAGCACAAAAGATGGCTGTTCTATGACTAATGCTTCTTTAAGCTGCTACAAAACAGATTTTATAGAATCACGAAAATAGCTACAGCTCCTTTTTATTTCATCTTTTGTGTTACTACTACAAAACACCATTGCAGGCCCACAGTGAAACTCATTTCTAATTTGTGCTTAACACTGAAATCTGTAAAATCTAAAGAACATTCCAATAATGCATTCCACCAACTTAAAAATGTATACCTAGCTATATGATTTTATCAAAATAAGCTGATCACCTCATAATGTTCCTGTTAAAATGCATTTCTGGTTCATGATATAAAGTAACCTGTAAATGATTACATTTTTCTCACAAAAATGTCACTAGGTGAAAAAAAACCCAAAGACAAACCTCTCTAAAAGCTTCAATGGGAAATGTTATAATTGACTCGAAGTTCAAAAAAATGGTAATTTGATAAAAATTGGAGAGGAAAGAGGAGATAATTTACATCAGTATTGCTGCCAAAGAACCACCATTTCTTGATTGGACCTGTCCAAAAGAAAACAGGACTCAATATGGAAGGAAAGGCTGTTCATATCCAGCCTTTCTCTTGCTCCTAACCATGATGATTTCCATTCAAAATCAACCAAATCCTCCACTCCCCGTCAGAGGAAGATGCGTGTCTAGTCTTCTTTCACAGTGTGGCTCCATTTGCCTAATCACGCGTCACTTCATGGAAAAACAAATAATCAGTAGTTCTGCACTGTAATCTCTTCATGACAGCTCCTTCTGGAAGGAACTGGAGCTTTCCACTGTGACAGACTAGAAAACCCTCCTCAGTATCCAGCACTGAATTTTCCTAAATTTCTTAAATTTAACTTTTCCTAAATTATAAACCCAGATGTCACATATGAAAAGCATAAAATGCCCTGCTCCCCTTATAAATATTAAACATGACTCAACAGACACACTGGAAGATGAAGGACTTGCACCCTGTGTGCTGTCTTTCGCTTGGTCATCTCTCTGTATATTTACTGTTATCAGGTTTGTTAAACACAAGATTAGATGCTTTGGCCAATGTTAATAGATGAAGGTGTGCTGCTGTCTTCCCTTTAGCATCTTTTTGCTTTCCTTAGCTTAGGTTAGAAAACTAAAAGAGTCTAGAGTGCAAGAAATCACTCCAACCTACAAAGATTTAGACCATTAGTAATGCTGGAATTAAAAGATTAAAACACTTGTTTCAAGTGCTAAATAGTCATGTTCTCTTATTAATTTCACACTCTGCTAAGCATTATACCGTACTTTGCAATGCATGGATTCATCCCGCACATCCTGCAGAGAAAAGTGCTTTGGGCTTGTGTTTAAATTTGAGTGCTCTCCTAAATCAAGATTCCAGGCTTTATACTATCTGACATTCATTTCCTCCTCTCATTCCCTCCAAACCCAGTTCTCAGTGCCTTTAAATGTGTTTGCTTTGAACGCCACACCCAAAACTCAGTGATTTTATGAACACTCAGAGCAGATGCTTAATCTGGAGACACCTCAGACGTTATATGCCCAAATGCTTCATTGAATCAGGTCTACTGGGCCAGAGCTAAGTTCATCTTGAAAGGTGCTCTGTGCTCACAGTTCCTGCTGAGGCATTTCTATCTGTGTTCCTGCACAGGCATTTGTAACATCTGGCTGAGTTTGCCTGTACTGCATAGCTGGATGTGTGACAGACTCTCAGAACCAGACATTTATCATTCCTGCATTACTGTACTGTGTTTTTGCTATACTGTGGGAAAGAGTCTTACTTATCACATTAAAAATGCAAGAAACAATTAAAGAATCCCACTTTTAATGAGATGGTACTTCTCCCATCAATTTTAAGCAATGAATATTGCAAATTCCTTTTCAAGCATGTTAGATTAGTATTCACCACTCTGTTGTCAAGGACAGAAGCTCCCGCTGTAATGTGCTGAGCTCCTGACACTCGCAGGATCTGTGCCGAGCCTGAATGTTGGGTGGCTGTCACATCTAATTAGTCTCAATCCCACCCAGGGATCCCACCTCTAAGTCACAGTCCTTGGCCAGACAGACTGAAGTGCTATTCTAGGTAGAATACATGGGGCATGTTCATTGAATATACTGAATATAGGATGTGCCAATTTACAAAGCAAAAAAAAGCTAGAAAAATTTCTATTTAAAAAAGCCTAATATTTGCCCATGGAAATGAATGCACATGAAATGATTTAAGTGTTAGAGATCTTAGGGGGAAAAAAACCCAGTGTCAGTATTGTAGACCTTAGGGGGAAAAAACCTTCATCATGAGAGGATTAATTGAGCTCTGACAAAAGCAAGATAACACCCAAACAGGCATCAGAGAAAATACAACAGTCATTGCTGAAGCTACGCAAGTCAGTCAGCAATGTGTAACAACTCATTATTGTTCACTCTCTAAAGGTAGCTACTGCAAGTGTTTCAGTGACAGAAATAAAGCATGCTTCAACTTTTTAAATAAGAGGAGGAATGTGAAACTATGATGTTTAGCACAGAGTTTATCTAGCTGGTTAGTGTATGTTCATGCAGAACCAAAATAATGCAGGAAAGAAGTTCAGTTATGAACCTGATGTGTTGAGGGAATGGATGTCTGCAGTTGCTATTAAGGAAAACTTAATTCCTACTACCTATAACCCTATTCAATCCCTTTTCTAATTGACTTGTACATTCAAATTTGTGATTGCAACCTACATGTATAAAACCTTTTACAGTCTTTCAGTTTGGACTGTATTGCAGAAAAGGAACACAATATTATAATGAATAAAGTTACTTATTTTTATGACAACTTTGAAAAATGAGCAGAACAGGGTTGTTTGGGAATAATCTGTATGGCAGTTGTATGATAATGCTGAAAGTATGCACAGAGCTCTCTCAGACTGCAATATCTGTGGAGGCCTATGAAATTCTGGAGGGAATGACAACAAGAAAATAATTGGCCCAACACTGGCCAAAGCAAACACTTTCATTGTGTCAGGGTTCAGATTCCTACTTGGAATAATTTAGGTGGGAAATGACCTCTGAATCCCATTTAGTCCACCTGTCTCCTCAAAGCAGCTCTAATTTCAAAGTTAGAGGAGGATGCTCAGGGCCTAGTCTAGTCAAATTTTGAAAATCTTCAAGGATGACAGTTCCACCACCTCACTTTGAAATTTTCCTTGTTGAAAGTTGTGTTTGTTGCTCTTTGTCTTTCATTGTGCACCTTGGAGAAGAGTCTGGCTCCATATTCATTACCTCCCTTAAGACCATTTAGGATACATTCAGGAGTCATCTCCTGAATTACTCTGCAGAGATACTGGCACACCTTTGTGACCGATTCCAGTAGCAAATTTAACTGAACTTTCCAGAAGTGAATTAGGAACAGAAATGTAGATGTCATTGCAGGGAGACAGAATTTTAAAAGCGATGATCTCTCTTGTCCTGGTTTCGGCAGGGACAGAGTTAATTTTCTTCCTAGTAGCTGGTACAGTGTGTTTTGGATTTAGTGTGAGAATGCTGTTGATAACACACTGATGTTTTAGTTGCTGCTAAGTAGCGCTTATCCTAAGTCAAGGACTTTTCAGTTTCCCATGCTCTGCCAGCAAGCAGGTGTGCAAGAAGCTGGGAGGGAGCAGAGCCGGGGCAGCTGACCCGAAGTGGCCAAAGGGATATTCCATACCATGGAACATCATGCCCAGCATATAAACAGGGGGGAGTTGGCCGGGAGGGGCGGATCGCTGCTGGGGCGTTGGTCAGCTGGTGGTGAACAATTGCATTGTGCATAATTTGTTTTTTCTTGGGCCTAATTTCTCTCTTTTTGTTATATTCCTTTTAATTACAATTATTATTACTGCTATTATATTTGTATTATTATTATTATTGTTATTGTTATATTTTAGTTTAGTTTAGTTTAGTTATTAAACTGTTCTTATCTCAACCCACGAGTTTTACTTTTTTTCCCAATTCTCCTCCCCATCCCACTGGGATGAGGCGGGAGGAGTGAGCGAGCAACTATGTGGTGCTTAGTTGCTGGCTGGGGTTAAACCACAACATCTCTAGTCATGCAGAAAATATATATATCTTGTCTTGATTCAAACATGCAGTGAAAGCAATTAAGGATGGTTGTCACTGTTAGTTCCAATGAAAAATGTCTTCGGTTTAGGCAATATCACGTAAGATGATAAATGTTAAAGTAGTTAAAGTTAAACGTACTGTTATTGCTGGGGTTCTCTAGCTCAAATGGGAATGCTTCCAAACCCAAACTTGTTGTGGACCTCATTTCTACAGGAAAACTCCCCCAGGTGGAGGATTTATGTAACAAAGATGGTCATTTTCTTCTGCGAGTTCACCGTAATAAACCAGTTATTTGCTACATACATTAAACCTCCATAATCTGTGGACAGTCACAGAATTTCTCAAATCCATGTTAAATTTACTGGGCTGTTACAGGTGAAATAAAATAGGTAAAATATTTTAGAAATCCATAATGCATTGCCTTGACTTTCTGGCAGTGATGCTTTTTTTTGTGACACTTGTAATAAAATTCAAGGAAATACAGGAAGAGATTGGTGCATTACCCACCTCCACTTCTACTCGTATAGTAGTACCCAAAGAACATGAGAAACTCATGCTCAAATCCCTGCTCACACGAAGGAAACTGAACCATTCTCTCTCATTTCCAAGAAGACAACTCCAACCATAAATATCAGGGGACTAGATACCTATGTTTAGATATCTGACTTACTACCCAGTTGTTGAATTTTGGTAGTTAATATTCCCAATGCCTTCTATCTTTTTTCTTTTCTTTTTCTGGGAGAACATATGTGTACCTATTCTCCAAGATTACAGTCCTTTGTACTGAAGTTCCTTGAGCCTGAGTTCAGACTACTGTACCTTGTGCCGGTGAGCCATCCTGGACTCTGTGTTGCTAAAGATGTTCATTAACGATAAGGCAAAGAGGGCTAGCAGGGAAATGTAACACCACAGGAAAAAAGCATGAAGAGATAAGCCCCACAAAAACTGAAGAGTTTTACAGCTCTTCTAAGACACCCAGACAATTCCATTTGCAGATCTTCTCTGTTGACATCTCAGCCATTGCTAATCACTTCAGGTTTAGTGACTTCTAGGGACTTCAAACAGGTTACATCTTTGGTATTACTAACAGTTCAGACCACACTACAACAGAAATAAAAATATAAAGTGTTATGTTGCAAAATTTTCACCCAGTTGATCCCAGAGCTGCTTTTAAGAAGCTGTCATTATCAGCAAAAGCATCACATTTAGAAAGCATTTAGAACATATATATCTTATATATAAGTACATACATAAATATATGTAGCTGCTTTATACTTTGGAATAATATTACAAATAATGCATTCTCTTACCCTGAATGTCTCTGAATTAGCTTCAATATTCCTTCTTCCAACCTTGGCTGTAAGTTTTTTCCTGTAAGTTTTTTCCTCTGCTGATTTCCTGCCGGTCTCCATGCCTGCAAAAGCCAAACTTGATTTTCACACTAAGCTGCACCATGACTGTGGGATTTATTGGACTCCCATTGAGACACATTAATGGTGCCCCGCTCTCGGGCAATAATGTCACCATTATTTTGTGTCATTCTAATCTCTATAGATTTCTATAAAATATGCTCATAAAGCACAAACAGCAATCTCAAAGATCTATATTTCCCACTCTTATTAAAGGTTACCTGGAAACATCTGCAGCACAATAACAGTAAACTTTCACACATCCAAGAATACTTGCCATAAACTGCTCCATTGTGCCAATTAAATGCGATATGAACTCTGCACAGGGGAGCACTTTATTGCTTCATTATTGGTTTTATATCATTTTATACCCTGTTCACTGCAGAAACAAACATCCAAACAAATATTTAAAAAGCTAAATGGGGAAGTGTAGCAGAAGTTAATCTACTAATGGAACCTTTAAAGTGTGCAACTCCACATATGGCATATCTGTATTCAGGGTGCAATAAAATATTTTCAAAGGCACAAAGAAAACAGTATATTTGCCTTTTTAATAAGTGCAGTTAAACGTAATGGGAAGTGATCTGACTGGTAGAGGGGGCTGACTTACTTAGATAGTAACATGTGCTGGTGGTATACATATTGCAGTGATAGTTTAGGAGGAGCATAAACCTAGAAAGGCCTAATTCACTGTTACAAAAAGCATGGTTGTGTGGGGGGATTAGAGATTACCTGTTGAATAAAAGAATTTTGCCAGCAATGTCATTGTTCACCATCCCATCAGGTTGAAAATTCTGGGTAACCATTGTCTTTCGTGTAATTAAGATCTGGTATTTGAGAAAAAGTAGATATGTTTCAAAGCTTAAGTTTCCTTTAAAAGTCTAAAACTGCTTGAGCTTGGAGAATCAGAGCCCTTGAGCTGCTATTGAAAAGCCAATGAGGTGGCAGAGCTGATGTCTTCCTTGCGTGATTAATGACAAAACTGGAAGACTTAAACAGCAGGTACCTCAGAACTATAGTGATGGTGCCGATTTAGTTTCATTAAAATGTTGCCTGTCTGCTCTTTCTGTTGTTTTATCATTGGATTTTTTGCCAAAGCATTTTAACTTTCAACCTGCATGGTCATGTCCCAAACTCAAACAGCAACCAAGAAAGACATAATTTAATTTGAAGTCATAAACTGCTGCAAAGAATTTTTTGTGTTTCTGGAGTCATTTATACATAAAGATTTCTGTACTTTTAAACTAATTTTCTTTTTTGACGATGACACTACATCTACATCAGATGCCCCAACACGGTGTTCCTCCTGAGTTGTCCTGTTCTAGATAAGTTTAGTCCACCCATGGGAGAAGCCACAACTTGAAGGAATGGCTTCCTATCCTTGGCAGCAAGGCTGTGCCAATACTCTACCAGATTTCCCAATCATCCTTAGCAACCCTGTTAAACAGATGAAATTCAATTCAAGGGGGAAAAGTGGGTGGAAAAATGCAATGAGGATATTAACAATACATGGTGGAAAGCAACCAGCTTGGTTCTCTCTGTGTAACCCCTGCAGGCTTTCTGCTTTGAAATAAAAATAGTTAATTCAGAAATGTACAAAGCCATTTTTATTAGAAGAACATCTATTTTAGGATTACACCACTTCTTTGATTTCAGAATGCAGTGGACACTTGAGGGCAATTCCAAACTAGATGTGGAATAATACCTAACAAACCTAGTTAAATTCCTGGAGATGACAAGCTCATAGTATCACTTGCCACCATAAAGTAGTGCATAATCTCATCAACCCACATTTCATTGTGTTTATTTTACTACTGCTTTCCCACTAAACTGGCAAAGCTCTATGAATCTATTCACTACTAGTTACAGCAGCCACTTTTTAGAGAGATAGTCAAAAAAACTTGTAGAAAACTTATAGTATTATGATCCCAAAGGGTTTTGAGAGAGAAAGAGATGGAATATACACTTGAAGCATACACTGAGAAATCAAGAGGTCTAAGGTAGAGGTCAAAAAGAGTACTGCATTTCAGCTTAGGATGGGAAGGAGAGGGAAGAGTGGCAGCAGCGAACTTATTCAGTACCATAACCCAGAGCTTAGAAACACAGGTTCAGCCACATATTTCTATTTATTAAATAGGCAGAATATGGCTCATACCACATCTTTTGGAGGTGAACCACTGAAGAGTTGCAAAAGAAGCAGCAAGAGGGAAATACGTTTTGTCACTCGGCAATGAGACAGTAGTGAGTTCTTGCTCCTGATCTACTGTTTACTCCCCTGAGCAGAACCTCAGTCCTCCTACTCCCAGCTGTAAGCTACTGTCAGATTTCCTCTTCTGGATTTGCAGCCTTTTTACTTAACGGCCAAGCGTCAATGATGCTTCCTTTTGAGGATTTCCTCCTTCCTTGTGAGGAAAATTTCTTGAATTCCTTGGACTCCCAGCTGTCTCCTGGAAAGTTGTAGATATAAGTCCCTGCACATGTCATACACAAGAAGCACCTTATCTACCAGTGAAATGTAAAGCTTTTTGTATGGAAAATACAAATGTCATTCCTGAAAAGCCAAAGCAATTGGAGGCCACAGAATCAGCTTCCATAGCAGTGATGTTTCCTAATTTCCCACAAAATCTCTGTGGTCAAAAAATATTTTCTTTTGAGCTTCTGCAATGGTCTCAAGTTGAGATTCTGTTTCCTGGGGAGTGATTTGTTCTGCTGAATCTGCATGATTCAGGGTAACGAGTCCAATCACTCTGCTGTCCAGTCTCCGAGCAATGAGTGCTATCCTTGTTCTCATTACAGATGACTGCAGTGCAATTCCCCGAAGACCAGAGAACAATTATGATCAATGAACATTGCTGATAACAACATGAAAACGTTTTCAGTCTTATGACATTTTCAAATCCTTTAATCTGCCACACTGAATGGCACCACTACATTTTTACATTTATAAAAGAATGTTACTTTTTAAATGTTTGCTCCAGCCCCTGTGATTTCGGAGGAAGAAAAAAGGAAAGAAGCAATCCTGTTATCTTACTGCCAGTATCTACCCAAGGAAAATTTATTTAGCACTCTTTCTATATGACTATGATGTGATTATAATGGAGATGAATTAGATTCTAACCTCAGAAGAAAACCATAAAAATGTAATTGAAGTCAATAGAGTTATTTTGCATTTTACTGTGCGACAGAGATCAGGACCTCCCTCAGTTCCCTTCTTTAGTACTAGTTTACCAAGTGTAAAGTCTGCAGTGCAAATATATCTTTTTAAAAAATAGTGGGTTTACCCTACTTAGATGGCCAGTTTGCCTACAGAATGCAAATGGAGGGTTCAGCCCTTTTCCCTGCCTCAGATGAATTTCAGTTATTTGTGTATTAGAACTATCTTAATACTCTGATAGCAGTTTCACTCACACAAAACAAAACACATACTCAAATAATGATACATATATAATGTTAGGTCTCTGTCTCCATTTTACTTCATCTTGTGGCTAATTGCCTCACTGCAGACTGCCAATTAGTTTGACTCCCATCTGTATTCAGGAAGCCAACTGGGAATGCCTGCGTAAGCCTTTGAAGTCCTTTACATTATCTGGTAATCTAAAAAGCTTATCAACACAGCATTTGAGAGGAAGAAATGAGTACTTATTAAAAAACATTAATCTTGTCAAAGCTTTACAAACTGCTTAGACACAATAGGAGATGCTAAAATGACTGTGTGTCCCCTGTCCTCTCAATTATCTCAGGATGCTCTTGATAACACTGAAACTGTAAAAAAAGCCCTTTTTTTTTCTCCTGTTGTTTTAAACAATTCTCTAGATACTGATGAAACTCTGTAGGAAGGAACAACAGGATGTTTTTGTTAACATGCATTGGACATCACCACCAATAAACTCTGAACTCACCTGGCTGAAGAGTTACAACTGAACTTGACATTTTGTGCCTCAGAGACAGACTCTGTCATCACACCATGCTGCAAGGCAGGAAAGAAAGTACCAGGAGGCTGTGAAAAGCCTTGAGCTGTTTGACCTGAAGATGGAACATTTGTTTTCTCTCTTTCTTTAGTAGCAACAGTAAATGAGCAGAAACGTAGGTATACTCACTCTGAAGCCCTAAAGTCTAAACTTATGACTGCTAATTATTCCCCTACAGTCTGGTTTTCCTCCGACAAAACAAAAGCTCTCACATCTACTTATGTATGCCACAGGCTGGTGGTGAGAATATAATTAGTTAATAATGATATTGCACTTCAATAATATTAGATTTGGATGGCTGAAGGCTATTGCAGCATCCCCAGTAAATCCAAGCAGCTGGCAGGAGTTTAGATCCTCATCCTAACTTTGCTGAGGCTTGCAAAAGGAATGCCTTAGGCACAGTAACAGCTTCCTGTGGCTCACAGGCTAAGCACATTGTCTTACCCTTTCTTATGTCTCTGAACACGAGGAAGGATCTGAGCTTTTGGAAGAACTTCTCCTCTGCCCTATAACAGTTAAGGAAAGCCAGAGCAATGGTTTGGTTAGGTTGGTAAGGATCCAAAATAGCATTTCTACTTTTCATTACTTTTGGTCACTACTTCAGCAACATTCTTTCTGGCTTGCTAGCTTGGTTTGCTTTCAAAGGACGTACAGTTCTGTAATGCCATATGTATCACACTCTTTTTATTCTCTTCCTTCTCCTGAGTCTATTAAGTCAGAAGCAACTCTTTTCATTAGCTGCTGTGAAGAAGTTATAGTTGATATTTTGGTTTCCTTTCTAGTGACCTTTTATATTTCTAGGCATTAGCCACTCGTATGTGAAGGAGGGTTCATGAAGGAGCTTACAAAATTAAATACATAATTGTGATCTCTTGCAGATGTTTATCTTTCTTCTTTGCTGTTGTTTCCTTTGAACAAAATATCTGAAGTTATTTAAACTGAAAGTCCATGGCTAGGTTTTGTCAATGGAAAAGCAAATTGATTTTGGTCCTGGAATAAGTACTAACCACTTTGCTAACACACGAGTATGAATAGGAGGAAGAAATACTACAAAATTTCAAAAGATATTCTTCCCATTCTTCATGAATTATTCCTTCCCAACTCCTTTTTTCTTCTCTGTCTTCTCTTTCTTTTCTTCATTTTTCATTCTCAGGTTGTATCTCTGCTTCGTGTGTTCATATCTTTACTTTTACATTTACTGTTCTTATTTCAAACATATTACAAAGCCTTCCCTACATAAAAACTGTATGACTATATGGGTGTGAATAGTGGATAGAAAATGCCATTCATAACCTATTTTTTGTAATAGAACATGAAATATCCCGAGCTGTTCTGAACTCTGATCTGTCAGAATCATATTCAAATGCAATAATATTCTGTAAACATGGGAAAGACACAACTTTCTCTTTCCAAGTTGTGTGTATTTGCTTCCATCATCACAGGTGGATGGATAGATGGACGGATGGACGGACAGACAGACTGACAGATACATAGGCATATGTGGAAAACTGCAGAATACACATTAGTATGTCATGTTAAAAATCTTTTAGTTTTGGCTATTAATATACATCACATAAATGTTCTCTGTTATACACAGGCTTGAAATTAAAACGAGAAAGGAGAAAAGTAGATACAGTGCTGCAGAATTATGCGCTGGGCTGGAAATTAAAAAGTAAGCGAGTTTCAAGCTCCCTGAAGTATTCTCCTGATGTAGAGAATCAACTTTTTGCTGAGCAGTGATGAGTTAGCTCTTGATGTGAGGGAATGGTGTGAAGCTATGCTCTTTGGCAGTGATAACCTGTAACTCCCTGGGTTCAGCAAATGAAATAGGCAGCTCTGCAAAGTCACTGGACCACAGGGCAATACTTCTGTGAATGATTAAAAGAACAGAGGATCTATGGTATTCAGAGCATCTGCTATTTGAAAGCTGAGGATAAGGTTTTAAACAGCAGCGAAATGTGATTTCTTTCATCACTAACCAAGTTTCTGAAGGGACTGGCAATTTTTATGACAAATGATCTTACTCACAATTAAAGCACCACTGTAATTTGTCTTTCTCTGGCATGTAATTTATGGTGTTCAAGCAAAGAAAGAAAGAAGAGTGGAGACTACAGAAATCACATTCCCAATGTAGAGGGAAAAACAGTAACATGGGTGCAACTTAATCCTGATAGCTTCCAGACTGGGTGGAGTAAGAACACTGTCATGGTAAGAAGCTTCATACAGAACAATATGAGATACAGGAAGCTCCAAGACTTCAAAAATATCTCAGGTACATACTAAAATTATGTTGTTGTCTCTGCAAGTTAGAAAGTTAGCGACTCCTATAAGGTCTTGTTTTAAAGATTGAAATACTGTGGATAGACATATTCACATAATAGGCATACTGTTCACATAAAGTGCCTACCTACCATAATGCTTATGAAACTCATTTTACAGGCTAGCGTAGGAGCTCCTTCGACTAGAAAGGCATGACCCCTGGATGAAAAAAACACATCAAACACATACAAACATTCATCAATGACGTTGTACTAGCTTAAGAATGACTCAGAGAGCTGTTATGACTCCATCTGTTTCAACAGTAGTGAACCATGCAGTAGAAGATGACTGTGAAGAAATTCTAATTATACAGCCTGGGCAGTTCTTAAAACTTCCAGGATGAATGAGAATGACAACCAGTTTCCATTCTGAAAGGACTAAAAAAAAATTAACAGAAGCTGAGCCTTGCTAGGCTCTGAAAAAAACAGCTGCTGTCTTTCCAGGGCTACTCTTTAACACATGCTGTCTAAGGAATAGGCTTTTCAGAAGAAAAGTTTATACACTTTGACAGAAATAGCCAAACATCTTCCAGCCAGTTACAACAGATGGCAGTTCAAAAGACAGAGGACATCTGTTTATGACTCATCAGACTTTGCAAAAGATTATGAGAATTTGAGATAGAGCTCTCAACAGATTTGATTCCTCATAGGTGAGAATGGAGTCACCTCCATATGGCAAAAGGTCTAACGGTGATGCAAACTCCAAAGTAACACTCGTTATTGATCAAGAAGTTACTGTAGAGGTAATATGCAGATCTTCAGGGAAAAGTTACAAGATGTGGATGCGTAATGCTTTCAGACAGAATGCTTTGTTCCTATAAACAAAATTTGTTTTCAGAATATTTCTCCCTTTTATTTTGTAAATGGAAAATGCAGAGCCAGGAAACCAGCTAGGAACACATTCTTTCACAAATGTTTCATTTTTAGTTAAAGAAATTATCGAGTAAACTATTGTTGCTGGAGTTGTAAAACTGTAGTGACTCAATGATAATGATTGTCTCAGCTCTTTTTCTTCTCTATTTGAAGCATCATTGACAGCTGAAAAATATCATTTTTTACCATGCCAAAATAACTATGACTTTGTTATGAAAGATATCAAGAAATTTTCCACAATCAATGACGGTTTTATCTCTTCCCAGCTGGTCTCATGCATTTCAAAAACGGTATGCTTGAATTCGTTTACTAGAGTTAACGCTCTTCAATGTACGTACACAGGGCTGTGTAAGGGAATGGTGTTAAATAACAATGATAGAAAGTTTATCCTCAAAACCTCTCCACAGATGTTCCAATTAACTTCAGCAGAGTTAAGACATGGCCTCATGTAGGCAGAACAGCTATCAGTTGACCACACCATTTTTAATGTCTTGCAGACTCAATATCGCATTGTGTTTATAGTGTGTAGATTAACCAAAGACACAGTCTGTGGAGAGAGTATGATTATTTTCTGGAGATATATATAACATTTTGACTGCATAAATTTGAGTTTGTGCAGCAAATGAATAATTTTGTATAGATGTTAGCAATATAAAGTGGATTTATAGAATGGCCTGATATTTATGTCATGACGTGTAAGATCCAAGAATTTGCAGCTGCCTCTCATGAACAGAATAAATGGCTTTGCTTTTCTAAATACGTTAATGACTTGGCATCATAGAAACTGTAATAAACCAAAGGTTTTACACCAGCAGCTCAACTCTGTTTTCTAAACATAGGCAATTCTGTGTCAGGACGTCCTTCCTGTCCTCTCGCAGTTGCTCCAGATAAGTGTGGGCTCCTTTAAGTCTTGTGCCATATATTCTGGCCTTGTGAATATATCTCTGTGTTGGTTTTGGCTGGGGTAGAGTTAATTTTTCTTCATAGTAGCTAGTATGGGGCTATGTTTTGGATTTGTGCTGGAAACAGTGTTGATAGCACAGGGATGTTTTCCTTATTGCTGCTGAGCAGTGCTTACACAGAGTCAAGGCCTTTTCTGCTCCTCACACCGCCCTGCCAGTGAGTAGGCTGGGAGTGCACAAGAAGTTGGGAGGGGACACAGCTGGGACAGCTGACCCCAACTGACCAAAGGGATATCCCATACCATATGATGTCATGCTCAGCATATAAAGCTGGGGGAAGAAGAAGGAAGGGAGGGGCGTTTGGAGTGATGGCGTTTGTCTTCCCAAGTAACCGTTACGCGTGATGGAGCCCTGCTTTCCTGGAGATGGCTGAACACCTGCCTGCCGGTGGTAAGTGGTGAATTAATTCCTTGTTTTGCTTTGCTTGCATGCGTGGCTTTTGCTTTCCCTATTAAACTGTCTTTATCTGAACCCACGAGTTTTCTCTCTTTTACTTGTCTCCCCTGTCCTGCCGTGGGGGGAACGAGCAAGCAGCTGTGTGGTGCTTAGTTGCCAGCTGGGGTTAAACCATGACAATCTCACATAGCCTAGGGTATCTCACATAGTATTAGATGCCTAAATTTAAGTAAGTGAACTGAGTTTTGAGGGTGGGATTCAGCTTCAAAACAAGACATTGAAATGTGAATGTCTACACATAAGCTGAGTGTTTGAATTCATGCTTTAGTCAATGTAGTTTGTCAATACCATCAGTAGAGTGACTCAGCTCATCCAAAAGCAGATGCCTAAGGGCATGACCTATAACAGCCAAGGCTAAAAAGGCTATGGAGTTGGCAAATCTTCTGGAGTGGCACCTGAAGCCAAGCAGGATACCTCAGCGCCTGAAATGGTGCTACGTACCTAAATCTAGGCATCTGAATCCACCCTCAATCTCAGCTGAATGTGATGGAAGGCAAGGCACAGAGTTCACACATTGACACCTAAGTTTGTATCTAACAACCTTGGACCAGTAGTTTGGCTTTAATCCTCAAGCTGCTCCCACTTACTGTGCTTTGGTTCAGTTCACAAAGCAGTCCCACCTTGAATGTATACATGAGGGACTAAGCCAATGGATGGTCATTCAGAGACCATCAAACCATATGCAGTATGGGCACCTTTGACCCACAACTCAGAGAAAGTCTTGATCCAAATAAATGATGCCCCAAGCCTGTCAGTGTTTAAGAGGCATTTGGACAATGCCCTTAATAACATACTTTAACTTTTGGTCAGCCCTGAAATGGTCAGGCAGTTGGACTAGATGATCATTGTAGGTTCCTTCCAACTGAAATACTCCTATTCTATTCTATTCTGTTCTGTTCTGTTCTGGTCTATTCTATTCTAAACCCATCAAGTGACAAATACTATAGATACAGTGGTGGCAACACCATATTGTAGAATCATAGAATAGCCTAGGCTGGAAGGGACCTCAAAAGATCATCTGGTACAACCTTTCATGGGAAAGGGAGCATGTGTGAAATCATCCAGCACCCTGTCCAATCGCACCTTGAAACCTCCAGTGATGGGGACTCTACCACGTCCCTTGAGAGGTTGCTGCCGTGAGTGATAGTTCTTACTGTAAAAAATTTCTTTCTTATGTCGAGGTGAAATTTCTCCTGGTGCAACTTGTACCTGTTGCCCCTTGTCTTCTCCATGTGGCTCCTTGTGAAGAGAGAGCCTCCATCCTCTTTTTAGCTGCCCTTTAAGTACTGGAAACTGTGATGAGGTCCCCTTTGAGTCTTCTCTTCTCCAGAGAGAAGAGACGTAACTTCTTCAGTCTTTCCTCACAGGACAGTTCTTCAGCCCTCTGATCATCTTTGTGGCCCTCCTCTGGAACCTCTCCAGTCTGTCCACATCTTTCTTGAATTGTGGGGACCAGAAATAGAGACAGTACTCCCGGTGCGGCCTGACAAGTGCTGAGTAGAGTGAGATGATCATGTCTCTATCTCTGCTAGTAATGCCCCTGCGGATGCAGCTCAGGATCCAGTTTGCTTTTATTGCTGCAACAACACACTGCTGACTCATGTTCAGCTTGTTCACCAGGACCCCCAGGTCCTTTCAGCACAGCGGCTCCCCAGCCACACAGATCCTACCCTTTACTGGACTCTGGTTATTCCATCCCATGTGCAGGACTTTGCACTTGCCTTTGTTAAACTTCGTACTACGCCACTATGGAAGAGTGCTAGCGCACTCTTCCAGCCTGTCTAGGCTGGAAGATGGCTCTTCCTTCTGACATGTTCCCTCACCACCCAGTTTGGTGTTGTGAGCAAAGTTGGTGAGGGTGCTTTCAATACCAACACCCAGATCATTGTTGTGGTTTAACCCCAGCCAGCAACTAAGCACCACACAGCCGCTCACTCACTCCCCCCCAGCCGGTGGGATGGGGGAGAGAATCAAAAAAAAAAGTAAAACTCATGGGTTGAGATAAGAACAGTTAGGAAGAAAATAATAATAATGATAATAATCATAATGATGATGATAATAATAATATGACAATAATAATAATAATAAAAGAATTAGAATATCCAAAGCAAGGGATGCACAATGCAATTGCTCACCACTCGCCAACTGATGCCCAGTTAGTTCCCGAGCAGCGATCCACCCCTCCTGGCCAACTCCCCCCAGTTTATATACTGGGCATGACATCATATGGTATGGAATAATCCTTTGGCCAGTTTGGGTCAGCTGTCCTGGCTGTGTCACCTCCCAAATTCTTATGCCCCTCCAGCCTTCTTGCTAGCTGGGCATGAGAAGCTGAAAAATCGTTCGCTTAGTAGAAGCACTACTTAGCAACAACTGAAAACATCAGTGTGTTATCAACATTATTCTCCTACTAAATCCAAACCACAACACTACACCAGCTACTAGGAAGAAAATTAACTCCATCCCAGCTGAAACCAGGACAATCATTTATGAAGACGTTGAACAGCATGGGGCCCAGTATCGGTCCCTGGGGGACCCCATTTGTGACAGGCTGCCAGCCTGAGTAAAAACCATTGATCACCACCCTCTGAGTGCTGCCTGTGAGCTAATCTTCTACCTGTTTTACAGACCACCCATCCAATCTGTATCCTGCCAGTTTGTCCAGGAGAAGGCTGTGGGAAACAGTGTCAAACACTTTGCTGAAGACCAGGTAAACAACATTCACTGCACTCCCCATGTCAACAGAAGATGTTATTTTATTGTAGAAGGTGATCAAGTTAGTCTGGCATGATTTGTCCTTGGTAAATCCATTCTGTTTTTTCCCAATCACTTGCTTCATTTGGTTAGTAATACCTTCTAGGAGGACTTGTTCCGTTACTTTCCCAGGGACTGAAGTATGACTGATGGGTCTGTAGTTTCCTGGGTCCTCTTTTGGGCTCTTCTTGTAGATGGGTATGACATGTTTCATACTGCTGATCTACTCCTGCTATGACAAATAACTTGCTAATATTAATGTAGTCTAAAGTTAGGTGTCTTAATCTTGTACTTAATCTTAACATGGAATTCTGCCTCTTTTAAGTATAATTTAAACTAAAGCCCAGCTGATATTCGAGTTTACCTCACAGTGAAGCTCTTAAGTCTCATCTTTTTTTAAAAAAAACAACTGTCTTTCCTTGATGACTTTCCTCAAAATGCTAGATGATAGAGGCCCAAATTTCAATGGACTCCTCAGTCTTTTTTCCACTGTGATGACCAGGACAATTGCCAAAGAAATGTTCACCATGCTTTTTACTTTTGCCAGAACCATCTGAAACAGCTGTATAGTTGTAGCTATGGTTCTCACCATCCACAAGAAGTGGAAGCTTTTTGCTACCTGGATCTCACAGCAGTACTTAAGGAGAAAGTGCAGAGAAGTGTTGGTTGTGGTTGTTCAACCCCAGGAAGATGAAAGATGGTACTTTCTCCTATAAAAATGAGTAAAACTGAAGTACTTATCCTGTATCTAAATTAAATTCTGCATTCTTATCTGTGTGTTCCAGTCAAGGGACTGGAACACTCAAAGACTGATCCCAGCAGTTGGTCATATGCATTAGGAATGTCTGAAATTACATCTGAAACAAACAGGAAGACTGTTTTATGAGAAAAGGGTTTCTGGAAAGAATTCTATCTGGAATTGAAATCCCACAGTATCGTAATTTATACTGAATACATGTGGAAATAAAAATATATATAATTTGCAGATTCACACACATACATACAACTACTTGTAAAATTGACCTGAACATTTGTTTTGGTTTGTTTTTCTGGCTCAGTTCATTATTGTATATTGTACAGCAGTAAAAACATCCCATCACACAAAGTTTAATGAAATACTCCTGGAGTGCATGTATCTCAAGAAAGAAAATAATTGCAAGGGACAGATATCCCTGCTGTGGATTACTACAAACAATTTATGAGTTAGAAAAATATACACCTATTAAAAGATTATTTTGTTCTTTGAGTATTGACTGATTCCTTAATTGTTATAAAAGGGAATAAATAATACTTCCTTCTCTGCTCTTTTGAGGGAAGATAGAATGAGTGTGCAGTTGTGAGCTTTGAATAACTTTACTGCTTCTCTTTCTCTGACAATAAAACTATCTACTATAATAGACTATTATATAAAAACTTTCTAGACAATTGCTTTTATGAAAATTCAGCAGTGGAAAATTGCTACAGATTGCAGTTTCCCTTGGGAAGAAAAAATGTTAGGAAACTCCTTTGAATCTTGTCAGCACAATAAACTACAGCATTTTATATCTTCAAATAATGGGGAGAAATTACTGCAAAAAGCAACCCAGCATTGGATGTGTAGAAAATTGAGAGAATCAATCAGAATGCTTCTGCCTTGATGTTCCAAAATAAATGCAAGCAATAAATATCCTATTTTCAAATTATTTCACTATAATAGATGCATCTTTACTGTACTCACACAAGAAAATTAATAATTCGGTATAAACACAGACAGTGGCGTAGAATACACAGTGTAGCAGGATAAAATCTTCATAGGAATTCATACTAACTGGGAGGTATTTTATAGTAAGACTTGAAGCAAAAAGCAATCTACATTCAATAATGCTAAGAACTGAACAACAGACGAAATTTAGGCTGGTGGAACCTGTTATCCCATTCCTATTGAAATAACACACTTTTCTTCCATTCTAAGCCTCCTGGTACATCCTCAGCTGATCACAGTGTGGATCGGAGTCCCAGTTATTGTTCTAATAGATCCTCATGTCATATTTGTATGGTTACATTCAGAATCTTGTTTACAGGCAAAAAGAAAGCACTCCTAATATATATATATTCACACTTTTCTTCATTGGTCTGCAGCACCAGCTTACATCCAAATGCACTATATATGGTGCCTTTTACATATGTTATTTCTTTGTTCTCTTCATTACCCTTAAAACCAGTTTTGTCCAGCTCCAGATCTGCAGGTTTTTTTAACTGACTATTACTGAACTGTTTGTAGCGTGGGGTCTGCAGTGCCAGGCTGTGCCCCATCCCCTGCCTGCACTCCTGTGCCTGCACTCCCCTGCCAGAATTTCTCTGCACTGTATCATTGCATTAGAGTCATCAATATCTCATTCTCCCTAGAACAATTGGTTGCTACTGCTATCTATATAGAACTATAGTTGTACCACACAAAGATAAACAAAAGTAAAAAAAAAAATTAGCAACAGACACCTGATCAAGTAGAGAAATTGCTGTCACAGCTAAATCAAGTCACGCAAAATTGCAGGCGGGTCTGGAAAAGTTCAGACAGAACAAACATGAGTCCTGAGACCTTACAAACTCAGTACAAAGCTTATGGCCAATGGCAATACTGTACTACAGGGCTACATGGGTACAGTATGTTTTACAGAGGCAGAACACCTGCAATACAATTCATCCAGTTGAAGGAACGGAGCAAAGTGTCAATGTACTTGAAGATCGCAGATTGCCACTCTGTGAGTGCATACTTAATATATAATGTAATTAAACAATTCTAAAAGTATGTGATGGACACATGATAGAAAATAATAATCGAAAACAAAATGCAGGGAATTGATCAAATATCTAAAAAAGGAAGCCATGTCAAGGGTTCTTCAAATGTAAGTTACAGGGCAGTTGAACCATGTTATTCATTGTTCAGTAACTGTATAAACTGAATATGCTGTAATCCCTGCTATTGGAAAATAGTCCTAAAAATGAATCCAAATCTACCAGTGAGTCAAACTTGGTGGCTGGGCAAGACTGGTGAAGTCTGGTCTCTGGAGGAGATGTGACATAGACTCTGATGCTGCCAGGTATGTGCAGTGGGTGAGCATCTCTGCTCCTGAGGTGCTAACTAGCAATGGTTTTTCTTAGTGGAACAGGTTAATCAAAAACTGTGCAGAAGACAGAGCATGGAAGAAGCAGCCAACAGAGGTTTTCAAATTCAAAGAGCAAGAATTTTCTTAAAATTACTAAATTCATGTTAGTTAGGAACCAGGAACTAGGAATGATCATAAAAGTGATGTGATAAGTATAATACCCTGCAACATATAAGCTCAGGAGAGAGCGAGCCTGCTAATATGGTAAAATATGATTTAACTGGAGGGCAATGACACCTATTGTTCTGAGGCAGACGTTATTGAGTTTGCAGACCTTATTGAGTTTGCCACTTCCTTAATTATTCAGTAGTATATATCCAGGTCCGGTCTCCTTTGGATTTGTTTAGGTGCCTACAAGTAGGCATCTACTGCTATTTAAGACAACCTAAGATATCTGAGATATCTGTACAGGGCAGACAGGTATGACACCGGACCTATAGGAGACCAGCACCCTTCTGGAATGACAGTCAGAGACCAAGAGACTAAAATGGCACTAAATGCACCTACATTAAAATTGCACACTTCAGGAACCAAGTTCATTTATAAAGTCACAGTCATTATACTGAGGTTAGGAAGGAGATAGGATGAACCTGGCCTGGAGTTCACTAATTGCAAAAACCCCTCCTTGTGTATGCATACATGTGCAAACACATATATTGAAATACCTTGTAAAAGAACCTAAACAGAACTTTAGGTAATTTGAAGTAAATGGGAGGGGAATATTTTGCAACGTGTAATTTTTCTCATTCTGTAGTCTTAAATCAAATGGTTTAAGGACACTAACAATATCTTATGAGAAGATTTTGTGCCTGAGAGTTCTTTCAATCCCAGCAACATACAGAGTTGATTTGGTTCAGGAGAGAGAAAGCATCCTCACACAGTCATAAGAAGCTAATAAAACTGACATCTGCCTTATCATCATCTGTTCACCATTCTGTGTCCGTAAATAAATAACTCTGGAGAAGACTTCTTCTATCCATGCCTGAAGGGCCTGAGTGGAGTCAACTTCTCACTCCAATCCTGAATGAGAAGACATGGTCAGACTGCTTCAGTCATGGGAAGGATTTGGTAAAGAAAACATGGAAGGGAGGATGAGTGTTGGAGGGAAGGGCAGCTGGGAATAGTGGAGAAGCAGAGGGATACTTTGTGTCTGTGCTGCCATTATAAAGAAACTGGAAATTAAGTGGAAATCAGCTGTAACAAATTTGAATGAAACAAAGAAAGGGTGGCAACAGAAATCATTGCAAAGCAGAAGAGAAGCAGGACAAGTACTAGTAGGATCACAGGGGAAAATTCAAGGCTCTGGGGCTGTCGTGGTTTAACCCCAGTCAGAAGCCAAGCACCACACAGATGCTCCCTCGCTCCCCGTCCCCCTCCCCCTGCTCCCGGTGGGATGGGGAGGAGAATCGGGAAAGAAGGCAGAACTCGTGGGTTGAGGTAAGAACAGTTTAATACCTAAAGTAAAATATAGAATTAACAATAATAATAATGAAATACAATAATACTAATACTACTACTAATAATAGTAATGAAAAGGAATACAACAAAAAAAAAGGGGGGGAAGGGAAAAAAAAAAAAAGTGATGCACAATGCAATTGCTCACCACCTGCTGACAGATGCCAGAGCCACGATCCGCGCCTCCCGGCCAACTCCCCCCTGTTTATATACTGGGCATGATGTTCCATGGTATGGAATAGCCCTTCGGCTAGTTCGGGTCAGCTGCCCCGGCTCTGCTCCCTCCCAGCTCCTTGCACACCTGCTTGCTGGCAGAGCATGGGAAACTGAAAAGGCCTTGGCTTAAGATAAGCACCACTTAGCAACAACTAAAACATCAGTGTGTTATCAACATTCTTCTCACACTAAATCCAAACCACAGCACTGTACCAGCTACTAAGAAGAGAGTTAACTCTGTCCCAACTGAAACCAGGACAAGGGCTAGGATGAATCTCACTATGGAGGCGATGACAAAGCTTAAAGGAGGAGGGAAAAATCATCATTTTCTCCCTGCAGACAGAAGAAAGCTATTGTGGCAACCACAGAGTTGTTGCCTTTTTCCTGCCTTCCCAAGATTGTAGAAAAATGCTTTCTCCTATTCAGGATGTAGAAAAGTGGAAAGGACAACTGGAAAGAGCACAGTATGTGCAGGAAAATAAGATAACCTCCTTCCAGGGTGTGTGGAGTGTCAAAGCCTGATCTCTATGACGTAGGAAAGAAGCCAGAAGATCCACAAGCAGATTGGTACTGCCCTGCAGCCATCACTAAGAGAACAACAGTTGTGTGTATGAAAATTACAGCCATGCTTTCCTCTGGGCAATGTGGCTTCTCCTGAGCACCAGTAATAAGGAAAGTTTGTATTGCTTTGTTGAAGACAAAAAGCTAAAAAGGAAGTTTCAGTACCCAAGATGGGGCAAGCAGTAGGGAAATAATGTTTCTTATCTCCCTACTTCCACAGAAGCAAAAAAAGTACCAAACAAAATATGTCCTAAAATATGCTTGTGTTTATATGGGAGATAAAAGACACAGACCAAGAAAGGGTTTCCTCAAACACAGTGCCAGTTTGATGTTCTCCCATCAGTGGAAGCTCTGAGAAAGCACGCGTGGATGAGAAAGAAAGTGAGCTGAGGACAAAATCTGCTTCTTATTTAGCCTAGAACAATACAAGCATTTCTTTATAAAGTTACTGTTGAAAATTAAGAAAGTTGGTGACTAGGAAAGCTGGAATGATTGTTGCATAACTTCCATTCAGCAAAAAGGAAAGACATCAAATCAGACATTTGCACTTTGTGCCAACGGAGAGAGAGTAACTGAACTGCTCATCTGAAAGAGGAACAGGACTCTTTAAAAAAAATCAGAGAGAGTGATAAGTTTTGTGAAAAATATTCAATCTGAATCTTCCACCAATAACAAAATATGACAGTTCCAGAAGTGGACTGTATCGGCTAGCAAAGGTCCAAAATTTGGTGAAAGGGGAAATCAGACTGTACAGCTCCAATAGCTTCACCTCAGAGAAAGATGGTGGGCCTAGAGAACAGAGAAATTCAGAGTTCCTGCTGAACTCCCAGGAATGGTCTGGTACTTTCGTATAATATTTCATTGTGAGGAACAAACCGAGCAAGCAGAAAAGTACAAAAGAATGCTTTACATTATGTAAGTCTTCCATTGATATCTGATCTCTCCCAAAACCTCACACATTTTGAAATAAGTATAGAAAGTCTGAAAGTATTTGAAAGATTACAGAAACAGAGGAGTGTAAATACTCTCATCTGCCCTGCAGTCATTTCCTTACAAATTTGAAAATGAGGGTAATCTATTACTTCCCCTTTATCTAAAGGGGAAATTTCCAGCATATGAACATTTTGGGAAAAGGGACATCATTATACTACACTATTAAGTGTTTTGCAAGTGTATGCAATTCATGGACAAAACAAGCAAAAAATTCGATAGCATCTTCAGTTGTTGAAATTCACAGATGAGAATGTGCCAACAGTAGTTGCATCTTAGACCCTTGTGTGTTACCTAAAACAGAGAACTTCTCCGTCAGAGTTTCTGACAGTTATAATCAGTCTATGGGAAAAAAAGATTTTGAGAAATGAATGGAATTGCATTGCAAGTCTGTGAAAGATCTGAAATATTCTGAATTTCACAGAATTACAGAATCACACAATAACTGAGGTTGGAAGGGACCTCTGGAGGTCATCTGGTCCAATCCCCCTGCTCAGGCAGGGCCACTTAAAGCCAGTTGCCCAGGACTGTTATGATTTCCAATCACAATAGATATCAGCAGTGCCCAGGATGAAAAAGAACTATAGTAAGGAAAGCAGAGTATAATGCATGCGTTTGCATTAAGCACAGCACCTGATAGGCTTCTACAATGAGGTGACTAGCTTGGTGGATAAGAGGAGAGGAGGGACATTTTTTATACAATATCTTGTTTGATGGCATAAATGAGAATCCCAACATTTTTCTTAGTTAAGGTAATTTCGAAAAGTGGTGCACAGGTTCTTCCCGTTGTCGGGTAAGAAACAGAATTAATAAGGACTGGCATGTTCTGAAAACAAAATGTATTGCCATTTTTTATGTGAATTAAAGACATTTTAGGAGTAAAATGAAGATTGCAGGGGCTGAAATTTTTCTGACTGTGAAGAAATAGGCAATCTTATGACAACAGTGTGAAAGGGGTAATGGTGCTGTCTGCTCCCTACAGAAGACCAATATAATGCCTAAAGAAAAGCTGGATGACTCATCATGCCACCTGGAGGTATTTCTAAAGTAGCTTCAAAACAAAAATGAGAGTTTAGTCACTATAGCTTCCTGGAGAAGGTAGAGATGTGAACATACAGAGTAAAGAAGAAAACACATACATTACCAACAATACCCAACGTGTCAGGGAATTCAGCAATACCGACTGATTGTTTCTTTTTCCATAGAAATGCTTGGCTGAATTTGCTGTCTGAAAAAAAGAAATCATCTCTGAGGCCTGCATTTCATTTATAATGATAGTTTAAAGTGCAAGAGAGATTTTGACAACAGTAATTTTCCTTTCTAAAGACTTTGAGAAATGAGTCCAACTGAAGCTGAGTCTGTGACAAAATATCTTAAAATCCACATTCAACCATAACAGTAAATTATTACAAGCACAGACATTGTCAGCCTGTGACTCCACACATCATTCAAGAAATCCTGGAAACTTGCACTGGAAATGTTTGATTATTTATTTCATGTTTCTTCAAATAATGCAGAACATGACATAGGGTTTGTTGATTTGACAGCATCACAACCTTTCCTTGTAAATCCCTGAAGAAAATGAGGAAGGCTTTTCAATACGTAATTTTCTTCCAAATGGGGCATGAAAACAATAGAAAGATCATTTTAGCAGAGAGAAATCAGATGTCCAGGACAGATGCTCATGTTCACCAATGGACTGGAGTCTGATCTAGTAGAATATAGAGGCCACAGGTTTTATACCAGAGGTGAAGTACATTGTTCTGAATAATGGTGGAAAAGTTCTTTCAGTCTATACTGCGTCACCTCAATTATATCAAATAATAAGACAAAACACAGACCATAACAAACCTCTGGGTTCTATCAAGCCCCTCTGAATTAGCAGTATCAAGACTAACAAGCAGCCTGCAGAAGAGATTCATATATCTAAAAAAACCCTTATACGAATTCATGCAAGTTAAATATCATAATAAAACCATAGCTTCCTTGTCCTCAGGAGAGAAGTAATGAGGAATAAGGTACTAAAGGAATCGGGTACTCAACATGAATTGGCCCAACAAACTGCTGAAAGAACAAGAATGGCAGTCAGTTGCCTTTGTCTCCTGTTGCATAGCAGAGACATTGGAGTCCCACAGGCTTTCTGAAGTTATTATTCTGCAAGGGTAAAAATTTTATTGCAGAGACATTGAATTCACTGTCATAATGTCACAAATATTGGTTGGAAATACCACCAGAGTACCAGTTTGGATGGAATTGTGTCTTTCAAAACGATATGCTTTTAGTCATCTACCCAACAGTGCAGGTGGCAAGAAAGATCTTAATAACAACGGAAGTTTCGGAAGAACAAGTCTTTAAGAAATGATCACTGATCATGAGATGGACAACACTATAAAGACAATGACTAGTCATAAGAGAAGGAGGTTTACCAGGAGAAGGTGAATGGCTTGGGTATGTGTTTTGAGGTCACTTCTTCCTGAATACTTGGTAGGCCAGGAACAGGCAAACAGGTTGCATATGTGTCTATGAAGTCACTTCTGCCTCAGGAGAAGACAAAGATTGCAGTTCATAAAGAAACGTAGAATATAGACTCTTCATTTTACCAAAAGAGAAGGAAAAATTGCATCAGGCTTAAATTCTCTTCAAAAAACAAGAACGTAAGAGGGAATAGTTATAGCGTTTGATCTAGACTAGGAAATGCCTAGTACCAGCAATTCCAGAAAACAAGCTGAAGATGATAGATTTGAAAATCACATACAACCTTCTGACAGTACAGCAGGGATGGAAGACTAATGATTTCAACTGCTATGGAGTGAGGGCAACAGAAATCATACCAAGAATATGTGGGATGGATGGAGGCTGTGGAGGCCTTGGCTAAGATTAGTTAATATTAAGACCAAAAGTTAGAGTGGAAACCACTTGTACTCATTTTCAGAGAGCTAACAGGTGAAGAAGCATGATAAACACTTCACTCATCAGCATTATTCAGCTTTATTTGCAGATCATTGGTGTATCAGGAGTTCAGTCTTCATTGCTGCTACTTCCACAAATATGCTAGAATGAACTTCTGCCTTCCAAAATAAAAAAAGTGACAGAATTGTCTTCTGATACTTGTGTTTTATCTTCAGTGACGCCACAAGTGCCAAGAAAGATATTGACAATATTATTGCTCTTTCAGAAAGAGAACAGAATTATCAAAAGGAATTCCACATGCATATAGACTGTGCTTCTTGTCCCACATAATCCAATTTTAGCAGATAATTGTGGTTCAAGGGGAAGGAAGATCATATAAATCTGTGGCTACCCAGATTTTTCAAAAGAGCAAAAAAGATAAGAAAGGATTTTTTGTTAATTTAATACCTCACTGAAAGCAATTGTGCTTATTCAGAAATGAGAGGAAAAGGTGTTAAAGATGCTGCAAGCTCATATTTAACTGTAAAGCATACAAGCAGATCTCATCCGGCTTCAGACTGAGAATGGGAACCAATTGGTCTTCATTTCCTGGCTATTTACAGAACAGCTGGAGACATCCTCACTTATTAAAACTAAATAATGTTGAACATTTCAAACCATTCTCCTTTAAAACTTGAGGTCTGGAATTACCTGTAAAATATTAATGAAATGCTTTTAATATTTTTTCTTCCAAAGAATATTTGGGAGGGGTTTTGCACTGAAAAAATGTTCCCGGTAACTGGGAACTCTTCAAGATGTACGTTGACATTTCTGCATACAGCAGGAAAGCAGCATCTGGCCACTGTTTTGGAATATTTGTGATGGAATCAAGACATTTGGAGTGAATTTATAAGTCTAGTGATATCTATAGCGTAAATGTCTGCATTCAGCCTTGTCCTCTTTGAACGCCTTTGTAGGCAACAGAAATGGTCAGTTCTAGGATAGGAGTCATCTGGTCTCCCGTGGGATTTAGTAAGTAAGTCGCGTCCTAGGTGTACGATTTGTTCTACATCTTCTATAAAGGGATTTTAGGGTCCTGGGCTTGGATAAAGATATCTATATGGAAATTTCATGGGGTTTGTTCAGATGGGACCCTTAGGATCTCTAGTTATAGTCATTCCTCATGACAATCTACCTCCTTTTGAGGCCTCAAGAGCCATCAAAGATAAAGGGTAGGAAAGTGTAAATCATTTTTTTTAAAATCAGCATTTTCATGGAAAATTTCTCTGCTACATAAGCACTGGGATGTGGCTGAAGATGAAGTTGCTGCCTGTCAGACCACACAGGCAGGCAGAAGAATGTCTTCATTCGTAGGCAGTGCCAGTCTGTTGTAAGGTGTTAGCAAAGCCAGGCACAGACTTGACTGACTCCTCGGTGAGAAGCGGCAGGGTGGAAAGTACACACTTCAATTGGAAGTGGAACTGGATTGGCTTCCTGCAGAAAATATGGAGGGTGACACCCTGCCCCCCTTAGAGTTCTGAGATCTAGAGAGACCATGAATCAAAGCAGACACAGAGAGCCTCCAGCTTCCTGTTTAAGACTAAACTAAAAAAATCTCTGAAAAGACTGGGCATGTCTCACAGTCTGTGTTGACTGCACACAGGGATAATCATTGGAAGGAGAAATATTTAACAGTATTGTTTTCTCTTCAATTCTATTTTACATGTCAAGGAAGATTTACATAATGTTGCTTTTAAAGAAAACAGAATTTTGAAAAGAACATTGCAAATTTATGTCAAATTGGTGACACATTGTAAGTCCAAATGCACTACTCCTGACAACAGACATCTGAAAATGCAAAGAGATATCAGACTATGGTTATCCAAGTTCTTTAAAAGAGGCTACAAATAAAGGAAAGAACCGCCTATTGATTCGGTACTCCACTGGAAGAAATACAGACCTTGGACAAAGAGCAGCTTCAGCAAACAGAATTCAGGAATAAAATAAAATGTTACCCGCCTGTCCTAGTACTGCTGCTTTTGAAAAATGAAAGAAGACTTTGATCCGTAGAGAAGTATATATAGGGTGTGTGCTCTTCTTATTGTGGAAAAAGGAAAGAATTTAGCAAAAAGAAGAAAAGATGTCAGCAACACATGCTCTAGCAGATGGAAAACAGTGATATGAGCATAATTGGAAAGAAACACTCAGCAGCATGTCAAGACATTCAGTTTTATTGCTTGAGTGTAAAGATCTCTATCATACCAGCCTAGAAGCTTTGACTGACATTATTTTCACAGATGTTTTTGAATGAACTTCTACCTCCCAGAAAGTAAAAATAGATATTCCCCTCTAACATTTGCATATGAACTGCAGTTATGCTGTATGTGCCAAGAAATTATTGATTGCATAACTAGTCTATGTTAAAAGTCTCCTTAGACTGCCTCAGAAGGGAATGCTAATGCTCCTCTCTAGAAAGATTGTTTTGAATGTTGTGGAGGAGTTCTGGAGCATATAGGCTAGTGGCAAAAGAAAAGGAATTAATTGTGAGGACACGTGGATGAGATTTCTCCCTTTGAAGGTGTTTTTTTACAACATACAAAGAGCTGAACCCACCCACTGAGCTAGCCAACTTGTGTTCTTTTGGTGGTTAGTGGAGCTAAAAAGGCACCTTTTAAGGTGAGATATCAGAACTAACATTTCTTAGGCACCTTAACTCTTTGTATTGTTGATGTAGCAAGCTGAGGGAAGAGTGCTTAAAGATGGGCACAAATATTTTCCAGAGAGCAAAATGTGCAAGTGATGAAAGTTTGCCTGAAACAATTATATCTAAGTTTCTGCAGACTCTGAAACCTCTGAAAGATACAACAGCTACACCTAACAGAATATGAGGAAATAAAGGCAAAAAGAACCCCAACCAAACAACAAATACACCCGAGTGGCATGGGTGCAGAGTTCACTACAGATACGTGACAGGAAACAGGAGTCTTGAGCTTTTCTCCCATCTCTCCAAATCTTTTGGACTGGACTTTTAAAAATTAATAATAACCTTTGATATCTGTATAATATGTACAAGGAAACTACTTTGTCCCTTCAGGACACAGAAAAATTAGCCTTTTTAAAGAGAAATATGTCTTTGAGAACTTAATCCCAATGCATGCTGACTTTGCAATAATTGAATAATAGAATCATAATTATTCTAAAGACAGATGTTTGACTGTACTGATTGCATTATACACTGAAATGCATTATACACCACAGCAAAAGCTCAAATTTTGGCAAAACAAATCAGAAAGCTCTTGAAGCATTATTAGTAAACCATTGTAAACCTTGAAAAGTGGCACGCAAGCAAGTGTGATAGATGGAATCTTTATTACCTCATAAGAATAAACTAGTATTTGTTTTAATGAC
This sequence comes from Gymnogyps californianus, assembly GCF_018139145.2. Taxonomy (NCBI): domain Eukaryota; kingdom Metazoa; phylum Chordata; class Aves; order Accipitriformes; family Cathartidae; genus Gymnogyps; species Gymnogyps californianus. The sequence goes on along the minus strand of NC_059471.1, from coordinate 8,902,641 downwards.
ACATCAGTCAACAGAGATGAAAAATGGACACAGCCATTCTAGTCATTGAACATATTCCAGCAATATTAAGAACGTGGTAGAAAAAGAATATGCATGCAAAAATATTCTGTCCTACTTCCCACAAGCTATGCAACTGCCTTCTATGAAACAAGTCAAACCAAACTGAGAAAAGTGATAAAAATATATGGTTTTTTCATAAAAATACATTCATCAGAATAGTAGGATATTCAGCTACAGACTTGACTATCAAATGAGAGTAGAAAACATGTTTGGCTCTACTTCTATTTTCAGATAAACTGAGATCTTCATTTTGACACCTGCTTCTTATCTGCAGAGATATCGTCTATGCCAAGAAAAACATACATAACATAATTACAATGTACAAAGAAAAGGACTTTGAGAAATGACTGATATCTCTTACTGAGCTAGTGACAGACTGCATCTCCAATCTATCTCCAGTGACAGCCATTTCAGAAGGACGATATAAACCCTCGATTAGCCAAATAATTCAAAAGAATCAAGAAGGAGCTCTTCTTGATTTCATAAGCCACAGGAGCCAATGGAGAATGAAGAGGAAGGTCCATGCCCGAAGCAACAGGAGAGACGGCCATAAATTCTTTCCAGGAGTGTTCCTTAAGGGAAAACCAAAGGGGAAGTCATGGGCTTAGTAATGCAGTAATGCTGCAGGATATCCAAAACAACCCTTCCTACACCCTCTGCCCGAAGCATGGAGTTATGAAAATCCCAACTATATGCGGGGATGTGGCCAATGCTGAGCATATCACATACATCAGCAAAGCAAAATCAGATTTGAGACACATTCTTTGCTTGATAATGGCTAGGAATTGACCTGACAAAACCAACCAAAAAGCTCCTAAGTTTAGATTTTTCCATGGTTTTAAGGTTTCCCTTGGGGAATTATGAAGACTATGAGAAATGAGCATCTATCTGCAGAAATCAAGCTAATGTCTTGGAACTCATCCAAGAGCAAACAGCTCCACCTGTTCTGGAACGACAGACACAGGACATGCTGAAGGTGGAAGTATTTTTATGACATTCTGCAGCAGAAATAAATCAAAGAGACAACTTGGTTGGACTTCCCAAGATATAAGGGAAGGGAAAGATTGCTCTGAACATATTGAAAACATAAAAAAAGCACTAACCTGCATGTAAGGTGTTTAACTTTATTGCGCAAGTATAAAGTTCTGGAACAGTGCAGATCACTGACTAGCTATTTTATTGTAAAACCATGTGCGTCATTTTCTCCCTCCCTATTAAAAAGATACCTTTCTTTAGAGAATTGCACTTCACTGACAACAATGGAACATGTGTTAGGAAAGATAACAACATCAGAAAAGGCTTTTTGATTAATCTGGCTTTAAGAAGTAAGGGCAAGTGCTTGGTGAATGTATACAATATATAGCCTCAAATCCTGATAATCACTGTTCCAAAGACAGATGACATGAGTTCCAGATTGTGTATAGGAGATCAAGAACAGTAGCATTTCTAGATGTTTTAACTTGATAGAAAATGTATACGTTACAAGGTCAGCAAAATAAATTTGCAGTCAAAAATTGAAGAAATATTTCTCTATTTGCAGGCACTTGTTATAAAAATTCTGTGTCAGGTGTGAAGGGGAAAAGAATTCTAAAACAAAAAGCAGAACTGTAAAATCATTTCCTTACTGGTAATACATCTTAGCTTTAGCCAAAAGAAAAAAATATACGTTCAGACATTTTGGTAATCAGAGATACCTGAAACGTAGTAAGGCTTTAAATAACAATGATGCATGAGGAAATTAATTTTTGCTTTTGTATGAAACTGTTCAGCTAGTGTTTCCATCTATTCTGTCATGACAGAGACCAAAGGGCAGAACTTAGTGATGAAAAATTCATCGTCTAAAGTTAAGCAGAAGCCAGTTTTTGTCATCTGAGTGCTTGCAGGAAAGGAAGATTAGGATGCACACAATGAGGGAGGAAGCGCATATGGCCTGTCTTTGCCCTTGGCCTTAGTGGATACATATAGGGTTTTGTCTGGAACAGAGGAAATATTTATTTCAACCTTTTTAAATGAAAATACTCCTTGGATGAACTTCCTACCCTGGGCGGAAAGAGTTCATCATAAATTAGAGTGCTGTAAGAAAATATATATCCAGAAAAAAGCTGGTACTAACTTGGTCCTGTACCAGTCCTTTATCTATGTAACCTTTGTCCAGAAGAAAAAAAAAAAAAGGATTGAATGCAAATTCTTTTATGAACAACTGCTGCATTTTACTTAATAGTCTGAAATAAAACTGTTACCAGAACAATCAATCACGAAGCAGGAACCATACTGAAATTTCAGAAAGTTTATCAACACTGCAGCCTTTCAATCCTACATGAAACATCAGCATAAGCACACTAGTATAATAATAGTGCAAATGGCCTCATATACAATATATCAAACCTTTACTGTACAAATAGTTAATATATTACTGACATTGTAATATGATTATTACAAAAATGTTCTGATCTGCATATATTGAAACGGCTGAAGAAATGGAAATGCCTTGCTATATAACTCATTCTTGGTTAAACTGACCAGGGATCAGGTGTCTGCTGACACTTTTGTAACCTTTTTTAAAGCTTTGTTCTAAAACACATAATCATCTTTCCTCAGAGCATAAGAAGTGCAAAGAGCAACAAGAATTTTTACAGCACTTCTGGAATATGCCAAAGGCACGCACACACTTTTATTAATATATCACCTGATTTTTTCACTGTAGTGCACAAAATTTCTCTAGAAGAACTCTTTGGGAGAAGATGACTTACACACAGTTTCAAAACAAGTTTTCTTTAAGCAGCCTTTCAAACAGAAAAGTGCAGAAATAAATCAATCCCATGCAGGAACAGATTACTGAAGCTCCAAGCAAACAGGTTTCCAAAGGTTCAGTGTTCAGTGCACACTGCTTTGACTGCAGAGACAGGATTTTTCATGTCAGTCTAAAACATCGTATATCATATCAAATTCCAAATGACGGAAAATGAGACATTGGGAACTATTTCCCTTTTTATTCCCTAGGTAATATAAAAATCCCTCAACCAGACTGCTGATCCCTTTATAAATACAGTCGTCCAGAAGGGAACTTGGCAAAGCCAACTATCCCTGATGATAGAAATTGCCTATTTCTTTTGTAAAATATACTTTAAAAATATTTCTCTAATTTTTTTCTTGAGGCAAAGCAGAAAATCCTGCATTATACAAAATTATATTTTTAGAAAGTAAACAAAAAGAAGAAAAAAAAAAGAAAATATGACTGTGAGCTTTTATTCATTAAAACCCCTTGACCCTATAAATGCATGTTCTAACCCTGTGGGTCGTGGATTCAATTTCCCTGTAATGACAAAGATGGTAGTCATTACATTTGCAAAAGATTAGTCATTACATTTGTTGGTTTTGCTTAATACCTAACAATTAGAACGTCACGCTCAACAGTTTTTCTGTTTAACCACTTTTCATAGCATCCATTCAAAATAATATGTACAGAAAAGAAACATACCACAGAATTGTTCTGTTTTATATTATTAAGCCTTTTCAGTGAAAGTGGGAAACCAAAGAAAGCTCAATTTTCTTGCTCCAATATTTCCTGCTTTGTGATATTTTTGTTGGTTTTCGCACTTACCAGGATTCTTACTATACAGACATTTATATTCCAGTTGTGAGCAGTTTCAATTAACAGAAACAAGAGGGGAATTAGGCAACTGGTAATGAAAATAGATACTAAGAGGCTGTGAAAAAACACACTTAGACATTTTTAAGTGAAAAGTAAAATCCTTTTCACATCTGGGGCAAATCTGGGTCCTTTCAACAGCGACTGAGAGTTATTACAGTCTCACAGCTGTTCCCTGGCCTGTGGGAAATGAACTGACTTACGGACATGGATCCTATCCACAAAAATGTCATTCTTTGGTCTAGAAATGTTGTGAAAATTCACTTAGTGCTAACCCAGGTCATCAAATATTGCAAACAGTATCTGATGCCCCTTGAAACTTTAGCAGCTGGGGAAAAGCTTTTGAAAATGCCTACTAAATTGACTGATGAGGCAGTGTTGTGTAAAGAAATCTCAGAGCAGCAGAGCTTCGGTTCATGGACTGTATTGTTGTCTGCACAAGAAGGCACCTTGCAATGCATTCCAAACCAGTCTGCAACAATGTAGGCACAAACAGTCTTTCCTCAAATGATAGCTTTGCTGAGATTTTAACGGTAGAGGCTTGAATTTATAAGTTTTGCATTTTTTTATAAAAGAGCTTTTTAGAAGTCAGGTGCAAACCTCATTTCTTTCATCCCAGATACAATTTGCAGACAGAAATTATCCCTTTTTTTCCAGGAAAAAATTCAAATAAACTATTAAACCTCCTTTGGCCACAACATACATATTTAAATTGCCTAGCTCTCTAAACCTTGTTGCAGAAAGTACTGGATGGTTTTGAACAGTCAAGGGAAGTCTGATCGTGTGTCATTAGGCTGGTCTGTGTGCTTCACCACCAAGGCAATAGCAGAAACAACCGCAGAATGCAACGAGTGGCATACTGAGCCTCGCTCGTGAACAAGACCTGATTAGGCTCAGCTTTTCCTGTCACTGGTTTGTAGGTAGTCCCTTGCCTGCAAAAGCCAGCAATCCTGATGTTTCCAAATCATACTGCAACCAAGGGCAATATCCAGGGAGGCTCTACCAAGCACCTCCTGCTTCAGTTACAAGTGAAAATTCACCTCTGCTTCAGCTTGTTGCTGAAGTCGTAATAATCCAGACGCTGAGGAAAGAGCATGACTGAGCTAATTCAGCATCATTGCGTCCCTTCCAAATGGAAATGTTGAAATTTAAACTAAAATTCCTACAGATGATAACTCTGGAAGATTTCACTCAGTGAGAAGGTTGAGGAAAATTGTCCAAAGTTTTCATTCATGGCCCCAAAGAATTTGAGGCCGTTACAATGTGGGTTTTAATAAGATAAAATATGTTGTTTCTACTGTATTATCTGAATTTATTTGATTTAGTTTTGTTATGTATTGTACATGATAGTATTAAATATTTGTAAAAAGAAGGTTTAAATATTCAAAAGAAAGTAAAAAAAATGTATTAATGAATTTCCCCTATAAAAAACTTTACCTAAAATAACACATTCTTACCAGATATTTTCTGTTTTCATGACATTGACTTTCCCTATGAAAAATATTTCTCTCAAATGTTTAAACTATTTTTTGTTCTATTAACCAGCACTAGAAGAACAGAAGACTGCTTCCTTGAATAAAGGAACAAGGTTAAAATCAAAATTGTCACACTAAAATAAACACTCCAGTGGTCATTAATTGAAAACTAACGTGCATGATATACAGATTCTGTGAGTCTCTGATCACGTATGCCTGCTGTGTACATGCAGCACTTAAAAATATAGGGCCTATTCAACTTTTACATCAAACAGGTCTTCATAGTAGAGCAACCAAGAAAATCACAATAATACAAAATGGGTTGCTGATCCGATTCAGGTAAAAGACCCAATAAGAGAAGCAGATGAAAGAGCTAAGAGGAACCCATGCCAGAGCCGTGACAGGGATGTACTAGACGAGATGATAATGCCCTTGCTTATAATTACATAACCTTCATTGGATATGACACAGTTAGGATACTATTTTAAGGATATTTTTGTGAATTTTTTTTATTTATTTCCCACTCTGCATATCAAAAGGTTGTTTTTCAAGGATACATACCTGAGAACTCCTATGAACTATTGCAGGAGTACAACTGTTCACCATGGAGTGAAAAGTCAGTTATCTGTACTACTACCGAGATGCTTAATTGAGGGACCAGAGTGGAAAACCCAAGGAACGTCAACAGAAGGGGCCAAACCAGTATTGATTAGCAATGGTTTTGTTTTTGTAAGAATTCAGAATTATAAATGTACAGTTTCAAACAAGGCTTTTATCTACATTGGGTATTGCACACATCATAAATGAACTTGTGAAAAAAAAAGTGTGTTTTAGTAATTCCTTAACTGTGATATCTAAGTGATAAGCTGTAAACCCATACTTTAAATATTTACCAAACATGTTTGATAAGTTCTACACTTTTTTCTACCAAAACCACTGCTGAATTTCAAATACATGCCAAGATCTGTCAAAAAGACAGCAAGAGAAATATTTCTGCTCTATCTCCTAAGAAATAATTTATTCTATTACTGCCCCTTAGTAAGATGATTTTGTTAGATTTTTGAAAGTGATTTCCTGGAAGGGAGACCGTTTAGGTTATGGACTGAAATTTTCTATCTAAAGACTGGGCCAAAATGCAAAATAATATTTCTGGTACGTTTGCAGGGGTCTTTAAGGCAGTACAGAATAATCATAAGTCACAAATTTAGAGTTAAAAATTTATGCTTGCATTTCAGAGGCATTAGCGCACTGTCCTGAACATGGTATACATTGACCAAATAGGTGAATTTTATGAATGGGTGACAGTGGAGGGATCTCTTCCAGATTAATGTGCTTTGGTGTCATGAACAAAAGAGATTTTTGCATACTTTTAAGTAAGAAAAACTTTTCTTTGAGTAAGAAAACTGCCAGAAAGCACAGGGTACAGCAAGGGTAAGAAACTATGACATTTCCTTAGCTCCCTGCCCAGTTTAATTACTCTCCACTAGATTCAAAAGAGAGTTACAATGGATTTACAAACCTTCTTGAGAAAGGTGAGAAAGTCCCTCACTACCTTAAAATTATACAGCTCCTAGAAATCTTAGTAAGAGAGGCATTACGGCACAGTGGCCTGAGGGTACCAATATGGCAGCGTTTGTAAGGAGATGTAATAACCTTTATGAGACTGCTACAGCTAGTAAAAGAAAGGACAATTGTTCAGATGCAACTTTTCTTTAAATCTCTTTCCTGGCTTTCTTGTCTATTTTTTTCTAAATGCATTATCTGACTTCATGAAAAGTGCTTTATCTCCTACAAATGTTGCCTTGCTAGTAGTGCACTTCATAATTCTTAATTTACAAGGAAAAGCCTGGTTTTCTATAACTAAACAAACCAGGTGTTGTTGCAGGTTTCTAATCAAAGTCCATACCCTTATAAATCTCATCCCTTTATATAAATCTTGATTAGAGTGTCTTTAGCACTACAATACAAGCAGCAGTTTGGCCATACAGAGCTGTGACTGTATAATTGCTGCAGTTCCCCTTCAAGACAGCTTACATTGCTTCATATGATTTGAATAAGTAATTAGACACCTTTACCTTATAAAATGGGTCGATTTCCTAACAATATGAGTTGAACATTTTTCTCAGTTGACTTAAGTTTTCAGATAAATTTGAGTCTGTTTAATCTTCTTTGAGTTCTTACACTTTCTTGGGTTCCTCAGTTAACATTACAATCATTAACTGGTCATTAGCAAATGTTAGATAAAATGTAACTGTGAAGATGAAAATACATGTGTGAAATCTGAAAGAAAACATGTGATTTTACTGCCCTTCTTTCATTTAGCTTTACTAAGACCTCCAGTCTATCAACAATTTTGAATCTCTTATATTTTAAGACCTGTGAAATCTGGCAGAAATATTTTTGACACATTACGTGTCACCCTAGAGACTGCAATATGCAGGAGCTGGAATTTACTAGGCATGTTAAAAACCAGAATTTGCAAAAACCTCCAGTACTAAAATATTTATGGGCTTCCCTCATTTAGAATATGAAAAACATTTCAAAGCAGCTTCCTTAGTACTCTGCAGCACTTGATGTGTTACTGAAATATAGAAGAAAAAAATATTAAAAAATGAAAATTAAGGTGAAGTATAAATTGTTGTTCATCCTACAGAGGGTATGAAAAGCCTTGAATAGGTTATTTTTAAGGAACTTCGCTAGAGATCTGAAAACTCTCATGGAGATTTTTCCGGGGGGACACTGCTCTTCAAAGGAGGATGAGTGAGTTCCTAGCATATAAGTAGCATTCTTCCCTAGGTCTCTGGTTTAGATATTGATGAGGAAAGAGTAACAGATTTTGGTAAAAGAAAGAATGATTTGCTCGACTCCACCAAACCGTCATAAAATAGTCAGTGTCTGCACAGAACCACTGAAGAATTAGTTTGTTATATGCAGCAGGGGGAGGACTTGAAACATCCGCTCTTTCAGCAAAATGGGGTGTATTATTTTTTCATATATAACTTTCTGAACAATACAAACGTTTCTCATCAAGCTGTGTCTTTATTACACAGCCTTTCCTCATACAGAACTTCTAATCAAGTTCAGAGACCAGGTTTTGGTCAGTCTGAAGGTAGCAGTTTTGCCTCAAATGAAGGACTAAGGCAGAATGGAGTAAGAACATGAGGGTTTGACATGATCACATTTTTTTCCCTAAAGAAGAAAAAAGTAGTCTCTCTGGTTTTAAAAATCTGGGAAAGGAAAAACTGAGATATCCTAAGAAACTTCCACGACGTTCAACCTTCAGTTGGGTTCTGAAAAGCTCAGGTATTTCTCTGTTTCTTCAACAACTCAGTCCATTAATACTGCACAGCAAGTACAATCTGCAGAGCATTTAATCTATTTGCATGTGCTCTATCAAGAAAGATGGAAGGAGACCCAAGCCTTGTGAAAAGACATCTAGTACTGACTAAGGAATCCAAGTCTACTTTATATGAGAACAATTATGGACAATCTCTGCAGTTCAAGATGAATTGGCTACTGTTACCAAAATGTGTTTTTCAATAATTTCTCTATGAGCTTTAACACTAAAATCTCACTAGCCAGCCAAAAATTGTAAGCAGTTTAGAGAAGACCGTTGGTAGAGTGCCCTCTATGAACCTCTAACAAGTGTCCTCTGATGTGAAGTGAGATGTAGCCTGACTTTTGCAGAGTTTGGGGGAAACATCTTTCTTGGTTTCTGTGAGTCCCCAGACTGCTAATTGCAACGGAGATCTTTAAAGCTGGCCATGCCTTGTTCTTCTGAAAAGATCCACATCATGTTTCCATCCACAGTACTGACAACAGAGTCATTCTGAGAGGTTACTTTTCGCAGCCTTCATACCATACCTCTCAGAGACGTATTTTCATGGGCTTCAGACTTACTTGCCATCCTCATAAGGCAAGCAAATATTTCTTATACAAATATCCATACTGAAATGTATATCCTACTCCTGTGTATTTCCACACATAGATATTTGCAAATACATTTCCTGTGGTAATCTGTTCTCAAGTCTTAGAAATCCTAACATCTAAACATCTTGAGGTGCTTTTTGCCTTTCTAAAGAAACTATACTGGATCTGGTTGGGATGGGGTTAATTTTCTTCATAGTAGTCCATATGGTGCTGTGTTTTAGATTTGTGACCAAAACAGCGTTGATAACACACCATTGTTTTAGCTATTGCTGGACACATCATCAGTCCTTCTCTGTTTCTCATTCTGCCCCAACCAATGAGTAGTCTGGTGTGGACAAGAAGCTGGGAGGGGACACAGTCAGGACAGCTGACCCCAACTGACGAAAGGGATATTCCATGCCATACAATGTCATGCTCAGCAATAAAACTAGAAGGGGATTTTTTCCAAAGTAGACATTGGTCAGAGACTGGCTGGGCATCGGTCTGCTGGTGGGAAGTGGTGAGTGATTACCTTCGCATCACTTGTTTTGGTGTCGTTCCCTCCCGTTTTTTTTTCCTTCACTTATTAAACTGTATTTATCTTGACCCATGAACTTTACTCACTTTCACCCTTCTTATTCTCTCCCCAACCCTGCTAGGTGGGGAGTGACCAACTGAGTGGGGGCTTAGCTGGTGGCCAAGGTCAACCCACCACAGAAACAAAATATTCCCTGTCCTTCCAACATGGTGACTATATATCATTACTGATTAAAAGAATCTGGATTTCTTTTTTTAACTTAAAACAACTGTTTTGGAAAAAACCAAAAAAGTAGATGAGGGCTGAGATGTCAATTTATTTCATCAATAATAAAAAAAAATCCTAAAAAAAAACATGATTGCGGGGTTTCTACAGGCAGCTCCCCTAAATGTAAGTACGAATACTGACTATGATACCAGTAGCATCAAAAGAAATATGACACACATATGAATAATAAAGCAGATAATTGCATGGTGGATGAGGAAAAATTTGCAGCAATTCTTTTTCACAAAAAGATGTTGATAGTAGTTCACCTGCTGCTTTTGGTACATAAAAGTGCTTCACTCTGTTGGGAGTGTATTTAGTATTAAGCCTGAACTCACAAGGAATAAATTAGTTTAAGAGATTGGGCAGTATGTATTATACTAATCTTCTGTCTCTTGAAAATCCTCACTGGGTACACCTGAGCTGTCTGTACAATTTTAAATATTATTTTTCCTTTATTAGCTCCCCAGCACTGAAGTGGTTATAAAAGGGGTTCTTGCTTTTGGTTTGGTTTTGGGGTTTTTTTAAATATCTGTTTATTCAACTTTGACTGCTCTATAAGAATATTTAATTGGATACAAAACAAAAATTACCATCTGGTACTAGTGAAAGCGAGTATATATATAAAGCAAGGGTAGGGCAGATCTTTCATGCTAATAAATATGTTTCAGAAATATCACTGTTTTTACATTCACTCAGAAACAGATGAAATGTATGCATTTTCTCTCCTGCTATATATATAACTCCTGATAAAAAAATGCTGGACAATCTTGTGATTATTAATTTTTCTTCAACTTCTTTTTAGTCTTTTTAGTCTTTGCTAACATTCAGTCTCACAAACACCCAAGCTTAGTCACTCCATTTGCTGCTGATGTCAACATGCAAATACATGATCAGAGCCTTCATTTAAGCACGTATAAGGAGCACAGGCTTTATATCCACAAAGAGCAATAATGCAAATATATTGAGCAGGAAGAGATTTACCTATTCAAAGAGGTATGCAACTTTTATCTTGCCTGAATATCTGTTAGGACTCACAAATACACATGAAAACTAGGCATACAGGCAGCATGCACTTTGTTTGCATATGCAAAATCTGTAGCACATTTAGAGGCAACCTTAATGGGTTATATACCATTAAGAAATGGAAGACATTATAGACAGACGCATGCATATGTACATATACACAAATAGATATTATATATGTATGTATATATAAGGTATCAACTCTTGTTCTATTTTCCTCCTTATTAGCATGAATAAAAAATAAAGTTGAAAATACTGTCTCTTTGTTTGTGGGGTTGTTTGGGGTTTTTTGCTTTTTAGGGAACGGTTCTTCTGGTAGCTTATACAATGCAATATTTTTCCCTCTTTGACTTGAATTTGCTTCAGTAAGTCATATTTTTAAGAGGAAATTGTAAAGAAGAAAATTACCTTCTCATTCTGCTAATTAAGTATCAGACAGGGATCTTCTTCTCTCGTGTCAGAGATCCACAGTACAGAGGCACCATCTGAACAGTCACTGAAGGCTGCTTTTATAGATACTGGGCCGAGACAGGGTTCAGCAAAGTTGTCTATTTTAAACTGAGCTGAAATTTGGCTTAATACTATGTTTGTCTCTACAAGCAACACTTAGACAAGTAGCTTTCATATGGATGTCTAATGCAAGGACTGTAGCCTTCCGTATTTGCCTATTACTATCCCGCAGTTTTCATGTGGAAGAGAAATTGGTCTTTTCAAGAAATCTGAATGACAAAAACTAATTGCCTGGTAAACCGAACTCTCTATCCACACATGGAGTTTACACAGTTCCTGTCATGGGAATATTTGAAAACCACATAATGTGTTTGGTTTTTTACAGAAACTAGAGACAAAACCGCTGTGCCATCATTAAAATCCGTTCTGGTGAGAAATCAAATAGCTGTCTCATGGCGATTACGTATTCAAGTTAATATACCTTGGAGGCAGATTATACTTTTCCAGCACAGCCTTGGACATGGACAATTTAAGGCGAGATGTCCAAAATCCTCAAAGCTGCCCTGACTCTTCACCCAAAGCAATAAACTAGATTCTGCCATTTACTTCATCTGGATCTATACGTGGTTTTGCTGATCGTGTCCCTGCTCAGAATAACATAGCTTAGCCTGTAGTCCACCCAGCTGCTTGGAGTGAGGTTTCTTCAGCTCTGTGTGGAGGGACTACTCAGCTATTTTCAATACTAACAAAAATACTCAAATCTTTGTGACAGGCAGGAAAATGTTTCTGTGCATGTTTTCATAGCCAGCACAGAATGAAAGAGAAAGTGGAGAGAGGAAATCCCACAAGTTTGTTGTTAAAGATTTTATATGTGTCAACATGCTCTTAAAAATGATTATATGAGGTTTACTTTTCTATCAGGAAGATGCTGGAATAAAAGAGTTTTGGGGATCATACTTTATCTATATTACCCTGCAATCTACTTACACAAATGGGATGCTTGATTTAAAAACAAATTTGTTTCATTTAACACAAAGACAGCAACCTTGGAAAAAAACTCATAAATAAATCTCATTTATTTATCCCAGAAAACTTATTTTCTTCCAGAATAAAAGAAAATTAAACAACAAGACAAAGGAAAAAAGTCAAATTAAAGCCCTTTCATATCCTCTGGCTGCATTACTGCATTCTAGTTCTGCAAGGAGAAATAGTGCTCTTTTTTATTAGCTGGCACTGCAAGAATTTAAATGACCCAGCAGTCAACATTTCCCACTGTGGCAAAAACAATTTTGTAATTGTCCTGTGAATTAGGGAAGGGAACTCTCAGAGGATTCTCGCATTGGGTATTTTCTCGGGCGATGATGTGGAAATAATAGATTTAATGAGAACAGTGTAACGATGTGGAATACAATTTCATTCTTGAGTAAATTTCACATCTTTTCCAACCAGAAAGTGGATTAACGTAAAGCGTCAAGCAGGGAACTAACCTGGAGATCCTGCTGCTAAACACAAATAACAGAATGGCCAGATTTGCATTACAGCAGACTTTGATACAACGCAGGAAAAATACACAGGAAAGCGTGCAGTGGTTAGAAGCAGAAACGACAGCATTTTTAACATGCTGTGGGATTCATTCATGTGACTCCCCCTCTACTGATGATGAAAATTGCTTGATAGGATCTGAGCCCCCCACTGAAAAACTGTACCTCGACATGTGCAGTAATAAATTAGGAATTATGCTTTTATAAATCCGCTACCCCAGGAGCAGCTCTACTCCAATTACCCAGCCGTGCCTGGGTGAGCGGGCTGTGCTGAAAGGTGCAAGATTAAGAATCAGTGAGTGCCCTCTGCTGTTACCTCGGTCGCACTGGGACTCTAGTCCCACTCTTGCTGTATATGTGCATTAGTCATTGCAGCGAAGTGCCAAAGGCTCGGCAATAAGTCTTCGCAGGGAAATTCAGGGATGAGGCCATCCGTGTTAGGCACAGCTCTGCTCTGTGGTTGCTCTTCCCTGGAGAGATGATCCTCTCTTCCTTGAAAGCTGTAAAGGGTGAAGCGAATGCTCCTACTGCAGCAGATTCTAGAGCTCTGCCCCTTTCCCTCTCCACTTGCCAAGTCTCCTGCCTTCCTGACAACCTCTCTGGCACTATCCCCACACCAGGGATTAGGAACAAAACTGTTTTCCCAAGCAGGTTATGCAATTCATTTTAACCCTTATCAGGCCGTGCAAATGGGAGGAAGAGGGAAAGGAAAGGCTAAGGCTTGTTGTACTGCATTGTCCCTTGGCTGCACACCCTCGATGTGGAAGGGATCCTCTGTGCCAGGCGTTGTACACAGAAACATCGATTTCTCAAGTGTAGGCTTCTTCTCTGTGTAACTTTGTGACTTGACAGCAGACAAATATCCAGGAAGGTGATCAGAAAAAGGACTAGAAAAATAAGGAGGAAGGTTGTGAACTTCTCGATCATCTAATGTGGGCACCCATTTCTTATGTGACAGCCAGCAGGATAAGAGTTCTCCACCTGGCAGATAGGACCCCAGACTCTGAGATGAGAATGGAGACATGTGTCTACACATTTACATAAATTAGCACCTGTTGAGTCAACATTTGGGATTTGAATAAGGTACAAGATCCAAAGGCATAGCTCTAATTTCATCCTATGTCCATGTGAGCACAAATGCACCGATTGTACAAATAATGCACTACTTTGTGTGTCCTACTTTTCCTGAGAGCAAGGAATTGGCTTGGGAAATACACACAATGAGACACATTTGTTTCCAAGGTTTCAGCAGAAATCTTGTCTTCATCAGCACTAGAAATTGGCATGTGTTAGCTTTGTCTTGATTGTCGTGCTCAACAGGATAACATCCATGCCAGTCTTATTATATTTCTTTGGAAGAATACTAATAAAAGAGCTCAGCCCCTTCTATTCAGTGTACTTTCTTCAGACTATTAGTTTTACAGCTGACTCTCTTACAGCAAATGCTGTAAATGCTACTTAGGATGTACACCTTGCCATACTGGGTACAATAGAAAAGCTTCAGTAAGCAACTCCAAATAGTCTTGCTGAGGATGCTTAAGTGTCTCACGACTGTAAATCTTGAACAGAAAGTCAAACAGTGATGTGAAGAACCGTCCCGTCTCTGGAGACCTTAAAGTTAAATGTTCTCAAACAGATTTTCAGATTTCCTTTCTTGCATGACAGGAACACTCTGAAGTTAGTTGGAAAAATAATAACTCCGTCTTTGCATGCTCTGAATAAATTTATTGGCCTTTGAAATATGAAAGACTGATTTATGGGTAGATACAAAGAATTTTTAAATGACCACTTGTTGAGTCCTTCCTATCATCTGCTTCAGCATATTCTACAGCTGATGCCAACAACCTAGAAAAGGCAGAAGAAGATGGAGAGCAACCAATTGAGAGGGAGTCTGACTGCCTTAACAATTTGCCACCAAACCACAAGGACATTATTCTTGATTCAAGAGAGGAGGTAATGCACAGACTCTCCCTTGAATCGTTGTCATAGCAAATGCTGTGACATTCAGTACTGCTTGAAAGCTTTAACTTCATGTATGATCAAAGTCTGATAGAAGAACACCTATTATTTCCTCCAGATATTTCTTTCTGTTGATTACTGCTGTCAGAGTATGTACTGATGTGACTGCTTGGACAACAGACCCCACAGCCCATGTAGCTGTTCAAGTCTCCTGTGACAAAACGGTGGTATGTGTAGGAGAATCAAAGGCATTTAACTCTCATGAAACTCCTTTTGAAAACTCCTGAGATTTGTATCAGGAAACCCTTAGATCCTGAAACAGAAGCTCAAGCACTTCTAGTAAACAAGAAAATACCAAAAGGCTGTCAGCAGCAGGAACATTGCCATTCTCTTTCTCAGCCTTCTGGCCACTGGTGGCATTACTCATCCATCATGCCTCACTGACAATTTTTGTTCAAAGAACCAACAAAACAGGAAACACTGGTATACAGAAAAGCAAGCTAATGATTGTGAAGTAGATGACAGCAGCTGGATTTGCCTTGGAAGCAAATTTCTCTTCGTATCTGGTGGGGTAAGGCCAGCACAATCCGAAATTAGAACTGGAATGTCCTGAAAGTAGGTAGGAGTATCAAAACATCTTCTGGTAAGATATCCATCTTATGAACCTATAGCCACCAATGGCTTAGGCTTACACTTTGGGATAGTTCCTCTTTCCTGGAAAATCTTTAAAACAAACTGAGGGACAACATCCATAAACAATGTCAATTGGGTTTTTACAGTGTCTTAAGGGGCACTTACTAATTCCCATAGAATAAAATAAATCAATGCACCAACTGTATGGCTTTTATTAATCATTTCCATCAAAGCTACTTCTAGTAATTAATACACAGACTTAACATGTCACACAGTCAGAGCCCTAGATCTATGCTATGCTGTCACTGTTTGGTTTTATGGTTCTTGTGTATAATCAGCCTTAGTCTGATTCAGTTTAGAGTAGCGCAAATCAAGAATCATTCCAGAGCTTCTAAACATCCTCGGGACTACTGCATTATTCTGCTTCCAGTCTTCCTCCAAACTGTCCTGTAGTCAGATGCTTGCAAGATGTTTTGACAGTGGCTGAACACAGAGCTGGACTCCCTTTGGAGTCAATGGAGAAAAGCATTTCAAGGGCATGATCTGCTTCATTTTTAAGTCAGCTTTTAAAACAGGTCAGTTTAGTTGCCTGCCAAGAGATATCTCTTTCTTCCACGGATCTAAAAAAGGAGACAAGGTGAATAGGTCTTATGTAGACCTCCACACAGCAAATCCCCAAACTCAGATGAGACGAGTAGCTATTTTGATAAGCTATACCTAGCATGTACACCAAGGCTGCCTTTGTTTCAAATTCATCTGCATCTCTCTGCTGTCTCCCATTTTATGGCTATTCAACTATTTCTATGTAAGTTCTTCGGGTCACAGAAAACCCTTCGGCTGCGGAGTGTCTGACAGTGGGATCCTGTTACAGCATTAAGACACAGCACTGCAATGACACAAATAATAGCAGTAAGTCATTTGAGTGACAGTGATGTAAAACCAGATGGACATTAAAAACATATCCTGTAGGATCATAATGCGAAACACAATAAGAGATAGTTTCAATAATTCAGAATTACATTAATTTCTCTACTTTTATCACTAAAACATAACCACTTTCCTCCCAATTCAGGTGTTTCCCCCCAAAAATAAGGTTCTTGATGTACAATAATCCACTAATACAAGCAGCTAGGACTTGCATAGCACCTTTCATCTTCAAATCATTTTGCAGATGTTACCAAGTTAGTTAATATTCTCCCGAGAATGAGGTACAGGAGGTAAGATTGCAGCACTAAGGTCCTCAGGTAATAAATTTGAGGTTAGGTTAAATTTTCTGCTTTCAGATCTAAGCAAAATCTATCTAAATAAAAACATCCTAGTTTATGTCACAGACAGTTTGAGTATTTCTGAAATTTGAGTGAGAAATTGTCAAAATGAAGACTTTGAAATTATGAGATTCTTTATCATATTAAATGCACACACTTTCTATTCCCTAGTCATCATCTTTATCCTCCCAAGATGTCATGGCACAGGCCCTACAAATCCTTTAATGACAAATATTCCTAGCAAATTCAACAGGACTTTTCCAACACATGAGACACAGGGAAGATCAGGACAGAATTCCAAGGTTGTTAAAAAACCTCTCAGCTTGGTACCTGACTTGAGCAAAAGATTTCTCTTGCACAAAATATGGATTGGAAACCTTGTTCTGTTTTGGGTCGTATTTTGTTATCTATTGTCTGCCAGTGCAAAAATAATGCAGATGAACTCCTGATTCACTACAGTGAACTCTTAAAATCTGGATTTCACCCTGGCATCATGTTTGTGTGTTTCAAATAAAGAATATTTAAGCTAAATTTTCTCTCAATACAACCAGCTTATAAAAAGCTTATCCAGGAAGCTAGTACATGTGATGGTGGTACTGTCTTGTCTGTAAGTAGTGTTTTAGCACCTAATGAAAACCACAGCATCAATGACGTGTAGCAGATTTCTGACAACAGCAAAAGGTATGCATATAAGTTTCTATGAGAATTAGAGACATATTTTCTCAAAACTGACCTTTGTCTTTTTCCCTTTCACGGTTGAAAGATGCTAAAATGTCATCTCAAATTGTTCTTTATTTGCCTTATGGTTTTACTAAATCCTTTTAAAGAAATTAAACAGCCTACACACTGACTCATGACCAGCTTTTTCCATTTATTTTTTAACAGATGCCCAACGGTGTTAAATAAAGAGCACTGTTCCTTCTCTCAGCATAATTTTCCATATGTAAAAATTCTGTATTTTATAGGAGATGCTTCTTATGGAATAAATCTCGCCCACCTTGATTTATAAAAAAACCCTGAAGCCTGAACTCTATGCAGTGATAAGACAAGATTTCAATAGAGGTTATAAACGTTGCATGCACTTAACAGGAAAATTTACTAAAGATTGATTTGGATAAATTCTGACAAGTACTTTTTTTAAAAACTGAATTTTTATTTACTATTTTCTTAATTAATTTCATAGTAACTACAGACTAAACTATGCTTGTCCAAACAGGCTTCAGTTTGTTAAACAAATCAGGGTTCGAAGTAAGAATGCAACACAGAAAATACGTTACTAACATAAACTCCCATTGTTAGTAAGAGTTTGGTAGAAAGGCAACAGATTAAAGAAACAGAGGGCATATCCATGAGGAATAATCTTTTTTGTTGTTGTTGCAAAGTGTCTGCTAAATATTTAGAGTGATGTGGAAGAGAGAGAAGACCAGGAAGGTTAAATTATCTGTATGGTCATTTTCCGTATCAAGAAGCTTGCAAAAGAACTGCCAGAGTAAATGTGTATTTCATCCAGTCCACAGTCTACAGAGCCAGCCAAAATGTAAAGCATCATCTTCATTAAAAATTCAGGGGCTTAAGAGACACATTATTCTTAGCTTTCTTCTTCTTTTTTTTTTTTAATATGAATTTACAGATATTGCTGAAAATGTTTTGGAAATTGTCTTCAACATTTTCTGTTTACCAAATGTCATTTGTGATAAATGATACTAACATGTTTAATTTTCAATAATTTCATTTATTTCTCAGAGGCTCCAGGGAAAGTGAACATCTTAGATAATTTGGAAAACTCTTCACACCAAAAAAAAAAAAATTCTTGAAACTCTTTTCTCAGAACAAAAGGTCTGTTTCTAAGAGAAAAACAAACTTTACTATTATTTTGAATGCAACTGGATAGTTTCTTGTATAAAAAAAATGAGTCTTGTCAGTCACAGCGTTAGACTCAAAAGTATTATTAAAAACCATCTTGTTTCCTTCCACACAGTGAACCACTATTTGCAGTTAATTAATTTTGTGTAAATGACTCTGGCCTACTTTTACCAAGACACTTTGTAAAGTATTTCCTGTGTTTCTTAAAACAACCACTGGAAAAGAAACCACTCACTTGGCATTCAGAAACCCAAAAGTTTCTCCTGGACAAGACATTTTTCTTTCTTTTACAATGCTCAAGATCTTTTTCAGGAAAAAACATGAATGTGTTTATGTGTCTTTTACTGGTACTGAAATATTTTTTTGGCACAAGGAGTCAAAACCCTTCCCACATTCCACTCACTTCATTGTAGCTGTATAGCTTGTTCCAGCTCTGTAGACCATGACGGCATCTTCTGGATATTTGTGGGGATATATCCAGCCACACTTATTTTCAGCCATATGCTGAGGAACCAGGCCAATTCAATCATGTTTACATGGTGCTAAACCAAACCTAAGAAATCACTTTCACCTAATGTGAGTTGCATCTCCCTTTGTCTTACATCCCACACAGATGCACACACGCACAACACCATGGTCTGCTTGGTCTGCTGATCAGCCAGTGCTCCTGACAGCCAAATACATAATTGTGACATGCTGGATCGAGCCTCTGCCCTTGCCAGACAGGGATTTACATGAAGGAAATAAAAAAGAAAACATACATGTCTCACTTGCAGACGCTTTCTTGTTTCACATGCTGTGAGCACAGAAAGGAAGGAAGGAATGTCAGGTGTAAACTACCAGGCATTAACCTCAGGGTGCTGCGTTGCTTCCCCAGGCAAGGATGCCATATTGATGGGTACGAAGAACTGCAAGACAGAAAGGATTTAGGACTAATCCCAGGCTCCTGTGGAGCACAGCTTCACCAGCCTTCAATAATGCATAATACATATGTAATATAATATATCTATGAACTGTTTCCCAAATTGCATTTTCATGTGTGGAATCAGTTTTCAGGAATCAGCTGGTACCCCCACTGCAGTACTCCCATGTCGCTCTAAAAGTAAATGCGTCTTAAGGTCAAAGTGTGGCACGAGCTATGGCATTTAAGTTATAAATGAGTCATAAGGAGGAAAATAAAGTTAGTTCTTTAGTTACAATGTAGTTGAGTATCGTCAGGCCTGTGGAGGCATGCACACCCATGCACTTAAGTCATAAATTCCCTGGGTGGTCCAGGAGCTTGTCATCTAAAGGGATGAGCCAATGGACTGATTTGAGACAAAGGACCAGCTTGAAGCTTGGTGATCGACTGAACCTTCACAACTAAGTGCTTGACTGATTGTTACGGGTGGGAATTTCAGACAGTTCTAGAGATTCCCTCAGGCAGCTCCTGCTGTGTCCTGCCCTCACTGTATGCTTGAAGGTGGTGTTCTCCTGGGTGGAGAGCCTGTCCCTTCCCTCCAGACACACCCTTGTGTGGTTCGTGCTTCAAGAGAGATCAAGTTGGGCATAGATAAGACATCTGTAAGCAGTCAATATAAACTGTTCCTGCAGAAATGGTGTACTGGCTCTGGCTGGAGTTAACTTTCATGTAGGGCAGTCTTTTGCATGTATTTAAGATATTGAATACATACAAAATTAAGGTATTGAATACATACATCTCCCAGTCCAGCTGAAGATGTCACTGTGAGGACCCGTGCAATAGAGACTTCCTTTGCCATCTGGTCAGCTACCAACTGTCCTGAGTTTTCAAGAGATTTGATTGCCCATGCGAGTGTTACCCTGTGCCAAGGTCTGAATAAATGAGATTTTCTCTCTAACACTCTGCCATGATTTTCTCTGAAACAAAAGGCAATTTGCATCAAAATTCCTGTCAATCCCAGAAGAACCCTCCCTCTGTGTTTTATACTAGGTCTCACAGTCCTGCCTTTTAAAATTTATAATTAATGGTGTGTCTTCTTCTGGAGTGATTAAAGCCAGACTATCCAGAACTCTCAAATACAATAAGAAGCTCAGAAGCTGGGACTGCAATAATCTGCTCAATCCAGTGAAAGAAGAAATAAGTAAATTGGGAAAAAGGTGACTGTGGTGAGGCAGGTCTGAGATCAAGCCAGGATGACAAGTCAACAGGTCCCATCAGAGTCAGAAGCAAGGAGCCACGTGCAAAATACCTCAGAGACCAACAGGGAAGATTGAGTTCAAAAGCGCTCTCAGAAGTGGGATAGCTCTCCACAGAGGTTCCTCACTGCTTGTCAGTGCGAGAGCTAACAGCCCACTACCAAAGCTGGCCCTAAGCCCACACAGCCAAACCTCAACGAGGGGGCATGTCCTCAGGGCCCTGACAATGACAATAAACCCCAAAAGGCAAATTAAAAGTTGTGGATGAGCTAACCATTCTAGCAAACGTGCTTGGAAACTTCTGCTTATATCATGAATATTTCCTGATTAAGATAATTAATAATCATTTTATCTTATTTTCTTCCTCATCTACTTTCAAGCCATTACCAAAGGCAAAATAATGATATTAATTATTCCTTGTCAAGCACATTCATTTACCAAGAATAATTCTTGCCGTGTTTTATATCCAATAATTTATTATCAAATCTCCCAGCAACCACAGTTTTTTGTGTTATTCAGATGCTTGGAGGTTTGCTGTGAAGATGGCAAATAATAGATGACCTGCCATTTGAGACAAGTCACTCCAGAGAGACAAGTCTATATTACCACTCCCCCTTGCAGCAGTAACAAAAAATCCATTTATGGTTTTCATATTACTAATTCTGTCAAGTATTTTTCCTTTGTCCAGCTTGTATAACTTCTACAAAAGCTAATGGGAGTTTTTTATAAAATCCATAGCAGGCTCTTCTCCTAAAATCCTGTAATTTAAACTAATTTATTCTCTAACTAATCACCAGTGGCAAAGATCCTGCAATATAAAAATAGCTACTATTTTATTTTGGCTGAATGTCCAGGCAGGTTTTACAGTTTTCTCACAAAAAAACCAAAACCAAAAAACCCAAACCATAACACCCAAATAAAGTGCTGGAAAAAAAAAATACAAATGTTAGGACATACGTCATGTTAAAACACTGTAAATATTTCAAGTGTTTTATTCAGTAAAATATGATTGCATATTGCTCCCATGTCAGGGTCTAAGAATAGAAGTTGCTTCATATGGTTCTATATCTGTGACTGTTTGTTTAACTGGTACTTGAACTACTTGCTTTTTAAAAAATGGGTTTTAGTGTGAATATTCTTTATGTGCTGAATGTAAAAGCATTACACTAGACATATGTGTGTAAAAACCATTATTTCAGATTTATGGACTATAATACCTTATAATATATAACCCTGTAGGTTAATTTCTTGCATGTTTTAGAGATGTAAAAAGAAAATTATTAGAGGTAATACGTGCAGTGCTGGGCTTTTTTCTCTGCGTGCAAATAGTAACGTTTAACTAGCCTGTCAGGAACCTGGGTGGTTGGTGCTTTTCATTAACTAGCCCTGCTCTGTCATCCCTTGGGCTTTGGCTCCCTGCGCAGATGCCTGGTCCCACTGCCATACTCAGGGGACACGGGGAGCTACTTGCACCTGTCCTCTGGAGGGTCATCTGCTGCTGGATTGCAGGAAGGCAGAACAGTTATTTAGTTATTTTTTACTTATTTACTTTTTTTTTTTTACTTAGTTATTTTTTAGTTACGGAAGGTCCACAAAGAGTGGGTTAAAATGGTAGGCAATCATCAAGCCCAGTCTGTCTTCTACAGAAAAAGTCTTTCCCCTCCAGTTCCACCTCCTTCTCTCTTCTCCACCCAAAACAAACAAAATCTGCTACCCAAAAAAGAAAGCAGCCATGCTAGTCCAGGTACCCTCAGATTTTTTGTGTAGCTACAGTTGTCTGTACCCAAATTTTTCAGGTAGTTCAACACACATAGATGAGTGGTGGAGCTTTTACAGGACCCTGTCTCCCAAGAAGCCACACTTCCAAAAGGTCTCTAACCACCTGAAAACTTGAAACCAGCTGTGATTATGGGTGAATGAAGATGACATCCCATACTCTCTCTCTGCATTTCTTCTTCATCTGGAAAACTGTGATAAATCCTTCCTCCTCCTCACCTTTTGTTTATTTCCAAAAGCCAGCACTGCTAGAGAGGATGATAACAAAAAAGCAGCACTCAAAGGGTTGAAACATTCCCTGTGCATCTCTCCCTCTTTGAAGTTATGCAATAAATACCATCCTGTGGCACAACATAAAACCTGAAGGAGAAGTGCTGGGTTTAAAATCCATCTGATTACACCAAGTCATTTATGTCCCATTCTCCAACTAGGCTGCTGTTTGCAGGAGTGGAATGAATATTAGGAATAACAGTCTAAATGTCTTTGACTTCTCACCAACATCTATGTCTAGTGAAGACTTAGAAGTCCCCCTGTGTGGGGGCAGCTGAAGAGGATCATACAGCTTCCGAGGTGAGGACAGCCTGTGTTTGGACAGCAACGCAGTTCTTATGCACCCACAAAAAGTGAAATTCTCTGTCCAGCTGGGCTTGCTTGCTTCTTATGTATTGCTATGGTGTCTGTGGACAATCACCATCTTGTCTGCAAACAAAACCCAGACTTTTGGAATGCTTTTAATAGCTTATTCAGAGCAATGTTGAGAAGTCAATAGGCTCCCCTGCTGCATTTCAACTCTGTCAAACCAGCACAGAGGATTGCATTCAAAATTGCTCAGCACAAGGAGCAGCAGGCAGAGCATTGAATTAAAATGCTGGATGGGAAGTAAAATAAGGAGAAACAAATGTAAAACAGAGAAACAAAGTAAAAGGAGAAACAAAAAGAGAAAGAAAAAAGTAAAAGCAGAAACAAAAGTAAAAAATAAGAGAAAAAAATGCTGTCAAGATGAGCATGAGTATTTGCCATAGCTGTTGTTTCTGTTACATTATCTGCTCTTTTAAACTCTATTTAAAATGAATTTTAATTCAACATGGAGGAATACAGCGGAAGGCTGTGTAGCTCTACTTCTCGTGGTCTCAATCATTATCTAATTTGAATCTTTTCCTGGAAAGAAGGAGGTCTCCTTCCTTTTGGTTATACTAACAAACTTTTTTGCATGCCGGTAAAAGGTGGGCACTGATCAGAAAACATACAATGAGACTGCAGAATGCCTCATAGCTGTCCATAAGAGATACTCTACCAATACAGTTCATAAATCATAAACGAGGCTACAAAACCACGAGGTCAGCTAAAAGTTCAGGAGATACAGACCTGAGAGATTTTGTATTTGCCTGCGGGGTGGAAATGTTTAGGTTTGCATTCCTGCATGGCAGAGGTGATCCCTCCTTTCTACTCAGCACTGGTGAGACACATCTGGAGCTCTGTGTCCAGTGCTGGGGTTCCCAGTACAAGAGAGACACATATACTGGAGTGGCAAAGGGCCATGAGGATGATTCAGGGCTTGGAGCATCTGTCATATAAGGAAAGAATGAAAGTGCTGGGACTGTTCAGCCTGCAGAAGAGATGGGTCAGGGGGATCTTATTAATGTGTAGAAATACCTGATGGGGGGAGTAGGGAAGGTGGAGTCGAACTCTTCTTGATGGTGCCCTGTGATAGGACAAGAGGCAATGGGCACAAACTAAAATACAGAAGATTCTATTTAAGTTTAAAAAAAACCCTTTTTTTTTCCTGTGAGGATGGTCACGCAATGGAAGAGATTGCCCAGAGAGGCTGTGGAGTTTCCATCCTTGGAAATATTCATAACCTGACTAGACACAGCCCTGAGCTACCTGCTCCACAGGACCCTGGCTTTGAGCACAGGGTTTAGACTAGGTGATCTCAGGAGGTGCCGTCCCACCTCAATCCCATTATGTGATTCTGCAACAAACCAAATGAAAACAGAAAATCAAAATTCTCAAGAAATAACAGGGCTACAACCACAAAAAGCTCACAAAAAAAATTGTGAAATAGGCAATGCTGATTTTGTTGAGTCAGCCTTGCTGGAGGGTAGGAAGGGCTAGTTGGGTTATTGCTTTGCAAGGTGGGATATTTGCATATTGCACGTGTCTTCATGCCAAAACCCCAAATGCTTTCCCAGCTTCTGCAGACTCAACTCTGGAAACAAGCAGAAAATACCAGACCACACTTGTGAGTGTAAATACGGATGTCACAGGGCATCTAAATAATCCCACTGTGCCATCAGCTTTGAAATCTGTTTATCAACACTGTGCCTTAAGATTTTCTCCAAGGCATTATTAACATACATATAGCCAGCGTGACAAATCAACTTCAACACAAAACCAGATACTCCCCAGAGGAAGACAGAAGTTAAAATAAGCTACTCATGTCTTTAAGCACAGTATCACATTGAGGAAATTATTCTGAAAAAGCTGATGTCATTTTGTTTAAACAGTTAAAAAGCATGTCTCATCAGACACCTCACTTTCACTGGTTCTTCGAAAGATTTTTTAAGACAAGTTTTACTGATTCATCCTAGCAACTTTGTTGAAATAAGATCTTGCTAGCTGCTTTTTCCTTACAATTTACATTTTGCAAGTTAATTCAGCATATTGCTTTCTGTTGATAGAGAATATGATCTTAATTTTACTGGGACAATTGGAAGTTTAGCACAATTTTAAATAGGGTAGAAGATGTTAGAACCTGTAATTTTCCCTGGACCAGTATTTTCTGCAATCAGTCAACAAACTGTACAATTACCTCATGACTGACACTTGTTATCCACCATTCCTTTAATAATGTTTCTTCTGTTTTCAGAATTCATTGGGAAACGGCAGGGAAACAGACTGAATTTTTATATTTATGATCTCTAAAAGCAAAAGAAAGTTAAATCAGTTCAGATAAAATAAGAACTTAACTGAATTCTTAACCAAAACTTAAGAGATTTTAGCCAGATCTAGGAAAATTAAAAGAAGGTCATCTGTGCTATCACTAGTGAGAATCCATCTCAATGTGAAGGTCAGGTATAGAGTGAGTTACCTAATGGACTGTTTGAATTGAGCCCATAATGTGGAGCTTATTAAAAATGAGTGTGGCTGGCTGAAAAGAGAAGAAGAAGGAAATCAGTGGGGTCAGAAACCAGGAAGGAAACAGGGTAGGATATAGAGACATCAGGAAGATGGAAGCTTCAGCTGTAAGCAATGCAAGTAGATAGGAGTGAGCACTGATGAAGAGTTAGATGAAGATATCATGCACATTGAGGTGTAACAGAAGGAAAGAGACTGTGAACATCTGGATCCAGAAGTGGGAAAGGTAATAAGAAAGTTTGCAAAAGATGAAAAAAAGATAGTCCAGCTAAGCGGAGGCAGAAGCAAAGATCAAATGTGAATTTGTCATCCTCTCAAAAGCACAATACTGTAGCTGACATCAAAATCTACAGGCAGGCTTCTGTCTTCCGAGACAGAACTAGCAGAGTATCATTTGACTGCTGGAAAGATTATATGCCAGCCTCCACCCTACTCTTTTACAACATATGCCTATAGAAAATAAAGCTATTTGGAAATTAAGGATAAGTTCCATGGAGGAAAGAGGCAATCAATGTGCAGTGTGCCTAACTGGCTGTAAAATTATACGTGACAACTAACAAGGAGTGGGGCAGTCACAGCAGAAAACAGTTCAGAAAAGGTCACTTGTAAGTTTGAACAGGTCCAGGCATGGCAAGAACATACGAGATGCATGACTAGGCATACTCCTTGGAGTATGCATACATGTGCGTCTGTCTGCAAGTTTGCACAAGAGAGACATAGAAATGCTTGTGCAGGCTTTGCAAAGCCAACACAGTACATTAGAATATATACCAAACATGAAGGAAGCCATAGCCGTTTTGGTTTTAAGATGATGAAAAGGCAGATACCACTTACTATTGGAGAAGCAGTAAGTTGGTATTGCTCTATATTGTTGCTTGCCAGCCTGCCTGAAAAAAGGCAAGGATTCATGGCTAGGTTTGTGAGTTAGGGGGAGAGGTAGATTTGGTGGTGGGATAACTGTTTATATCAAGACTGTTGTAGACATGTGTAGCGCATGTCTATTGCAGATCATCTATATCAGATGCAGATTTTAAAGCCAAGTTGCGCAGTGTTTGTGCTTCTACAAGAGTAACACAGAAGTAGGTGACTAGGAAAATTGCCAAGGAAAGTATTAGCTGAATACAACTGATCTATTACAAATCATGCCTCTATGGCAAGAGGCATGTATAAATATAAACACTTCTGGTGTGCAGCACAATGATTTTTTAACTGGTTTATTTTCATCCCTCACAGGCAAGAGCTTTCTCGCTTGTACACAGATCATTGCATACTCCAGAATCTTCTCACATTCTCCCATCCTCCCATAGGTATGGGCTTATCTGTGATCACCTGTTTTTGGGGTTCTCCACAACTCCCCTTAATTCCTACTAAGGAGAATCTGTAGGATGCCTTTCTCTGTTGCAAGCCACGTTTATCATACTCCCTGTTTCTTTCTCCATAAATGTCAGAGGCAGCCGTTGCATTTCCAGGCCTTCGTTCCCCTGTGGCCATCCCTTTGCTCTTCCTCCCACCATGCTTGTTTCCTTTTTTTTGCCCCAGAAAATAAGTCGTGGTGCAAATGTTTCATTTCTCTTCATAGCATCATCATAGAATCATAGAATCATAGAATTATTTAGGTTGGAAATGATCCTTAAGATCATTGAGTCCAACCGTAAACCTAACATTGTCAAGTCTACCACTAAACCATAGAATCAGAATCACAGAATAGTTTGGGTTGGAAGGGACCATTAAGATCATCTAGTCTAACCCCCCCTGCAATGAGCAGGGACATCTTCAACTAGATCAGGTTGCTCAGAGCCCCATTCAATCTGACCTTGAATGTTTCCAGGGATGGGGCATCTACAACCTCTCTGGGCAACCTGTGCCAGTGTTTCACCACCCTCACAGTTAAGAATTTCTTCCTGGTATCTAGTCTGAGTCTACCCTCTTTTAGTTTAAAACCATTACCTCTTGTCCTATCGCAATAGGCTCTGCTAAAAAGTTTGTCCCCATCTTTCTTATACGCTTCCTTTAAGTACTGAAAGGCCGCAATAAGGTCTCCCTGGAGCCTTCTCTTCTCCAGGCTGAACCACCCCAACTCTCTCAGCCTTTCTTCATAGGAGAGCTGTTCCATCCCTCTGATCATTTTTGTGGCCCACCTCTGGACCCGCTCCAACAGGTCTATGTCTTTCCTGCGCTGAGGACTCCAGAGCTGGATGCAGTACTCCAGGTGGGGTCTCACCAGTGCAGAGTAGAGGAGGAGAATTGCCTCCCTCATCCTGCTGGCCATGCTTCTTTTGATGCAGCCCAGGATATGGTTGGCTTTCTGGGCTGCAAGAGCACACTGCTGGGCCATGTCCAGCTTTTCATCTACCAGTACTCCCAAGTCCTTCTCCACAGGGCTGCTCTCAATCCCTTCATCCCCAGCCTGTATTGATACTGGGGGTTGCCCCAACCCAGGTGCAAGGACCTTGCACTTGGCCTTGTTGAACCTCATGAGGTTCACATGGGCCCGCTTCTTGAGCTTGTCCGGATCCCTCTGGACAGCATCCCATCCCTCAGGCGTGTCAACCACTCAGCTTGGTGTCATCTGCAAACTTGCTGAGGGTGCACTCGATCCCACTGTCTATGTCTTTGATGAAGATATTAAATAGTACTGGTTCCAATACAGACCCTTGAGGGATACCACTTGTCACCGATCTCCATCTGGACATCATTGAGCCATTGACCACTACCCTCTGGATGTGACCATCCAACCAATTCCTCATCCACCGAACAGTCCATCCGTCAAATCCATATCTCCCCAATTTAGAGAGAAGGATGTTGTGGGGGACCATGTCAAAGGCCTTACAGAAGTCCAGATGATAGACGACATCTGTAGCTCTTCCCTTGTCCACTGATGTAGTCACTCCATCACAGAAGGCCACTAGGTTGGTCAGGCAGGACTTGCCCTTGGAAGGTATGTCCCTAAGCACCACGTCTACATGTCTTTTAAGTACCTCCAAGGATGGTGACTCAACCACTTCCCTGGGCAGCCTGTTCCAGTGCTTGATAACCTTTTCAGTGATGAAAGCTTGAGTCAGAAACCACTCTGTTCCTCAAGATGAGGGAGTGGGATATGGCTGTAATTAGTGACAGCATCATTACAGGAGTATGCACTCATTCCCTGGCCCAGAGAAATTTCTCTGTTGCAGACCGTAGCTGTTAGAGGTTTAAAGACCTTTTCACAGCATCTGTATCTACAGATTGAAGAACATTTGCTTAGGTTATCAACCTAAAATCAAAGTGCAAAGTAGGAAATTTTAACAGGGCTCATGTTTTGTCACAAAACCAAAGATTGTCATAAGCATCCTATGATGGCCCCAAATCACCCTTTCACCCAGAATACAGTCTCATATCCAGCACCATTTCAGTAACAAATGAAGACAGTCATCAGTTTTTCACACTGAAACTTAAACATCAATGAAAAGTACAAATTTTAGAAGGTGGAACTGCAGCTGGGCAAACCTGGGCTTTCACTCTTCCTCATGCTGTCTTGACTATGGATCTTACTCAATAATAATCTCTACAGTCATTATTATAATCCTCTGTAATCTTATATTCAAGTCATAGTAAAATATAAGAATTATCTTGTATTTTAAATAATTTGTTTATTTGTGAAGTAATGGTGATTTATAAACAACAAACACATCTCAACACAACACTTGAATGAGTGTCTGATAATTGGCAAGATGAGCACAATATGTTCATGCTTTCTCTGAGGTCTGACAATTAAGCACCTTATATCACTTTATGTCACTGCTCAATCATATAGGAAGCCTATAGTACTGTAAAGAAATATTGTCCTTTAAGAAATTAATAAACAACTAAGACCTTAATTTTCCTAGAACTAAGAATCTCAGTCAGAATGGGATGATCCGCTGGATCTTTTATGCAAATCTGATCAAATGGACAGTGGGGGGTTGTTGGTGATTTTGTTCTCCTTGAAAAAATGAGCAATCAGTGCTCAGTTGCTTGCTTTATAACACCCCATAGTCCCCACACCCCTCCCACCCCCAATATATGTATGTCCTCATATACTTATCCAACATTGACTTTTCATATTTTCCTTTCTTTAATTTTGTTGCTATGGAAATCTTCCCCCATAGTGTCTGCATTGACTCAAAAGCGCTGAAAGCCTTTGAACATGCAGCACTCTTATGTGTCTTCAGGACAGTTTGGAATAATGTTAAACAAAGGCAAGTGAAAATTGTGTTTATAAAGAAATCCTCTCCGCTCTTCTGCATCTGAGAACGCTATATCCTTTCAATGTTTGCATGTTTATTTTAGCAAAAAATAAACAAGTGCTGTGTATATAACCCTTCTCATGCCAAAGTTTCCCAAGGAGCTTAACAAATGACACACAATCTGCAAAGATTACTTGTCAAGTGCTGGAGCGCAAGTGCCTCTGGAAAGCAATTGACAACCTCTCTATCATACCAGTTGTTACTATTTGTCTCTTAAGGAAATGAAAAATAAAATTTCAAAAGTCAGCATCCAATTACTGTTGCTGTATTTGGATAGGACTTGACAAACACCCTGAACGTCCTGCAAAGGATTGTGCAGCTCCTGAAGGGCACAAAGGGAGACACAGGGGGTTTCCGTCTCATGGGAGAGGCAGTGTCTCCCTCAGTTTCCACTCTACCATCCTGACACAACAGGAAGCTTTACAGTCCTGATCCTGTCCAACTGACATAAGCAAAGGAGATCAATGGAGTTTTATCCCTCAAAGTAGTATAACGTCAGGTATAAAAATGAAAAAAAGTGAAGAGATGTTTCTGGTAGGTCTTGGAAGAGGTCTTAAGGAAAAAGTCAGTAAAAATGATCAGAAAACCTTACTTCAAATAAAATGGATTTTTTCCACCTAGAACTCAGGCATCAGTTCATCAATTACCACTATAAAGAGTTTTTCCAAAAGTCTTTCTCTTGCTTATTATGTCACATTCTCCTTCTTTCCTCCTTCAGTCACAGCATCTTTTACCAGAATGCCTTTAAGTATAGAAATACTAAATTTTTAAGTGTCTTGAAGACTTTTTTTATTTATGCAATCTACCAAGCCGTTACTTTAGTCCCCATTGTATCACTTTCTTGTGCCTTTCACCTGTTTTGTGTCTTTTTCAGATTGAGGGTCTGACATATCACCTAGCTTGGCACTCACCTTCATCAAATGAAAAATAAATAAATCATAACATAACATAATGTAACATAATATAAATTAACATATAAATAACCCAACCCACCCAAAAACGTTCCTCATGAAAATGCCAGAAAAATGCTTCAAAAATGCCCCAGTGACTTGAATGTGGCTTAACAAGTACTACCGTTTTCAATTCATCCAAAGGAAGTCTTTCTGTAGTGTGATCCATTTGTGTTTCTGAATGCCAACTTGGACTTGTTTTGAACCCTTTACCTATGCCATCTTTTGGATCTCTCCTCTTAGTGCCATGCACATAGTTATTATGGTAACAGTGAAATGGACAAAGATCCTTGATGATGTGATCAAATATGGCACCCATGAGGCAAACACCAGCTGAGGATCCAGCCCATAACTTTTCCTAAATTCAGTATCATATTATTTCTTTAATAATGAGAGGACAGAATAGTTCAGTGCAAGTGGAACAAACAGCGTTCGGTGTCTATTACACTCATTTTATTATCTCCTTGATCATTTTGAACCAATCTGTGGATAATTCAAATCCCTTTGCCAATTTGAGCGGCATGTACAGAGATGCACTACAGAGCAAGGCAGTTAATATCCATTTCTATGTATTTTATCACAATCATGCCTGGAATACGGCATTCGATTCTGGGCATCCCTGGAGTGCTCTGAGGCCCAGTGATGACATATTGAGGGCAATAGGCAGAACTCATCTTTGGAGGGGAAAATAGGTGACTTTAGGCATGTTCCGAATGATCTTTTATCCAAATGTTATTTCTCTTCCTATAGAGTATTCCAGGAAAGAGCAGATTCAGGTATCAGGGAGGTGGCAAGATGGGTCTCAATTACAAACCACGTTTCCCAGTAATGTGTTAAAAATGAGGTAGCAATCAGTAGAAGATATAAAACTTCCCTAATTTATTAGAAGACCTGTATTCTAGAAACTCAAAATATAATATTGACATATGATATAATAACTTTCTTGCTAATTAAAGCAAGTTTTCTTTCTTCTGTTCTTTTCATATGTTTCAGGAATGATGAGCATTAACAGCCTTTACAGAAGGATGGTCATTACTTCCATATATCTGAGCATGAAATATGGAAAAGTTTCATTGATCTTAAGAAGAAGGTTTCAAAGAAAGACAACTGAATTCCTTTTCCTCTGATAAGACCTTATCCTGCTTTTCTGAAGTGAAGGAATTTTTGCTGAAACCCTAATGGGAGCAGGGTCTGTCCTTTAGACAACATTGGTAAATCAGTCTAGGTTAGAAAACATCAGCATTTATTATTGCAAAGTGCAGATATTTTCTTATTATGAACCAACACCATTTTCTTTTCCTTTCATAGAATTTCTTTGCAAGCAGAACATTCAATTTAACTTTTCAATCCATGAGCAACTAAGTACTGTACTGCCAATTCTCAATGGGATAGTTCAGAATTGGTGATTGACTACATAGCTGTAATTTTAAAAAGATTAATTCACTGGTGACCTAAATACCTACACAGTGGCAAATTGAAAAATGTTCCTAGGCAACAAGAACCTATTGACACAATGAAAATTCCTCCTTCAGAAATTGTCACCGGAAGCAAAGCAACATAGAATATATATCAGATTTGAAGGAGGGTAAGAAAAAGATGAGCAAGAAACACCTTTAACTTTTAAAAAATCGTTATGTATGTTCATATGATTCTGGGTTTTTTTCCCAGGGATGGGAGACCTCCAGGAAAATCCAAAAGAGAAGTTCTGCCACATGTGATCAGGGGAAAAAAATATCATTAGGAGAGCAGAACTGCTTCAAGAGTGATAGGTCAAAGTGCTACCATATCAGAAATGTGATCCTTCTCACAGAAAACTCCTGATCCTCTTGAGTTATTTCAGATCACACAGCAGTTTCTCAAGGGCAGATATGTACAACCTTCACAGTCCTTGTAGAATAACAGCTCTTGATTATTGCATTAGTGTTACACTCCCTAGCATAAACATGTCAGTAGCCGACTGAACACTTACTGTGGAAAGTCATGGAAGCATCACTTGAAGACAGAAGTAGCCTTTTATCAGTAGGAAAACATTTTTCTTTCTATAATGTCCCAGTCCTGAGCCCTGGGGGTGACCTACAAAATGGCTCTCCCATCACCTCCATAGATCCTTGAGAACTGAAATACGTAATTTGTCTTGATGCTAAAAGTTATAGATACAAAGATACAGCTTCTCTGTCAAATGAAGATAGTTCTGCTCACTGTGACCCCTCTCTGTATCTCATTGGAAGCAACAACCTCATCACACCTCCATTTACTAACACCATGTTCCAAAAGTATCAGACAACTGTTTCTTCCTGTCTCATGGATTATCATAACAAAGTTAAATTCAGAGCTATTGTTCTCAATCTGTGCTTGATATGAGATGTCCTGCTTCTTGCTCAGGTCTGAAGAAGAGCTTGTGTCTTTTAAGCTTGCCTGTTCTTCCAACTCTGTTAGTCAAATAAAAGGTACTGCTTTTCCCTGCCACCCATGCCTTACTAAGGGAGCAATGCACGCTTCCCAGCATAACAGCCGTAACTCTCAGAGTTGAGGATACTTTCTCTGAGGCCTGGCAAATTGAGTCATCTTCCTTTATCTTCCTCCATAAAAATGCACTGAGCTACGGATGATGCAGTGCCTAAGCTTTATGCATGAAAATATAAGCTTTAAAGATCTTTACTTACACTGTCTTTCTTAATGGGGGAGTCCTTTGGTAGAAATTGATGGAGTATGATCCTTTTTAGACATGGCAATTAGAATCATAGAATGATTTGGGTTGGAAAAGCCCTTAAAGACCATCTAGTCCATCCCCCCTGCCATGGGCAGGGACATCTTTCACTTGATCAGGTTTCTCAAAGCCCCATCCAACCTGACCTTAAACATGTCCAATGATGGGGCATCCACAACTTTTCTGGGCAACCTGTTCCAGTGTCTCACCACCCTCGTCATAAAAAATTTTTTCTTTATGTCCAGTCTAAATCTACCCTCTTTCAGTTTAAGACCATTGCCCCTTGTCCTGTCACTACAGGCTTTGGTAAAAAGTCTCTCTCCATCTTTCTTGTAAGCCCCCCCTTATATATTGAAAGGCCAAGTTCTCAAAGTAGTCTATACTAGTAGCTACTTTACACTAAAATGGTGCCAAGGAATGTACTTGAGCATTGAAACATGCTGGACTATAGTAGTAAATCATTAACATGTTTTCTTGGCACAGCTCAGGAATCATAATTTGCATAGAGCATCCTCAGCAGGCACTCGGCACACAGCACCCTGTTTTGAAGGCTAGGAGACCTAACAATGTCTTTTCCTTGCCAAGGGCCAAGGAGTTGTAAGAGACATCTAATATGCTTTCAAAGTAGTTGCAAAACTGAAAACCCTAAACTGTAGGTGAATGGAAGATCACTGCAAGACAAAATTACTTTTCTTTTTTTATCTTTTTTTTCTTTTTTTCTCTTTTTTTTTTCTTTTTCTCTCCCCCCCCCCCCCGAACTATAGCTGTTTTTCCACATCTGAGTGTTAGCACTGGTCATTTTGAACTTCAAAAGGTCTGGGGTTTTGTCTGTTAAATGAAAATGTTGTTAAAATTCTCTTTTTCTTAAATGAAAAGACAAAATATAATTACACAGATAGGAGACATGGCAGAGTAGAGACATTTTTACCAGAACTTATAGGGAGATTGCTTCAAAGAAGCAAAGCTGTGACTTGCAACCAGAAGAGATTCATACAAGTTGTTTTGAACTGAAGATATATGAGAAGGAAAAAAGATCAAACAGGAAAGATTTCCCCCAGGGTAACCAGCCCCTTTCTTTTTATTGGCATTATAAGTGCTGTTCAACAGTACTGGAGAGACATTCAAGTACAGGTGGTTAAATTTCATCTCTGTGCAAATAGATTTCCAAAATCTTCCATCTCCCCTTTCCAGGAATTGTATGCAGGCTGAACCTTCTGCTGAAATCAGTTTATTTATCTGCTAGAAAAATAAATTTTCTGCTTCTGTGTTAGGCATTTTATTCTGTCTACTGAGAACACAGGAAGCTTGATGCAGATGGAAATTTTGGAAATAATTAGTAGAAGATTGAAACTAGGAGATGTATAATTAATTTCTGGCAAACAGCATACTAATACCTAAGTTTGTAAGCTTACAGTGGTTTTACCTTGACTGCTGTGTTAATCATTATGAATTTGTCTACGGAGGGACACTCAGTTATTATCTTACTTTTGTAAAGTAAAGTGAGCTTTGGCATTGCTTAATATTGAAAAGCAATATTATATACAGGATATACAGGAGTGTTACTAGAAAGTGGACTTTATTCTATCTTTGACCATATATGTGGAGTGAAGTTAGCAATTAACCATATTGTAGTGTCTGGACCAGGAGAATTACGCTATGCAAAAAGACAGTCAATTTAATCCTTTCACACTTCTAGGAATCACCTACGGAGGAAGGACTCCAGACCAGAATTCCCAGAAGGGTAAGTGTTCTGGAAGAGGAGAGTAGGCTTTAGCCACTGGTTTTCTGTTCTGCTTCCTCCCATCCTCTAATTTGCTGAAAACCTTGTATTAGATGTTTACAGCAGTGGGGATTTCACCTGACCGACCTCAGATACATACTTGAGGTGGGAGGGACTGTAGTTCTTTTGCCTTCCTTCTCCTAAAGGAAGCTCACTAATTTGAGAGAAAGCCCACCTCTGAGAAGCCAGAGAGGAGGTCAAACCTTTGCCATAAAAGGGTACTTTCAAATCTAAAGATTGCCTTTGATCTTTATCCTCACCTTTTATACCCAATAAAAACACAAACATGCTGAACGGTGATGCACTTGTGTTCATAGCCATATCAGCAAGAAAGATGGACTTTTCATCAGAGCCACTGTTTATGCTCTTTCATAAGAATCAAAACATTAGCGGCCGAGGGAGAAATCCAAGGTGAGTCTGCAACAGTTTTGCATTGATCAGTATCAGTATAAGGTTACCTATGTTTTTCCTTAGACATGGACAAAAGGGCAAAGCCAAACTGCATGTGTTAGATTTGGGGAATGTTTGGGTCTCTTTTATGACTAAACTGGGAAAGAATTTGAATCTCTGCCTCTCAGTATATCACTGTCCTGACATCTGAGCTTCAGGGTGTTCTGGGTGGAAGGGGGTCAACAGCTCATATTTATGGGATACTTTTTTAAGGATAGTAAATTTATTGCAGTGTAGAAGAGGAAAGTGTTGTATATCTCAGTTTCATCTGGCAAGAAAAAGCAGTCTATGCCCATTCAACTGCTGGTGGAAATCACAGCTACAGATTAAGATCTTCACCTTTTTAAAGTCTTCTCTCTATCCCTCTCTTCCCCAACATTCAAGAAGTAAGGGGAGGTTATGAGAGTCTCCAGAAGCATTTCACCTGTTAGTATCTAGCAGAGACATCCTACAATTTAACTCCTCATTAGTAACTAAATAAGTGTAGCAAACCTAAGGTAAATGAGAGCCCAGGAGATGGCCCTGTTAATTCCAGAATTTCTGTGCGACTTTATTAAAGCCAGCTACAACATTCCCCAGAGTCCTGCTCGTCACTTGATCCCTGTTTCCTCAAGGTTCTCTCATCTAGATTATTGCTGTGGCTCCCATTCTGCTGGAAACCTCCGTCTGCTCGTCTCTCGTGAGGAAGAAAATATCATGAGGACCTTTATGCTCTCACTTTCAAAGGCAAATATGAGATTTTCCTTGGATTGCTCTGCTCTGGCTCTCTCAGAAACCACCCTAGTGTCATGCTACTGACCCAGTTTCTTCCTCTGGCCTCATGAAGATAGGGTGGGTTTTTTTCTTCCTAGAATGTTCTGCTACTGCTTCATAGTTCCACTTTCCTCCAGAAACTGTAACTCCTGTAATCCCTCTGCTTTAGTATAGCATTTGGGACAGCAACCTGCTAGAGTTAATCCTGCTCTTAAACGGGAAAAAAAGTGGCCTTGTTCTGCATAGGATTAAGACATTCATTCACTCAGAAACTGTGCATGAAACCCCATGGACTTGTGACAATATAATAAAGAGGATATATTAAAACATCTGGAAAAAAGATGGAAGTTTTTCTCCTAATTTATGCTCTCCAGAAAGGAGTAAAATATGAATATTCTGCCTTTTCCATAAATGGTGGAAACAACATATTGCTATACAATGGGACTACAGAAGAGCAGAATAAGCCAGTGTTCTTAGATGCTGTGAACTTGTCAGTCTTTTCACTTCTGTGATGGAAAGCAGGTCTGTTGTTTTAAACTGCATTTTTTATGGTGCTTTGGAAAAAATAACTTGGATGTCCCAAGTTTCATGAAATAACTGGTATGCCTACCATATTGCTCCTTCTCTGAGTCTCCTGGCTCTTGAAATATTTATATTTATTCCCATGTTCTTGAGTTTCCCAGCCAAGATAACAGATTAAACTAGAAAACAGAAATATTTAAAGATATCCCAGGGAGAACGATAGTTCACATTCATACATATGAGCAGCAACCACTGCCTATGAGTTCATGTCATCAGTTGAATAACATATTTTATTACAGTATATGCAGTCATGTTTGAATGAAGACTCAGCTGTAAGTTGAAATTCTCAACAGCAAGTTTTGCAGAGATAATAGAAGTTGACGTAACAAAAATCCACACAGGATCCATCTACAGCTAGGTGGGAAATGGTTTTCTCTACCCTGAAGTAGAGAGGTGACTGGACTTGAAGATGGGTGTCTCTAGTTCATGCATCTTCTCCACCATCTTCACACTTGAGGTTTATGTTGTGGTCACTCAGTCATTTTGAAGTGGCGTTTACAATTGCTCTTGTTGAATTGATCTACTGTATTTAGATTACTATATTAATAATGTATTATATAAAATGAGTGTAATAGACACCGAACGCTGTTTGTTCCACTTGCACTGAACTATTCTGTCCTCTCATTATTAAAGAAATAATATGATACTGAATTTAGGAAAAGTTATGGGCTGGATCCTCAGCTGGTGTTTGCCTCATGGGTGCCATATTTGATCACATCATCAAGGATCTTTGTCCATTTCACTGTTACCATAATAACTATGTGCATGGCACTAAGAGGAGAGATCCAAAAGATGGCATAGGTAAAGGGTTCAAAACAAGTCCAAGTTGGCATTCAGAAACACAAATGGATCACACTACAGAAAGACTTCCTTTGGATGAATTGAAAACGGTAGTACTTGTTAAGCCACATTCAAGTCACTGGGGCATTTTTGAAGCCGGTATGTGAAGTGGAACCTGAGCCTTTTTTCTCCAGCTCACCAGGGTGTCCGGTGTCAGAGGTGTCTGTCTCTAGGAGATCTACAGAGAAGATCATAAGACTTCTGTTTCTTCTCCCAACTTTTGCTTGTAACTTGTAAGATCTGAAGGTTAGAAACATAAAATCATTAGATACTGATCAATGTATTTTCAAATTATTAACATCTTGTCCAGTACAGCAGGGTTTCTGTATTTTGGGGTCCAATAAGCACCACATTAATAGGCCAAGATAAGTCTTAATTTTTGCCTACCAAGAAACTCACGTCTACCTAAAAACAGAGAACATCGCTGCAGCTGTTCTTGCTGATTTTAATCTTCAAATTGCCAATAACCTAATGAAAAATGATATGTAAATTGTAAGGATTAATTAATGCAAGGCCCAATTATGTAGAAGAAAATAGAACTAATATTTCATTTCTTTATTGATCTGTTGAAAGTATAATGAATAAATATTTAGTGTAAGAGCCTCTAGTTATACAACCAATCTTGCTTAGCTGCAAATAAGTGTCAATAATAACTAATGATGAAGTCATGTGTCAAATGACAGGATACGGAGCACAGCTAGATTTTCAAGGTGAATGACAGATTAGAAAAAGCTTAAAAAAGTCTTAATAACACTGCATTGTAGTTATAAAAATATATTCACTTGTCTAATCTTTTTATAGCAAAGTGCGTCACTTCAAAATTCTTACCCATAAAACTCTCTTGTCATTATATCACCTCTCACTCCTGCATGTTGACACACTCCTCTCATAATGATGGGACTTCACAAAACCCAGAGACTTACATACTGCTTTCACAGGAGAAGCGATGCGGCCCAGCAGCACCTGATCCCAAGAAATGCTCAGCCTGAGGCCAGGTGTTCCTAGTTGTCCTTGAAGGATGATCAAGAAGTCCCTCAAGTAAAATCCTGCCCATCAGTGAAACTCTTTTTTCACCTTTTGAAGTCTTTATATCCATTCAGTGCTGTATTGGGTTTGCGTGGCAAGGTTTTGGTAGCAGGGGGGCTACAGGCGTTGCTTCTATGAGAAGCTGCCAGAA
This sequence comes from Gymnogyps californianus, assembly GCF_018139145.2. Lineage (NCBI taxonomy): Eukaryota > Metazoa > Chordata > Aves > Accipitriformes > Cathartidae > Gymnogyps > Gymnogyps californianus. The sequence continues at coordinate 8,863,434 of NC_059471.1, read as the reverse complement.
GCTTCCCCTATGTTCGATGGAGCCAGTGCCAGTCACCTCCAAGACAGACCCGCCGCTGGCCAAGGCCGAGCCCGTCAGCAACAGTGGTAGCGCCTCTGGGATAACATATTTAAGAAAGGGAAAAAAAACCCCTGTGCAGCAGCAGTTCCAGCTGGAGAGAGGAGTGAGAATATGTGAGAGGAACAACTCTGCAGACACCAAGGGCAGTGAAGAAGGAGGGGGAGGAGGTGCTCCAGGCGCCGGAGCAGAGATTCCCCTGCAGCCCGTGGTGAAGACCATGGTGAGGCAGGCTGTCCCCCTGCAGCCCATGGAGGTCCACGGTGGAGCAGATATCCACCTGCAGCCCGTGGAGGACCCCACACCAGAGCAGGGGGATGTGCCTGAAGGAGGCTGTGGCCCCGAGGGAAGCCCGCGCTGGAGCAGGCTCCTGGCAGGACCTGTGGCCCCATGGAGAGAGGAGCCCACGCTGGAGCAGGTTTGCTGGCAGGACTTGTGACCCCATGGGGGACCCACGCTGGAGCAGTCTGTTCCTGAAGGACTGCACCCTGTGGAAGGGACCCATGCTGGAGCAGTTTGTGAAGAACTGCAGCCCGTGGGAAGGACTCACCTTGGAGATGTTCGTGGAGGACTGTCTCCCATGGGAGGGAGCCCATGCTGGAGCAGGGGAAGAGTGTGAGGAGTCCTCCCCCTGAGGAGGAAGGAGCGGCAGAAACAACATGTGATGAACTGACCACAATCCCCATTCCCCGTCCCCCTGCGCCACTGGGGGGGAGGAGGTAGAAAAATCGGGAGTGAAGTTAAGCCTGGGAGGAAGGGAGGGGTGGGGGGAAGGTGTTTTAAGATTTAGGGGGGTTTTATTTCTCATTACCCTACTCTGATTTGATTGATAATACACTAAATTAATTTCCCTGAGATGAGTCTGTTTTGCCTGTGACAGTAATTGGTGAGTGATCTCCCCGTCCTTATCTCAACCCATGAGCCTTTTGTAATATTTTCTGTCCCCTGTCTAGCTGAGGAGGGGAGTGATAGAGCGGCTTTGGTGGGCACCTGCTGTCCAGCCAGGGTCAACCCACCACAAGTGCCTTCTGGACTAAGTATCTGTAAAATGAATAAAAGAAAACCAAGAAGAAGCTGTCCAATATTCCACACCTGTCTCTTTCTTTTATTGCTCTGGCTTTTTCTAGTGTTTTTCACACTGCTTTTCTCCCATTCTTCCTTGTAACATTGGGTATTAACATTTTCCATGCATCTCTCTTTAATGTGTGGAGTGAAAAGTGAAATCTTCTCTTTAGATTACTTCTGAAATTAAGAAAAAGCCACTCAATAAAGAACTCGGATCAGGTCCCATAAGGAAATCTGCACAGGGTTTGCTTGAGCCATTCTTTGTGCTCATGCTGAGGCTGGTGCAGGAAACAAGGAAAGAATTGAAATGTCTTTGCAGCCATGAGGGAGCCCTTTTGGTAGCCAGTGCAGACCAGGGCCACCAAGACCTGCCTTAACTGGAGCTCTCTGTGTGGTAATGCCAGTGGGCTGCCAGCACAGCGGAGAGAGCTGGGAATTAGGGCTCTCCAAGCCACTTCATCCCCCTTCCCCTGCCCATGCCAGCCTCAGATGATAGAAGAAAATGGGAATTAGAGCAAATTTTTCCTGCTGCATTTCTGCAGTGCTTCAGGATATGCCAGGCCGTTCCCCAAAGAGGCCTTCTGATTGCACAGCATCATGACGCATGAAGAACTTCATGGCAACTATGAAGGCAGGACCCAGGCTTTCCTGCCCCCTAAGAGCAGATTTTTATCATTTCTAAACTCAAACAAGAAATTCATTTGACCATTAGTATTGTTGGTCACTGTTGGGACCCAGCATGGCTCCTGGTGGGAGGAGGAAGGGAGGGATCCCCTGTTACACCATTATTCTCTCTTCTACGGGAATTCTTGGTTTTCCTTTATTCCAATGTCTCAGTCTTTACTTGCTTCATTATTTTAGGCTGATGACTAAACTATTACCTTCTATTTTTCTGTGTGGGTAGGATTTTTCTAATAAAGGAAGCATACTGGCACTAGCTCGCTGCTCAGGTCTCCAAAGGCACCCAACGCACTTTGCTGAGATTGCTGTGAATCATTGCACAGCCCCAACTGCACCCAATTTGGCCTCCTTTTGGTCTATTAACTGTCCATAAACGCAGGGCAATTTCCAAACAGTCATTTTCCCTTGTTCCAAATAATTTTCCTATCACTTTTTATGCCGGTGCAATTTTGCTGGGATTGCTTACAGCTTATGAGAGGAAAACCAGATTTGGAATCTGGAAAAAATATTAATATGCTGCAAACTTCTAAAGACTGGTTCAAAACAACTCATTACTTTCATACATATGCTATTAAAGTTTAAAATACTTTTTTTCTAGTTTCTATTAACATAGAAGCAAATGCAAAACTACTCAGAATTTCACTTCCCAGGACAAGCTTTAACAGTTGTGCCAGTGGGATAGATTTTCAGATGAAAAATATAGATGTTTTTAGTTCATCTGCAGTGTAAAAATTAAAACCATGAAGCTCCTGAGTGGGCTAAGAGATTCAGATTCACAGTTTTTCCTCATCGTCTAAGTACACATCAGTCCTTGATGCAATACCTGCTCTGGTGCCTCAAAGGAAGAAAAGATTGTTTGGTTTGCTCAGAGTATTCCCATAATTAAACCCAATAAAGCTTTCAGTGTGAGTTATTAACTTGGTGATAGAAACAGACATTTCTTAAACAAAAATAATTATATCTGATGTGATTCATAAAATTTTTAAGCACAGGATGTTATCTGACTACAGCAGTGTTACATTGCAATATTGCCAATCCCAAGTGTTAAAAAATACTTCCATTCATGATACTTTAAATAATACATTTGAGAATCATTTACTTTCTCATTCATAAGGCGTGAAGTGCGTTTTTGTATTTTCAGGGTTTGCTCTCCAGGAGTTAGAAACAGACCATTAGAGGATGGAAGCTGGGGAGTTTATTCCAGCTCCCATGGATTGATAAGGAGCATCTCTGGTTCACCACTAACTCCATGTTGTGAGTTACCACCTCTCTGATCTGCTGCCTCTTGTCCAGTGAGCACTCCCTAAACCATATTAGTCAATAAGACTAATTATTTAAAGTGCCACAGTTTAGTGGGAAATGTATAAGTGAACATGATGGACTTTCAGCATTATGAAGAGTCAGTTCAATGCTGCCAGAGACTTTTTCCTGGCATAATAAGTCCCATGATTTATGATGAATAAAAACACATTGAGCACAGTTATACTCTTCCAGGACTAGGACTCAAACCCTGTCAAGCTCTCCTTGCTTGCAGTTATGTAGAATCAAATACTTTTCAGTAGCTGAACAAAAGCCATTGCTATGTTTCATTTTCCATCCCAAAAGAAGTCTACTGTAGGTAAAAAAAACTAAGACAGACCTGTCAATGATGGCAGGTAAAAGAAAATTCCAGATAAATCATTGAGCACAATATTTTTCTGAGTAATATGAAGCTGATTTAAAGCAACTGCTGACCAAAGACAGTGGCTATGAATTATCTCTACTCAATGAAGAAAAGGTGACAGATTTCAATTTAGAGAACAATATTAAGAGATAGTTACGTTTTTCAAATGTTAGCCATACGACTAACTTACTTTGGGTCATAGTTTGAGGACAGTATAAAATTCCCAAGCCTTAACATGAACTGGTAAAAGTGATCTGTCTGACTTCAGCCTCTCCATTAACCTACAGGTATGTGACATATCTGGGGAATTTGGGCTCAGAGATATTGCTCTGAGAGCATAACCAGCTTGAGACAAGTAATTTGAGCATCAGAAACAGAAGGCTTGCATGTGTCCAAATTCACTTATCTGTTCCTCTCTTACACCAGAGACTCCTTCAGAAGAAGCACTAAGGCCTCTGCTTATCTGTAAACATATATATATATTTAACTTCAAAAATGTCTATATTTAAAAAGAAGCTTTAAAATTAAGCATAGAGCTAGGTTTGGTTCTGTACTGGGACAAGCAAGGAACAGAAACAAAGTCTTTCTTGCAACCAAGTCTTCTTTATTCCCTTTTCCCAATTTCCATCCACTTCTTGCTTTCCTAAATTGATACCTGCTTCTTTCTAAAAATCCTTAGTCATAATTATGCCATTCATATAGGCTGTTTCTTTCATGCCTCATCCCCCTCTTGTTTACTCTTGATGCTAGTGTTGGACCTCTAATGCAGGTGTCTAGAACTGAGTTTGGGTTATTCCGGCTGGTCCATCAAGTCTCATTTTCTATGCAGAAGTTTCTGGGGAGTTGAGTTTTTCTTAGTATTTTATTTTGGTCACAATAACTTCTTTATTATAGTAAAAAGTGAATGGAAAGCTGGGATAATGTCATCCCTGCTGCAACTTGGGGAAAACCAGCAGAGTTGCATCAAGAATTAATTTAGACCAGGATGTCTAGCTTAGATAAACAGTGACTACAGGGGCTATATTAACTGGAAAAATATCTGAAGGTAGTCAAGCAGTGTAAAAAACCAGGACACAAAAGAAACATTTTGTGCTTTCCAAAGCACAACACAACATTCTTCACATCCTAATTCCTTTCCAAATAATGAAAACTCTCTTTTCTTTAAGATGACTGGATAATTTAGATTTATTTCTTTTTATAAAATATTTCTCAATGAGGCAACAACAATAGCAAAAGCACAGAGAGCTGTCATACAAAAACATGTTTTATCCTTTTGAAAGAGAAGATAAAACTGAGGGACATTGTGGTCACAAAACTATACGTAGCAGACACAAGTTCCAACAAATCTGTAAATTTGTCAGCAGTGAGTTAGGTAACCTTAGAATTTCAGTTCCCAACAATGCTGCTGTTTTGTGGGTCAACAGTACAAATCCCTGAAAAGCCTGGTTGCTTTTAAAACCACTGTAAACACATAAGTCAGCCCCTTTCATAGACTGATTTTTTTGAGCTCTGTTTGAGGAAATGACCAGAGTAACCACGAAAACAATTCCCAAAAGATCTCATGCTTGAAAAGACAAAGGGGGAGAGAAGGAAAGTTTCACTTTGCATTTGCCTTTTTCACCCAACTTTGCAGGAGTTCAGGGACAGACATATGGTGCAGTATGCACTGTCAGTAAAATGACAGCTACTCTTTCACCCTTGGGCAGCAAATGGAAATGCAGCTGGTTTATAAGCCAAATTCTAAAAATAACAAATGTTCCTTTAACATGGCAGAATAGTGTGACTCATGCATTGTTCTGACATAAACATGACATCCATTGCAGTCAAATTATTATGTCCAAATGCAAAGTCAGTTGCAGTTTGACCATTTTCAAAATTACTTATCAATCTTTCAAAAATATTTAAGCATCAGTAGGAAAAATAACAGCAATCTGGAGATCACTTGTCAAATATTAGATGCTGTTTTTATTAGAAACTGAAATCTGAGCAATGAATTCAATCACTGAAGTTATAAACGTGTTAAAAACAACCTGCAATCAGCCATGTCATGCTGACTATTATATAAACTTAAACGCCTGGGCAACTTAATAGCTTATTTAATGGTTAATGTACTGAAGTGCATGGGGTACGTATTACTGCCGTAAATTGACTACAGGACATTGAGTGAGCAAGTAGCAGCCTTTTTGCTTTATCTTTCTATCTATAAAATGGAGATGATGATAATACTTTCTATGTGGCCAATGTGTTCCCTTCTAAGCAGGAATTTTCACCATTAGCTTGCCAAAACTTATGTATCCTAAACGAATATGAGTAGTTACAGCTAATTGTCCAAGACTGCCTTGTAGTGAATGGAAAGAGATAGGCACTTTCAGGGACAGCTCTCTGAGAAAATGAGATGGATCACCTTCTGGAGGGATCTCCAGCTGGCTACCAAATGAGTCCAGGTGAATGGTTCGGACTTGTATTCTTCAGCTACATGGAAAAGTTCAACCGGCTCTGGCACCCTGGGGGGATGAGGGCTGAAGCAGGTGGCCCCAAGGAGAGTCATTCCCTGCATTGGACCAGTCTCCAGCAAACTGCTGCTGCACCAAGAACAAGCAGGACACTGAACCGAATGTGCCAGTGGTCCCAGTGGTGATAACTTGGTCCTGCAGAGCTGTTTACAGTCCAGCATACACGGGAGTGGCCATTATTTCCCTTGACTGCCTCTTGATATCTACTGTACAGCCAACCAAGTCCCAGCACATGTGGATGCTGAGAAAGGTAGAAGGAAAGACTGAGGAAAGAAGGTTGGCCTTTTGTTGGTTTATGACACCAGGAACAACACAGAAATATATGCTATGTATTCAGTCAAATTCCCTCCATATAGTAATTACTGCTTCCACTTTTTGTCATCCCACTGAACAAAAATGTAGATGCAGTAAGCAGAGCATATTTTATTACTGTACCAACAAGACTGTTAGCACTGCTGCTAGGAGTTGTTTTTAGCAGCGTGACATAATTAAGCAACTAATACACAGATGTAACCAGCCTTTCTTGTGTCCTATTCCACTTCCTATAACATTGCCTGGGCTGTCTCATCATGACAAATTTTTGCTTTACAAAGATTTTTTTTTAGAAAACCTTTTATTTTGACAGGTGTTTGTTTTTTTTTTTTTTTTAAATATTATCAGGCAAATGCGAAAGCCCATGAAATTAGATTAACTTCAAAGCAATTTAAGGAAAAGGCAAAGTAGACCTATAAAAGCAGTTGTTTTACTTTGGGCTGGGGAGCTCAATGCAGCAATGAATGGAAGGCTGCAATATCCTCCTACAGAGCCACAGACACCAGCCACTATCATAAACCAAGGACGCAAGCATCCTGGGCTGGGTGCTCCCTCTCAGCTCAATGCTGATGTATCAGTGCCTTCTGCTGAGCTCTAAATAAGACATGTAAAACCAAGGTAAGAAGAAATGAATAGGTCACAAAATGCAGGGGTTTTTGAATGCAGGTGGAGGCTGAGGGAAGAGGTGAGTCCTGTCCTTTCTCACCGATGATAACTCAGAAGTGTGTGTCCTCAGATGCATCTTTAATCCACATAGCCTCAAAAAGTGCACGTGGGGAAGTTCAGCCTGAAACAGGACCGAAATCTACTGATTCCCTGTGAAGTGCACATTCAGCAGAGCTTACTGTATTACAGCACAGTCCAGACCTTTTTATGTGAGCCACTGTGCAAAATAATAGGAAGGAGTTCTTCAGAGAACTTTCCAAGGTTCTTCCAAATTCACTTTCAAAATATGTGAGATGGAAAAAACATTGGAAACAGAAAAAAAAGTCTCAGGTTACAAAGCATGTCAAGAAAAGTTTTAGGAACATAAAAACAAGCTGTCTCCTTAGTTTCATCCCCTACACACTGATCCTCATCAAATTTTTCCTTCATGTCCATGCTGAAGTGGCAACTACGTTTTGTTTTTCAGGAAGCAAATCACTCCCCATGGGATCCTTCTGTGAAGTCCTCAAAGAGTTATATGACAGAAGGGTTTAGCTGGTATCTGGCTTTAACCATCATCCATGCCAACATATAAGATCAACAGTGGCTTTTTGAGTAGCACCGCCTTTTTTGGCTTAAATTTTGGCTACTGAGCTCATGGCAAGTAAAGAGCCAAAACCCTCCTGGCATATAACAAATCAACCAACTGTACAGATAAATAGCTAAAAGCCAGACATGAGGAACAGCTCCATAACAGCTCTCAGTCCCATTCCCAGTTTGAGGAGCTAGATGCTTTCAGAAAAATTTTTCACTGTAGAGATGACAAAAAGAAGAGAAACGTTCAAAACAGAATATAACAAATAAGTTCAAGCCTAAAAAGAAAAGGTGCTTGGGCTTTTCCACACTGCTGCTTCCTCTTAAAGTTTCCCTTTCCTAGTGATGCCTTTTTATGCTCTCTTTGATAAACACAATTAACGTAGTCTGTCATTAAATCCATACAAGCTGTTGTGCCAGGCACACAGCTACTTTCAAGATGTCTCATTCAGGAAGGTAAACATTGACAATATTTCCATCAACTCCTGGACTTCTCTGTCTGATGGAAATTGTGCAGCTGCACACAGGGGCTAGATTAGGCACACTGTGGAGAGTATGGTTGTGGCAAAAATGGACTAATGAAAATTTCAGGTCTGAAAGATGAGGGAAGTAAGGAAAAAAGTGGTGATTACTGGTGGTTTGTGGTGTAAGAGGACTGGGACCCACAAACCACATCTATGATACTACTTGAGCATTGCTGCCTGATGACGCCAGGCTGGACCTGGGGTCCAGACCTAGGCCCTGTGTTCAGCAAAGATGGGGGAAATATAAGACCATATAGGCAATGAAACTTCAAAACTGCAGCCACTTTATAGATTTGCACTCCTTCCTTCCATGGTCTGAAATGTCTCCAAGGACAGTATTGCATCACTGGCATTATTTGTGTTGGGACTTTGTTCACCTTACCTAAAATATTAATAACTAGCAAGTGATCCTGAGAATGCTTGAGGCTGAGGTGTTAATTGAGATGGTGAAATGAAATCTCATCATCTAATAACAATATACAGGGAAGTCTCCTGTCTCCACACAGGTTCTTCTAACAAAAGGAAAAAAATCATCCTCTGTTCTTATACAAGAAATTACTGGTTTGTATTTTCTGACACAAAAACCCACTGGGAATTTGATGCTAGCAAAAAGTACTAGTTTTATGCCCCATACTGGAAAAATGGCATGCCCTTTCCAATCCTTTACATTTTATCAAACAACAACATTTTTCAGTTTCCTCTATCTAATTTATAAAAAGACTTCCTTAAAATAAAATTACTTGCATTGATTTGCTTGCAGACCCACTGTTAACAAGATTTGCTTCATTACAAATGATTAGCAAAAGTCCAATCGTTGCTCAGTAAGCAATAAAATCTAATTTATCACTTCAATAAGACTACTTTGCAGGATGCCAAACAGTAGGAAATTTTTAAATCAGGAGAAAAAGAATGCATTTTCCTCATATAAATAATGACTGAAACTTTTGATATCTTTTCTGTAGAAAAGAAAAATACAAAAATCCACTTTAATTGGAGTGCCATTGTAAAGAGTAACTATCCTTGATGTCTTTTGTCTTTGATGATTATTGGTCTTTTAAGACTGCAGATACTGGATAAAAGTGTTTGTCTTTTATTTATGGACCAAACTACAAGGAGGTATTTCATTCTTCTGTGAAAATAGATCATCCAAATAATCTGAATATCAAAAGAAATATTCGCATCTAAAATTCATCTCCTGTGCATTCATGTCTAGTCTAGGAGCATCTCTTTTCTCATTTTTCCTGACATGGGTTTCTTGGGGATGCATAAAGTTTATGATTTTTCAGCAACATAATTTAAAAAAAGAAAAAAGGAAAGCAAGAAGTTTTCCTGAACAGGTGCTGCAAACAATTGCCAGAGATTCAAAAATTCCAGGCTTCTGCTTGCTACTGAGAGAAACATGACTCCTACCTGAATTGGAAGAGGTCATAAACAAGAGGTAAACAAGGCTTTGCTGCATGAGCTGTGCTAATCAGAATATTATTTTAATTTCATGGAAAGCTTTCAGAAACAACATATTATCATTCGTCTAGGATTTGTTTGAAGTGGAGAGTTTTATTGCTTTGGGTGTGCTGGTTTATTTAAAGTGGCATCAGCTTCCCAGCATGGAATAAAGTGTTTATCCTAGTGTACCTTGTTCCAGTTTATTGGTATTTTTATGCAGGACTTCTATTTCACTAAATAAATTACACCTCCAATCAAAATAGCATTATCAATAAACTTAAGTGTCCAACAGAAAATAAATTCTAATGAAGAAAGGACAAGTTCTAATGAAGAAGGTAAAAGTGAGTGATTCTGTATGTTGCAAAAGGATTGTATGACTAACTGGACTGTTAGAAGTAGCATATCTTCTCTACATATGAAGAGGCTTGAGCTAGTAATGTTTGCACTGATGGCTGCATCCAGTTGAGCTATTCGTAACTATGTGTTAATCATTTGAGTGAAGGAGAAAAAATTGACCAGATAGTGTCCTAACCCCACTAGGAGTGCCTCATAGGTGATTGACCACAAAACCTGATGGGCCTTAAGAGTGCCACTCCAATTGGTACTTGGGTTTTTGATAATCTAACCTTGACCGCAACCCCTTAAAGCTAAGTGAAATGCATAAGCAGCTCACTGAATCAGAGCTATAGCTAGTGATAACATATGAGTAAGTTAAATGATGCAAAATCATCAGACACCAAAAAACCCCAGTTATCTTACCTGAAAAAATTAGTATGCCATTAGGATAGGATTAGGCCCAGACTAGCAGTAGGTGAGAGCATGCCAGAAAGGATCATTCAAATGCAGTTTTAAATCCAGGGCTCAGTTTAGTCTCCCATGAGCAATCACAGCTCAGTTACCACCCACACCCATATGCCAGGGTCTGAACTTGGTCTGAATTACCCCAAACCATCACTTGAACACGTCAGTTCTGTACCTAGTCAATATATAATTGCTGTTATACAGCATCTGTCAAAAACATGAACTGAAGTAATTTCATAAAAATGGATTTATGAATAAAATTGGCTGATTTTTTTTCAGGTTTATTCACTAAAACAATTTTTGAGACCAAATTTTCCTAGAAATAAGTAAAAATAAAAACTGTCAATAGTTTCAGATACACAACAAAACAAAACAAAGAAAAGCTGTGATAAAAACCATTCTTTCTACATTGCTAGGCACTATTTCTATTTTGCAGGTGAGAAACTTAGATGCAACAGGACAAAGTACAGTTTCCAAAGCCCTTGGTTTTATTGCAGAGCAGCCCTTGGGCAGGACTGCACGTGGTGCTCCTGACAAGCCTTGATGGAGCGTTGGCCTCTGCTTTGGCCAAGGGAGCTGAGCACTGGAAGAAGCAAATTTTAAGTTACCAACGCATTACATTTCTATCTCCCAAACCACATACCACCACTATCTAATCTCATAACCCACTGTAATTTCCATCTAGTTAAGATGGTAGTTTTTATATAAAAGGCTAATCTTTCTTTGATTTTTCTCCTTCACTCTGTCCCAGGTTTTCAAAGATGTATTGAGCTGCAGCTCATGTTGAGTGAGAGAGGGGCAGGGTGACACGAGCACTTCTAAATCTCACTTCCCAGATGCATTAGGATCTGTAATATGGTGAAGAGCAAGCTCTGCCATTACAGACAAGCTTGAGGGTGCAGGGGTTAGCTCTGACAAGGCACCCAGGGACAGTGGGGTGAGGGCTGCATAAATAGAAAGAGGGAAGAAAGGAAAGGAGGGAAAGAAAAGAGAGAAAGGAAAGAAAGGAAAGAAGCCCATCTCTTCTAGTCTTTCTCTGCTCTTTATTTCCTTCCATCTCCTCTGCTCCACTCAGAAGATGTCTTTCTAAACTTGAATATTGAAAATAAATAAATGAATGCCTGATAAAAGTGAAATTTGGAACAGGTCAAGCAGCACCAGCTTAGTTTTGTTAGAAAATAGGCTTTTAGACAAGCTGTTGGAAGTCCTTCTGAGCCCCAGGCTGGGGAAGAGGAGCAGGAAGAAATAACTGGGGTGAAGGGAACCCCATTTGGTTTGAAAACTTCTAGCTAAACTAGAGAAACAAAAACCTGAAGACAATAACAAAAACCTTTACTCCCATCGACTGCCCTTTAACTGGTCACCACAGTGCATTGCTACTCAGGATACTGAAAAATTTAATCTCACTTGAAAACCTTTGTCCTGAGAGCAAGATTTTCAAATAAGAATAAATCTGCCCAAGAAATCCAGCCTTCTGCATAGCTCGGGGAATGGGTAGTGATTGTTCTTTGATGTTCATTCTTTTGGAAAGCAACTTAGATCACATTTGCCCTTCCTCCTGCCTGTGGCATTGGCTTCTAAGAGAGTTGGCCTGCTTAAATTTTAGCTTTGAATTAAGAAGTTCAGTAAAAGAGCATTAAAATTGGTTCCCAATCTGACTTTGAAAGTTATTGTTCAACTTCAAAAGGAAATCTAGCTGCCCATGAATGCTGCCAAGCCAAACAGCTAGGCAGATGCTGAAAGAAGAAAAAAGACACTCTAGTTTCATCTTGTGGATATGGCAAGAGGAAATGAGGAATCAAATAAGAAAAGTGAATAAGAGAAGGGAAATTTGAGAGGAAATATGAAAAAAAAAAGTGAGGAAAGAGATCTGCTGTGATGAACACAAAACTAGATGCAAAAAAAACGTAACAAAAAAGAAGGTAAAAAAGTGCCCTTGGGTGTCACCTTTGAGGCACAATGCATCAAACTGGCCTCCATACTAGTAACATGATTCATCTTTGTGGCAGGCTACAGGAAAGTAATAGTCAAACAAAGGTTTTATTACCATTTTCTCCTGTTCCTCAACCATCTCTTGCCCTGCTCTCCTCTTGTTACTAAAACATTTTGAGATACTTTTGTAGAAGAGTGGTTATTTATTGGCTCCCAAGCAGGTTTGTTAACATCACTTTTAACCTGAAGTGCTCTGAATCACCTACTCCTCACCCAGAAAACCGCCTCCTCTCTGTGCATCTCAACTGTTGTCCAAATGTCCCATAAACTGGACATGTGCTTCCAATCCACGAGATGGACACCTCACATTTTGTAACAGCTTTTCCTTTTCTGAGGTCATCCTTCACCTGCTGACAGCAGGGAGCACTGCAGCCTGTTTGCTAGAGCTGGAAGACTCAGGTGGGAACATATTAGTCTGTTCTGTGCTTCTGAGTTATTCCCGATGGATGTGACTAAGCAGATGGATGATTGGAAGAGTGTGAAGACGTTTTATAGTTGTATATTTAATGGGTGTCTATGTCAGTCTGAAGAAATCAATACAGTAAATATTTAATCTCAAAATACTATTAACAATACACCAGCTAAAGCTTATTCCTGACTGTGGGAGCACTTCTTGAATACCTGAACACTTAAGTGTCTCAGGATACTTTAGAGAAAGACAGAACTGCCAACTAGTGCAGACCGAGGATTTTTTTTCCAAATTACCCGTGTGCAGTTTCATCCCTTCACACCAACATACAATAAGACCAGAACTTAAAACAGTGAAAGACTTGATGGGTGCAATGGGTACCCGGTGTGGCACTGCATGAGCCACTTCAAGCCTGAAAGAAGCACATTAGTTGGAGATAGCACCCAATGAACTTAGCAATATCACTTCTTGACCCAAACAGATACACAAGTGTAGCATCCACTGTCAGTAATCTATGTGGGTTGGTGTTACCTTAAAGAGCTGTGTTCCCGCTGTCCTGTACAGTGCAGGCATATCCTGAGCTATGTAGCAATTTTTCGAATGCATCCCATCTTAAGGACTATGTAGGAATACTCAGAAAAACACTACAGAGAATTTTCAGACAGAAGCAGGTATTGCCCCTGCTTCGGCTCTATTGTAAATATTCAAGCCCGACTTTACAAAAGTATCCCTGAAGCCCAAGGTGTAGCTAAATGACCGAAAGACTAAGAAAATGAAAAACGGTGCCTCTCCTGACAGTGAAAATGGAAGAGAGAAAAATCATTCTCAGGGGAACAGTGAGGAAGCTGTAGGAGGAAGGAGAAATAGTGACAAATAATGTTCCCATACTCTTCCACCACAGACCATGGTCAGCATTAGCAACAACAGAGACATCCTTATGCAACATGCAGGGACAAGTGATCTCCCTGAGTCCTGTGAGCCAATGGTCAAATCAGTTTCTACCATAACGTGCCAAGGAAAAAGAGGTATGTTACGAAGGCCAGGTTTCTGGAGCATCCAGAGGGACAATTATAAAAAAATGATCAATCTCTGAATTGCGCAAAAGTGTAACTGCTTACAGCTTAAAGCAGTAGCATGGTATCTGTTACCTGGGCCCTTCTGAGCCAAGCGGCAAGTAAGACTGAAATGTCCTTGAGGAGAAGAAACCAAGGCCTTTGATGAAGATCAGACCCTTCCCATCCTTGCTCTCCCAAACAGAGGATGAGTGAAGCATGCGGAAATGCGGTGTCTCCCAGATTGCAGCTCCAGACCTCTTTCAGGCATCACCCAGGTTTGAAAACCTATTTTCTCGCATTCTCCCAGGCACTAGAGGTGTGCAGGTTGTGAGAAAGGTGGCTTCTCTGTTTCAGAGCTTTGGTCCATTCTCCATTTCAGTTACATTTCCCTGATATATGTAACCCCTCTCCTGGCTTCCCACTCTCCAGAACGTCCAATATACTGAGCACTCATCTACTTGCCTTTGCTCTGTAGGAAACACATGTGCATCTATGGTAAGTGCAATCAAGGTGAGGTGTAACTCAGCTGGAGCAACTGTTTAATATATGTCTTGCAACAGGCCTAACTCTGTACCATCCCATCCAACAGCCCTTTAATTCAGGACTTTAATTTCTCAAGTACACTTTTTTTTATATATACTTCTTTTACACCAAATGATTTGGGACAAAAAATTCTCTCTATTTTGTCTCTGCTGGAAAATAGCAATAGAAAATCACCTACCCATGTACACAATATATCATCATCATTTCTTACTGTGATAATAATTTTAATGAAAAAATAATGTTTTAATTTTTAATATTTGTTGTGTCTCAGGAAAACTTTTTTTTTTTATTTGGAGCTACATAAGAGATGAATTTCACCCATTTTATGCTATTTCTTGTCATTATGCAAGGTAAAACATTTCAACATAAACATTTTGTAACTTAAGCTATGTAATAATTAAATGTAAAATCTGTAAATAATTAAATCTAGGAATTTCTGGATTAATAAATTGTGGCAAAGGTAGATATGGCAAAATGACAGTCAGTTTTTTTCCTTGACAAAATAGAGTATTAAAATATGATTGGGTTTTGCAATACAAAATGAATGAAATGTAATTAGCTTATTTGAACCTTTCAAATCTCTCTTTTCATACTTCATCCCGGTACTTTTCCATTTGTTATTTTTACAGAACCATATTAATGGAGCTCCAATTATTTTTAATCATCATCATCTGAATAATTTACCTAAAATCTTTTAGTCTGGTTTTCCTGTTCAGACTATTTATAAAGGGTATGCAAATGCTCTGGGAATTTAAGAAATACACCATGTGCTAAGAGCTAAGCACAAATGTCTTCCAAGTGTGTGTGCAAACACAAAAATTATTGATGTTTGAGGAAATCTGTCCTTCAAGCAATTCATTCACAAGGACTTTCTACCTCCCCGATAATAGAACAAATGAAAATAAATAGGGTTTTCTGCCATTTTGCTCATTTTCACTCTTGCACACGTTACCCCGAGGACTGAATACCTGGTCTCTGTTTCCTGCTGCACAAAGACAGGGGACTGACTTGGCACAAGTAACTCACACGACATGGAGGTGGCACATCATCCACGTTTCCTTCTCACCACGTCAGCAGCTGGTGTGGAAATCCCTCAGCACTGCAAGCCTCCTGTGGTATTTCCCATGGGAAGATATTGATAGAGTCAGAAATGGAGCTGCAAAATCTTCATGTTGCCAGAAGACGTATTTTGCAATGTGGCTCTGTATTTTCTTGATCTTTTGCTTGCAGCACTCTGAGGGGCAGCATTATCATCAAAAAATGAACGTTGTTTTTTAAGTGCAAAATGAAACACATTGACTGACAGCCCAGAAGGGAAAATTGGGATAGCAAAGTAAAAGGAGTTTGTGGGCTTCACCTCTCCTGGAAAGAGGAGTCAGATCTCAAACATGGTGCCGTCTGAAATGTCACCTTGACAAGCACTCACAGGGAAATTGAATTCCAGCTGGACTGTGTAATTCTGCAGGCAGAGCTGGTGGGAAAGCACAGGCATCTCTGGGCATAACAACTTCCCAGGACTGCAGAGAGTTGTGAAATGCCTATAGAAAAGCACTGGCTCGCTCACACTACCAAATGCCGGAGATGAAAGAAGCCGTTTGCCACAACCCACAGAGCCTAATACCTTCACCTCTAACTTGGTGCAAAGAGTGCCTGAACAAGAGAGAGGTGTAAAGTTTGAGACTTGCAATACATTCAGGCAAGTAAACATCCAAAACCCACTGGAAATGACAAATAATGGCCACAGTGGCCCACGAGGGCGTTTTTCTACGTACCAAGTCAGGCACCTTCTGTCAAAGCTGGCACAAAGAGCAAGGGGCTGAGCGAGGCAGGGAAAGGCATGACAGCATCAAACACACTTGTATTCTCTACTACAGGACAGTGAAGCTCATTTCTTTAAATAAGATTACCAAGCCAGATCATTCTTGACACAAGACAAACACCTTTATCTTAACACCCAGCAAACTTCTTGAACCAAGAGAGCACATGGCAGGAAAACAAAAGAAATGCAGAAGCAAAAATGCCTGATAATTATCCCCCTTGTGAGTTGAAAAACACTTTAGATTCCAAAAAAAGATAACAGAACCTGTCAAGGTTGCCCTGATCAAGAAACAGTGAAACATAAAGTCTCTTTATTATAAACAAGCCCAGAGCCTACTCGAACTGTTACTGCATTTGGAAACTTCAGCCTGCCTTGTCTTCGCCATCAATTTACAAGGAGTTATTATTGACAACCCAAGTGAAGAACACTCTTCTCTTTTTTCCTAGTATAGCATCTCTTGTTGCCTTGATTACAATCTTGAGGGCAAGTACCAGCACGGATAGGAAACTGTAATGCTAAAATAATCACAAATTTCAAACCGAAGATTTAAAAAAGCCCCAGCAATTTAGTCTCAGAAAAGTTAAATGAGGATAAAACCATAACTCTCCAAGGCAGATATTCTGAAGCTTGTCTGTCCACAAACATGATGAATGCAATGAGAATAGACTTAGAAAATTTAATCTGAAGTCCACTGTTTTCAGAGCCTCTGAGGAATAGAAAACAAACTTACACTTGTGAAAGTTCATTATAACTATGCTGTTGTGACACAAAAATAGCTGTACATTTTTCATCATGTCGGATTTACATTTTGGAACAACCTGCCAGGTTTAATACTAATTCAGGGATACATGCATTTGGCATGATGTAGCATTTTGTCAAAAAAAAACCCTTTACATCGCTCCAGCAGAGATGGCCATCATTTTTCAGTGCTCACCCTTCATTACACGAGTTCTGCTGTTGTTCTAACATACGTTTTATTTATAAATATCCCACTGGAGTTTCACATGTACAACCACATTACATCTCATTAGAGTCAAGCCACTGACAATACTGCATGCCAGTCCCTGCAAGGGGAACAGGCAGAAAATGGGAATTGACAGAACAGATATTTCTGTACATCCTTCTTTTTGCCCCCTTCTTGGGAGAGTTCAAGGCGCTGTGCTCATTAAACATCTGCCTTACAGTAAGCAGTATATTTTATTAATGTTACAAATACTTCACATTATTCAAAAATAAGGAATAGATTCATTTTTTATGAACTCCCCATGATGAGGAATTTTTTGTGTTGTTCAGGCTCCTGCTCAGACTTCAAAATGTCTTTTCTCTCGTTTGACAAGGTCTGTTTGACAAAGGCAGAAAGTTGTCCTTCAAGCTAATAAGTCACACAACCGTAAGCACAGGGAAGGAGCATGTGTTCTCTGCTAGATATTCCCAATCAGCATGACACTTCAAATAAGTTACTTTATGCAGCACAAAAATGACCTTGGATTATTACATTGACTCATATTTTATGTTGTCAGCCTGCAAAATTTTAAATAGAATTGAGAGTTCAGGAAATCACTGTATTCGATCCATCGACTTCTTACAACCCTGAAAATTATTGTAATTTAAGCAGTATCAGAACAGGAAGAGGACTTTTGAGGTATCATTTTAGGAAACTAGGTCCAGGCAAGGGGATACTTGTAATTCATTTTCCTCTCAAAGTATTCACGTCTGACTGAAGTCTTTCTGATTCTGAAAAGCTTTATACTGTTGTCACAGCAAAAACTGGCTACAGAATTAACAGGGCAAATGTTCTGTCCCTTTTCTGTCTACAGGGCTGAATGTGCTACTCCCAATCCTTCCTGTTTTGGGAGCCAAATCTGCACCTGGTTTAAGATGCCATTTTGTAGAGGATGGGAAGGTAATGGAAGGAGTTTTTTTCCTTGACATGATTGTTTTCAGGTTGGCAATAAAGAATCCCAGTAAACTCCTGCCCCCTCAGCTGGAAGTTGGCGTGAGTTTTGCACATCGGTTCTTTTACGTCTTCCAGTACATACCACAGGAATTCAAGAATTATCATCAGAGCAGTTATGCTGCTAGTCCAATATCCTGTGCTTGACAGAGGCTGTGGCCAGCTGTGGCAAGAAACTCTGCAGGCAACCAGCAATGGAGAACATGCACCAGGGACCCCGACCTCTGAAAAGTTAAAGATTGAGCCGTGCCTCTCTTAGCATCCATGCGCTTATTCCCATGTTGCCCCCTCCCTGCAGAAACCCTGCCATGAGTAAGCCTGCCCTTCTCATAACTTCTTTTAAAAAGCTTCTGCATGATCTTGTTGTTAATGTCCATGACTATAATTCCAAATAACCTTGTAATCCTGAAAAAGGATGAGGTTTTTTTAAACCACCTTACTCTCTCCTGGCTTTTAGCTTCAGCAATATCATATGATAATGAGTTCTAGAAATGAGTTGCAAATTGTGTGAGAAAGTAGGTCTGCTTTTCAGTGTTTCATCAGCTTTTTTAATAGCATGATGCTAGGACTGACTTCAGCCATCTATACCAAAGGCATATTTCTGAGTGTGCAAAACGTAAGGTTTGGTTTCCTCTCCTTGTATTGTTAGACACATAATCATTTTTTCTTCAGACAGGAATAAACCCAAAACTTCCTGCAGCAGGAAATGAAGTTAAAAAAATCCTCCTCTGGAGCTTCTAAGAATTTCTGGTTCCAGCCCAAAGGTGCTCCTTTTCTGGAAATATGAAGCAATTATCAAAATAATAATAAAAGGGGCACAGCAAAAGACAATTGCCTGTGGCCTCTGACAGAAAGTCATTCCCCATTCCCCACTCAGCTCTAGGCAGACTCATAACCGGTTTATTAACAAAGACAGGCAAATGAAGAGGAAAATGTTTCTTCTTAGTTAAAGGTACAGACTACCACAAAAAATCAGGTAAGTATTTCTACGCTATTTGTCTTCAAGATGTTGTCTAAAAACATCTTTTTGGATCTTTTTTGTGTATGTGTACCATTGTGTGCTGTTGTAACACAAAAAAAGGGTTTTGCCAAGGCATAATTTCGTTGATCTTGGAGTTCCAAGCTATTGTTTGATTTCCCAATGTGCTGGTTTTGGCTGGGGTAGAGTTAATTTTCTTCACAGTAGCTAGTATGGGTAGTATTATTGTATGGTATGTATTTCTACATAGTAGCTAGTATTTGGATTTGTGCTGAAAACAGTGTTGATAATTCAGGGATGTTTTTGTTATTGCTGGGCAGTGCTTACACAGAGTCAAGGCCTTTTCTGCTCCTCACACCACCCCACCAGCAAGTAGGCTGGGGGTGCACAAGAAGCTGGGAGGGGACACAGCCGGGACAGCTGACCCCAACCGACCAAAGGGATATTCCATGCCATATGATATCATGCTCAGCATATAAAGCTGGGGGAAGAAGAAGGAAGGGGGGGAAGTTTGGAGTGATGGCGTTTGTCTTCCCAAGTAACTGTTATGTGTGATGGAGCCCTGCTTTCCTGGAGATGGCTGAACACCTGCCTGCCGATGGGAAGCAGTGAATGAATTCCTTGTTTTGCTTTGCTTGCTTGTGCGGCTTTTGCTTTACCTATTAAGCTGTCTTTATCTCAACCCACGAGTTTTCTCACTTTTACCCTTTTGGTTCTCTCCCCCATCCTGACGCGGGGGGAATGAGCGAGCGGCTGTGTGGTGCTTAGTTGCCAGCTGGGGTTAAACCATGACACCCAAGAAAAAGGAACTTTGCTTTTATCTTATAACAGCTTTCTTACAGCCATTACAAAAATATTGGAAATTAATTTGCTTTTCCATTGCCTCAGGAACTAGGTAAGTATCTTTAAAGTTTCAATTCTGCCTACACCCAAGAAGTGTGTAAGGCTGGGCAGATATGGGCAGGCAAGATATTAACAGTCCACTGACCATTATTCTGAAAGGCTTTAAGAAATGGTGGGAAAATAGAAAGCAGTCATTTTGACATTAATTGACATCAATTGGAGAACATTTAGATCAAAAGGAAACATTTGAAAAGCAATCCTAAGAACAGCCAGCGTGGTTTCTTCTTCTGCAAAACAAAGCCAATCTAATTTGTTCCAATTATTCAAAGCTATACTAGAGGTGGGCAAATCTTCTGGATTTGTGAACTTCTGAGACTACTTTCTAGGTTCATAAAAACCAATTAAGCCCCATGAATGGATTTGTTAAAATGTAAATAAAGCTGAAGCAATTTTACTTGTAGACTAAGGCCAAATGGCAATGTGACTACAGAGGCTGCAATCTTCAGCCACTGAACACTTGCAGATTTTGGTTGTTTCTCATACACAAGGTATATGCTTAAGGCACCACAGTCATTAAGCCATCCTTACTTTCTATCTGTAGTGGCAGGTGAAGAACCCTTGGTTTTCCACTCAGTCCAAACTACTCTGCCCCATTCCACAAATTTTGTGAAGTTACCAGATTATTCAGAAAAGAAATGCTGCATGTCACTATATATTAATGATATTACCAGTTACTGAGCTAATACCAGAGCCCTTAGATGGAGCTCCATAAACCGTAAGTCTGAATCCCCCTTGGTCCCAAAGCTTGATACAGGTTTCTTTTGGTCTTCCTCACTCAAAGTTTGATAAAGTCAGTCTCCTCCCAACAGATTTGCTTTGTATCAGCAAACTTATCAAAGCTGTGCTGGGTCTGAATGTCTGTCTCAGACCACATCTCACCAATCCTGTGTATTCCTGAGCCATTCCTCCACTTCTGAGACTGGCTTGTGCTATATTCATCGTGCTCCCTGTCTTTTTCCGAATAGTTCAACCTTTTTGGCAGCATAGCTCTTCTTCCCTGACAACTAAGAAGACAACTTGTAGCTAGATCTTTATCTGCAGTAGGGAAGGACCAAGGTGGGGAATACCCTTCCCTACCTCCAACAACAAGGAGTTTGAGGCAGAGAGTACAAGCTGAATCTCTCTGTTCTGTTTCTTTTGTTGGGAAGAGGCTGTCTCTATCCCTTACCACTGACAGCTTCACCAATGCTAATCAGGTAAAGGGGTAGTTTGACTAAACATTACACATGTGCCAAATCCCAATGAAGTTAACCAAGTGCGTTGACAAACTCTCATGCAACTACAGCTCTGAAAAATGTTTCAAATTTGGGACACGTATTTCATAGAATCATAGAATTGTAGAACCATTTAAGTTGGAAAAGACCCTTAAGATCATCAAGTCCAACCGTTAACCTAACACTACCAAGTCCACCACTAAACCATGTCCCTAAGCACCATGTCTACACAGCTTTTAAATACCTCCAGGGATGGTGACTCAACCACTTCCCTGGGCAGCCTGTTCCAATGCCTGACAACCCTTTCAGTGAAGAAATCTTTCTTAATGTACAATCTAAACCTCCCCGTGTGCAATTTTAATTACCTGATGGGAAGACACGGAGAAAACGGAACAAAACCATTCACAGTGATGCACAGGGAAAGTCTGCAAGACAACAGACACAAGTGGGAACATGGGAAAGGGGGGGGGGGGTGTTTGTTTGGTTTATCATGCAGGTGGTCAAATATTAGAACAGGTTGCCCAGAAAGGTTGTCGAATTTCCATTCTTGGAGATATTTAGAGCTTGACCAGGCAAGACCCTGAGCAATCTGATCTAACTGGCCCTGCTTTGAGCAGGGATTGAGCCACAGGACCCCCAGATGCCCCTTCTGAACTACACTGAATGAGTTGGTGATTTTACATGTCTTGCTGAACTGGGAACTGAGACTGGTTAGAGAAATGGATCTGGTAACATTTTTTTCATCCATGGGTCATACCAAAAGATTATGTGTAAATCTCATAAAAGTTTGCAGTGATATTTGGTCCTTTAACTTCCTTTTCGCTTTCACTTTGTTCCTGCAGACCAAAAGAAGAACTATTAATGGTAATCATTTTGTAGCCTTAACACATCTTCTAAACCAGATTTCCTTTCAAAATGTATTGTCATTCTTACATTTAATTTCTAAATTCACTTATTGTCTTTTTTCTTATGTTCTGAAAATAATTCAGAATCGGAAATGCCTGGTGGTGTTATCATTATCATAATTTACAATCATCTTCCTTTCCCCCCACTACTCAAATAATATAGCAGGAAAAATGAGAGCCGTTCAGGACTGTTGCAAGCATTATTATCATGAAAAATTCACCTAGAGCTAAATCCATTAAGGAATCAAATGCCCATGTCCTAACTAAGAGTCTTTGTGTGTAACAAAGTCCAAAACTGGCTTTCTCAGACTCCAGTCACTCAGTTGCTAGGCCATGCTGCAGCACCAATGGACCAGGAATAAAGTTTCCTGCAGATCTGCTACAGCCCAGGATTGCCAAGGTCTGAGGGTGCCGGAAAGCCAACCCTACCGAGAGCCACAAACAAGACAGTGACCATCTCCCCCAGCTCCCCACCACGTCACATATGACAGACTGTCTCAGGGAGTACCAACCAACCAAACCCACACCAGATGAAGAGGTGCTCGCCTTTTCCAAAACAACCCGTGATCAGGACAGTCACCTCAGAAGCTGGAGGTGTACCTCTTTTTTCTCCCCTGAGGCAATTAGTTTAATCGCTAGGTTCGGTGTAAACTAGGGGAAAGCTCTCTTCTGCTATCATATCAAAGCTGTTCTGCTTTATTTGATGCAATTAAATATTACTGAGCCACAAGGCAAGTAAGAAAGTGAGTACATCTCTACAGTAAAGTGTTTAGGGTGCTCCTGTGACCAGGGCAATACTCATATTCTACTGCCCCTCAAATTAGAAGATAAATCCTGTTTCGCCATTGTCATTACTTCAGGCTTGAGGACATATTTGGGCTGGATGTCATCTTAGGTTGCGCTCTCATAATGATTTCAGTCCCTACATTGATTCATCCCAATTGTAGTGGGACTAATGTATTTTTTGGTCATACCTGGAGATGCAAAATGATCATCAGCAGACAGATGGGCTGCCATAATTTCTACCAGTTGCTGCTGTTACCTTCTCATCTACACGTCATTGATTTTGGCCAGATGCCCTGGTTGCATGCAACCAGCCAGAACACATTCATGATCTGAAACAAACTTTCATGACCTGACACTTTATTGATAAAAGCAAACTTGCAAGGCATTTAAATATGCAGTGTTTGACAACTGTTTTGATACTTTGCAACGTTTTGGTAAGTATCTTTCTGTGAATGTCAGCTGCAATTCTTGGTAAATTTAATTCAGATTTACAACAAGCCAAATGAAAGATACGTGATTTAGCTAAAACAATGAAAACCTACTTGAGCAATAACCTTGAAACTAAGAAACAATCTATAATAGACAGGATGTTTTTATTGCTGTAAATTTTTATAAGTGTATAATTGGCGTATTTTCCAAGTACATTTTCCCATTTTCTCTAAATAAGACATAACACTAGATTTGTGCTGCCTAATTTAGGTGTCTAAATTGACAACAATATTTCATGTTTGAGTTCAGGAGGATTATTTGTGACTTAGAACTAATTTCCAGACTGACTGACCCTCACTCTTATGATGGAGGGAATGGACAAAAATAATTGCAATGCAGGTACTAGGCAGACTGCTGACTTAAAGTCCCTAACTCATCTGTCAAAACTGCTGCTCCCAGGTCATCATGTGTCAGTAGAATCAAGTTTTTTTCTTCCTTTTTAAGCTAAAACTTTATTAAATGAAGTCCTCCTTTTCATTTAACTTTGTCAAATATACCTCATCAGTATGAGTTAATAGTCTTACATGACATTTTGAAAATTAAAGCTACAGTTTATGGGTTCATCCTGAGAAGTCTATGTATGTGTACTGGTTTTGACTGAGATGATAGAGTTAATTTTCTTCATAGCTTGTATAGTGACATGTTTTGGATTTGTGATGAAAACAGTGTTGATAACACAGGACAGCTGACCCCAACTGACCAAAAGGATATTCCATACCATATGACATCATGCTCAGCATATGAAGCTGAGGGAAGAAGGAAGGAGGGTTGTTGAGAGTTATGGCATTTGTCTTCCCAAGTAACTCTTATGTGTGAGGAAGCCCTGCTTTCCTGGAAATCACTAAACATCTGCCTGATGATGGGAAGTAGGGAATGAATTCCTTATTTTGCTTTGCTTACATGTGCAGCTTTTGCTCTATCTCAACCCATAATTCTTTATGTCAACCCATGAGTTTTCGTACTTTTATCCTTCCAGTACTCTCCCCCATCCCACTGGGTGGTGGGGTGAGTGAGCAACTGTGTGGTGCTTCACCACCTACTGAGGTTAAAGCACAACAATATGATATTTGTGGAAGTTACCTGACAGTGAAGTTTTATATATATGAGTTTCTTCACAGGCTTTTGGTGTGAAATAGTACTATCCTGTTTTAATATGAGCTGCAGCTTCTGCTAATTGTGGTGAAAATGACACAATGGCCACTGGCCACAAAAGCCAATAAACTAAACATCTTCTGAAGCTTCGAGTTTCTTATGGATAAGGAAATTTTTCTTCCTTTGAATTAGTTCTCCCACGTTCTGTGCCCTAGTCAAGCTCAAGTTCTTCTCTATAAGAGCTTTCAAATGCTCTTAGAGAACAGCAAGGCACCACAGCTTGGACACCCATTTTAAGAGCACAACTCCTCTCTTTCACCAACCATGAAAACTGAGGACAATCACACTCCTAAATCAGGAGACAACATTTGGTGGGGTTGGAAGAACTAAGTTTCTTCCTCTTCTGTCTGTACTGTACCTCATACCTTTGGATGTCCAAGCATAAATGGTTGTAACAGCTGTTTTCATAGGGCTGAAAATTAAACAAGCTCACACAAAAGAACTTGGAGTTGGTATAAGTAAAACAGAATGGGGATAAAATTTACAGAGCTATATTGCATTTTCTAATGGAACTGAAATTATCCTAGCAACTTAGTAAGGCTGTGCCAACAGTCACTTTATTACCTGTGTAAGTTTAAAATTCTCCTATATGATGTAAGCTGATAAACTCACAGTGTGTCATTCCTCATATTTCAGAGGTGAAGTCATTGTGTCAGGCTGCACTAGGTGCTGTACGGGAAAGTCACTCCGTGCACATTTTAACTGAGGGAAAAATTCCAACCATCTTTGTCAGTCTCAAGATAAATGTACAGTAAAGCCACATCAATCCCTTGTGTATCACATAACATTTCCTTTCAGCTGGTTTCCCTTGTGTTTTATCTATTTGGCTAAGGTGTGTTTTCCAAACTGTATCCATCTCAACCTGAAGACTTCAAGCGATAAAGAGTACAAGACTCCCTGGACAGTTTGCTTGGATGCTTAGTTGCTGTCATTGTTAAAAATATGCACCTTGATTTGAACAGAAATATGTCTGCCTTCATCTGACATTGGAACTGGTTCTCATTTAACATTTCTCTCCTAGACAGAAAAGTCCTTTCATACAAGGCATTTTCCCCCATTCATTTACTTATCTACTATAGCGCAGTCACTCTTCCATCTTCTTTTTGATGCATGAAACGGGCTGAGCTGTTTTAGTTTCTCACCACAAGACATCTTCTATGCCTTTGCATCATTTTAAGGACTCTGTAAATACCCCTTCCCGTGACCAACCAGAAGGGTCATGAATCCTCACTCCTTGTCGCCTGCCTTCCCTGTTTCCTTTGGCTGGATGGCATGGGCGAACAGGGGCTCTGCAATTACTCCTAGCCCCTTGCAATCTCACATTTTGCATGAAATCTGGCCTACAATGTGCATTTCTCTTATTTCCCCCTTGTTTTTTCTTCAAGCCAGGCTGGAGAATTGAACTCCAAAGGATGCTATTTTTCTTAACACACAGAGGCAAAGGCAGTGGTTGCCAAGCAACAAGAGCCATAGGAACATTTTTTTCTGAAAATTTCTTCCTCCCACTCAGATTTTTTCCGATTTGGAAGCTCATAGGTACAGAGTATTTGCATGGAAAAGCAGCCACCCAATATCCTTTGAATCAAAGCAACGATCAAAGGCTTAAAGGCTGTATCATTAGAGAGTTCAGAAGCATCTGGAATCTAATGCTGTCAGATTTGGCTTGGTGGTAGTCAGAATATTCTGAATTTTTAATGCTGTTTTTCCCATCTCAACATTAACCAGAAAATGCGACTGAATTATTGGGACCTTATTGGTAATATCCAATACTGAATTTTGAAGATTCTGACTTTTTTCTTCCTAGAAAGAAACCACAGTGCTAAAGTAGTTGTATCACTACAGGATCTCCATGTATACCTAAAAATGGAAAAGTACTGTTAATACCATTGCACAGATGGACAACTAAAAGACGATTACATGCTTGAACTCTGTCATTTTCAGTGCTCCTAATTTTTGCCAAATCACAGGAATTTTACTGCTCAAGCCTTACATCACTTGTTATACATAAACTACGTGAATGGAAACATTTCTGTACTTCTGGACCCAGGTTCATGACCAACTACATCCTGACTCCTAGTCAGACAGAGACCCAGGCATCTGCTGTCACCTCCTCCACACCCTCACTTCCGCAGAAAAGGAACCCAATAGAGAGAACACAGTGGATCCACAGAGTGATCTGGTCAAGTCTGCGGGCTGGATCCGTGGGGGATCAATATGCCCACTCAGACTGTGGTTAGTGACAGGTGCAGGCTCAGTTCAGGCAGAAAATCAAGTTCCTTTTTAAATCTCTCTCCTGGGCTTACCCATGTCAGTGACATTTCTGTGAGACTCTGTAGGTGCTTTACCTGCATCTACATTTTAGATACCTAGACTACACTCGTGCTGGTAAATTAAACAGTGCAAAGGAATTTTTCCAGGCACTGGAATTCAATTATTTATATTATTAAACACTTATGTTTGTTCCCATGCCACCTAGCGTCTTCCCAGAGAGACTCAGACCCAATCTTGACATGAACACAGGCTAGGAACTATTCCTGGTAGTCGGTTTAGATGCCTGTTTTGGAGAACATGAGAGTTTAACGAGATGGATACAGACCATTTCAATGAACTGCCAGTTGGCTTCAGAGCCAGGAAATATTCCCAAGAAAATTTAATTTACTGGTATACTGAACTCTATGATTTAGCCATATCATTGTGCACAGCTCGTACAAATGAAACCTCCTTTAATATATGTCTATGCTCTTTAGATAGTCAATGGGGAAAGATAGGTCACCTTGCTTAATTTTAAGGACCTAAACTTGGTGGAAGGAAATGACTCTTCACTTTTTGCTTTCTGTTTAGATGTCTGGACCTCTCCATTGATCCTCCACACAGCATGCATGTTTGTTCATTCCTAAACTCCCTTCTGGAGTGAATGTTCTCAGCTGACCCCAATGTGCAGTCCAGAAAAGTTTGCTCAAGTGATTCCTCGTTGAAGAAATTTATTCCAGGCAAAAAGGATCAGATCACACCAGATTTGACTCCTACATTCCCATGCAGTCCTCAGTCCCCAGAGTCCCAGCAGGCTTTGCTCCCTCCAACATCTCCACATTCCCTGACAGTGTGTGACCTCAGCCCATGCAACACTCTTGCCTGGTGGGTTATGAAAATACTTTACGGCAGCAAATTAAGTACTTTCAATTCAAATAAACAAACAAGCAAGCAAACAAACAAGCAGATAAAAGGCTTTTAAGACTTAAAAGCTCCAAAGAGATGCCAGACAGTCCCTACACAGTGCTGACTTGGCCAATCTGCTTTACAGAGCCAAGTCTTGAAAAATGTAGACATAAGCCACTTAGTACCATTACACTGGCAGCCAGTGATCACTTGCTTTTGAAAGACTGCTTCATTAGATAATGGAAATGTCAGTGAAAGTGGGAAGATCAGTTTTTCTTCTTGTTATCCTCAGTGCTAAATTGTTTGTTGAATACCATCCTAAACATGTCACAGAGAGAGACTTGAACTCAGGCGCTCTGAGTCCCAATGTAATGAAATAGCAACTGCTTGCCGTCGCTTGCTAACCTCGGCTAACCATGCAGGCCTGGATGGCCAGAGAATTTTGTATGTGCTGCTCCTTGCTAATCCCATTCAAACTCTAACTGTGACTCTAATACTCCTCTGTAAAGATCAGCTTAGGAGACCTCCAGACCAAAGCAGTCAAACACACCTTCAGAATAATCCAAACAATCGCTCTTCACTCTATAGCCTGTTCTTCTCTCTCCGGGAACAATCAGCTTTTGTAGGACATGATTTCCATTCTGCACCTATAGATAAGTTTCATTAGTTCCCAGGAAACAAGTTCTCTCCCGAAGGTCGTATTCCCTCAAGTCGCTTTGTAGACACAGCTGGAAGTACAGTTAGATTTTTGCCTTCAGCGCTGACTGCACTGAATACTGGTTTGAGAAAATAACTCTCCTTATTTAAACAGCAAGAAGAAGAGTACATTGTCACAATGTGAAAATGATTTTGCAGAAACAAGGTTTTTAGGAGAAGGTTCATCTTTTTTGAACCCCAGGTGAGTTAGCTGGAAAAAGCGGATGGCCTTCATCCAGTGTGATAAGTAGCAACAAAATCCAAGATAGACAGAACACAATTGCTGTTAGTCCAGCCTCATTATGTTAATCAGTTACACAAAAGAGAATGGTTAGTAGCTCTGGGATATTGGCAGGGGAAGAGAGAACAGGAACAGTGAGAAAATAACATCATTAGTGATTGTAAAACAGAAAGGGGGCAGAAAAAAGACTGTAATGAACTCCATAACTGGTGTTTCTGCTGAGACCATAG
Organism: Gymnogyps californianus; assembly: GCF_018139145.2. Lineage (NCBI taxonomy): Eukaryota > Metazoa > Chordata > Aves > Accipitriformes > Cathartidae > Gymnogyps > Gymnogyps californianus. The sequence goes on along the minus strand of NC_059471.1, from coordinate 8,834,613 downwards.
TTCTCATAATCCAGCGGTTATGAATTCCTTTTCTAGGCTTGTCTTTGGAAGTTATTTTTTAGGTTTCCACTGCATTAGGAAGTGAAGTGGTTATTTTGTGGAAAATGCTCTTCCATTGATAACTGCGTGTTTCTATCCCTTGCCAGTCCTCTGTGTGAGTTCTTCCTGATGTATAGTGGTTGTTAAGTGTCACCCACACAATTTCCAGGAGGACATTTTGTGCGCTGCATGACGTATATCAAATTCTGGGGTAAAAGTGTATGAACGATGTGTTTTGCTGGTTGTATTGTAGGAGTACTAATTGCGATGGCTGTGAAGATGCCTTGGCAAGTATAACATTTGTTTTGGTGCGTGCTGGATTACAGTAGGATTGCTGCTGCTGGTGAGTCTGGCAGATTGGAATATTACAGCAAAGTTGGTGCTAAGAGATGTAGGAAAAAACAGACTTCTTTCGAAACAGACTGCAATTTCTTTATTTTTGGGGGGTGTAGATTCTGGTAGGAACAAACAGAGACAAAAAAGAATATTTAGTGACAGCACGATTTTTACCCCCTCTTTCACAAACCAAAGGGTCAGTTAAGTTTTCACTGAACAGATGTAATTCTTCTTCCTTCACCCATAAAAGCAAGATGCAGTCACACAGTTATGGATCATATACAAATGTGTGTGTGGGCAAGTGCCTGTGCATGTGTTTCCCAGTGGACACGTCTGAACCAGGAGTCTGGAATTCCCAAATGCTAAGTCCACTCCTGTGAGAAAAAGACTGCGATAATAATGTCTTTCATTTCTATTTTTCTTTAAAGAGTAAAAAGTACCATATTGTTATGGAAGTTCTTCAAATCCAATCCTCCACAGACAGACAGAAAAAAGGGGTAAGAGACACCAAAGTTAATTCACTAGAAAAGTAGGAATAAAAAATAGTGTTTAGCTTTCGTTGTCAATGCTGGAAAGCATAGTAAAATAATACAAGCCTGATAACAGTAAAGAGCTATTGTGAAGCCATATACTTCCAAAAGCAGCCTCACGCTTTAAAAGCCTGCCTTTCAGAGAATGGAAATACATTTTCAGAATAGGGGTTCATGGTTTGTTCTGTTTTACATTGCCAATCTGGGTACAGTTTGCTGTTTTCAGTTAAATATTCCTGAAAACATCTCAGTTTTTATTCATTTATAGTTAAAAAGACAGTGCAGGATATTTATTATTGTTACCCTATTTAAAGCATCTAATAAAACTGTAGTTATTCTGGGGAACTAAATCAAACCAGTGTAATAATTATCCGGCTGTATGGATCAGGGATCTGTTTGCTGTTGTTGTCCGTTGATGATGGAGGACTTCTAGAAGGTAATACAATGAAAGGAGACAGCATCATTAGCTAAAGCAAACATACATCCATGGTGCTTTCTCTGGGTATCTTAATGTGACACTGCTTAGCATAAAGCTGTTCCAGTCACAATTAAAGTTCTATCATCTTAAACCGGATTTTCTCTATCAACAGGGAACACATTCACAAACTGTTGCTCTCTGAAAGTAGTAAGAGTAAATTCTGGATTGTGCAGATAAAATACACATAATACAAACCTTTTCGAAAGAGATACAAGGAAAGAAAATTAAAATCCAGCTTACAGCTGCATCTTATTTATGTCAGCATGTATTCTTATTTATGTATGCTCCCCACTCTCAGTTTGTTCTTAACAAAATTGCACAGCTGAGGATCTGATAACTGGGCATGACCTCTGTCCTTGTCTTAGTCTTCTTAGATGATGATATGGTTTGAGGACTCATACAACTTTGTGTATTCTAACAGGTCTTGCAGTTCCATTCAGATTTAGATCTTTCAGATCCTCCTGCTCAGAAAGGATTCCTTCATGAATAAATAAATGTCTAAACTGTCAAAAATAAATTAAAAAAAGCAGTTTTAACCCTTCTGCCACCAAGTTAATAGCTGTTCATATTTTGAGAATGCATTACCCTTTCAATATGACCTTTTGCTGTCATCTATGCTGGTATTCTGATCAAATGTGGCTGCTTATAAATGGAGATGTCCTTGTTTGTGTTGTCAAATTAGACTCCCTTTATAGACAGTGGGAAGAAATTGGTATTTCAGAGTATGAGTCATTTCACAAAAATGTACGTGGAAAAAACTAGTTAGACAAATAACACGCAAAGGTACCTTTATTTTCCTTTGCCTGTACATTGACCTATGGTTGCAAGGCCAAGTGTAGACATCTAGCTCAGATGTAGAAATTTAGGAGCTGAATTAAGCCTGTAGGGTAAGATTCTGTTGAAAAACTACATTTAGATGTATATATGTAGGAGTCCACATGCTGAGATAGGTGTCTAGGCTCCCACCACAGGAACTGAAGACCTACAGCTCAACTCAGTTCTTTGCCCGCACACAAACATTGCTGTTCAAGATGCTGCAACCTATCTGGCATCTCCTGCTCCAGAAGGGCACAGGTGTACAGCAAGTCCCGTGTCTTCATATGTGTGCAGATATCTCACATACTTCAGAGTATCTCAAATAACACGAGTTGCTTATATTTAGGCAACTGAATTTACATTTGGATTAGATTTCTTCTTTGACTCTAAGGGAACACTAACCACATAGCATGTATACAGACACCTACATTTAGGGTTCCCTAATCTGGAGCCCAATCCCAGTCCTACTGATGGACACTAGGAAGGGCTAAAACCTCCCTCCTTCAGGTCCTGATGATGAATAGATTCTGTGAAGAATTGTGCCAGTTCTTAACTATATTGTAATGAGGTCATTAAGTTCTTTTTCATTTGGCACACCAGCACTCAGATCTCAGCATGAAGCCCTTTGTCACATTCAGAAATATATATATCATAAAAACACATCATTGGGTGAACACATTTTATATAATCATGTATAATGCACAAGGGAATAATGCATAAGGCTTAGTAGTAGTTCTTGATTGCAATTTAACACAATGACAATCAACGTCTTCAGGATAATAATGACTTTGGGATTACCGAGCACATTTTCAACTCCAAGTAACACTGTGCCTGCAAGTCATCTACCATATTTGAGGACTTTTAGCCCCAGACTCATCTGTCCTAACTTCAGGTTCACAACTGGGAAGCATAAGCAAGGAGCTCAGCCAGTCTAAGGTTCTTCAGATCATAGTTACACCCAGGGACTGTGTAGTGCTGTCTCTTGACTACAGGACCTCTTTGTACTATGGACTGTGTTTAGTTGCTCAGCATAGGTGAGCTAAGTCTTGCCTTTAAACTTTGAGTTCTCTGCAGTTGAGATCTATCTGTATTTTTGGACTGCCTAACAACACAGGGTTGAGGAGACACAGCTGAGGCAGTTCAGCATTACTGCAGTAAAATAATTAAGAATAATAAAGTGGCAACTCTTCCACAGACAAAACTCCCATTAAAATGAACTAGGAGCTTGGCTTTGGGGGCCAAGAGAGCAGATTAATTCTGACTCTTGGCTTGTCCCAGCATTAAAAATACCTAGAGCACTGGAAATGTATATTCTAATTTTCAGGGCATGGAAAAAAAAAGAACTTGCTATAACATCAAGAAATGGATGATCCTGCCATCCAATATTTACTAAGGTATTGAAACATGAATGTTTCCTAGGAGATAAAGTATTGACTATTTATATCTGAGATGTGTGCCCTCATGTAATTCCCCTGGACATTTCTCAGATCACTTAGTTCCCTAGGGTAGGACGTGAAGGTGCAGCTGCACTTGTCTTACTGGTTTTCTGCTCTCTGCCTTTTGGTACTCTACAAACCAGCCAATTGACTTAAATCACAAATTGTCCTGTGAAAAAACTGCAGATAGTCTTATACTGTATTTAATTTGATAGTCATATGTATTAAAATTATTGTAATCAGTGCTCATTTCTGATTGCTGACTAAAAAAAGAAAGAAAGTTTTATGTTTAAAATCTAACAGGCAGTTACAAAACTTCAGCTGTATTTTTAACTCTGATACTGACTTACTTGGTGACTTAATTAAGTCCATTATTGCTTGATTTTCAGAAGTGCTGAGGGCTGTTGTTTCTATTGACTTCATCTTTAAAAAGCAGCTGCTTCATACCGTGGAAACTTAAGCTACTAATCTCTCCCCACCTCTGTTTCCCTTTTTGAAACTGGAGATATTTAGTATTTACCTAACCTTCAAGGGTATTTGGAGGCTAAATCCATTAGTGAGTGAGAGGCAATCAGATAATTTGATTTATTCAATGGACAAGTCTATAAATAAAAAAAATAAAGACAGAACGTCAGATTTCTGACATACTGCAATTCCTTCCAATATCAGCTTTTCCGAAAACTATTTCACTCCTACTATTTCAATAAAAACTGGTGAGCACACAAATCCCAATGAAGCTCTGAGTGATCATAAAAAATAATAAATCCTTGATCTATAAATGTTGGTTGTCTAAGAAATGGACTTAGAGCAGCCAATGCGGAGAACACAAATGTTGATACTGCTTCTGATAGCCCTGTTTCTTGGAAAAAATTGACTCAGTTTCCAGTTATTATTGCATATTTACTAAACATTAATAAATACAGTTTTTCCCTTTTTTAAAGCATAGAATCTGCCTTAAAATTTTGAAGGTAGATGAAGATGATTTTGAACTGTCAAGTTGTCTTTTTCCCATCTTCTTTCTTTATTTTATGTGAAAATATATAGTTCTACTAACATCTTTTGTACAGATGCACTTAGATTTCTCATTACAATGAACAGTATCTTTGATATTTTCTGTTGTACAAAGTATCATGATGAAGCAAACAGACACAATGGCGACTCAGGGGAAGTGATGGTTGTTATTTAGTGTGACAGTCTGGTTTGGTTGACTTCTAGGAATTTCCATTAAGAACTCATGGGAACCTCCATCAGGGACATAGTGCAGAGAATGAGTGAAGTGAACCTGAGAGACCACGTAGCATTTATTCCCCAGATTCCTTGAGCTCAAAGGCATACTTAATGTGGTTTGAGTGGTATGAATGAATAGGTGCAGGTGACTGAAAATAGATAGTTTTCTTTATTTGAAAATCACTTTATCTGACTGCAGATCTGGGGCTGGTAAAGCAATAGCATCAGCAGAAAAAAAACAGGAAACAAGAATTACAGCTTTCGGCATCTTTCTTTTACCTTTTCTGCCTGGGTGGATGACTCCAATATTATCACACTAATAAACAGGAAAAGAAAGATTTCTAACAAGTTGCATAACGTCTTTTGGAAAGGGTGTTGGTGTACTAGACAGCTGGAGGAGAGGGGAAGTGATCTGAAAGATACCTAGTTTTGGTAGAAAAAGAATAAAAAAAATACAAGTAAACACTTGATTTTTTTCCATTAACTTCTTAACTGTTACAGTATTTCTCTGAGTGTATGTGCAGCAGGGATATAGTCAAGTTTTACTCCATTAAAATTTATGGTCTACAGATGAACAATGCAAATATGCTAATACATTTTTATGGATACATCGAAGCAAGAGAGAATGTGATGGTAACTGTGTCACAGCCATAAGCCAGCTCCTTCAGGCAAAACCATTACATAGTCTGTCCTAGACTCCCAGCAGAGGAACCGATGCGCATCAGTACGCGGGAGCAATACGGATCTACGTTAAGAATGCTAGAAGTGAAAAATGTGATTTACTTGGGGAGAACAGCCCAACAGCACTGAGATCCCAAGCTTCTACCTAACAAAACTGCTGTTAACTTGGGTGATTCAGGATGTAGTCACAAAGCAGTCAAAGAGGCAGCAGGTGGATTTCTGCAAGGTGCTGACTGCCTCCCAGGACAAGCTGTTGAAATCAGTGGAAAGATTTAAGTGCTGAGCACCTCACCAGATCAGGCCGGTTTTTGATGACATGAATAGGTAGATTACTTGAAAAAATTCTCACTCATTTGTGTTAGTGCTCAGCTACAGTGTGATAGTCCGTAGTTCAAAGGAAGCGACCTGTCTTCCCTGGTTATCGAGAGCATTGGGAAGTATAAAAAAAAATAATATTCAGCTCCCTTCAACGAATGAACATTAGACATCCATCCATCCATCCATCTATCCATCCATCCATCCATCCACAATCTGCAGCTAACCTCACAAATGGCCATGCTGAAGGCTGAGCAGCCTCCTAGCCTATGCCATTTCATCCACCTGCTTACAAAACAGTATCTTGGACAAAATGCTTTCTTCCAGCAAAATTAGCCCAGTGCTTACTCAGCATGTGTGGCTACCTCAGATCAGGCAATCAGCCACCCTTTCTAACTGGCTAATATTTTAAAATATAAATATTTTATAGAATATATTCCCCATTTTTCTGAAGGTCAGCTAATAGCTAGTTATGGCAGATGTAAGCCATTAGAAAAACTGTACAAACTCTGTGACATTTGCTCAGACTTCATATATTTATTATTTATTAAGTATTTGACAGACAAAGTATCCATTAATTAACAAATTATGTATTTCACATCCTGCCTTTCTTTGCGACAGTGGGAGATGTTATTAAGAAAAACTATGCCGGGAAATAGAAGCAGCCTGGAGAGAAAAATCCCATTCTCAGTATAAAATGAGTACAATGAAATAGTATAAAGGAACTTAAAGAAGTAAGGACAAAATAAATGGTACTTTCCCAAAGTCTGGTTGTGCACATTTAGTATGATATACATAAAGATAACCTAGGCTTAATTGATTACTATGCCTGTCACTTACCTCTAAATTACCTAGAGCATCACTGGGTGAGAAAGTGATCCACTCAAATGAATGGGTCCACAGATCAAAAACATGAAAGCTGGCTAGACTGGGGCCAAAGTAAATAAAAAAAATAAAAAAAAAAAAAAGAAAAAAGAAAGAAAACGTCTTAGATATTATTTATTTGATTAAGATCTGTCTTCAAGGAGCTCTGTTCTTGGTAAGACCAAGTATGGGGAAAAAAGAACATCAGGGCCAGGGCAAGATTAATAGTGTTCCCCATCAACTAGAAGTCTATACAGCTAAATACAGCAGAGTAAAATCAGCAGAAGAACTGCCATATGCTTCAAGGAGCACCGGAATGGTGTGCTCCGTATACCTCAAATACGAGGTATACGGCAGACTACTACAAAATCTTTCTCCATAGTTACTGTTCCTCTAATATAAAGTTACATCTGGGTACTTCCATCACAACAATTATCCTTGTGACTTGATAGGGTTCACAAAAACATCCACATCTCAGCAGTATGAGGAACAGTATGACTAAATTAGTCTATTTCATAGCCGACCAGTTCTTCAGTACAAACATCTGTCTCCTTCCTTTTTAAGAACAGACACTTTTTTATGATTAATTCCCCACCAAGACAACATTCTTGCAAAAATTCAGCAATAAAGGTTTAGGAGGGCTTTTCATTTTTCCAGTAAAGAAACTCAGTGCACTATCTGAAGCAATTTGTCATATGAAGATGTTGTGGTTTAACCCCAGCTGGCAACTAAGCACCACACAGCCGCTCGCTCACTCCCCCTCGGTGGGATGGGGGAGAGAATCAGAAGAGTAAAAGTGAGAAAACTCATGGGATGAGATAAAGACAGTTTAATAAGTAAAGCAAAAGCCATGCACACAAGCAAAGCAAAACAAGGAATTCATTCACTGCTTCCCATTGGCAGGCAGGTGTTCAGCCATCTCCAGGAAAGCAGGGCTTCATCACATGTAACGGTTACTTGGGATGACAAACGCCATCACTCCAAACATCCCCCTGCCTCCTTCTTCTTCCCCCAGCTTTATATGCTGATCATGACGTCATATGGTATGGAATATCCCTTTGGTCAGTTGGGGTCAGCTGTCCCGGCTGTGTCCCCTCCCAGCTCCTTGTGCACCCCCAGCCTACTCGCTGGCGGGGCAGTGTAAGAAGCAGATGAGGCCTTGACTCTGTGTAAGCACTGCTCAGCAATAACAAAAACATCCCTGTGCTATCAACAGTGTTTCCAGCACAAATCCAAAACATAGCCCCATACTAGCTACTAGGAAGAAAATTAACTCCATCCCAGCCAAAAACAGCACAGGAGAGGTTTGCATCATAAAACATATCCCTGTTATAAGATTGGTTGGCATTTTCACCTGTTTTATACAGATAAGGTATCCATCCATAAGCAAGCTTGAATTTTGGCCAAAGGAAATTGAAATTATGTTTACTTTTGAAAATTCAGAGTCACCTAGTTATGTTTTCATATAATGTCCACTTGGAATATAGTGTGACTGTGTAGCCCTGTAACACGATATGGCTATTGCCAATAACAGCCTAGGTGCCTTGTACTGAGTCCGCAGGGCCTCAGGACCGAGGCTTGCTAGGCTTGGTCTGTCCAAACTTTTCTTGACCTGGCCACAATTTGTATGACTTGATTTAGCTGTAACAGCAATTTCTCTAATTGATTAAGTGTCTGTGGCTAATTTGTTTTACTTTTGTTATCTTCATGTGGTACAACTGCAGTTTTATACAGATAGCAGTAACAAGCAGTTATTCTGTGTGGAATAAGATATTTATGACTCTAACACAATGATATAGTGTACAGAAATACAGACCTGGCACAACAGCAGGCCTTGAGACGTGAAAGCACAGGATGGAGCATAGAGGAGTGCAGGCATGGGATGAGATGGGGCACAGCCTGGCACTGTGGACCCCACACTAGAAACAACTCAGGAATGGTCAGTTAAAAAAACGGTCCTGGACCTGGGCAAAAGAAGCTTTACTGATAATAAAGAGAATAAAGAAATAGTATCTAACATAGGTAAAAAGCATGTATCTTAGATACTGAAAGTGGTATCTTAAGTTGCAGTGTGCTTTTTGTCTTACGCATAGAAAGTAAATTGAACTGGATCCTGTGAAAGTGGTACTCTTAAAAATACTAACAGAGCTCATATTTGCAATTATTCAGCCAATGCTAACAATTCTTAAGAATTCAAATACTCCTGAGGACAGGAAAGATCTGCAAGCTGCAAAGACAGTGAGGCACTGGGTACTCAGGATCAATAGGGCTTCACTTGCTCAATACCACTGTGTCAACACTACAGACTTTTCTATAAAGCTTTTTAAAACCATTTCCTCAGATTTTTTTCTAATTTCCTCATTAAATTTCTTCCTGGTCACTATACTTCTTTGCTCCATGATACATCATAGTTGTATCCTTTACAAAACATCTACCTTTTTGTTCTAACTTGTGCCCATTTCTTACTTCTGCTGTCCATTTGACCCATGCTTCAAGCCCTCGCCTTTCTCCAGCTCCAGCTATTTATTGTCTCTTTGATTCTTTACCTGTGTTTCTAGCCAGAAGAGCTTCTTCAGTCATAGAATAACCCAGCATTTATAGATCTATGTGACAAAATGACCAACAGTAGCCCATATCAGCTGTCCCTTCTGGTCTCACCAATGGATGATCTTTCTTTTTAGCATTTCTGTGGTTGGAGAAGACACTTTTAGCTGGTTTTACCAGAGAAGACATCTTTATCTGGTCCCTTACTCACAGATGTTCAGTCACACACAGCAGACAGATAAGGGGTGACACCATGACTCCATCACATCTCTTCGTACCCCTTTTCCAGAGCCATTGGCATCTGAGAGTTTCCCAGTTAGTAGATGAAAAGCAGATGAATAATGGGAAAGTTTGAGGAAATTAGAACTATGAAAGTATTTTTTCCAGGGATTGAAAGTGCAGGTTAGTTTTCCAGGGGTCTCTATTAGGATTTTTCACAAACCTGGAACTGAGAGAATTCAAACAAGAAACTTCTATCATGAAGCTATTTGGAACACTTTTTTAAAGGCACATTGAACCGGACTTAAATGCCTAGAACTTTTTCTTTAAAGGTCCCTGGCAAATACTATTAGAGATGTTACTGGCATTTCAAACTGCAAGTAAAAATTTACAAAAAATGTCAAATGCAAAACCCCCTCAATATATAATAAGTTTTCCTCTGTATATAATTTTACAAAAATTGTGGTCAGCTTTAAGAGACAGAGGGGAAAAAGTGGTAATACCAGTGACATCTACAGTGCTTGCAAAGCTTGGGATCACTAGAGCAAAATATCATAGAATATTTTTACCAGGAGAGGCTTACAACAATGATATAAGCTAGCCAGCTAACTCTATTCTCAGTTTACACCCACTCAGCACCATAACACCCTTCAGAAAAAGACAGATGTAGGGGTGTGAAATATCATGTGGCATGCACAGCGATGATCAGCAGCATATCTGTCAAACGCTCAGACAGTATCAGGGCACAGGGCTGCAGGGACCCTCTGCAAAGTGACGGTAAGGCAGAAATGAGAACTGGCAGCTGGGTAAAAGGCCTAAGTGAAGCCCACTATGTTGCTGGTGAAAACCGATAACAATTTCTCCTTTTAAAGAATAACAACATCTGCTTTAATTTACCTAAAATTGCAGAACCCATTGCTATCATCTCCCTACCTGCTTCTTTCATCTTCTAGGGTGCGTTTGTATCTTGAACTATTAGCTTGTCATACGTGTGATTAGGTTTTGAAATTTGGAATTTAGCTCAGTTATGCTGCCATCTGTCAGGATCTGGTGCCATCTGTCAAAATAATTCACTTGGATTCAAATTACTTCCAAACTGGTGGCAACGTGAAGGTCTCGCAGAAGTCATGGCATTCAATCATGTTGCATATGTATAAATTCAGATGTGTCATAGTTATTTACCTCATAGTGTAATTGTATTATCTATATCTGTTTCCTAATCTACCACTCTATACTATAAAACTATCACAGACCTAACAATCTAAATTAAAAAATTTAACAGCTAGATTTTTTTAATTTTATCTGAGGAGCTCTTTTCAATCCTTTAATATTGTTTTCAGACATTTAAAATCTGTGCATTATTCTTTCCCATTATGTCTTTTAACGAGTGAGCTTCTACCTCTTGCAAAGTCAGGATTCATCACACCTTGTGCTCACCATTTTAAAATTTGATCATCCACTTCAATTCAGTGTTTTAAGTCCCTTCCAGAGTCAGTCATTCAAAAGAATTCAATCTTAAATCAGTAGGATAAATTGTCCTGTAGAGGTGTCTGTCTCTCTCCACTAACTGCTAAACCATGCTCCTTCTCCAAACATATGAAATAAAAATGGCTTTAGAGTATTTTTTTTCTTCCATTTTGATGATTATCCAAATTAACCTACTCAGGGAAATGTTATCCACTATCATAAGGCTTTTTAATATAGCAGAGCACAAAAAGGTCCAATAGCTAGAATATCAGCAAAATTCAAACTAAAAGATACAGATTTTAAAAAGCACACTCAAATCGTGTTGAAAAGAGCAAGGAATGTGAGGCTTCAAAACAAGACTGGTGATCTTTCTAACCAGTAGATCACACACACAAAAAAAAGTATTGAGCTAAAATCTGTGCAAAGCCCTAAAGAAGTATTGTCTTTTACAAGCTAAAGAAATAGAATAGTCATAAAATGAAAGTAGAAATGGAGGTGAAATAAGTTGCAAGAGAGAAACAGAAAAAGAATTCAAACCAGGACATCCTCACTCTCAGTCTTATACCTTATTCCACAGGTCAGTCATCTTCAGTGCTACTGCTGCTGGGCTGCCTTATTATTTTTTAGTAGCCTGTGCCCTAATCTTCTTGTTGTTTGCCATTACATCTGTTAATGTTTGTTCTCGCCTTCATTTCTTCTTGAACAGCTCTTTCCTGTAATAACTATTTTCTTGCATAAATGATCTTGCTAACCTTTTCTCCTCTTTCATTGTAGGAATCATTTAAAGTCATTATTCTTCTAACCTAATTTTCAAAGCCAATTATCACTTCATTATCTCTGTCTTGTTATGTTATACATCCATATCATGTTTAACATGTAAGATTATCATGTAATGAATCACCTCCTATTCAGTATTTATTTGAAAATTGTCATAAATCAAATACCCAGAACTACTTCATTATAAAATCAGTGCAACTATGACAAGTCAGGTGAAATGAGGTAAATCTATTTGTGAAATGGAAAGATGCAGGAGATGGGGATGATTGCCTTGTACCAGGCAGCGAAGATATGAAAAGAGACTATAGGGCTGTTGAAATGGTAATACTTGCATGAAGAAATAAACAGATTTTACTTTTCTCAGTTTGAAGGAACTCAGAGGGGACAAGATCACTGAAGGCAATCTTAAAGGAAAGCAGAAGGAAATGTAAGAGCTAGAAATGCTCCAGTTATGGTTTTAAAGGGTTGAGGAGGAGGAACAGAAAGAAACTAATCTCCTGTAAATCTAAACTGTAAGCATGGAAAGCCAAGGAGTCATCCGAGGGAGTTGAACCACCTGCAGCCACAGGAGAGCACCAGGCTTCCATAGCAGTGATAGTCCTGTTAAGCCAGATGACCAGTCTGATGATGTGGGTCTTGGCACACAGTGGAGCATGTCCTACAATGCATCTGCTCCTCACTCTACAGAAAGTCCCACAGCCTGGGAAAGAGGTACCCAGCTTCCCTACCCTGGCCGTGGGCAACGGTGTTGTCCCCCTTCAGCTCTGTGGGTCATTCTTTAGAGGCAATAGCTTTCTTCTTGGTCTGCCTGGAGCGCTGACATCCTACGTTCTCCAAATCACCCCACTGCACTGGATACCAGCTATTAAAGAGATGCACACGCCCCCCTCAAGGTTGGCCAGTAGAGTGGGCAGTCTACATATGGCCCTCTCTGGTCAACTTCGTCCTGCACTTGACCACATCAGTTTGGTGTAGTTCTGCAAGCATAGTCCTTACTGAGGTACTCAACAGAAATTCTGCTCCTAAAGAGCTGAAGGAGGAAAACAAGCCAACATTTCACAATACTGCAGCAGTTTCTACAAAACTGCATAGAATCAAAGCTTCATGTCTCCAACATTTATAGTGACCTTGGGATAAAAGCAAGTGTTCTTTTTATCTTGTTAAGGCCAAAATAAATTAGCCATAGTAGTGAGCCAAGCTGTGCTGAATTTGGCTTTGTTCATGGTTATTGCTCTAGCACAGACCATTGAGCAAGAAAGTGGAAAACCGAGCCTCATGTTAAAAAGATATGTTATCAATATCCTGGAGTCTAACAAATAGCAGCCTTTTTTTACCACACTGAGATGTTTAGTTCCTACACAACTGACCACTAAACTGTTTAGCTGAATTTTCCCAGGTCTCTCAATCAGTGTGGTTAACATTTTCTCAGAGTTGAACAAAGTCCTTGTTGATACCAACGCCTGGGGAAGGGGTGACACTGTACAGGCATTTAAGTCATGGCTCTTCACAGAGGTACAGAACAGATCAGAAGAATTTCACCCAAAATATTTAATTTCTTTTCATTGGCTACAAAGAGAATTCAGGGCAAGCTCACATGTACCTGACTAAAGTTAGGTGAAATGGATATTACTGTAGGCTTATACACTAAACCAGTTCTAAACTGTCATCAAATTATAAGCAAAAATGAAGCAGCATGGGAAGAGAAAGCTATCTACTAAAGACACATTTACCTTTTGTTTGGTTACACACGCTGAGTAGTGAGGGGACATATTTATTGATGACATTGCAGTGGGCCTCAGAAAGATCACTATTTTTATTTTTTAAGTTGTTATACTTCATTTTCTCAAGTCAAAGATGTGTCATCCTTGAGAATAAGGGAATGCTCTCAGTTAAGAACAGCTAGGAAAAATATTTGTTTTTAAGAGGAAATTTGAAATATTTGAACCCATGTGCTATAACTAACAGTAACTAGCAGAACAGCTAGTTAACATGATCATTCAAAACTATGGTGCAATTATTAGTGACCTAGTAACGACTTACTGTTAGTGGGGTAGGAGATTAGGTAAGAGTGGGTTTGGTCCATGTGATTTTCTGCCTCTTGCTTTATGAGTGCTTCAGAGTGTGAAAGGAATTTCAAGTGTCTGTGGGAAATGACAAGTTGCTTTTGCATACAGGGGAATTCTTAAAGCAAAGGAAGGGAACCTTTAATTACTTTCCATAAAAATGGGCAATTTATACTTCTGGGAGGCCACGTAACAATACTCAGCTCGGCATTGGCCATTATTAGTGTGGAAGATGATTAGGCTGTGTTACTCCAGGCCTCTTGGATGGTGGTACAGCCTGGTGAGCTGACCTGTGTGCTAAAAAACCTTAATTCTTTTCCTGACTCTGCTGTTAATTTGCTGTGTGATCTCTAGATCAGTCATCTCTGTGCCTTGCTTTTTCCTTTAACCTGCTGCTTTCTTAGCTGTCTAGACTCTCTTAACATATATTTTTACTGTGACAGCACCATGGGATGCTGATCTTCTGGGCACTACCATGTCACAAACAGTAATAACAGTCACTGTGCCTCCTGTGCAGTATGAAAGCCTACTGCCTATACATCACTTCTGAGTATGGACTATGATACTGATGGAAGCATTGAGACTATTGTATGGGTTAAGCACTGTGAGCATTTGAAGGTTTATCTTAGACCAGAGAAGTTATTGTGGATGACACTTTTCTGTTTATATTCATCAAAACAAGTACTTTAAGACTGTCATCTTTAATGATATTGCAGATAATTGTCATGCTGATTACAAGCACTTTACAGTGACTCTTTTGCAGTCACTGATATAATTTTTTAAAATCCATTGGCATTTTCTTGTGAACATCTGTCTGAAGTGCTGATTACAACATCCCCACTCAACTCTGTAGGGGGGAGCAGCAGGATTGCAGCCTAATGGACTGCAGAGCCAGAAAAGCAAAAAAAGGGGAAATGGCACAAATAGACAGAGGAAATCAAAAAGATGAAAATTTACATCCCTAATGTAAGTGGAATGATTTCACCATCATCATCCCAGGATGATTTCATGACCCTTTATCACACCCTGGCAGTTGTCTACACTGCCTTTTCCTCTTGTAACCTATGCCGTAAAATTGATGCTTTCTTTCTCACTGCCATGGTTTAACCCAGCAGGCAGCTAAACACCACACAGCCGCTCACTCACTCCCCGCCCCCAGTGCGATGGGGGAGAGAATTGGGAAAAAAAAAAGTAAAATCCGTGAGCTGAGATAAAGACAGTTTCATAGGACAGAAAAGGAAGGGAAAATAATAATAATAATAATAATAATAATAATAATAATAATGATAAAAGAATTAGAATATACAAAACAAGTGATGCACAATGCAATTGCTCACCACCTGCCGACTGATACCCAGCCAGTTCATGAGCAGCTGCCCCCGGCCAGCGTTCCCCCTAGTTTATATACTGAGCATGACGCCATATGGTACGGAATATCCCTTTGGTCAGTTTGGGTCAGCTGTCCTGGCTGTGTCTCCTCCCAGCTTCTTGTGCCCCCCAGCCTACTCGCTGATGGGGTGGTGCGAGAAGCTGAAAAGTACTTGACTTAGCGTAAACACTGCTTAGCAGCAACTAAAATATCAGTGTGTTATCAACATTATTCTCATCCTAATTCCAAACCACAGCACTATATCAGCTACTAGGAAGAAAATTAGCTCTATCCCAGCCAAAACCAGGACATTCACTTAGTTCTTTTCATGAATGAAGGTTCCCACAATTATGTGGGTGCAAGAGGCATGCCCCACTTGGAGACCAAATTGTCTCGTGCCCCAGGCTGACTTCACATGGAGTATTCATACTTTCAGTGCGCAATTAGCTGCTTTGGGAATGGAGCACTTATGGGAATGCTCTTGATGTGCACTTAATGGGAGAAGCACTTTAATCAGGTGCCTTGTACAATCTAAAGCAGATATCTCAGGCCTGGATTAACTGGAAGGGGTAGGATGAAATACTCTGGACCTCTTAGCACTTCATGTGGAAGGGACACACACGTGGCTATTAAACCCTTTGCTGCATCTGCAGCTTATGGCCATATGTTTAGCCATCTAATGTTTCTCTTTAACAAACCAGTACCTGCTTTACAACAGTGTTTAAAGCAGGCTAGGAAAACATGGCCAAATCTCTCAAAACCGACTGATTCATTCCTCTCTTAAACCCACACATAGCACTTGAGGTCTACATATACCATGCTCAGATCTGATGAAGACCTAGTGGTGAGGCACTTTCATTCCTGAACCTCCGGATGATCTATTGCTCCCACCTTCCTGGCAGATGGTGTTAATTAAAGGTGATCTAATGCTAGAAATACTTCACAATATTAATGCTAACTCTGGTGTATGTCCTTTCATCTTCCTTTTTGTACTATGTCATGCCCTTTTGCTAAGGCTTCCTGTGACAGCTCAGTTTTTGAGGACAGAAACACAGCAGTGACATCCCTTTGTCTGGTTATCACTGTGAACACATTTGTTTAAGGAAACTTCTTGGGAATTTTATCCTAATTTAGTTTAGTTTACATTATAATAGGTTTCAGCTTTTGAACTTGAATGTTTCATTTCAAATCAAACCCTTCCGAATCCTCTGTCTGCAGCAAAAGACACATCCTTTGGATAGCAGCCACCCTGTCCAGAAAAACAAAAGATGTGAGGTATGCAGTGCTGCCACAGTAAGGGACGGCATCAGGAGCACCAGGACAGAGACAACACAGTAATTACAATGTGCTGATTAATATGAACAGAAAACAGTGGAAGGGATTAATATTAAGCAGACCAACACATGAACTAAATCTTCTTTTCTCCCTGCCTTTCTAATTGCTTCTTACTGTATTATCTGGTTCCAAATACCAAATTAAGACCTATATTTGAACTTTTCTGTAACATACCCTACTTTATCTACTTCTTCTTTCCTACTCTTTTGCTGGTATTTTATTTTGCTGCCAGAACTGCACATAGAAAAATGCTGTAATAATCAGGGAAATTCAGTGTGCAAGTGAACTAATGAAATTTTGCTGCTGCATGTGCTATGCTGGGTTTTTTACTGTTTAAAGTGCGCTGCAAGAACAGGTCCCATTCAAATGTTCTTCTGACTCTGAGTAATACACAGAGAAACACCCAAACAGAACACATCTAGCTGTAAAACAAAACGGACACAGGGTTGATACCAGGTGTGTGATTTGTCCAGCAATTTGTCCAGCTACTGAAATCTCTGCTATGAATTAATTCCTATGCTGCTGCCTTGTTTGCTTCAGTTCAGTAGGGTAACACTGGTTAGTGCAGCACTTGAATGGATTTTAAAAGCTTTGAAAATGGTATTTTTATGCTGTCAAATGGTAATGACTTTCCTTTGGCTAGTTCCCTTAACTAAAGGAAAAACACAGAGCTGACAGCCGGAAATGAGGGGGCTATGACTGTGTTAGGGATTGCAGTAACTTCCCCAGGCACGAGGGACGTGTGCGCAGCACGGGGATGTAGGGGACTGCTGAGTCCAAATTAAAATTCTTGTTCCACAGTTACTATTCTGGAACAGTTATTTCTATATGTAAGTGTGGAAGCGCAGCTAACAGTTTGAGGGAGGTGATTCTCCCCCTGTACTCCGCTCTCATAAGACCCCACCTGGAGTACTGTGTTCAGCTCTGGGGCCGCCAGCGTAAGAAAGACATGGACCTGCTCAAGCAAGTCCAGAGGAGGGACACGAAGATGATTGGGAGCTGGAGTACCTCCCCTATGACAGGCTGAGAGAGTTGGGGTTGTTCAGCCTGGAGAAGAGAAGGCTCCAGAGAGACCTTATAGCAGCCTTACAGTACCTAACGGGGGCCTACAGGAAAGATGGAGAGGGACTCTTTATCAGGGTGTGTAGTGACAGGACGAGGGGTAATGGCTTTAAACTGAAAGAGGGTAGATTTAGATTAGATATTCTAGATATTAGAAGTTCTTTACTGTGAGGGTGGTGGGACACTGGAACAGCTTGCCCAGAGAAGTTGTGGATGCCCCCTCCCTGGAAGTGTTCAAGGCCAGGTTGGATGGGGCTTTGAGCAACCTGATTTAGTGGAAGGGGTCCCTGCCCATGGCAGGGGGGTTGGAACTAGATGATCTTTAAGGTCCCTTCCAACCCAAACCATTCTATAATTCTATGACTCTATGATTCCAAGTTTTAAGTCCTGCCGTGATGCTTTTCCCCAGATCACTAACAGTGCCTCTGGCTTTCCTTTGTCGTGCTCTTAAGGTCACAGACTGAGGATGGCTGTGAAAGAAGCCATCTGAGAAAGCATGGGGGCACTGCAAGGTGTGGTGGGTCCAGAGTTGGTTCAGGAATGGATGGATGGATGAATGGGAAAGAGGTCACAAACAGGCCAAAAGTGGACCATGAGTGGTGTTAGAGAGAAATGTAGGAGAGGGAAGGAGGTGATGTCTGAGCTCCGGAGAGGTGGTTGAACTCGGGTTACTCACTCACTCATCACGGTTTGGAAACCTTGGGTGCTGTTACTGTGGAGCTCTCTTCTGGCTGGCACTCCCCATGTTCCTCATGAGCTCGTTATCAGGGTAGAGCACAGGCTTAATTACGCTCTCCTGAATATGTATTTTTACACTGTGCTGTACTGTGCCAGGGAGACGTACTCTTAAATAGCCCCTTTCACTTCTCTAGATGTTTGACAGCTACTAATGCACTAAACCCAGCGCAGCAATGAGAAGGTTATTATTAGCCCTGTTGTGTAGAGAGGGGGAGATGAAATGCAAGAATCAAATTACTTTTCTCAAGTTGCAGAGAGCAAATGTATCAGTGTTACTCCTGCATCCAGAGGCTCTGGCTGTGGATTAGGAGGGATTCGGACATTGAGACACAGGTGAAAGCCCTCCTGCATCTCTGTCCTTGTACTAAAGGCACTTGCAGATTTGTCCCAGAGGCTTAGTAAGAAAGAACAACCTTTGGGCTTTCAGTTACCTCTGGCTGCTGCTTGGGAGGCAACAGGGTGGTGGAGACTCTTCTGTATGCTGTTTCCTGGTCCTTTCCCACCGATGCAATGGCCATGGTCTTTTCAGAATTTCTTTAGATAGAAATAATCAGGCAACGAGCTGTTATTCAAGAGAATTATTTAGAAAAACAGTCTAAAAAGGCAGACTAAGAGCTGATAACCTTTCAGCAGATGAATTTTCTTACACTTCTGGCAGGAGGCTTTTGGCTAAATGTTAGCCTGGTGATGAGTGGACCTTGTGGAGAATGGGCATTTATGTACTTCACATATTTCTAAATAAGATCTTTGAAATCCCAGTGATGGCCTAGTGCTTACCTCCAAAAGAAAGCAATTAACAAAGAGTACTCTTCAGCCATAGAGCAACCACTGCAGCTCTAATGGGCTGAACCACGAACTTTAGTTTTACTTTTTTTCAGAACATATCTGCAATTGTGGCTGGAGTTATGGGCACTGCCTGTGAGGAACACCTGTGCCTGCAGCTGCCCTATGGGTTAAGAAAAGGCTAAGGAAAAGCAGGGTAGGGTATCAGTCTGACACTTGTGTGCTCTTTAGAAATCATACTATGTGTAGATATCAAAGTTACTTGAGAAAAGAGTTGAATCTGGGATTTCCGTTTCACAGGTGGTAGGCACAGGTATCTCTGTGCTCTGAAATGAAGGTGAATCACTGTTGAACCTGAAGGGTGATCCTTCTTCAGCAGGACAGGTAGGATCCCAGTGTAGTGCTTCCCCTCAAAATGTTAGCATTTAAAAGGAAATACAACATTTATGCTATAACATGTGTAAAGACAAGGGCTGAAAGAAGGAGTCAATCTTGTCTGTGTAAGGCTGCAAGTTTTTGCTTAAAGCAAAGTTACAGGTTTTATATCCATCCTAATGCAGTTACTTGGAAGTTGAATTACCATTTTTGGTGAGAACAGAATTGAACTGTAGGATGGTTTTTAGCCCCATATAGAAGGCAGTGCCTCTGATATACAATAATATCAGAGGGAAAACTCATTTTAGTTAGAATGCAAAGGAAGAAATTGGTTTCTTTAGTTTAGTGAGAAGGCAATGAGAGAAGTGCAACAGAATAGAAATATTTAGTAAACGAAATACAAAAAGAAATTTTGTGCTTTAATATCAGCTATTTACTGCTTTGGCTCAGTGATCACTTTATGCAAAAGGCAGTAATTTAATGTACTAATGCACTACAATGTCACAATGGGATTCCTATTTCTAGAGTCTATTGTTATGATGAATGACATCTTTTTTAGCAAAGAAATGGTATCCTTGAATGAAGCTTGTTGTAGGTATTTTTATCTTGACTTTACTGACAGATTGAGACATAATGATATTTAAAAAGAAATCTATATACAATGTTTAGAGCCTTACTCCCAAAACAAGGAAAAATGCTGCCTCTGAAGATGATTAGATGTGGTGTCTGAGGCAAGCTGATACAGATACTTTAGCACTTGCACACCATAAGGACCACCATCTGCATTCAACTGTAAATATAAATAAGTAGGAATTTCTTCTAATCAGCTAATTTTTTTACCTTTACAGTCATCAGAAGAAGGAAGTGTCTAAGCCTGCTGGATGGTTGCAAGCTCTTTCTTCTGTAGTCTCGTCTGTATTGGAAGGTTTGCAGTTCTGTAGGAACCAAAAGTCGCTCCTGCCCTAGGAAGCCCATGGATGTCTTCTAGTGTCTTCCTGTAGAAGTAGCAAGAGGTTGGGTGGCAGAGTGAAAGGGCAGTCAAAATGAAGGCTGCCAAGGCTTATCTTTCCTGCAAAAATCTCCTTCTACAGCCAAGAGCAGAGGAAAACTGCCAGAAGTTTGATTTCAGCTTCTTTCAGCTTGATGCAACAGCTACTGAAGCAAGGCGCCAAAGGCACAATTTGATTGGAAAGGCATCCATTCAGGGCATCAGAGATGTAGCACAGACAAACAATGAGATGCCAGAGACAGGGCCAACTGCAAACAATATCAACTAGTGGGAAGCAGGAGAGGGTTTTCGTCTGTGTTGGAAGGCAAAGTCACTTCTACATTGATCATGGGTCAGATCTGGGTAACGGCTTGTGTAGGTAGGTGGGAAGCAAGAACTTGCAACTGTACGTACTGGCTGCCTAAAATATGACAGGTGCAAACACTCACAAAAGGCAAATCTAACGAATTAAAAAGCAAAGCTCGCCAGAGGGAGAAAAGAAAAAGACAACAGAAAGACAAACAGGATGGCTGAGCGTAACTCCGAGATTGCTGCCCCCTCTGCCTTCAGCAATAACACCGTAGACAGAGTTTGTGATACTCAGGGCGAATCTTCACCCGTCCTGACAGACAGCAAGCACCCGGATAAACCTGCCCCAAGGCTGCCCCATGTCCAAGTCAGCTGCAGTCCAGTGCTTATTGCTCTCATCAAACCTGTCACAGCAGGCTCTGCCACCATCCCTTTGTGGTCTCTGACTTTATTTGCTACCTTAGCTTGCGGTAAACAATCACCCCAAGCATATTTAGGGTTTGTCAGCTGACTCAGACATTTAAACACTGTTAAGTCGATAACATTTTCTCTGCCTTTTGGCATGTAAGCTTTTCCCCTTTTTTTTTTTTTCTTTTTCTTCTCCTTCACCCTTTCCTTTTCCTTTTTCTCCAGAAAAAATCCCATAGATGCTAGAATTTATAATACAAATTAAGCTTCCTTCAGGCCTACCTATTGGTCCTTTTCATTCCATTCCCTTTTCCACTACAAGATGCCAGAAAAATTTTTGCATCCCTCTGGGTCTGTCTGGGAGGCAGGGGAACGCTTCTTTTTCAGGCCTCAGGTACAGTAGACATCTCCATTTTGTCCATGTCTAGCCAAAAGACAATTCAGGCTTGTCCATTACCAAGATCTGACCTTTTAAGGTGATGTCTACATTAGCAATTCCTGCAGCGTAATAAGAGCGTATCTGTAAAGCCAAATAGCTGATGCTGAGGATCTGGTACCTGCGCTGTACAAGCTCAGGGGAGTTTTTCTTCGTAACTGTAGTATATTCCCAGAAATTAGACACCCATTAGTGACTGGAACACATTAAGAGTGCATCCATTGTGTGTAACTTACTGGCTTAGTTTCATCTGAAAAAAGTATCTAGTTCACTCACTGAGAGACCACATCACCATGTGAATCAAATCATGGCATGTGGGGACAATCAGGAGATTCCCTTCAAAAGCACAATTTGAAACTAATGAAGTTGAATCCAAACCCATAATCCCAACTGGAGAGAAAACCGATATGAGTGTCCACTCAGCTCCTCTGCTGCTCTCATCAGAGAGCTGCCCTGCATTAGTATGGTGAAATCACCTCCCTGCCATCTCTTGTTGCAAAGCCTTTCCTAATGGCATGACTAAGGAACAAACGTTCCTCTTTAATAGATGCATTTTTTTTTAAAAGAAGTATCAACTCCCTTCTAGCTTGTTTTTCATTCAGTTGGTGACCCCTGGAGACTCATACAGAAGCCCCACGAGGCTTGTATGTAGGAAGGTAATGTAAATGAAATCTTCCCATAGGGATATTTTCCTCATTCCACAGACAGCTGGTGACAGAGAGGCCCAGCCTTTATGAAACTTTTGCCTGCTCCTTGTTCACCAGATTGTGGTGGTAATGAACAGCCTTCCCATGAGCAGCAATCCCATGTTTTCATTGTCTCAGGCAACAACTCTGAGCAAGGACGTGCTGGGAGCAGTTCCCTGCTTTCCTCTCCTTTTTAAACTATTTTTGTTTTTCACGTGTCATCATCCTTCCTATTGTCAAACTTAACATCTTACTGCACGCAAAAAGGGAAGATAATTAGGGGTGAAGAAATAGTCCAACTAAGTAAGTTACCAGTCCAGTTAAAAAGATACCTTCACATCTTGTAGTTAAAATAAAAGGAGGAATTAGTAATGCAGCTAAAATACTGATCTGTGGGCCATTCCATCCTAGAGCTGTCCCTCTCACCCAGGCTTTTTGTACCTTTCTGGTAAACCTTGGATTTCTGGGGGTGCAGACCTGTTTTCTTTAGGTAAGAGAGGAGTTGCCCCAGTATCCCAAGTTCCCATCACAAGCAGGGTGATGTTGGGGGTGCTGGTTTCTTCTTCTGATCCTTCTCTGTCTTGGGGTTCACATGAGGTTATTTTTACACAGTTATTATTCCACAATATAATATTATGCTTACTCATGGTCGTTTTTGCTTACTCATGGTCATTGGCTGAAGTTTTCTGTATATGGTAAGGCCAAGTTTTACCATACATACTATGGTAAACCATGATGATACAATTCAGTTAAACAAGATGGAACAAATTCCCCATTGAGACTGAGGGTTAAGGGTAGTGCATAAAGCATCTGGTTAAGCTGTAGCCAACTGAAAGTTTTTAATGTTAGACTTCTTTAGAAGCCCAACTGCTTGCCGAAGCAATATGCAAAACAGGTTAAGGCAACTGTTTAAGCTAAAATAAGTCCTTGCAGTCTGTGGCCTGTTACTAGTAATGACAAACCCACGTGTCCTGGGCTACCGCTCTCCACTACAGTGTCAGTGTCTTCAATGTGTTGAGGTAGAAATTAAACTTGATGCAAGTCAGTTCAAATACTAAATAGCCACTAGTAGAAGAACTTCCAGACTTGCAAGACCAGGAAGTAAAAACTAACAACTGGAAGCTGTTTTATCTGTCTTTGATTTACAGCTTTCAGAGGGTTTATAATAGCTTTATAATAACCCCTGGTGCTTTGCTTTTGCTTTCAGACACACATGTACACACAGAACCCTTCATCTTCTGATGTCTGAGACTACTGGGATTCATTAGCGAGAGTATTCATCTTGTTAAGGATGCATTAATAGCATCCACTGTAAGTATTAATCTGCTGTTGTCAAGTGATAATTGCAGAAGATGGTGATTGCATCAACCTTCACCAAGTTCAGCAGATGGAAAAGTCCTTGCACCCTTACTTTAGGCACTTACAGCTGCAAAGAGTATTTTTGTGTTTTCCATCAGGTTAAAAACCTGTGACACATTTCAGATTACAAAGAACAATAAAACTTTTCTTTTTCTTGCTTCCTAACTGCTAATAAAAGTAATTTTTAGAAACTGATCACATCCAACACAGGTCTAGTGGGCTAGAGTATTCCTAGATCCCAAATGATAGAGGAGAAAACTCTGGGAGAGGGTCAAAGAAGGCCTCCTGCACAAGTGACATGTGCTTCAGGTACCATAAGCAGCATCAGGCCCAATGGCGGAACATATTTGACCTTTGAACAGGCATTTTAGGTCCAATTCCTCATAGAAAGTAGATGTCTGCAAACAAACTAACCATCTACTCTGCAGCCCACAGTGAGAAACGCACTCTCAGACCAAGATTCATCTCTTCCTGAAGAAAACATCTAGAGCAGTGTATTGGATCTGGCTGGGTGGAGTTAACCTACCCCATAGCAGCCCTCATAGTGCTGTGCTTTGTGTTTGTAGCTAGAAAGGTGTTGATAACACACCAATGTTTTGGCTGCTGCTCAGCAGTGCTCGCACAGCATCAAGGTGGTCTATCATCTAACCTCCCCCAGCTCACAAAGGCCAGTAGGCTGGAGGAGGGCAAGAAGTTGGGAGGGGACATAGTCAGGACAGCTGACCCAAAGTGACCAAAGGGATATTCCATACCATATGATGTCATGCTCAGCAATAAAATCTAGGAGAAAGGAGGAGGGAGGGGTGTCATTCGTTATTAAGGTATTTGTCTTCTGAAGCAACCGCTACGCATACCAAGGCCCTACTTCCCAGGAAGTGGCTGGACATCACCTGCTGATGGGAAGTAGAGAATAAATTGATTTTGCTTTTCTTTTTTTCCACATGTGGTCTTTGCTTTTCTTTATTAAACTGCTTTTATCTTGACCCATGAGTTTTTCATCTTATTTTCTCCCCTGTCCTGCCGAGGAGAGGGAGTGAGAGAGTGGCTTGGTGGGCACCTGGTGGCTAGCCAAGGTCAACTCGCCACAAACAATCAGATGAATCATGCCCTAGAAGTGCCTGTTTCTTCTAGGGAAGGAGGAGCCCAGGATGAGCAGTTCAGATATGGGCATCTACACTAAGGTAAGATGAATCCTACCATCTACATCCATTCCAATGTCCTGATTAAGAACTGAGTCTCTTCATCTCTATTATCAACTCCTCTTAAGTCATTATGTGAACCACCCTTCTGCAGGCATGGTAGCAGTCCCACTTATGTCAGCAGGACTGTTCACCTGCTCACAACCAGATGAGCTTAAGAGCAATGTTGGATCGGGTTAGTGGATCCATTGTTGTGGATGATTAGCAAGCACTATATGCCTTAGTTTCCCTGTGTGGAATAAGTGTTGATTGATACTTACCAGCCAGTGAAGTTAACTGATGAAAAATGTTACTCTAATTCTTCCCAGAAATAATTACCTATGTTTGTCCAAGGTAGAGGATGTCATTTCTTCCAGAAATGTTATGGTAAAGCTTTATTCTCAGGCATTTTTTTTCTAAAAGCCAAGTAGCCTTTTCAGTTAGAGCTTAGGAGGGAAAACAATTTTTTTGTTAATAATTCCAATCTAACTGATTCCAATTTCTACCTGACTTTATTTCTCAACAGATGAAGCCGATCTGTCACAATGGTCTTACAAAGAAACAGGCAATAACCAATTTCTGGCACTCAAATACAAGCTGTCTTTTAGCTAAACTCCAGAAAAATGGAATACCAAGAAGTAGAGGCTTATATGTCAGCAAACAGGAATCTTATTTATCGACAATTTCCAGGGGTTCTTTGAGCAAAAGAGCAGTACAAGGACTGGTCTCGGGGAAATGTTTCTGGTAATGGTCAAGCCTGAATAGCATTAAAGGAGAGCATTTTGCAATTTCTCTTATGCAGCCAACTGTGAAGTTTTCATTTCTAGGTTAGTTTTTTCATCAATTCCTTAATTAAAAGTAATCAGAAGACTGCTAAATATTTTGTTGTGTCATATGAGAAACCCACATGCAAATTTAGCATAGAATAGCAATTTTATTCCTTCAGTAAGCAATAGTTGCCTTGCAATTTCAGGCTTGGAAGCTTTAGAGTCATTGTAGGATTCTACAGTGATACAAAGCAACTTCCTTATAGGAGCTAAGTGGTTTAGACACAACAGGACAAATTCTGGTACGAAGATGCTTACATTGCTGAATTTTTATGAAAAGGAAAATTATCTGAAGCTACACACAAGGTATGTCACCCTGCAGAGTTAGCTAAAGCTTTAAGTTGGCTTTAACTTCTGATCCTCCTTTCATCCACATGCTAAGCCATCTCACTGGAGTCTGGTGATGTTTTAAATCAAGTTTAATGCCAGCTGGCCTATAGAAAGATATAGGATAAAGGTCCCACTGTTTATTTCAGCTGGCATGTGCCTGATTTGCAGTGGAGATAAAGACAAAGTCCCTCCAGTGGCATCTGATACCTGTTCCACCTTCCCAGAACAGACAAGAAAATATTCACACGTACCGAAGTTTCAGCACCTAAGAGATCCTTTGGGTATGCCCTGAGAAGCTCTACCAACATGGGGGAGTGAACTTAGCAACACGAAGATGTATCAAATCACACATAGAGAGTGGCTAGGTTTAACAGAGTCTCCCACTCAAGAGATGCTGACTGCTGCCAAGACATTGTTTAGAAAAGCACCATATAGGTATTCCCTATATTTGGGGATGTATCACTGGATTGTACCCAGGTATAAACTTAGGAATTTGAAGAGACGATCATAGCAAAGCCCTCTTGCAGGAATGCAGCATGACCAGCTATGGCCCTTTACTATGTTACACACATAAGTTTTGGTGCTGGAAAAATAGGGGTGTAGGAAACCTTCCTGCCTACTGCGCCTCACTAAGGACCATGTCCTGATAAATCAGTGGAGAATTGTCCTATTCATCCTTGCCCAGTGCCAAAGCCCATGAACATATTTAACCAAGAACCTTCTGAACCTGCAAGGTCTTCTTGTTTGCACATTCCAGCTTGTGCTGGACCCTGAACAGATCACTTTTTGATGAATTGGTTTTGCTTGCAGCAGGTCTACTATTGGAGCTGCCGCAGACGGCCAGTGATATCCTCGTTAGCATTTTGAGACCCACTTTGTATTTGGAAGTCTAGTTTCACATCAGAGCAAAAATTCATCACAACAAAAATTTCTAAATTAATTCCTTTAAAGCTTTTATTTTTAATGGGGAAATGGAACCAATATAGGTTTCAAGAGATTTCAGGCTGTGGAAAACAGTCATCTCTCTAGTGAAAAAGAGAGAGCTAATTTCCAAACCGATTTCCCTACCTCTCTCACAAGCTGTATCTCCTGCTGCCTGCACAGGGAAGGAGAGGTTGGTAAGTTTATCCTGCCTGAAAATCTCACATATTGTTCTGAGCATCTCTTGTGCAAATAGCTCTCCACTGACTGGAAGGCTCTTCTAGCACTTCACAGCTCAGCTGTCTGGAAAACTTCTCACTTCCATCCTAGATAACTCTTAAGTGCATGGTCTTCCACCCAACCTGGCTTTTTACCTTATCAATTCTCCTCAAGCACTGATGTTTCCAAGATGAAGCGTTCTGACTTACAGACATCTGACTTGCCTCAAACTGTCCTCAAATTGCTAATGTTTGAAATATGCCCAGCTTGTGGGACAATATATGTCTCTAGTATCCCATCACTGTGGCAAAATGACAAAGGCAGCAGTAGAGAGGTGAATTTATGCTTGCTATGTCTATAACCTCTGTCAGTCCCAATGCTAGCAGGATTATGCCTGTACCAGCTTGCAGTAGATAATGAGCATGATCTCATCCAAGCATGCAGAATGTGTTTATCCACTTAAACAGTTTGCTTCCTTCAAGAAATATTTAACCCACAGAAATTGCAGACATTGAATATTTCCAAAACTAGACTCTTTCTTGCATTCATGAATCATCAGTGGTTTACTTCTATGGTATTACATATTCTATTCAAGAGCAACACATTATGTGAGTTTATACCCCATTTTTGTGCCATAATTGATATTCACAATTAGGTGGGATACAAATTAAATAAGTTAAATCAAATTATGTTAATATTTGCAATTCAGGAAAACATATGCTAATGAATTTATCAGATAAAGACAGAGAAGTTTGTCTTCTCAAACATATAAAAAATTCTTTTTTTATGTAAAATGATCTTTCAGAGGCTGTGGTTGAAGAAGACATCTGTTACTCAGGCAAATGAGCACTTATTTAAGTTAAGCCACTGGCATCAACTGATTTAAGTATATCCCCTAGTAGGTATGGGATGTAAGAGAGTGCTTATCTGCTCCATGATTGAGGGCCTGTATTTCCATATAAGTGCTTAGAAGGAGCTTTACCCAGGCAAATGAGTGCCAATCACACATACTGCCAAGAATATTCACTCTGTGAGCAAAGCTGCCTGAACAACCTACAGCTGTAGACCCAAAGTAGAAAAAGTTTCATTTTAAGTTGTCTGAATGATGACAGCTTTTTAATCCGAGCTATAGAACTGAAATGTGTGGCCAAAAATCCAAATCTAAATGTAAAGAGCTCTCTAGTACCTTCTGGCATGGAAACTACCTACCTGCTATTTCTAGGACCATTTCTGAGAACAGAATCATGGGTTTGACCACAGGAATACAATTTCTGACTTTAAAATAATGCTGCACAAATAATTTTGGTTACTTCTGAAGGGAGGAAGAGGGAAAGCAAATTTTCTAAGAAATCTTAAACAGTTGAGAAAGACTCAAAAAAAGCTGCTCAGAGGTGTTGTGGAGTTTCCATACTTGGGGTTACTCAAAATCCACCCAGATACGGCTCTGAGCAACCTGTTTTAGAGGACCTTGCTTTAGGCAGAGATGGTGGCCTGACAGTCTCCAGAGGTCTCTTCCAACTTCAGCTATTCTATGATTTTGTTCTCTTACTATGTTCAAGCCTATTGTTTATCCTGAACTGATCTGAATTGATTTTTCAAATGATAGAACAAATTGCTGAAGAACTGTTTCTTGAAACTCAGACTTAAGCACAGCTGAAAGAAACTCAAAGCCTCAGTTATGAGTAATTATGAAGTGCCAGTTACAGATGATTTCAAAATCTAAACTACAGATCATTTAAAGCTTTCTAGCAGATTTTTTCAGCATATGTTTCTTTTTTCTTTTTTTTTTAATTGCAAGAGGAGAAACTTTCATTTTTTATATTTCCAAAACATGTGAATGCTTTTCTTTGCCTGTAATTTTTATCTACACTTTATTGTCCTTCGGTAGGATTTGTTTATTGTGAGGTTTCAGTTATTAAATCCAAAAGGATATAAAATTGCCTTAGGATGAAAACTTCATCCATTTTTTACATGATAGAGATTAGAAAGTGTAGAAGAGAAAACCCCCAACATCTCAAGAAATGGTTTGTGCAGTTTCTTTTAAGTTTTGACACTATTTAAGATAAGTCTTTTTATAACCAACAGTTAGATAACCTGCTCTTATTGATCCCACAAATATCCTGTTTACTATTAGTGGATTGCATACAAATGCAGCATAGTTTGAGAATTGTAGGAACAACAATTTGCAGTCTTACAAGGTTTATCATAAAAAAATGTGTCATATTGCTTCTCTTTCCTGGGGTGATAGCTGAAAATTATCTAAGCAGGTTATGGGAAATTAAACTTCAAGAAGGTTAGGGAGATGCTTTCAATCCAAGCATTCTTGTGAATATGCTAACTGAGCTTCTGGAAGATTTCTACAGCATTCCTTCAAGGAAACACAATTACTGGCACAGACAGTCTTTGGAAAACAAAGGAGCGTAAATTCACCAATTCAAGACTGGAGATCTAATGTGGATTACAGGTATGCAGGCTGGAGGGGGCTGAAGAAATGACAATATTATGGAAGTGCAGGAAACAAAATATTTTCAATAATAACAGATGAGGGAAACAGGTGACAGAACTGAGAAATATGTCATGATGAAAAATAAATTTTTTAAAAACCAGCAGTTTTTTGGCTTCTGAAATAATTTTGAAATATGGATCAGATTCAGAAATATTCAGACAAAAAAAGGAGAGAAATAGTCCTTTAAAGAGTCAATCTATTTCTTATCAATATTGTTTTAAATGCAACATTATCTTTAGATTTTTAAAGCAATGTTTTCATTCTAATGTGGACTTTTATTAAAAAAAAAAAGGACTGAATGAACTGGAAAACTGGAAATGAATAAAATACTTCATTTTTTATTTAAAAGACTTATTAAATTCAATGTTTTGTTTTCTGTTAAAAACAGTTTACGAGACAAGCATTTTCCCTTAGTTTTTTGGTTCAGCAGACAAACCAAAAATGCCATTATTTACAAATATCTATTGAGCATACTTTGATCCCCTAATCATTTCCCACAGAAATGCTGAAGTTTCTTTCTTTTTTCTAATTCAGACTCAAAAGAGTGTAATCAACTGGATTCAACAGTATGGCACAAAACAAAAATTTCATTCAAGTCCCTTGGTGATATTCTGTGGCTTGTGCTACAACCACCGTCATAGTAAACAAGAAGAACAGCCCTTCTGGGTTTAAAAGAAATGTTTATTATTTGCTCAGTGCATTATAAAAGTTAAGCAAATTTTCCAGCATTCCCCAAGATAACACTAGCAAAAATACCTGCCCAAAGATCAGCAAAATGATTGAAGAGAGATTGGAGGACACCTTTAGCTTCATAATCGTATAGACAAGAATCTTGTAAATAAATCAATTATTATTGATCAATTATTATTTATCAATCATCAATGATGACTCAGACATGCTCTCAGCCACCTCCAAAAACAGTTTTCAAGACTGATTAGATGAAAAACACTGAGTCCTTGAAGAGCAAGCTGTTGGGTCAAGTGCTTTCCAAAAGCAAATGGACTCTCTGAATGTATTTATATCACAGAAGACAAAATTTATGTATTTGATGGTACAAGCACAGAGTATATCTACATATGATAAGATTTACCAAAGTCTACCTGTGCTGCAGCAGTAAGGTGTTGTAACTGAAAATCTATCTTAGGCTGTATATTAATTTGCTCCAAACTACATGGACATTCTGCAGCATTTCAGTTGCTAACAGGGATCTCATATATTAGGTAAAGAGTAAGATTACTTTCCTGAGGTCTAACTAGATGACATGGTAGACCATGAAATCTCTAGGGAAACTGCAAAAAAGCCGTAGTTTGACCACTTTATTTCTCCAAATGAAAGACTAAAAAGAAAACTAATCTTCAGCTCAACAATATTTCCAGCTGCAGTAGGTCCAAACTCATTATTTGTTTCACTTACAGAATAGACTTTCCTAAAATGTCTTTTTTTCGTGGTTACAATGACACAATCTACTGTTTTATTAAAAGTAAGCAGGCCTAGAAAAAAAAATTTCATTTTTAAATGTGTTGAAACCCACAGAATTTGAAACAGGGCTGAATTTGACTTACTGTTTTATCTTGCTCTGCAAAGAAAATAAACAGCTGCCAACTGGATTCCACCGGGATATCTGTTTGTCTATGCCTCTTCAATACCAAGATAAAACGTGATTTTATTTGATATAGGCTAGCACAACAAATACTATTAAATAAAGTAGTATAGAAGGAAAATTAGTTCATAGTGTTCATAGGTATTAGGATAATGAAGGAATGTCCAGGCTATGCTCTGCAGAGATTTAACACAAGAAAACATATTACAATGACAATGAAAATGGCCTTACAATGAAATTATCTTGTAATGGAAGAAGAAACACCCTTTTTTGTCCTGGAGTGAGATAATATCACCCCTGGAGGTCAGGAAACAAGCTTTAAGTATATGAAAAATACATATGACTCATCAAGAAAAAGTACATCAAGTGAATCTAGCCTGGAATAGAATACCTTGCAGACAACAGAGCAGCAGTAAGAAGGCTTTTCATGCTATCTTCTACAACATTCTCAAAAGCAAGCTAAGGCAAAATGACCTGGGTGAAATTCTTGTCAGACAGAAAACTCATTGTGAACCAAAGTCAGAGAGTAATTACCAGGAAGTTATACCAGCAGTTAAACTTGACAGATTTATCAAGTGCAGTTCCTCCAGGAGTCTGTCCACAACCCGGTACTAACCATATTTGTGTCCTATCATCCTTGTCATTAATATGTATAGAGATTGAATTTTCAGCTGATAAAAATGGAAGGAACTGGGAATGAAATTGTATGTGACCTTGATAAACTGAAAAAGTGGCCTGACAACTTAGAACAAAATTCAGAAAAATATTGCACTTTAATAGGAATGATTAGCTTTAGCAGCATCAAATGGGGAAAAACTGCTTAGGAAACAGTTCTTCAAGACTGCAGGAATCTGAAAGAACCACAAGTCACACAAAAGTCAACAATATAGTGTACAGGGCACATGAAGTAATCTTTCTGCTCTCCGTAGCTTATTTAAGTTCTCAGCAGGACTTGTGTGTGCAGTTTTAGGCACCACAATGAACCACTCAAAGTCCAGAAGAAAGCAACAGAAGTAATGACTGAAGGACTGTAAAACGTGGCTCAAGAGGAAAAGGTGAAGAGACTGAGGTTTTTGATCCAAAGAAGAAAAAGCAGAAGAATCCCACCGTAGTAT
The DNA here is from genome assembly GCF_018139145.2 of Gymnogyps californianus. NCBI lineage: Eukaryota > Metazoa > Chordata > Aves > Accipitriformes > Cathartidae > Gymnogyps > Gymnogyps californianus. The sequence goes on along the minus strand of NC_059471.1, from coordinate 8,802,277 downwards.
TTTTAAAATACATAAATGATATCTGCAAAGAGGAAGGAAACAAATTGTTCAAGTCCACTGAGACTGGGAAATTTTTCAAGATCTAAAACCTGTAGAAAGGAAAATTTTTTTCAGACAATAGGAAAAAGCTTTCTAATAGGTAAGACAGTAAAACATTGGAAAAAGATGGCTTAAGAAACCTGTGGAATTGAAGGTTTCTGAAAGATGAGTTAGACAAATTTCAGTCAAAATGGTCTACATAATAATTATTTGGGCTGAAGGGTAAATAAAAGACATTTTTATGGTGCTTTCCTGCCATATTTTCTGTGATTCTAGGAAATCAGACTCCTGTTCCCCTTATCTGTCATTTGCCTCCACCAAGGACAAACACTTCACTCATGGAGAACACTCAGTGCACTGTAGGTTCTACCACAGTATTTGTAGTGTGGGCTACAGTTGTGCTATAGTCTGAGAAAATCAAGACAACAAAGCTGGTTTTCATACCACTCCCTTAATTTGTACATCATGGAGCCCTTGACAAAGGACACATCATTGTTTTCATAAGCAAGATATAAAAATGATGAAACTTGCCCAAAGTCAATGACAGAGACAGTGACAGAAAGAGGAAGGGACATCATGTCTCTCAAGTTCTTATCCTCTGTGTAATGTAATAGATAGACTGGTTCATTCACCAACTCATTCGTTTGATTCATGCTGTATAACTTTGAATTCTATATTTGGACATTTTTTAAACATCATCTCACCTTTACACCCTATCATAAGCATACAAAGAAGACCATGTTACCTGGAATTTGGCCTTACTTCTGGTGGGGGAAGGTGGACCAGAGCACCAAGAGTGCTCATCTGGCAACTTAAATAATTCGGTACCTCTATGGCTCTCTAATGAGACAAGACAACTTCTACATACAGACTCTTGTATAATAATATCTTGAATGTACCTTATGGACCTGGTTGAAGCTAGTTTAGAGTGAAGTGGAGGTACTGTGACCTGCGATGGTGGTCTCATACACTTCACTATAAGTAGAGCGGGAGAAGATGTCCCAGAAAAAGGGATGAACTCCAGCACAAACACACCCTCATCTTCCCTCCTGGAGCCAGGAGTGGCCAGATCATCCTGCCTGCAGAGAGAAAAGACGACACCATGCCTATCTGTAAAGAGGAACCACCTCGATCAGAGGTGCTTGTTTTTAGAATAACCTAGTGTTGGTTATCAAACTCTCATTCTGTCACACTTTCTCTTACCATTTGGTACTGTAATTCTAGTCTTAACATCTCATCACCACAGCAAACACAATGATCTGGCTGGGATCCAAGGAGTTGCTGGACCTGGACAGATAAGGTTACATACAGACTGCTGCTGAGCCAGGACCTGAACCCCAGTCTCCAGTGACAAACTGTTAACGTTGAGACAAATTTGCCTAAATATTTTCTTTCCCCTTGAATCCTTCTTCTCTCCCGGCCCTTTTTCAATACTTCTCTTTTTTTTCTTCATTTCAGCTGGGCTATGCACATACAGAGACTACTTATTCAAGTACCAAAAATGTGCAGGTAGTGAGACATTTTCTCTTGGCATAATGACAATTGAGCTGGAACAACAACAAAAAAAAATGATTGAAGCAAAAATAACAAGAACTGCAAGAATAAATTCATCATCTTTTACTTCCCCTTAAAAACTGTCCCTAACTACTTTGTGTGTTTCTGAAGTGTTCCTCACATTCCATTTGACTTGAAAATGTGTCGTGCAGAATGTCTGAATAATCTCATTAAGAAAGATGCTCACTTGGCATTGGGTATGTTTCAAACAAATAAAACTTCTATGAATTGCAAAGGAGGTAAAAATATAATTTATTCTTGGTTTAAATTTTCAGTATTGACAAACAAGCATTATTTACAATAAGTAAAAGATACATAGCACATTGGTACACACCTTCTATTGCCTATACAAGCATACAAAATCTCTTCTCTCAGACCATGCCTGCTTAAAATCCACCCTGCCAATTTTTTAGCTGTGGTCAATTAAACATTGCTCTGCCATGGGAGGCATACCATTACTCACAGATGCTCAGCCGACTGCAAAACAAAAGCAGACTGTCACAGACTTGTGGGTGTTTGACAACCTGCTCTGCACAGCTGCGCGCCGAGAATGCAGGACTGAGCACAGTCCAGTTCAGCTCCTGTGATGTATAATTACTTTTATACTGTTATCATAAAGATGTCATCCTCTCTGTAATTAAATCTGTGCATCATTAAATAGTCACTGCTTTACTATTTACAAAAGCAGTGAATTTAATTTCTCATTATACTATTCTCTGAAAGTATTTTGATGATTTGACATATTTTAATTAGCTCCAAAATAGTGTTCTTCTTGTATCAACTCTGCCAGAAAGAAGTTCTTACATTTAGAACAATGGCAACTGCCTGGGATTGCAAGGGATCAGTGTTTATCTGTCCTGTAGACTCTCAGCATGTCCAAGATATTAATTTTATTTTTTTACAGGCTGTCAAAAATGAACTGTACTAAATCATTCACGACGAGCATAGTTAGTTTTTTCTTCATCTGCGGATAGTTGTTCCCACCAGGTTTCACCAAAGTTTCAAAGCCCTGTTTCTTCCATTTCTAAAATACATCTGGAAGGTCACTGACGCCTTTAGACTGAGTTAACATGCAAATGTTTTGCTCTCCCTAACTTTACAGTCTACCAGTTTGCAGGAATGCTTTGAGCTTTCCTACAGTGGGAAACCACTATAGGGTTCCCAGCCTGGGCACTGCTACGTGCTACGTGAGATGCTCTGGAGTGCTAAAGAAACTGCTCTTGGGCAGCTGAGTGCCTCCTTCTACGCATGGGGACAAACAGAGCTGGAAGGACTGCTTGTGCCACTGCCCCTGTGCATTGTGCTCATTAAAGATACTAAATCAGGGTGCTTAAATGCAGGTTACTGTAATTGGAAAAGAGTGACTTTCATTCAGGCATGGGACTTTTTCTCAAATACTAAGCCTCTTCTATTGGTAAATGGCCCCATTTCTGTTACTAATAATAGGAAAAGATATTAAAACAGGATCTCTAAAATAAAACTCATAAGGTAGTAATTACACATCTGAGAAATGGTGTTTATCATGTAGCAGTACACAAGGCAAAGGGAACTCAGTTCTGACCAGCCTGATACAGCAACACGGTTCAGGGTGCAACAAGCAGATTCCTCCCAAAAATGCACATGTAGTGCTGCATCCTACAGCCAAGAGATGCCCACAGCACCCATTCACAAGGGTTCCCAGCACTAAGGGCCACTGAGAAGCTGCCTGCTACTGGCAGAGTAACCCAGCTCGTGGCTGTCTTGGACTTGTTGCTGCTTCAAGAGCTAAAGCCCTGTGACAAGGATGCCATGTCTCCATCAAGACCGTGAATACTATGTTCACAAGTAGGTAGCACAGAACCAAAGGAACAGGAAGAAATTCCCAACAAGCACTTTGACCTTCTCTCTCCCCCTGCCCTCACCAGTAAAACAAACACCAAAAAAATCCAAATATCTCAAATTCTTTTTTTATGCTATCTTCAGCTGGCCCAGTTTGTGACAGAAGAAAAATTGTGAACCTTGAGGACCAAATTCCAGAGCATTCAGACACAGAGCTTTTGCACTGTTTTCAATGCAAGGAGGAGCAGCAGCTATGGCACAATCCTAACCACTCATCAAGATATATTAGACAGGGTCATCCCCTCCTCCTCCATCAACCGTTCTAAATGTTTCTGAATAATACACATGGACTGCTCTGACTCTAAAGAAGACAGATAGGGCATGATCTAGCACTTGGCAGACTGGCTTGCTGACTTTGCAATGAGTTCGCCTGACTCTTGGGCCCTAGTTGCAAACAGTGAAAAACAGTAGTTTAATTTAGTGGAACATGTGTTTGCAGTTTCTTTTTTTATTAGCATGGAATCCTGACTCAATACAATTAAGCCAAGGTTTTCCATCCTTTTAGGCCCTGGAAATTACATTTAGGCACTGAAATAAGTGCTCTGGTGCACCCACAAATTTCACTCTAGTCAAGCTACAGATGCTTAAAAGATATGGACTGCTGGATACTTTCATTTGGATACTTCCACCCTTCACCTTGCAGCCATCTCTGCACATGCCTGACAGGATTTAAGTCAGAAGAGCTGAATTAAGCACCTAGGTAAATACAAGCAGGCCTGTGTTAGCACTTAGGAGACCAGTTTTGGTCAGAGTAGTTGGGTTTAGATTTCACAGTCTTAACAAAGAAAGTCAAAGTCTACCAATCTGATTTAAACTGATAGTGTCCCTTCCCACTTCTCTTCTCCCCGCTACAGAGTGTGATCCAGCCCTTACCCACTTTCCTCCACAAAATGTTTCAACTTTCTTTTGCCCAAGGTCCCTTCTACTGTTGTAGAAAATACTGTTCATTAGCGTAATAGGTTTTATAAATAAGGCCATAAGAAAAAAAAATCCATTTCCTAAATGTCAGTCATAGGGATCCAGATTACATTTAGTGCAATTTGAACCTGTTGATCCCTATCAAACAGGAATAAATGCCGGACAGCTTTGCTAGCTGCTTCTGCCAGACAGACAATGCCAGAACATCAAGGACATAAAAGTCAACGGCAACAAAACGCACACCAGTGCATTTCATAGATTCAAAGAACAAAGTGCTGCTAGAAAAACGAGATTATAATCAATGTTGTTAGCTTCTCAAAATTTCATTGCACATCAGGAATAATCTGATTTACAAAAGTTCCCAAATTCTTGATTTCCCAAGAATCTTAACTTTCATTGTCTCCTAATCCTCATTGTTTTTTGAGAAAACATTGCTCTTTAGAATTAAAAATGGTATATAAATCACTCAAATATTGTTAATTTCTCAAATTTCTCAAAACAATTCTCAAAACATATTTAGGAGGTCCTATGCACACTTCTGTGAATACAACTTGGCAATACTATAAACAACCTTCAAATCTGAAAAACAAATAAAAAATAAAACAGAACTGCAACTACAGAAACTGCTGGTTGATTTTGGAGCTGTGGTGGGAAGCAATCCATTGAGGGCAATAAAAATGTAAGTTAAGATATAGATTCAATCCTGCTTTCATTCACACTGAGGTAAATTTGGGTGTAACTCCAGAGAACTCAGCAGAGTTCTTGGAGCTTTATTTCATGACAAGTGGAGACAGGAGCTGATTCACTCTCCAGTCTACTGAGGAGGAAAGACCACCAAATTCAAGAATACTGAGAAACAGGAGAACAAAGTCAATGCCCCAGCAGTCTGACCTACCAAAGCAAGAACCACACAGTCAAACCAAGGTTTACTTACTGCCATGAGAAAGCCAGGCATTGATGACTGCAATGAGACATTTCATCCAGTCTTGCTAATTAAACTTGGAGCTCATATCCCAGTTTCTGACAGAAGTCGTATCTGGCATCCACACATGTTTTTTGAATTTACCATCAAGAAGAAAGATGGTCCAAAAACTGGAGCATTAGCCTGCATTTCAGGAGACACAGATTCAGGTCCTCAAAGCACACAGGGTTCAGACAGGTTGGCACCAGGCAATTCCAAGAGGGGGCTTACTGTCGAAATTAAGAAAAAAATGCATTTAGACTTCAGCTGGCAACACTGACCTTCCTAATTCACTCTGACAGGCCCTTCTGCAGTTTTTCAGACAGGTTTAAAAGAAGACTTCTGCAAATGAGCATATGCAAGGATCAGGAGTGTTCACTATTCTTCCAGGGAACACTTTTCAAGCAATTTCCTAGAGTGGGATCTCATATAACTATCTCACATACATGTTTTGCAGAGATCTTGTCATGCTATGTGCTTTTTTAATAAAAAAAGAAAAACAGCTATTTTTGGACATGATTCACATGACCATTATTTAACATTTATTTTTGGATGAGATCAATTCTTTTTTCAGGAGTGCTCTTTTCTCTCCAGTCTCTCCTCAGAGAGAGTCTGTGTGTTTCTTGCAGTTCCAGTGGGGGAAATCAACCTTTAATTCGAACAAAAATGATGTGTTGTGTCAGTCTTCAAGATCCAGATCCCCAACCACAACGGTAACTGACATTACCATCCATGTATTTGCACTCTTAAAAAGGCACCAAATGAGCCAGTCCACACTGACTGAACAAGCACATGGTGAACATAGGGAGATGTACTTACTGGTGAGATAGAGTTAAGAGAAAGAATGGGAAAAAAACCTAGGAGTACGACTTGTGGGGAAGGGCAAGGGGGTATATACTCTGTAAGACAAACTGTCGCAATATTGGTCTGTAAAAGACTCTCAAGTCAGTTTGAGAATCATGTCTTTTTTCTCCTTAACTAAGTAACAGTTCCTCTAATTGTCTGTTCTCTTTTCAAGGTATTCAAAAGCCCTTTTGAAACCTACCTTGGAAGGCAGCCATAAAGTCTCTGCCACTGTGCAGAGGACCTGCAGCTGAATACCAATTCATTTCACTGTGTAATACTCTGAGGTTTGATATATGTACCCAATGCAGAAGAGGAGACTGAACTTTGAGTAACTTGCTTTGATAAAGCAAGCATCATGAAACACAAGACTGTGACTAGTTAATATGAATTACCTTTGCCATCCAAATGGCGCAACACAGACATCCTACCAGAGCTCTGGGAGACTGAATATTTTCTGCTCTCCTGATAGTTATAGTGTAGATCAAACCAGCAGAACTTTTTCCCTTCCACAACCAGAGGGCTGCAATATATAGCAGACTGTAGAAAAAACCCTTTAAAACATATAAAACAGTGAACTGTAGCTCAGGGACAGAGCAGAAAGTCCTTCAGCTACCTTTGCTGCTTCAGTGTATCATGGAAACTTGCTTGCATTAACAGCCAACTCAGTATCATGCCCTTCTAATGCCACTAATATTTATCTAAGAGATAAAAAAGTGCCATACTGAGGGCTCTAGGCAGCTCCTCCTTTTGCAAGATCAAGACTTTTTGAAAGACTTCTGCCAATTCAGACAGAGCCAGCTGTCACCCAGCCTTTGACAACCACAGAGCAAGAGAAAACACAACTGAGAAATCTTTTTTCCACTATATGTTCAATCTGCATAGGAGCTACATAATGTCTTGCAGCCAGGGTTTGGCTGTGAATAAAAATCCAGATGAAAAAGAGAACATAGGGAAGAAGGAGGCCACTCTCGGGTCGACAGGCCCAATCTAAGCTCATAGACCTTTTTGTGCCTCAGTTTGGATATCTAAGCATATTTCCCCAGCTCAGAAGGGCACTGTGATAGCTGGGAAGCAGCTTGGGCAGCTGGAGTGAGGTGCACGTAGACAAGTCCTATTATCTTGAGGAAGTCTTAAACAGGGTTTGACAGCTCATTTATCATCATTAGTCTTTACCAGGGACTTTACGGTCTTTTGGATTAAGTTTGTTGAATGTTCTGCTAGTATTTGCTCCAAAATCACTAACATACAATTTTGAGTCAGAGTATTGATTGAGCCACACTCTCTTACTTGCAATTATTGATGAGTCAACAATATCTGTTCAGCCCAGAGTGTGTTCAGATATCTATTATCTTTCATGATTCTGCATGTGTTCATTAAAGAATTGATAGTTAACTGTCTAAATGAAAAACACTGTCATCCATTTTGACCATAATAAATGTAAGATGTCATAATTTGTTAAGACATGGAGAGAAAAAAGGCAGATGACTCTCCCCATTCTACTAGACACAGGCCAAGCAATGGAGAGTTGAGTCTTAATAATTGAATCTCTTTGGACAGATATTCATTGAAGAAAGCCAGATGTAAGTCATAGGGCTAATCAAATGACTATCAATAATCAGTATGATTAACCTGAGACCACTTGAAGTAGAGATCTGTAAAAAGGTATTAACCTGAACAGCTTATAAATTGGAAAAATAAATTTTGGAGAGTTAAAAATGGAAGTAGACAGATGCTTCCAAAATGCACCCCATCTCAGAATTTTATATATACAGATCTACCAGTTATTTTTATTTATCCTGAAAATTCTTTTACTTATCTAAACTTTTAAAGACACAAGAAAGGCAATTCTTGAGGAGTGGTCAAAAAAGAAAGCAGACCTGTTTAGGAAAGATTTGAAAACTGACAAGGGAAGAGAAAAGAAGGTCAGCTTCATTGACAAAAGCAGACATGTTGGGACTAGCACAGGAAAACAGAGATGTGAACAGGTAATGATGGCAGGGTAAGTGGAAATCAAAAATGAAAGACCCAGGGATGACAGAATGAAACGTAGACTTGGACAGACAGAAGCATATACCTCTGTGTTACGTAGTGCTCAATCTGTGGCCGCCCCTTGCTAACATCAGACCACAACCAACAAGAAACAGCATCTAACAGGAAAAGAAGTTTGCAGAAATGCACGCAGCTAATTCAGAACTTCAACCCAAAATATCTTGCATTCTAGCAGGAAAAAAGGATAAGAAGCTTTATGAAAATTGATATTTTCAAAAACAAAACAGCAGTTTCAACAAGTAACCGGCACATTTTCCTAAAGAAAAGTACGAAGAGTATTCTATCCTACTCCAGATCACTTACAGACATTTATAAAGTGAGTCTCATATTCATGTAACTTCAGCAGTTTCCCTCCTGTTCATCATTCCAGGTATGTCAGAGAGTTGGGACATTTTATGGAAAGTGACTGGCTGCCCTGTGCTTCCCTTGGTATTTATCAATAACACAGGCTTTCTTGTTCTGTTTAAAGTTGTTTGAAGTACTTCCTAAGTTACACATGGCTTTCACAGTAGCTCATCTCAGTCTGCACGCTGCAGGTCTGCTTAGAAGAATCCCATGCAATACAGTCCTGGAGAAAAGAGGGGTGGAGAGCTGGTTGATATTGAAGGATCACCTCCTCCAAGCTCAAGAGTGGTCCAACCCAACGTGCAGGAAACTAGGCAAAAGCAGTAGGAGGTCTGCATGGATGAACAAGGAGCTCCCGACTAAACTTAAACATAGAAAAGAAACATACAAGCTGTCCCAGTTTCAGCTGGGATAGAGTTAATTCTCCTCTTAGTAGCTGGTACAGTGCTGTGGTTTGGATTTAGTGTGAGAAGAATGTTGATAACACGCTGATGTTTTAGTTGTTGCCAAGTAGCGCTTACCTTAAGTGAAGGATTTTTCAGTTTCCCATGCTCTGCCAGCAAGCAGGTGTGCAAGGAGCTGGGAGGGAGCAGAGCCGGGGCAGCTGACCCGAACTAGCCAAAGGGGTATTCCATACCATGGAACATCATGCCCAGTATATAAACAGGGGGGAGCTGGCCGGGAGGGGCGGATTGCTGCTGGGGCATCGGTCAGCGGGTGGTGAGCAATTGCATTGTGCATCACTTTTCTTTTTTTTCCTTTTTTTTCCCCTCTTCTTTTTTTTTGTTATATTAAATTTCATCACTATTATTATTATTATATTTCATTATCATTATTGTTAGCATTATATTTTACTTAACTGTAAACTGTTCTTATCTCAACCCACGAGTTTTACCTTCTTTCCCGATTCTCCTCCCCATCCCACTGGGAGTTGAGGGGGAGTGAGGGAGCGGCTGTGTCGTGCTTGGCTGCTGGCTGGGCTTAAACCACGACACAAGCAGAGTCATATAAACCAGGAAGAATATAGAGGTACTGCCCAAACACGCAGATAAGGAATAAGAAAAGCCAAAGCCTACCTGGAGTTGAATCTCACAAGGGACATGAAGAACAATAAGAAAAATTTCTACAGCTCTATCAACAGCAGAAGAAAGACTAGGGAAAATGTGTGCCCACTGCTGAATGAGCTGGCGAACTCGGTGACAAAGGACAAAGTACCTCTAAATGCCTTCTTTGCTTCAGTATTTACTGGTAGGAGTGGCCTTCTGGAATCTCAGACTCTGAGACCGGATAGAAAGTCTAGGTAAAGGAAGATTTACCCTCGGTGGAGGGGCATCAGGTTAGGTAACACTTAAAATGGACATACATAAGTCCATGGAAATTAATGAGAGCTGAGGGAGCTGGCTGATGACATTGTGAGGCTACTCTCACAATGGTAATCAAGGCAATTGGGAGAAGTTCCTAAGGACTGACAGAAAGCAAATATCACTCCTATCTTCAAGCACAGCAAGAAGGAGGATCCAGAGAAATGCAGGTGGTCAGCCTCACCTCGATCCCCAGGAAGGTGATGGAGCAGCTAATCCTGGAAACCATTTCCAAATTTATCAAGCACAAGAAGGTGACTGGGAATTGTCAGCATGGATTTATGAAGCGAAAATCATGCCTGACCAAAGAGAGCCTTCCACAAGAAGATGAGTAGCTTAGTGGATAAGGGAAGAGCAGTGTATGTTCTTCATCTTGATTTTAACAAGGCCAAGTCTCCCATAACTTACTTAGTCACAAACAAATGAAGCATAGACTAGATAAATGGACAGTGAGGTGGACAGAAAACTGTTGCTAACTGCCGGGCTGAAAGGGTTATGCTCAGCAGCATGAAGTCCAGCTGGAGGCCAGACATTAGTGGTGTATCCCAGGAGCCAATACTGGAGCCAAAACTGGTTACCATCTTCATTAATAACCCAGACAATGGGACAGACTCCACCCTCAGCAGGTTTGTAGATGATTCAAAAATGGGAGGGGTGATTGATGCACTGGAAGGTTGTGCTGCTATTCAGAGGGACCTCGACAGGCTGGAGAAATGGGCCAACAGGTAACAGGCTGAAAAGCAGCTTTACAGAGAAGGATCTGGGGGTTCCAGTGGACAAGATGTTGAGCATGAGCCAGCAATGGGCTGTTGTGCAAAGAAGGTCAATAGCATAGTTGGCTGCTTTAAGTAGAGCATTGCCAGAAGGTCAAGGGAGGTGATTCTTCCACTCTACTCAGCACTGGTGAGACATCTGGAGTGCTGGGTCCAATGCTGGGGTCTCCAAGACAAGAGAGACTTACTGGAGTGAGTCTAGCAAAGGGCTGCAAAAATTGTTCAGGAATTGGAGCACCTGCCATATGAGGAGAGGTCAAGAGAGCTGGGACTGTTCAGCCTGGAAAACAGAAGGCTCTGGGGAATCTTAGCAGTGTCTACAAATATCTGATGGGGTGGAATAACGAAGAAGCAGTCAGACTCTTCTCAGTGGTGTCCAGTGACAGGACAAGAGGAAATAGGTACAAATAAAAATAAAGAAAATTCAATTTAAGCATAAGAAAAAACTTTTTTTTACTGTGAGGGTGGTCAAACACTAGAAGAGGTTGCCCAGACAGGCTGTGTTTGAATACTTTGGAGATACTCAGATTCTGTCTGTACATGGCCCTGGCCAGCCTGCTCTGGTTGACCTTACTTTGAGCAGAGGGGTTGGACTAGACTATCTGCGGAAGTCCCTTCCTACATCAAGCATTCTGTGACTCCATGGTTCTGTATGAAGGTATATTCACATCACCAGTCCTTTAAGAAACTACAGCAGGACTGCAGCTATCTCTAACAAACAAACTCAAGGCCAGGCAGTTTTCACAAGTATCTGCACAATACAAAACCTGCTGTGCCCTGGGAAAGGAGAGAAGCAGACTCACATTCCCCCAGGCAGAGGAGGGAACTGAACCCAACTTTTCCACATCCTATGTGGTTTCCTAACAAATGGGCCAGAAGGTTAGTGCCAATGTAGGAAATGGAACATGAAGAACTTTATTCCCAAGCCTACTTTTGTGTGCTTACATTAACAGCTTGTTTCCTTCTCAGTGGAGAGAGATGGACTCTGGAGGGTGATGGAGAGCAATGAAAAACAGGCTGCTGCTCTGAATTGCCCTCTGAACAAGAGCATATTGTTAAGAATAATTCTGCTATGGCCCCAGCAGTACATGAGCCACCCTAACGAGGTTTTCTAAGAGTTATTGATTCTGCCAAGCTTCGTATCCTACATTTGCATATCCTGGCATTTACAATGCCTTGAAAATTAAGAAATAAAAAGCACTGCCCTTTGCAAATCTTAAATATGACTATAAGCAAATAGCTTTCAGCCTGCAGACTCACAGCACCTTCATGGGCAGAAATAGCCAAAGGCGACTAGCACCCTGATCATTTACAGCAGAGGTACGAATCTTACGGACTGCGTGGGAGAATCAGCTTGGTGTGTCTGTACCGGTGTGTTGTGCAAACAGGCCTGGAGGGCTTTTGGGTGCTGTCGAGGTGATGGATGACGGACTGACTCTACAGCAGAGGCAGTAAGGGAGCTGGAGTAAGGAAAAGAGGGAGGAAAGTCTGCAGCATAGGACTGTAAAAATATTTGTGACTATGTAAAAAAAGTTGGTAGAGATTTCTATAACCGGTAGAGATTTCAGGCCTTTTTCTCTTCTCGGGCCTTAGGAGGTAGAGGAAGGGCAAAAGGAAATTAATTCTTTGATTATAAATAAAAACAGAAAGGTAGAATGAAGATTACATTATTCCAATGTAAAATTAAATTATCTACCCTGCTATTACTGAATAGGATGCTCTAACTTAGAGCCCTGACTCAGATTTTAAGAGCAGCATGTACCAAAAATAAGAAATGAGCAGTCTGATTTTACAAGGTCATTATAAAAAGACTTGGAAATATGATTAAGCTCCAAACAGAAACAAAGAACTAATTTAGAAGATTGGGGTTTTTTCTTGTTTTTCTTTTAAATGTGTGCCGTTGAGAAACCCCATCATGCACTGGCAGTATTGTAAAGGTGATAAGTTGGCCAGATGGAGTCAGGTTACCCCTGAGGCTTCTGCTGAATTTCATAGCTGCCTATGTGTTAAGTAATTCCTTCACTTTCCTCAGTCCTAGTAACACTTTACCTAAGCTTGATATGCACTTTTGAGAACTACTTTCCCAAAAGAATGTGGATGAGCTGAAGAGAGTGTAGAGGAGCTCAATGAGAATGATCAGTCGGATGAGTCAGTTGCCCTCAAATGCATGAGAAGGACCAACAAATCAGATGAATCATAGAATTATAGAATGAATCAAAGAATGATTGGGGTTGGAAGTGACCTTAAAGATCATCTAGTTCCAACCCCCCTGCCATGGGCAGGGATGCCTTCCACGAGACCAGGTTGCTCAAAGCCCCATCCAACCTGGCCTTGAACACTTCCAGGGATGGGGCATCCACAACTTCTCTAGGCAAGCTGTTCCAGTGTCTCACCACCCTCACAGTAAAGAACTTCTTCCTTACATCTAATCTAAATCTACCCACTTTCAGTTTAAGTCTTCTTAAGATGATTTATGTTTTCTTCACGTCCCATATGGATATAACAAAGCAACTCGTTATTCCCCTCCATGAGTTTTCACCTGCTACAAAAGTTGAAAGTAGCATTTAGTTCACAGTCTGGGGAGAAATCTTCAAAATGTTTTTTCTGTAAAACAGACCTTAATTTCCTTGTAAGATCTTATTCTACGTGTTATCTGTATATAAACCCTGAAAGCGAGTCTGCTGTTCACCACTCCTAAACCTAGCAGCTAATACCAACAGAATCAGCTTGATGCTACCAAATCCAGTGAACTCCACTAATGTACATAGGAAATCTTTTCATATTTTAAATTATGTTACAAAAGTTATTCTGATTGTTTTCTCCAGTTCTCTGGCACCATATTTTGATCTTTTCCACTTCATATAGATGCATTAAGATTTATATCACTACAAGGAGATTTTAGCTGTTACTAGACCCACAAGACAAATTGCTCATTAAGTTGGGGAAGCTTTAAGGCAGGGTTATGTTCCATGGGCAAAAATGGAGCAGGATGATGGATTATATGGCTCAGGTTTTTGTGTTTGTTTTCCTGATGAATGCACTTTAAATTGCTGGGTAGGAGAAGGCTTTGCTGAAACATATGGGTAACATTAACACAATAGAGTACAAGTGTCACTGGCAGAAATTTTTGGCTTTAACTTTGTACTCTCTCTCCCCCTGTGTATATGTATAGTTTTTTACACAGGCCCATGTTTAGGGTTTTTTCCTCTTTATGTAGTTGGCAGTTTTCATTCCAAAAAAGTTATATTAAATAAATAATTTGAAAAGTTGCAGAGAAGTAACCTGTAAGAAATTGTTACGGTAGCATTGGTTTTACCTTCACTGCATGAAAAATTTACCACGGCATCATTTTCCCCACTTAAGATTTAGGTTAGCTTTACAGCACAAAGTGGAAAGGCTCTGCATTTTCAGGAGTAAGACAGCTCTTTGTTCACTTTTTCCAACTAGGTATTCTATTTTTTATTAATTCCCCTTCACCTTCTTAGAATCCCTTCATTGCCTATGCTGGACACAATTCATCCTCATTTCTTAACCAAACCCTGCCCCAGTGCTTCAGGTGCAACCCCCCAGCCAGCTCCCTAGGCTTCTTAAACTAGCATCCTCAAAGTGCCTCTGAACCTTTCACATATGTTCACAGTAAGACCATGTGAAGCAACTTCTTTCTTATTACAAAGGTTGTAAATAATAATGATGCAATTATTATAACACAAAACCAAATAATTATAAATTTGCATGGTGTATTTATTGAAGAATACCTGAAACCTTAAAAAATTGTCTTCTCAGCAGAAATGCCATTTACCTTCCCCAGAAACGCCCTTTACATATCTAACTGCCACCAGCTGTGTGTCTTTAGCAAACCTCTTTTACCTCCCTCTACATCTCTCTTTCTTGTCTGGGTTATTTGGACTGTACACTCCTGATAGGAAGGATTGTATCCTACTGTGCTTTTGTACAGTGCCTAGCGAAACAGCAACCTCTACGTGCCACCAGGTTGAATTCTATATTCACCTGCTCCATGTCAAGGCACAGCCTACATGTTAAACTGCTACAGGACTGAAACACGCTCTTTGGTCACTGCACCACGGGCACTCATAAAAACAAACAGTTCAGAGACTGAACTGACCCTCACAGGGTTTGTGCATGATGGCTTCGTGCATCATTTTGGCTAAACTGTTGACTGGAAAATATGTCTCAGCCTTTAACATTCCCTTGACAAGCTTTTTAAAAAATAAACGAACTAGAATTCATGATCTTTCATCTTAGTGCAAAGCATTTCACTTTAAAACACAGCCTACAAAAACAAAATTAGAGGCTAGTTGTTTCAGGTGAGACTCAGGTGCTAGCCTGAGAGTGTAGGTTATCTTTAGGATCATCTTTAAAAAAAATGCTTGAATTTGACACAACATTTTGGACAACTGCAGCTTTGGTAGAATCCTCACCCAGGAAAACGTCCTGTAGTTTACCTAACGAGAGCTAGAGCCCGTACCGTGGCTTGTGCATGTATAAAGCCATACTCCCCATCCCACCTCAGCACCCTGTTTCCTCTGCAGATTACTTTCCCTGGGCAAATTCATGAAAGAATGAAGTGGGATAGTGCACTCTCTGTCCAGGATGGTTAGCGATGCCTGGGGAGGACACAGGATACCATCTCCAGCCCTGATGCAACTTTCTTAAATATGAGTGTGCTCACAAGGTGAACTTGGGGACCAGTGTAGCCCCAAACTATTTTGTAACAGGTAGTTTTTTGGCATGAGTTGACACCATCATCCAGTGGTAAAGGATGCTTTCACAGATCACCCAGGCATCCCCCTAGAGACCCAGGAACCCTTTTACTGTCTGCTACACATCACCTGGTGAATATCCTTTTGCTGTTCCTTCAAATTGAAAAGGCCATTCAGTCTCAATTGTCCAGTGGAGAAACACCTGATAAGAAGAAGATCCCTTCACAAAGGAAGTGACCTCGAGAAGGTCTCTCCCTTCTTGAATGGAGGAATAAGAGGACGCTATAAGGTCAAAGAAGTTCTTTACAGGATTTTACTGCCGCAGGTCAGTAAGTGAGCTGATAGACAATATTTCAAAAGGCAGTTGGACTAACAGCATTTGAAGGCATCTTTCATATAACTTAGTAGGATTTATCTCAAGATTTTAGTAGAAAGAAAGTTAAATAGGCCTTCTTCCCCTCATCATATCAATATGAGAGAGACAACGCTCTCCATTCCTGTTTGTGGGAAGAGTTCGCCCTTACACTTGGTCATAATTTTAACTATTTGCAGTTATTTCTGACACTCAAGGGAAAAGAAAAAGGCAAATAGTGCTACATATTTGGAAAGAAAGTGGATTTTTATAGCTCCCAGATGGCTTGAGGATTATCCAGATCTGATGGTGATCACTTATGGCTTTATAGTCTGAATAGACCTTTCAATAAGACCAAACCAAGAAGACACTTTCATTTTTCTTTCTCTGTTGTTTCCTGATAGTAGCATTTTCAAAAGGACCTGCTTCTCTTCAGCGGCTCCTAAAGCAGTGGAGACTCATTCACATTTCTTCTGATCTTCAGTCACAGTACGGTATCTCCAGTATTATAGGGTGCCTTCTATTAAGGCCTTTCTTGCTTTTTAGATCACAATTGCAAAAAAAATAATGACAGGGTTAATTTTCCCAAGTCAGAAGCTATTGCCATGTCCTTTGTGCCAGAAAGAGGGTCCAGTAATCGCATGCTGTGGTTGCAGTGTCAAGAATCTTGTAGCAGAGGGAAAGGGATGCTCTCTGCCCCTGAAATGTCATGCTGTGGGTGAGAAGCATTCTTCAAATGATCTGGAGGGCTCTCAGTTCCCCACTGTTCCTGGGGGGATGGAAAACATGTGTGTCTGCTTCACGTGGACACTGCTTCATACACACAAAATAAAAAGCTAGTCTATTCCAGAAAGGACAAGAGAAAACATAAAACTACAAAATACAGACAGACAAGGAAACAAAGGTAGAACAAGAAACCTTATGAGGTACGTTCCCCTTGTCAAGGTCTTCTTCAGCCAGCTGAATGGAGGAAGATCTCCTGCTCACCAACAGCCCTTCTGTTTGCAGCTCTGTGGAAGGGGCCAGGGAGGCAGTGACCACAGATATGGTTACTCACCTGATTCACAGAGTATTTCTCTGTCCTCTATGTATGTCTTTTTTAACAGCTCCTGGTCTCTTTTAATCAGCTGTATTCCTGGGATATTGGGAGCTGTGGTAGGTACATTGATAAAACTTTATGGAGCCTTGTTTTCTTCTCCCTTCCCAGTTAAATCCAATAGTAAACATTTCTCATATATCCAGGCTGCTAATCCAATCCATTGTCTGGACTGGCCAGCTGATACATTTTATAACACTTAAAAAGCAGATCCTATAGATGTCTTAGCAATTTTGCAACCAGACCAGAGATGGTGCATGAACACTGTAGAAGTCACATTTGAAAGTGTCAAGACAATACCCTACCAATACTTTGCAACACTCTAGTATCATCACAGTTGCAGGCAGTAATTTTAAACAAGCCTTTTCCACATAGCAGAGCAATGGTAGCCACAGGTGAGTCTCACAGTAGGAGTTTCAGGGCACAGAAGCACAGAACCACCCAGTCCAGGAACCTCCAGGGTTGGTACATATTAGGTCTGGACTGACAGCCAGGCCAGCGACCTTGACACTGCTCTTGGACAAGAGTTAGCTGCCTGGTTTTTTTTCGCAGCCAGCACTTACATGAAGGGCTTGACTATGAAGTGAAAGGACTGGTTCATTTTGCTATTTCTTTTTTTTTTTTTTTTAATACAGCACATATTGTTTCTGAGGACTTAAGCTCATGGAGCACAATCCAGATCTGAATTAAGACTTGTTGACCCTGGTGCCCAGCAAACTAACTGTACAAAAACAAGGTCTCCAAATTTCAGCTGAAATATATTGCAAGCTTCACTAAGGAAAACCTGCAATTCTGCTTCCCTGTTTGTGTCTTTTGAAGAGAAGTTTTACCTAACTTAGTTTCCTAGGTCAGTTTCTACCCGAAAAAAACCAGCATAGTGGTTTCAATCCATGTTTTAGTAAACACCTTAAAGTCAGCCCCAAAACTATTTCCAGTCCTATTTTTCAGTCTAGTGCTACAGACCTTTAAACACACCATTGAGGCTTACTAGAAAGCCAAATGTCATGGTTTAACCCCAGCCGGCAACTAAGCACCACGCAGCTGCTCGCTCACTCCCTCCTGGTGGGATAACAGAGAGAATCAGAAGAGTAAAAGTGAGAAAACTCATGGGTTGAGATAACGACAGTTTAACAGGTAAAGCAAAAGCCATGCACGCAAGCAAAGCAAAACAAGGAATTCATTCACCACTTCCCATCGGCAGGCAGGTGTTCAGCCATCTCCAGGAAAGCAGGGCTCCATCATGCATAACGGTTACTTGGGAAGACAAATGCTGTCACTCCAAACATCCACCCCTCCCTTCTTCTTCTCCCAGCTTTATATGCTGAGCATGACATCATATGGTATGGAATATCCCTTTGGTCAGCTGGGGTCAGCTGTCCCAGCTGTGTCCCCTCCCAGCTTCTTGTGCACCCCCAGCCTACTCGCTGGTGGGGTGGGGTGAGGAGCAGAAAAGGCCTTGACTCTGTGTAAGCACTGCTCAGCAGCAATAAGGAAAACATCCCTGTGCTATCAACACTGTTTTCAGCACAAATCCAAAACATAGCCCCATACTAGCTACTAAGAAGAAAATTAACTCTATCCCAGCCAAAAGCAGCACACCAAATAACACTTTTTCCTTAAATTTTGCCACATGTATATTATCTTGATCTTCTCTAGTGCCCAGATAGGCATAGGAACAGGGTAAAATACACACACACTTCCTAACATAAATTTGTAAACTCAGAGTCAAGCCAGAAAAACATAAGACTTTAATGAAGCCAATGTTTCTACATCTCTAACACAAATACAGCTTTGAAGATCACCTCCTAGAATTGACGTTATCCCTTAAATCTGCTTACAAAAGCAAAGAGAACAAGATTTCTCATACCAAGACACACTGAAATTGTACAGTTCCCAGCAACTTAAAAAAGGCAAAACAGTTGTTAGTGTGTCTGCATTCTAGTCTCTTTACAAAACTAAGCCCTGGTCTACTAAATTGCATGAGAAAACGCTACTGAATATCTGAGGGTTTTTTTAGCCTTACCCTGGTCACTTCAGGCTATTTTAAAGTAGCACGTGTAAAAGACTGAAAGTAGAGTAGGGAATGGAGGACTAGATCTGATCTCAGCTTGTACCCACTGAGATGTCCTGGGCAGGCATAGATGGTTTAAGTAAAAGGAAATGAGCAGTTTCAGAAAGTACAACTTCAAGTCAATTGAAGATGGTACACCAGTCTTCAGTACATGGCACTGGTTCAGACAGTCTTCCAAGTTTTGTCACTGTCTCCCCTCAGAATGAGAGCAAATGACTTCCCATGAGTCATTGGGCTGCTAGCTTGGGATGTAAAAGTTTCTTTGTATATGCCAAGCCTGTATCTGAGAGGTTGTGCAAGTCGAAAGTTTACTTTGCTTTGTTTGGGATTTTGGGTTGGCTCTTGTTCCTCACTTTTTTCAGTCACAGAAGTTGTGACTGAATTGGCAACAGAACAGGTTTCCTGGACACCTTCTGGTCTATATGTCTTAGATATGTATACAAAATATCATCTATTTCTCTTCCTTACAGAGGCTTTAGATGCCTGCTTTCATTCAGAGGCGTTCTGGTAGGTCTTAATACATTAAAATGAACCTGGGATTTCAAATTACATTAGAACACTCCATCAGTGTCCCATAGGTGGTCCATAGTGCATTGCGTCAGTGTTACTGGCTGAGCCATAGTTTTGACATTGGCTGCTGGAGCAGTCACACCTCTGCCAGTCCCATCAAGCTGGTCCTTCTGTCACCTGCTGTTACCCTTGCCTCTTCCAGGCATAGAGCACTAAGACGACCATTTTTCCACTCAAGTAAAAAATCAGTCCTTGAAGTAGAAAATACAAAGATGCTCTCCTAGACTGAGGGTCTGGAAAGCTGTAGAATTTCAGTTTGTCACTAAGTGGCTTCCTAGAAACTTTGAATAAGAGTGTTATCAGTCACTTTTTAGATATGGACACAAATCTTTTTGCCCTGAAATCCCACTACAATCAGATGAACAGCTGTGCTGGTTTTGGCTGGGATAGAGTTAATTCTCCTCTTAGTAGCTGGTACAGTGCTGTGGTTTGGATTTAGTGTGAGAAGAATGTTGATAACACGCTGATGTTTTAGTTGTCGCTAAGTAGCGCTTATCCGAAGTTAAGAATTTTTCAGTTTCCCATGCTCTGCCAGCAAGCAGGTGTGCAAGAAGCTGGGAGGGAGCACAGCCAGGACAGCTGACCCGAACTAGCCAAAGGGATATTCCATACCATGGAACGTCATGCCCAGTATATAAACAGGGGGGAGTTGGCCGGGAGGGGCGGATCGCTGCTGGGGCATCGGTCAGCAGGTGGTGAGAAATTGCATTGTGCATCACATCTCTTTTCTTGGGTTTTATTTCTTCCTTTTTTTTAAATACTCCTTTTCATTACTATAATAATAATAATAATTTATTATTATTATTATTGTTATTATTATTTTATTTTACTTTAGTTATTAAACCATTCTTATCTCAACCCATGAGTTTTACTGTTTTTTTCCAGTCGTCCTCCGCATCCCACTGGGATGAGGGAGGAGTGAGTAAGCGGCTGTGTTGTGCTTAGTTGCTGGCTGGAGTTAAACCACGACAACAGCATTTAGGTTTTTTCCCCTATACTCAAGGGAAACACTAACATGCAGTAATGTAGGGTTCCCTGCAGCAAGGCTGTGGCATCCATGAGATCAATTGGCCAGGGCTCCAACAATGTGCTGAGAAAACTCTTTTACTTCACTGTAAAACTACCCTGTGAAACGCAGGACTGAAAGCTAATGTCAAGCCTCCCTACACATTTCCAGGCATTTGGGAAATCATAGGTGCTAACTAATTCTGGGTCATTGGCGCAATTGTGTTGTTAACACACCATTTGATAGCACTACATACCAGGGAAACAAGCTGCGTTTACTGAGCTACATGACAATTTCCAACATAACTGCATCAGCAAAGCTCCTGCTGCACCTCTTCAGAGCAATACATGTGTGTCAGAGGTTACCAAAGTTCATGCTACACCATGGGTCACTCATTTATTATTGGTATCGTGATGATAGACAGCAAAATTGTGCCTGTATGAGTGAATAGAATCAGGTCAGTCCATGTTCTGTGACCATCCACACGCCTCAACTGCTGGCCTGTCCTTGGTGTAGTTTTGGCCCATGCCAGCCAATGCTCTCCCAGAGATGTGCAGGACATAGTTTGGGGAATAGCACAGGGCAGGGACTGTTCCCAGTGGGGAGCAGAGAGGTGTTTATACTGTTCTGGGGAGCAGAACGAGGAGTTAGACATGTAGATCCAAGGCATGCTGTGCCACTTGTGTTCAGGGCCTGAGACTGGATCCTGGTCCGTTTTATTTAAGAGTGAGACCGTGTATAGATGGACCAAGCACAAAGCCGGTGTATCATGTTGATTCAGTAACAAAACAGCTACGCAGTCCAACCTCAGTGCTTCTCCTACAGCCTCAGCAAGAGAAGGTCATGTCATAAGGTACCTAGAAAAGGAGCTTATATTTCAAGAGTAGAATAGCAGGAAAAAAACACCTGACCACCATTTGGCCCAGTCACACACCTCTGTTCATGTCAGCTGAGGCTCTGACCTATTTTATGAATTACATTTAAAAAATGAGAACTTCATGCATTTTATTGCTTGTCACTGGCCATGTTTTATTGTCCCTTCACCTTCTTCATTCAACAAGAGCTGTCTACAGTGTTTGGTATGCTCCACTTTCTCCCTCTCAGTATGCAAAAGCTATCCAAGACTGGACCTACTCTGGTTATTGACATATTTAAATGGATGAAGAAGCCATTTCTCTCAGGCACTCTCTTTTGGAGGCAAAACTGAAGCTTTATCAGCCACAGCTCAGGCCCTTTTATTTGAAAATTCATTTAACAAAAGCTTCCTTAAAAGTGCCCTTTGACATCCCTACATGAGATAAGTAGATCATGCTAAATGATCTGAATCTTTCCCCCCATCCTTAAAAACAGTCTAAATGCCATAAAGCAGCTTAGGGAAGGTTTCCCCACAGAAAAGCGCTAGAAGTCTGTTGTGAGCCACCTACACTGCAGGATCTCCCAAAGAACCGCACTGCAATTCAAGGCTGTAGCAGGCCAGGTCCTCATAGCCTAGCTCTGGAGCTGTTTTTGCCACCACAGCAGCCCAGAACCATGGAAACACAAAATTACCACCTTCCCTTTGCTGTCTCTCAGGAGCAGCTTAGATTCTGCCTAAATATCTGCTTATGCACAAATCTCCAGAAAAAGAATAGCAACAAAATATTTATGACTCTCTGGTATAAAATTAAGTAGTCATTTGTCTGTCAACCTATAGTTCCCTGTTTTAAAAGTCAACACAATTCCTTTAGGTGATGATTGGGGATGATATTAGATGGAGAGCCCATAAGCCTTTTGTGAATTATCTGGGCTGCAAGCACTTAGCTAATATGCTTTACCTTTAACTCAATTATGTCTCCATAGTGATTGCTGTTTACACAGTATGTTTGCTAGCCCAGGATAATATTCTTCCTATGTGATTCTTCAAAATTAAGCTAATACAACACCAAGTTTATTAATTTTCATTGAAACGCTACGGAAAAGCTATTACGGTGCTGGTCATCAGCCTAATAGCAATAATACATATTCCTTTTCTCTCTTAGGATCTGAAGTGGACAAAATGGCAATTGATAACAGATGTGTTATTCAGATGAATATCTGAACGGAGTAGACTTATAAATACAAGAGAAATCTAAAGTGATAAAGTGTTTTATTTATTACCATAAGGGTTGGATTTCCATCCAAGCAACACTACTGAAAGGAAGACAGAAATCATGCTAGATTGACTGTAGCAATGTGATATCCATCTGGATCCGACCTCTGTGGATGAGAAGGAGCTACACCATCTGATTGCTGCTGAGGCCAGAGATTCTGAGCACTCATTTGAAAATTATTACTATCATCTGCTATACAGAGGTCCAGCCATGGCCTGACCCCACCGCTCAAGACCCTCTACCAGCACAGAACTGAAATACCTCTTGTCCAGAGGCAACGTACTCTCTGTAAAGGACCTCCATCTGTCATTAATTGGTGCAAGTCCAATGAAGTTAATGCTAAATGGATTTATACTAGATGACGACCTGGCCCTAAGCCTCTTAGAAAGTCACTCACATTCAATCAAAACACAATGAATTATCTGTTTTTCTCAGACATTTTGTTTGATAGGGATTGCTGCTGTTGTGTTCACTCTGCTTTTAGATTAAAAGTTGTTGGGGCAAGGACACAAGGACTCTACCATCAGTCCAGGCCCATTGAGAGGAAATAAAACAGCTTATATTGCTAAAGAACAAAATAAAACAAAGAAAAAAAAAACCCAAACCACACAATCCCCCCATTGGTTCTTCCCCACCCCAACTAAAACTGACAACGCAAGGAGACAAATCCTTGAAACTACAAGACTCAAGATTTTTGACTCTGCTTAGCAGGGACAATGTGCTTGCCCGTCTCTGTTCTGCCACAGTAAAGTCTGTGGGAGCTTTGATTTCTTCTGGAATCAAAGTTCATATTTCTAACAAGCCATATATTTGAAGGGAACCTCTTGAAACCATTTTATAGTTTAAGGAGATTGCATATTTTGATCTTTGAAACAAGAGATTAGACAACGGGATTTACTGTTTGTCAAGTTAGCTTCCTCAGACTTTGCTACCTTTATTTCCAGTCTTCACAAACAAGCAAGCAATAGTTCAATTTATGCACATTGATATATATTTGTTTATCCTTTAAATCTGGCCCTAGAGTTTCTGAAAGGGTTGCCTACAGTCATTCAAAGCTTGAAGAACAGCCCTTTTTGCATAGGTATGAAATATAAGAATGACAAGCAAGTACCTCAGTAAAAAACACACATCATTTATAAAGATTTCCCAAATGCAAGTAAAGAGAACCTCAAAAGCTATCTGCATAGGGCTGATATATAAAGATAAATAATCAAATATGTATTTATTACATATTACATACTTATTACTTACATTACTAGCAAATGTTTTTCCTAGTCATACACTTTCTGTAATATGCTTTTTCAAACAGCTCTGTACTCACCTAGTCAACTATTCCTTTTTCTTTTTCAATCATTTATTTTTAAATGTATTTATTTATTTGTAAATAAAGGATTATGGCTAATGGGTAAATAGTAGACTCTAAAAGATGGGTTTTCACTAGGGCTATGGGACAAGTAAAGCACTACATTCAATAATATGAGGGTAGAGTGATGAGATACCTAGAAGAGTTCCCTCAGGGATCTCTAGGTACAGACCTGGTGCATGTTAAAGAAAAAGACCAGTTCATTTCATTTTATGATCTCTTTCCAACTTCACTCTATTTCCATAAGTATGTAGTTAAGTAGAAATGGGAATGATCTCTGGCTTAATTTAATGAAGTTAATCACATATTTGTCTCTAACAACAGCAGGAATGGAATAAGTATACAGCCCAACAGCAGGATCCATGGTGAGCACCTTTCTTGTAAACCCCCAAATTTCTCTACAGATTTGCCTTCTCAAGTTCTTTTCACATAAGTAGATTTTCAGATTGTTTCTTCCCTCTTGTGACTTGCCTTAGGCAAAGAGCATTTTTTAGGTACTCAGAGACTTCAGCAACAGCACAAAGATTTCCTATTTATTTATTACCATTATAAACACAGACAGCTAACCTCAACTCCTCTATCTTAACCTCTTCCTTAACTACTTTTTCTTATTTTAGTTACTAATAATGAGCTCTAATCCACAACCTGAGAAATAATTAGTCCATCCAGGAATCACTTTCTAAGAAGCTGCAGTGTGGAGTTGTATCTCTTGTTGCAGCCTCCTTCCAGCTGTACCGTGCAGAGTCCTATCATTGGCTCCATGTGCTTTGTACAGACACACATTATCACACAAATTGGATTTTCTTTCACAAGAGAGAATACAAAAAGTGACAACTAAAGAAAGCCTGCTTTCAGACATTATTTGGTTTTCTCAAAATCTAATGAGAACTATAAAAATGTCATTGACTTCTCAATCTTAATTTCTGTGAATCCAAAGCAGAGATTGGAATGAAACTTAATTCTTCCAATTTGCATTTCAAAAGGAGTAAAAAATTCACAACAAATAACTCCTTTGTCAAATCAGATGCTAGTTAAAATGCAGAATGTGCAGTTTTGAAAGTGTTGTCATTATTTGTATTTTTTTCCTGTACAAATTCCTTTTAGGCAGTTCATTGCAAGATTTGGTACCCGCTTTTTGAAATGTGGTGCAAGTTACTCATATCTCAATGCTGCTATGCATCGTATATAGTAAAAAGCATACACTGAAAACATGACAAGTTCTATCCTACCAGAGGATGCAAGCTAGCACAAAAAGCTACATCACCTCCCTAAATATCAATTATGCACTAGGCTTCCCTTGTAGACTGCAGCTGAGGTGGGCTATATAATCTCCAAGCCTTTTACCTCATAGGCAACTGTTCAAGCTAATAGGCCGTTTGTAAAAGATTTGGGGAGAAGAGGCTATCCTTCCTCCTGTTGCAGCTGTATTTTTTTTAAACCGACTTCAATTCTGGAGGGTCTTGTTCTTGTTGATAAGTGCTTGGCACTTTCTGAACGAGCTGAATGGATCCAGCTGTAAGGAAGTGACTTGCCTCTTCACTTTCCAAAGGGGCTTAGGTAAGCGTCTAACCACTCTGGAGCAAGAAACTCTGCTTATGCTTAGGTGAGGACACAAGCATGCAGAAAATTTTCATATAAGACTGGGAGGTGCACAGTGATTTTAGGGTACTCAAGAGTTTAAACAACAGTTGAGAAGTTTTTCTGTTTATTTATGATCAGTTTGGGCACAGACGCCTACCTTGTCTTCAGAAACCTGTCCAGCCCACTGCAGTGCAGTCTCAAAGCATCCCTTTGCTTTGAAGTCAGATCCTGGAAAACGGGGAAAAAAAAAAAAATCAAACTGCAGAAAGAGGAGGTCATCTTTCCCCTTCTTTAGTAGCTCAGCAGTAAGGGAACCTGCCTAGACAAGGAAGGATTGCGTTTAATATCCCAGTCTGTCTTAAGGGATTTGAAACTTTCCACCTTCTAGGCAACTGTGCTTTCCACTGGGATAAACCCTACCTACAGAATTTGCCGAAACCCGCTAGTAGACTGTTTCACTTTGATGGTACCATAAATACACATTAAAGAGATAAACTATCTGTGTGATATAAATTACACATTTGCTGCTTCAGTAAATAAAAACTGGTTTTTTTCCAGGTGACACCTCTCCACAAGGCTATAGCCTTGCTCATGCTTCTCTAGCTCATTAAATATCAAACTACTCTATTAAAGTGAAACTGTTTTAGTAGACAGGGTAGAAAACCTCCCCCTTTGGTGCACAACGCCGTAGTCCAGGTTGCTGGTGATACTGGTTCCAATCTACTGAGGCTGGAAAAGATCAAAATCACATATTCTCATTACTAGGCACTGGGAGGAAATGCCACAACCACCTCCTCTTGCAACTGCAAGCAGGAGCAGTGCCTGACCCAGTCTCCACAGTAAGCATCTAAATCCTTAAGAGAGAAATGGATTTAATATATACTTTCCTCCAGTGCTTGATAGGCTCAGACCCCTTTTGAGGTACCATACCCTCTCATGCAGCTTCTGCTAGGTTAAAAGGCTGATGCAAACACAGCAGTGTAGTGTTTAGCATGTTGCAAGGTAATTCCCCTTGCAGATCTAACTGTAAGGTCTGTGAGGATCCCTTCTTCCTGTTGGTCTTACTAATGAAACCTGTGATCTAGTCTAAAAACATTGCAGGTTTTACTGACCTAATCAGTTGTTTGTTCCTGATATCTACTGCACCTAGCTCATTCCTTTTCCTCTAATCAGGATGCTACTCTGAAAGCTTTCAGGTCCATAAAGTTCTTGGAGGATACAGATGATTGCTTAAAACCATCTGGGCTTGCCAGGTGGTATAATATATACTAATCAGCTATGGAGAGCAGTTCCCTTATGAGCATTACTAGTTACCAGCAAACTTCAGATTCATCACATTTTATCAACTACAATTTCCATAATTCTATTCCTTCATCCTAATGCTTAGTCTGTCTGCTAATGCTGGAAGGTCTATAACCATATTCACAAAAATGGCATGAAACCTTGATTTTGAAATCAAGGTTTCAAAATCAAATGCTCACATGTGTGGAAATACCAGGATTACAATTGCCTGTGAAACTGTAATTCATCTCCTTCATGCACGCACTTTGTTTCGTCACTAACACAAAATTTACACTGGGTTTTTTTTTCCAGACGTACATCTTGTTTGCTGTCCGAGATGTACAGCACTCCTTGAACAGCCATTTAATAGTTTATTTTTTCCTCCCTCTGAAGGGTAAGCAGTCCCGTGAATGCTTTGCTTTCAGATCTGCTTAGAGGGCAGAGCAGTTCAAACTAAAGCAAACTGGTTGTCTTCTAAGCTGAGTTTGAGGAGCTTGCAGACAGAAAAGATGGAGGCAGTGGCAGCTCTCCTTGGGGGCAGTGTCAATAAAAAACAGAATGCAATCAGAGCAGGATATTGTATCCCAAGAAGCATGTCCGCATGCCCACAAAGTAAGATGAGGTAGGTTCCCTCTTCAGCCTCCCTCATATCTGCTTCTTCTTCAACCACTGCTTTGACCAGCAAAAGTAAAGAGCATGGACCCTACTGGTAGACAAACCTGCTGGGAATGATGCGAATCCAGAACATGACATTCATTACAGAAACCATGGAGCTACAAGCTACTTGTATACATGAATGCTGTTACCCACGCAGGTAAAAAGGTAGAATCTCTTGAATTGTACTTAAAGGGAGAAGCAGCAAATGTTGTTGCTAAACTGAGGACTATCTGACCTCTTCTTATACCAGCATTTATGAACAGAGTCTGTTACCTGGTTATCTCCCAGCTGTCCAGAATACCTTACTGAATGCAAGGCAATGAACTCTTACTATGGTCAGTAGGAAAACATCCCACAATCTCTCTTCCTACCATTTTTCTGAAAGAGCAAAATACCAGAAGCAAAAAGCAAAGATGCCTCCTTCCTAGCTCCCAGTACGGCTCGATCAATGATTGCACACAACCAGCTTCTGTCTGGTTTGTTGTTGTCAGTATTCTGGGGTACATGTGTCACAACCAGATAGACAAGCCTGTGGAAAAAGGTGTGTATGCCAGGATGGCATGGCTAGGAGCACGTAAGCCAACGTTCCTTGATGGCCAACATCACAGAGGCTTCAATTAGTACTGATTATCTGCATGCTCCATTTGCTTTAGCAGGGATCTGCTTGTAAATTAATGGTGTTCAGGTTGCCTTAGGAAGCAACCTAGAGTAAGGATGTGGCACACTGAGTACCCAGACCCCAATTTCCTCTCTACAAGGAGGTAATTCTTGAAGGTATGTACTATCACTTATAACTCCTTTATAAACTTCCCTGTGAAGCTGTGTTTTCCCCCAGGAAGGAATATGGAAGAATTATTCCTTTGGGAACTGGTTCTGTCTAAAGCTCTGGTAATTTAAGCAGTATGCAACAGGTTGGAAATGTGAGAAATAGGAACTTAAGATGACTTTGGCCACATAGAACCCATTGTCTTCAGAGGAAACATGCTACTGAGAATAAAATTTCTGCTTTGAGTACTCTGTGTACCTATTCTCTTGCATGTGCGATGGATTTATTGCATGCTTTGATAGCCTCCAAGAAGACTGAACTCCTTTCGTCTCTTTTCAAACCTACGTGAAATATCATCAGTCCAAAGGCACAGTGAGAAGTGGAATGTTTCTGAACTTGTCTCCTGCTGAGAACAGGAAAAGCTCAATGAAGGTCTTCAGGAATTTCAAAAGGCAAGACAGGCTGCTTGAAAAGTGGTGTTTGTTTGAGATATTGGTTTTGTTTTGGGTTTGTTTGTTTGTTGGTTGTTTTGCTGTAGCAAACTAGAAAAAGTCAAACTTTTCCAGAAGGGAAGTTTTGTCAAGAGAAATAATATCTTTTATTAAACCAAATGCTACGGCTGGAAAAAAACAAGCACATTTTAGGAGTGCAAAGAACTGAAGAAAGTTTTATGTGCCTTAAAACTTGCCATCTGCTTTAATACAAGGTATTTCTTCTCTCTACAATCCTTCTCTTGTTTATAACCTTGGAGCATCATAAGTATAACAGAAATTTATATTTATTTGATATTACAAATCTGTGTGTAATAGAATAGCCAGTAGGTCTCTGGGCAATAAGCTGATTTGATTTATAGGGAAATGCCTTTTCTTGATTCAGAGAACTAACTTGAACTCAGATCCCACACATTCTAGCTCTTTGCTCAGCTGGTTGATAATCTGCAGTGGAGTGCTTGCTCTCTCTATGATATGAAAGTCAAATCTATCCAAGGTCGGAGCGATCTCTCAGTAAAAGGTTTGCCACAAAAGCTGCTGTCTCACAAACAGCTGATTTTATGAAATCAACAATTTTCTGACCAAAAAGATTCTCTCAAAAAAATTTTCATCCAGCTCTTTATCAGGGACTGTGAAGCCAGGCAGAAATAATCAGCAATAAAAAAAAGTAACAAACAGCTGGAGAAAAAAATGATGCTGAAACCAAAATATTATGATATATCCTTGATCACAAACAGTTTCTGTCAGCCTAGGCTTGGGAGTGGGAAAAAAGACAGGTTTAATAAAAAGTAGAAAAAACAACTCTCATTAGGGAGTAGACAAATTCCAGAATGAAGTGCTCTTGAAAATACATGTGGTGGGTTGACCCTGGCTAGACACCAGGTGCCCACCAAAGCCACTCTATCACTCCCCTCCTCAGCTGGACAGGGGAGAGAAATTATAAGGAAAGGCTCGTGGGTCGAGATAAGGACGGGGAGATCACTCACCAATTATCATGGGCAAAACAGACTCAACTGCGGGAAATTATTTATTGCCAATCAAATCAGAGTAAGGTAACGAGAAATAAAAAATAAATCTTAAAACAGCTTCCTCCGACCCCTCCTTTCTTCCCAGGCTCAACTTCACTCCCAAATTCTCTACCTCCTCCCTTGCCAGCGGCACAGGGGGACAGGGAATGAGGGGGTTGTGGTCAGCTCATCACATGTTGTCTCTGCCACTCCTTCCTCCTCAGTGGGGGGGCAGGACTCCTCACTCTCTTCCCCTGTTCCAGCATGTGGTCCCTCCCACAGGAGACAGTCCTCCATGAACTTCTCCAACGTGAGTCCTTCCCACGGGCTACAGTTCTTCACGAACTGCTCCAGCGTGGGTCCCTTCCACGGGGTGCAGTCCTTCAGGAACAGACTGCTCCAGCGTGGGTCCCCCGCAGGGTCACAAGTCCTGCCAGCAAACCTGCTCCAGCGTGGGCTCCTCTCTCCATGGGGCCACAGGTCCTGCCAGGAGCCTGCTCCAGCGTGGGCTTCCCACGGGATCACAGCATCCTTCAGGCACATCCACTTGCCCCGGTGTGGGGTCCTCCACGGGCTGCAGGTGGATATCTGCTCCACCGTGGACCTCCATGGGCTGCAGGGGGACAGCCTGCCTCACCTTGGTCTTCCCCACGGGCTGCAGGGGAATCTCTGCTCCGGCTCCTGGAGCACCTCCTCCCCCTCCTTCTTCCCTGACCTTGGTGTCTGCAGAGTTGTTTCTCTCGCATATTCTCACTCCTCTCTCCAGCTGGAACTGCTGCTGCACAGGGTTTTTTTTTCCCTTTCTTAAATATGTTAGCCCAGAGGCGCTACCACTGTTGCTGACTGGCTCAGCCTTGGCCAGTGGCAGGTCCGTCTTGGAGGTGACTGGCACTGGCTCCATCGAACATAGGGGAAGCTTCTAGCAGCTTCTCACAGAAGCCACCCCTGTAGCCCCCCCCCGCTACCAAAACTTTGCCATGCAAACCCAATACAACACCTTGGTTTGAATTAAAGAGGGGAAAAAAAGTATTTAAAACAGATCATGACAATAAAGTTCTATCTTAAAGGATTCAGGGTACAAGGCTGTTGTAAGATGATGAGAAGTGTGAGGTGTATTGGTGTTATTTTAAAAATAGAGCAAAAAACACCAAATGGCCCAACAGAAAAAGTGCGTTTCAGCCCTTCAACAGACTTCTTAATGAGACTCCAAGTCAATTCTAGGAACTTCCTTCTCCCCGTGGCTCCGAAGTATGATTACATTTCCTTTTCGAGAAGTAGAGTTTAAAAACAACACTGAAATGCATCACACGTTGTTCAGATACCTGTACGGACTGCTTCTATCTGGTCCCAAGCTTTCCCTGATGAGTGACCTTCATAAATCATCCTAAATTTTTATTTAACTTTTCACCTCTCTGATAGTAACAATAAGTTGCATCTGTTCTTATAGCCACTGCCAGGTGCCACAAACGTAGAATTGCTGTCTGTACCTCCAACTGGGTGGGTAGTACTTGAGCAGTCAGTTAGTTGATGTGACTAAGCCTCCAACTCCAGGCAACTTATTTTGAAAATCCTGGGATTAAAATGAGATTAGGGAATGAAACAATAGAGTAAACATTGGCCAACCAGTGTAGAAATGCTGGAGAGAAGGATTTCTTTGCAGACCACAGTATTTTAGATAACAATCTATACAAAATAGACCTCACTCTCCAAATAAGATTTCTAGCAATGTTATTTCAGAAGGAATGTAGGAGGTGATGCGCAAACCAGACCTGCTAATATCAAACCATAGCACACCAGCCTTCTTTTTCAGCAGTTTAGGAAAATATCACCCGTACATATTTGGTTCCATCAGTGACATTTAAAAGACTGATTTGTCGTAATGTGGTCAAGCTTTCTATACCTTCTGTTGGCAGCAGGGATGAATTCTTTATCTGTAAAGGTTTTTCACATCTTGTCCCAGTATTTCCTGCTAACCATCTTTGCTAATCACAACCAACTGTTTCAGTGGAAGAAGAGAGGAGAGAAAATCAGGCACTCCAGGGAAGGCTGCAGAAGTGGAAAGGATGTGGCACTGACCCAAAATTTCTCTGAGGAGTAGAAAGGGAGGGATGAGAAGTGTCACCCTCAGCTATGAGGAAAGGAGGTGCTCAGGCACCCCAAAGACTGCACTCCTAGAGCACAGCCATGCTGGAAACATGACTTTTGCCAGGTCATCACTTGTTTTCCTTAGCTTTGAGTACTGAGATGGTTTATGCAGCATGGTTCTCTGTGGGGCAGAGGGATAAAAACTAAACATCTTGCCTCTGACTTTGAACCAGGACAATTTGCCTGAATTATGGAAGTCACTATGAGGCTTCCCCTGCTCTTCCGCAACTCTCTGTTACTGACTCCAGACCCTAAGTCTCTTGGGTGAGGTTCACACAGCTAAAATTCTTTTATTTAGCAATACTGAGAACCCACTTTTATACCAAACTGCAATATATGACCGTAGCGGCAGGCATCAAGCCCAGGACACTTACCCTTGACTCCAGGACCAACTTCAGGCAAGCAAAGGTGCAGCTGGCCGAGGCAGCAAGCCCGGTGCTGTGTTTCCCTGCTTCCCCACGCCCCACGCTCCTGCTGTGTGGGGTGCGAGGTGGCAGCTACGGAGGTGCAAGGCTGCTGTGGGTCAGGGTAGTGTCACTGCTCCATGTCTTCTCTCTCCACCTGACCCCTTTTTCCCTTGCAATGACAATTCCCACTCCCTGTCACACACCACCACTTGTACCTCATAGCCCTGTCCTTCCCCTCATGTACAGCCACAGCTGCTGAGATGGAGAAGGGGGAGCAGATCCCACCCCTTCCCATCTCATCCCATCTCATTATCTTCCCTATCCCAACCAGGCTGCAAAGCAATCCCGCTTTTACCACCAGCTTCCAGATGAAGAAATGCACTTTATTGATTGGCACAACCCACACGATGCAGCAGACAAGCACCAAAACCATAGCTGGAAAAGTCATCTCAGTGCTAGGTCCATACACAGTCCACCAGATGCAACACTGGCTGAACTGCTCAGCTTTACCCAGCTCTGCTTCCCGCATCTGCAGAACTGAGCTAGTGGCATTCACTCAGAGGTTAAAATTTAAAGAGACACAGAAATCTAAGATGCCTGCCTTCCTCCACTGCTGAAGCCAGAGGGACTGTTAACAGATTCAAAATAATCAAGCTCAGAAATCTAATTTTAAAAATTATAAAATGGCCTCAGTCCTGCAGAAAGTGTTGTGAACTTAATATGGGCTGATTCTGTAAAGAAGAAACATGCTAACAGTAACCATTTGACTCAGCTACACCAACAGTGCCATCATTTCTCAGCTAGAAGCAGATCAGTAGTAGGCAATTTTGAATGTCAGGAGGAGCTATATTTAATACCGCACATGTTTTTATAGGTCCACGCAGTGCACAGAGCCTCTTCCTGACTGAGGTCAGGCTGTTTCCCTGACTCATTTCACAACAAATTCTCCTAATTTCTGTTCCAAAATGATTTTTTTTTCAAGGCAGACATTTGTATTTTGAGTATTGATTGGAAAAGGTGCCAGGAGTTTTTTGAGTGAGCACAATTTGGCCCCCCACTCCAACCTCCCTTTTTTATGGCTGCCTAAAGTGTGAATGGGAAGAAATCCCAGCCTGTCATATGGTGCTCTCCAAGGAACAAGACATTCCAGCTTAGCTCTGCTCTAGACTCCATATCTCCTGGCATCCCACAGGCTGGAAACCGTTTCCATTATTCCAGTCCATTGTAGAGCATGTGTCTTTATTATTCCAGCCTATTACAGAGCATGCATCTTCGTTATTATTTTGACCATTTATCTGCATTAGCACCCTACAAGCTCAAATTGCCAAGTTCTTTCTGATCCTGAGTATAAAATTATGCTGTATGCATATGCTTATTTCAACATTTAGATTTCTTTAAATATTGTTATTTTTTCGATGACTTCCCATCTTTTTTTTGCATGGAATTCATCTTATCTAACATTAGCTGTCAAGCTACTTATATAGGTTGTCTTTATAGGTAAGGGAGGGAGATGAAAATGTATTCCATCCAAATACAGACTCCTGTTTAGCCCTCGCTCTTTCTCCATTGAGTATAGGGAGAGCTGAGACAGTCAACTCCGTCTACATGCCTAAATCTTAGGCATCTAATGTTAAGTGTACCTCACTCTTTCCTCCTGGTAAAACTAATCGCAAAAGCCAAAAATCAACACTTATTCAATTATTTTTTTTTAAGCTAAATTATATCTCCACTGGGCTTTTTTGTTTTCTTTAGTGCAAATCCAGGGATGCATACAGATAAGGATTCACTTTGGATGAGCTTTTCACCATGAGAGCTCAACAGGTCCATACTGTGATCCCAGCTGTGTCACCATCTATCTGTGCGAGAAACCCTCCAGCAGACTGTTCGAAGGAAGGTAGCTCTCCACTTCCATTAACATTTTTCTTCACCTTTCTTTACACTTTCCCTCCCTTTTCCAGCCCTCGCAGAGGAGATTTACTTTTACCTCGGGCTGCAGGTCTTGTGCTTTAGACCCCAGGACTAATCCTTGCTGCACCAGTTATGATGCAGTTGATTGCACAAGTAGCTGCTACACTTCAATTCTGTATCTGAAAAACAGGAATCCTAACCACCTTCCCCTACCTAGAGAGAGTGCAAGGAAAATGCCAGTGATGATTTGCAGGAGCTTAGGTACTATTCCAATAAGAGCCACAAGTATGTGCATAGCTGCAGTAAGATGAATATTGTCTATTTAACTACTGCTGATGGAGATCAAGAACACAACTGTCCTGTTGTTTTTGAACACAGAAAAAGTAAGCAGAATGGGCTTGATTCATTGTGCCTATTAAGATCACCTAATTCCAACCATCTTCAAACTAATCATCAAGGTTGAAACAGCCATTTAGGTTCTTTCTACACTTAATAGAGAGATACAGCTATCTCCAGAGGACAATTTTCCAACACTAATCTTAGGAAGAGATGGAATGGCCCTTGGAAGTATTTACTTTTCTCCCTTAACTGCAGAGGAAGGCACAACAGTATCTTCAGACAAACTATCCAATTTTTAAGTAGCTAAAGTTAGGTAAGACCAATTTTAGTTGATTTAACTAGTAGACACATTCCATCAGTTATGCTTTCATTACAAAAGAATTTACTTAATTGCCTTAGTGCAGCATCTCATTAAGTTGAATCCATTTAACCATTTTGGACAGACATCAGAGCAGCAACAAAAAAAGAGCTCAGACATCAAACATGACTGAATGGAGGGACAGTGGCAATAAAATTCAGAAAATGCCTCCATACAGTAATCAACCTGAGACAGTGCCACACAGTCCTTGGGTGCTGAGCATCACAGTAACATCTTCCCTATGTTTCAGCAAGTAAAATGGGGATATTTTCATATTAATGTATTCTAAAAGTGAGAGTAGCTAAAAGATCCGATGGTTGGAGCATGTTTCTCAACAAGAACTTACCTAACACAGAATTATTGCTGTGTGAAATACTGCACACAAATACCTAAGGATTTGCTGCAGTTTCAAAGGATTGGGAAGAAACCTGCTCTTTTTGGAGAAACTACGACATCTGCTGGTTTTTAATGAAAAACCTAGAAATACTTCATTACTACAGATTTCAAAAGAGGCATATTCTGTGAGGGCACAAATGTGACTTTGGAGATGCAAACGATGCTGACAGTGTTGCAATACATCAAGACAGAAGCTGAGTTTTTGCAAACCCAGTGAAGTCATCAAGGGGTAAAAACAACTGAAGGTCAGCTTCACAGAAAGGCTTCACAAAACATCACAGATCACTGGAGTCTGACAGAATTGCTCTCAAGATGTAGGAATTCAATATTCGGAAACAAAATTTAAGCACAATTTTCTGTGTTTCCTATTGCTTTCCTATTAGTGCATGCATATAGATACTTCAACACTGCATTCAAAAGCATAAATTCTTCAGTTCTGCAATGGGAAGCAAAAACATTGCAGGGAGAAGCAATACAAATCAGCCAGTTGATAGCAATTTTTACTAATAGATATTTACTAATCGTATTTACTAATTAGATAAACCAATGTCACAATGCACGAGGAATGCTGGCCTGTTCTCAGGTACCTGTTTTTAAATAAATGATAAAACCAGAACAACCATACATATGATCTTTAAAGACATGTTACTTTTCACAGGCAAAGGAGTATCAATTCGACAAGCCCCGAATTGCTCTGCAGAATGCTATTCACAACTAAATGCTTGCACATCTCCCAGCAACTGCTGCTTTATTTCAACTGTGTGTGAAGTGATCCATTCATAAACTGTGTGCACAATCATCACATGCATACACCACTTTTGAACGTTTACAATGAAAGATGACGCGTAAATGGAGGAAGTTGTGTTGTTAAGTATTAACATTAACGCTGAAAAGGAAAGCTTTCCTTTGCACTTGAAGGTCAAAGGTCTGGACCCATTCTTCTCAGCTTAGAATAAAACTGAAATAACATTCAATGCTTTTATCACCTCCAGATTGGTTTATTATTGCAGTATAGTATATCAGATAAGGCCACAAGGAGTCAGGTACAGTCATGGATGCAGGAAAATGGATTATTTTCTCATCCGTTGTTCAAGGTATAGTGAATAAAAAAGTACGTTTGTAACTGGCAGTAATGTGCTTACAGCTGGTGTCATTGAGGAACAGCGGGCTTTGTTGCAAACTCTGCTCCTGTTTAACAGACCTCAGCAGCACTGATTTCTAAACCAGGAAATTAACAGAAGGCTGCAAAGAATTAAATGTCTCCAACTGTATCTTTGAAGCACTCCAATAAATTCATCAGCATATTCTGCTGTTATTGCCATAGACCAACTAAAACATACAGATGACAATGACAGAATGCCATCACCCAAGACACCAAATCAGTTTTTTTCTGCATTCTTCTCAGCAGCTTGTTTTAAAAAGTCCCAACAACAGGAGAAAAAAATTAGGAAGATTAAAGAAAAAACTTCTGAAAATGTCAGTACCCAGAACTATACCCAGATGTTCAATAGGAAACCAGTCACCGGAAACCTGGAATTGGCATCATTATATTTTGATGTACAGTACAAAGAACACTTCCAAGGCAGAACTGGCAAAGGACCAGCATCTGCTACCTGCTAATTAACACTTTAAACATAGCATCGCAGGTGGCTGAAACAGAACAATACAAACCTGGAGCATACTGGCACGCCGAACCTCGCTCTGTTGGGAGGGATCTCGCTCCCTCCCTCCTCGCTACAGAATCCATTCCAGAACCGCGTGCAGTGCTCTGCATTTGTCTGCTTCTTCTTTGCCTTGACAGCCAGTATTATAGTTATTTAGATGTTGTGTAACTGTATTAGTTAATGTTTGCACAGTGCTTTGAATATGTGAATTGCTATCCAGCTATTCAGTATTATTATTTCCATCAGGATGAACCTTAAAAGCATATTGAAAAAAACGGTGCTTAAGTTGAATAACCTCCTTTAAAGAGGAGTAGTAAATCTATCAGATCTTGTCAAGATGTTGTACTACCTGAAGTATTTGAAATTATGTCTGCTTTTGCAGTATACAAACATGCACGCACGTGCACATGCACATGTACACTATTTTGTTTCAAAGATCAGTATACTGGTTTAACTAGACTTTGTTTTTATTACTATCAAATAGAAAAAACTACACTATGAATATGTTACAGATTTGATTAAGTTAAAATCAAATAGCATGTCTTAATGACACTGTCAAGAAAACTAGCCTTGGAAATCAGAATTACTGATGTTCTTTTATACTGATCCAACTGTCTTCACATTATATCTTGTACAGGTCAGACTAGAATTTTATTGATACAGAGAAATTAAGCAGAAAGGTGGTACAGGTGCAATTATACCACTAACAGTTGAAGGACACAAATTGTAATGTGGATACTGGAACAAAAGTAAAAGGGACTTTTCTAATTCCAGGATAACAGTTAAGAAGAGTCATACATTTCAGTATAAAACTAGGCATATGATGAGTTGTATCAGTATGACTACAATTGTATAGACTAATACTTTACGGTGGCTTAACTTCCTATACCAAGAAGAATTATGTTGATTTGAAAAGCTGTGTAGTCAATCAAGTGAAAAAAAAAAAAGTTTTCTGCCCATATGGGCATAAATAATTCAAATTCTCCTGGAGATTTTATCTCAGAGAGAAAGACTAACTAGAATAAACTTTCCTAACTTAAAAGTAATCAGGACCCACTTACTTTGAAAAGAAACCTACAAAGCAGGAGTGGTGATAGCTGTGGTGGATATAAAAGCGGCTATGTTTGCAGAGGGACAGGGGTTTTTTATATCAATGTATGGAAAAAAAGGATGAACTTACTTATTAGAAGCCAGTCCATTTCCTCCAGCTGTAGCCTTTCATCTAATGAAAGTTATCACCTCTCTTTACAAAGTATGCTCCATTTAGAAAGATTGATAGATTCAGATTACTGAAGCAACAGCTTCACAGAACATGTCACATCTGATGACAAGGTATGTTTCCTTTAAAGCTGAAATCAGATGAAACATTTACTTTTTAACACACAATCTAAGGGTCTCAGCCCACATTTGTTGGCTCAGAGGAAGTCTGGAAGTACTGGAATTTATTCAATACCCATGGGCTGAGCAGGCTAACGAAGTGCCAGGCAAGCTGGAGGTTGTGAAAGAAGTTGGGTTTGGTTAGCATTTAGCGCAATTTTTTTGGACCATAGGCTTAGAGGATTAACCAATGTATGAGAGGAAGGATTCATCTGAGATTCATGTAGATGTCTTCATCCTTCTGAACCAGTCACTAGAGCCACTGTTACAGCTGATGAAGAAAAATGGGCACATTTAGAGATGATGTATCCCAATGTAGATTGTAAAATAAAACAGACAGCCCTTGATATGGGGAGACTGGAATGAATAGTAAAATTATAAGACAAAGAGATCCCACGTTGGCTCTGATACTATAGTCAGTAATTAAGTGTTATAATTGTGTGTTTAGAGACAAAACAAAATGGCTTGAACATTCTTGGGTTGTCTTCCTCTCACCACATCAGTTAATATAAAGAACTGTCTTAGAATAAGCAAGACAGAGACCTTAAATCCCTATATGAGGCTGTCTCGATGGTTAAAGATTTACTCAGGAAATAGAAGCTGCAGTTTAAAGTCCCATCTCTGTTCTTCCCAGCTGTCCTGTAAAGCTCAGCTTAGCTATTTGGCACTTCCCTAGACCAAGAAGCCCTTGGGAAACTGCCCTGTCTAAAGGCAGCCATCCAGGAGAACAGAATAACTTCTCCTCTTTCTGCATTTTGGAAGAAAATAGGAAAAAACCAAAAAGGCCAAAGCAAAAAAGCCAAAAAAAAAAAAAGCTCTGTAATGAGTAATATCCTCAGCTTTACTCCTCCACCCTTGCCTCTGAAGTTTCCCTTCATCAGACAAACGAGATGGTTGATCAACACATGCCATTGCTGCTTCTCTCCCAGCATCCTTTCACCTTCCATTTGGACCCTCTCCCCAGACTCCATTTCTATTATCTCTCTGTTTCTTTGTGCTGTTCATTAAACACACCCAGAAGGAAAGACAGAATGAAGCAAGCCTGTGACACTACGAGACTATTTCCAGCCACCTTTTTCTCTCAGCTTGTTCCCTCTGCTCCCTGGACCCCACCATGTGTTTGTGTTACCTATTCAGTCTGTTCGCCTTCGGGCATGGACTGGCTCTCACAAGTCATGTCCGTATTGCTAAATAAATGAGTGTAATGGGGCAAACTCAAATCCTGGACCTGTAATCATCCACATGAGTTACTACTTATTCCCTGATTCTTATCCTTCTTTAGGTAGCAGTATAGATGTCAGCACAGTGTCCACAAAATCCTCAGTATGATAGTATAGATTGCTTCATAAGCTCTCCCCAAACAAATATTTAATGATGCTTCTCCATGCAGGGAGCTCTGCAGAGCTCCTCCTTCCTTGCACAGCCCCATGCTTGTCCATGTGTGTTTGTGTCAGGTACGATCCCTCTACCGCTCTGAAGAACCGAAGTTAATTATGGCATAATCCTCACACTCTTACCGGGTTCTAAACTGTGGGTTCAGACAACACAGTAACCAAATCCATGAGATTACAAGCAGTCAAATTCCCTATAGTCCAATACACAGATTTAGGGTCCTGTCTTAAAATCATTTCATGGGAGAAAATCCTACGAACTGTACAGGAGCTTTCCTTACGCTGGACACAGGCCCTTTCCCTAGCTT
The DNA here is from genome assembly GCF_018139145.2 of Gymnogyps californianus. Classification (NCBI taxonomy): domain Eukaryota; kingdom Metazoa; phylum Chordata; class Aves; order Accipitriformes; family Cathartidae; genus Gymnogyps; species Gymnogyps californianus. The sequence goes on along the minus strand of NC_059471.1, from coordinate 8,762,169 downwards.
GACTATGAATGCATATTTTTGACACACTAGCAAGCAGGCGTCGAAGAGGCTTCTAAGCGAAACACATAGCAGCATTGCACGTTAACCAGCGGGGTGTTCAGCCCCATAAAGTAATATTTTGAGGCAGATGTGTATCATGGGAAACAGCAGGAATCATACTGCCCTGAAGGCTGGGCTAAGGTTGCTCTCTGACAGATTGGCTTTAGGCAGTTGTATTAGGTTGTCACAGAAATAATCCAGACTCTCAAACCCTGAAGGACTTCAATAATATTTTTTGTGCGTTTTTTTCTCACCTAAGAGTACAGAAGAACTAAGTGGGTTATTTTAAAAAGCACTTTAGTGCTAATGAAAGCTCTGTACAATGCAGCGTACAACGTGGTTTCTCCTGTGGCTGAAGGTCACGTCTCAATCAATTAAGGAAGAGTCTGTATGTTCTTCCAGATGCTTTTCATGCACGATTTCAAAATGGACTGAGGTAACCTCTGTCTTTTTCTTAGACTAAATACTCTGGAGCAGCAATGGGCTGTTGAAATTCGAGTCATATCTTCCATCCAATCTTCATTGTTTCCTCAGAAATGCCATCTGGGGGCAGCCAAATAGGAAAAGCAGTTAGCTGATCTTCTGGCACCTTCAGTGAGATTAATGAATCCATCATGGGAGAGGTCAGACAAGGTAGCTCCGCACCACTCCCTAGTCACTGCCACAGGAACACAGGAATTATTTTAATCTCAGAACTTTTCCTCCAGCTTTTCAATTTAGCAAACAACTACCTTTGGCAGAATCATGCAAAGGAGCCTTGGGCTTAAATAATTTAGCTATGTGGAAGGGTGGAGGAAAGTAGGTGGAGGGAGGGCCGGGGGGAGAAGCTGTAGTACATTTGGAGTTGCAAACTTTATTGCTATAGCCATGATGGGAGGGAGTTAGAAGGCATATGCTTATTGCAGAGAGAGGTCCTCAGAGAGCAGATAGGTAGGGAGAAAACTGTCATTTATCAAGTTACACTAGCTGTCATTGTGCTGCTATTAACTCTGGCTCAGTTCCAACATTTCTGCATCGAATGATACTAACACCAGTCTTGTGGAAAATTATCATTTCTTAGTTATATCAAAAAGTTATTAAATACGTGTTATTTCCTTTTGATTTGTATAGTTTCTGCAATTTGTTTTAGGGACAAGCAGGAAATAAAGGAAGCAGAAGGAAGACAGTTCTGCAGGGACAGAACTGAAAACCCAAAGGTTTATTGCAGAGAGATGCTTATGTAGAGTAGGCAGGTAAGGAAAAAAAAGTGTAATTTATCAAACAGCACTGGTGATCTAGTTGAAGATGTCCCTGCTCATTGCAGGGGGGTTGGACTAGATGACCTTTAAAGGTACCTTCCAACCCAAACCATTCTATGATTCTATGATTCTATGATCAGTCTAGTGGTGCTGAGGTAACCTTGAGTTAGCACATTTTGCGATGCTCATTTTACTGTTCGATGCTCATTTTACTGTTAACCCAAAATGAAGGAACAGTGTGCAATTAGCCTTTTCTACAAGCTGTCACTAAGGAGGGTTGTGCATCTGCTTTCAGAGTAGAGAAGTGTTCTCAACAGCATTAGCCAACTCTTTTGGGGCTCAGTAAAGCAAAATACAACATTTTGCATTAGGTAACACTAGGATAGGAATAAATACACCCATTTTTCCTCAGCATGCCAGTGTGAGTTGAAGCATAAGATAGATTCAGCCTAAATTAATCTGGAATGTAAAATAAAACTGTTTAGATGCCATCAGTGAAACTAATATAAATTATAAGTCAACAATTGACATAGATATCTTTAAAAAGCTTAACTCTTAAGACAGGTTATATCTCAGCTATTAGCCTACAAACTAATTTTGTAGTGAAGAATTAGCCAGATATCCTTCCACCTACTGACAAGTTTAAGGTCCAAAGCACAGGGTGAAGCATGTTGGGGCTTTGTAATGAGGCAACAAGATGCAGAATCAAGGTTCAGCTTGTTGAATGACAACTCTGCAAGCTGTTTCTTACACTAGTTATGCAGGTGAAAGTACTAGACAAAGTCATGTAGCCATTTCATGCCAAAATTTGGAAGACATACATTACTCAGTCTCCTACCTGTGCTAACTGCTGCTCAAAATGTCTCACTGGGGCTACTGTTCTTCACTTCTTTTCTGTTCTCATTCCCCCACCCTAGTACTTCTTCAACCCTTTCTATCTGCTACAAGAACCAGAGATTTTCAAATTCCAAAGTGCATCAAAGTGCTGCAATTGTGCAGTGATGTCTAGGACTTCTGCCAGTGGAAGAGAAATCTCTTTGAATAGCTGCTGAAAGAGAACTACAGTGTTTTATCACATATAAATGCATGAAGCTCTCTCCTGGCAGCCCACTGATTTACATTATATGTTGCATCATCAGTCTTGTCTTCTGAAAATGCACAGAAAGCAGCAAGAGTGAAAACCATAGTATCAAAAGGAATTTTATAGTCAATCAATTGACCTGTTATTAGTGTAGATGGCCTTGAGCTTCACATCCCACCAGCCATGTGGTTGTCAGTATGTCCGACCGGAAGAAGAATGCAGTCTTTTTCTTTGGAGCTGCCACACCGTGTCCTCTCTGGGAGCCCTGGGCACCCCTTTGCCCCTCACAGCAATCATTTGGCTTCCTAGATAAATATGATGAGCAAAAACATTAGAAATGTCATGGGTGTTTCTCCAGGTATTTGGGTTTTTGTGGGATACTTTCAGATAGATGGAAAAACATGGCTTAACATGGACTTTGTAAAGGAACATTCTATAACCTTCCCATGTACATAACAGTGTGGTTTATCTATTTCCAGGCTTAAGAGAAACACTTTTGTTCCCTACCATTCATGCCTGTATAAATTTCTCAGTGAGCATGTGACAGCGTTACACACTCCAAGGCAGCACCACCTCAAAGAATACTTCTGCAAACATTACATCCCAGGAAAACCAAGTGCCCTGCCAGGCCCCCACCCTCAGAGGGGTCACTCTCTGTGCAGAAGCAGTGAGAGCTTCCAATGCAATTAGTTATCCATGTTCTTTTCCAGCAATAATATTCATAGAGCACTGACAACACATTAGCTGCTCTGGAGCTGAGGCCTAAGATGTGGTCTCTGTCTAAAAAATGTTAAGGAACTTTGAGATAAAAGTTGCGTTCAACACTTAACGCTTAATAGTCCCAGATAATCTCAGTCTCTGTAGTTTATTTTCTTACTCCATTTTGAAATACACTTATAGCTTCTGTAACAACATTCTGTGGCAATGAGTTCCACAGGCTGTTTATGCCTTTTCTGGGGAAAAAAAAAAAAAAATACAATATTTCATTTGTTTTATGGCTTCTACTTGGTATATACGTGTGTGTGTGTATGCATATATAAATATATATATATATATAGTGTGTTGGTACTGACTGCTTACTTGCTGAGTATCCTTCCTGACTATGTTATGATTTTAGAAATGAGATTTTAGAGATTTCATAAAGAAGACGGTTAAAAAGCTTTATCTTCACTGATGATGAATTCAAAACTTTAAGTAATTTTTAGCTGATACATTTGACAAGAGCTTTTACGGAAGGATCTTCCACATAATGTATTTGAAAAGCAAAGAGAGAAATAAGGCTTTTACAGGACAGACAATAATATGTATTTTTCACTGCACTTACCACACTTCCACTATTTTCTGTAGTTGTTTGTAAAACCCACAGTGACAGTGCTGCTTCAACTGTTGAATCTTACTCAATGACTTTACTCATTAGACTACTAAAACCGGGGGGGTGGGGGGGTGGAATCCACTTCATGAGAAAGTTCATTGTCTTTTGGCATTATGCAAATATTCTCAATTAATGTTAGAGTAATGAGAATTTTGGAAAGCAAAGGTTGCAGTGAATGTTTGATGAAGTAACAGTATGTCAACAGTCTAAACATGGCCTGATTATGGAAATGAAATTTGGGTAGGGAATTCAACTATTAAAGCAGAAAATGTCTAATTAAATGGAACTCATGCATTAAATTTCACTTATTCTCTACACAAGAATTCTTTCTCAAGGTCTATTTAAGTAGTATTACACAGTAACATATAATTAAAAATCTAATACCACCTTCAAGTTATAAAAGGCATCTCACTTTCAACAGGAAATAGCAGCCCAAATGAGAGATTCATTAACTAAAACAAATATTTTCACTATCAAAATGTATTTGAGGTTTTATGTTCAGCATAGAGAACATGGAGCTGATCTCAAGGAAAAAGTAAAAGCAATAAGAAAACGCATTCACAAACATATGAAGTATTTACACATCTTCTAGGTAGCAGAGGAAATGCTCTCAGCTCCTGAGTGTTTCATAAACACTAGCATGAATATTCATATTTCAGAAAGTTTATACCCAAAAGCCCATCATTTGAGTATTATTTGCTGCGTGCCACTCTCCCAGTTAACACATTTCAGTAATTCAATCCCAAATCAGAAACAATTGCACATAATTTACATTTACAAAAGATCGTGAATGGAAGAAAGTCGGTCTGCAGATAGCACAGGGACTGATGGTAATGCTTGCCAGCCCCTAGTGCCAGTGACAGGGATGACAGACTGGTGACCTTGTTTTCCAGCAGAAGATGCATTCCTGCCGATAGGCATTGCGCCCTGGTATATTTAGGCTCCTTTATCCTGATGCTCAGCTTTGCCGTCAAGTGAGACAAAGAATTCAAATGCTGTGTTAGCAGTAGTTGTGTCACCATAATGCCTCAGAGCCCAAGCCATGGTGTAGGATGCTGGTGTGGCTGATACAACAAAGAGCAGAAACAGGTTTCCTGTCAGATGCTCACAACTGGAGCTAGGTAATATCATCACCGAAAGAAAAACACAGGGATAGTTTATTTGGTTAAAAATACATTTTCCAGGGACCAGTAGCCATTGTTCACATTTGATGAGTGATTTCAGATATAAAAAGATACCTCAAAAATATCAAAATTGTTTATTTCTTCATTTTTAGATGAAGAAATGTGATTTTTCATTTTAAAACCCTTTTTAAAAATTCTGGTTTTATTACTGTAGGTAATGTTATTCTTGAGTGGAAAGCTTGATGGTTTGAATATCAAAGTGAAAAAACTGTTAGAATTACATATTTATAGTCTACTTACAATCTAATTACCACACAAGCAACAACAACTGGATAAAGATGGGAGACATAGGCAGTCATTGCAGCTTCCTAACAGTTTAAATTTTGCCAAGCTGTTTCCAAGCATGCCAGCAAGAGATTGAAAAGATTTGAAAATTAAGACCTCTGACCAGTTCATGAAGATGTTCTTCCCAAACCTGACGTGTCTGTGAGAGAGCTCAGAATTTGCTTGAAAATTTAATGCTTGCTGGTAAAAGCTATTACGTATTTAAGTTCAATCAGTTTCTAACTGGTTGTTTTGTAACTTCATGCTTCATCCTGAATAGCCTGACAATACTATATTCTTATAAAAACAGTATCTGTAGCTCACTCCACAGCACACACAGAAACAAAGACTGATAGCAAATTCCTCTCAGACCACCTAGGATGGACCCATGAGGTTAAGAACATGAATAACTGAACACCAGAATAGCATAAATATTTACCAAATTGTTTTAGCTGGCTAGCGTAATACCCATGTCACCCAAAACCAATTTTTCCGGTGGAGTTTACATCTCCAGATCAGCACTAAAGTACTGAGTATAACTAACACATTTGGGGCATCAGGGAATTTAAAGATTGAGAAAAACTGATGAGTAGAGAAAGTAATGGTGGTTAATACAAAATGAGATCAAAAGAAACCTATCAGTATGAAATGGGCTGTGTAGAATATCTCCCAGTATAGCAATTGCATTAATGAGCATGCAGTTTCATGAAGCTGAGTTCTTACAAACACTGGACTGTGATACTAATTACACCCTATAAAATACAAACAACTTATAAATATAGAAAAGCTGCTCTAAAACCTACAGTTACCTAACACATAGACGTGGATCCACCAGGAAGATACTGGTGTGAATTCCCTTGCTCCCCAAGCAAGATTCTGACACGTGACAGTTAATATGCATGGATCCACAAAAAAAGGGTGCAGTGAAGTAACATCATGATGGATTGAAATACCTTTGCTAACGTGAGGGAGAGTTCTTCAACTCTGAAGCAGAAAGCCAGGTCAATCATGAGTGATTCAGGACATCTTGTGATGGTAGAAGGACTTGAACATGGGAAATTCAGACCTAGGATGCAGAGTCAGTAAGGTAGGTAAGCACATGCCTTCTAATTTGAAGTCAGTTGAAAGGTACCCAGAATCACCCAGTAGTAGGGCTGGAAAACTACCTCCATACCATTAAACAGAACAGGACCAGGAGCCTGAGCCTTCATGACGTGGCCTGCCTGCATCCATGTTGCAGAGCACCGAGCTGGGTCCAGGCCATTCCTTGGCTATTCCTACACTGGTAAATTAAACAACATCAAATAATGAACCTCAGCCCCAGAATTAAGTTGTCTGTACTGTTGAGTTGCTAGAACAGTCCCTGGCATGAGACTCCCATACCACTCCCTAAAAAATTCTCAAAAGTTTGGGATGTAGCATGGACCAAGGACTGCTCCCAACAGGCAGTTCAGGTGCAGACACTCTGCACTGTAACAGATTTTAAAAGTGTAGACGTAGGCTCTTCTGTGCCACCTGGCCTCAGTGTCAGAAATGGGTCCCAAACTCTTTCAACCCAAAGAAATAGTTCCTTTATTTTGAGCGGTTTTTCAGTTCACAGTACCTGATGAACGTGAGGGCTGTGCTGCAGCCCGATATAGTGATTTTTAGTAGTAAAGCAAGGGAATGCGCTGCCTCCCTTGAAGGGGATGGCATGAGGACATGCAGGGGTGCTTCAAGGTGCAAAGCTTGCTGAGATAAAGCCGAAGGCCAATGTCGAGGAGTGAAGGAACCAAAAATGGTGCACTCTCATCCATATTACTTTTTTGTGACCAGTCTGAACATTCCCCAAAGTCTTTGTGTTCAAGTGATGTAGACAAAATGGTCCAAAACAGGAGCAGAGAGTTAACAGTTAACAAAGGGAATTAACAGTTAAGCAATATTTGAATTTGAGCTGTGACCTTTCATTTTATCGTAGACAAATCTATTGGATCCAGTCTTAGCTCCTTCCTTTATCTCTGGTATGGTGATTTAGTATGTAAATGTACTCGCCACGTTTTACCCTGTGTATTTGTACAGGGATTATGCATTGGGAATCCAGTATTTGCTAAACACTGTAGTAATATAATGAATAGCTATACATTTATGGCAAATTATAATGAGAGGTTGGACCTACAATACTCTATTCCAGCATTCATTTTGAAATACATGAAGTATATTTTTAATAAGCATCTAAATAATATCTTCTTATATATGTACATTTCTATTGGTTCTGAGGACAAAATTATTGAAAAGCCATTAAGCTCTGGCAATTGGGCTGTAAGTGATCAAACAAGTAAATTGATCATATAGTGCAATGAGAGATGAGCATCAAACAGTAAATCAAGGCTTGTAAGTTTGGGATAACCATCTGCATTTATGAGAACAGCCAAAAATAGGTTTAGTACAAGAAACAAGAAAATACGTAGGCTTCATTCACCATCTTTTATGAAGATGAATCTTAAGTGACAAGCATAAATACTGACCTTGTAACAAGCATCCTATTAAGCATTTAATTTAGCTCAGGATTCAGGGTCTTTAAATTAAATAATGGTAGGAGCTGCAATTCACTCACTGCAAGCTTATAAGAGACTTTCTTACTCTCTCCAACACCTCTGTGCACGCCCCAGTCTCTACATCTGTAACACAAACCGAATATATTCAAAACGTCTTCTGTGAGTGTAAGGCACTTTCAGCAGCACATCGCTGGAAGCTCTGTTACAGCTGTACGGCCCCAGTGTATCTGGCTAGACCCAATGCTCTTTTCAGAGCACTGAGGAAAGCCTGTTATTCCCTTAGATTCTTCTTTAGGGACTCTCTTATGCCACGATAGAACTTTGGTGTAGCTCCTTAGAGACATTCCCATGTCTTTTGAGTCCTATATTGTTGCAGGTCTGTTTTCAGCTGCTTGAGCTGAACAAGTACACAACAATATCACCAGCAGAACAACAGAATATTCAGGACAAGGAATCGAGACAGAAGAGATCAGGCAGAGAGAAACATAGGAAGGGTTTCTCTGAAATTACACTGGCACAGTTCATTCTGACCTAAGGCCACAATTTTCTCCCTTTCTTCTCATTTAAATTCATTTTGCTGGTTATTTTTGTGGTGCAAATTGCTTCCCTGCCCATTCAAATCATTGGCAATGCATAAGTAGGCTCCATCTTCATTCCCTTCTCCCTTCTTTTTTTCCATGTGTTTTTTGGAAAGGAACATATCATCTGCTTTCTCTTTGCATTACAACAAAAATGCTGTAGGAAAACACAAAGGAAAAAGAAGAATCTTCCCTGGATAGATGTCCAGATTGCATCCTTAATATGACACATTATCTCTCATGCACGTAATTGATGGTTCAAAAAGCTATCTCTGCTTTTCAATATTGTCTTCTTGTTGCCGAGGAGTCTTTTTGTAAATACTTGGTTTTGGAAAAAAGATGGTGACAAATCACTTTCCAGGTTTCCATGACTGCTGCAGTGTTTAATTTATTTTGATTCATTCTGTGTTTACATCTGCTTTCAGTCTTTGTGTCCTGTCCTTTGAGAATTCAGCGAATCTACTTAGGTTTCAAAAAAATTGATTGGGAATTTTTTGTTACAGTCTTTCTCAAAAAAAAAAAAGGGGGAAAAAAAAGGCTTTTGATTTTGATTTTGTCTTTCTTTCCCCTGAAAGATTTGTGAAGTACAGGATATAACTATAGCAGATGTGAGTAAGAAACAGAGCTCCCAAATCATCTACAATACAAAGTTATTTCACTGGGATAAGAAGACCTTTTGCTTTCATGGCCTCATCATAGTTTGTTCCAGCTCTTAGCTAGACTTTCCAGTTTACCTCATAGACCCATATGAACTATAGAAGCAAAGACCCATATTTTCAACCTCCATTCAGCAAAACACAGAGTGCCCTTAATGCTAACAGAATTTAAACACATGATTTAGTTCCTTTGAACAATTGTCTGAAAGCATCTTATCACTTCATAGTCTTTTCCATTGCATATTTGGCATTCGACATCCTTTCAGTTGTACATCTAATTCCAAGTACATAGCTAAAACACTGGGTCTACGCTTTTAATCATCCTTAGTTGTGAAGCAGCTGAAAAGATTCATACAATGGGTGAACCACACAAAACTTACACCTGCAAAGCTGCATGTTTATTGCATATTTCCCCATGAACCGGTCAAGCGCGTGAGTACAAATGCATGTCAGCAGATGTGGATGCCCCTGCCAGCTGTGCGGTTTAAAAGCTGCTTGAGATTTCCTAACGGCATTTTCTTCAGGGGAGAAAATAAACAAGCAGATGCAAAAAGAAGTAGGTTGTCTTCCTCTCCAGTCCATTTTCAAAGGCAGTGATACTCAGCTGTTCCTACACTGAGGCACAGTAATAGTCTTCTCCCATTTGGCCTTAACTTCATCAGTCATATCTTTCACTCTTCTCTCCTGGTTTTCCACCCTAGTTAATAATATGAGGAGGAGGAGAAGTTGTACATGTGACTAGCTTTTCACTGTGGTCTTCATGTGAATTTTGACAACAGATGAGGATCTGTCTAGGCTTTAGATTTGGCTGGAAAAGTCCATTCTCCTGTGAAGAGGAACAGTCTTTGCCTTCTCTATGCATTTTTATAATGACTTTTGGGGACATATAATTCAGAGGGAATCAATCTGCTGATTTTAACAAAATTTAACATGTATTCCGACATCTTTACCTTTTTAAGTAAAAGCTGATTTGAAAGGCAAAAGATACATTATTGCAGCGATTTCTGGTTTTCCTCTTTACTACTTTTGGGTTTCTTCCTTTACTGCGGTGTCTACTCCATTTCCTAAGTCCTTTAGTTTAAATTTGAAGTGAAATAGTTTCCAGATGCAATTTTACTGCTCCCTTACCCACATAATGAAAACTAAAGGACACCGTAGAATCCCTGTTGAGGCACCACTATCAATAAGTTTGGCAAATACCCATCATAAAGCTTTTTTACTGCTCTGCTGACTTAAAAAACAATGTAAGTCGTCTAGAACAGGATGAGGTGCAATAACAGTTTAATAGTAACAGATTCACTTTGTGGGTGTTATGATGCTTCTTGAGAACTTTTGCTTAAAATATGCATAAACACACACAGGATACAGTTTGGCAAGCAGAACCTTTCATACCCTATAGAAATAAAGTGTAATTAGTCAGTTGCAATTCAATTACATTTGTGGGCTACATAAGGCTGCTGAGAAAAATCAGATGCTGTTTATTCCTAAAGCAAAGTACTAATATAGCTTTAATTTGATTTTCCTTAACCTTCCTGTAAAGTCAGTTTGCAACTTTTTGGTTTATAATAACAAGTGAACAAAAAACCCCAACTTTTGCATTTTACATTGAGGTAAATTTGAGGCTTGTGTCAGAGATGATTTATTCCTAAAACTCAGAGTAAAATGACTGACTCTAGAAGGCTAAACGAATGAGTATTTTTCTACTACTAAATTTTAAATGTAGCAAAAGTTTAAGATTCAAAGTCATCTTCCTAGCAGAATGCAGTGTACTAGCCTCCCTCTTTCAAAGTGCTTCTTAATCCATGAGGACTTTATTTCCCCCTCTAAATAAAATAGAAAAGAATTTGGGTTTTTTTTAGTCCAGACATACTATATTTTTACTGGATATCAAATACACTTGAAGCTTACCTTGGCCCAGGTGATGTTTTTGGAAATAGAGTTTGGACCATAATACCAAAATGGATGGAGAAAATTAATTACTGCATACAGAATTTTAACTGTAAGACCCATATTTCTGAATGTATTCTTAGAATTGTAACAAGTACACCTGATCAGCCTAAATGAGGTCAGAATTCAGGTCAGGGAGTAAATCAGTTCCCTTCAAAACAATGCAATGCAAAAAAAAAGCATTTACATAAATGGAGAACATTTCATCAGGCCGGTAATCTTCAAAGCAGGAAAGAGTAAGAATGACCTAAACATGAGGTTTAAAAAAATTAGTAACATTAGTAGAAATTAGTAAATTGGTAAAAAACCTTAGTAACAACTTCAGCTGTTAGAAACCTCCCTCCTAAACATCCCCATCTGTGTGCACAAGGAAGGGCAGAGGAGAAGCCTGGTTCCTGCCCACAGTTCCTCCTCAGGAAGGCTGCTCTCTAGACCTCTTGCCTTGCCAAGTTTCACCCCATCCAGGACTTGATTGTCCCTGGGCTTCCAGCTTTCACTCATACAAGAACATATAGCCTGAAATGGTTCTTGGTTCTTCAAATTATTTTCTTCCACACTCAGTCCGATCTGAGGTCACTGCAGCTTCTGAGTTATTCATTAAAATATTCTCCAGATGAGCACTGGCTGTTGCTGTTGGACACCAGCTGGCTTCTCCCTTGAATGACACCACATTACAGCATCCACTTCTTTTGTGGCGTGAGTTCAACCAGCACTGGCTTAACCCAAGGTAAGAACTTGTAGCAAAACCTGTAGCTACTAGCAGAGGAGAAAAATTTCTGTTATATCAAAGATGTTTTTCTACTTGTTTTCAGGAAGAATCCAAAAATCCTTCTCTTCAAACCAAAGATTTTCCCTTCCCTCTCGCTATTACACTCAGGGATTTTTCCAGAAAAGACTCCTTGTAATGGGAAACACATTCCTAACAACCCCAAACACCCCCCATTTTCTCTTTCGCATTCATTTGAATGAAATTAGCCGCTGGAACAGGAATCATTCAACATGTGGCATTTAAGGAAACTAGCATAGCAGGAGACAGAAAACACTTCTTTTTTCAGAGTAGAAAACCCTGGTCTTTGGAAGGAGTGTTTACAATGCTGAAGATCAAGTGAGCTCCTGGCTTCCAATGCCAGCTTGTATCCTTTTCAATGGGATTGTCGAGACCTGTCTTCAAATCCAAATGCTGCCATGAAAATTGTCTGCATTCTCTGATTCAGTGGAAAAAGTATTCAACAAAATTTCAGTTCCAAGCACATTTGTATTTCATCTTGACCCATTGAAACTGTAAAATGGAGTGGGTACAGCTGCTAGAGATGGTCAGGAGGGGTTGCAGTAGCAGGATGCAATCTGCTTGGACCATCTTCCATACTGAGATGTGGAGATGCATGCACTTTACAGCATAATTTTGCATATAGATCTCTATGTGAATGAGTCACTAACAAAGGATATAATTACAGAAGCACTATGAGGGGACTCATGTGTTTTGTAATAAATTACAAAATTCATATGTAGGGCCATACTAGGCACAGATTTTCTAATTAGACCATTAAACTTTTTTATGCTGATAGTACCCAAGACTGACCAGAGTAGAAATCTACAAATTGGTTGGAGAAAAACACATATATCTTTTCATTTCCCACCCACCAAGGCCTATGAAATTAGAAGAAATAATATAAAATGCAATGGATAAAGCAGTTATTAATAGTCTGCAAGGGAGAAACGTTGCCGAGTGGACAGTTTGGCATACATATTCTTTCCCATCTTCAGTTCCTGTGAGTCTATGGAAAAAGCTATTGACTAGATCGAGATGAAGCATGCATAATTGCATTATGTCACAATTTTACGCTTAGCATCTGGCAATGATTCTGTCTCCAAAGTAAGAAATTCAGATATGACAACAATGAACAATGAATCTGATTCTCATCTTCATTAAATTGGGTTTTCATTGCTGTAATTTCAGTCTATTTTTTCTCCTAATATTCAGTCATTCTGATATCAGCTGATTCAGTATGTGAATAGCTAATTAGATTTGGGTGATTTCATGCATCTCAAAGAGGAAGCTGAAATTTGGCTGAATCCTTCTGAAAAAAAGTAACGCTAGAAGAGTCAAGATGTACTGCTCTGTAAATAAAACTGGTTTTCATGTTCCATCCAAATGGAATAGACAGTTTGTGCCTCCTGAGTAACCACATGGCTTAGGTTACTGACTGGTTTCATTAAAGGTCAAGAGGTAACTTTCTTTTTTATGGCTCTGAAGCATTAGAAAAGTTAATTTGTGAATCAGACTGTCTTCTGTGTGTCAGCCTCCATCACCAGACATAAGTAGCAGCTAGAAGTGTTAACCTCTACAGCTACTTGTCTAGCTATCCCACCACCCCATTGTATAAAATCTCTTAGTTACCTTGCTAATCAGGGCCCATAAAAAGTACTATGTAACTGTAACTTGTATTAGAATAAAGTATTCGGAGTGACAAAGCAAGGTTGGTTTTGCTTGGACCTTAAAGCATGTTGTGAGTGTTGAACGTCACTGCCAGGTTGGACAAACAGATGTTGTAATCTTGTAACACAATATGTGTCAGTGAATAGGTCAGATCATATACAGCGTGAGTTTCATTCTGTTTCAGTCTCCCTTTCTGAACTTCTGAACAGTCTGATGAGCACTTGCCTCCTTTTCAAGCTAACTCACCTGAAGGCTTGTAGACAAAGCAAATGCAGGGAGAGTCCCCAGAAGTTTGCACCAATTTGCCTGAAAGGGTGCTGAAAGGGTGCTTTTTATTTGAAAATAAAGACTTTTTGGAAACATATTTCCTCTGTTTTCAGAAAATACTGACTTACCTTGAGATTGGATAAGGTTATGTCATTAGTGTTCTTGGCTACAGACCTTAAGATATGCATCATTGCTAATCCTGTGGATATAAGACCTTCTGTTATCATATCAGCATCATATATTTAGCTGCTTAGTTCTCACACAGAGAAGCACCTAATTTTAAGAACAGCTGTGACAGTTACAGGATAATTTATGTGACGATACTTGTTCAATATTATTTTGGATTACAGCAATTTAGATCGCAATCATACTCCCCCCAGTGGCCACAGTAGTCCTACCATTGGCATCAACAAAAGCTAGATGAGATCCAAAGGGAATGGCTGAGCCATTGTTCACCTGGCCATAACTTCTACCAAGAGAGATTTTCATACTCATGTCTAGGGTTCATTTCCTGTAGATAGTTAAACACTAAGTACACAGACAAAATGGATAAGGTCCTGATTTCATGTACTGGCATGGTTTTAAGGTGAATAGGTTGCATTTAAACTGGTGTAACTAAGAACAAAATCCAGCCAACTGTATTGAATCCAGGGCCCATAACATTTTCTTCCTTTCAGATCATATGTTAAGGTATTTCTCATTACATTGCAAAATCCCCCTCAGTCTATATTCTTCTTGTACTCACATCTGTCTTTCAACTGACAATGTCAGTATCACGGCAAGTCCATTACCAGAATAAATGCTGCTAAGTACTCTATTTAAGAGAAGTTTATTCTTGACAGATTCAGATACTTTCAGGCTTGCTGTTATTTCCATTTTGTACACTGGAACAGTGCCAGATAGACTTGTACAATAAAAATACCAGCACTGAAATGAAGGGTTTTTAACTCTATCAGCTAGAGAAAGAAAGGAAGGTAATAATCAGGAGTTCAGTTAGAGTTTGTAACACCTTATAGAAGGACTGAATGAGTCTTTCATTCCGATGTTAGAGGAATCCGTTGCAATACACTTGGACCTGACTTTTTTTTTGCCTTTACTTTGTTCTGTAAAATGGGGGAGTCCACTAACCACAGCTGCGTTCTTCTGTATTTGCACTGGCATCAAGAAGATCAGCTTCCATTCATGCAGATTGCCCACAATTTTGTTGACCATAAAAATCTTTGACCATCATTAGAAATCTGGTCTGCACATTATTTTATATTCTGCTGTTGTAGGACTGATGGCCTCAGCTCTTTCTATGGGTATATTGGGTCTTGGTACTCACCACCAATTTGGCCTTTTATTCAGACCACTGACAGGATCAGTCAAAACCACAGACTCTTCCCTCTCACAGATTACTGAGGAAACTGATTTCTTCTGAAGATATTAAAGATGAAACGAGAAGACACACAAAACCAGAAAAAGGGCCTTGAATGCCTTTCTTCTTTCAGAGAAATTGCAGTCATTCACAACCCAGTTAAAAGTCCTTAAGCAAATCACTTCAGTCACAGCTTGGTATCAGCCTTACCTCTCTTTTGGGTGGCCTCACTCAAAGAGCAATTGTCTTCATTTGTGACTCTTCTACAAGCTGATGACTAAATAACAGGCTGCTCCTTTTCCTGGGCTGTTCCCCTCTCCACAGGCTTAGCACCAGCTACACCGCTCAGGTCTTTTTTTTTGAGATGCAGTGACAAGGAGCACGCTGTGAAGGAGCGATGCACTGTTCATCTGGCACAGCAGGACTCAGCCATCCTGCTGCTCAAGACCATAGACTGAGCTGTGACTGACTCTGTCTCAGGTTTCCCATTTGTGATTTACAGTGCATCCCCTAGGTCTGTAACCTGACGGTCATATATATTTCAGCTTCTAATGATACATATCTTTCCCTCAGCCAACAGCTTCACCGCATTTCCCCTACCATTGATTTTGCCTGAATTTAGACTACGCATAGCTGTAATGCTAATGTCACTTCAGAGTAAGCTCAGCCCATTCTCCAGAGATCTTCCCTCTTCATTCCCTGTCAAGGTTCACATTACATAAAAACAGTAGGACTGAGTTAGACTGAACGTCCATCTGTCTGATGCTGTGACAGGTACGTAGTCTCCAACAGTCTCTCAGATTATTTTGAGACAGACTGGGATGGGATTCAGGTACTTAAACGTAGGTGCCTGCTGCTATTTCAAATCCCTGTGTGTATCTTGCTTGGCACCCAGCTTCTGCTCCAGGGCATAGGTCTCCTACAGGTCCTGTGGCACATCTGTCAACTTTGCGCAGATGTGTCGTGTACTTTACGATATCTGTTTTTGGCAATAAATCCCAAATGTCATGTCTTTACGTTCAATAATCTTTGATAAATTTCTGATCTATGAACTTGTCTACTCTTTTTAATTACATAGTTTTAGCACTAAGAAAATCTTATGACAAGGAGGGTCACAAGTTTTATGAAAAAATTGCCTGCTTTTGTTGGCTATGAATGTGCTATCCACTAGTTAACCTGTAGCCCAAGCACAGGCCTCTTGCAGCCATAGGATGGACGCACACAGAGCAAGACATAATTAATACTTGCTTGTCTTAAATCCATACATAAGCACACTAAAATACCATGATGGTCATCATCGTAAAAGCATATTGTAACATTGTAAGGTCACAAATAGTATTTTGTCACACAGGTAAGTTAAAATATAAATAATAGCCATAACTGCAAAACACAAATGGTGACTTGAGATATGGTTTCAGAAATGGGATGTACAGAAAAACATGTGCAAGTAATAAAATCTGTAAGATAAGAACTAATCTGTAAGATGAGACGTAGAGCGGGCAGGAAGGGTGTCTGATGGAACTAGAATTCCTGCAAAATAAGCAAAACCAGTACAAGGCTGGATCCCAAAAACAAAATATCAAGAACAGATGATATCAGCCCCTTTTGTTTGGGGGATGGGGCAGAAAAGCATAAAACTTCAAGGATGGATGACAAAAAATGGGGAACACAGCCCACTTCAGTTCTGGCTTCCCACATCAAAGAGCTTTGAGGATTGGCCAACTCAACCTCAGCGACTTCGGACCATCAGGGACCACAGCCATCAATGCTAACTAAAACAACATCAGTTCCACATGTATACTCACAGCTAGTTCAGGATAAGCTCATAAAGGATGAATTGTATTGTACATGTGGTGATAATGAAAGTCCTTTCAATGTCATTCATGATTTTACGGACCTCAGTCAACTCCCACTCTTATTCAGGGGCGCTTGAAGAGCCCTTGCCTATTTATTTGTTCAAAATATGGAAGACAATTTTTAACTTTAAACATCCTGCAATCTTTTTCTAAACATTTTTCAGTTCTGCTATAGCCTTGTAAGATGGAGGAAATAGAATTGCTAAAATTTCAGCTCACCATGGCCTAAGTGGAGGCATAACAACAGACATTGCTATACTTTCTGTTCTTCCCTTACTAATTGCTAACAGTCCGTTTGCTGTTTTGCCTGCTTGCGACATTTCTTGTGGGTATGGCAGAACAGGCCTTCCTGTCTGCCATCTTGAAGTGTTATTTAACTGCTGCCATTTAGCAGGGTTTATATATCATATTGCGTGGACTTTTCCAATTCACAGATGAAGTTAAGATCATATTTAACCAACGTAGGATTATCACTTTCGGTTGCAAATAACTTAAAACAGGAACTTTGCCTAACTAAATCACTAGCTCAGTTATGCTCTCTGGACGTGAATATAACAGTGGGAGAAAGAAAAGAGATATCCAGAAAAGAGCATAACTTTTTTAGAGTTCTCATGTAGCACTACAGAGAAAAGAGGGGTTTGGGTTTTTTTAATATAATTCTGGCTGTACATTGGGATACAAATAGTACCATATCCCCTTACAATGGAAAAGTAATTCATATAAGAGAGAATGAGAGGTGTATTTACGTTCCTTTTCACTGCTGTTTTAAATACACAGTTTCTCTTGATTTTGTTTGGTTTCTTTGAATCCCACTCCTCCACAGACTTCCCAGGACTCAGTACTCTCTTATTGCTTATTCTTCCTGCTGCTCTGCTGGCTGTAGCAGTCCAATAGTTACTCCAGCTGAAAATAGCTCTGTTAAGTTCCAAATTATTTTTCATTATGGAAAATGTGTGAAAAGCAAAAAGCCCAAGGAGAACAGACTGCAAGAGTCCGTAGAATAGTGTATGCATCTTCCATTAATTCCACCATTATTCAAGAGATCATAGGATATTCCTGCCCTTGATAGCCACCACTATATTCAGTTACTCTGGGTTCCCTTCTGCTCCTGTGTCTTTGCAGGATTACAGCTTTAGAGTTTAAAATATCTAGAACTAGAATTTTTTTTCTACCTTTATGCTTCTGTAGGACCAAGAAGTACTGGCACCTTGTGCTTATTTTCATTTTAGATATTATGAAGGCTTATTTAGCAACATTAATAAGAAGGTATATGTAGATATGTCATGATTGTAATAAAATATTAGGAATACTCATGAGTGTAGAGATTTTACAGATTAACTGGCAGAAATATAAATATATCTAATGGAAGGAGACTGGAAATTGAGTTTAAACAGTCTGTTTCTCCTAGAGCACAAACTGCTGTTATTCAAGCTGAATCAGAAAGGAAGATATCTACCCCTAATGCAAAAATTCATCAGTTACTCAGGAGTTTATTGGCACAATTTAGGTTTCAATTCTATAAGACACTTCAGGAAGATTTAGATAAAATGTCACATAGGAAGTTACCTGTAATTTTAGTATTTCTGTAAGATTCTTCTTACTTCTCTTTACCAGAGATGAAAATCAGATTATCTGCAATGCTCGAGTGGAGTAGTCTATCACCTTGCTTTCTGAGCCAGACAGCCACTGACATTCCCATTTTCATTTTCCCATAGCTGACAATAATTTACCACATTTGTCAACTGAGTTGATTTTACTAGCCGTGGATCCAATATTTCCACCTTTATACAAGCAGATCCCCCAAGTAATGTCTGATAAACGAAGTCCTACACAAAAAGACATTTATCTCTATAATAGCTATTTCTAATCGAAACTGCATAAGAATTTTGGCAGCCAGTGAGTATGTATTCTCCTAGTAGTGTCTCTCCCTTCACACCAACACAAATTTGGTTTATCATGGACACAGCTTGGAGAGTGTTTGTTACTTAGGACAACAAATAGAGATTGGTATACCAAGTTTTGTCACTATATATGCTGTGCTTAATATTAAATTATTCTTCCTACGCTGTAACTTTTCCTTGTTTAGGGAATGTCTTGCACATAACTTCATGCATAAACAGCTTTTTCTTCTGTAAATATATATATGCAAGTCCCCTTATTTTGTTGGAAACGGGCATTTTTCTCCTATGTATCTATTTCACTCCCGATCAGCATCCTAGCTACAACAGATCATTTGCCTTTGTCTGTTAGCATTTGTTTTCAGGGACACAGAGCAGCTCTGTGCTGCTGAGAGTAAACTCAAGTGCTGGCAATGTGCATATTTACCTCTGTTCAGCACGGTCAGTGTAGCACAGCTGGGTGTCTGCGTGCCTTGGGCAGCCCTGAATACACAGCAAGGACTTCAGCCATTACCTCAGAGTTTGATTAATCTCCTGACTTTTTTTGGTGCCTTGAAGAAGGCTTTTTGCCCTTTATGTGGGAGAGCCCGGGGAACACTTGGAGTGCTGCCGAGGGATGGGCCGTGAGCCAGCTGAGAGATTATGAGTCAAAATGAACGGGCAGACCAAAGTGGATGACATTGTTGTAGGTGTCTGCTATAGACCTACTGATCTGGAGGAAAAGGTAGATGAGACCTTCAGGCAACTGGAAGGAGTCTCATATTTGCAGGTCCTGGTCCTTGTGGGGGACTTCAACCACCCTGATATCTCCTGGAGGAACAAACCAGCAGGGCACAAACAATCCGGAAGGTTTCTGGAGTGTGCTGATGATAACTTTCTGACACTGGTGACTGAGAAGCCAATGAGGGGAGATGTTCACAAACAAGAAAAAACTGGTCACAATGTGAAAGCTGAGGGCAGCCTTGGGACCATGAGATGGTGAAGTTCAGGATCCTGAGATGAGGGAGCAGGGCTGCAAGCAGGATCATAACCCTGGACTTCAGGAGAGCCGACTTGGGCTTGTTCAGAGATCTGCTTGGAAGAATCCCACGGGAGACTATCCTAGAGAGAATAGGGGTCCAGGAGAGCTGGCTGACTTTCAGGGATAATTTCCTCCAAGCTTAGGAATGGCTCATCCCAATCTGCAGGAAACCAAGTAAAGTAAAGATGTCAGTCGACCTGCATAGGTGAAGAAGGAGCTCCTAACAAAACTGAGACTTAAAAAGGAAGCATATAAGAGGTGGAAGCTCTATGTTCATATGTAATCCCCAAGATTTTTTGGTTATAAAATCATGTTCTTGGGTTTCTTACTGAAACTAGAGTTCACATATGCAGCATCCACTGACTTAAAGCCTATTTCCATAGCTTTGGCTTTGTCTAAGGCACTCTCTCTGTATATAAGGTCGGTTTAGTAATGACGATGAAATGTCATTACACTTCTGTAAGCTGGGAGGCTTTGGAGAACCCTATTCTCTCTCTTGCTTCTGCTTTTATTGTTGGTTGCTGCAGGTAAAGCAAGAGGAACTCCTTCATCACACCTTTCATGGGTAAGCTATTTCCCATTTATGCTACTGGAATTTTGAAGAGCGTAAAGTAGGAACTGGGCTAACAAGTGAAGGAAAAGTCATCTCTATTATTTACACGTCTTCTGTGTTTGAGTATTTTCAAGCTCTTTCTTTATAAAAATAAGTTATAAAACAAAACAAAAAGGCTTGCTTGCTTGTCTTAACATCAAACACAGACACAGCCAGAATTTCACAAAAATTATTCATACCATCAATTTTTAACTGAGATTAATTGATCTTTCAGTACTGTGAACTAATAAGGCTCTCAAGGAACTGTATAGTATTAATTAGAAAGGGGATCTTTCAATGGTTGCTAAGAAACAAGTATATATTTATAATCACGTTTTTACTCCCTGGCAGTGATGCCTTGTCATAGACTCAAGAATGTTTCCCTCGGAACAAATCCCTGTTGTTTTCAATTAGCAGACTAAGAATTTAAAAGCTAATTGCTGATTAGTATAACGAGATAGGAGGGGGTATGTCTGCTAAAGTAAAGGTAGAGAATCTCAAGCAACATCTATATTAAAGCACTAAACAGGACATGCAGGTCTGAGCATGTTGAATTAGCAGTGTCCATAGCAAGGTTTTCATCTAGGTCAACTAACAGCCTCCCAGGGAAAGGCCAGGCGTGGTTCAGGGGGTACCGTGACCACGCAGCATTTCCAGTAGATAACTCAGATGCAGTTACCCCTTTTTTTACCACCCTCTTTTAGGACATGCAAGACACAAACTTTGTCATGCTGGTTGGCTTCAGGGCTAGCAACAGACCCTGGCCTGCTTTATTTGCAGCTGTAGGTATAGCCACAGAAACCTGAAAAATCAAGGAATAAATGATAAAAAAAAAAATTATTATTAGAAGTGACACTTTAATACCTTTGGAATTTTTCCTCAAAACCAACTCTTTTTTTTTTTAAAAGCCATCTTAGATCTGACTAGCTTTGTGATGTGTAATTGCATTTCTTTATTTTAAATACTCCCTAGTCCATTGCTATATGTGCCATGGAAAACAACCTGCTAAAATCCTGTGCAGAATTCTGTTTATGTGAATTGTTCCCTTTACCGCCATGTGGCCACTTCCTATGA
Organism: Gymnogyps californianus; assembly: GCF_018139145.2. Taxonomy (NCBI): domain Eukaryota; kingdom Metazoa; phylum Chordata; class Aves; order Accipitriformes; family Cathartidae; genus Gymnogyps; species Gymnogyps californianus. The sequence goes on along the minus strand of NC_059471.1, from coordinate 8,740,774 downwards.
GTGAAGTTAGGCATGTGCTGAAGCATTTATAGAAGGACTTAATGGACTACATCATAAGAATATGGGGAAATCAACAGTATCCAGAGCACTTCCAAAACATGCAGAATAATAAAACTGGAAAACCCTAGAGATTTTTTTTTTCTGTTTTCCCTGGAAAGGCTTACTTGTAACAACAGACAAAGAGTTTTAAACAAAAACACGACGTTTAAATTAACATTCCTTTTAAAGCAGTGTCTGCATGTAAAGAATGACCTGCAGCTTTTATGAAAGATATTTTTACATGGCCCTGAACAGATTGTTTTTTGGTCCAAAGAAAAAAAATCCCAAGTTTGAAACTGAGATGAAAAATGGGCAAGTGATAAAACACAGAGGAAGAAAGTGAGAGAGAAGCACCTGGATCACTTGGAAAGCTGGGAAGCAAGGAAGCAACGTATGCTTTGGAATTATATAAAAGGACATCTATGAACAAAGAGCGTTGTCCACAGATACTGGCTATAAGACTCAATCTCGGGAAACATCCTGAAATGGAGCTGATAGCATAGTAGGTGTTGGACTAAGTGCAATCTCCCAGATGACATTGTCACCAAAGGGCTGATGAGATCTTCAGCTATCTGAACATTCCTCTGAGGCAACAGAAGAAGGAGCATAATTAGTTATGCTGAGATGGATCACAGCTAGGTACGAGGGATTGTGTCTCATTAGAAAGCCTTGATCCAAGGTTAAACCCTCTATCAGATCTGTCGGGACTGAATTTTTATTTGAATGAGTCTGGCAGGTTGTTTTTCTAGGATTTCTTTTCAAGCACAGGATCTAGCCCATTTCCAAGGCTCTGTTTATTAGTTTTACATAAATATTTTGCCACTGCAGGAGGATCACTGATCTTGTTCTTTCTTGCTGCCTTCTCCTGGTCATAGGTTCTGATTTACAGTAAGTTGAGGCATACTTTATGTGTTCTGTAGATTCTCCATCTATTATACAGCTTCCAAGGATCATGGAGATCTGGATTTGCTGATCCAGGAATCATTTCCCATGCTGTACTTCCTTTTTCTTGAGTACATATGGGAACAAGTAGTTGACTCTTCAATATAACAGAAAAACGATGTGTTTCAGAGGCTAAAAGGGAAGGTAAATTATTTCAGGTTAGAATTAAGGTAAATTTTCTTAGTATGAGAATATTTAACTTATTAGAACAGCTTGCCCTGGACTGTTATAGATACCCTGTTATTGTCATTTTTTTGCATATAATCTTTTAAAACTTCAAAAGGAGAGAACTTAGGACAGCTGGATTAGCTGTGTATGGCAAGCCAAAGTAAGTGACGACAGCCACCTATTCTGACTTCATAACATGTCACATTTTTTTACCTTGCGAAATTACAGACATATCAAACCCAACCCAGGCCTAGGGGAAGGTATAAAATACACACTCTTTTTTGCATTCTCTCACCTCTTTCAATATATTCTCATATAACCAGGCAATGTCAAGGCATAAGCAAAATGTACTTTTTCTGGGGGAGCTAGACAGTCAAAGATAGCAAAAAAGCCTCACTACCTACATGGAGACTACCATGGCTTGGAAGACCAGTCTGACACCTGCTTCTGCAGAACCGCAGCATCTTCCAGCAGCAGCAATCACTTCCCAACTCCAACACAATCCCAATGTCTTACACTTGGTATTTCTACATGAAAGTTTACCTAATTTTTTCTGTTATCCTATGCAATTTGTCTTATATTAAGATAAATATTAGTGATTATTTCTATAACAGAATTTCTGAAGACTTATTGTTTTGTGGTCAGGTATTGGCCAAGCCAAATATTAAACACCATCTATTATTACCTCAGAGTATTACTCCTCTTTGATCATTAAGAACTTGGAAACAGGTCTGTACTGTTTAATTAGCCCTCTCTTATCCTACCTCCATACAGACATAGCAGACATGGTATTAAACTGAGCAGTGGCAATTACTATTATCTACTACCTTTTAATTGACTAAACTTTGCTTGTATAAGAAAAGCTTAAAGGAAACATATTGCTAATTTTGGGGAAAAACAGACTTGCCTTACTTCCCCTTGTTACATTTTTGTCCTTTCAAAGGGAAGCTTCTATTAAACACAATCATTCCTTATCTACCTCATTATTTCACACTTTTTGTGAAGAACATCTTGACCAGATAAAGAAAATGTGAGCCAATTAAAGTAAGTGTGTTTACTGATGGGACGCCTAACCCACCTGTGTAATTAAGACCAGACATTTCATTTACTTTTTAACTTCTAATGTGACCCAGAAAAGTGTCCTCAAAACTTTCTGCCACCAGGAGCAAGCAGACTGCAACTTCGTCCTTTATGTAAGCCTTTCACTTTCCATTTAAGCTCTGAACCTCCTCCAACCATTTCCAGGTCTCCTCCAGACTTCTGACTCCTTCCTATCCATATCTCAGTGACAATCCCCAAAGAATAGTCTTTAACAACAGTCTGGGATATTTATACCCTCTTTTTTTCCTAATTCCCATACCTGCAGCATCCTCTGACCTAATGGCCATTTCTCCTCACTCCTGTCCTCAGCCACCTTCTTGAATCACAAGGTAGCTCTCACTCAAGGATGCAATGAAGCCAGGGAAATACAGAGAGTACAGTGTCTGCTCAAATGCAGCAAAGCCACTCCTAAGCACCCAGTGTGCAGGCGAAAGGGAGACCAGAGAGGTGCAGTGCAAAAGTCAACTTCAAGGTTAATACTTCATTAAGTTCAAGAGAATGGTGGAAATCATTTCTCTCTCAGCACCTGAAGTAGAAGCTAATCAAATACGTAAGTTACCCAGCAATGAAACAACCCAATCAATCTTCCATGTCCTAATAGCTGGGGAAAAAATGGTTAAAATTACAGACAGGTCCATAACTCCCTGAGCAGGACTGCTTTCCTTGTCAATAATTACCCTGCCTTGTCCAGCACCTGGGTTCTAACACTGATTTTTAATCAGGGTCCCACTTAAAATTAATCATTATCTGGTGCTATTATTATCATTTACAGAATACCTAAAATAGTGCCTGGAACCCCCACTGACATCTAAGCTCCATTTAGCCTGGAATAGTACAGATGTGTAACAAAAACAACAGCTCCTACTGTCCAGAGTTCACTTTTTATGGAGCACTGAAAGAAGACAAAGCGGAGAAATGATATGGGAAGAAAAAGTATAGGAAATAAAAGGATTTAGCAGAAATTAGAGGATTTACAGATGCAGAGTGGAGAAGCTTGTGAAACTGGGGGATATTTAATGGTTCAGTTTAACCATGATGCAGAACAACTGATTGTCTTTCCCTACCCCAAGAACAGCCATTTCATTGCTGTTTCTTTTATCCTTCTCCCTAAGGACCGCTGCTGGCCACCTCCAGCCTCAGTCTGGCCAGTGTGACGTGCCCCATCCACAGGTTGTGGGCTGCTGGTGACACAGTGGGTAGTCACTGGAGCAGACTCCTGCGCCTGCTCCTGCCTGTCCGGAGCAGGAGTTGTGAGTTCATCCTTTGTCCCATTGCCAGGTGTTCATAAGTCTCACGACCTCATGCAGGAAAGAAAATAGCATGTGAGCAGCTCTTTCTTACAGGAGCTTCTGCTGTTCTCCAAAATAGCTGTCTGGCACCTCAAGCTGTTCATCTTTTTTTGCCAAGGAAACCCTAGCAGTCCAAGACGGTCCCTGAATCCTACACAATAAGAGTCAGGTGGACCTGTGCTGTGCAAAGGAGCTTTCTGGCCCCGATCACGGTGACCATGCCCTTCTCTTAGAAAGTCTCTAGATGCATGCAGGACATGTTCACATGAGGTTTTTTCTCCTGGGTGCCCCTATTCCAGTGGCACTTGATGAACAATTATTGGCATGAAAAATCTGTAATGAGAGGTTATGCCATACCTGTCATGACAGATACGTCACAGTTATACCAGTGCTTTATGGAACCAGCCATCACCATGCTGTTGAGTATGCAAGGCCAAGGTATTGCTAGGTCACTATCCTCACAACATCATGAGTAATGTGTTCCATGAGAGTCCCTCTTGGCTCTCCTACCCTCTATCTTCTGAGGGTCTATTCAAAAGCAGTTCTCAAAATAAATTTTTTTTGCAAGAACCTAAGGGCAGCCTTTCCCAAAGACATAGTGTATAGCTTTTATATGAATGTCAGACTGCCTCAGGTCACCAGAAAAAAGGTTACAGCAAATCATCCTCTGATGTTGGTGTTCAACCTACTAAATATCACAGATGTCATCTTAAAAATTTCACCTGAAAAAGTCTGCTAGATTAATATCGCAGTTATCTTAAAGCAGAAGCCTATTGAAAGAAATATTTAAACACAGAGAAATAAGAAAAAGCACCCCATTTTGTATTGCATTTTACTACAACCACTTTGGTTTTGCTGAACTTAGAGTCAATACTAATGCAGAGTTCTGTCTTCTTTCTAGTGCTTGCTAAATATGCTGACACAAATGTTGTTATTAACTAGTAGAATGGGAGAAAAAACAGGTAGAACAAGCAATACTTTAAAAAATGGTTATCATCCTCTCTGCTTAAACCATCCTTCCCCATGTCGTTATCAACCCAGTAGCAAATTCAGCAGAGAGGGTGGACTAGATAGATAGGGATAGGTAGATATTAAGATGTATGTAAACCATTTACAAAACACTGCTGTAAAATACTGTGACTACAGCTACTATTTTGTTGTTTAAGCAGTTACTGAGTGGGGAAGCCATTTCCTAACAATCAATGAACATAACTCTGCCAGGACAGTCAATCTCTGTCATAGAATCCATTATTTAGAGGGGGAAGTGGTTACAAGAAAAATCCTGTAAGCGGTTTGGAAGTTAAACTCAGAAAAGAAGTTGCCAAGGGCCATCTTCTCAATGGATATGAATTAGCCACTTACAAAGCCCGTGGCTCAGCATCGCCTTATACCAGCTAAGATCAGAGATTCATATGTTGAAAAATTGGTAGAAAAACTTCTCACTGCCATAGGGACAACGGTCTGTGACAGGCATTTATCCTAGTAACTAGCAACTTGTCCATCAAATCTGGAGTTCACTCTCAGCCATTCACCAGGTTTCTAACAACATTTTTACATAACCATATGTATAAATCTGCATTCCTGTCAAAGTGTACTGTACTTTAAAGGCCAGAATTAGACTTCATGTTACTGAAACATGAACCTACCTATCCAAGTAGGTTTCTTATTCACACAGAGCAACCTTTTAATCCCCAAACAGCACAGTGGATGGAGTTGTACAAAAAAGTAGATGTCAAATAAGGCCCCACAGGTGATATGATATTGCACAATGCAACACTTAGAAGTCAAGTATTGAAGTCAGAAGTCAGGTGTCCAGTTTGAGGGCTAGAGGTTGTACAGCCAAGTTAGACACCCTGCATATTATGCATAGGAAGGAGAGGCTCCGACATCCCACCCACCAGCACTGGGATGCCCTCACACTTGAGAAGAAACATCAGAGAAACACAAGCCCATCGGATAGACACACATCTTCAAAACCAGGTCTAGGCACCTCCGCAAAATAGAGATTTAGAGCCTCAAACCATGTTCACCTCCTTTTCAGTAGCTTAGTGGTAGGATACTTTCCCAGGAAGAGAGACCTCAAAATAGGGTTCAGAGTCCCAAATTGCTCCATTAACATATTCAACTGTCTTCAGCAGAGAATAGCAGCTGAGTGTAGTCTCTAATAAGTACTGTGCACAATACATCTTTGTAAATGTTCAGCGGAATATTAAAGTGGATTTCCTGGATCATCTATCCCTGTTCTTTCATGTCACAGGCAGCCACATCATATAATCTTTCACATATAGTCATATATCTTTCATGAATTAACCAGTCTGTCCTTAACAGAGTATCTTATTCTCATTCTCTTTACCACAAGAAAGTTGTAAAACCTTAAACCTTGTACTAACTAAACCAAAAACCAAATTCATAGAAAATTAGATTATACTCGTTTGTTCTTGTGCCAAGATTGGCCTTTAACTAAAGTATCTGAACTCATTAGGAGATGCTTTTACTCCTGAAGTACTTATTGAGAGAAATGGATCTTCTCTTAATCTTGGCTGTGCTCAAGTGAGCAAGTCAAAATCTGTTGTGTGAGGAGACATAAACAGCTCCTCTATTTCTGTGATACTTATAGTAACTCTCTCTGCAAGTCTTTTGGTTTTAAAGTTCTTTGTTCTCGACTGTAACTATTGTAAATAATATGCCTCGTGACCTGCTCAGCACTTTGCACGCTTTCTACCTGAAGTCCCTCAGCTAATATGTCCCAAACTCACATCTGCCTTTTTCACAATTTATTCCCACTCATGCCACAGTCATCCTTTTATCAATTAATATATATAGAAATTTCCCTCCCACTATTTCTTTCAGCTGATAAGTTCCCATTTTGGGTTTGTAATTATTTCATAAGCTTAACCCAGGTCTCCTGTTCTAACCCTGCTCATCATACACTTCTTCCTATGTGACAGTCTAATTTCCATATACTTCCAACAGCTCCATGCCAGATTTGCTACTGAATTCTAGCAAGATGTGAGGCATTGCATTTGCACTGACTTCATGCCCCAGGTGTACCTCTGTGAATGGGTACAGAATCATGACACATTTGATGATGATAGAAGGGGCACATACCGCTTAGTATTAGTTTTAAGCTTTTTTTTTTCCCTTTCTTTTTTTTCCTGTTGTTCCTAGTCCTGTATAGAAGGATGTACAGCTAGCATTTTCCTAACAGATTTATAATAAATTAATTCACATCACATTTGACAGTCTGGTTAATTATAATTCTCAGATAATTCCCAGAAACTAAAATACCTAATTATCAATGCCAAATAAGCCTTTACGTGTTCAAAGAAAACAATTCAAATAGTCATAAATACAGTTATTCATCCATCTGCAGTTCCTTCTATTAAGAACTGTCAACCACACAAAGCATGGCATCAGATAACATTTTTCCTATTTGGAAAACAGAGACTGGTAAAAACCTGCCCAAAATCCTTACATAGTGAAGATGTAAAACAGATCATTGCTTTCACTATAGGAATTTGGTAGTTTTATGACCCATGATATTTTAATTTCTGTCCATTTACCTACATGTGGGATTATTGAACCCATTCCATTTATTCACAGTGTTGTGGGGCTGTCAAAGCAAACTGTGATTGCTGACAGAATACCTGCACAGAGGGGAAAAATCACACAAGAAAAAAATAGAGAGAGAAGCCAATAAAAGGAAAACATGAGTAAAACATTGATAACTGGTGCACCATGGCACTGAAAAAGGAACGATATTAATCATATATTTTCTTAACTTCTTGTTGCACATACTGATCTTGCTCACGAATTTCAAATAAGGCATCTTACCACCTAAGCTGAATGGAAAGAAGAATGGTTTAGTATTCAAAGGCTCATCATAAGTTAGGGCTGAGGGCAAATGGCTCAACTTAGTCTGCATAGAAAAACTCTATTCCACTCCAAAACATGCTGGCTCTGTCCCTGCTGCTTTCTGGAGGACAGTCCCTGGCCCAGACTATCCCTCACTTTCTCATGGGTCCGAACCATGCCAGGAACTGTGCTAATAACTAAACCACTGCCTGCCAGTACTTTAACCATGTTTTTACAGACACAGTCTAAGGAATCAGTTCTGTTCCTGGCTCCGCTTCATATTCCTGCAAACTCAGGGGCAAATTGCTTCAGCTCTGACTCTGCTCCATTAAAATCCATAGCAATCTATGACTTTAGTAGGAATGAACTCTCCACATCTCAGTTCCTTAGCCGTAAAATGGCAACTACAATTCTAGTATTTGAGGGGGAAAAAAATAATAGAAAACCTTTAAAACATAAGATGGCCCTTTTTCTAGGGGAAAAAAAAAATAACATGTGCATTTCTTTCTTCCACTCTCCAAATGTTGTTTCTAGATGAGTCATGAACACTTCAGAGTGAGGGATTCTCTTCTGGTGTACCTATGAGCATAAGAATAACTTACAGATAAGCCAATGAATAAATCTGTAGTACACCTTTTTCTTTTTGCTTCTTGTCCTACTTCTTTCAGTTCCTATCTAGGAGGATCTTATTTTTCATCTGAGGCTCATTTATGACATTTCAGAAGGCAAAGGGCAAGTTGTAGGTGCTGCTTTAGGGAGGTGGAGAAAAAGCCAGTTCCAGTATGAAATACAGATAGGAGGTGACACTCGTCCTTGTGTTAGCTCTAGTTTTCATTTGCAGGTACTGACCATCTGTCCAAATAGGTTGCAGTTAGACTACAGAATGAAAACTTGCAAATTAAAGTCATCCTTATGTCAAAATATAATCAAATTTTGAAGAGTCAGAAATATTGTAAAGTTGGAAATATTGTAAAGTACGAACAATTTTTTTTAGAGATATTGTGCTTGTTAGACTAGTCTTTTATAAAGCAGCATGGTGTGTGGAAGAACACACCTCTGATATTCACTCCCTTCCCCAGCTGGTTTGCACATTTGGCAATCAATAGCCATGTCAGATGGAGCTTCAAGTAACCGAGACTTTTCTTTATAGCATGCAACTCCAGAATGCCCAAAAGTTTTGTATTAAAAAAAGTAACAAAAATGAGAAAAACAGATTTTCAAATTGAAAAAAAAAAATCAAACTATCTGGGGAAAAGAATAGAAGACAAAGTATATACACCACTCCCTCCCCACTGTCTGTGCCCTCCCAGGTGGGCGGCCTCCTCCTACACTTGGTTGCAGCCAATTAAGTGACTCTGTCTGGCAGCAAACTCTGCACAGTCCCCTTTAGTACCAAGAAATTTCCTACGATCACTTCGGTGTCCTGGTTGCTTACTCCCCATTTTTGACTGCGATCTTGCAGCATCTACATGAGCTGCACCCTGTTATCCTCTTCCCAGACTCATTCCACACCCTCTGAAACCTGTTCAAGCTCAGTAGCTCCCTAAGGGATAACACAACCACCCCTCCAAAGGGCTCCCCTTGGCCCAGGCACCTAAAGCAAGATATACGTTGTTGGAAGGAAAGAAGTAAGAGCAATCTGTTATGGACACGCGCCTATGTTTTACCTCTCCTGAACAGCAAGCAGTTGTTCCTGCACTATTATTTCATCTGCATCCACACTGCCACTACAAATAAATTTCTGCAATTGACCCAGAAATTGGCTAATGGGATGGTTTGTGCTGGGATTTCAGCAGAGAACATGTTTGCCCCACAGTCCAAAACATTTCTTCGGCGTGCTGAAATTCTGAGTTCCTCATCTGACTGATTTCCTAAGAAAAGAAGGGCTGCACTGCACTCCTGACACGTCCTCAAAGCTGCCATTTGATGCTACCTGAGCCCTTGCAAAAGGTTTGTTTCCAGCCCGTCTTCAAGCTGCCCACAAAGCTATCTGCTGCAGTGACAGACAGCCCCAGGACTCCACTAAATAGCAGAAGGGAAGAAATTCCTCCCGAGGACAATTTGCAGAAAGAACATGACTTACAAGCTCAAATTGCCCATTGGAGGATCTTTTCTCTCTCCATTGACTATATGAGGAGTCTAGGGAGATTAGCCTTCGGACTCAAATGCTGCATTTAGACGCTTCAAGTTCAGTAATGTAATTCATAAGATTGTTAAGCATATATAACTTTCTAGGTTTTCAACAGGTGAGAGATGTAACTACATTTTGTTGCCTGTGATAAAAGCTAGACGCTGGAGGTAGAGGGAGGCCCTGATCAGTCATCAAGTACATCCATCGCCAAAAATGGATTTTCATTTAATTGGCAAATTTTATTACATTTTCCAGTTAAGGTTTGAACAACCCATATCTGCCCTTCCACTGATAAAGAAAATAGTGCAGACAGTGGCTCTGTCTCTGCTACAGATCAGCAGGACAATTTCTGGATCTGTGTATACAATCACACAAATTATTTGTATATGTCTGTACAAGAAGCTACATTGTCCCAAGGTCCTTGGGGAAAGCCTTTACAGAGACCGAAGGGACAGAGAGCTACCCAGTGTTCCCAATACAGTGCTTGATCAGTGCAGTCATAAAGCATTCAACTCAGAGATGAACATTAAAATCTCTTCAGGAAAAGAAGAACATTGAGTCCTCCTATACCCAAACGAGAACTCTCACCTCTCAGTCAGATCAAACACCCTTCTTATTCTCAGCTCTGGAAAAGGCTTCAGATGCCTGTGAAAACCCGTCGCTAGTTTGCTTAATCAACCCACTGCCCAGTGCAGCTTTGCCCAAAGCTTTCTGTGTCCCAGACTGGCAGCACTCTGGGGCAAAGGAGTGGGTTCAGCTCTTAAAACTAATTCCCACTTCACAGGAGTGGAAGTCAGAAAGTAAAAGGCTCTGGCAGATCCTGGTCAAGTACAAACCCTGAAAGAATTTCCCTGCTTACTGAATTCTTCATAGGTTAGCTAACAAAGGTGGTGAGCATTATGTTGTCAGCAAAAGCAATGATTTTCAGCTACCCAAAACAGAAAAAATACATGTATTTCTGCTCAGTCACAGAAGTCTTTTACACAAGGATGGCTTGTTTTCAACCTTTTTTTTTCCCCACCTTAATGGTAAAATTCCACAAGGACCTTATGATGATCAAGGTGTGTTTTGCAGTGACTAGAGTCGTTGCATAATTGTGAACAAACCGGCGCATATTTCTTTTTCCTCATTTTCTTAATCTAAGTAGAGCAAGTGAGTCACAGGGACAAGAATACATGCTAAATTCCTCCAAAAAAATAAAAAAGATAATTTTAGATATGACAGAAAACAAATGGATGACTCTGAGTGTTATATAACGTGGCCTTTTATATCCTCCTGTGTCGCAGATACAGGTACAGACCCGCACTGCTACAAGTTCCCCAACAACAGACCAGGTTAAAGAGGCTGCCATCCTCCATCCCAGACACGTGACCCCCCAAAAATGTATAAAGATGCCAGGGAAGTCTAGTATACACACAGGCTCTCAGCGGAACAAATAACTAGCAGGGGGGAGCAAACAGCAAATTCAATGAATACTTCATTACCCATTTCAATTCTTTTATTCCCTAAGGGAGTAAGTAGATCAAAAGCACTCTCACACTTTCTAATCCAGTCCTCAAATTTTATAACCACTTTGAGACAGGAAAGGCAATTTGCAAGGAGCTCATGGTAACAGATTCGCTTCTCCCAGTGACTTAATGCACTTGGCCAATGTACTTCTAGTGAAGGAAGGAAAGCTGTATGGATTTATATGGCACAGGGATCGACCTCCATTAGCTTCATGTTTCTAAGGATGGTCTCAGTCACCAGGAACTGCACAGGGCATTTGAAATGGCCACGTTAGGCAATTGAGGCACAATAATTAGCGCTAAAGCAGGAAGAAAAAAGGCCCAGCTTCCTTCTCCTGGCATAAGTGAAGGAGTGAGAGGTAACTTCACTAAGACCTGTATTTCTGCCCCATGCAGAGAGCTTTGATTCCCTGCAGGCTCTCCTCTGTGCCAGCCCGTGGCTGCTTTTGTCCTGGAAAGCTGCTCTAAGCATTTTGACATCTCACGGGAGCTAACAAGCACAACCTGCCAGCAGAATAGAATCATACAATCATAGAATCATAGAATCATAGAATGATTTGTGTTGGAAGGGACCTTAAAGATCATCTAGTTCCAACCCCCCTGCCATGAGCAGGGACACTTTCCACTAGACCAGCTTGCTCAAAGCCCCATCCGACCTGGCCTTGAACACTTCCAGGGATGGGGCATCCACAGCCTCTCTGGGCAACCTGTTCCAGTGCCACAGCACCCTCACAGTGAAGAACTTCTTCCTTACATCTAATCTAAATCTACCCTCTTTCAGTTTAAAGCCATTATGCCTTGTCCTATCACTACATGCCCTTGTAAAAAGTCCCTCTCCAGCTTTCTTGTAGGCCCCCTTTAGGTACTGGAATAACTCTGATGCTCTGCTACCATATTCAGTGAAGTTACTCAAGAAGCAAAATAACCCAGTCATCAGCCACCCAGGGGATGGGAGAGTGCAGAGACTGGTGCTGTCCTTCCCCCTCCCATCCCTGAGGGAACCACTGGAGAGATGAAAACCACAGCTGTATCCTACCCCAGAGCAAAACAGATGCTCACCACTCTTCTCCAACCAGTCCTTCTTCAGCCTGGGGGCTATTCAGCTGGCAGAAAATGCTATCATGATTTTCTACACCAAATAAGCAGGAAGCCCCATATGCACCTGGTTTCTACCAGTGGGTCAGCTTTTACAAGAGTGAATCCAACAGTCAAAAGGCTGGGCCAGAAGATGAAGCAGGGATGCTGGCTGGGTAGGAATGGGCCTTATGAGCAGAAAACAAGCAGGGAACAAAGGCATGTGGGAGTGGACTCATGGGTTATGCTTAAGAAGATTTTGTGGGAAAAGAGAAAAATAATAATGTTGTTGAGGAAGAGAAAGAAAAAAGGCTAACAGAAAGGAATGTGGTAAATGTGGGAAAGATGCTCTACAAGCATCCAGAATGTGGGTGGGGTATCAAGAGTCCAGAGAAAAACACACAAGAGGTTTGGCGGGAGGGTGGGGAGTCAAAGTCTCTGAGGACATCTGCAACCCAAGCTAAGCAGCTGGGACAGCTCTTTGGGACTGAGAGAGAAACAGCAATGCCAGGTCTCTCCTGGTCATGAAATAAGGGGGGAAGGAAACCAAACTACAACATTTTGGGGGTCAAAATGAAAATGTGCAGGCTGGCCGTACAGCAGAGAAATGTCTGTGATAAACCAAATGTTTGACCAGGATTATTCCACTTCAAAACAGAGTTCCATTCCTTGACTTTCAGTTTCATCAAGAAATGCCCTCTGATGGCATTTAGACATTCCTCTTTCTTGGTTTTATTGCCTATTATTTTGCCTTACTTTAAATAAGAAGGAAATGTAGCCAGTGAAAGTTTATGGACCCTCTAGGGGATGCCCCTGTCAGAACAGAATTTACTGCAAGCATCCTTAGTTTCCACAAGCCAGAAATACTTATTAGATCAGTATGGATGAGAGGGTTTTCAAATCTAACACCAGGGTATAAACATTTTGTCCATAAAAAAGGCAAATTGGGTTTTCACTCTGGAGAGAAATATCCATAAATCAATCAGTGGATGGTATAATACAGAATGCAGCGTGAAGCAAGAGTCTCAAGAAACAAGAGAAATGAAGACAATTATGTCAGAAAATTGAAATATAGACGGTAATTGTGATTACGAAGTTTAAAATTCAATAACTCATTCAGCATCAGAAGTGATGAGGGGCAAGCCTTTAAGACTCACAGAGGCCACTGGTTTTCATGAGAAGCAGCAGCTGTTTCAAATACCCAACTGTAACCAACTGGGAGAACAGAAAGTTCAGCATCGCTCCTGGAGCTCTGCTTGCTTGACGTTAATATGAAGTGTAAACAAATGTCATAATAGGCTGGTTTTCTGCAAAATTCTATTATTCCTCATAATTTAAAAACAAGTTAAATGGTATTTCTTTTAAGATGTTTGTTTAGGGTTGACATTTAAACACAGGATTTATTATTTATGTGGCTCTTCAGACAGTTTGTCCTTTAGCTATACTTGAGGGATATGGCTTCAAAAAACGAGTCATGGCTAAAAAAGATTGCTGTGGAAAAGAAAGAGATAGCACAGGAGATAATTCAGGTGTGTCTCTTCAAGGGCAATTCTTGGTCATGGTACAAGCTTGAAAACAGTGTGACTTGAAAATATCAACAAGCAGGGGCTCCATCCCTTTCAGTATTGACCAGCTTTTATATCCACTAACACTGCCTTTAACTGGTACTGAGGATATTTAGCAACTTGCAAGATAAGGCCTGTAAATTAGTATCCACCTATAATATCATGAAAATATCAAGCTGTAATTTAATACTTATTGTGAGCCAGGAAACTCCTGTGAGTTTATTTCAAGGTGGATTTCAACTTTCTATTTCAATTTTGTAAAAGATTATCATGTTTCCTTCGAAAAACAAGTGTAATGAATTTTGCTCAGTTTGTTTTTAGATGGCAAAGCTGCTGGATTTAATTTCCAGTCAGTCTCTCCCAAGACTTTACGGTGCAGGTAGGGTTATATTGAAATCAGTGGAAATGCTGTTTGAACAAGGACTAGATGAGTAGGCTGTACATTGGGGGTTTTTAAGGGATTCTTGTTCCAAGAAGGCAAGCTGATAGGCACTGTGAATATCAGTGTTAGTTTTTCAGACCATTCTTAAAATTAGTGAATTGGCTCAGGCCAACTAAACAATGTGCATAACTGGCATATGTGACTGTGAGCAATGTTACCTCCATCCTGCCAGACTAGTGTGTGCTACCTTAAAGGAAAGGAGTTGGAGACTGAGGTCACTTAGGTCTTCTTAAAAAAAAAAAAGTCTCTTTATCTCCTCATCAGCCTAGCTAATTAGCCACCCACTTGTTCCCAATCTATTGAAATGCCAACTAAAATCATTGCTTCAGACCATGCTTTCCATTCTTGAAGATAACCCGTTGCTGACAGAGGTAGATCTATGAGGTATGGTTGGATGAACACAGGAAGGAAAGGCTTCGCAGAAACTGGAGACAAGACCACACATACATGGATATGATGAAGCACCACATGGATGAGTAGCACCACACACTCCTTTTACACACAGGCTACATATTTGTCCCACAAATTCCTCATTTCCCATAATTATGTGCTTTTAAAGCCTGTTGATGTGACTTGCATTAGGACAAGGCTCACACATGGTCATTTACTGCGTTTCACTTGTGGATCATTAACAACGTATGGTATCTCTGCTGCTTGGAATTGAGCACAGCCTAAGAAAAAAAGGAATAATTCCACAAGATTTGTCTTCTGGTAACGTGTTCACACAGTCTTAATCTTCATTTACAGCAGTGGGATCAATGTTCAAAGAATCATGTGCTCCAAGAACAAATCCATTCCAAGACTTCATAATCTGCTCTAGTATATTCCCAAAGGAGAAAAACTGGCTGAAACAAACAGATTATTCTTTCTGCATTTCCCAAGGATTTAGGACCAATTCCTTACAAGTACCAAGTCACTCAGCACTGTCGTACCTCTCTTGCTCTACAAGGTATTTGTGGCTGGTCTCACTCCACCATGAAGGTCACACGTTGCTTTGTTGTGAAATCCACAGGGATCACTTCAAATGGTGGAATAAAAGACAGTACATTCATAAGGAATGCTGTTACAAGGATATAATTTTAAGAAGCAGCAGACTGCTTTCACTCTTCACTGGGGTGGCTGAGTGCCCTGTGCTCAGAGGCACTTGAAAACATGAATAAGGGGATCTGGTTTTCAGGCATCAGTGCTCATGTGCATTTTTATGAATGATCTTTGCAACTTCGGTGAGAGTTTTTCTTGTTGCTTTTTAGCAGTGTCACTGTCAGGCCCTGGGAAATTGAGCTTTGCAGCAGGGATCAGGGCCTCACTCAAGCTCTTAGCCCAGCCAAGAGAGTTATGTGAGCCAGTTGTTTTCTACTGCTCAACATGGCACTTGGCATGTGTCTCACCCTTGTAGTTGTCTTCTATCCACTTAGCCCCGACTGCTTACTCTGACTCCTGATGCTGGAGTCCTAGGTCCTCATTCCAGTTTGACTGTTCAATATCCAAGATTTGTTCTTTAACAGAGAACACCTGGCTTTGGCCTGGCCCCTCCTGTCTTCCATGGTAACCTGACCGCCCAAACTTTGACCACTGGTCTTTCCCACACCACCAGCTTAAAAACAGCATTGATTTTTCTGGCTTCTAGCCCTGGCTTGTTCTTCTTACAATACCTGGCTGCCATCCTCATCCCTGACTCTAGCCTGGCACTAGCCACTGTGTGAAATTTCCCATGTCTCTGTTGCGTCCCTAGTGGCTACAGCTACAGAAAGTCTTCCCTTACTGTTAAGGATTTTGTTTTCTTAAAACATGCCAAGGTACTGTGCAAACAAACTTCTAGGTATTTAAATACTAAGAATGAGAGCCCAGGCACGACTATTCTGACAGCTTTTCTGACTAATGATAGCATTACTCTCTTGCTTAATGATTGAGCTCTTTCTACCACTAGCACTTTTCCATTTTGTTGGCTTTAAAGAACAGGCAGTCTGAGAAACAGCAGGCACCAACGCTCCTTGAGCGCTCACTAGCATACCCCTCTGGGCCAACGTTATCAACACTTTAACCAACCCATGAAAGCAGCACTACCCTCGGTCCTCTTCCTTTGTGTGATTTACCAATAGGCAACACTTCCTTTCAAATCAGTCTTTCCTCTATTATAACGTGTTTTCTCATATTTAGCATGTCTCTAAGCAAAGAAGGTAAGTCTGTTCTCACCCAGTTGTGTCTGCAAAGCAGATGTATGTACCTGAGATTGTCATACACGCCTTCTCTGTATTCTGAAAAACAGGTTCTTCCAAACCTTGACATATATGTAAGGATTAAAATTCTGGAACTTAAACTGTACTCATGCCTACACTATAACATCTAACACTAGAAGAGATGAAGATTGCCTTAAGTCCACCCAAAAGAATTAGTGAAGTAATGGCAGATTCCTCACAAACATTGTAGAAAACCTGACTTTTGAAAACACAGAATCTCACCTCCACTGAGGTAACAGTTGTAAGTTAATAGTCACTGTCTAAAGACCTTCACGCTATCTGTTGCTAGAAATGTCCGGGGATATTGATATGGTCCACATTCTGCACAACTAATATCCTGACATTGTCCTCTTGGTTGGGTGTAGGTGGCTTCATACTCACGGTCTTTTTTTGATCCTCTGCATAACTCCTCAGAAGTGTTCCAAGAAGTCATATTTTCTTCATTTACTGGATACAGAGACTTACATGGTATTTAGGTCAATTAATATGACCTAGATTATGCATTAAACTAATGGTAACAAATCTTACGAGTAATTGAGACCACAGGTGCAATGACAGTGCGGAGGGATTTTCCTATAAACCCCATGGCATAGATGCAGAGGGCAACGTTAGGACATGATGTGAACTGGAGAGACAATACGCAGTTTTATGGATCTACTTAGTCTATTGTTAGCCTGTAACAGACAGGCTTATGGAACGTAACATTTCTTGTCTAAGATGAAAAGAGCAGCTACAGCCAGCTGCGATCATTAGTTTTAGAGAGCTTGTTTAACACCCGCCGGTGACTAAGTACCACACAGCCGCTTGCTCACTCCCCCTCGGTGGGGTGGGGGAGGGAATCAGAAAAGTGAGAAAACTCATGGGTTGAGATAAATACAGTTTAATAAGTAAAGCAAAAGCCATGCACACAAGCAAAGCAAAACAAGGAATTCATTCACCACTTCCCATCGGCAGGCAGGTGTTCAGCCATCTCCAGCAAAGCAGGGCTCCATCACGCATAACCGTTACTTGGGAAGACAAATGCCATTGCTCCAAATGTCCTCCCTTCCTTCTTCTTCCTCCAGCTTTATGTGCTGAGCATGATGTCATATGGCATGGAATATCCCTTTGGTCAGTTGGGGTCAGCTGTCCCGGCTGTGTCCCCTCCCAGCTCCTTGTGCACCCCCAGCCTACTCGCTGGTGGGGTGGGGTGAGGAGCAGCAAAGGCCTTGACTCTGTGTAAGCACTGCCCAGCAGTAACGAAAACATCCCTGTATTATCCACACTGTTTCCAACACAAATCCAAAACATAGCCCCGCTGCAGCTACTAAGAAGAAAATTAACTCTATCCCAGCCAAAACCAGCACAGAGCTGTATGATGCCTAAAGATCTGTTAACAGAATTTGGTATTCTATGAATAACTCTTCCATGACCCCAAGGGAATCCACTTCCTTCTTGCGCTAAAGTGAATGAATACACTTCTTTTGCAGCATATTGGCAGTGTGATCAAAGATGCCAGAGAAACTGAGGAAAGATGGGAAACAAGGCAATATAAAACACCTCTGGGGTATGGGTTTTGCCAGCCTAATATCTATGAAAGCTGTTACGTGTGCAGAATGAGTGTAAAAGACAAGACATAAATTTTGTGAACAAAGTACGAGTACATATCCATCAGAGAGTGGGAGCAGAGATGAGATGGGGGAGAATGTCTTTCACAAAGTTTTCTGTTTACACTCTTAAATCCCTTGCTGAAAGCCACTCTGAAGTCTCTTATGTCACTCTCTTCCTCTGTATTGAACAGAATACACATTCGCTACAGGTATCCTACTTTGCCATTTAAAATTATTTCTTATCTTTAACTTTAGAAGGTTGATTCTATTAATCAGAACAAAGGAGAGTGTGACAGCTAGAAGGGGAGCTAGGGAAAAGTTGGGAATATTTATTACAGCCATTTGGGGCTCAGGCTATCCCAGTCTTATTTAATATGTTGACATGTTGAACACTAAGCAATTTTTTTATCATCATCACTCAGCTCTGATATATAAATATAGGCATCTATTAATTATACTGGCAGATGATATATATGAAAATGCCTACTTAGCCTCCAGTTATGAGAAAATGCATTATACTCATCAGGGCTGCCCCAAGGGCATCAGTGACTTGTCCTTGTGAAGACATGCTTGGCCCTCCAATTAAAATGCTGAGCAGAAAACATCCACCTCTCTCTTGAGACAGCCACTTGCAAGAGACAGCTACTTCCGAGAGACAGCAAAAAATACCTTTCCTTAGCCTCAGGGTTTAGGAGCCAGAACAATTTAAGAATTAGAACATTGTAACGGGAGTGGATTTTCGCTGTTTATGAAGATATTTCCTGCACAGTAAATACAGACACTACTTGATATGCAGCAGTCAGAGCTGGGCTTGTCTGTTAAGAGGGAATGCCAAAATGGTGTAGAGGCAGCACAGCAGGAGATACCCTCCTTTCTAAGCCCAGGGGTCCAGTACGTCAGGAACAGAGAGGGACATACTTGAATTATAACATGCTTCTGTGACGCCTAGCTACAAAATAGTGCCTTGGAGCTGTGGGGGATCAGGTAAACTTTCCTAAGCTGTACTGGGGACCAAACCCAACTTCAGGTGCATGAAGACGTCTTTGTTTATTTTTTTCTGACCATCTGCTAGCTGCAGCTTTGTAAAATTGGAGAATCTGACCCAGAGTAAGACTCATCTCATGGCCCCAAATTGTTTGAATTAAAGGCTCTGCTTAATTACTGCTACAGTAGTTAAGAAGTTAGACTAATGTAACAAGCTGAACCACAGTAGCTATCCATAGATGCTTTCTGTGTTGTTGCAATTACCATTTAATCTAATCTGCTTGAAATCGGACTGCAGTGAGCTATCTGGCATTTTCCCATGTAAAGCACTCACATGTAAGCCGTTACCACGGTTTAGGTGATACATAGCAACTTCTTATGTTACAGTGAGTTGAATGTAAATCTGAGTCTGAAGAGCAGCAGGTCAGATCCCTTGGTGGTATAAATCAGCACACATTGACTGGCTTCACTTGAGCTTGGCTAGTTTCTGGTTGTATGCTTTCCTTTCTTCGAGGCCTCTTCTGACTTCCTAGAGTCACTTCCAGCCCAAAGTAGATCATGATTTCTTTTTGGAAAAAGCCTTCAAAGTCCCTGAAAAAAAAATGAGCAGTGCAAAGAAGCTCATCCATGCCTAACTGTTCTAGTGGTTAACATAGCCTTACTATTAATTTTTAATGCAATTTCTCAAGAGTCAAAATTGAAATTCAGTTTCTGTATCTCAGAGTAGCATAATCTGCTAGACTGGCAGTTGTTTGTTACCAGATTTTGTTCCCTAAGCAACTACTTTTCATAGTATTGCATTCACTATTTGTTCATACTCTGTCCTTAACGTGATTCGTGAAGTGATACAATATGAAATGTAAAAGGATGAAATCTGTTTTTCAAACATTCACAAATAGATTGAGAGTGAATGCTTTCTGCCAGAGTCTACAATAGTCTGGGTATCAGATAAAAATAAAAAACCAACAAATCTATCAATAGGTGAGCTTGGTTGATCTGTTCTGCTGCATACTTAGTTCTTTTTTTTTTTAGTAAATACAACTTTTGAATTGGTGGTACCACTTGAAATAGACTTTTCAAAGTTGAATACTACCTGGCTTCACTGTCTTAATAACAGAAGAGATGATAAGCAGCAATGACATCAATAATAAATATTCATAAAAGTGAGATGCAGGACCTGAGCCTAGAATGAGATACAGCTTGCCTCAATACACATATCTGTAGGAATCTAATCAAGGTTGATCTTATCATATTTAAAGCCTGAGAGTGTCTCAGGTGGACTGGAGGCAGGAAAATGGCAAAAAGCTGTTACTTCTTGTAATCCTGGGCAAGGATAAGAGAATGAATCATTAAAGTACCCTTGCTCAACAAGGAACCAAAGAAAATGTCAAAATAGCAATACAGAAGGCCTGTTTGAAAAGAAAGCAAATTCTGCCTCCTAACTGCCTCTGAAGTCAGCATTGTTTTGTGTTCTATGTGAAATATTTAGATGCTGAAGAACTGAAAACTAAATTCTGATGGAGTTCATTGTCTAAATTCATCATCATACTTTCCACACGTACCTGCCTACAACCAGGGCAATGCTTGCTGTAGATATTGTCTCTTTTTATCCATCCTTTATACAGCCACAGAATAGGAGCCATATCTGTGCCTCCCCGACTCTACATCACAAGACGTAGAACACCATGAGAATCCCTACATGTGACTTACAGAAGTTCACTCAAATTTTAAGGAGAGAGAAATAAAGACAGAGAGATGATTTTCTTGCACTACTAAAGATTCCTAGAAGTTAGAACAATAAATTTTACTCTATACTCCTCCAATTATATTTTCCCCACTTAATCACTGTCAGAGAATAATAACTGAACACAGGAGGAGCTTGTGTGACCCATGGTGATTCAATGGCTTTTCTTCAGATTTGCGCTTCTCCAGAAAAGATCATTGCTGTTTTGCTAAGAACTCAGTTTGGCACCAAAATAATCACTCACATTTCCTTGCTTCAGGCAGGCTGGCAATAAGCAAAGCAGCCAACACTGTTCAAAAACTGCCAGTGGGGCACAATCCCCTCAGCCAAATTTACCAAACGCCCCTTTCTTTCTGCACACTTCATGTTCTAATACATCGTGTTATATATCTGTTACATGGTCACAAACAATTTGTGTACAGATGGGTGGATGTACGTACGTATATATATACACACACATTTTCCCCCTCCTTTCCCCTTCCAACATGTACATCAATTGCCATCCAGACCAGATGCCTAACAAGTAGATTCTTGCTGTTGGGGACTAACTAGTGTATTTGTAGTTATGACCAAGTCCAGCTTGGTTCAGATGAATTACAGGCTTCTTTCAACTGCTATCAGCTTCTTAGCATTTGATGTATCCAGCATTATTTATCAGTCCCCACCCCAGCATAGGTCTACCACAATAGTTGACAGCTTCTTTCACTAGCTGTCACTCACAAATTTGCTGAACCAGTCCCAAGTCTACCTCATTACCTGTATTTTCAAGGAATAACATCTCATACAGAATGCAAACAACTAATCTCATTCTGCTGAAGGTGTCAGCTTTTAGCCATCATTTGCTATGTTTGCAAGCAAATGCCCTTCTACTGTCTCCCACATCGGTTTTCATCTGTGAGAGAAGCTCTTCATAAACACCAAAACCCCACTTCTCAGGCTGAATGCATCGAAACTCAGCTATGGTTAGACATTTTGGGACTCTGTGCTTGTCCGAGTGACTGGTGCCATCTCACTGCTGCTTTGCTCTCCTCCCAGCCTCTTGCCTCTGGGCTTATACTGAGCCTCATAAAGGGGTCACAGTACCAGCTGGAGTCTCACTTGCAAAATGCAAAAAAGGGGTACCCTCAAGGCTCTATTTGCAACTTGCTTTCCATTGAACTTGGCATCTTTGACCTGTAATAATAGATATCTCAAAGTGGATTCTAAGTACAGAAATGATACATACCAACGACAATTTTGTTAAATCGTGTGGAACTTTGCCAGACTCAGGAAAATCTGCAGCATCTGGCAGCAGACTGAAATCTATAACTGCAACCAGGGAAATATTGTGAGTTTACTATCCTGGAAAAGTTTACTGTCCTGGAAAATTGTTACTGTACGAAACACACGCCAAGTTAATATTGTAATGAATTTTATGGCTTGGAACCGCAGTTAGCTAGTGCTTGTAGCCAGAGGGCTATATCCTCAGATGGTGTAAAATAAGTGAATGTGGAGGAAATCACAGACTTATCAGGAACAGACTTTTAAATGTGGAACAATTGGCCTGAGAATAAGCCTGCTGTTGCAAATCTTCTCTTACAAAAATGGACCCAGTGATTTTGTGTGATTGTGAACACAAGAAATGCATAATATCTAATAAATTTAGAGGAAGACAGATGTATGAAATCTAATAAAGTGGTCTAAGAAAAGTTCTTAATAACATAGAAGACAATTATTCCTTGCTGATGCATATCCCTGGCACATGGAACTATTGTGCCTATGGTTAGGATTGCCTGAGCCCACTCAGAGAAACTTTTGTAGCTCTTACCTGCTCCTTGCAGAGGTGTTGGAGGGGGTAAGAAGATAGCTGGGGTGGAGAGAGAAGGGCAGACATGAAGCTGCTGCAGAGTGCCTTCACCTGGGTACTGCTGAGGTCCTTTCCTTTGCAGTTCTGTAGTCTGCCTTCCACTTGCAGGTCTGTTACCTTTCACCAAAGCTGCTGCCGCAGTGTTTTTCCCTGTTCTCACACTGTTGTTCTCATGCTGTTATTCTCATGGCGTCGCACCTGCAAACCCTGATATTATTCTTCCGTCTGATTTCTCATGGGAGGCAATTGCCACCAGAGTAAGAATGACTCTTTCCTTCCCCCTGCCCTTTCCCATCCCTTCTTTTATAGCTTTTAGTTTACACCAGAGGAAAAACAAAATTTAGTCAATAACATAGTAGATAATGGTGATTTAAATCTCCAGTTAGAATTATCCCACAATATATATCCATGCTCAGCGTGAAATACTTGTGCTCCATTCGAGCAAATAGTGTTTTAAGCAGGAGTATCCAGAAGGGAGTTTGAGCAGGTTGAGATGAAAGCTATGTGGTTACTATGGAAAAATATGGTGGAAAATTATCATCAGCATTAGCATCACCTGGAAAGGATCCCCAGAAGAAGGTGCTTGCATTGGAGACTTTGTTGCACCTCTTCATGGCCAGCCATGGGTGAAAGTTTTTGCTTTCTCTTTTCTCTCTCTTTCTCTCCTTTGTATTTTCCCCAAAGGTAATTTTAGAGTAGATGTGTGCCATCAGCTACTGACTCCGTGAATAAAACTTTAAGCATTTAAATCTGTCTCATCATCCTTTGTGTAACAAACACCACCATATGACCAATGTTATTTCTTGCCTAGGGCAGAAAAAACAGTTTTCAGTTCCAGGCTTGACACTGACTTGGCATGTAACTTTTTACAAGTTATTTCAGCCTAGGTGCAGTCTCCCAGCAGCAGTGGTTTGAGCTTAGCAGATGTGGTTTGAGCTTTCATTGCTGTTAACCACCTGTAGCTCTCACACACTGGAGTTTGGGAGAGCTCATCACTTCTGAAAACCAGGCCGGTTTAGTCATCTCCTGAAAAATTGATTTGGAAGCAGAAGAGACTAAGTCACTTTGATTTTCTAAGAGTCAGAACAAAGGAAACTCTTCTTCTAAGCAATGGCGTAACTTGAAGGCAAACCTAACCACTGTGTATTAAAAATGGATGCTCGTCCACTAAGGTTTATTAGGTTTTTGCATGGAAATACAAAGATGAAACTTTTCATTCTCATTACTGAAGGAATAATGAACAAATAGTGAAAAGAAGCAAACATTTTGTATAATTGATTCTTCCTGCTGGTTTTGAACTAATCTGAAATAGTTTGAAGTGATATGCTTGTATGACTTTGCAATACCATCCAAGTCTGTTTAAATAAGTTCATCAAATCATCACAAATCCAACAGAAATTTTCCTAAATAAGCTTGAAAACTTCAAAATTAACATGCCTGCAAAGAAATAAAATGGATCAGAGAGAAAGTTCAGCCTTCAAAGCAAACAGGGCTTTCATGATGTCAGAAAAGTCACACAACACTGAATGGAAAAGCAGAGCAGAAACTGTTCAAAGACTGTACAGTGGTGTACATTCTGGGGCAGCCGAAAACATCTCAATATACAAGTAATCGTATAGGTAAACAATATATTGTGGACTTGGACTTGAATTGATTTTCCTATTTTGCATTAGATTTATTTACTCAGACTCTGTATAGCATCATAACCATCTCTAGTTTCCTCTCCAACAATTATTAGCTTAAGTTATATTTATAATAACAGAGAATACACTTGTCTTATTCAGATTTCAGTTACTGTAGCTAAGCACCAGAATGCATTTAATCTGTGAAAGGACCCAGTAAAGCAAAGATATATATATTACATAAACAAAATTTTTCTACTGTCTCTTCTTTAATATTCTCCAAGAGATTATTTTATTCCTATTCACACAGACTAGTACCTTCTTCTTCAAACAGCCTCACTGATTTTAAGGTAATGTGAGGGAAGGTCAAACTTTATTCAACATATGTAAGAGTAAGAGAGAGACCCTTGTGGGCATAGGGGAAGAGCAGAGCTTTCACAAGAGACGTGAAGGAGGAAGACGTTTAATGCAAGAAGCTTAGTGTCAGTTCTCATCTGAAATATGAAGAGCATTTAATAAATCGTTTAGCAATAGCCTTTGTCCTTCTCTTATATCTATTAAAATGAGAATCCAGGCTCAACAAATATATTCCAAGGAGAATTAGAAGACATAAAGAAAACTGGAGGAGGTATTCCATGTAGGTGTTTTTCAAAGTTAAACCCAGTAAGGATTTTTAAAAGTGTTTAAATTTCTTGTAAATGTTTATTTTTTGTGAGCAAAAGATTTCATTCTGTGCAAGCTTCTATTGCAGCTGCCATTATAAAATCTCAGTAATAGATATATTTAAAACTACATTTCTTGACTTTTTTTTCCTTCCCATTTCAGTATACCATTTTATACTAAAATGGATTTTATCTGTGATAATATTAGCATCATAACTTGGTATCAAGGACATTAAACAGTAGTCAGAGATTGTGAAATGAGCCATATTTTGTTAGTTAATGTTCAACCTAAATCCTAACGATGTCTTAAAACTTACACTAATTTTCTTTTTCTTATTGGGCAACCTTGGTTTATGGGCTTGATCTTCTTGCTTGTACAGTAACCTGCAAGAATGACTCCATTTAACTAAATACTATTATATTGTGTTATAAAGCCCTGTGCAAATCTTTGCCTTTTTGAAACATCTTGCAATAAGAATTGGTTTCCTTTGCTGTTCACTGATGTATTAGAGTTATGCTGCTCTACAGTGGCAAATTAACCATTGTGCTTTCTTCCATTTTACTTCACAGAGTTGAGCATTATCAAAGAAGGGCTGAGGGCAAAGAAGGCAAGTGCGGAGAATTGAACACACTGTACCGACATACTGACAGGAAAACCGAGTCCCTCGGTACAGAGTCTTTTTTCTCTTTTTAATTTGATGAAATGGACCTTGTTGACAGTTCCGCAGTGCGTCTGTGAGTAGGACTCTCCTGATCAACAGATGTGGATATTGAATGATTGCAAGATGATACCAGCCAAATGAAAAATGCATTTGGTCCCTCCAGTGTGTTTTTATTCTACAATGGAAAAATTATTCTTTCCCTGCAGCAAACAGCCATTCACCCAAGCTCAGTTTCCCTTTAATTAGACATTTCTGCAGTTTTCCAGGGTCTTAGAGTTTTTCTTTGTTTTCTCTTTTAAAAGGTTTTTTTATTCCTCCCAGTGTTCACAACTTGATAATATTCATCTGAGCTAGAACAGAAGTTTATGAAGTGGCTGTTTAAAATAAGCCTGGGAAGTGCACATTGCTGGACTTCATGGGAGTGGCACGTGCTAGATGCTCCGCACTTTGTAACAGTCCCACCATCGGCTCCGTGTCCTGAATATGCACTCTGCGGTCTGCTTGTAAGGTTCCTATAGCTTAGTTCAAGTCATCTCTTCTTACTACCATAAAGATATGTAATAATTCTGCAGAAAGTAAAGCCCTAAGGATTCAAATATATTACTTTTTACCAAAAGTAAGTAGGTTAGATGGTCTAGGCCCAGAGGTGATTTCATTTTAACTAAAGAGAAGTTTCTTATAGTATGGCTGAAAAACGTACGTGCTATTATTTTTCAGTCTATAAAATTTAACTCTAAAAGCTTCAGTTATACTGACAAGGCACAGAATTTAGTGCCTTCTCTAATACAAAACCCAAGCCTACTGAATGAAAGAATTCAAAAGATTTTTAAGTTGTGTTTGGTCCAGTTTTCATGTTCTAGATTGTCACTTTCCCAGCCCTGCAATAGCCTTATACAGATATGGATGCAAAGACAGAGGAACCAGAGGCCGTTTCTCTGCACTAACCTTCCAAAAGACTGAACTGATAGAGATGGGAAAAGTATGAAGAGGAAGGGAATGACTCCTGCTGTTTTGGGACTAGTTGAGCAAACAAGGACTCTTGGCTACTACGCTTGGCTATGAGGAGCGATTACTGAGCCAGGCGATTATTTCTAGGGAAGAGTACTGGCTTCATTCAGTCACCTTCTGAAATAGCTAACAACTGGCAGACGCTTGTATCCTAACAGCAGGGAGGCTTCCCTCCATGTTTTCATTGCTCTACACAGAAAAGGCAGTCAGGGTTGGCTGAAGTATGTTCTGGAGAATGTCTCCAACTCTGTGGTTCAGCGCTGAATGCAGCAGGATGAGTTGAAAGAATTCAGTAGTTGGCTCATTTGTAGAGGGTCCCATAGTGTGTGTATGGGAGGGAAAGCCTCACCACCAGCCTTGGGTTCAGGAAACAACCACAACCTCTGGAGTGGCAATGATTGTTTCTCTCCATGCTATGGGATGCAAGGAAGATGGTTCCTCACACTTCTCTTGTCATGAGCATCCTCCTACCTCAGAGAGAAAACAAGGTGGTAGGAACCTTCTTATTTCCCTCTTCTCTGTGTCAGTATTCGAATGAAAGGCCAAGGAGCACTACTTAAAAAAAAAGCCATGTCTATTTTGTATTCTTATTGTGCTAGGAAAGGACACACAGTCTGTCTCTAAGGTGGTTTGATTTATTCAGTCCCCAAACCACTGTTTACATAAGGAGTCAACATTGTTTAGTGTAGGCTTCAGCCTCATTGACATTCATTGGTTCCACCGTGGTCTCAGTCGATCTCAAGATTTCAGATAATAGCTTTGGTGTCTGGCCAATAAGTAGTGCTCATGTGAAGCCAAGCAACGCCACGTTAATATTTATGTTGACAGATAGATTCACTCCACAATGTAATTTTTTTTGCTGGCAGATTATATGACACCTACTTAGGAATGGTGTAGAGCATCCTCATGGGGAAATTCCCTCTCCTATATTGGAGTAAAAGCTCCAGAGGTGATTCCAAGCTGTAAATTGCCTTTGTGTCACTACAATCATTTAAAAGCTTTTTTAATCTTATTTCATCAGTGTATTTGATTTTTTTATTTTATCAGGTACGAGGCAGACTTTTTATTATAAAAAGAAAGACCCCATCAGTGAAGCTTCTTGCAAAGCACAGATGCTACTCCCAGGCACTGTGTACTGTCCTTTGCATCACGGAGTTACACACCAGTATCCACCCATGAGCGGATGCTGAAACACTCTTATTTTCACTACTTCCAATACCCTTCAGTTTGCTTGTAAGTCAGCCCTCAATGAAAAGTGATATAATGTCAACAGGCATTTTTGGCAACCATTAAGAACACCCAGGAGGAACAAAGCTTGCTGTTGAACCTTTAATGAAACTGCACAAATCTGCAACAGACTGAACAAAACGTATTTCCTGTATTTCATTTTACTCTCTTCAGCTATCAAACATAGGTCCTTCAATATTTAGGTGTAAACAAAGTGTTAGATCACCCAAGCAAGCCTCCTGTAAATCCCTGATCTATTTAGTTTACCTGGTTGTATCTGCTCTTGGGATGAATAACTTGTATTTAACAAAAAGATTATTCGTGTTTGGCTAAACCAGGCTTCCTGGGAAGGCAGTGGAAGATGTATCAAGTGCTGGTTAATCCACCATCACTGGGAGAAATTTTCTCCCTTTATTTCTTTGTTTTGTCACTTGAATTATCTTACTTCCACTTCTGGTCCTTATATTCGTCTTTTCCCCCTGAAGAGCCCTTTTAGTGCCTGTTGTCTCCTTCCCATGAAGGCGCTTGCCCACTCTAATGAAGCCACCCTTCAGCCTTTCTTTTCAAACAGATTGAGCTGTGTAATCCACTCACGCTGTGGTACTTCCCTCAGCTTTCAAGTCATTTCACAGAATCACAGACTAGCTGAGGTGGGAAGGCATCTCTAGAAACCATCTAGTCCAACCCCCATCTCAAAGCAGGGTCACCTAGAGAAGGCTGCTCAGGACTACGTCTAATCAGATTTTGAATAAATTTCAAATAATAATATAAATAAATAAGAAATAAATAGTTTGCACAGGTGTTTTTTTTCTCTAGAAACTTTAAATTGTTCTACAGAGTAACCCCTCACACTCCTCTTGAGAGGACAATCAATTATGGGAGGGTTGGTTTTGTTAGTGTTATTCTGACAAGAAGAAAATAGAGCATAAAAAATTCAGTGTCATCAACAAATCATGCGGTAATTACAGCACTTAAGCACATAACCAGACAATGAAAACCCAGGGATTTTCCTTGTGTAAGAGAGAAGAGCCACATATTGTCTGTCTTGACTGGTGAAAAATGATTTGATTAAAAAACCTGAAATATTCTATCAGCCAAGTCTGAGAGCACTGTGAAGGGTAAACATAGAAGCACTGGGTATGTATATCTCTATTTTCAGAGGCAAAATGATATTGCCTTTGCACTGGTTATGAGTTTGAAGGATAAAACACAGCCAGAAGATTTCTGTTGTTCAGAAGAGGGAAGGAAAAAAAAACCCCTCTATGAGACAAAAGGGAGTTTTCGGTCTGCAAAGGCAGGATTCACCTCACATAACCTTCAGTGTCTCAGAGTTAGATTTCTAGTCATAGGTGGCCATTTAGTCCACATCTACCATCACTGGAGAAGGATGGACTACTTCAGAGGTAGCTTCTTTCCATTTGTCTTAGACATCAACCCTAGATTAACTCAGTCAGGATCTGCAGGTTCTTGCCTTTCTTTTCATTGAATAAAAACAGTCTAAAAGGACTAGTTTTGCATTGAACGCTAATTTATACATAGATTATATTAAATGAGATTAATTGCACACAGGTTACAAACCTGTAAAATGACTTTATGACGTTATCCCATGAAATGCCCATGCAACTGTGCTCGGCAGAGACCAAAAATGAGGGTAGAAGAATCATGACTCTTTCTTGATTCACATCAGGGGAAGATGTGTCCCAAGATCAGGTGACAGCAATCTTCATGTTTATTTTTGAAGAGGTTTCTAGAGCTCAGCCACTTGTGTTATAGCAAAAACAAATCTGTTGAGCATCAGTCTGTTTTTCCATTGTCTTAATTTCAATTCCATTTGGCAAAAATTAGTTTATAAGAAGATGAATTACTAAATTGGGAGCCTGGTGTTAAATCAGTAATTTTAGTTGTCTTCTGAATGTTCTGCTTTTTTGATTTTTCTTTAACAACTATGATGTTTATCAAGAGCTGGGCATTAAAGTCTGTTCATTAATAGAACCTTCATCCCAAATTTGGTACTTTCTTGCTAACTAGGAAGAGTGTATTTAGACATGTTCATACAAGCAATTATGTAACTAAACCTAGTTTCCAGAATCTTAATACTTTATATTTTTAACCACCTTTTCTAAGGAAATGAAGCCTAAATGGTCACAATTCATGTGTATATCCATCTTCCTCTCTGTGATGCTCACTAATAACTTCTGAACCCTCTAATTTCAACCAAATCTAACAGAGATTCAAGCACATTATAGTCCTGCAGATTTCACCACACCCGTATGAGATAAAGCTCCTATCATTGCCCTCATTAAATGAAAGGTGGCAGCAAGAATTCAAACCTTTATAAAGACACTGGAAGTCTCCATAGGATAAAAATACCACAAGTGCTCTGAGCATAGAAAAATGGTTCATTTGCATTCATATCTTTTCAAAAACCACAGAATCTAATCAATTCTGCTGCTCATGGAAAAACTTATTATTGCATTAGAAAATAATTTTCTTCACATTAATATGGGACTATTCCTCTTTTTTTGTTGGTGATATATGCTAACTTGAAAAAGACAGAATTTAATTTTAAATGTATAAAAGCAGTATTTTCCATCTTGCTGTACAAATTAGCCTTGTACCCCATTATATTTGAGCACAGATCTGGGATTCTCCAGGGAAAAGAACATTTGCTGTCACAGAGGTATAATATATCCGGTATCGTACCTCTGTGTCTAAAGTAAACACTGTGACTCACTATATGGGATTCATGTTCCATGAACAAAATAAAATAATATACTTTATTAAAGGCAAATTAAGGAGTGGGGAAGTTGCCAACTGACAGTATTTTATTTTGCATAAACACAAAATCATCCCAAATTTTTTTATTTCTTAATTCCTTCTAAAAATGCCAAAAATATAGTATCAGTTAATTAACGGAATTTCTGAAGATGCACAGGTCAAAGTTCAGCATTCCAGTCAGAGGTTGGAATGGTAAAATAATGTCAGTTGGAAGGGATCTGCAGAGATCTGCTCTGTCCTCCCACACTCAAAGCAAGCTCAGCATCAAAAAGTGGGGTCATATTGCTCCAGTCAAGTTTTGAAAATGCCTAAGAACGTCCCCACAAGCTCGCTGGGGCCCTGTTGCAAAACTTCACCACCCTTATGGTGAACATTTTTTTTCTTGTGTCGAAGTGGAATTTCCCCTGCTCTGATGTCTCCTTGTTGCTTGCTGTCCTTGCGCTGTGCACCACTGCGTCCAACTACATCTTCTCCTTCACCTCCCACTAGGCAGCTGTAGACAGTAGTAAGGTCCCTGTCCCCTTTTCTTCTCCAGGTTGAATCCTGCAGCCTCTCCTCAGATGGCAAGTACGCCAGCCCTGATTGTCTTGGGGGCCCTCCACTTAACTTGCTCCAGTTTACTGATGCCTTTCTTATACTGGGTGCCCTGAAGTGGACACAGTCCTCCAGATGTATCATCTCACAAGTGCTGGGTAGGGAGGAAGACCAATTCCCTGGTGGCTCCACTCTTGCTGCTGCAGCCCCATGCATGATTAGCCTTCATCGCTGCTACCTCTGCTTCCAGAAAACTGGTCCAGTGAAGAATGATTAATGTTTACCCGTCCAGATTATCACACCCTAAGGCACTATAATACAAGAGCATTAAGATCCAAAGGTGCAGTATTAGAACAATTTTTTTTAGTCCACTATAGTCATATGAGTATTTGCTTTTTAAAGAAAAGAAAGAAATATGACAAACCACTGTTTGACTTATGCATTCATCCAAGCTAACCATAATCACCTAGGAGACAAATAAATAAACAGAGCTTTCACACTTGGATGGTCTAGACTAGAAACCACAGACCTCACACCAAAGTGTGAGACAAGTCTCATAAATAACAGTAAAATGTGACTCTTTTTTTTTTTTAAATTGTATTTTAATCGGCTTTCAACCAACAGCAAAACTTTCCAACACAAAATACAGAGTGTGTGGAATAAAATTTCAGGTCAACAAAAATTGGTGAATTCATTTTAATACAGAACTAGAATTCTGTAAGAATACTATAAGAACTAGAATATAGAATTTGAGATTAAAATTGATGAAATGC
Organism: Gymnogyps californianus; assembly: GCF_018139145.2. NCBI lineage: Eukaryota > Metazoa > Chordata > Aves > Accipitriformes > Cathartidae > Gymnogyps > Gymnogyps californianus. The sequence continues at coordinate 8,708,994 of NC_059471.1, read as the reverse complement.
TTCCATTTCACCCTATTTTGTTATTCTTGGCTCCAGTATGGTTTGTGGGCATTGTAGTCAGAGCCTGTCTTGAGAGGGTGGTTACCTGCAGCTGCAGAGCTGTGTTGAAGCACCTGGGTGTCCACGGTACATCTTTTCTTCTGTTAGCTTCTCCCCTTCACCTGACCGTCTCTACACAGGTCCCATACATCTCCTCAGGCGATGTCCAGTGGCCACAGTCCTACAGACTCTCCTTCACACAAGTAATTCAGGTGCAGCAGCTGAGCCAGCACACAACCAAAGGCAGGGAGTAGCCAAGTCCTCTAAATTTCCAGGTATGAAACGCCATGAGGCAGAAGGAGCTTCTGGAACCAACACTACCCACGGCAAGTCCAGTCCAGCCCAGCCCAGCCCCAACAACCATGGGCTCCTCTGAGAAGGTACATCATCTCCTGTCTGTAACCTTCTTTGGGACCTGCCTCTCTCCTTTGTACCCAGCCCTTGGAGATACCCACTATGTGTCTTATGGTCTTCAACACACGAAGGTTTTTGTTCTGTGGCTCACATTTCAGGTTAATCCGTTTTTTCATATATTCTTGTAACCCCCCAGACTATTGCCGTGAAGTAAAAAGCAGCTGACAGTTTCTCCCTCTGCTGCTGAGAAGAATGGATGACAAGCTTTATAAGCACATGGAACAAGGAAAGAATTAGCACTTCACAGAGGTAGCAACCCCAAGGAAGAATTCCTTAATACAAACGTAATTGATTTGAAGCCATTTGTATTCAGTGTCACTAAATTAGAATGACTGTAATAAAATAGATGAATAATATTAATACTCCATTAAATAATTACCCCATTACAAGTGCACTTTTAATTTCCAAATTTAGTTTTGCCAGTCCCCAAATCAGAACAGATGTCTCCCTGTAGCAAACAGGGTCTCAGAAAACACAAATTTAATTCAGAAACATACAAGAATCCCCTCAAAATGAACACTTCTAGTCACAGAGTCTTTAATGTCAGGACATAAAGATTAACAATCTGGTAACATGGTTTCTAAGCATTTCACATGAATTTGCATTTGCGACAGTTTCCTATGAAAGACAAGCAACGCTGTACACAAACTCACCTGCCAGCTCAGTTCAAAAACTGATAGAATAAGGTTCCTTCTTAGTAACGTGGTCTAACCTAATATAATCCCTTGTGCATGAATTGAAGGAGTAAAGGGAAAAATTGTGTTGTTAACCACTCTCCAGAGTGGTTGCAATGGCCAACTCTGGCACCAGTCAGACTAGACCTCTAAGTGAAGGCCATGGGTGAAAGATTTCAAATAGATCTCATGTCCATATTGCAAAATTTTATTTTCACAACTTGTCAGAGACATATGATTGGCACAGGAGCTAATTCTGCTGGGAATGCATGTTTTTCTCTCCCCTTCTCTCCACAAGGGAAATTCTCCATTGGTCTTCTCGAGCCAAATTTGGCCTTGACTATCTATCTGAACTGCATAGAGGAACCAGACCATAACACTGAAGCCAACACAACAGGTCTTAATCACATATTCTGTCCTGTGCTTGTGTTTAAATTTACAGTATGCCAATGATGCAGGGATGGGAGGTGGACAAACTGAAGTGCAGGATCAGCTGGAGGGAACCTGGTGATGATCAAGGGAAAGGGACGAGGAACCCAACAGCATGGATCACTGTAAACAGGGATTACCAAGCCAAGAGATCAAATTGCAGCTACTTCAGAGTCATGCTTTGCTAGAGGAGGGCTGCATGAAGGCGGACATGGCTGAAGCAAGTGCCTCTTGCTTTGCAGTACTTGGACTGAAAATACTCAGGTGTGGTGGCTCAAACAAAGAGGTGGTAAGTAAGCACGGAGAAGCAAGAGTCTTTTTTTTCACCATGTGAGTATGGCAGGCACTTTCTGACCGTCCCTTAAAATACCACAACAAATGTTGAACATTACCAGCCCATCTAAGAAAAGACAAAAACATTTAATTTCATCCTCTTGTTTAGGTCTTGTTGCATGAAGTACCACTGTCATGTTATACTGGCCCTGTTGAATGCAGGAGTCAAGATTTCAGTCTGAATATCCAGGTAACTTTCCAAGTTACCCAAACAACTGTTGTTCCTAAGGACATACCCATAATTCAAAACTAGGTGTCTAAATAGACTTTGCACATAACACAGTATGTAATATTTTGCTAATATTACCTATTGAGGCAGGTAGTTTGAATAAGGACAGCCAAGAAGATGGGCTCACACATCAGATAAACCCTTTCAGTCATGCCAATCTAGTCAGAAAATCTTTTTGGCCTGCAGTAGTACACCATGCTTCTGAGTAGGACCAGAACTAACAGTGAAGGGGATGAGACAGCTTGCTTTAAGGTGAATCGGGGTCAAATTCTTTAGGCTGAGCTTGGACAGAGCCTCTGGGGTTTGGCTGGCCTGGAGGCTTGCAGGCATGCTTGCAAGTTTTGCCAGATCAAGTGAAAGCGCTCAAATCCTGGGAAGAGAAACACTTCCCACTCAAATTACATTTATTTGTGATATATGGCTTAGTCACACTGTCCATTAACCGACTGTCAAACTTCTGATGTCTGTCAAAGTCAAATCCTCTGCTCCTGTATTTTGGTACCACACCAAAAGTTATCTGAACTTCTTCGGGTTTCAAGACGATTCCTCTTCGTCTTTCACACCATTTGCCACTGAAGTTTCAAAGTCATGTCTTTCAGAGGTATCCCCAGAGGTTTCATGAGTAACCTGAGACACCCTTATACAGTGCTAGAGTAAAATTTATCCTTCAATATATCTGAGATTTTCTTTCAAATTTCATTACAGTGGAAATCATGCAGGAAAAGAAGGTGAAACTGAATTAGAGACTTTTGCAGATGGTAAGAGCTGAACAGTGTTATATTTTGTTTCCTGTCATTAGCTGCCTTGCTTTTTATTAGTTAAGCCTGAAGTTTGGTGGCCTTTAAAATTTAAAAAGGGATTTATTTGGTTTAACCTGGGCATAGGAGATATAAGTAGGTCTGCATCTCAGGAGCAGGTACAGCTTTTGTTTTCCCCATCTATTTGACAGCCACAGAAACCTCAGCTGCAAACACTGCAGATATGTTTCAGATCATTCTCTCTCTAACTACATCTCAGCAGTCTGCAGGTGAGTGCCCGGCAGCGCTGGGGTGCCGGCCAGGAGGACGATGCCCCATCCTGGGCAGAGCTGCCCCTGCACAGCCCCGCTCCAGGCCAGCCACGGGCTTCATTCCTCCTGCTGGCAGCACAGCAGTGTTTCAGCAGCAGCATTATTTATCCAACTCGGTGTCAGCCTGGTATAATTTTGCTATTGAAACAACACTGCATGATCTTCATGAAATGTCCGGTTATGCGTGAGTGTACGTGTTGCTATTCTGTCTATTCAAAGGAACAACAGAAATATAAAATTCAATAGCCCTGCGCTTGCACCTTCCCAAGCCAAAAAATGCTGTTCTCTTACTCGTAATACTATTTGTGGCTCCTCTTCATTCTGTCATTTATCCCAGCAACAGATAACAGGGTGACTGTACGCATTCTGCAGGCTATGAAGCTGAGGCAAAGCTTTGCCTGACACAAGACAGCAGAGACATGGTTGGCACCAGAGGCAGCCCTGCTCTGCTCACTCTCACCATCCCTGCTTTGCTCCGTTACGTGCTACAGCTAAATTCTTACCCCTTTGGCTAAAACAACACACAAGCAGCGCCCCAGAGTCCAGTACCGAATCAGTTTATGCTTTAATAAAAGAGCTTGTTTGGTTTTCTTTTTTTTTTAATTTTCATTTTTGTTCTAAATTTTTGAAACTTTAAAATGTGCTAACAATAATCAAGAGCAGAGAAGGCCATGTGGTTATGTGAATCCAGGAGTGAGAAACACCATAACTCTGGTGCTTCAAGTTTGTGAGAAGCTGAGGTAAACATCAGACAATGACAACACTAACCTCTGATATCAATGGGCAAACAACGAATTCGAGGGTGTGCAAGCTGTCCAAAAGATTTACATGTGTACCTACATATAATTTGTTACATTTAAAGCCTCTAAAATGGATTTGGAAAGGATATTTTAAAAAGCATTTTCACCACCACCACCATTTACAGAGCGAAGCATTGCAACATTTTCCTACAGCTTACAAATCACCATGCATGGGAATTTCAGTATCTGGCATCTGTTAGGAACATGTTACGTACATTGAGTAACAAAGCTGATCCCTGGATAGCTCATTTGTTTAATAAGACAAAGGCTTTACTCAGTTCCTCCTGCTGTAGCACCGAGATGGCAACCTGACTACTCAACTGTCTCAGCAATGCTTTTCACCCTTAGCCCAGAGGCCGGCACATAGACATTGAATTTTCTGCTCAGCCGGCTCTGTAATAGTTCAACCACGCTGTGGAGCGTACTTCTCTGTGTTGCACCAGGTTATCTCTGAACACTGTGCTTATACTCAGAGAACAAATCTCATTAATAATAAGGTATATTATTCAGAAACCACCCTTATGCATCACGCCCTTCACTGTGAGTTTCAGCAATTAAAAAATAGCCCATCCGAAGATGCATTTGTTCTTGAAATGGAGGAGAATGTGTAATTCTGGCATACCTCACCCCAGACGTGCAGAAGTAACTATTAAAGCTTGACTGTTAAAAAGAAAAGTATACTGTCCTGCTTTGGAAGTAATCCCACTTGTCTGAATTGCTGCACTTACTTACCCATTAGCCACTCCAGCCCACTGCTGAGCAGTATGCCCTGGAAAATCAATTACCCAGTCCTTACGTGTTGTGTGCACCCCTGGTAGAAGGAACAGGTTTTAAAATTAGGGCAAAATCTTCCCCAGAATTGACTTGGATCCAGCAACAAAATTATATGCATATTCAACTTTAAAATTACAAACTGTGGTAGAGCTACTTATTAGCTGTACTTCTGCAGAGCTACCAGCGAGCCATGAATGTTTTGCTCCCTGGGTAATTTAGCTATGTAAGACCCAACCATACTCTATTAAACAAATCACGAAAGTATATTGAGAAAGCTGGTTTAGGGTATGAATAAACAGATGCCAGAGTCTGAATTGTTGCAACTTTACTGCTGAACAACTTGGAGGCAATCGCTGTTAGCTAGTCACTTATATCTTCCTAGCATGTTGCAAATATAAAATAAAATGAGCTATTTTATTTCAGGGAAGTTAAGTAACTCTGTTCCTCAGCAGTATGCCATGGGGCCACATTAACTCATTTTCTTGCAGTCATATGTACATGCTTTTAAACTGCAAATCTTTGAGAGTTATAACAATATAAAACTATCTCCAGGAAAGAAAAACATAAAATATATTGAAAAAGAAAACTCCAAGCTATGCCATCAGTAATAGATAATAAAGAAAAGGACATCTGGGAATTAAAAAAAAAAAAAAATTAGAAAATCCCAACCAACACCAGGATGGATTAAAAAAAGGCAAAATTTTGACCAAGAAAGAAATCACCAGGTAAGAAAGGAATGATTTTGTTTCAGTAGAAATTAGTGCATGATGGAAGAGCCTCATGTTACTGAAGACCTGACTTTAAAAAAAAAGTGTTTTCTGGCTTTTCTCGTCCCGGGAAAAGAAGACTGACAGTCCTGTCACAAATGCTCTGGTGAGATTTCCTGTGGAGGTGGGTGGAGAGGGGGTAAGGTAAACACTAAAAGGATGAAGTGTTGTCCCACAGCGCACAGCTGGATGTTGCAAACTAAGGAAGGCTGACAAGCATTGGATGAGATAAATTATATCCCAGAGATCTGCAGGAAGCCACAAGAGACAACAGAAAGCCTTAGGAGGAGTCTTTTTGACATAATGTTTTGCATGGAGGGGTAGGAACTAAGTAATGGAGCCAAGGATGTAATTAATTTGGATTATGTTAAAGGCTCTCAGCAGAAGGTTGGAAAAGCAGCTACACACTGAGAGGGAGGAACAAGTGCCATGGTAAAGAGGTTCACCTTGAACTTACTTTTGTTTCTCAGCTCTTAAGTTGAGCGAAGCATTAATACGTTGAATTTCCTGAGCAAAAACTGGCCCTGAAGTACAGACTGCCTAGTTATAAATAAAACAGTTGCAATTACCAAAATGACTGTCCCTGCTAAAGATGTGCATTCTAGTTGTCTGGTCAGCAACACACAGATGAGCACCAAGCAGGCAGGGAAGCAGGAGCATCACATCTGTCATAGCGACAGTGACAACCAGTCGCAACGTCAAACTTCAGATGCTGTTCTGCCTGGGAAGTTCATAACCTATAGAAGGAGGTTTGCAGAAGATCCTGAAGGAGACCACCATGGCATGGCGGACTAGGCTGGAGGAAGAGACAGGCACCTGCTCTTTTGGCAGCCCCATGCATCATCTACAGATGTTTTGGATTCTAAGACACATTGGGTGAAGAAGAACAGGGTTTTGACAAAGGAGGACAGTTTTTGGCAAGCTGGAAAAGACATCAGGATTAAGCATGTCTGTAAGGACATCATCAGGGTCTGTAATGATGTTGAGAGGCAGCCAAGCACTCCATGAGATGAGACTTAGATGCCTGGGGAATAATGCACCGTTGATAACACCAACATTCATAGAGTCCGATATGGGAACTGTCTTTTGCGATCTACATGGGAAAAGCATGCTCAACACTTGGCATAAATCAAGCCCGCAGAGAATGAACTGCTCCGGTCTCTGTGTGTCCTCTGGCTGCCCCCAGCGTGATGCACAGCAAATCTGACAGAGAAACAAAGACAAATGTTGATGACTTTGAGGATAAATACCCTACGCCTCATGTGGACACTGCAAGAGTTCCCAAACAATGCAACCCAGCCCAGACCGAGCTAATTTAAGAATTCTTTGGTCATTCATTGCTCTGTCTGGAATAATTTGGTGAGCAAAAAAGGACATCAGCTTAAAACACACCAATTACATTTGTTTGGGAGAGGTTTTTTAATTTTCCATTTCTTCCCTATTTTTAGCTAGATGTGCATCTAGTTTTATCTGAGTGATGTCCAAATCTCTTCTAATGAAACTTGCTAAGTGCAGGTCACAAGCCAGCTTTTAGCACTGTCTGTAATCAGAATTCAAGCTGATTAAATGCATACTGCAGGGTAGCCAGCATGGAAATGGTCTTAATATTCTCAGTTTAAATTGAATTAAGAGTGCATAGACCTTACTGTATCAGAACAGCTACTAATTTCTTCTGAGAAAATCTGTATACGTTATTTTTGTAAAGCTAAAGCTCTTTCTGGCTCAGCTATAAGAAGGTAAGTGAAAACAGTTGGACTGAAACAAAAGAAAATATCTACAAGATCTTGGAGAACTCTGGTGTTTATGCCTTTGAGCTCCCATCTTCTAACACATACATGTGCCTTGTCAATCACGCTTAGTACATTGGATGCAAAATTTTACGACCAGTTTTGCACGAGTAAATTTTAGGCTTAAATACCCGAAATTTTCACAAAGGGCAGAACAAGAAACAAGCACTCTTAAGTGATCTGCTTAACTGACACTCTGCCTGCTACTCGTAAAATCCAGCTGGTTTATTCTAATTGTCCTTAGAAGACAGAAAAAGCGCTCAGCAGCCATCCATTCTGCTCAGGCCAGCAGCAGTGAAATCCCAGCTCCCTTCAAATATCATTTTTCATCTTGTTTATAAAGTCTGCCAAGTTCCCAAAGAATTAAGGTCTTACTCGGCTTTGTCCTGATTGCAAACAGATAGGGAAGAACATTAGCAGCCAGGAGCCCATATCTGTTTGCATCAAATGTTTTTGTGTGGGCACAGAATATCAAAAGGCTCCTTCACTCGTCCGTGCAATCGCTTGGGTCTGAAAGACAAACTCTGGCTGTGCTGCAAGGGCAGAGAAGGGGAATTTTTTAGCAGTGACAATCCCTGTTGACGCTTCCACTAGCATGACTCTGGAACAACTTCCTTTGGTGGGTGCATTAAATAAATCTAAGTAACTATCAGAGAGGCTAAAAAGATTTTCTACTTTGAGAGAGAGAGATATATTGTTTATACATATATATACACACACACACATTTTTATATATATATATATATATATATAAAAATATAACAAAACCAGCATGTCATCTGGATTTTGACTTTTTGAGGCAAAACTGTCAAGTAACCATTAACTGCCTGGAGCCACAGGAGAGTGAGTTACAGTAATAGATTGGTCTCTGTTATGATAAAGCTCCTTTTAAACTATATCTTACCAGACACCGTGGCAGATCACTAGGGGACTTCTTATGAGTGAAATCTCCCTTCACACACAGCAGCCGGACAGAAACAGAAAAACAGAGTTTGGTTGGTTCATCCAACAACTTCTGTCGTTTTAGACTGTATTTATCAAAAGGGAACAGTGTTTCTGCCAAAGGTAATATTAACATAAGTTAACATGCATTCCTGCAATTAAATCTCCCTGAGAAACATTGTGAAGAAACAGCCTTCTTCAGTGGTTTTAATCCAAAAGCACAGCCATCTGAAAGCAAATCTGACTGGAAAAAAAGGTAACAAACCGCTGGGTTTCCATTCTCCGAACAGGGAGAATAGCATTAAAATAATTATGAAATTAGTCCAGGTCAAGGGAATGGAAATGAAAAAAATTTAAATACTTACTCAGTGATGACACACTGAGGGGAGGAAGGGGTTTCTATCTGCTGAAGGCAAGGGCAGGTCGGACATGGATCTGCAGGTGAGGGCTAAGGCTCACCCACAGACAGCCAACCTATGCCAGCTTCGCAGAGCATGTATTTTTTATTTTGGGAGAAGGCAATTCAGACCCCATCTCCCAGCCAAGAAGGTTGTTTTTACTTGTATTAAAATCAAATTATAAAAGAAAGCCCCAGCCAAAACCACAAAACTCTCCTGGTTTTTTGTTACAACTGGATGAAGCGACCACTCGGCTTTACGTGGTTTCCACACAAAAATATAAATTATACTCAGCTTTGGCAATAGGAAGAAGAACATATCCCCTGTTCAAGGTTAAAAGTGAACAAAAGCTGCGTGTTTATGGGCTTCCTCACAAAGCTTTTCCACAGCTGTATCTGTTTTATAAATAGAACAAGTCAAATTAATTGTAGAGTAATATCCATTACAAAGGTGGCCCCTCTGTATTTTTCCACAAATTCATACTAATCTTTGTTCATAAAAATCGACTCTTTGTTTGGAAGTTTTTTGCCAATACCTTGTTTGAGTACTTGCACAGTAAAAGCCAGGACTCTTTCCAAATAGCCTATGTGATTATTCATTATTTTTTATGTGTCAGTAACTACAAAATCATAAAGTATTATCTCCACTCTGTGAGTGGTAACTGAAACACCAGAAGCTAAAGAATACTAAGCTATGAACAGTCTTATGGGGTGACTTTTTGAATGAACTGTTCACGCGAAAATCCACAAAACTTTCAGGACTTTTAAATCTTTTCAAATATACAAAGCAGCTTTCCCCGTGTTCACAAATAACAAATAATTTTTTTAAGCCAATCTTGGCATCATTTTTTGGAAAATCCTAAGCCATTCTTTCTACTATCAGATTAATCCTATACGCAAGTGTGTTTATCCCTTAAGTCTTAAAAAATATTGTACTATATTCTCTGACTGTTATGGTATTATAAACAATGACAAAGTTCTTTCAAAGTATTTATTATGCTCCTTCAAACTGTAATTGTAAATAGTGAAAATGAGGGAAGGGGGCATAGGGGTTTTTAGCCAAAAATAGCAAGATAGCAAGAATAGCAAAACAGTGAGATACTCAGCAGGCTGACCTAGAAACCAAGCAACTACACTGCATTCAAGTTGAATAACACAACTGTCTACTACAGAGAGCTGAGGTTTCAGGTGGGGACTTCAGCATTGCCTTAGCCTTGTGCTCACCGTTGCTCCCTTTGAGTGACAAGCAAGGTGGAGAAAAGAGCTCCTACTCAAAGGGGACCAGCCAAAAGGCCAGATGGATGTCTCCAGATCTCACAAAGATTGCCAGAGCAAGGATCTTCCTGCTCGCTTCAGAGGGGATATTGGGCCTTGAGATCCCTTGATCCCAAGCCGTCTGAGAAATGTGTCAGCATAAAGGAGAGAAATCAGCATTTACTGAGAATATATACAGACCTAAGTCAGAGAACACCTTCTTAGAGCTGGTACAACCCAGACCTACAGCCAGCACTTTTCTTTCTTTACAAGAAATAGCTGTAAATTAGCCTCCAGGTGCAAAGACCAAAGCCGTTGCCCAAATGAAGCAACTGGGAAAGGATGTTCCAAGTGAGCCCAAAGCATCTTGGTCACTTGTAAGCAGGGAGACAAGGAAAAGATTACTGTTGCAAAAACAAGCAGAAGAGAGCAGTCTCTCCTGCTTACTGTAATAAAAAGGCTTGCAGAGCCATGATTTGATTTGCTCTTCATATAGCCACAGCTATATAATAACCCAGGTTGCCACACCGCAAATTCAACAGATGCAGAGTGGTGGAACATTCACAGGCCTCTTTGTACAGAGTTGATCAAACGCTCGAGGAATTAATCATGACTGAGAGAACTGGCTGCGAGAACTACTGTAATCTTCCAGGGCAGCAATAGCTGTGGAAATGGCATTTGTGTATATAGGCTCCCCATAAAACTATTTATTGGGAAAGTTAAGACATTGTTCCCATATAAGTTTTTTTCCCCCAAAAGATTCTCTGAGCTCTAAACTCCTACGCAAGAGTCGGATAACCTCAAAGGTCAGTGTAACAGGTCTGTGGTATCAACAGAAAGAGGAACTTTTCTTTTTCCTCTGGGTCATGTTCTATCGATAGTGTTGTCTGCCAAGTGTCCTACAGGAGAAAACCCCACCAGAGATCAATGCTCATGAACACCAAGGAAAGTTGGCTCCTGGCAGGAACAGCTCCCCATCAGTAAAGCATTGTGAGGGCACCCATGGTGAGATGAAGGACCACTAAGCCAACAGAGCAGAGATGGCCGTACATGAGGCGAGCCATCCCGGAGGGTAAGTACGTGGGTTAGAGCAGCAGGCAAGGGTCACGGCTGAGTCCTCCATGGAGTGACCGGGGAAGAGCAAGGACTGAAGAGAAACTGGAGAAATCACAGTGTGAGGCAAGGGTTTAGCTGCACAGGAAAACACAAAAGCCTTTGTGGGTGGAAGGGAGAAGTTGGGGTCAACACGAGTCCAAGTCCCCAAGCCTAAAGGAAGAAAAGGATGTTTCTGACATCAGAAAGGAGAGCAGACCCTGAAAATAATTTGATTGAATTTCTTATGATAATAATTAATCCAATTTCCATGCAAGCAGCAAACACCTTGCCAAGGCAACCAAGAGGCACCCTTGTGCCATGGCAGTTCTCAGATTCCACAGGCAATATGGGAAGACTGAAGGGAAGCATCTCCTAGCATACACAGTCGTTCCTCCTTAGTTTTTACACCATACTATGGTGTGTTATCGTATGAGTTCAAGGATCACCCCGTTTCCCCAGAATGAGAGGTGTCTGTACACCAACTACATCAAGAGCACCAAATATGAGGAAAGGGCTTGGTGAGAGACCACCACCTCAAGTCAGACCCTGCTTAGGTGAAACATGACACCCGCCAGTGGGTAGTACTTCTCATACACATGTTGTTAAGTGCACACAGAGGGCACAGCAGAGCAGTTGTTCATAATGGGCTATGACTAATTATTTTCATTCGCCAGCACATTTGGGACCATATTTCTTAAACAGTAAGTTCTCGAATCGTAACGAGACCCGAGGGTACTTACCACACCACTTATCTGTTATTAGAGCACACTACTAATGTGTCTGTGGGAAGACGAATATTAACTGAGGGGCTGGAATAAAAGGTCATTCAAATGTCAAGAAAAATGTAATTAATTGCATAAAGGCATAAAACAGTGCTGAATCAATCAAACACCAGCACGCTAACAGAGACAAGATAGGCAGGTTAGCTGCAGCAGGCATCCGCCCTTCAAGCAAAGTCTGGATCTAGGGAGCAGAATTAAGCTCCTGCTCCCTGAGCAGGTCCTCGATGTCTGGGTCTTCTCATTCACACGATGCAATGACACGGCCAGACACACTGTGCTGCCTGCAGCTGACTTGGCTTAAGAGATTACAGCCCCCAGCCTGTCCCCGGCCGCTTGAACCTGGACCTGCTGCAATGCACCACCTAGCAGGCACTGCTGCTCCTCAGCAGTGGGGAGCTCAGCACCACGCACAGATTTCTGTGAGCACTTGCATATCATACAACCCACAGAGGATCCTGCAAAGTCTCTATTTTGCATGATAGAAGTGTCAAACATGCTCTCCATTGTATCTTGCACTGCATGTGAGAGAGGGCTTGCTATTTGATTTGAAGAATTGTAGCTTTAGTGACTAAAATATTACTAATCTTTATTTAATCACACACACAAATGATGGCCCTGCTGACAATTGGTGATTTGGTCCAAAACCCAAAATGGCAAAATGAAAATATAGCCCGGATCATCATCAGCTTTGGCTTTATCTGATGAACTAGAAACTCGATGCAGTAAAGATTAAAGACATTTCTATGGTTTTGCAGTGCTTCGTGATACCCAGTAGAGCTGGCCAGCCATAACACTAGTGCTCTGCCATGGGCAACTCCCATTCCTCGTCTTGCATCATTCTCTCTGAAAATTCACACACTCCTGCTTTCTTAACTGATATTCACAGAAAGTAGATTTCAGTGCCATATGCATGAAGGCAAGCTGCAATAGCGTTCAGTAATCGCCCAAGCTGGATATGGTTATACTGCCGTGTGTTGCAGGGACAGTACAGATACCGTGTGATTCCCTAGCCAGTCATTACAAAGCCTAAGTAAGAGTCACATCATTTCTATAACAATCTCTTCAGAAAGTGGTTTGTGATCCGTTCATGGAAAGTGTTATTGCCTGCATTTGCCTGCATTGCCTGTTAAAGCCAGAAGGAAACATGGCACTGAGAGATCTGGGATCATGAGGGCTACTCAAAAGGCCCAGATTCCCTCTTTAGAAATTGTGTGAAAAATTCCAACATCAGTCCTGAAAACAAGGCTGCTAAATTTGTCTTCTATGTACCAAAGGCAATTAATTTGAAATAAACGGTTTAAAAATGTAGTAGTGCCACTCTCTACTTCCCTGGCCAGAGTTTCTACACCTTGGAGCAGTCACGGCTTCAGTATTTGGCTCAGCTCAAGGGGTAAAATATTTCCTGGGGCATAGAGATGTAATAAATGAATGGTGATAGGAAGAAAGGGGAGAAGGCTGGGAGGTCTGCAGGTTTGTGCAAGGGCCCTCTTCCTCAAGTAGCAGCTGTGGTTTAGGAGGTTTTTGCCCTGCACCTTCCCTTCTCCTCTGCTCCTCAGTTGTACCAAGGGCCAGATAAGCTGTTTCTGTGGCCATGCAGCAGTGTGACAAGGAATTGCAGGAGAAAGAGCAACCTCTTAAAATGTTAATGACAAGCTAACTCAGCTATTATTTCTGAAAATAAAAAAAAACCCACCTAGCTGGTTACGATTTAACAGCCGTATCTCAAAGTAAACTGAGGAAAAGGAAAATCTATCCATGGACCCCCATGAATTATTATTTTGCCTGATGTGCAGGTGATGCATAGATGTGAATCCCAAAGACATGGCCAGAGTAGAGCCCAGGACCCTTCATTTCTGCTCAAAGCACCCCAGGGGTTTCCTTATCCTTTTGTAAGAAAGGAATCAGTTATTGCAGTTAAGGGCAGCAGCGTAAGACCCACAAAAAGATAGACAGAATATCCTGCAGGCAGAAAGGAATCCAAATTTGTCACATAAATGATTTACTGTGAATTTTTGGCTCAGCTCTGCAACTCAGATTGAAATTCACCCCAACAATCACCTTCCATATGTCTGAAATCGTGTGACGCTCATTCTTGTTGGTACAAGGCAATAATTGCTAACTGGCAGGTTGACCAAATACTTTCCACAGTCACAAAGAACAGATGTTGCACTATTCCCTTTGGCTATTAAAGATAGAAATAATCAGTCTTTGTGAGAATATACTGACTTCTACTGCCCCATGATCTCAACACTTTCATATCCATACCATCTCCTATGAAATAGGAACAATAATCCATTAACACAGTAAAACAGGCTGTATTGGCTAAAAATGCATTAGGAGAGGGCAGGCAAACACAGGAAACTTTTCCTTGGCCAGTTCAATTGCTAAGGTCTGTTAATCCTTGCAGCATTCAGTTCTTCTCCAGAGAGCTCAAGACTGAATTAGGCTTTTAAAATAAAACAACAAAAAAACCCCTAGACTGTGTTTTACAGGGTTCAGCTTGACTATAATTTTATTTTTTAAAATATTTTGGTTGGTTTATTTTCATCTTGTGAAAAACGTACTGTAAATCACCATCTACCAAAGCCATTTTTCTACAACCATTGAATTGCTTTAAAGAGTTTGCTTTGCTTTAAACCAAACTAAATAATCTCATACTACTATGAGTTACAACACTGACACAGATCGTAATTTCTTTTTTTAAATTGAAATTTGTTTGGAAATTTTGAAACATGTATTTAAGTGATAATAGAATTGACCAAGGAAAAAATAATCCCTATTTAAAAAAAAACTTTGACCAGTTCTATTCCCTAAAAATTTCCAGAAGATCTTTTTTTTTTTTTTTTTGCATTCTCCATGTAAACCTCCTCCCATCTGAGCAATGCCATCAAGGTAGCTTGGTCTGCCTCTGAAGGTCCCTTAGGGTAAGCAAGGATGGCTTTCTCCTAAGTGTGCAAGTTTCTAGCTGCAATCCCCACGCTTGTTTGTTTCAGTTGCATGGATCTACAGTACATTAGGATGAATCCCAGACAGCCTGCTGCTTCAAGTATCTAAAGACAAATAAATTTCCCGTGTTTAACAGCAGTACTACTAACATGACAAGGCAGTTCAATTATCAGACATACTGTCTGGTTAGCCATCAAACCTTAAAATATTTCTTGTGTGAAATCATCCCAGCGTGAGAAGTTTCAGTCCAAGTGTCAGAATCATATTAAAGACCTAAAGCCAATTTCTTTTCTTACACACTCCAGCATGACCAAGTATTTATATGCTAGCCTACAGCCATAAACACAGCTCTGGTCATAACCAGTCTTTTCCCAAAAATGAGACTGTACACGTCTGCCACTTCTCTCCCTGAGCAACAGGACACCGGTTTGGAGGCCGTCCTGCAGGACAGGGATCGCTCTGCCCTGCCTAAAATAGTTACAGGTGCTTATGAAATTGGAGGATTGAGCTACAGGCTCAACCCTAAGTGAGGCCAGCAGAGAAGCTGCTGTTCACAAAATCACAGAATATTTGAGATGGGAAGGGATCTCTGGAGATCATCTAGTCCAAGCTCCTGCTCAAAGCAGGGTAAGCAAGAGCAGGCTGCTAAGGGCCATGTACGGCTGGATTTTTAACATCTCTATGGACTTCATGCTGGTGATCGTAACGCTTTTACCCCAGCAGTTCAGCCAGTTTTACAGTCACATCCCTGTTTATTTTCCTACCCTGTACTTCATCAGTTTGCCTATGAGAATGTTACAGGAGACAGTGTCAAAAGCCATACTAAGGTCAAGATAAACAACATCCACTGGTCTCCCCTCATCCACTGAGCTCGTCATTTCATTGTAGGAAGCTCTTAGGTTGGTGTGGCATGACTTCCCTTCTTTAATCCATGCTGACTATTCCTAACCACCTTCTTAAACTTAGTATGTTTGGAAATGGTTTCCAGGACTATTGTCTTCACTGTCTTCTCAAGGTGAGGCTGACCAGCCTGTAGTTCCCTAGATCCAACTTCTTGCCCGTCTGGAGACAGAAGTGACACTGGGTGAGAGAAATATCAAAAATGAACCAAGAGAGCATACCTAGCCAAGGCATCCATCCTGTTTTCCTCATCACCGAAGTTTGCTGCTGGGCTGTCTCATTAACGTAAAAATTGGAGCTGTCCCAGATAAGCAAGGTAAAGTTTATTCCTGCTTTTTACCCTGCATTGGACATAGCTAGACACAGCTGTGCGTTGATGTCTGCTTAGAAAACCCACAACTCATTCTGTCTGCTGATTGTCCCTCCAGGAGACATCAGGATGGTTAAAGTCCCCCATGAAGATCAGGACCTGGGAATGTGAGACTTCTTCCAGCTGTCTGAGGAAGATTCAATTATTTTTTCCTGATCAGGTGATCTGTAGCATACATCTGCAACAACAGCACCTTCTAATCCTGACTCGTAAGCTCTTAGTTTATGGCTCATCACCCATCCCAAGGCAGAGCTCCATGCATTCCGAATGCTCTCTTGCATAAGGGGCAACTCCCCTTCCTTGCCTTCCCGGCCTGTCCTTCCTAAAGAGCCTGTATCCAATCTCCAGAGCACTCCAGCTGTGTGAGCTATCCCACCATGTCACTGCGATCCTGAAGAGATCTTAGCCCTGCAACTGCATGCAGACCTCTAATTCCTCCTGTTTCTTCCCTGTACTGCATGTGTTAGAGTGCCAGCACTTCAGAGAGGCGCCCAGTCATACTGATTTCCCAGAAAAGGCATGAGAGCTTTCCTACCTTAAAGTTTTCTTCACCAGGTTGGTGAAGACCTCACTGTGTTGACTCCAGTCAGTTTCACTGGTTCATCAGAGCCCATTTCCACACAGCAGTCAGGGTGATGACAGGGTGTGTATAGGAAGATGTTCCCCTAGACCTGTATCTGCCTAGAAGGGCTGAGCAATGAAGAGGATTTGCTCTCCTGCACTGTTCCCTTTGTTAAGGCCTTGTCCATCTCAATGTTCAGAACAGGCCTGTGAAATTTTGCCACTTCCAAGAAAAAGTTTCATCTGGTGCCTTTAAAGTATCGCATCTTTCTGCACGCTCCTGTTTTGCCAATGTGGATATGATACTACTGAGTAATTTCACACTTCAGACACCCCAAAATCTCCCACCATTGATGAAAAAAGCAGATTCATTTCCTCCTGCAATGTGCATGACCTATCAACATCCTCTTGTTTGGTTTTATCAGTATTTCAATCCCGTTTACAAGAACTGGGACCATCACACAATCCTGATGTGATCCTTCAGGGGCACAATCTACCTGACAAGTGTTCTTAAAAACAAGGAGGTGAAATTTATTTCAGAAGAGGGATGCTCAGCGGGTTGTGGTGATTCACAGAAACTCATTGGCCACCTTGGGACTGAACCAGTCAGATTCTCAGCTGCTCACTAAAGGTAAGAAGCCATGAGGCCTGAATCTATTCTCATTTATATTCTAGAAAACACTGTTGTTCGAGAATAAATATGATACGTAAATAAAGGAAAGACTGTGAGCTGTAGATTCTCAGCAGCAGATGAAACTATGAAATGTAGCTTATCACTGGACTACTCCATGCATTTCAGTGATGCTAAATCCCAGCACACAATGAACAGAGAACAAAAATTAGTGAACAAAACCCACACATTTCTATGAGATTTTCATACCTGAGCATTCCTTTGAAACAGAAAGATAAAAGCACAAAGCTTTATATGTATTTATACAATGCCACCTAGTGTCATATTGATCAACCTTTTTTAATCCAAATATCACCCAATATTTTTAAAAAAATCAGTGTCTGCTGGCACATTGTCACCAAAATGCTTTTCAGCTACTGAAAACCAGCAGTAAGATTATACGTTCAGAGTTCATTCATTATCTCTGTTTTCCCCATGTTGTTTGTTAGAGTGCATGTAGGAATGTGCTTGTGAATGTATAAAAGGCATTAAATTCTTATTGTTCGTAATTTGCAGCAATTTTACAAGCCACTTTCTGATGTCACACATCAAGAAACATGATTTGTATGGCACCCCTGTATCTAGAACACCTTTGCAGTCATTGGAGAAAAACAGGCACTTTTAGGGACTATGTCATCTCACCCTAAAACAGATATATAAGATAGGACAGATGAATCACAGCCCCAAAGTGCCTCTTTCTCTCTGCTGACTCTCTCCACTATTCTGCAGTAGAGAAGCAGGCAGTGTCTACCCCCACTATCAAGGTAAGCAAAACCTCTGAAGAAGAGGAAGAGTGGAAGCTAGTGGCTTCTGGCACCAGGGTGAAGGCTCCTGCCCCACCTAAGGGCTTACAGCTGCAAAATGGATTCACCACCATCAAAGTTGAAGGGGAGTCAGATGTGACTACAAGCAAAAGACCTGGTCCACTTAGCCTTAAATCATGCAAGACTGCCAGGAAGAAATGGCGAGTCATTGTAATGGGTTACTCCCCGCTGTGGGGGACAGAGGCACCTGTCTGTCAACCTGACCAAACATCTAGAGAGGCTTGCTGCTTGCCACAGGCCAGGATCCAGGATGTTGTGGAGGGACTGCCAAAGCTCGTCTGGCCCTCTGACTACTACCCCCTGCTGTTATTCCATGTGGGCACAAACAATACTGCCAAGGGAAACCTGGACAATATCAAAAGTGACTACAGAGCTCTGGGGGCAGTAGTCAAGGGCATGGGGACCCAGGTGGTGTTCTCCTCAATCCTGCCAGTGAGGGGAAAGGGTGTGAGGAGAAAGGTGCTAATAGGACAGAATCACTGAGCAAAGGGCATGGGGTGATGTTATGGAAGGGATCACAAAGTCCACAAAATGAGGCTTAAGTGGGACCACCTCCAGCATGTAAGCAAGGAAGTGCTTGCGAGGCACCATTATGGAGAAATCCCCCAAACCCTCTCCAGGAACTCAGGGTGCTGGGGAACCTCTCTAAAGTGCCTGTATACTAATGCCGCAGTATGGGGTATAAACATCATGAATTAGAGTTGCAGGGCTACAATTTTGTTGGGCTCACAGAGATGTGGTGGGATGGCTCCTGTGACTGGAACATTGCAATGGAGGGATACAGGATCTTCAGGAAGGACAGGATGGGAAGACAAGGAGAGGGAGTTGCCGTTTATGTGAGAGAGCAGCTGGGTTGCATGGAGCTCTGCCTAGGGATGGATGAGGAGTCAATGGAGAACTTATGCATGAGGGTTAAAGAGAGGACACGTAAAGATGACATTATAGTCTGTGTCTGCTATAGGCCACCCAACCAGGAAGAACAAGTGGATGAGGCCCTCTACAGATAGATAGGAGCAGCCTCACATTTTCAAGCCCTGATCCTCATGGGAGACTTCAACCCCCCTGATACCTGTTGGAGGGACAACACAGCAGGACATAAGCAATCGAGGAGATTCCTGGAATGCGTTGGTGATAACTTCCTTCTCCAAGGAAGAAGCCAAGGAGGAAAGGTTCTCTGCTGCACCTTATACTCACCAACAAGGAGGGGCTCATTGGGGGTGTGAAGATCACGGGCAGCCTTGGCTGCAGTGATCATGAGATGCTGGAGTTCAGAATCTTGAGGGTAGGGAGGAGGGTGAAAAGCAAACTTACTACCCTAGACTTCAGGAGAGCATACTTTGGCCTCTTCAAAGATCTGCTTGGAAGAGTCCTGTGGGATAAGGCCCTGAAGGGAAAGGGTGCCTAAAAAAGCTGATTAATATTCAAGGATCATATCCTCCAAGATCAAGATTTTTCCATCCCAAGAAATAAGAAGTCAGGCAAAAATGCCAGGAGGCCTGCATGGTTGAAGGAGGACCTCCTGGCCAAACTCGACAAAAAAAAAGGAAGCATACAGAGTGTGGAAGCAAGGACTGGTAACCTGGCAGTAATACAGACATATTGTCTGAGCACCCAGGGATGAAGTTAGGAAAGCCAAAGCCCAGCTTGAATTGAATCTGGCCAGGGATGTCAAAGACAACGAGAAGGGCTTCTGTAGAGACAAAAGGAAGACTAGGGCAAATGTGGGCTCATTGTTCACCAAGATGGAGGACCTGGTTACACAGGACATAGAAAAGTCTGAAGTACTGAATGTCTTCTTTGCCTCAGTCTTTACTACCAAGATCAGCCTTCAAGAAACACAGCTCTCAGAGATCAAGGGGAAAGTCTGCAGCAAGGAAGATGTACCCTTGATGGAAGAGGATCCCGTCAGGGAACACTTAAGCAATCTGGACATACATAAATCCATGGGCCCTGATGGGATGCACCCACAAGTGCTGAGGGAGCTGGCAGATGTAATTGCGAGGCCACCCACTAATCTTTGATCAATCATGGCGACTGGGAGAAAAGCAAATGTCACTCCTATTTTCGGGAAGGGCAAGAGGGAGGAGCCAGGAAACTACACGCCAGTCAGTTTCACCTCAATCCCTGGGAAGGTGGTGGAGCAGACAATCCTGGAAACCATTTCCAGGCACATTAAGGACAAGAAAATCATCAGGAGTAGTCAGCATGGCTTCACCAAGGGGAAGTCATGCTTGACCAACTTAATAAACTTCTGTGATAAAGTGACTGCCCTGGCAGAGGAGGGGAGACAAGTGGATATTGTGTACCTGGACTTCAGGAAGGCCTTTTACACTGTCTCACATAAGGACCTCATAGAGAGGCTGATGAAGTATGGGCTAGATGAACAGCCAGTGAGGTGGATTGAAAACTGGCTGAACAGCAAGAAAAAATCACCAAAGAATGACTGTGGTTATGGGATTTCACTCAGTGTCTCATGCACTGCAAGATGTATTTTGCAGAACAAGTGCTATCTTGTCTCAAGAGGATGCAGTCAAGAACATCAGTTCAGCAAGGAGAAGTGCGAAGTCCTGCACCTGGGGAGGAACAACCCCAGGCACCAGTACATGCTGGGGGCCATTCTGCTAGAAAGCAGCTTGGCAGAAAAGGACCGGGATGTTCCAGTGGACACTAGGTTGAACATGAGCCAGAAATGTTCCCTTGCTGCAAAGGTGTCTAATGGTATCCTGGGCTGCATTAGACAAAGTATTACCCACAGGTCAAGGCAGGTGATCCTTCCCCTTTATTCAGCACTGGTGAGGCCACACTTGGAGTACTGTGTCCAGTTCTGGGCTCCTCAGTGCAAGAGACATGGACATCCTGGAGGGAGTCCAACAAATGGCCATGAAGATGACGAAGTGATTGGAACATCTCTCCTATGAAGAGAGGCTAAGAGAGTTAGGACTGTTCAGCCTGGAGAAGAGAAGGGTCAGTGGGATCTCATCAATGTATACAAATATCTGAAGGGAGGGTGCAAAGAGGATGGAGCCAGGTTCTTGTCAGTGGTGTCCAGTGACAGGACCAGAGGCAATGGGCACAAACTGAAACGCAGGAAGTGCCATCTGAATGTGAAGAAACACTTTTTTCCTGTGAGGGTGACCAAGCACTGGCACAGGTTGCCTAGAGAGGTTGTGGAGTCTCCATCCTCAGAGATATTCAAAAGTCATCTGGACATGGGCCTGGGCAACCGGCTCTAGGTGGCCCTACTTGAGCAAAGGGGTTGGATGAGATGACCTCCAGAGGTCCCTTCCAATCTCAACCATTCTGTGATTCTGCAAAGGGAGCGCCCAGTGCCTCGGTCAGACTTCCACACTGCAGACCTCCAAAGTTAGGTGAGCTGAATCCCATTTTATGTATAAGAAGGAAAAATATTGGCAAAAGAAGTATTATATTTTGAAAGAGGGGATAAAAGATCTTGCTGCCAACCAGCTCACTGTTTAGGCCTCTGTACTTAAGATCTTGGAACAGACTTGGAAGGAAAGTATAATCAAGGTCAAGAGCTAAAACTGTCTCTTATCTAAGGTACATAGCGTTCAATGAATTGGACATCTTTCAGGAGATAATGGACTTCTTACATAATTATAATGCAGAGTAACTATTCTGTCTCTTTTTAAGCAAGTATTTGATATAGTGCTTCACATCCTAAAATAGGGTCTCCTGAAAGAGGAATTATCAGGCTAACAAGAGGTTACTAGTGCTGTTTCTCAACAGTCACTCTGGGCACTAAGCCTATTTAATGCTTTCATTTTGCTGTTGCCCTGTATCCCACTAAATTCAGGATTGCCATTCCTAGTAAAAGGCCACAGGCTTCATTCTATCTCTGCAAGGCCTCAGGACTTGCCAGGCTTTGTTCAAACGTGTCTTGGCTTGCCTGAAGTTTTGCTTTAGCTTGGTCAGCTGTAACAGCAGTTTTTCTACTGACCATGGTAGCTATTGCCTAATTTGTTTTCTTTGTAATAATAATGTGGTAAAAACATAATTTTTTATATAGACAATACTCATTCTGTACTAAACGAAATATTTATGACCCCAGGATAATGATACATTGTACAGGAAAACAGGGCGGGTATGATAGCAGAGGCCTTGAGAATGGGGACACAGGATGTGGTGTCAACAGGCAAGGGGTGACTGGAGAAGGGACACACGTTGGCACTGGAGATCCCCAAGGCTATAAACAACTCACCAGTGGTCTGCTAAAGAAATGCACACCTGGAGCTGGGCAAAACAGGTTTAGGGGTAACAAGAAGACCAAAGAAGTAGTCTTTTCACTTAAGTCTCATTGATAGCTGGAATTTTCATCTGCTATCCTGGGCATTGATCTAGAAAAGCTGTTAAGCCTATGCTTAACTTGAAAGAGCACTAATGGAAATCAAAGCTTGAAGCAACCAGGATTTAAGCAGAAGTTTAAGTAGCTTGCTGAATTGAATGGGTTGTTCATATAAAAATATTGCAGCTCTGTGAAGCTGAACAAAGTTTTCCAGTTCCCTCATGATGAAGAAATATTCCAAATACAAGAAGAATTTTGTTCTCAAAATGTATGTATAGTTGTGAACACAAGCTTATAAATGCTTTCTTACTTACTAGGAGAATGATCTGTCTTCACAGTTACACTGTTTGCTATATACCTACTTAAAACTTTTTAGTCTTAGTCTAAATGTTTATGATTTAAAAATTACATGCTTAAAACAGTAGTGCCAAGGACAAGCTAGTGCCTTAGAGAAACTTAGTCTCAAACCAGCTTTTTTTCTGAGGATTTATTGATTTATATAGATTGGGGTTTTCTTTTGAAAATGGGCAGTTCTCTCCCCCAGCCTCTATAGTACAGCTGCGTAGCTTCACTAGGCTGAATCATGCTCTTGCACCAGGGACAGCCCCGGTTAAATGCTGCTAAAGTTAGCATCTAGTGGGGTGAATTGCATTTAAATGAGGTGAGAATCTGACTGATTTAGTAGCCCTGATTTACTGAAAACTGCAGGGAAATCAGGCTGCAGATTTCTAAGCTTTCTTGTGAAGATAACCAGCATCAAGTTGTCTCCTGTGCTCAGACACAGAGAGTTCAGCTGGCATGAACTAGCACAACCAGGTAGGCAGAGTCCTCCCGATTTGTACCTGCTGAGAGCTGGGTCTGGAGGCACTCATGTCCTGGGATGAAAAATGGGACCTCAAGTCCATTAGGCTGTTTCATTGCTGGTTGTTTTAGCTGTAAATTCAGCTGTTATGGGATTGGAATGGCGGTGGGTGGGGAGGGAATTGGGCAATCTGACATCCTTTGGGGCTTTTTCCTGGCTGGTAAAGTACTGCCATTTCCCGTGTGGGTGTAATTATGCAGTACAAACCTTTGGGCTGTTTCTGGTAATCCTCTACCAACATTAGAAGAAATTTCCATTTTGGGCACGTCTTGGTCTTCTGACATCCTGGATGATGCAGTTCCAATGCACCAGTCACCAGTCAGCTGACAATGAACAGAAAACAGGAGAACTCATCTCTTTCAGACCAAGCAGTGAGAAGTGGATGGATTCTGTATAGCCCATATTAAAAACAGGTCAACTCTTATTAACTGTGTTTGGCTTTGACTACACCACTACTTGCACTACGATTCTTCTCCCACTCTCAGAGATCAGAAATATCTATTTCTACCTGCAGTTATCAGCTGCCTAAAGTAAAGGAGAATAAAGCATGGAAAAATCTAACCAGAAACAAAGCAGAACATTTATTACCACCAGCAAAATCTCATGGCCATTGAATGACGGAGTCTGGGCAGGGCGCTGGGCCAGATGACCTTCCTGGTCCCTTCCAAACTACGTTACTCTGTGATTCCATGACAGCAGAACCTCCTTCTGTTGTACAACTGCATAATGAAAGATCATCTTTAATCAGAACCAGCTCTCATTTTTTGATCCAAATCCCACATGCTTACAGTTAAAATGAAGTATCCTTTTCAATGAACAGGGCCAGACAGGATGTGATGGACACTGAATGAAAGAGGAAAAAAAGAAAGACATTGAACAGCTTTGCCCTATGTCATAGAAGAGGCTGAAAGCAGCAATGGAAATAAAACACCATACACAAGTCAGCATAAAGAAGGAAATGGGAGTTTTGAATCACTAAAACAAGGAAGATTGAGGAACATGATTGCTGAGGCGGGAAGGTTTCCAGAAGTAGCACTCTGCATGCGACAATTATTCCCTAATGCTGTCTTCCAGACACGCGTCCAAAATCCCCTCAAAATCCCCATCTCCCCTGGAACAAGAGCTGTGTCATCATGACTAATGGTGGCTCAAGACCTGGCCATGTGCTGCAGAAACTCACAGACAGGCCTGGCTGTGAGGAAAAGCCACCCGACTGCTTGCCAAGCCATAAGGGGAGAAAAGGGCCCACATTTTGCTCATTTCAAGATCTCTGTTCAGGAATTTGTCTTCTCTTTCTTTAAACCGGGACACTCAGGAGAGGTGGCCTGGGGACCACGTCCATGTAGGTAAACAGAGGACGAGCCATGTCTGGTCCCTGGGACTCCTCTTCCAGCAGCACAGATGTGCCCAGGAAGGCCACACAGCAGCAGGGTTATCACCCTCCTGCCCACATAGAGCTGCTTTTCCATAATATCCAAGAGCCCCAGCAGCCTGCTCAAAGACGCTCGTCCCCACCGCTGCCCTGGGGAAGCCCCGCGCCTCCCAGCACCGACTGGCAGCATGGGGCAGGCTGGATTTTAAGACAACATGCAGTATCAACATTTCGAAGCTACTTGGGGCACTGGCAGGCCTGCATCTCCGGCTTGCCACATCTCCACAAGCACTACGCTGTGGGTGACCAGTGGCCATCATGTGGGTTTCCAGAGCAGAAGGTGATGGGAGGTGGTGTGTGGTGGGTTGACCCTGGCTGAATGCCAGGTGCCCACTAAAGCCACTCTATCGCTCCCCTCCTCAGCTGGACAGGGGGAAAAAAAAACACGATGAAAGTCTCATGGGTCAAGATAAGGACAGGGAGATCACTCAGCAGTTACCATCATGGGCAAAACAGTCTCAACTTGGGAAAATTAATTTAATTTATTACCAATTAAATCAGAGTAGGGTAATAAGAAATAAACCCAAATCTTAAAAACACCTTTCCCCTACCCCTCCCTTCTTCCCGGGCTTCACTCTACTCCCAATTTCTCTACCTCCTCCCCCTGAGTGGTGCAGGGGGATGGGGAATGGGAGTTTCAGTCAGTTCATCACACGTTGTCTCTGCTGCTCCTTCCTCCTCATGGGGAGGACTCCTCACACTCTTCCCCTGCTCCAGCGTGGGGTCCCTCCCACAGGAGACAGTCCTCCATGAACTTCTCCAACGTGAGTCCTTCCCATGGGCTGCAGTTCTTCAAGAACTGCTCCAGCATGGGACCCTTCCATGGGGTGCAGTCCTTCAGGAACAGACTGCTCCAGCGTGGGTCCCCCGCGGGGTCACAAGCCCTGCCAGCAAACCTGCTCCAGCGTGGGCTCCTCTCTCCACAGGGCCACGGGTCCTGCCAGGACCCTGCTCCAGCGTGGGCTTCCCACAGGGTCACAGCCTCCTTTGGGCGCATCCACCTGCTCCGGCGTGGGGTCCTCCATGGGCTGCAGGGGGACAGCCTGCCTCACCATGGTCTTCACCACGGGCTGCAGGGGAATCTCTGCTCCGGCTCCTGGCGCACCTCCTCCCCCTCCTTCTCCACTGACCTTGGTGTCTGCAGAGTTGTTTCTCTCAGATATTCTCACTCCTCTCTCCAGCTGGAACTGCTGCTGTGCAGGTTTTTTTTTCCCCTTCTTAAATCTGTTATCCCAGAGGCGCTACCACCGTCGCTGATGAGGTCAGCCTTGGCCAGTGGCGGGTCCATCTTGGAGCCGGCTGGCATCGGTTCCATCGAACATAGGGGAAGCTTCTAGCAACTTCTCACAGAAGCAACCCCTGTAGTCCCCCCGCTACCAAAACCTTGCCATGCAAACCCAACACATGGCATGTCATGAACGGTCTCTCTCTTGGGGATGCCAGGACCCTGCCTGTGGGATAAGCAGCAGACTAGAGTGGGCAAAGCTTGGCAGGAGCATTGCCTGGGAGAAGCCCACCAGCAGGGCAGCAGGGTGCCTGCCAGCCCATTTTTCTCACTCCCATGGCTCATCTGAGCTGACTTCACAGCCTCTTCAATATGCTGGCCTCACTGCCTTCTCCTCTCCCCAACAGCCTCTCTCCTGGTCTCACCACCACCACCTAGGATGCAGCCCTCCAAGCTCCAAAACGCAGCAGAAGCCAAGGAGGACAGGGAGAATGAAAAGCAAAGACCTCACACGGAGAGCCGTCGACTTGGGCCACTTCTCTTTCATGATGTGAATATGTTTGGTGTTGCTGCTTGCCCAGGTACCTGTAGGAAATATCTCATTTAACCTGATTTTTTTAAAAAAAGTCATTGACCAAAAACTTTTCGATTTCCAGTTTTCTGATGAAAGCATAGCATCTTCTGAAAGAAAAAAAAAAAGTGCAAAAATATGGCTTCTAAAAAAATTGTTTCAGCATAAAAAACAAAAGAGCAGCTGGAGCCCTTCCAAAAAGGAACAGGAGACAGGACAAGTCAGGGAGCCTCGTGCAGCCTCCCATGGCCCTGTGACTCTGCAGGACTGCTGGCCCTGTGAGCCGGGGGATGTTCTCCTCCACTGAGCTCCATTACCCTCCCACTTGCTGCAGAGGAAGAACATTTATTCCATAAACCTTTACAGAGAGAAATACGTCAAACACTTCAAAACAAAGTCAATGCAACAAACAGCAATGCACATGCAGGAAAAAACAGATACATCGATTCTACAAGTCGAACGTGTTCTGCTTTCTGGCAGGGCACAGCATTTCACAGACGCTGCAGGGTGTAACTTAGGTTTCTCCTTTTTCACCTGCATCCGAAGGAAGAGAGCGAGGATGCCTGTAATGGGCTGATTTGGACAAGTGGGCTCAGCTGCTCTTCGAGCCCACGTGCTCCCAGCCTGGGTTGCTGTAACCTGGTACTCAGGGTCTTCTCAGAATAGATGCTGCTGACAGCAACTGGCACAGAGTATCCCAGCTCACATTCCCACAGGAACCAGGAAATAATATCATTCTAATTATTTCCAGACCATATTGGCTTTTAATCTGGCTATTCAGTGATCTAAAAAAAAAAAAAAGTTCCTCTGCAGGGTTTGATTTGTCTCAGTGTCAGGGCTGCTGAACATTTGTCCAAATTGATTGGCACCTATATAAATACAATTTACCTCTCCTGTTTCTCACTTCTCTGTCACCAGCAAGCTTGCTCACTTCTGGCATGTCTGGTCTTGCCCTCCAAACACAGAGAGCAAAGGATTGCTGTATTTCTATTTAATTTCTGTCAGCTATTTCCACTTCTTTCTTTTCTTTTCCTTCCTCCTTTATGATGTTATGAAGAATCTTATAAGCATTTCCAGTTGTGTGTAATGGTTCAGGATATTTCACTGGTCGGACGCTTGACTTGAGACCCCCTCAGGGAATCTGATCTCTAGGATGCAAGGAATCGGCACTAACTGTTCCATCAGTTTTATAAAAGGTCACCCTTGGATTTTGTAGGAATCCATGAAGGAAACCTTCCAGATATTTGGGGAAGGAGGTTTTGCATTTTGCTTTCTGTTTTTTTCCCTAATGTAAGTTCAGCTCTATGAAAGCCTTTTGCTCATCAGCCGTCTAATTATGAAGGAGACAGAGGCAGCACAGATTGCCAAAGACTCTTTCCAATGACTTCTCCCACCTTAGCTCTAGGTATGCTCTGACTTTGAGGGTGCAGACAGTTCTCCAGGACAGGTATAATCTTTGATGCTCCTGGCAAAAGTTGCAAAAGATCCTCCACCTTCTGGGTCATTATCACAGCACCCAGCTGTGTTCCCATGAGACTCTGTGCACCCAGGGCCGTACACCCGCAGCTGCTCAGCAAATCGGGTCACTTGGGCCAGCTGTGTCTGGTACCTGGAGGGATGGACCAGACCACAGCCGTGTCCTGCAAAGGGCCCAGCTTATGCAGACTGTGGGAGAGGCAGCGGTGGGAACCTCAGGCTCGGCACATGAGCATCAGCTGGTCCACGGTGGTGGGTCCAAGCCCATGCTTACACCCTTTGCTGGAGCACTCCCCACGGCAGGACATGGATGTGGCTTAGCACTCTGTTATGATGAAACAAGGGGAGGTCTTGTTGTACCAAAACCTCACAAATGAAGCGCAGCATAGCAGACCCAGACCTCAGAAATATTTCTTGGGTACTTTTGTTCTCATGTGAACTCCAGCTGGGGTTCATCCTGCAAAAATAAAAGACAACTCCTCTCCCTCCTCCTGTGATGACGCTATGCCCTTTGGCTCAGTGCATCCCTGCCGTGGGCAACCCAGGGCTCACAGGCCTGGGTGGTGGGGCTCACCTCCATCTAGGGGGTTCAGGGACCCAAAATGTGGCACTCACTGCACTGAAAAGCACCCCAAGATCAAACCCGCCAGCACCAACTGGCACCCCAGTACCTACCACGTGGGGAAACCATGCTGGTGGGAGCCTCTGTCCTGCCCTCTGACAGCGCTCATCAACAAACTGCATCCAGGCAAGTCATTTGAAAATGAACACAGACGTCAAATTAGATCTCTGCTTTTTTGGGTGTGTTATCAACAGCTGCAAATCACGAGGGTTTTATGGTCATCACAGAGTGAGCGTGAAGGTTTCTAAAGAGACAGGTGGGCTTTGGGTCCAGCTTACATGCTGGATGGAATCCAGCTCCCGCTGGAGTGAAGTCTTTTGCAGCTGCATCAGGGGAAGCTGCATCCAGAGCAAAACCTGCCTCATAGTCCTTTGCTCAGCTAGAGGCAACTCAAAAATCAGAAGGTAAAATTTTGGCCCCAGTGAATTCAAAGACTTCAATAGGGCAGGACTTCATGCAAAAAACCCGTACCGAAGATGGACTGCTGAGGAGGGACAGGGAAACATGTATCAGTGTAAGAAATTAGTTTGACCACCATTTATTTGACAGAGATAATTTAGCTGTATGGTTTTATTTCCTATGGATCATTTTTAATAAAAGTTTGTATCTTGACCAGAAAAAGACTGGCATCAACACTCAACAGTACAGACTTTTATAAAGCATTGATGGGAGAGGAATACATACACACTTCATCTCTACTAAAAATGTGCTTCCTTTGTATTCTCCTTTGATTGAAAAAGAAAATCAAGTGTCCCTTCTCACTGTAGCATCACATTAAATGACATGAAGCAAAACTAAGCAAAGTCAGCAAAGTCCCAAACCTTTTGCACCACACACTGTGGTCATCTGTATGCGTGTACGTGCCTGTGGGTGTATTTTTATATATGTCTAAGCCATCTTACGGCATCAGGGCAATTAGGGATGTGAAGGATTCCTGGGAGAGGAGTTTTGGAAACATGTTTATTGATAGGGAGGTATTTCTTGCCTTGGCATCTGAGCACTGCGTGCAGTAAAGAGTCCTCACCTTCCGTGGGGGAAGCCCAAGCAGAAACCAGGGCTGGATCTGAGTGTTCATGACAATCACATAGGCAAAGGGCTGTGTGGCTGTAGAGTATGAGCAACTGAGTCTGTAATAAGAAACTTTATTTTCTTCAGTTCTTTCAACTGGAGCAAACCTCTAAAAGAAGACAAGAGCAGTGGCCAAACCCCATGGCACGTTGCAGGCACGTTGCAGGTTTGAAGGGTGAGCTTCTCCCAGAATGTCTGGATGAGAGATGGGCGATTTCCCCCAGAAAGGGGCAATCTCTCAGACACAGGGATGGCAGGACAGTGGGAACAGAGATCCCCTGATCTGCTCAAAAGACGATGTCACATTCATGTGCTGATGTCCCCATCTCTCCTACATGAGCAGAGCTGCTCGGGTCCACGCTCACCGCCTACCCCTTAATGCTGATCCACTTTTTCATGCATGAGCTCAGGGCCTGTTGCACACACTAAAATTAAACCTACGGAGCAACATTTCCTCTGCTTCACGTGCCCCTGCACAAGGAGGAACCCCAGTCAGTTCACAAGAGACATTAGAAATGGGAAATGCCTACAAGCAACTTGCAGTCGGAGCCCTTGCTCTCCTCGCGAGTTCCTGTCTCTAATGAGGCTGCGCAATTTTTACTGCCTCCTGGTTTTGTTAGCACAAAACGAACTGTCTTCCCTGTGGAGTTTAACATAGGCCCACCCAGCCCATCATCAGCTTCTTGGATATCTTACATATGTCGGGAGGGGCTGTTTTCCCTTACACGGTAGTGACTTGTTTTCCTCCTTCATTTCTTGAGCTTAAAGGCAAAGAAGGTATTTTTGTTTAAAGAAGAGGGAGTGAAAGGATGCTGATGAGAGCAGAGAGGGCTGCTTGGAAGTCAAAATACCACCGGACCCAAGTGGTCGACCATTGCAGCACGTCCTCTCAGCAGGCTGAAGATACTCCTCTGGAAAATGACAATGCTCCTTCTGTGCTGCAGGAGGCACCTCTGCCCTTGGCGGCACC
Source organism: Gymnogyps californianus (assembly GCF_018139145.2). Taxonomy (NCBI): domain Eukaryota; kingdom Metazoa; phylum Chordata; class Aves; order Accipitriformes; family Cathartidae; genus Gymnogyps; species Gymnogyps californianus. The sequence continues at coordinate 8,678,409 of NC_059471.1, read as the reverse complement.
TCTGCCCTTGGCAGCTCCTCTAGGAAGGGCTTCTCTGGCCAAGGAGGGAGGGCAGAGATGCATCTCCTGCCCCAGCACACCCACCGCAGCAGCCCCCGTGGGTGGCCCTGCCTGGGACACGCTGGCTGCTCTTCCCTGCAGCCTGTGTGCAGCGGGGACTGCAGTTAGCACAGCTCTGTTAGCAATATAAACGTAAGCCTGTGAACTTCCCAGTGAATTTGCAGTGATTTCCAGAGAGCAGACTGAGGGGTGAGCGAGAGGAAACGGGCACATCCACCTTTGCTTCGCACGCATCCGGTTTCCTCCCCTGCTTTGTCCGCATAGTAAATTACGGAGGTTAAAGCTATAAAACGCATATCACCCTGTCTAATCCCGGCCCTTGACAAAGCAGCACTGCTTCCTCCTAGAATGATTGCCCACAAGGGAAACGTGTTTATGTCCATTACTGGTTCAGGCAATTAATTTGCAGCCGCGCTAATGAATCTGAGAGCTCTTTGCCCTATTTCTCCCTCGCTGCCAGGCTGTCTGGGCAGAGTCCCTCACAAGTAATTTCTCTGTATATCTTCTCAGGCCAATAGGAAACTCCATGACTCACTTTCCTCCCTTGCAACAGCAATAAGCGATGGTTGGGAATCAGAAACTTCCTGTGAAAACAAAGGGACAAAGCCTTGCCTTGACAAGTCCCATCAGGACTTAAACTTCTAAATCACAACAAAATCTTTGCAGATCCGCTGGCTAAGGCTGCCGTGCCTTTCTGCTGAGCCCCTCTCGCTGCTTTCTGCTCTGCAGTGAGCACAGCAGCAGGCCTGTGGCAGTGCTGGGGGGTGTCCCTGTCCCTCCCCAGGCATCGATGCTGCGTCTGTACCCGTGAATTGCAGAGTGCCAGGGGACGTTGCTGGGCCAGGAACGGGCAGGCTCTCCGTGCTAATTCATTAGCAAGCTCCTTGGTGTGCATTGGCCAGGACCAACCAATACATGGCCAGCAGGTCCCAGGACATGTCCAGGAGTTGCATGGGCCAGACCTCATTCCCTCTGGACAGTTTTCCAGGTGCCTCAGAGGTCTGGCCTCGGCAGAGGGACACCTGCATCCCCGTGGGCATGTGGGAGACAGGAGGCTGCTTAGCACTATCACAGCTGAGGACATCTGTACAGGAGAAGCGGCGGCACAGAAGGTCCTTAGAGATGTGCACATCTGAAAACAGCACACAAATGGCAAGTTAAACTGCAGCTGGGGTGGATATTGAGAATCATGATTTGAGGCTGAAGCACCAAAAATGAGAATGAGAATCCTAAGTTCTCTGGGGGTCTAGTCCATGCTCTCACCTACTGCAGGAGTGGAGTAGGAGATCTTTCTTCTATGTGATGGCGTAAAATGCTTAAATTGTCAAGTCTTGGGCAACATTTCCCAACACAGCAAACAAAAGGTCACTTTTTCCTTATAGCAACAAAAAATCTTAAGGATCAAGAGCTCAAAGAAAGATTCGGTCTAAGGATCTGAGCTAAGGACTGAAAATCTGGCCCCAGCTCCCCTACGCTCCCAGGAAAATTACTTTGCATTGCTACACATGCTGTTTTATTTGGACTCATTCTCTGTGAGAATATTCTCCTCTCACCCCAACTTATTAAAGCAAAATAATTTCAAAGTAATTCACGGAATCAAAAATTAATCCCATGCTGAGTGGTATTATGATTGCTGGAGCAAGCAGTAATTCCTGTCCAGCATCCCTGTCTACGTTCAGATCAAAGCCAGCGTTACGGTCAAACACATCCTTGGCTGAGAAAGGCAGCCCCACTGCTGCTGTTCCCAGCTGAGCAAAAATGTTGAGCTCGCCCCATTGGATCATCTTTGGATTTTACATGTCCTGGAGCAGGGATGCAGATAATCTTCAGCAGCTGTAGGTTACTGTGCGGTTGAACGAGAACCATGAGGGTGAAGGGGGACAGACAGGTGAGCAGAAACTCCAGCTGGGGTGAGCAAGACTTCAGCATACGGCTTCCCACAGGAGCACTGCAAATGCTGTTTTTCAGGCTCCCTCTTTTTCCTGGAGCTGCAAAGCAGCGAACGTGAAGCCCGAAGTTGTGCTCAGAAAGCAGCTGGTCATCGGAGACTGCACGGAGCCAAGTTTCCAGGCAGGCCAACATGTGAAGAGCACTATCAAAGGGGAACGTTGTTCATTAGTGCAGCTTTGTTCTACATGATGCAAACTGCAAATTGCGGGAGGCTGTTGGGCATGTCTCAGACGACAGCAGCACGTCTGGCTCAGTCCAGTTCGCTAGGACTGATCTAGCGGTGGTTGGATCAGCCCGGTCCCTGGTTGACTCCAGTAGCTCCTTGAGAAACAGACTCCAAGACATGAGAGGAAGCCTGCAGTGGTAAGTGGCCTTGGGCTTAATGATCCAGAGTTTGTTCTTGCGGGCTGCTGGTTCCCTGCCCTGATTTCAGCAGGCTATGAGTGGGCAGATGAAGGTGTTCTGCTGCTGGTCTCATCCAGAAAAACATGTGTGAAAGTTGATGACTTCTGCTCTTTGTAAGCCTGCAAGCATGAGGTCGAGTTATCAAGTCACACACCAGCTTTTTCACTTCCCTGATATCCCCTGCATGAGCAACACTGCTTTGCTTTTGGGATCAACAGCAGGGACAGAGCTTACGCTTCACTGAAGGTTGTGGCTGTGGGACAGAGCAGGGTTGGCAGACTCAACAGCAGTTGTGACAGAGCTTGACAGTCTCCTTCCAAACATGACCAAGCAAAGTCCCATTCCAAGCCACCCTGACAACAGACCCACCTTGGCTGACAGTGGGGAAAAGTGCATTAATAATAGATTTGCAGCTGCAGCCAAGAGGCCTAGATCAGCTCCATGCAGAGGACCAGTGCACTCCAACAGGAGACCCCCAGCCAGGATGCCCAGAGTTTCCTTTACCCCCGGGGAAATAATATTCCCAGCATGATGGGGCTGACACAGACCACTGGGTAACAGAAACATATGGAGTGACGAGGTAAAGGTGCAGGGACAGGACCGCCTTTTTGGGAGGCACTACTGGAGATGGGGCTGGTGGAAATGCACCTGGTTTCCCTCCGTGACTCCGTAAGCCGGGAGCACTGCGGGCATCAGCCAGGGCACCTTCTAGGAGTGAGGAAACGTACCCACCTGGTGGATATCTCACCAAGCTGGTGAGAAACAGTAAATTTTACTGCTTGCAGACCATACCCTCCCAGAGGCAAGGGCTGGTGCCTCTGGTGCCTGAGGAGTTGCGGTGGGCTGATAGCCCACCCCTGCTGAGCGGGGCCCGTGGCCAGGCTGTCCTGGGAGGTGACTTTTGTCCAAGTGGCCGTTCCTCATTACACAGTACCCAAAGCTCCTCTGGATGAACGTTATGCACTGGTAATACAGTCTCAAACCCACGCGGCAGCGACGGCAACGGGGCGAGAATTGCACCGCGTGAGCCACTCTTTTTTTAAGCCTTCGGGCGTAGTTAGAGCTGATCTTTCGGTCACTTTTTCAACTCCTATAAACGGTCATAGGCAAGGAGTTCCCCAGTCGAGTTACACATCATGGGGGTGGGAAAAGTTTCTTTTTAAAATTTGTTTTAAATCTGCTTAAGCTTAAGCTTCGTTTGGTGCTGCCAGGTCTTACAGTGGAGGAGACGGTGAGCACCTGCCCCACGTTGCTGTAGAAGAGGCCAGGCCTTGCCTCTGCACAGCCAGCGCAGTCAGCCGAGAGCTCTCCCCTCCCACTGGGCTAACAGGCAGCACCCACAAGATGTCACGGGTGAACCAGGAGGTCGCTTTCTGCCTTGGTTTCAAATTGTTTACAGGATATAATTTTTTTGTGTCCAAGGAGACGTAAGAGCATCTCAGTGCAAGATGGTTTCAGATGTTAAATCCGCTTGTGAATATAATCACAAGTGACCTGGGCTGGAAATCCCTGGTTTGTTTTTTTTTTTACAGCCAACAGACAATGAGCAAAACAACATTTCTGGGTTGTTCAGAACTTTTTTTACCTTTGTATCAAAACGGTGCAAGCAGCAGCATTTTAATGTGGGACTCTCTCACACCAGGTCTGTTCACCCCAGCCCAATCTGTCCCTTCTTGCAAGCTTTTACTGCCTGCAATGGGAAAGCAGGTCTTCACTCTTTAAAATAATAGGAAAACACAGAAAAAAGCCTTGTTTTTGTCCCCAATCCTGTGTGATCAGGTCTTCTGTAACCTTCAAGCAGTCCTAGGAACAGTCCCATCAGCTCCTGCTCTGACAGCCACGGCAGCTTTTCTTATGTCTCCGTTGTGGCAGCTGAGGGGAAAAAACATCGATTGGATTCCACCAGCGTGAGAAGATTAATCATCTGCCTGGATTTCCAACCAGCCTCTTCCACCCTGGGTAAAGCCTTGGCATTAATATCTAAAATTCTTCTGACCTCTCACTGTTTTAATTAGCAAGCGGAAAACTCCCTGGCCTGCACCAGGAAAAAAAAAAAAAAGATCCTTAAGATCAAAGTGGGCTCTCATTCACATTTCTGCTTGTCACGTTCAAAGGAGCTTGTTGGTAAAACGAGTGTCCTATTTGATGGAGATGGAAGGACATAATCCATCAGCTGCAAAAGGTGGGTGCTGTGTCCTGAGTGAAGCGATCCCATTTCAACGTGGCCAAAGGCAAGGGGCAGCATTGGGTGATTTTGCCAGTACATCCACAACGGCAATTTTAGGCTCCTTATGGGGGAAAAAATATCCTTGCCTCAAATATTACTGTAAATGTATCTACAGGATAAATAAAACATTCAGGATCTTCTGCTAAGTAATAAGAAAATCCATGAAACTGTGTAGCTCAAGGGAAAGTGTCAAATTCTTCTGTTGTACCCTCAAAGGAGTGGGAGAAAACATATTTGTTTTGTAAAAGGAGGCGACTGGTGAAAGTGAGACACCCCCCCGAAACTGAGTCACCTGTAAGTACTCCCCAGTGCTGGATTCATCCGGGTGCAGAACAAGGGTTGAAGCGAGGGAAATGCCAGTCTCCTTGGTGAAGAGCTCACTGCTTAGAAACACGAATCTGGAAATGGAAACCTCCAGACCAGTATTTAGGCACAAAGCTATGGCCACCAAAATGACTTCGGTGGCCCCAACTGCATTTTGCTACATACCACCTTCTCCCTGGTCCTATGTTTCTTCCGCATCACGGCAAGGATTCACAACCCTGATGCTGATGTAGAGAGCCTGGGCTCTGCCCGCGCTCCGTGCTAAAAGTCGCTGTGGAAAAAAAACCCTAAACAAAGTAAGAGCTCAGTTTAAGCATCACTGATTTTCTTGCTCTCTGTCTTTTTGTGCCTTGTCAGTGCACACCCACCCTAGGAGCACTTGTCCAGAAATATTTTCCTCTGGCAGAGTTGGAAATTGAAGCATTTTCACACAAGCTGTCCTGAATTTTTAACTCGCCAAGCATAGGGCTGAGCTCAGACCACAGCAGACCTCTCTGCCCGGGATGTCACCAAGCATCTGGCACGAACCCCTTCCCATGTCCTCAAACAAACACAAAAGCACAGTGGCTTGGGCAAAAGGAAGGGAAACCTTCAAAGGAGAAGGGGAACAACCCAACAAGTTTTCTGAAAATTATTTTTGAGCCTTACTGACAGTTCTCAGAAATGTCCCATCTAAGACGGCTGGGGTAAAAGGGTCCCAGGTCTGCTATGAGAGGTGTGCAAAGCTACTAGGAGAACAGGTTGTCCATATTATGGAAGGCATCTTGGTTCTCATTGTGGTTGAGAAACAATGAGGAACATGGAGCTTCTCGACCACACAACAGAAACCCGTATTTTCTCAGAGCAGCCTTGCCTGGAGAGATGTCACCTGCAGAAGGCAGAGCTTCTGAGATTGTCCTGGAGATCCAGGTGTGAGACAACACAAGGAAGCTCAAGCTTTTACTTTCAGCAGTGGAATCACTCCATCTACACTGAGGCAGTTCTGATGTTTTACTCATCTTCCTCATGAACTGAGATGGCATTATCTATAAAAACTAAAAATGTGTCATTGTAGGCACTCTTTGCTTTTATTATTAGCTCTCTAAAAGATCAGAATTTCTATATGCCTTCATGTGCTCCTTGGTGGAAGAATCTACCACACATGAACCCAGCAAATCTGCACTAATCTCAGCCTTGTACTAGATTTAAAATGATTCTGTAAAAAAAAAAACCCCAAAAGTCCTCTCCTTTAGTGGATCTCAGTGGCAGATCTCACTGCCAACACCTTCATCTTCACCTCCAACAACAACTGGGAATAAGTGATGAGGTCTGCAACGGGAGCAATCCCATATGGCCTGAAAATCAGCTGAAAGATGGCAGGCAAAGGATATTAATGAGTATCCATCATAAAATATAAAAGAACGACCGCAACCTTCACTTTGGGATTTTGCACGTATATCTTGGTCACGGCCAGAACGTCATGGATTGGGAGGGGAAAAGTCTAGATCGGGACTGCTGAATTCGGCTGCTCCTAAAGCAGCTCTGCCGACCAAAACCCAAGGGCGGCAGCAAAAGCTGGGGTGCACAGAGGAACGTCCCTGCCTGCCTGCTCCCTCGGGCAGGAGCAGCGCTCCCCTGGATGCCCCATGAAGGAGCGGTTCTGGAGGAGAAGCAAAAGGAGACACCCAAGGGCTGTAAATGGAGCTTGTAAGACAGAAGGGAGGACGGGGGACAGCTGACACTGGGCTGGGTAGAGGGGCGGGAGGGACGAAGAACTGAGAGGAACTGGGGCAAAAGGCTGCAGTCTGACACACTGTCGTGGTTTAACCCCAGCCAGCAACTAAGCACCACGCAGCCGCTCGCTCACTCCTCCCTCCTCCCAGGGGGATGGGGAGGAGAATTGGGAAAAAAAAAAAGTAAAACTTGTGGGTTGAGATAAGAACAGTTTAATAACGAAAGCAAAATAAAATACAATAATAATAATAATAAAATATAATAATATTAATAATAGTAATGAAAAGAAATATAACAAAAAAGAAAAAAGAAATAAAACCCAAGAAAACACAAGTGATGCACAATGCAGTTGCTCACCACCCGCTGACCGATGCCCCAGCAGCGATCCGCCCCTCCGGCCAACTCCCCCCTGTTCATATACTGGGCATGATGTTCCATGGTATGGAATACCCCTTTGGCTAGTTCAGGTCAGCTGCCCCGGCTCTGCTCCCTCCCAGCTCCTTGCACACCTGCTTGCTGGCAGAGCATGGGAAACTGAAAAATTCTTAACTTCGGATAAGCACTACTTAGCGACAACTAAAACATCAGAGTGTTATCAACATCATTCTCACACTAAATCCAAACCACAGCACTGTACCAGCTGCTAAGAAGAAAATTAACTCTATCCCAGCTGAAACCAGGACACACAGGGAGCATGGGGGTCTGGGTGCAAGATGGGGACTACAGCCACAGAGAGTGAGGTGCACAGTAAGGGCAGGGCAGTAAGAGTGGTAGGGATGGCGATGAAGTCTCCAGAAGAGCCATACATGCAAACAACCTCAAGTAAAGGTGAAAAAATTGCCTACCACAGGCATATTTGCTCCTGAGTCCTGGCAGCCACGGATGAGGCAGCAGCTCTCTCCGAGTACACCCTCCTGAGATGCCTGCAAGGAGCCGAGCACCGTCTTCCCGCACAGCCTCCCTAAGGACACCCAAACCTCTATCAAGGAACTGTGGTATTTCAGGTTGACCCACCGCTTCCCACCAGAGAATCACAGAATGGTTTGGGTTGGAAGGGACCTTAAAGATCATCTAGTTCCAACCCCCCTGCCGTGCAAAGGGACACCTTCCACTAGACTAGGTTGCTCAAAGCCCCATCCAGCCTGGCCTTGAACAAGCCAACAACCTCTCCTGAGCAAGTGTCCCCCTGTATTCCTCTTTGCAAAATCAACTTCTTCTGCAAGAAGTTCGATGTGATCCAACAGATACCCGTCATATGATCAAAAAAACAAACAGCCGTGCCGCATCAGGTGGTAGGAAACGCTGCCATTTCAGTCACATGAGGCCCAACCGTCTGGCCACGTGGCGGGCAGAGCTGGAGGTGTGCAGCTTTTCACTGCCTTCATAACTGGCTACGTGGCTTTCTCTGTTTAAAACAGAAACATTAAATAATGTCAACCTATATCGCATAATTACCCGTGGAAGTGCAGACCTGAGGTTGTCAGCTGAACTGCTTTGGCATCACCTCTTCCCTTACACTGCGTTAGGACTTTATTTTGTAACAAATTTGTGCAATTTAAATGCTCAGTCACATTCCTGGCGCTCCTTCACCACCAAGTATTACTTCACTTATGACTCCAGATGGCTTATTAACAATAACATAGAGAAAAAGTCACTTTTTCAAGCAGCAACTGTTTATTATTGGGAAAAACATTAGGACTTTATTGTTTTTCTCTTACATATACTTGATTTGAATAAAAATAATTTAAAAAATTTTAATTTCTTTTTATCTTACATGAAAATAACTCGAAACAAGGACTGTGAAGCAAGAAAACATAGACAAAACTGTTGTTTAGCTGCTGAGATGTAGTACTTGGATACTTTTTAACTCAAATAGAGAAACAATCACAATTGTCATTCCAGTGAAGAAAATTAATCCATCTATAAAATATCTTGAAGTTCGAGAATGGTATATAGTTACACTAGAAAGTATTCATAATATAGTGTGTGAGTTCTAACATATTACCTAAAATATATAACTTCTCAGACTTTACAAGGTCAAGTATTTTAGACCATATTCCAGTGGAAAAACACTACAAACCTATTACGATCCTTTTAAAGTTCTTGTTGAATTAACTTTTATTTCCTTTTGAGGAATTTTAATATAATATTTCAAGCAATAAAATATTGCATACAAACTAGCTTGCAGAACTTTATTCACACTAACTTGGACAACCACTGTTTTAAAGGATGAAGCACCTTTAGTAACAGTGATAAAGCATCTCTGTTACAGTAGCTGATGAAGAAGCAGATTTTGTGCACAGACTGGTACAATTTTCATGACATTTCTGTAAATCTGATAAAAATTACTGCATATTCGGTAATAAGAAATTAAACGAATGGGAATTAAAATATGCTTAAGGCTGGGGTAGGATTACAGTGTTACAAGACAAAGATTCTATTAATAAATCCAATTCATATCATCTGACAAAGACTTCCAATAAAAAACTGCTTTCTTCTTTTTTTTTCTTTTTAAAATACATGCAACCTACTGCAATTTCTATTCCCTGGCTTACCTCGTCTCTTTTCAGTTGAATGTGAATATAGTTCATCTTTTCATTAAGTTCTAGGGTAACGAACACCATTCAGCATCACCTGAATGGATTCTAATAAAAAAAAGCCCCCAAAAACAAAAAAAGCAATTAGCATGTCACGGTCTCACTTTAGAACACACGCTACTATCTGCAGAAATACGCAGGGTAAAAATGAGACGGAATTTGCGTAGGTAGTTATTTGCATTGAGTACCATATTAAATTTAATATAACTGTCCCAGTCGTGGCTGTCTGATGGACCAACAGCAAACCACTCTTCACCGAGTACAAGGGAAAAATACTATTAATACGATCGCCAAAACTGTTCTCTTGTAACAGTCTAACCTCAGGGGTCAGTTCTCTTTTAAAGGACGCTGGAAATGCTGGCTGGCGTTGCAGCTTGACAAACAACCCGATGCCATCTAAAGTGACAATGTCAAGCCCTTTAAAAATAAACATTTAATTTCAGTATATTTTGGGGGAGGTTTTTTTTGTTTTGTTTTGTTCTTGGCTTTTTTATTTTTGTAACTGTCTGCTGTTTCCAGCACCATCTCAGAGGCTGGAACGTTTCATTCCTTCCTCTGCCGGTTTTGTCATTTTCCACTTGGCAGATACTGACCACCACACCCCGCTGCTCCTCACGGCGCAGCAGCCACTGGTACTGCCTTCTTATTTTCCTTGTCTGTTATCCGTATCGTCAGTGGGATCTACAGCCCTGGAATGTGATTTCTGAATTAATACACATTTTCTTTTCCTAAGGAATGCCTTATTTTGCGACCATGGCTATGTAAAAATACTGTACTTTTCAGTAATGAGTGGGCAGTGGCTCATTTGAGATAAATCAGTGACACAATTTAGAAAGCCAAGGAGACATTTTTACCCGCCTGCAATAGTTTTAAGATCAGGTAAAATTTTGGATCTAAACTATGCCAGTTGTCTTCCTTTGTAAATTAAGAATTACTTTTAGTTTTACCAAGAAATATTCTACTGGTATGAACTACAGAATTTTTGAAATTATTACGCATATTTACGTTTTACTTCTCTAAATATATTACTCATTTGTTTAATTCATTCAGGAATCTACCATACTGTCAACCAACTACAGTAATCCAGCAATATTTTCTGTGTACGGAAGGGGCTTAATCACTAAGCCACACCTTCCTGCAAAGCTTCAGTATTTTTGATTGGTAAAAAGCATTTCTCATTGAAATAATACTGAAGTGGAGCCCCAGCCCTCCTCCATATATACGACTGTTAAGTTAATTAACTTTTCAGGACAAAATGCTGATCACATTCAATGACAAGATATACTATTATTTTCAAGACAGCTCCAGCGGTAGCTCTGGTGGTACAACCGTGTATCTTGGGTCAAGCTTAGGTGTGAAATCCTTGAAGTTCTTAGATGCTTCGGTACCAAATACATCTAAAACTTTCCTGTTCATGAGAGCAAACCTGAAAAAGAAGAGACATGAGACAGTGAACAGATTATTCATTTACTTTTGAAAAAATAAAATTATTACTTTTTAAAAATATTACTTTAATTTATTTATAAAATTATTAACATTATTTCACTTCATGAAAGACTATCCAAATCTTTGACATACAGGCTTCAGCCTGCACTGTTTAGAGACTACAAGCTTTTCGTCCTGGGCAATAAAGATTAAAAAAAAAAAAAAAATTGACAAATCTGATTAATAGTGCTTTGTGTAGATATACTTTATATAACACAACTTGTGGAAAAGGGGAAACGAGAGAGTCCCCTTCTACTTTTAACTTCACAAAAAAAGTCAAACCAAAATATACTACTCTTCTTTCTCACTCCAGCCTCACAAACTCTGGCCATGCCTGCTCAAGTGTGGATAACAATTTTATGGGTGTTACAATCTATTTCCATCTCTTTAGTCTTCAAAATTGTTGAGTGAAAGACCTATGAAAAGTCAAAAGAATCTGCCTCTATGGAGAAAGTGTCAAAATTACTATTACAGAGATTTACTTCAGATAAAATAAATGAGCAGAATAGAATTCCTTTTCCCTCCTCTCTTTCAACTAAAGCAATCTTAGGATTAGCACAAGAGGGAAAAATGCAGCCAAAATCGGACATCTGCACTGACGTCATCCCCCGTATCACGTTTGTATGGCCTCAGAGGTTGCCTGCAGACTGCCTCCAGGCATCCCAAGGAAAGCTTCCCACTATGTCTAGCAATGTATTCAGTCACCTCATGTCCAGCTAAGAGTGTACTGTGCCATGGGGAGCGTAGGTTCAACGTGCTCCAGGGACTGGCCTCTGATTTCACGTCTATTGTTATAGTCTGGAGAGCTCACTGTCACGACAAGCGTTACCTTTTATGATTCCATTCATAAACTGATCTACATCAAGATTTGGATGCCTTGTTTCTGCCACACACTACCTCAGTATAATAGTGTACACTTCACTAAATTGTATTTTTATAAATCAGTTACAGCAAAATCTATTTTAAAAGGTAAGCATTTTAGATCCCCGCAGCAAATAAGAGAAAAAATATCCAATAAGATATTACAGGGTAAATCTATGGTTATAATCAGTGAAAGTTTTTCATTAGTTTTCCAAGAAAAAAAAATTCCTTTCCCAACTGAAATAGATGTCCTATAAAAAACTACGGAATCTTCGAAGTATTCTTAGGAAATACTCTCACATTTCTAGTAATGCTTTTAACCATGTTGTCGATCACTGTACATATTAAGTGATTTCTTCAATCTCTATAGTTGTTTACCAGATTCTTCATATTCCAATGAAATCTGAAAGCATTCCACCCTCCAAGGGAACTAAAGATAAAAAAGCCTTCAAGTAAAACGCTCATCTGCTAAATAGTCTTAACTAGATTTAAGTCTTTGCTCCTGTCATTAGACTAAACCTAGCAGTGTCACTTCAGCAGCAAAGAACTTCAAGTGGACTGGAAACCATTTGAAAAGCAAAGTAAATACTCAGGGAATTAGCCCATAGGTACTCCTACGGCTCTGCTGTTGACGGCAAATGACATAGAGAGTTGAATGTGATCAATGACGTGTTTAGACAAGCCATAACATACCCCTGATTACATACCTGCCCTTCGTTAGTCGTAAAAGAAATTTCCAGTACGAAGGTCTCAGGTTCTGAACTTCCATGACAGCCTGCAAGGAGAGTATTCTGTCAGAGCCAGCTGACAGCGTCAGGCAAAAGCTTCATCTGCTACATTACGTTGCCAAAACCAGTGAAAGGATAGGTATAGAAATATTATTTTATTTTTTTAATTTTTTTTTAAAATCATCTCATGATTCGTGGACCGAAAGCAGCTGTGATCACCTGCCAAGGTCCAGGGCTGTCCGTAGACAAACCACTCACAGCTGAATTCGATGCTCTATATGACCACCACCAGCGCAGACTGATATTCCCAGAATACTATCTTTCAAAAGTGGTGGCAATTAACTTAGATCTCATTGCAGAGAAAGCAACAATAATCCTTATTATTGCTACGTACATGATTTTGCCCTTGTGGATGCCAAATTTACCTGCTATTTCATCCCCCACTCACTCTGCATTTTGTGATCTACCATTTCTTGTAGTCAGTCATCTTTATATTTCATGTTACATATCTTATATAATGTTATATAACCAAAATCCTTGTCTTCTCTCTATTCCATTACTTTACCAGGACACTTATGAACATAGTGAGTAACAAACATCTCAGCATAGGTCCCTTTGCTAATTTTCCCCTCCTTCCTCCCTCCTAAACCCAGTAATTTATTTCCAGTCTTGGGCTCCTTTTCCAACTAGTTATTAAGTAATGAAAAAACCCTTTCCTCTTTTCTCATATTAACTTTATTTCTGTTAGCCTCATACGATGGTCCCTGCCAATAGTATTTTGGAGATTTCAATGCTGCAGACCTGCAGGCACATCCCAAGCACTAAAATATCCGTTCGTTTTGATACTAGAATGAGAGATATTCCCAAATACTTGGGAGCAACGAGGAGGAGGAGTGGAACTGTTCTGTTAAGCACCAGACAGCAGAAGACTGCTTTAGGGTCATTTTATATTCTCTTTATTGAGGGGTACAAAAAATACGTATAGTTATGGAGGTCCAGAAAACATTCAGTGGGATGTTTCAGCAGAAGGTCTAGAAATGGAGACATGTAGTGGAATAGTAGAGTAATTTGGGTACCACTGAAAAGGAGCTTTTCTAGCTGATGCAGCTGATAAAAGGACTGAGGGTGAAGGCATGTAATTGACTTGGAAAGTGCAAAAGATGATAACTACAGCTTGTTTTAAACACAAAACTTCAGATTTTCTCACTAATTTTTGCAGATTCTTTCAAATAGGCAACTTTAATTCAAGTTAGCTGGAAGTGAAAACTTCTAGTTGATTAAAAAAGCATAAAATACTACAATACATTGTTTGTCTCCTTGAGAAACAGTCTGTTCATATGCTTATGAAAGTCCATACATTTATGTCCATCTTCTCGGGCAATGCATTTTGAGATGCCTTCCAAAGAATTCAGTGCTCTGTATAATGTATTCAGCTATAAGCATATGAGAAATTTGAGTCCTAGAAATGATCTTCCCACTGTGACACTCAAAAACAGGATGCAGGAGCCCCGATCCACAGCATCTTGCTGGAATCACTACATCAGACTGTCTTTTCTATATCACTGTATCCCTGTACTCCTCATTTCATTCAACATTTGACTTAAACTAGAACTTCATATTCTGTTAGAAGACAACATACTTACGGCCTGAAAGCATATCGATGTAGAAATGGCATAGATGATGCTGTCTGCATGAGGAAAATAGGGAACCTTCCCTGCTTCAATGCCTTTGAAGTATGTAGTCTATAGAAATAAACAAGAAATGCTGAACGAAACAAAATCAGCAAAGTAAAAGTAGCTTTTTACTTTTTATTTATTTTACCTTTTCAACGTAACCTGTCAACATTACTAACCTATGCTCACATATTTTTGTATATGTCCACAAATGTGACATTGATTGAGATACCTTATAGAAGTTATCCAAGATCACTAGAATAAGAGGCTATTAATGTATAGAACAGGACATAGCAACAGCTTGGGTGTTAAGAGGGTAGTATAGAACTTAAAGATAAAAAAGGGAAAATTTGCTATGTTAAATTCTTCATTTTAAAAAAGCAAAAGAACAATGCAATAACTTTTCCAACAAAGTGAATATTCACTGTTCTTAAACAGCTTGAAATCACATACTTTTCTTTCTGAGAAAACACGTAAAGTTTATTTTCCTGAGCACAGCTTGACCTTCCAAAGCAGCACACGCCTCTTTGGTCAGTTGCCCTTGGCTTGCGTGAGATGATAAAAGTAGTAAAAAAAAAAAAAAAAAAAAAAAAAAAAAGGAAAGAACACACAGCACTTTTCTTATTTCACTGCAGCCACACAATGTCTCAAAGTCCAGAGAAAACCATCAGCAATACAAGATAATATTGGGTTTTTACAACTGGTGTTCTAAAAGTCAATATGGATAACTCAGATTTGCTTTTATATAGCCAGTATGTGAACTACCTTCAGAGCTTGATCTAGGACTACAAGGAGCAAGAACAAACAGAGTATATCTTCCCTTTTTATGTTTAATTTTATGCTTAGGAAAAAAGTTCCTTCTTTTCACATTCTTTGAAATTAATTCTGCTCTGGTAATGGAGGTGGATAAATATCACTAGGGAACAAGGCCCTCAAGGTCTGCAGGAGAAAGCTTTGTGATTTGGGGACGATGCATAGCAAGAGAACAGCCTCAACTTATTCCAGTGGTGCTGTTGGGCAAACAACCATGACTAAGTCCCGATTTTATGGAAAAATCACAGTAAGAAATCAAAACCTAGTTAGCAAAGTATAATCAACATACCCAATCTCTACAAACTTTTTTTTTTCCTGGGCTCCTAATTTTAACAAGCTCATAGAAATAATTCAAGCCTGAAAAATGGTAATTAGAACAAAGTTCATTGCAAAGCTGGGAATTCAATCAGTTGAAGTATACTGACAAACAACTCCAGCTATAGACTAAAACCTAAGCTATTTTGAGTTATCTTAGATTGTTGAATGCCAAAATCAGGGAACAAAGGCAGGAAGTTAAGCTGCAGCTTTTGGCAATAAATCTGCAATTAAGGACTAGTTTTGATTTATGTTTCTGGCAGAACAGACATTCTTGGAACTTTCAGATTTAAAAAAAATCTGCAAAAGCTACAAAGCAAAGGGCTATCAGGAGATTAAAAAAATTCATGGAGAATATACATGGAGACCAGTGGATAAAGGACTTTTAAAATGAGTCACAGAAAAGAAAATAAGAAAGAAATGCGACCACAAAACGGCACTGCCTCTTGGCACACATGCACTGAAACACACCACCGCCACACAACTTTGTATTATACTGGAACTGTCTGACAAAGCCTGTGAAGTTCTTTTTCTTCTTCTGCCTTGAAAAAATAGATGAAATTAAGAACTCTGTTACGAGAGTAATATCTTACCTCTACTAATTTGGACGCCAGATACATAGAGATAGTAGTACTTTTGTAAAACATCATAGAAATTCCTGCTAGACACCCTGTAACAATTAGAAAACAAAAGTATTGTTAAGATTGTGATTTATTGTTGCTGTTGCAGTACGTCAGCTCAACAGACACTGCATAAGATTATGCTTTCTGTTGCTACAACAAAGTTTAGTGATGTTCCTGTGCTGCCCATCAAAATATGGTTCATGTCATTAAAAAAAGAGCATTTTGAAACCCTGAAATAAATCTGTAGTTCAGTGCTCAGGAGCACAGCATCAAATTTCTTCTCTCATCCCACAAGGAAGAGAGACCTTTGAGGTTCCAATATGCGATAGATGCACAAACAGCAAGGAAGGGCCTGCATCACCACACAAATTCCATGGCAAAAGGGTCCTTCTTCAGATCCAGTGTAGCCCATCCTTTCAAATGTGTATTCTGTCATGTATGGAAGAGTCAGTATTTGAACCTCACATCCCTACAGTTGGAAAATAAAGGACAAGTTCACATTTGTGCGTACAACAATATATTGTCCTTGAAGCTGACCGTAAAAACACACCATTTGATTGAATTTGCCTTACAATTTTAATTGCAACTCTTTATTTGAAGCTACTTGAAACGCCACTGTTACTTTGACACAACCTTGATTTACACAGTCCTATTTTCATCACAGAAGTCTGCAAAGGGAATGGGAGGACAGACAAGAGAAATATTTGCAGAGTCCCAACAGAGGGAATATAAACTTCTTGTCATGGACTCACCAGCTACAAGTGCATGAAGCTCATCATCTAGGTTTCGTACCCAACGCAGGAAGCAACTAGTACCCTGTAGGTGAACAGAGGGCAGGATTAGCCCTAGTTATTTCTCTTTCATAACGCACAGACTGGAAATATTCCTCTATAAACTAGTAACATAGCACACAGTATGAATTGAGTGTAGTGTGATAATACCCATAGTCCACGGTACCTGAAACATTTCAGTGTTTTAATTAACAGTTTACCGCTGCCATTTCTTTCAAAATCAGAGAGCAGACCAATCTAATTTGAATACCAATCTAATGCCAAAGCTAATCTTGAATTCATGTCATCTTCATTTGCTGTAGTTGTCTAGACCCTTTCCCACGATAAAGTCTGTTTTCAACTACACACCAAACACCCTGAGATCTTTCCATACATCCAATAAATTCTGGAACCAGGAAAACACATTAATCTAAAAAGTTAGAACTGCGTATGATTAAAAGACACAGTGAAACGCATAATAACCTGTTTGTTGACACAGGCAACAATACACAGCTGTTCAGGCCAGAATGGATGTAAGTAATTGTGGCGTAGGCTGCATTGGATAACTGCAGGTCACCAAATGATCCAGCTTGTTCCGCATCTGCCACATCCTCTGCATTGTTTTTTCAACTGTTTTGGAAATCCATACTTTGTCTCCAAATTTTATCCCTGGTAAATTTCTGTTTGCTTCTAAATGGTTCAAGATCTGCTCAGTAAGGCCCAATCCAGTTCTGATGGCACCTAGAGAACATTATTTAATTCAGTATGACAGCCTGCTGATATCTACTTTGAGATATGGATGGCGGCTTCTTAATCCATCTAATGTGTGCTTTTCATGGAATCAAAGAATGATTTATGTTGGAAGGGACCTCTGGAGATCATCTCGTCCAGCCTGAAGCAGGTCTAATTAGAACAGGTAGCTCAGGAACTTGTCCAGTTGAGTTCTGAGCATCTCCAAGGATGGAGACTACACAGCCTCATTGGGCAACCTGTTCCAATATTTGGCCACCCTCACATGAAAACATACTTCCTTGTATTTCTTTGGAATCTCCTTTATTTCAGCTTGTATCCATTGCCTTTCGTCCTATCACTGCACACCTCCAAGAGGTGTAGGTAGCTATGAAATCTCCCCTGAGCCTTTTTTCTCCAGCTTAAAACCCAGTTCTCCCAGCTTCTCCTTGCACATCGTATGACCCAGTCCTGAACCTGGTGGCCCTCAGGTGAGACCACTCTTGAAAAAGACATTAAAATTAAAAGAAGAAATGAAGTAATATCTGTGTCCAAAAATGGTCACGGTACCACAGATGTGATCTCACTAGCTATTTTATAGTGCACATTTTTAATAAAGAAATTCCTTGCAAAGCCATTGATACATTGCAATTATGACAGTCAACTTTCCTAATCAAACTCGTAAACTAATTTAAAAAAGGTAACCAGGCTACCATGGCCAACTTATTTTCTGCAAAATCACATTTGCTGACCTTAATTAACAGGAAGGGGAACACAAAATACTAATAGTACAGCTACTACAATCCTACAATGGCATTTTAGACTGCTTTTAGGGACAGGATGGACTTTTTTTAAAAGCAGTGCATAATGCAACTCCTTTGGGTTCAAAATGCATCAAGTATTTCATTTTTTTGGCTGTGGTCCAATCTTTTGGAGTGACTAGAATCTCTGCTGCCCTACATGGTTATTTCAAACTGGAAGAAAAATATAATGCAACCCAAATCTGTGTAAGTTATGGAACGCAAACAATAACAGAAAGTAGAATCATAGAATCATTTAGGTTGGAAAAGACCCTTAAGATCATCAAGTCCAACCGTTAACCTAGCACTGCCAAGTCCACAAGCACCACATCTACATGTCTTTTAAATGACTCCAGGGGTGGTGACACAACCACTTCCCTGGGCAGCCTGTTCCAATGCTTGACAACCCTTTCGGTGAAGAAATTTTTCCTAATATCCAAGCTAAACCTCGCCTGGAGCAACTTGAGGCCGTTTCCTCTTGTCCTGTCACTTGTTACTTGGGAGAAGAGACCAACACCCACCTCGCTACAACCTCCTTTCAGGTAGTTGTAGAGAGCAATAAGGTCTCCCCTGAGCCTCCTTTTCTCCAGGCTAAACAACTCCAGTTCCTTCAGCCGTCCCTCATAAGACTTGTGCTCTAGATCCTTCACCAGCTTCGTTGCCCTTCTTTAGACGCACTCCAGCACCTCAATGTCTTTCTTGTAGTGAGGGGCCCAAAACTGAACACAGTATTCGAGGTGCGGCCTCACCAGTGCTGAGTACATACTTAATAAACTACAAATAAAGGTCAGAGTATGTCACCCTCATAAAATGAGTATCTATAGAACTAAATTACACTTTGCAGTTGGAGCTTTTAAAAGACATCAAAACCATTTCAGCTTTTGCAATCTAAATACTTTTTTCTCTAATGGATCTTTTCTTAAAGTCTGAGCAAAAATTTAATTTTCAAATAAACTCTGAACAGCCCATTTGCACTTTGTCATCAAAAATTTTAAACTCTGTAACCTTACAAATTCTTGTCTCTCAATCTGACTGCAAGTCAAGTGAAATGCTGTTTTGCTTACAAATAACACTTGTTTTTTTAATTTTCAGTAATATTTACCCTGAATAATACAGAATTATCTTAACTTTGCACAACAAGTAAAGTGGCAGTTGAAAAATGACATGTGTGATTAAGAATATAAAAGTGCAAAAGCCACTTCAGCACTGCACTACGCAATATATTCTCCCTTAGGGCGTAAGCTTTGCCACATTCTCTTTTGGCATAAATAAACATAATTCGATTAATTCCAACAACGCTGTATGAACGCGTATCAGTTCGCAATCTGTCATCGTATAACAGTGTAGAAGGGTAGATTTCCAAGCGGTAAGTGCAATGTCTCCTCAGCTGCACATGATGTATGTTCTGCAATCTCCTGCTATTTAGCATCAAGGAAGAATTCCAGATATTTGAGCCAAAAAAATCTGCAAATGGCTTCTCTCTGGCAACACTGCTGCTACTGCAGTCACTACTTGTGTCTGCACTAAAATGTTTTTGTGTAACAGCAAGTCCCTTTGAAATCTGAATTCACTTTCTCTGAAGTACACCCTATCTCCTGATCTTGATACCATGCTGCAAAATCCATCTGGTTTATTCAAAAATGACAGAAAAAACACACAGAATGGAAGAGTAGTTTTCTATTTACAGTTTGATTACTGCAATACTACAGAATTTGTCAGTTACATGCTGTATCAACCAGTATCAGTAATACTACGCGGCTAGGCTTTTTAGCTCTTTGTGATATTCTCAAAAGTGAAATAAAAAACATGGCATTCGTCATTTCTGTATGTTATAAGCTTACTTTGTAGATACTGACGAAAGATCCCAGAAAAGCTCCAAGCTGGAAATTTTCCTTGTTGTAGAAGAGGGAAAGTAGCCGGGATGGTTCTGTAAACAGATGCCGGAAGGTGGATGGAATCCGAAGGCAACACTGGATCAGGTAACCAATGCTAAACATCCTAATGAAGCCCTAGAGAAAAGAAAGAAAGATTTTGTAGTAAGAAACCACAAATTCAGACAAAGGAAAAGCAAAAACATCTACAGAAGTACTTATTCTTGACATCGAGCAGTTTAAAACCCACTCTGCAGATACTATGTAAAATGCATCCCCGTCTTCATACTCAAGACCAGGGTTTTTTTCCTGATTCCCCTGTAAAATAGGAAAGGCAATAAAATCATAGACAATTGACTCTCCTTTAATTTCTATGAATATCTGAAAGGCCTCAAGGGACAAACTATATTTCTCTTCTGCTCCAAAATTCTGTCCTTTGAAATAATCCTGATGACTTCATTTCCAGGTTACTGACCCGCTTTTAACCACAAATGGGTATATAGAGGAAAGTAACGCAGTGGGAAAAAAGAGCACTTCTACACTCAGATGTCTGGAGAAAGCACTAAAGGAGGAAAAAGTCCACAAAAAATAAATTTCAGAAAGTGTGAGAATTAGAAATTGACCCTGGTGGCTTGGAACGTACTCGCATACTTTCCCTCAACCAAACTGGAGGCTGAGTGACGCCTGCAGCCAGAGAAAGGGCGAAACTGGAAGGGAGATTACGTGCAGAGGTACTGAGAAAGGATAACATGGGTTCCAATGACTTTTTCTTACTACTCCACCTCGGATACAGATCTGCTTTTTTATACCATGTCACAAAACCACACTTTTTCTTTCCAAATTCTTCTCCCCAGTTTCTTATAACTTCCTCCAAAGCTTCCTATCATTATTCTTACCCTATGGCTAAACTTCTCTAATCATTCTGAATAAAATCTATTCATTTTTGGGTTGGAAGATGCCTTGTCTGAGAACTGTCTGTGCACTCTCCATTGGCAAATAAGTCAGGCACCCAATGCTCACGATTTCTGTAGTTCATTTTTTGGAAGATACTCAGGGACACTGAGACAATTCCAGTTACAGGGACAACTGGCAGAGGGTTTGATTGAGCAACCTTTCAAACTCAGAAACTCAAAGCATTTTTGCCTCCTACAGAACTTTAAAATGCATCATAAAGCTCATAAAATTTTATTGTGGTTAAACATCCAGTAATAAACTCTTCCTGAAGCAATTACTCTCCCTGCTACTCAAGAAGTGGTTTATGAGAATCAAGTGGAAGAAAATACATTGTGTCATACGATGATCCAGTAGCTATGAATGAAAAATTTCCACTTCTTCGTCTGCTACTCTTAAAGGTATGTAAATTGTACGTACTGAACAGCTAACAACCCAGTGTTTTCTAATCGTGTAACGAAAATACCTACTGAAAGGTATGCGAGGTAGGCAGAGATGTAAATGCACTGTGAATTTTGTGTAGTTAAAATGTCAAAATTAAGATGAACATATATTCGTACGTAAAATGAAGAGATACCCTAGTGTGAAGTACATAGCCCTTGTCTTCCAAAAAAATGAGATGATTACGATACCAGGTACCATTATATAAAAAGAAAGTCCTAAAATCAGCAGTTATGAACAAAGCCCAAAACAAGAGAACAAACAACAGTATGGTATGTTTGACATTTTCACCCAGCTGTAGGAAAAGTTACTCTGATGGGGTGAGGAACATTGCATTAGGAAACACTTAAATTCCAACTGGAAACACACAAATATATCTGTGGTTTTATTTTTATGAGTAGCCTACTTAGAAGTGCTGAACTGAAGGATTAAGGCTTAGTTTTGATGTGCACCAAACAGCAATAAGTAGTGCACAAAATCTTTCTATTTAGCTGATTACATCAACCAGGTGAACCCGTATCACACTTATAGGTGTTTTTCAGAGTCACAGAAAGTATTACATCTTATAATCAATGCACAATATTGTAGTAGTTCTCTTCCGTAAAAAGACCTCAAATGATAACAGAGGTAGAAAAGAGTAGAGTATATGCAGGACACTATAATAAGCATAAGTGAGCGAAGAAAACTCTGCTAAGAGCAATTTCTCCACAGAGATTTTGAGTTAGGACTCAGATCAGCCAGAAGTAGCAGCACAGTGAAACTACAGATCTGCAAAATTCACTGAATAAATCTTTTTTTTCTTCCTTTTGAGAAGCAGATTTCTTAAAAAGTTAATAATACACTCAAGATATTGGCCATAACTCAAATTCAGAAAAGCACGTATGTTCAGTAACATACCAAAACGCAGTCAACCTGTTGCAACGTATTAGGAATTACTTAAAATAATTATTTAAAATAAATTAGTTAAGATATTTAAAATTTGTTCTGGGTATACAGTTGCCCATGTTCCTTCAAGAGACAGAATGCAGAGATTACAATCATCAGAAAATAATCTCATATTCTTTTTGGTCATCCTAGTCATTAGGTAAGTTGTGAGGGTCATCTGGTGTCATCCGCAGCATCAGCAGAAAAAATGGACAACTGGACTACTACTGCTGGCTGATGTCTCCTCATTGTAACCAACTGGAATAACAAAAGAGGAAAAATATTGTTTGACTGCTTCTGGTAGCTCTTTTCAGACATTTACAAACCCAAAGCATTTTAAGTATTCAAAATTTGAAGGGAACTCTATGAAATCAGGTGGTATGTCATTACTAAATGTTACATAAAAGCTATCACAGATTATGTCAACTAGCTAATATGCATTTAAATGTGAAGCAGGAGAAAAAGAGCATGCAATGACAATTAAAGCACAGATATGATAATGAGAAGACGAGATGTTAAAGGGTAAGGGAAAATATAGCACAGAGGGGAAATTTTGGCAATAAGCAGCTCATCAGGTCATTATCAGATTTGAAAGCTCCCTTAAGATATGGAATTACAAAAACACGCTCAAATCATGTCAGCTGACAGTTATTACTGATCGACTCCAGGAACAGCCATAGAGAGAACTGAAAATGCTTTAAGAATTTTGGATCTCTAAAAATCCAAATACATCAAAATAAATTTTTTAACTCATGTTTTAATTTTAAAAAAAGTCACATAAAAGGCAGGAAATTCAAAGATCTGGCTGCCACTTCAGTGATATTTCCCTGATTATACTACTGTAGTCAAGAATAATTTATACTAAAATACTATACAAGACTGATACAAGAATGAAGTATAGTTCAAATGCACAATTGGTTTCTCTAAACAGAGAATAGCCTTATAAAAATGTCTTTTTTAAAATTATTATTTTTAGTCAGGTCAAGACTTAGTTCAGCTGCATTATCGCTTGGGTTTTCTTCTCCTCTCATCCCCTCTCGAGGGTATATGAAATGTGAACAAAATGATGCTGAATAAACAACTGAAGAGGACAGAGACTCCTGAATATCCCCTTTTTAGTTTTCCTGTTCTTTTCATCATTAACACATCTTCCTACTCACCTAAAAAAGCATAGAGAGAGTAGTGTGGGGACAGTCTACTGTAATCTGAGGAACTCACAACCTGGAATCAGATTCAGGTCATTCCACTAGAGTGACTGAACAAGACTAACTCCTATTTCTTGGTCACCCTATTTTAAAGGCACTTCAAGCTCATTATATTCCATAACGGTCAGATCACCTCTCTCTTTACCCATGAAGTCTCACACACACAATCATTCTTCCAGCAGATTATGACAGTTTTCCATGGAGAAGAGGCATCAGTTCCATTACAAGTACTCTAACAGAAATCCTTACTTGTTTGTTCTAACTTCACTTGTAAAATAATACAGTGTTATGAGGGTACTTACAGATTTGACTGCTGAGCATGCAGCACAGAATGCATAAGGATTTTGTGTGAGATTAATAAACAAGCTCAGGAAGCAAGTCTGGACTAACAGTAGCTAAGAGCTAATTACGGTAAAATATGTCTAAGTAACGAAAGACAGCACTTGATGTAAAAGTGCAGCAGACTGAACTTAAAGCAACGCACCTATGTAAAAAGATGCACACTAGGAGATACTACCATCAGCAGAGATCTGGAAATGCAGCGTATCAACCCATAAAATCACTTCTGCTTAATTTTAATCTTTGTTTTGAATATAATATTCACTGCAGTCTTGCACATTGATTCTGAAGGCTAGACACTGGTATCTATGGAGAAAACACAAACTCTGCAAATGAAGGCACAGGGAATGTTTGCTCCTCAAAGGATGCTGACCAAACATTAGCACTCAGGAGATGGGAGACAAAGCAGGCCAGGAGGCACTGAACAGCAAACTTACTGGGCAAGGCACTGAACAAGCACAAAGCAAATGGAAAGTCTGTGGCTCCAAAGATGTTATGCCTTGAAGAAAAGAGCCCATGAATGAAACGTTAAGTGGACTGAGATAGTGGTGAGAGGTTGTAAAATTGTAATTTTAATCCACATTCTGTTAATCACATGTCATACCTACAACAAAAAAGTGACATAAGTATCCTGAACTATTCGTGAATGCTCTACTGCATATTCTCATTGTAATTCAGAACACTTAAGCACCATCTCAAATCCTATCAACTCCAGCGCAACTTACATCCATGTTACACAGTGATACGCTAATATACTGCAGTGTAAAAAGAATGTTAATACAACACAAAATGATGTTTTTAACAAACATACATGAATAAGTGTTGTGCTAGATCTCTTCTGATGCTAAATTTAAGCATAGCTCTTTTGAGATAACATTAACTGTATATAAAATGTTAATTTAAAAGTTATTTTTGAAAGTAATGTATATCAAAAGCATCTGAAGATACTCAAATCCATTTTTGCTGCTTCATATATAAAAACCGGTACATTATTAAGTGATTGAGATCTTCTGGAGTCTTACCAACTCCTAAAACAGGCATAGCAGGTGGTACCATCTGTGCCAACCCAACGCCAGCCAAAACAAATTGCTACACAGTACTCCTCTGAAAAAAAAAATGCGCTGATCACATTAATAATGGAGGATGAATTATGCCACCGGACATAATTCCTGGGCGCAGCAACTGTGACCAATCTCTCATTACCCCGAGCCCTTAAAATAAATGAACGGAGGAGCGAGCCCAGCGCCCGGCAGCAGCGTGCCAGACCCGCGCAGCTGCACGTGCGCCCGGGCTGGGCCGCCTGCCGCAGCAGCACATTCCAGGTGCTTTATTTAGGGTGGAGTCACAAGTGGGCTCAGCCGTGAAGTGCATCACATAGTTAAACAAGTTCCTTGCTTGCCAGTCCATTTTTTCCCACACGTTTTATGTTATTAATTCACTACAGCTAATCTGAAAGACCAGAGAACTTTAACCCCAACCACCACCCCGTCCTAAATTGAGAAAATCTGTTTTGAGGCTTGTCACATTTTCAACAGAAGAAGAATGAGCAACAGGCTCCTTTCTCACTTCCTAAGTATATGCTTTTTCTGACTAAAGACTTTTACCCTGTCTTTGCCAGAGTTTGTCAATCTAACTTTTTCTGCACTTACTTTAATACAATATGAGATGCAATTATCTCCATAGTGTTTACAGCATCTATGCCTTGGGCCATGTTTGCACCTGCAAAAAGCACAATGAAACACATATCAACTCATAGCTCTTTTCAGCGTCATCGACAGGAGACTTCATAAATTTTTCTTGCCTAAAAATACATAAAGTGCTATTTTCCCACCACTCATTCTCCCCATTACCCATTGAAGGGCACTGTGAACTTTTATGATGCCATAAAAGCACAATAAAAACTAACAATACTTTAGTTGTACAGCAAGAAGTGTCTGCACACTTATTTGGATCCAACCTCTTGCCATGCTACACATTCAATACAAAATTAAAGAACAAATTTTCTGCTGTGTTCAACAGGGAGAAGTGATGTGACTCTTCCCAGTTTGTCTCTGCTCCGTGGTTCTGGAAGGATATTTAACCAAGCATCCATTATCTGTGTCCTTACATCTTTCATACCATTGTAAGGTTCATTGGAGGGCAATGCAGAACATACAAATGCACAGAGATACCCTGGGAGACTTCTCTCAATTACAAGCCCTTCACTTCTGGGCTATTTCTTCTGCTGTGTAGATTTTTATGTAGCTCTTACTTCGGACTGAGAATTTGACCTTGAGCATTTAAAAGAGACTGGGTTGGGATGGTGGGACGTGTGGCTTGTACAGTTGTTAGCCCTGCATTATGTAGAATTAAAAGAAGTAATATCATACCAGGTCTGAACATTATAGTTTGCTATAGCCAAGTATTTAAGTTTTAATGCAAAATAAATTACACAATTTATATACTGTGTCAAATACCTTGGAAGTTTTGAATCGTGTACTATAAAGTCTAATGGCCATAAATCATCTGTGAGGTCAGTTTATGTAGCAAAAATTGTAATGAGAATGTGATCAGGTTACAGGCATTTAGACTCAATTATACTGAAAAGAACCATATGGAAGAGAAACCTGTGAGAGCATTAGGACTGAAAATTGAAAGTTTTCTGAATGTCTGAGTTGGGAGTTTCAAAACCTTAAAGAAAAAATGCTCTTCTCCACCCATAGTCCCTTGATCCTTGTATTTAATGAACAGTGGAAGAGCTATGAGCTATCTCTAGCAAACTGAGTAAGAGGTATTTTAGACAAAATAGGTATAAGCAACTCAGCTAAAAGAATCTGCATATGGCTGGAGCTGTCTTCTCCTCTCCTTGTAGGTCTTGTGTTGTCTAATACAGTCGTGCCTGAAAAGCCACTGCTGATTTCTCTCATATTTTTCAATTAAAAACCACAGCAAATCATAGGAAGTTACCATGTGATGTAGGTCACTTCATGTTTGTTTATTATCTGAGAAAGTAAGATAAGCCACTACTTTGAGTACATAATGCACTTGGAAGACTTGTTTCCCTGCATGTCAGCAGGTAAAGATCTGGTCACAAAAGTGCTCCTGGAGAGGTCAATGGAATTGAAGATTCATAGGTGTGGTATGAACAGACCCCTAGTCCATTTTTTATTCCATCTTCCCTGTAAATGAATGACTCCTTGTGGTACCCAATGTGCCTGAAGCGGACAAATCAAGCACAGCAGAAGTACATCATCTGAACATATTAGACTGAAAAGCTATCTGATCTCATTTCCTTAAGCTCGTACTAAAGGACAATAAATGGGATCCTGTAGACCAGGAGGGAACCTATCTTACCTGATTTTGGATGTCTAGATCTGACCTTGTGCAAAACATTTTTAGACTCGCTCTTTGCTTCGCAGTTTCCTATCTCCTGACAGTGGAGGCAGGCCATGTACTACCAATCCTGTTCTAAGGCAGTTCTCCTTTATGCAATACAGGGATGTAGGTCCCCAAAAAGATGATGTTACGGTCACTTACGGTGACCTAAGTAAGGTCTGCTGCTGTGTAATTTCCCCTCTTTAATATCACTACTAGCACCAGCACAACCATGCCATGAGCCAGTTTTGCTGAAAACTGCAGAAAAAGCAACTATCACTCTGCCACTCAGAATTGATTGAATTCCTCTCCCTTGTTAGACAACTGCACATTGCAAGTCATTGCTACGACATACAGGTCTTAATTTTTGCTTTCCTTAGAGTTCCTCATTTGTCACCGCTAACTACCCAGTAAAAATGAAATGCAAAACACTTAAATACAAAGCAAAAGTATTATAAAACATTGTCAAATACAACGTAACACAACATTAAAATGAGCTAATGATTCATTTTGTTTTGTTTTTCTTTTGTTTTCTTTTGACTCACACTTTGTCCATGAGCTTTTTTGTTAGAGCCAGTATGTTCATTGGCTGTGATATTTTTTCACAATGCTTTATCTTTCTATCTATTTTTGAAAACGCTGCTTCAGGTGAAAATGAATGAGTGGGGATTTCTTCTTTCCCTACAATGAACCTGAAAGAAAAAAAAATAGAACAAAACAACAATTATATAAATAACTCAAAGAAATACATAAAGTCCAGTATAAGTCTCTAAGTCTTTAAGACAAGCTTGAAGTTACCCACAAGTCTGCCACAGAAAACGCATCCTATACAGCTGCCAAACCTTGTATCTCCTTGAAAAGATCACTCCACTGACATATATTTAAACTTCAGATAATGGTTACAATTGCTGCCAGGAATTTTTTAAAACTAGGAACAAAAATATTACTAGGGAAGTCCATCTCTCATACAAAGGAAGAACACTAAATAAGAAAATAAAAAGGCACATGAAATATCTCAATTATGTCCAGCAAAATGGGGTTACATAAAGGTTGATAATTACTGTAATATTTTTATAAAATATCTGTTTTGTAAAATCTTCAAAATGTTTTCGCTCCCACCAAGAGCATCAACTTTGTTTTGCTTGGCTTCATCTTCAGCCGTCTTTCTTCACCCAGAAGTTGATATTGTCAATGTACCCGTTCATCTTAGGTGTAGAATTAGTGTGTATCACAGGCAACGGAGGACACAATGGCAAGACGTTTCCTAACACTCTGCACTATAATCCAAGTTACACTGTACTGTGGTAGTCTTGCTGTGGGTGATGAAGGTATAAAAACTTTGTCATTTCAGTATGTGACTGGGAACTGGTGATTTCAGAAAGCATTGTTTCTGTACATTGCCATAGCAGTGTTTCATGTCCGTATTTCTGGACTATAGACTGAATTATATAACTGTTGGCACCTTATATCAAATTCCATGGCTGTTTCATAGCTGTAAACTCTATAAAATATTTCCCACTACCAACAACAGTAAGTCTGTCTTGCTTGACTTCATCTCTTTTCTTCACCTGTGAGTTGTCACCATCCACCCACTGGGCTGTCTGAGTGGTAGACAGGTAGCAGAGTATGTAAGGGAAAGGTAAGTATAATGTGTCTTTGTACGTCTGACACAAGACACGAAGACAGGAGAACTTTGTATAACTACAACAAATGAGTGAGTAACACTAGAGGGTTCCATTGCAAAGTAAATTCTAGGAGAGCCTGGACCACGATGGCAGACACAAGGCTTAGTGGCATGTTGAGGCTATCTCAAATGAATATGCTACAAATCCATGCTTTATTTGGGTGCTGGTTACAGAACTACTGTTGTGTTCATTAAATATTTTGTAAATGCAGCAAATAAACTCCAGGTCACAACACAGCAGCCATTTGCTTCCAGGAGAATATCGGGAATTGTGAATTGCAGTTTTAGAAAGAGAAAAGATTAACGCTCCTTCAAAAAAATGCAACCGTATGTCTGCGTTTCCTTTAATAACGGTCCCAAATATGAAAAGATTCCTCTCTTGCCAGCATGGTATGCCTTCTTCAAAATATGCTGTATACCCCAAAAGTTGGAAAAGTTTTACAACAGCATTTTCCTTAGGAATACTCTTTTCATACAATGCAGCTGCCACTGTGCACGATTCCTCAAAATCTTCACTTTAAGTTACGCACTCACAGAAACTTTACTTACTTTAGTGCAGAGTATGTAAATCCTTTCAAGCCATCTTTGCACCTGAAACATAAAAACAACATTTTTTTCTACAATGGGCTGCTTGCAATATAAAGTGTTATAGAGTAAGCATTACATAGAAGGGCTGCGGATGAACACCAGCTTTTCATTAATGGAAAACAGCACATCTGTAACAACTCTGTGGCTATCCCCAACTTCACAGTTGTCACCACGGCCTTGGGACATCTCAGAAACAAAGGGTACAGCATACAAATGCCAGTGCTTCTCTCTTTTATCCAAACCAAGAGTGGAGACATTTTTAAAGGATGGTGACAGAACCACTGGGGTGACAATGGAAGATTTCATATGACAAAGAATTGTTGCTTTATGGAAAAGAAGTCATGATGAGTTTTATGAAACATAAATGTTACTGCAAGGAGAGAAAGGAGGGTTGGACCTCGATAAAACACCCACCCTCTTGTGAAAAGCTGCAGGGAATAGTTATTCTGACTATGAATGTCAGACTTTCTGACAGAACTTCTGACTGTTCTACTTTGCACACTGCTGATCTCTGCAGCTCATTACTTTAAGACGACTCTCAATCTGAAAGTCCCAGTTTTTCAGTTATATAGTGGTTGTTCTGATTCTGAGCTTGATTATACATATCCTTCCTTACAGACTATAGGGTTTGTTGTGTGAATAACGACCACAGTCAAGAGTCCATAACCGGCTGTGAAAGATTTACGTTATTGACTTTTTTCTGCCCAGGAAACAATGAAAGGAGCTGAAGCTTGCAGCTGCTACAGATTCTTCCTGGAAGAATTCTCAGTGTCATGTCGGTAGCAAAGCAAAGAGCAGATACTTGGGGTTTTTTCCCCCTTTTCTTTTTACAGAATTGCATGGGGAATACGTCATGGTAAAAATGCATTCCTGACACAATACATAAACCACAAACTAGTAACTTATCAACACTATCATTTCAAGAACACATCTACTCTAAGAGAAGACAGGACGGCAGTCGCAGAAGCTTCGTAAGCAGGAGCGGATGAACACAACCCTTTGCCTTCTGCCTGCAGAGACCAAGTTGTCCCTGGAAAGCCTGTGCCCACCCCCTCCCGAGAGCACATGACACCATCTCCCAGAAGGCACCATGCATGGTCAACACGTGCTACCGATGGCTGGATACACACGAACAGCAGGAAGAACATAACGAGATGAAAGATGTTCACAGATCAAGAAAGTCTTGCTTTGTCCTGGCAGGCAAGGGCCTGGTGTGGTGCTGGCAAGACGTCACAGCACTGAACGCTCCTGGGAAACTCTTCCCAAGGGCATGGCCTTCAACACATATGTTTCCAAGGACTTGGTTTCGTCACCATGTGCACAGTGCTAAATAAGTATCAGGCACAGTTATACGCAGCACCAGAAAATTCATCCCAAAGAGTTTCTCTTTTAAAATGACTGAACCTAAAATATTGGTCACATATGTATGTGATCTATAAGGGTTCAAGGTAAACACATGCAAATAAAATTGCTCAATGTATCTTTAATTAATATAGAACTTTGTAACCAAAGATATGTAAACATTTTACTTTTTATGATTCTTTACCTATGGAATTCAGAAGCTGAAAATTACCATAGCACTTTTACAGAAAGATGGACTGAAAGATGGATAGAAACAATTGGTGAGTGGACTTAAACAAATGAAATCAGCTTTGCCTGGAGATCACAGCGAATCACTGGCAGAACTACAAACAGAGCCCAAATGCACAGGGTTTACATATACCCGCTCGGTCCAGTATCACGAGTTTGATTTTAAACCTACAATTGACTGTAAGTTAAAAGCCCTTTGAGTTAAGGGCGTTCAACATACTATGTCTGCAAGCTGCCAGCTCAAGAATAGGGCCTTAGTTTCTACTTTTCTTTTCCAGTAAATTAAAACCATACACAAACTGAAATGTAAACATGCATGTAAGTGTTTCTGGAATAATATCAAAACAGAAAAGTAATTACAGTATGAACATAATGATGTTTTTGCCTTAATCCTTCCAATGCAACTGCACTACCAGTTGCAAGTGTTCAATTATTCCTTTATTGCACCACCAGATGTCCCTACCCAACTAGTGCTCGAACTGACCTGACCTGCCTGATGCTATCCTACAATTCATTTGCTTTGAACTGTCCTCAAAGAAATTGTCATTCAAATCCTTTCTTCACTAATATTGAAAATCAGAAGACATCTGAATCACCAAAAGAGAAAACAGCACTCCAACCCCTACTCACTACTCCAGGAAACATGAAAAAGATTTCTAATGCCTATTCTAACTACACGATTAAGGTTAATTCTATGCAATAAGTATTTGGTGTATCAGAATTTTACTAGTTATTCTTACTTTTCTTATTTTATTAGTTATTCTATATAGTTATAGAGCTACAGCTATGAATCGCCCTGCAAAATGCACCAAAGTTAAATACGTAGTTCAATATGGAAGTAATGCTAAAGATACTAATGCTAAAAATTCCATTTTTTTCCCATTAACTTCCCAATTGTTTTAATTATAACACAGTAGAAAGGTGTAATTTAAGTTCCTAAATAGAACTTAATTCATGCTGCTTGCTGTCTAAAATGTCTTGTGTAAAGTCATTATGAAAAACTAACGCGTATGTGGGAGTACTGTGTATTAAGGGTTTCAAAAACAGGATTCCTAGAGAAACAATACTTTTGATCAAGGGTAATTTGCACTGTAACTTTCCCTTCTCTGACATGGCAATTTTGCTCTTACAAATGAAGCAGCAACCAACAACAAAACCGGAAATCTAATTTTTGGCTTTACATCATGAATTCAGTATATTAAAGGTTTCAGAATACTGGTCTGGAGATTGAAATTGCCTTATTTATTCACTCACTAGGTACACAACACTGGCAGCAACAAAAAAACCCTCCACACTGACTCCAAACACGCTTCTTTTTTGGGGGGGACACACAACAAAACCCCATGCAGGGACAGCGTGGAGACATCACAAATTCAGTGACTGGCCTCAACGGTGACTGCTGAGGTACAATGCTAGCTGCACATGGCACATTTCATGAACACCTGGCTGCTAATAACTGAACTAAGACTAATGATTTGCTTCATACAGCCACTAATTGGTAATAATAATGCCACCACTAATTGGTAATAACTTTTACTCAATGCTTCACTGCTCAAGGGGTGAAAAAGTCTGCACTCTGCTGCTGACCCCCATGAGCCATTCAAGCTGCAAATGAGCACAGTAAAATACATTACGTGTGCCCAGCATTGCAGATACCCCCGAGATGGGAAAAATCTCAATAGTGTATTATAAGCTTGTTTTTAGGGTATTATTCAACCTGGAAGGTCTGAGCTAACGGGTGAGCTGTACGCCGTTAAAGGTACTGGGCATAGCTCACCTCTGCTACCATTCCCACCACCCTGGATGTCCCAAGCTGCAGGAGGGCGGCACCATTTTTTGCCCAGCGAGCAATAATTTAAAGGGCGCATAATCTAGTTACATTTTCCCATCAGAGGGGAGTTTGTCCCTAGTGCCAAGCCAGCGGCACCAGTGACTCTGCCAGCTGTCCCTGTCGGGCACTACATACCTGATCACACAGCAGAAATACTCTGCTCCATTCCAGCTTGGTTTTGGCCAGAGCCGTGGTTGGAGCTGGAGGAGCAGAAGAATCAAGGAGCCATAGCAATAAATTTGGGTTCTCCAAATTCCCCTGCTGGGACAATTTTGGCACATGAGCAAATAGGGTCGATTTTAATCATGCATATTTATAACATCAATTTAACTTACGGCCACACACATTTATTTTTTCATAAAGAAAACAGTAAAAGTGGAATAGAGCCAAGGCTTGATACTAACTATACTTCCAACAAGACATGAACTAACTCTAATTATTTATGTTTGTGTATGTAAAGAGGTGCTGTACATGAGTTTACGCTACTCTCCCTCCATCCGTGGGAAGGAGAAGTTCCAACACTGAACTGTAAGGCTGGATGCCAGCAATTATGTTTTGGGGTTCTTTATTAGTATGTCTTGTCATAACTCTTCTAAAGATTTTCTCCGTGACCAACTGATATACCCTGCGCCAGAAGCCTTCTGAGGAAACAAGTCACTTTTCACCCACGGAACTGGTAAGGAGAAAGCAGCTCACAGCAACAACATATGCCATGTTTCACAACATCCCCATATTGCTTATGTTATCCTTCAGGGTAAATTAGAAACTCCTATATGCAGAGCTGTCATTATGGCCATGTGGGAAGGAAACACTGCAAGCACAGGACATGTGTTGGCATATTACTGCAGCACATCTGCCTGTAAAGACTGGCCGGGGGGGCCATGTTTCCAAGTTAAGTTGTCTTGTTTTATGGAGAAGGGAGGATCATAGTGATGAAACGTGACTGTGTCTGAACACGCCAGCTACATCCCTTGCTATTAAGTCCCTTGCTATTAGGAATTAAAGGCTATCTACGCTCCTTTGTGAGCTGTGCTGAACTCTAGAGGATAATTCATTTTCTGTTTTAAGCTCCTTAGAGAGGTTACTATACCTTCCTCCTGTTTTTCTGTCCTTCATTCCTCATCTTCTCCCCAGTGTTAACAGTCAACAGCAACAGGCATCATTTTTCTGAGATGTCTTCTGTATCCATTTCTCTTCTTCCTTTTCCATCTCCTCTTTTGCTCTTTCTTCCTGCAAGTCAAACTCCTATTTTGTATTTCCCCCCATCTGTCCTCTAAATGTTATTCTCAAAAGCTCATTTCTTAAAAAAAAAAAATCCATCAGTACCTTCTCCATACCTCCTCATGGTCTGACACCTTCCAGCATGCTAATCAAGTGGGTTGTGACTACGAGATTGAAAGTGCAGAATAAGCACCTCTGAAAAACAGGATTATAAAGAAATTCAAGACTCAGGGACACAGGCTTAACCATTCTGAATCACAGAAATGGAAGAATTAGTTCAAGCTCAGTTCTAAGTTGTTTTGAGACTGATTTGTTTATGCTGTGACTGTAACATAAAATCACATTTTGGAAATAATTAGTTTTCCAAAAGGTTCTGGGATCGAAGAACAATTCCAAACCAGTAAGACCTTCCTCACTGATGTAACTATGTAGAAAAACGTTACTTTAAAATGAAGTATTTTATATCTCTCGATATAAAATGAAGAGCTAATTCAGTCAAATCTGATAAAACAAAGGAAACTGAAACCAAAAGTTGTTCAGAAACGTGTACCAGTAGTATTTTTCCCAGTGGAAGAACACACATTTTCATTTTTAAGTGGAAAATATGATTTCCAAAAATTATGATCAGACATGCCACAAAATCTATTTTGACTTGTCATTACTTAGTTATGGTGAACTTTCCAACTATTTGAACAGTATCTAGATGCTTCTCAGTGACCAAAGAACATGATTATTGTGCTAATCCTAATGCTCAAATCCATCGAGCTGTCAGTGGTTTACGATAAGGCTGCAGAGAGTCATTTTGGTCCTCATTTAGATAAATCTATGGGAAACTGGATCCTAAAAATCTTTGTAGATATAGTTATACAAGAGTCTTCTGACTTCAGGAACTACTCATGACCTTCACATCAGCTTAAAAAGAAATACTTATATATTTTCCTATCAGAAATACAGTGCATCAAATCTAAAATTGCAGCACCCTACTTGGAAGCAGAGAGGCATTTAGACGCAATTCCTTTGGATCAAAACCACTACTTGCAGTTGAGTAGCATCTAAGCACAAAGGAGCTTCCTTTCTAGATCCACAGCTACATGAGGCACAAGAGATCAAAACATTGGAAGTTTCCTTCACAGGTGGCTAGGTTGCTCTAACATGGAAGATTCAATGAGATTTTTTTGCTTTTTCTTTTGTAATTATGGCCATTTCAACTAATCACCTTTATTTGTATCTTATTAAAGACATTAAAACTTGCATATCTCACAAAGATAACTCAACCCCAAAAGAATATCCATATTTCAAACTAAGTTATGGTCCCCTGTATAGACATGCAAACATTTTTGTCCGTCCATCCAGGCAGAAACATATGTCTTAGAGACACCGAACAATCATCATATCAAGGCACCTAGAAATGCCGAGAGCAAAAATAATCTGTGCCATGCACCAGCTGCTGTTAACTTTAACATTTCCCCCAATATCAAACCTAAGCCCTTTCTTCATGCTATGTCTCCATATCCCAACTTCTTCCAGATGATGCAGGAGCAGGAATAACCACCTGCTTTCCTCTCTTCCTCCACTTTGCCAGGACTGGGATGGAAAAACTGATGGAAAATCTTTTCTTCTCCTCCTCTCGCCAAGGGTCAGGAAGGAGGCCCCACCACGTTGGACCACATAACCCAGGAAAACCAGCGACGGCTACAGGCTACACTCGGAGCTGCCGCCTCCAAGACTCAATAGGATCATGAGGCTCAACTTGTGACTTGTGCGGCGGAAATCCAGAGGCACATTTAAGGGAAAAAAGGATTTATACCCGGATTCTCTCTTCTCTGAATTTCTCATTTTCTGGATTAAACACTTTCTTTCTTTCTGTCTTTACTCACCGGTCTTACCTATTCAACTCAAGACTATGAAAAAAATTACAAGACTATTATAAGACTATATGAAAAAAATTATGAGGAGCAATTATCACCAAAAAATCTAATCTTGTACCCCACGGACAACACACAGCTTTTAGAAGACATGTCAGAAATCAGATTAAAAATAACTGAAGTCAGAAGAGTTGTAGCAGAAACTCTTATAAAAATTATACTTCAAACTATTAAATGTGCAACGCAGCTGGGATCAAAATGCAATGAAAAGTCTCACTGCTTGTGTTTCCAAATCAGATTGATAGTTTAACTTTTGTGTGTTTAAATAAAACATGAAAGAATGTATCCATGACATTTCTTTTAGCTGTGCTTGAGTATAAAATGATCTTTGAAACAGCTACATTTTTGTAACTATTACATGCAGCAAATACAAAACTATATTTTAAAAAGAAGTAAATGAACAAAGAAAGAGCAAGTAGGGACAACATTCAAGGAGAAGGGTGAAAGCAGCACAGTAGAGGATGTACATTACTTTTTTCTAGACCTATACCGAATGCATCATTTACAATACTTGGAAAGAAATGGTGAATGGAGATGACAATCAGCATAGTCAACAGTGAACTATGGTCCGATTACGCTTTCATGTTAATCCAGGGAATTACATTTTTGAAGGATAATTCTGCAATTCTGGCAAGAATGTGACACTGCAATTGAAAAGAAAGCTGTTTATACTGAAGTTAAATTACAATACTGGATTCAGGGTTGTAAACGAAGCTGTTATCAATCAACATTTCACATCTGATTGCTAATCAAGTTTTGTGTGTTATTGCCAAATATGAAATCAGATTTCTAGTGATGTTAGTTATCCTGCTACTTACAACACTCTCATTTCTTCAGAGATTAGTGCTTCCTGAAATGTGCATTTTTGAGTAAATGGAATTTCTCTTAAAAGACCTTAAAAACAAAGAAAAAATTATTTTTTATTATTTCAGCTGGATGCAGCCCTTCCATGTCTTTGTGTAGCAACAACGCTGTGCTGCAAGCTCAGGAGCAGCAACTGAGTCACTCAGATGGCCACGTTTCCTTCTCAAAACCCTTCATCAAAGCCCCTGCCTCACACAGCTAATAGAAGAAGCCAACATCAATTAAAAGAGCTGACTAAACAACGAAGTTAAGGATTTATCTGCTTAGTTCAATTGGTTTGTTGAATTTTGGAAAGTGATGTCATTTTTCCACCACCCAATTTTAACCTTTTTCTTACAAGTGTTTCATCAAAAAACAGTGACCTTCTGCTACAGCAAAACCCAAACACTCTCCAAATCAGGCACAGAACAAAAATAGGAAATGGCAAAAAACTCTGAAGGCATGAAGATGGGAAGTCAAATTGCCTCTAGGGGCATGAGGATACGGAGAAATGCACCTTGATGCATGCACAAAACCACGTTCACCTCTGTGGCTGAGGTTGCGCTGATGCCGTTTCATTGTTGTTAGAACAATGAGAACAGTCAGTCAGTCACCAAAGGGACACGCTGTTACGAGATTAAAAAGCAAATGATCTTAAATTCATACTGGGTTTGGCTCAGGTTAAATAATGGTGGCATCTGCAGCAATTCTATCTTACACGGAGACCTGTGCTAAATTTATCTACTGCCAAATTCGCCTCTGGCTTTTTCTACTGGCTCTCTGCAATTGGGGAAAAAAAAAAAAAAGAAAAAAAAAGAGGCTAAGCTTGTTGGAACTGTTTTCTGTAAACACACTTCATGCTATTTGAAGGTGATTCAAAATTTCAGTGAGCCAAACCTCTCTTATAGCAATTGACTGATTAATTTAAGCATTCAAGAGAAATGGACACAACATTTGCTTTCCCCAAATGATCCCATAATTGGATTTGAGGGAAATGTTTGGCTGTTTGCTTTGTTTCAATTTGGGGAAAATGTGATTATGAGGAGACAATCCATTTATATTTTTATATTATATTATCCGTATCTCTGACATTTAATAAAATTGACATATATAATCAGAATAAACTTATAATGAAATGAAAAGCTGTAAAAAGATTTTAAAGAAATTAGCAACCATTCTGAATATGCTCAGGCCATTGCAGAGTTAGGTTACAGAGTGAAGATGATACATGCCTTTTAGATCAGTGAGTTATTATTTGTAATGCATTGATTTGAAGTGAGGTTTTCACTCTGTTACTCAAAAATGTTAATTGTCTATAATGCAGAATGTTGCTGAAATCGCCAAGACTGTTACAACTAGGTATTGATCCATAAGCATTAGGACAGCATCAGTTGGTTCCTACACTCAAGCTAAATGACCATGTTGCAAAGTTTGTTGAAACTTAAACTTTTATGTCTGGCTATGTAATATTTCTTCGTGATGACTGCCCCATGCAGATTTACCTGCTTACCTGGAGTTTACACACAGATCATGATGCTGTACTGTGTAGGTATGCCTCTGAGGTTCATAAGTATCATAGGAAGTCTTGAAAATACATTAAAATCCCAAAACTGTGCTCGAGGAACCACAGGGTGAATAAAGTATTTGTGCACAGCCTCAGAAAACACTATTTTGAGAACCAAATTTCAGTGCTACCACAGAAATTCACTCCTGAGTACCTCCCTTGCTGGCTTATACTGTAGCAAGAGACCAAACTTTATTCTAACATAGTTTTATTTTAAATTACTACAGTGCTGTTCAAATAGATCTTATTTTTAGTGCTGCACATCCAGGTGCAGTATTTGAAATAGAAAGTTGCATGACCAAAAAAAAAGTACTTGAGAGACTGGTCATGAAACTTGGAGTGATATAACACAAAGCCCAAGCCTTGGAGTGATATAACACAAAGTCCAAGCCTATAGGACACAGTTGGAGGGTGGAAGTGTCACCTCTGCGATGGGACTTCTGGTCCTTTCTAATTCTAATAATCACATAAATGTGGCTTCTGAATATCTGTAATGCTTCCAATTTTTATTTTTTACAACAAGCAACTTTAAAAAAAAATGAACTCCATACCAAGAATGTGTGCTATCACCCAGATAAAACACAAAATATCAACCCCCCCAAAAAAACCTAATTATGTAACATGGAATACTTTCTGCAATTAACTAATTTAACCACGTGAAAGAACATGGTATTTATGAAAATAACCTTCCAGAAATTATTGCTGGGAAGTTAACCGCTATTGATATCATTGTTTATGAGATCAATAAAACCTCCCACAACTATTTTGCTCTGCAAATACACCAGGGGCATTTACAACTACTACGCAGAAACAGTATCAAAGCCCTGCCAATTCCTATCGCTATAGTGACAGTGCCACCATGTCTGGACTCCATCACAGTGTCCCAGTTCTTGGGCTGACTGGGTTTCATAAAATTATCAATCTTCTTTAATTTTCACAGGGTAATTTCTAGCATCTCCAAGATGCAAAGCATGAACGCATGAATTGAATTGAGGAAATCAGAAACCATAAGTCCAATGTGTACGTGTTGGCATCTCACAATAGATAAAAAACTTCTAGGGGAGGCATTGTGGTGGGTTTTGTGAGGTTGGGGTGTTGTTTTTTCAAACTTTGAGATTGGAAACAGTGCCCCAAATCTCCATTACATTTCATCTACACAGAGAGCTCTGGACACTTGCTAACTACTTTGCACTCACACATAAGAGAAAGAAAAAAAATCAGAATTAAGACTAATCAAAGAAGTATCAGCCCCACTTTCCAAGCTGGGGAAGTAAGATATGTCACAGGGATATTATGATGAGCTTTTTTTGTACTTCTCTTGTAGAGCACAAAAATTACACCAGGCAGCTGAGAGAATGCAACCACTTCAAAACCACAATACAGTGTGACTGTATCACTGAAAAGTAACATTAGAAAACTTCTGCTACTTTTCTAACCCAGTCTATATATACAAATTATATTTTGCTGTTCTTCAGTGCCATAGGCTAAATATGTAATTATACGGTTCCCCATTTCTAGTCTGCTTCATCAAAATATACATCTACATACAACTGATGTGCCTTTTCCTAAAACATATGATTAATCAAGTATTCAGCATCCACTGATCAGATTTCAGCACAGGGGCAATGTTGCCAGTGAGGTCTGATATTGGGAATGGGGCTTTGGATTTTAAACTATACCTTATTTCACCTCCATCCAATTTCTTATAAAAGTTAAGAAAGTTTTAAATGCAAAAAACTCCTCAACAATTCACAAAAAAACCAGAAAACGTAACAGGTAAAGACACTTAGGTAAGTCTTGGGCTGTGTCAACCTGGGTATAAGCAACTCCCATAAAAATCAACATCCATAAAAATGATGCAATTTTACTCCTTGTCCTTGCAGGAGGAAGGAGTATATATCCAGAAGTATAATGATATGCTATCCTGATGCAACTTTGGGAGCTACAAGTAATGCCCGCTTTAGTAGGAATAAGATGATACAAGTGGAGAAAGCAAATGACATTGTGTTCAGAGCCTCTGTTTGCCTTTGAAAAAATTTATAGGGAATGATAAACATTTAAAATAGCTCACAAATTAGCTGAAGGTGAGTATTATTAATCCCAGTTCGGTTTGTGAGATTTTAAAGAACAATTAGCTCCTCTCACCATTCCTCAACTATTTTAAACTTCTATTACGTTCAACTAGCTGAGATAGAAAACATGTGACACTACACTAGGAAGCCAGAACTTATACGTTAAAAATCTAAACTTATTTGGCAAGGTAAAGAAGTGGCACTGACAAAACAGAAACAAGCCATTCCAAAATACCAACATTATCTAAATGAAGACATGCCAGAACCCCTAAAGTAGAGCCAAAGCTTGCTTTAGGTCTACAAGTCAAAGTTTGAATCCAAATCATTTGCATATGTAAACATATCACCAAAGTCACAGTGAAAAAATGTCAGAAAATCCTTGATGACTTGACTCATTTTTAGTCAGAAAACCTCTAATTTTCAACAGCTTCTACATTCTGTCAAGCACAGCCATCATCAAACTCTGCATCTTTGTAGTTGCTATTGCTCCAGTAATAGGGAACAAAAAAAATACATGCAAGTTCCCAAGTAATATATATAATAAAAAGCACAAAGATGAGAATATTTTCTTTTCCTTCCACACTTTTTCTCGTTTTCTTGCAACATATGAAGTATGGGCTCAGTGTCTAGGGGAAGTTGTTACTGGCAAAGATGAGGATCTTCTCTTTATCGTTATCAAGGAAGGCTGTCAGGTGTCCTACAAGAGTATGGCACTGGGGTGTCTTGCTACTGAACAAATCCTTATTCCAGTGCCCCTGAACCAGTCCTTCTGAAGGCAACTCTTTGAGGGTACGTTCACATGATCAAAGTAGTCTCACATGGAGCTATCTACAGAGTTAGCTCAGAACACAAGCTGAAGCACTCCTGTCCATGTCACCATCACACTATGCTGAGGCGAGTTGGTCCTACCAAGAAAAGCAATGATTAAACTGATACTAGAAACTGGGCTAGCACTGCATGGCACTACTGTGCCACGAAAACATAACAAGTCAATGGCAATGAAATCCTGTGGCTCCATCAAAGATCTACCTCACACGAAATTAACATGCCATTGGAAAACCACAGAAAGTCGGTCTTTTATCACAGATAAGGCCTAACCATTGCTATTTTGGGAAAAAAAGGATCCTATTCAGCCTTTAATTCAGGATAAGAATGGGTAACCAGCATAACTAATAGTATACTTGGGATGTGTTCACATCTGCTTTCGTCAACTACTAAATATGTAGCCTAATCTTCACCTTGCTGGCAGCAAGTCCTCTCAGTTCTAGAGAAGGACAACTATAGACTGATTATGAGGCACCAATGTGACTGCAGTAGTGAAAAAGCTAACATAACTGCAGGATGCTTTAGACAAGTTATTTTTAGTAAAGACAAAGTTAAACAATAAATATCATACTGTCTGGGAAAGGAGGAATTAGACAAAACTGCAATTCAACTGGCTTCCTAAGGACGAAGGTACCTACTGTGAGAAACCATCATATATAAACAGACATTGTAAGACAATCATGAGGACATGTCTGACAATCAACACACACTTAGCAAAAAAATCCCAAACAAAACCCCGAACCCTTTTAAAACTGGGTAACATTTTGTGATTAGAGATGAAAAGCAATATGTGTCATACACTATTGTCTTGATTCAGGCTTTGGACCCTGAAGCACGTGACATTTTCTTTTAAAAACAATCAGGGAAGCATAATCTAATGGCAGATATCTAGAACGAATACAAAACTGGTTACAAAAGAGTAGTGAGAGAGCAGTTATCAACAGCTTCCTGACAAACTGGAAGGATGTACTAAGTGGTACTCCACAAGGACCTCTCCTGGATGTCTGCTACTCAATAATTTCTGTAGTGAGAGAGGTGACAGACCAAAAAGTGTATGCCTATTACATTTGCAGATAATACCAAGCAGAAAAGGGCTACAAGTGGAACAGACAGGCTCAGAAAAAATAGGATGCTATCCATCAATTGCATGTGCGTTATATGTATGTAGAAACAATCAACTACACAAATACAGGATAAGAACTGTGGAGGGTCAAAAAGCAAAAGCCACTCTGGGATGTAGGAGAAAGGCTACAACCTGCAAAACACTGAATTAATTCTCTTGCTTTATCAGGTTTATCAGTTTTATCTGCTGAAATAAATTGTCTTATGCATCACACTTCAAGGTGGACTCATTTCAGGGAAACCAGAAAAGAGCAATGAGAATTACTTGTATGGAAAGTTTGAAATAACTGGGGTTGTTCAGTCTAAAGAAGAGGGGAGAAGGGTAGAGGGAGACAAGGAAAGAAGAAGCTGGGAGGATAAGTGTTCGCTACTGAAGTTTGCTACAAAGTGAAGGGAATAATCTGTTTTCTTCAATGTTTGTGGTGGACAGAAAAAAAAGTAATAGACCAAAGTTGCATCAAGATATATTCAGATTAGACATTCAAAAAAATCTTGTGATAAAAATGGCTAAGAATAGGAATAGATTGTTTACGGATGTCGTGGACTCTCCATTACCAGGGATTTTAAACAAGCTAGTCAGATATTTGACCTGAATGGACTAAGTGATGCTTCCTTAAGGTATAAGTAAAATTAAACAATCCCTCATGATTTCTTTAAGCCCTTTTATTCTATATTAAGAGACAGAAAAGTTTAGATAACACTTAACTTACATGTTCTCAAATACCCAAAGCTTAAACCAACTACAGAACCTTATTAAGGAGGGGAAGGAAAAGTGGAGATCCTCCAGAGCTGTTCTGAAGATTTCTTTGTCCTAATAACAGAGAAGTATCACTGCAGTGAATGAGGATCCAGAAGGGACTCTCACTCTGAAGGCACTGTTCTACCCAGCTCAGCCCTTAGTTCTTTCAGCTGAGAAAAGCCTCAAAGAAGTACTAAATAAGAGCAAGAAAATAAGATTTTAACTTTGAATTCACCTGTTTCTTGTTAGAATTTTCTTTCACTTCTAATGTTGAAGTCACAAATGTAACAATTTGTCCTCCTAGAATAAAATTCCTGTTGTCCTCATTTTAAGTTTAGATAGCAAGCTCGACACACTTTGCTGTCCCTGAAAATATGAAATCAAATAAAAATGGTGTGGCAAACAAACCTTCATGTGGCTGCAATCCCAGCAGGTCTGGGAACAGAAGGTGTTGGATTATGCTTGTTATCCAAAAGTAAAGGTCAGTTTTGGACCTTAACTTCAACTATGAGAACATGAAGAAAAAGTACCCCTAAGCGTTACCCCCTCAGTTATGGGTCAACGTAAGAGGCGCAACCAGGTAAATAAATCCGTATGGCCACAATGCACATCTGGAGAAGCGACACAACTGCCTTAGCTGTGAAACGCAACCGAGGGACATCCATCGGAGGGCCAGAAAGCACATCTGCCGCTACTTCGACAAAAATGTACAGCCAGTAGGAATTAACTGTTCTACTTGCTTGTGCCAGGCACTTTTTCCAATGTCAACATTTCATAAGAAACGATATCAACCGTGACCGATAGTCCAAGGACTCTGAGCATGAAGATGTGGGCCGTGCTTGTACCCATCCAGGTTAAGCAGGCCACCATTCCTCTCCTTTTGCTGCGAGTTTTCTTATATGGAGTGCTTCAGGAGACATTTTATGTCTCAGTCTTGCTTCTGAGATGAGTTCCTTTTATAAGGTTTTAGTAAGAATAAAAAAAAATAAACAGGAATTTCCAGTGACATGTCCCTTTAATTCCATCAGAAGCACCAAGATGTAGCAAACTAAAGAAAGAGTGTAACATGCAAAGGAAAATTTTGGCCCACTCAACCTGCTAATACTACACATTTTAACAGGAAAGGAGGAAGATCAGTGGACAAAGGATTTGCACCATGAACTATTCGTTCAGCTCTGTCAGCTTTCCAAGTGAAAAAGTTCAGTTTACAGTAATATCCAGGACGTTTGGACTGTTTTCTTCAAGGGATTACATTTCTCCATCTATCTCTCCCCAAGCCAGAACATGTCTTTTTTCTAACCGCACCTGATGCTGACTCACAGACTGCTCTGGATGCTCAAAGCCATGAAAGCAGATTAGACAAAGCTGCTTAATTTTTAATTTGCAGTAATTAGGTGGAGATGAATCCAAGTTCTAGTGGCATGTTCTTGGCCGTTTTTTACCACTTTAATATACTCATCAACGTTATGTAAACAATTTTACAAACTTCGCATAGCAGATGGCAATTCCTGGATCTACACCATTTCGAGTGTTTATAATAAAGTTATAAAATGTACTTCATGCAGAAGCCAACTGCAGAAAAAATTATTATGGTTTCGAAATTTCACTTGTAATCCAGCAAGTAACTACAGCAATAGCTTTACGTTAGTACGACAACCACAAGTCA
Organism: Gymnogyps californianus; assembly: GCF_018139145.2. NCBI lineage: Eukaryota > Metazoa > Chordata > Aves > Accipitriformes > Cathartidae > Gymnogyps > Gymnogyps californianus. The sequence goes on along the minus strand of NC_059471.1, from coordinate 8,633,581 downwards.
ACAAAATTACGTGCAAGTTGGGCAAGTTATTATTAAGTATGTGAACCAGGCAGTGTGTACCATCTGCATGGTCATTCAGCCTACCAATTACTTACTGAAGTTTAATTTTATTAATTATTTTCCACTGGCTACTGGCATACAACATTGTCTAAGAATAGTATTATACATGTTTCACCCAAGAGATACTAATAGTTCAAGGTAAAAAAAAAATAAATATTCATAAAAGTGGAAGAAATTAAAGGTTTATGAAATTAGGTAATTGTATGAATGTGCAGATTCATGGTAAATTTTAAATATATACTCACAGAACACAAGGTTTTAAATAACTAAAAATAAATTGCTCTTTGATAGGATTTAGGAAACCCACAGCACTTGTGAAAAGAGACGATTAGAACTGTAATCAACCGAGAGCTGACGTTTTAAAAAAAAAAATGTGAAGAAGCCATGTTTAGAAATTACATGTTTCCGTCTACAATACTGAGAATAAGGAAAGGATTCATGGCAAGGATTAGGATGCTACAAATCATATGGAACATATGAATAGGAGTCTGTTTCCATGTATCAATAGGGGTTTAATTTCTGAATGAGAAGCTTAAGCAAGGGCACATTCTTTTGTAAAACATCCCACGGGTTTCCTAGAATATGCAGACTTGGTAACATCCTCAGTTCTAACTTTACTCAATAGGTTCTTACAAATCTGCTATCAACATTTCATTTAATGCTTAAAACAGTAAAAGATTGGCATTGATTTTTGAGGAAGATAATAAAAAAATAAATAAAGTACATGATAGGTAGAAAACTAAATTCTCTCGTTCTACAAAGAAAAGTTTATCAAGAAGAACTAGTTGTAACTTCTCAAAGTTTGCCACTCTGGCTGCTATCTGAAACCAAGATTTCCCAGGGAAGAAAAAAAAAATAAAAATCCTCAAACAGCTGGAAACCATCCTAGAGATACAAAATAAATCAGTTGCGAGTGAATTCCACACTCAAAAGCCCTAGTCAGTACTCTATACAAGCAACAAAACAAACAAAACCCAGAAGGAACATTAAAATCCCGGGTAACTGGTGTCTACTAATTGCAGAGCATCGGGACAGCTTCAATGGGAAAGCAGAAACTGAATAGGATTTTCTGATAAATCTACTACTCTCAAACACTCCACACAGTATTCTTGACCCTGTAGGTCACAACCTTTTGCTCCCAAGTCACTCATGCAAAGGGGGATAAAGAGGTTTAGCCCATTCTATTAAATCCTTGTCATTATTTGTTACAGTTTTAAGTCATCTAGCATTATATAAACAGTAATTTGGTGAATCACACATGCCCTTTTCAAATGAAAATACAATAGACAAAATGGATATAATTTAAAAACCTTTAAGGTAGCCCAAAACTTCATAAGTTTAATTACTTTTATATTTAGCTGGTAAGAATTCGGTGTAGTAGACAGATTGTACTAGACAAATTAGATATAATAGCCTCCAATTATGCCTAAACCAAACAAACGTGAATTATTTCACAATGGAAAGACATTAGAAATTTATCTAAAGCTTAAATCTACCAGAAAGATGGGAAAAACACATACTGACCACAATTGGGTATGAAAAACAGGGTACCATCAGAGAGCAGCATAGTCATAAATAAGTCTTTGGATAGTCAGTTTTCATTCTCAAATTTCACATCACAAACAGTTCGCTGTCAAATATAATATTTCTTTTATGCTGTAATTTGGCTGAAATCTGCCAAATGCACTGTATAAAAATGATTACTTCACCTTATGAATCACTTTCCATCAACATACTTTTAAATACAGCTGTGAAACTTTTGTTCTAGAGAAAAACAACAATTTTACATTGTTGATTTATCTGTGATAGAGCGAAGGGTGGAGACTGGGGATTTGGGATGTTTTCTCTTTTGTATTCATTTACTTGTTCAGAATTTTAAGTATAACTATTTCTTTTATAAATACATTTCAAAATACATAAAACTATGTGCATTTTTATCTTGCAAAACAACATTATATGGCAATCAGCGATGAATGTGTTTCATGATGTGCTTGCAAAAAACCAACCTGTGGAATCCAGTCGAGTTTTGGGGGAAAAAGTCCCACCTCCAGTCCAGAATATCAGAGTTCTGGACTTCATTAGGGATTACGTTTTAGCTGTATTTCTAATCCTACTACCAATGGTGAGGTCTAAACCCTCTCAAGACACGTCCTCTTCAAGGGCCATATCTTGCAGCACAGGCAGAAGTATCTAAACTGACAGTTTGAAAGGACAAAATAACCAATGTCTGTCTTACTCATGCCAAATACTACTAGAGTATTTCAATAATTCTTTCCTCATTTTCAGATTCATGCTCCATCCCTATGGGCCAGAAGAAAATATGTGCAAGAAAGTTTAGCATCTAAGGAGCAGAGGAAAGGTCATTACAAGCAATTTGCACCATGAATAGCTTCAGTACTTTCTGAGCTGTTTCAGAAAAAGTTCCCATAGGGGGGTTTTTCGTGTTTATAATGTGGACACAATTACACTATTTAGAAGATCTTCTCTGGAAGGCAATCCTCCAAAATGTTGTGCATTCCTATTCTCAGTGCAAATATTCCAGAGTTAAGAGGCTTCTTGACACAGGCGAGCAATCCTGATGTCTAGGAGACTCAAGAACCATGTAGGTACAACCTTGACAAAGCAGCACATGCCCTGAAGCTTCACAATATATGTGTGGTCAAGTCACAGAGGCTCCACAGAGCCCTCCTCTGCAGTTTGATTTGGTCATACACATTTTAGTGCTCTCTTGATCAAATTGTATCATTTTCTTTTATCGAGAATATGCCCCAGACCTTCCTATACCTTGCAAACGAGTAACACGGGATGCAGAACGCCCTTCCTCACGTGGAAGGCACGTCAAGATGCAAGAGGCTCTGTAGTGTTGGTGTGAAAGAAGAAGACTGAGTAACCCTGCACCTCTGCATTAAACCTCCTGGCTTGCCAGGACAGCTTTCCACATGTTAAGAAACTGTGAGGAGGAAAAGAAAGAGTGCTCAAGAGTTGCTGGTGTTTTCTATAATGAAGCTGTAGAGACAGACGATGGAGAAAAGATATCTTTTATCTTCTCTCAAATTTATGTTGCGCTCTTCAAGGATTCAGATTCTCTTACTGGACATCAATGTTGCCCAGCCTTTTTTGTTTGAGTTTTGAAGACAAGGTTTTTCTGTTGTCCCATCGATATGGAATTTGCATGGTTGCAAACAGTAACTTAACTTTAAAATTGATATTGAAATGATGTTCCAAATTAATTTAAATTAAGAACTAACAATATCATCAACTTTCTGCTGTGGTACTTCAAAGTATGCCAGAAGTTTTGATACCAGACATTTCCATGCAAAATACCACTATTTATTCATTCAGTGATCAAAATCTGAACTAAACATTTTGTGAGTTCAATAAATTATACCTCCCACCACTAAACATATCCACAGAAATTTTTTCTTACCTTTAAATACAACTGGATTATATTCTTTTAAAGAAGATCACACTTCATCACCGAAGACAGCAAACAGGACTGCTCCCTGTTTTCCATCCCCTGGGTCAACACAGGGGAGACCGTATTCTGCTTCTGTAAACTCCTTCTTTTATAGCCCCCTGCTTAGAGGCAGGGTTTAAGAGGTAAAGATGACCTGAGGTGTGCCTTCAGCATTGGTTTGAATTTCAATCAGAGAAAGAATTTTTTCATTCACCAATGAAATAAAATACAGTATAGCATTTTCTGTATGTTTTTAATTCAGTTGAATTATTTTATGAGAGGGTGGGTCAATTCTTGAATTAATTTGGCATCCTGAGTCAACTGTATGGTTTCACGTCCTGTACAACTTAGATTTTGAGTATCTGCACACAGATAGCATTTTATTGCTATTTACCTAACTTGCCAGCACATCATAGTGCATCATGGTTAACTTCTCTCCCTTCAAGTTTGTTTTTTTTTTTTAATAAAGGAATTTTTCTTCTTTTTCTATTAATAGTTTAAAAAAAAAAAAAAGTAAGCTATATTGAGGAGGGTGCACATAAACAGTTACGCCTGTTTAGAGACAAGAAAAATACCAAAACTTTTAAATGCCATTTATTACTGACCATACAAGTTTTAAGGCTTTTTGATCATTCCCATTCAATTTCTCTAGCTATGGATAAACAACAGGAGAGCAGCAAAGTTGTTTAAAAACAGTTAGGTTAAATAAGTTTGGGTTTTTTCATTATGAATAGTTAAACCAACAAGTTCTTCCAGGAGCAAACAAATGCACCAAGCCTGATTTCCTAGCAATTTGCACAGCAAGCATATTCCACGAGTGTAACACCCTCGTGTGCTCTCTGGGGTCTACAAAGGAGCGGGTTCATCCGGGAGCCTGTGATCACCAGTACAGCTGTCTTGTCTACACAGCTGCTTATTGTCATGAAAAAAGCAGAATTTTCTGTATCTTTGGGACCTTTATGCTTTCGCAAATATGACCAAAACCGGCTCTCGGGTTCAAAGGTTCCTAGGAAGGAGACTGGCAGAAACACAAGACAGTGCTGTTGCAAACATCCCTCCTCCTTTGGAACCCAGGCGGAACACGGCTGCGAGGTCAGGATTTCACTTGACAAATATACATGAGGTTTTGCAGTTATCTCCCCCGACAGAAATTATGTCTGTTAAAAGGCTAACGTGAAAAAGATACACTTAAGAAAAACAAACTCTCCCTGAATCTTATCTTTTTCACATCTCGTCATCTGTTTTTGTGGGAAGTTTCTATTAACATATGTTCACAATATGATTTTCAGAAGTTGCGTATTAAATTCAATCCATTATATTTTGAAATGGAGACTGTCATACATCATTTTACCCCTTTTTCCTCAGACTGCCTCACTCCATAGGCACAAAGCAAATTAATTTTAAAGCCACAGTGAATTTGAAAATCACACTATTTTTTGCTCAAAAACTCATTAAATGAGCAGTTTTAAAACTTACATGAGACATTTTTCTAAACAGATACACCACAACTACAGTGATCTGTCATAACAACTTGCCTCCTCTTTTGCAAAACATCCAAGGAAACACTACAAAATGATACAAAGCGACATGAAACTGCCATAGTCTGTTTGCCACAAATTTCCTAAATCAATGCTTTAATGAGTATGATAATTTGAGCTGTAAGTACCTTACTAAAAAACCCACACTTTGTAATATGTCTATGCAAAACACTAACTGTGGATGCGTATATAAACATTATAAACCAAATATAATCTACATTATAAATTCCTCTTCAGTCCTTACCCATCTCAGTCCCCAGTATTAGGTTAAAAATTAAAACATTACACCAGCTTGCACATCAATGTCTATAGGTATAAATTCATATATATCTATATCTAGACAGAATTATTCACTTTACTGGCAAAAAATTTACTTATTTCTCCCAGATGGGTCCCAATAAAATTTCAGGAACTATGACAGAAAGGAAAATTTGCTGTTTGATGCTGTTCCTTGTCTATATTGTTCGGAAACACTTTTGCTCAAGGTTAGATTAGCTGAGAAAGGGCACATTAGTTACTGCAGCATTAAGCACGCAGTCACAACATGAAAGCAAACATTATAAAGAACATTGTCCATTTGCAGATAAGTGCAGAATAAAACGGGAATGTAGGTGAAACAGTAAAGCATTAAGATTTGGGATATCCACATTTTCCTTATCTTTAAATGAGGTTCCCAATATGAGAGAAACCTACCCTTTTTTCCTGTTGATGTTTTTTAAAATGCAGAATATATGGTGGTCCACTCTACCATCCAACACGGCATGCCAGAAAGGTGTGGAGTTTTACCACACTTTGCCAAATTCCTTCATGAATCACAATCACCCATGATACATACATACATATATACACACGTATTTAAATATACACACACACACATTTTTTGTCCTGTCCTCTAGTAGAGGTACCCATCCTCAGGGGTAAAATTCCTGTTAGATGCCATGCCCAGACTGTGGCAACACAGAGACATGGTTGGAAAGAGACTGTGTTGCAGGATCATGCCCATTTTTCTTCTTGAGTGATTAAGTGTAATTATCCCAAGAGTAAGTAAACTTAATTCTCAGCAAGGAACACTACATTTCTGATAAGCAAATCTTCTGCTGTGACCTTATTCCAGAAACTCATCAGGCTTACTCGCTGTGAAGCCTTTCACTAAGGAAGATACGAGAAGAAAGGGATATTAAAAAGTAGATTTTCCTTTTCTAAGTGTGTGGCATTCAGTTGGACTCAGGCAGGCAGTTCAAGACTCGGCTGAATCTATTTAGATTGAAGAGACGTAAAACACGACTTCAGATCTGGGTGGTCTGTGTAATGTCCAGGAATATATGAATTGGCTCATCTGCAAAATAGTATTTTTCTGATTTCTCTCCCTCAACTAATAAATTATATCCACTTTTGCAATAAAATCACAGGGTAGTGTCTGACAATACTGTTCCTCTACATATACTGCTGGGTATATCACCAATATCCATGTGTCTCTTCAATTCAAAATAGCGGGATCATTTTATTGAAATTATTGCTGCAACTGGAAGTGCGGATAAAAAGTTGGAGGGCGCTGGTTTTATACAACTTTATAAACAGATTGAAAACCTAATTCTAATCATGCCCTAAGAAAAGAAAAATAAAAAAGTCAGTTCTCCATCTGTAAAATCAGCTCTGTGTGAGGTGTGGATCACATTTTTTAGCCAGAACTACGCTGAAGCCAGAAGAAATCTGACAAGGCAGAAAACAGCTGTAAAACTGAGTCCTGCCATAAACTGCTGAAGAAAACAATGTATCAAGCAACTATCTTCTGTAAGACTTTTCCTGTGACAAAATCAGACTTTCAATACACTGAACATCCGTATAGTGCATCTTCACAGCACCTCGAGCTTAGTCAACACTGCATGAATTCTAAACTGCAACATAAAATTAACATTCAATTGAATCTAATCTTGGCAAGTCATACCACATCTCTGATTATGTATCTCATAAATGTACTGATTAGTTTGAATTTTTTTTTTATATTTCCTAGTTCCCAATTCTATCTGATTTTTACACAGGAAACAACTGTTAAGTATTAGTAAGTATTAAGAGAATATTTTATTTTCCTGTATTACTGATGTGAACATGAGATATTTCAATAGCAAATGTGCTAAATACAGTATTTAATTTTCTGAGACCAAATTCCATAGTAAGTCAGCTTTAACTTTGTAGTAAGCATCCCTATGAATCCATTAAAACACCATGCCACCCAACAAGCACTGTCCAAACATTATATTTAAAGAAAAACTGTCATAGTCACCTAGTTGAAAAAAATAAAGAAAATTGGCGGATGAATGGGGAGAGAATTAATCGAAAACCTGATTTCTTCTGCAAGTCCGGCATCAACATATATATTACTTGTGCTGCATCTTTTCATCATCAAACATTCATTAACAGGTTATCTCACCCAAAAGTTTTCAAGCAGCTTTGAAACCCAAACGACTTCAATTCAAATGAACCAGAACATCACTTGCTAATATGCCTGATCTCTAACAACTTACATCCAGCAGTAGTACCGCTAGATACCCACCAAAACACACCATCGCCGGAGACCAGAGCAGGAAATCTGCTGTTGCATGTGGGACTCCAGTTGAGCCGAACAGATGACTCTCGCTGAACTCAGATCATCACCTACTGACAACACTCATGTCTTCAATATTGAAGAATTTCCCAGCCCTGAAAGAGCCAGAGTAGCCCAGCAGACCCCCAGCAGGATGACTTCCACACAGCTTCCTCTGTACTTCCTCAACCTACAACAGCCAGGCTTTCAAGTACGTTATTAATGTTTTCTTCTAATTGCTTCCAAGAGGGAAAGCGAAATTCCTTCTCTTCCATTCCCCAATATGGGATTGTCGTGGTTTAGGCCCAGCCGGCAACAAAGCACCACGCAGCCGCTCGCTCACTCCTCCCCCCCGGCGGGATGGGGAGGAGAAAATACAACGAAAAAGCTCGTGAGTCAAGACAAGGACGGGGAGGGATCACTCACCAATTATGGTCACAGGCAAAAAACAGACTCGGCTTGGGGAAAAAAAAGGAAAACAATTTAATTTCTTACCAATCAAATCAGAGTAGGATGATGAGAAATAGAACCATATCTTAAAAACACACCTTCCACCCACCCCTCCCTTCTTCCCAGGCTCAGCTTTGCTCCCGATTCCTCTACCTCCTCCCCCTCAGCGGTGCAGGGGGACGGGGAATGGGGGTTGCGGTCAGTTCGTTCCACACTGTCTCTGCTGCTCCTTCCTCCTCAGGGGGAGGAGGACTCACACTCTTCCCCTGCTCCAGCGTGGGGTCCCTCCCACGGGGGTCAGCGCTCCATGAACTTCTCCAACGTGAGCCCTTTCCACGGGCTGCAGTCCTCCACGAACTGCTCCAGCGTGGGCTTTCCTACAGAGTCACGGCCTTCTCCGGGCCCAGCCACCTGCTCCGGCGTGGGGTCCTCCACGGGCTGCAGGGGAATCTCTGCTCCGCCATTAACCTCCATGGGCTGCACGGGGACAGCCTGCCGTCTCACCATGGGCTGCAGGGGAATCTCTGCTCCAGCGCACCTCCTCCCTCTCCTCCATCTTCACTGACCTCAGTGTCTGCATGGCTGTTTCTCTCGCATCCCACTCCTCTCTCCGCTGCAGGTCTTTTTTTCAGCAGTCTTTTTCCCTTTCTTAACTATGCTATCACAGAGGCGCTACCACCGTCGCTGATGGGCTCGGCCTTGGCCAGCGGTGCGTCTGACTTGGAGCCGGGGAAGCTTTTAGCAGCTTCTCACAGAAGCCACCCCTGTAGCCCCTCCCTCGCCACACAAACCCAACACAAGGATTCACAACCCCCACACCATGGACCACTCAGCAACCTCCTCCCTGTCACATTTTAATAGGCACTACACCAAACTGAAGATCCCTTACAGTTTCTCAAGAAGAGAGGCTCACTCACATCTCCTTCTAAATTCATGACCAACCATACGTAAACTTGTTTACATATTATGGGGCCTCACTGCAGGCAGACTCGGCTACCCATCTGAACACTGTTCCTATTTCTTGTAGCTACAGCAGATCTATGGGATTTGGTTTGCACCTTCACAAGACACGCTGCACCCCGCAAGTGCAGTACTCTGCCATTCTGAGGTCGCTATGTAAGCATCTTCCTCCAAGGAACAGGGCAACTGCTTGTTAATTAGCAGAACTGAAATACACAAGGACCTTATTTACCAAACATTGGTTTGACACGTTCTCTCCCTCCTCCCAACTATACAATCTACCATTTTTCCATCTTACGTCAGATTCCTGCTCTTCCAGGACTTTGCACAGGTATGAGAATGAGGACCTATCTTCTCTGCTCCTGGGGAGGGCAGGTTGGGTACAGAAGACCTGGCTCTAATGGGCACTCCTGGCTACACAATCCCATTTTGTAAGCATGGAGCAAGAGCTCACAAGCAGTGGCCTCCCTGTGCCAAGCACAACCCAGAAGACCACCGCTCCATCATGGATTTTTCTGAAAGTACCTTCTAGCACTGAGACTATCTAACTCAATGAAGAAACGAGACCTCCTGTGGGGGAGGAAGATGGAGGTGGGGGGAGGTTAGTCACCCGGATTTGTATTCCGTTGCCAGGCCTCCAGCTGGGTTAAGCATTGCGTGACAGACTTGAAATCCTGATCAAGTCCTTGATTTACGTTTTGGCATGCTTCACCAGCACTTCTCAGCAGGACTAGATGAATCATTGATCTGTTCCAGTACAATAATTTCTATGTATGTTCATAACCTTGGAAGAAACTATATAAAATTTGAACACACATTTAGCTTGCACAGTGCTCAGCTGGATGATTTTCAGTCTTTAAACGCTGAATTTTATTCAAGTTGTGCACTTACATTGGTGCTGCATATTTTTGTTTACATGTTTAAAATGAAATTAATTTTGAAAAAAATTTTAAAAAATCATCTCCTAGGTCTTAATTTAGGTCTTAATTTAATTTTTTGTGAGATAAATAGTTCATAAATTAACTGTATCACACAATGTTACTCTTAAAAATCCTTGACCTCAGAAAAGCTTGATTTAATTGCTGAATAACATAAATGTAACAAGAGAGACAGACAGCCCTTGAGCATTTTTTCTGAATTCTGCCTCAACCAAGCTCATGCGGGTCAGACACAAACAGAAAGAGAACTCATATACAAATGGAAGTAACTACAGCTGCCAACGCTCAGAGAGCTCGAATAACTCTACCACTGCACAAGAGAAAACCCCCATCCCGTGTCCTTCATGTATGGCAGAGACCGTCAGCATTTTGCAGGCTCGGGACTAACGGAATATCTCCTTCATGAGCTTTACAGACAGTTTTGTGAAGCTGTAACTTGCGAAGCCTTCAGAGCACCAGGAGCTCCAGGCTCCCGCCAGCCCTCAGCGGGTCCCTGACCTCGTCTTTGCAGGCAGGTGCTGCAAGGCTGAGGATCGGAGGAGCTCTGCTTCCTACCTGCCACCTTGCCGCCTCCAGAAAGGCTGAGTTTACAGCTCTGCCTTCCCTTCGCTTTTCCTCAAATGAAATTTTAGGCTCAATTTGATCCTTACAGCTCCATTTCACGTCTAACGTACCGCCTCGAGCAATTCTGGCCATTAGCATAAAGAGGAGACAATTATCTGGTTATAGAAAATATTTTACATGACACAAATGCGATTTTTTTCCTGTATATATCTGAGAATGCCTGAGATTTTATAGTATGTTATTTAAGAAATATTCATTAGACAATTATGTAAAGGAAACAATGAATATTTTGCATTATTGAGTCTTGCTCAAGCTAGAGGACACCAACACATTCACCATCAACTATCAGCTTGATAGTGAAAGCTAAGCAATTTCTGTTTGTTAGATGTACATATTAGAAAACATTTGAGATTATATTAGATTAAAAACCCAATTCCCAACTATTACTTTTAATATAGCAGGTAAAATAATTCAGGTAATATTCCACTTAAAATAGTTCTCAGAAACAATAAATCTAAAAAAGTGCTTATCTATTATTCCAGCAAATTACGGTGAAGAATACTTTAACTGAAAAGAAAATTAAAATAGTCTTTATTTTTCCTCCTTTGCCCTTTGTTTATTGTTAGCATAATCAATATCAGAAGTAAAAAGTTCTTAAAAAGTCAGGAAATGTCATTGTAGAACTATAACACCTCGTATTCAAAACCAAAAGAAATTTACTATTAATTCTTAAAAAAACCTAAATGAATCTTAAGTGGCAATGCCTTCTGAAGTACCAAAAATGGAATTTATTAAACTTTCTTTTCTTTCATCTGTCTTTATCTTTTAAGCTGCAATCCTTATACAGTGTGAAATAAAACACATGAAAATTGCTATTTAAAAAAGGACATTTGAGTGCACATTTTAAAATAACAGTACTTGACAACTCTTAGGGGAAGAGGAGATTTCTGGAAAACTTTTGTCAATGTAAAAATGCAGATAAGCTCTATCTATCTTCTACCCGCTGTGATAAGAAGCAAAACAAGGTATTTGCACCAAGTTAGATCTGACATAAGATGAAAAAAGCAAAGCCCAGGAGAAGGGATGCCAAGCAGACCAGGGAAGGTGTTGGGTTCCTGAAATGAATGCCAAGTATGCCAGGTAACCTTTTCCAGTTAAGTGAAAAAAAAATAGGTATTATCAAGCAGATGGCTACCAAAAGAGTCATTCTCTAAAAGATTACTCTACTGCACAGTAGTAGAGTAAGAGGTATGTCCAAATACCATGCTGAGGTTTACTGGCAGTCTAATGGTACATAGTATGACAAGGAGTACTTGCACAAGTGAAAAATTATCCTCCATTGCATACATCTTAAAGTACTTCAGACCTGAACCAATTTTACCCAAACGTTATCAGGTAGCTTCTGAAATGCTGAAGAAGAGTGTTTTTTTCCTTAATTTCCTGCTATCGCAAATAAAATAAAATGACAGAAAAAGCACAAGTCTAGCAGACCGTCTCATTTGTGGAAAGGAAACCTCCAAGACTGATCTAATGGGAAGGTTAGGATGATTTGGGCAGAACTGAGGTTTAAACTTTTCCAGTTTCCTGACAAGAAAAGCCCCTCTAAACAGATGACTTCTTTAGGAGTAATGTACAAAAGAGAGCAGAAAAGACTGGAAAAAACAAGACCTCGAACTTATGTATTTGCAAATCTCATCTTGATGCTGTGACAATTTAAAGCACCATATCTTTTCTAACATGGAATCTTAAGTTAGTTCAAGTAATAGAGGGCTTCTGTGTATATATATACACACACAACATGGTATTCATATACAAAATATTTTTGCTCAAAGAATAGTTTGAGTTAAAGTTGTTCTTCAGGAGGACGAAAAGAGAGGTACTAATTAGAGGGCAAATAATAGAAATGCACATTTTTAATACAATTAAGGGGAAGATGGACAACCAAATTGTTCCTGGAACCCAAAACATACCACCATAGCTTTGGTTGTTTCCCAAAGTCTTGTTTACTTTATATTAAATTAATACAGTAGTATAAATTAAATCCTTAAAATGCATTTGCAGATCCAATGACAGATGACTTTTTCAAAATTTGAATCGAAAAGGATCTCAAAGATCAGACGTTTTCATCTTCGAGTACATTACTTAATGAGACTGCATTTAAGAATACTCAAAAGAAAATCAATTCTATATTCATTTTTTCCTTCCTGAGAAATGCTGCATTTTTCTGTAATGCCTTTCATTGAAACCTAGATAACTGCTTTTCAACGGGTGCATGTGCGTGCAAATGTGCATATCAGTCACAGTGTTATCTATAATTCTGAGTACCAGGTGGCATGTTCAGCATACTTTTATTAATCGCTGCTATGCTATTTGATTGCAAAGGCACTTTAAGAAGAGGGAAATGCATGGGATTACACATAGTATATTTTAATGTGATTTTTTTTAAATTAGTATTTATGTTTTTAAATTAATATTAGCTGTCTATGAATCAAATGTGTCTGAAATAAGGATGTGCTGAGAGACTGAGAGTCAAAGTGCAGCAAAAAAATCACCAGACTGCTTTTGCAAGTCACAATAATAACTTCTCGGTAACTCACTATATGCTTCCCAAAGGCAACCGATAGCATATGCGCATACAGCAAACCCACTGTAAATGATTACATCTTCAACTTCAGCTTATCAAACATGTAATGTAAGCAAATGTTTCTTACGCACCCAAACAGAAAAGCACGCACATTGGGTAAGAAACCTGAATAACTTATTCCTGCACTTTCCTTTTATATTCATCAGTTATTAAAACAAACTCCAGCACTTAGTAACACACGCTAAACAACTTTGATAATGGTCTAGAGAAGTCAATGGATTTACAGTAGGATGTTAGCCTATATTATTTCTAATATTACTCATTAGACTAGTACTGCTTGGTGGGGTTGCGCTGATTTAACTCAAACTGACACTGCCTTGTCACCAACTCATAGCACACACAGCATAGTGAAAACTTTCACACTCTTATCAGAAGCCACAAATAATGCTCCAAACATCTTGAACGATTTGAAAGTTTAGCTTTCAACATAAGGCTTACCCTTTGTTTGTACCCGTGAGAAGAGGTGTATCAGCAAGAAATTATCAGTAACCCGTCAGTCTGTATGACAGAGTGACAACAGAGGATGAGTTAAATTCCAATTTCATTAAGTCAGCTTTGGAAGGTGACAAACGCAGAAAACCTAATAGTGATTCCTTTTAGCTGGGTCTAAAATTTAACTTTTTAAAAGGACAGGGATAAATCAAATCACTTTTTTTTGCCTTGTTTTATCAACTATTCTTTACAAACTTAAAGAATAAACTTGAAACAGAATTCTAGAAGGAAGTTTTTCCATTTATTTCTACATTCTGGTCTCAAGCATTTTTTTAATTTAGTTTTTCCTTAAGTGCTATCAGCAGTTATCTATTTTTTTAGTTCTTCATGCAGCAACAAAGAGAGAAAAGAAATTCTAAAACAGGAAATGAATAACTGGAAAAACCTTAAGCTACTTGGTATTTCCATCATACAACTGATGAGATTTCAAGATTGACAAGATTTCAAACAGCCTTCTACAGCAGCTGTTAAATAAAGGTCTGGGCTACAATCATATGTTTTTTTCTTTCTTTCTACAGGAGACTTTGCACTCCTAGAATAAATGCATACAAGCATGTACTAGAGACCCAGTATACGACGACTACCATGCATGTTTATCTTGCATTAAATCACAAAGGTGTTCCAGTTACTCCTCAGCATGTGATCTCCCTCTTATAACCAATCTTCATTGCCTCGGTGACATATTATTTATTTTGCGAGCAGTCCTTTCCTCATAAATTCTACCACTAAATACAATTTACTTTCTCTGGCACCTAGGTGACACAGACAAAACGTAACATTTCTAATGGATTCTCTTTAAGGAGTGATGGTATACTCCTTATGCAGGAACAATTCCTGCAGGCAATAGAAATTTGATTATTTTTTAAAAAAATCTAATACAAATTACAAAATTTATGTTAGTTTGACACCACCCATTTAGCCTTCACTTACAAATGCTTGCCCACTTGAGTAGTCCTCCTGAGCTCAGAATCAAGATGCAGCCTCAGAGAGAGAATCATAATTACACTTCCATTTATATCACAAGTTATATAGAATAATCACATAAAATTACAGAAGGTAGGAAGAGAAGAAATTTCATATAGTCCATTCTCCATCAAAAACAAGGACCGCAGCTCTACCATTCATGTCTAACCCAGTCTTCCATGATGGATGATGGAATCTCCCTGTCTGTGAACAAACTATCCCACTGTTTAGCAAGTCTTAATGTTAGAAAGTTTCTCCAATATATTTCCAAGCTGCATCTACCTTGCTTCAATTTTAGTCTACTATTCCTTTTACTTTTCAACCAAGAGAGAATTCATTATTCTTTTCCTCATTAGAGAAGTATTGCATACATGAGAAGACTATTGTCAGTCTACACTTTTTCTAGACTAAACAAAACATTTCAAGTAATTTCAAGCTCCTCAAAGAATATGGTCTATAAATGTCTGATCATTCCCATTTTGCTCCAGACTCCGCACAATTTGTCCATGTATAGACTGAATTTTGTTACTCCAGCTGACATTATCAACACTAAGGAGAGGTCAATGGTAATTTCACATGCTTTGCATGCTGTACTCTTATTTATATACCCAATTACAATTGCTTTTTTCCACATCCCAATACTTTGACTTCATGTTCAGGTTGTAATCTAACTCCTAGGCCCTGCTGTGAAGAGCTGTGACCTACGAAGAGGTTCCAAATTCTCCATCTGTACAGTTAATTCTTTCTTCCAAAGTGCAGAACCTTCCACCAAATTGCATCCTATATTTTGGGAATATTTCTCCAATTTATCAAACTGGTTTGAATGACATATTTATTAAATCTGTGGATAAAACCAGACATCTTGGAAGACCGGTTGGGTCTCATTGTTCAACAACTTTATTAATGACCAAGATGATGACTTAGAGTTGATATTAAATCTGTGGATGGAACCAATTATCCCTGGACGATATTTCCACTCTGATAGTAAACTCAGTACTCAGGTTTTTCAGCCAGTTTTAAGTAGGAGGTTTTTTCTACAGTGTACTTTGAGGCCTTGGTTATGAGAATGTCACATGAGAGTCTGTCTAAAGACTTACTGAAGATATATGATATTCTCTATTACTTCCGAATCAACGAAGCCTCTTATCTTCACAGAAGGAAGCCAGATTGACTTGACACAATTCATTCCTGACTAACAACTACGCACGCTGTTATTCAACTCCTTGTTTCTTCTAAGTGTCTTCAAAGAGTGTATTTGAGGAATCATCCCAGAATTTTTGGCATTTACATGATCCTGGGCTAAACACTACTTTAATGTTTCATTGAAAAAAATTAAATATGCTTTCATTCAAATTTATATAGAAAAAAATATCTCACAGTATCTGGACGCAGCAGAAAATTACTATTTAAAATATCTAAGATATTCTTCCTACTTTAAAAAACATAAACTTTAACCTAAAATGCATTATTTCTTACTCTTTAGAGCAAAATCTCAACTATGAATATTACTGTTTTAACTTAATGTTTCTTCAGGTTTTTCCTCACTTACTATTTACTTACACAATTCTCTTATTCACACCATAAGTGAAATTCAAGTTTCTTAAAAATGCATTGAAAATTTGCCATTGAGTTTTTGAACCATAGTTTCACCAGATGATTAGACCCATGGTTTAATATTAATGTTAGTAAGAGCAGAGTCAGAGTCTCAATTACAGTTTGCTATTACATTAATCAGATCCGGTTAGTTTGGGGCGAGGATTTAGGCTAAAAATATAAGACTAGAAACCTTTCCTCAGTACAGTTTCTAGTCAATATATCAAACATACAAAAGAGAATAAAGAATGTCTCATTCTTCAGAATATTTGAAATGGCCCATAAAGTCTCAGTTTCACAGAAGAAGCTGTTTTTTTGCAGCAGTTTCTTTTTCTGTGAAATTGAGACTTTATGAACTGAAGCATGTCTGTGAAAATCATCTATGACATAATTTATACTCTTCTAACCAAATAATGTATAAGCAGAAGGTAGAATGAAGAAGAGTGATGTAATTCAATGTTTATAAAGTAGCAGACATTTGACAGGCTTCAAATTATGTCCAGGATACACTGATTGATACCATTATCCATTAGCATGTTTTCCCTGACATTTTATCTTAGGGCCAAAAGCCAAAAGAAAGACCACAAGCATCTAACCACAAAGTAGCTCTTATTTTCCTATTCTAGTCAGCAATTAGCTCACAGGAACAGAATTCCAAGTATTTCCAATGCCTGTAGTTAAAAAAATGCCTGTTTCCAAAATGAAATATAAATGTCATATGTTAAAAGCCATATCTGGGACTGTAGTCTTTAGACTACAAATATATATTCAAGTTGCGCAGTAGTTACATGTAAAACATTTAATTGTGCGCAACCCTTACATAAATGGAATGACTATTTATTTTAAAAATACGTACCAAAACATGTAGATTCTAATGTAATGTAATTGCCTTCTGCTTTTCACGAAATGGAGATTTTCTGCCCTGACTGCTATCAAATCAGAAACATGTGATGAGTGTGAGTTACCAGTTTAGGACTTGTATTTCATAATCACGATGGTGTCTGCAAGAACTACAGCTCAGTTTCTCCACAAAGGATTGTAACAATCAAATAAACACAGGTAACATTCAAATGGCAAGCAGGGATTTCTGAAATCTAATCCATCCTCTAAGAATTATGATTTATTTCTTGGTGTGACTGTCCTTTCCTAGATGCATTTTGTAAATAAACAGATTGTTCTTAAAAAGTTTTGTAACTGCTGCTCAAAGGGATCTCTTCTTTCCTTCTTTAATGTCAGGAGGATTTTGTTTTTCCAAATTAAATATGCAACTACACAGACATATCCCTCAGCTCAGCAAAACTAGATAACTATTTTTAATAGAGCAGCAGCAAAAACAGGAAGAACTGACAGGAAACAGTTAGGAAAAAGAAATTAAGCCAAGGAGCTGGGAGAATGAAGAGTAAAAACAAGAGAAATAGGAGTACAAAAGCCTTAAATCAACTTCACTTTCACCATATTACAAAAGTACATCTCTCAAATCCTAATTGACATATAAAGTTCCCAAGGAAAACATTGCATAAGGTAACAACAAAAAGTAAAAAAGAAACTTCTATGGTTGCACAGTCTGTTTGTTGTTCAGCTCCTTTTCTTTCCCCATTCTCTTTTGAAAATTGGTTAAAAAGAAAAGAGAATATTAGGAAACTGAAATTCACGTTCTCACTCTCTCAGAAAGCCAAAATATAATAAAAGTATCCGATTCTGCTGAAAAAGGAAATTAAGAATACGTCTATTGAGTTAAGTGTTTATTTGGCTTAAAACTCTCTCTTGTTATACAGCTGCTTATATACTACTTCCTACCTTAATTCTCTGACAGCAATTCTGTACCATGCCCCACTTTTTAAAGTCAAATTATGTCCTGTAACAGGAATGCAGGAGAGATAGCCTTGTGATTTAAGAACTAGACTGGAACTCTATGGCTCAAAGGCATCGCTACGACAGATTTTGTATCTGACCTTCTGCAAGCTACTTAAATCTTCTCCCTTAGTACTCCATCTGTAAAATGTAAAGTGCCTCAAATGTATGTGAAAGGGTAAGTCAATTAGCTGTCAAATCTTTACTATATAGTATACAAACAAGAAAAATCTTACAGAAAAATAATTTTAAATAAGGAAGGAAAAAAATAACTTTCTATAATGTCTGGCGATAAACATAGGCAAAACATATCTAACAGTTTTTAAATCCTGCAAAAATAAAATCCAATCCCTACACCCTGTGAATGGATCTTTTTAGCACCAGGATTAAAGCAGCCGGAAATCTTGTCTGCACTATGCTTCCACTCGCAGACCTTAACACTTTAATGCCAGGATCAAAGCGAGAAATCCAATCTGTGAAGCTCAATTGCTTTCTCATCATCTGACTTGTAATATCAGCCTTGTTCTGACCAGTGCCTGGGGAGCTGCGAGCCACACGAGTGATGTGCGGCACTGCCAGCGACTGAATCCCTGCAGAAGGCATTCCAGGGCGGCTGGGACACTGAGGTCCCTGGCAGCCCCAAGCAGTTTATTCTCAAAGCCTGAGAACCAGAAGATATTTCCCCTCTTTTATTTTGCATTTAAGGATGACAGGAAGATGATAAACAGCCAAAGCCCAGACACATCAATATGCTAGCAGGACAAAAGCCCTTTGTGATTGACAGACGAAACCTGAAGAAGGGGAGGAGACCCTCTTTTTCTTCCTTTGGGGATGGCTCTGGGCAGAGACACCTGAAATTTTAGCCCTCAAAAGCTTCTCCCGTTACCACCAGATCACCTTGCAGGTAAACACCTTCCTGGTTCATTGAGTCACTGTTACGTATCTGAAAAAGAATCTCCACTGAAAAGTGATAATGGTGGAAAAATACTCCCTATTGTACAGCCATAATTCTTGCATCCCTTGTCTGTAGGCAATGCATTTCCTCTCTTGAGGAGGCTGTGCAACTGGATCCAACCACATGTAAAGCAATCTGTTAAAATGAGGACAAGATTTACTGTTGGAAAGAACAGGTTTAAATAAATTCCAGGAGCCTATGCACCATATGTCTAAAAGTGACCAAACATGGAAAATTAAATTTAATCTCTTCATATTATATGCAAAAGTCAGTATTTTCTATAAAAGAGTAAACTTACTGATTTAGCAAATGCAATGAACGATTTGCAATAACTGGTGTTCCATTTTAGCTCCTAAAGAAACTCATTATTTCTATAGACTATTTAATTATATTTTTAATAGTGTATACACAGTTCTAAAATCCCTATTTCAGTTGTTTCATAGCATGCAAACTGGCACATGTACCACACAAAGTGGCAATGGAAAACATACGATACTTTTATCGAAATATACTTTCTTCCCATATACTTGTAAAATCGTTTGCACTACTCAATCCATGGGAAACAACGAATCAAGTCACCTGAGTTTAGTGTAAAAGCGTTTTTGTTTCTGTTTAAAAGCAGTGAAGCCCAACAAGAGAAGTCACCCACTTTCAGAGTATCTTCTTGACTTTTCACACGTGTATTACTAAGGAACAGATGTATCAGCATATCTCAATCTGAAAAGTTGGAACCACAAAAAAAGCTAGGAGAGATGGGAATTAGACAGAACAGCATTTTCTTCACTCACTGACAGCTGAGAATGCCTACTCTGCAGCCTTTCTGCATACTGGAGGATCAGGAGCAGTGTGATTTAACCAAGGGAAAATCAAAAACCAGCCCGACTTCAGCCCACACAGTTAATATTCCTCATTTGGACCTAATCTAACTATAGATTATACCTTCAAGAATAGAGCTATTTGAAGACAAGAGTATAAGACAACAATAAAATACCCGCCCTCTCATTTCAATCCACTCTCACCTTTTCAACTTGAAAGACAAAGTGAAAAATAGTATGAACTGGGACTGGAAAACCTGCTTTAACAAGGAAGGTGGTTCAAGGGATTCGAGGCAGTATCCATCTTTTTAAAAAAAAGCCAAAAGGACAATGATCATCTTTATTCTGGGCTATCATTTGAGTATAATAAAGGTTTCGGTAACACTTAGGTATATAAAAACAGAGTTGAAGACACAGAGTGCTGCAAGAGCATACAATGTTTCTCTATTAGATCAACAGGCAGACAAAAAAAAGGAAAAAATGACCTGGTGACTTGTAAATTAGGTACCTGGATGATCCAATATGCTTTTAAATAAGTACTCTCTCTGAAGAGCTTTAGTAAAACCGAAGACACAAAGCTGCGCTACAGCCCTAATAATGCAACCACCCATGCTCTCCCACTCCTTTAGTTGCAGCTGGTTCATGGCTGGTGGAAACCCTGTCCTGCTTGGCCTCTCACTCCTTCACTGCGGATACTGTCCTGTCTCCCCTCCTCGCATTTCTCTTTTCTTCTCTGGTCAAGCAGCGCATCTGATAACAAGAGCAGGTAAAGAGGAAGCAGCCAGTACTGGCACTCGGCGTAGCCCATCAGTCATCCTCAAGCCAAAGGAGTGAGAGGGATTCAAAGAAGAAAACGTTTGGAAAGGCACTAGAGAGGAGCACCCCTTTCCCCGCCGCACCCAGCGCCCAGCCAGAGCCTCCTCCCAGCCCCTTCCCTCCCTGCGGCTCCCACCGCCACTGCCAACAACTGACTGCGACGTGGGGAAAGCGACACAAATCATCTGTCTCCGCTGACAATAACACTGCTGCTGTTGTAGACTCTATCTCACCTTTCCTATCCTCTCGCCCGCTTTTCTGGAGAGACTGCAAAGCTGCCGGCTGGGACAGGGGGAGGCAGAGACCGGTACTGGGCACCGGCACGGCTCTGCACCGGGATGGCACCAGGTAAGGGTTGCTCTGATTTTTAAGAGATGCTTCCCTCCTCCTAAAACTTGCTATCAAAAGGAGTGTTTGAGATATTGTAAATTTATTTATGCTTATGCCTTTGAACACCTAAATCTTACAATATAGATTCTGAGGTCTGTTTTTGTTCTCCACGATGCATACAGACGTGCATTCTATAACCTCTTACCGGAGATACGCATGGACTTCTCGACATTGCTTGGCTTGGCATGCCAGCCATACCATGGCTGACAGTAAAATAAGGAGTGCAAGGAATAAAGACTGATGTGGCATGCATTCCCTCAGAAGAAACTGTAAATACAACAGGCATCGGGCAATTAACAATCATTATCAAAATGTCAAAAGTTTTCTCTCAGGATATTTTCAGAAAAGTAGTCTGATAACTCCTGGTATCTTAAGACTAAGTTAAGTATGCTCTAGTAACATTTCAGTATCACAAACATACATATTCAGAAGGTACACATGAATATTAAATGTTACATTCTAATCCCTAAACTTACTATATTGTTATCACATACTTTCTCAAGAAAATTTTTACAGCACCAGGAAAAAAACTTATTAAACTGAACATTATTTGACAGATGCGTAATTTAAAGGAATACTTTAAATGCTATTCCCAAATTGGCAAAAAACATTACATACAACAGGTGAATATTACCAAAAATGCATGTGGAATTCAGTAACAAGTCAATGATAACATGGTCATGTATTTTTTGAAAGATAAAAACAGAACAACAGCAAATTTAAATTGCCTTCCCAATTCATGAGATGCATCTCTAGGATGCATCAGAAGTATAAATGCTTTCTCTTTTTACTCCTGACAAGGATCTAAAGAGATTACAAAGTTCACTGTAGTTTTGTACTTTATATTACTGTACAAATTAAAATAATTTTATTTAGAATTCAGAAGGAAGCTTTTAAATATTTGACATAATTTTTCCATGTAGGAAAGAATTAATTCTATGATGTCTTTTTCCTGTCATTCCCATCCAAGGACTTTGGTAATAACCCAGAAAAATCAATACTTAAATATTTCCCTTTTTTTTATATATATATATATATATGTCCCCTTCCTTTTTTGCTCTTATTAGCAGAACACAAGGTATTTTTTTTCAAATTAAAGCTAAAAAATGGGTTCATGAAATAGAAGGATAATACAAGCCACGTATGCAGAATAAGTTAGAAAAACCATGTTCCATGACCTCTCAGCATTTCATGAATTCTTAACACTTACCACCTCTCAGAATTATTTTAATATGGTTTCTAGGTAACTTCAAGGAAAGACATAAGCCTAGATTTATTCTGCCTAGATTTATGCAAGTAAGTTTGGTGTACAATCATCAGAGAGAGGCAGCTCTGCAACATAAATTAAGCCCACACAAGATGGGAATTGGCCTCTTGATTTGCCCATCTTTTTCCTCATATTTCCTAACATAAATATATCACAGGTGCCTAAAACTGAAGATGAATCTTGAAAACCTATTTACAACAGGCACTGTAGGCACACTAGAGATCTAATTGTTGTAAGGTTCTCTTTAACGCTAGACTGGAAATCAGAAGTGATTTCTTTTAATTTTATGAATACCATTATTGTCCCATTCCTCCTGCACTACCCAAATGAGCAGGTGAGAAATAGTGATTTGTACTTGCAAATATAAGAACACAGAAATAGAAAAAGTGGGATTTGCTCATGGATGTCCTACAGCAGCCACCACAGATGATTTAAGGAAAGTGCAAGAACATCATCGGGAGAGGCTCCTGAACCTACTAAAGATGCCCACCATAATCCCGCTGGACGCTGCAATTTTGCACCCTTATGTACATTTGCTTTGTAATACCTGCAAGTCTAGATCTTCTTACCTGTATGAAAATCTAATAATCTCAAACTCTCGCACTTAAAAATATGCTTAAGACGTACCTTTAACTCTACTATATCATTTTTGAGATAGAGGTGGGTACACATTGTGAGCTTGGGGAGATCAGTCTCCCTCTCCTGTGAACGCAGCAGAAAGCTAGGACCAGAGCTCTGCAAAACTCAGCAGCAACTTCCCTTCAAACCAAAACCAAAACAATACTACATGGCATTGCAAGTTTTAAGGGACCAAAAAGAAAAAGTGAAACGCAGTGGAAGTCTGGTAAAAGAGTGTGAGAGAGAGAAAAAAAAAATGTGCTTCATGAAAATAAAAAAGTAAAAATACATTTTCACCTTTTAGCCTATTGGTGTATAAACACAAGATAGATTATCTCACCTTTCTACCCATATTTGCATTTGAACTAAGCCTATGCAACTCCAAAAGCAGTGCTCTGCCAGAGGAGTGTCAGACTTAACCTATAAGGTCATATTCTCATCCGCAACCCTCTCCTGTGATACCATGTTTTAGTTTTGCTCACACTAAAGAAAATAAACTGATATTTATAGCATTTCTTATGAGACTGAATGTTTTCATCTACTCACCAGGTCATCCAAAATACCTCAGAAATCAAGTTTCATGACAGTTACCAAACAAATGCTTTGAACCACTGACTTCGAGATGTTTATATAAGGACAGTAAAAACATACATAAACACGGAAAAAAATTCTCATCTGCTTTTTTCTTCTGATTTATTACCTAATAATTTAATAGCAGAGGACTTTTAATGTACTCCTGTAATTCTAGAGCAAATGTAAAAGACTTCAAAATAATCTTTATAAGAAAGGGGAAGATTATTTGATATTAAATCCATATAGTAGCAACTCTGTTAAGCTTGCTCATTCTACAGTAAAAAAGAGAGTAGAATTAAAAGGCAAAAATATCTTTCAACTACTTGCTTCTCTACAAAAGGGAGCTTAGGTGATGAAATGAGAGACTGATATGGCACTGGTACCACACATTTTTAAAAGAAAATAAAGGCACTTTGAAATATCACTTCGAAAGTACTGAATAAATTACAGGATATGTGTTTCATGGGGAAAGAAGAGTAAATAGCTGTAATTTGGGAGGCTAGAATTTCATTAATGAGATAGAATAAAGGGCTCTGCAAACAAAAGGACCTTTCTTAAAGGTTTTCAGTGACTTTACACAAGTTTCAATATTCCATCTTAATGGCAGTATATGACCGTGCATCTGCATTTCTTAGATGTTCTTTTCATTATGTTTTTCATTATCCGTTTTCAATCAATAGATAATATGTAACGACGTTAAGAGACCAGGAGCTTCCTGTTGTGAGCTATGCAAACCCCGAGTTATGAAAAACACCATGTTCTGCTTTGTGAAATCACAGCAGTAACTTCTGATTGTCTGAAATTATTGTTTCAGAAAATAACATTTTGACATTTATCTCTATAGAAGGCAGACTTCATCCTCAACTTATGATCAATCAATCATCAGAAACAACCAACTTCCCATAATAGCTAGTTTCAGCTCGTCCATGGAGCTTTCCTTTCTAGGGTTCAGAGCAGATGAATTAACATATGCCTATTATAAACTGGTAGTATATAGTCTAAGGATTAACTGCTATAGCAACCAGTGCTGTAGTCTGCCAACACATACTCACCCAAATTGCTGGATTTTCTAAGTTTATGTGGATAGGATTTATATGTAGGTGTTCATTTATTGTGCACAGATTGCAAGTTTTCTATTATGTGGATTTCTTCAAATAATATAAAAGCACAGTCATTGCATCACCCTTCCAAAAAAGCCCAGTGTAATACTCAAAATAAAACTGCTACTAAAATAACATTAATTCAATTGTATTTTACAAATATTTATTTTACACATTATAGGACTCCTCCTGCTTGTTCGTTTTATTCTATTCAATTATTCTAGAACGGTATTCTGGACAGCCAGTACCATGAATTATTTGAACTGAAATAAGATGACATGAAATCATGGTATAATCAAAAGCTTTCCACCCATGACCTTAACTCCAGGCAAACTATAATTTTTTTTAAAAAATACAAGCTTTAAAGAAAAGTGTGCTTTTGTTACAAGACACTTCAAAAATAGTGTATTTTAGAACAAATCATACATGACATCATATGACATCATAAATGGCTTTTTTTTTTTTTTTTTGAGTAAGCGGTGAGTATTAAGTCCCGGTGGAGTTCAATGTCACCTGAAAATGAATTCCTAAAGATATGGGAATGTTTCTCTCCCCAGATACACTTCTGTGTGTAAGTTTTTTAGGAAAAAATGGGTGGAAGGGTAAAGAATCCCGTTTCAACTGTGATTACCTATATGTGTGCATTAAATACATGTATGACAGATTGCACTATACAAGTTACTGTATACTACAACTAGCCACAAATGAGCGATGCATGATTTCATCACTTCCAGTGGAGCTGAGCAGAAGCACTTTGAGAAAAAATGGAGGTATAAGTTACGAGAAAAGTACCAGAAAAGGAAGATGGAAGAGAAGAAAGAAAAAATACACTAAAATACGCTTCCTCTGTCTGTAAATATAACTTTCTTGCTTGTAAACCTATCATCTGCACTTCAGCTGCTTTTTTCCTAGTATATTCTTCTATTTTTTGTCCTGTCTGCTGACATGATCTTATTTTTTCCCTCTTCAGTCACTCTCTCCTTCCCGCTTCCTACTGTCTTCCTTTATATATTGCTCTGCTGATTTTACCTTTCATTCTGACTCCCTTCTCACTTTATCTATTCTGGAGTAATTGTTCCTGGTTTTTCTTCTACCATTTCAGTTCTGTAACCTCACTTGTTAACTCTTGAGATTCAGCATCTTCTTTTTCTTGTTGTCCTGTAGTAGATGCAATAATGTTTGAACAGTCCAACAGAATTTTGGGGAAACTCCAGTGATAAATATCAAGGCTGCTTGGTGAAGTTTTCAACTAGTGTGAAACATCTGCCATAGGGATGGGGCTGGGAGGATCAGGGGTAGCAAGTCAACATGATGTGAGGACAAAGCCTTCCAAGAGAGAGTAAGGGTCGTTCATTTTACAATTGGAGAAACCCTTTCTATATGAAATGATATGAAGATTATCTGAATACTTCCATTTTTTTAATAACAAACTCCCCAGATCCATTACACAGGCTTTTGAGCCTTTCTGCTGCTTTGGAGGCAGAAATCAGATGTGTAAGGGTTGGCAGTCAGAGAGAAGCCTCAGCAAATTATAACTGCCTCGCCAAAGGACCATTACAGAATTTGTTTTGAAAATAATTCAAGACAGATATTATAATGAGATATTGAGAAAATTCATTATACTAGAAAAGGAAATATTCAAATAAATTGAGAAGAACTTGCCTATACTTCCATAGACCAAGATTCATACACCTGTTACAGCAGTATTTCCTACCAGTGTGGGTAGGAAAATACCCACATCAAGGGAGAGGTATGATCATGTTACAATTATGTGCCATACTGATTTTTTTCTCTTTTAGTCAATAACTATCAACCATAGCGCTTGCCTTCCAGAAGCAACTTAAGCAAGCCCAACTTAACAGGCTGTTATTAACATGGCAACCTGAAAGACATCCTGAAAGTTGTGTGATGTGCAGAATATATCTTAATTCCTCCACGAAGAAAACAGTTCTGAACTTTCCAACTCAAATAAATTTTCATCTCCAAGGTTCAGCAAAGATCACCTTAAGCCATGCTGGTATGCAGTCACTTTAAAAGGACAAAAGTCCATGTGAATGCTGAAGAGCATCTCTGCTTTCCACGCTTATCCCAATCACTTACCACCGCTGGCATAGCGCCGCTGCCAGCTACTTTGCATCACGGTATAGGCTGTGCAAGGAAAATGATCCAGCTCAAAACTACACAGAGCAAAAATAGTGGCTAAATTCAGTTAACTCTGGAGCTGCCAGGAATGTTAGTGCCAACCAGAGCAACTGACTGGGGACATTCATCACTTTTAAGTTCAGAAAACTTAACAATAGCCTCAGATAAGGCAATTTATATGAACTCAGAAAAAAAAGACTACTTCGCTTTTATTCCTTGTGTCATTTGACTCTCAAGCATCAGTCATATTTTGGTAGCATAGAGGTATACTGACATTAAGTCTCTTTTTAGAAAGGTTCTAAGCTTCAGATTACACCATTCAGTTATTAGGATTTTATCTTTAATGGTGAAAGGGATTACATATGATCTTGGTGATCAAAAGCGCTACTGCTCTCAGCACCTTTTAGGACATTTTGGTGGAGCAAGGACGACAAAAAGCCACCTTTGAAAGAGAGTGACAATAAATGCTTGTTAGCAGTGAACAGCATTTTATAGTAAATAGGAAAATATTCACAAGCCAAACAGATCTGACTTTGAATAAGGTGCTTGTCTGAGACTTTTCTGAAAGTACTGTAATTCTAACACGATCTTGTCAGTTTGATTTGCTTACGATTAGGAAAACGCTGAAGTGTTTTTGAGTCATTAAACAGAAGAAATGCAGTTTAACGACTCTCCCACTTCTTTTCTATTTTAGATAACAACGGAGACTGGAAGATTGCCTCCCCCAGGGCTCTGGATAGATCCATAGAGGATTCCTTCGAGGGCTGTCCAAAATCTTACCGAAGAGTGTGATGAAGGTGCATGATGAATTCACACATGAGATAAGACAATGACCAACTCACAATCCCAGTCCAGACAAACTGGACAAAAACTTTGAGAACTGATCAAGTAACCTCTGTCATCTGTCTTCTCCCTGAGTAGTTGTTCCTCTCCTATTACATTTGTATGACTAGAAATTGTGGAAGAATACTTTAATTCAGTGTGGTGGAAGAGTTACATTTCTCCCTCTACTAATTTTCAGAGATGCTCCTGCCTGCCTGGACTGCTGACGTGTTCCCTGCCTTTGCCTGCCCTCCTGTCTCTATACGTTCTACAAGACATGGCGATTTCTACAGCACATAGCTGTAATTTGGAATTTTTTTCCAGGTATATCTTTCAAGTTGCATTCAACAAAGCACAGCAAGGTTATCCTCCTCCAAAGATTTTACTGGGCACTGTCTTTGACAGCTTATTACATCAAATATTGCACAATATAACGGCCATTGATGTGCATCAAAAAGTGGAAGAGACTGAGGAAGTAAAATATTCCTTTCCCTAAGTGTTAATACCTATATTAACCAAAATCTGTTCCCATGGATCTGAAAGGATAGACAATCTGTAGCCTCACCAGGGAATCTTTTCACCACTTCTTTCTTAAGATTTCCTTCCTCACTATCTAAGTGAATTCATCCATGCTGCAATTTATTATTGTAAGAAGAAACGTCTTGCTCTGTTATCTCTTATCCTTTCTATCACAGCCAGCGAGAACAGACTATTTATTCTCTTCCTCTTTTCAGTACTCTTGTACGTACGTGAAGACAGTTATTCCATCCCTTATTTATTTTTTTTAAATTAAAGAACCACAATCCACCCTTTTAAATAAACCATGTTTTCCAAACTCCAGATCACTGGAGGAGAAACCCTGAGGTTCCTCTGCCTCTTCTGTATTCTTCTTGGTGTGTAATAATCAAAAAGGACACAAAAATGCACTGAGAATTTCTTAAACTTTAAGTACAACAAAAAGACATCTTTATGTACCTCACAAGCTCTATACATCCCGTCATGGCGTTTCCCTTGTTACAGGAATGTGACATTGTTGACTTACACTCAGCTGGCAGTGTGCAACAACTACTGTTGGGTCTTTTTTAGTGAACTGCTCCCAAATCATTTGATTCTCCACAGCTCCTTACCTGTAAACGCATTACCTCAACCTTGTCATTACTAAGCAGCTTTATAGTTTTTCAGATCGTATCTCCAGTTTGCATCTATCTGAATTCCAAGTCTGTTCTGCAAAGTAACTGCAGTTCCACCTACACATGTAATAATCATTTCCACTGTTATCTTTGTCATTATTTAAATATAAAAATATTAAACAATGGAGGGCCTGAATAGGTGCTTGTCAACACAGTCAACACATCCCCTATCTGACAGTCGACCTCTGACAACAACTCTGTCCACATATTATCCTGGGGGTTCTGTGCTTACCCAAAAGTATTTTCACGCAGACCATCTATACCTGGTTACTTCAGTAAAGTACCACATGAATCACTGTGAAGAAGTTCTAATCACAATACTGATTACACTCAGAAAGAAAAAAGAAAATAAATTGGTCTGTGCTAATTATTTTTTGATAAATCTACTTTGATTTACTGTTTTTATTTGCATTTACAAACAAAAATTATTTTGATATTTTTTTTTTCCTGAGAATTAAATTAATGGACCTATAACCTCCCGGTCCTGTATTTTAATTCTTCTGTTACAACACCAGAGACAAAGGAATTAAATGTCGCTGATGATTGTTCAACAGGATATCCATCAACCCTGGCATGGAGGGACTAATTTTAGAAAAGAAAGTGGTTTGGAGCCCATTCAACTGTCAGCGTTGCTGTGTCAGGTCAGGGAGGAATTCACCAAATACCTCTGGGCTCTGGTCAGTTCTCATTTAACTTCCAGGTTGTCTCTAAAACACTGGTTCATTACCAAAGACATAGGCAGGAGACAACAAGCTTCCTCCAAAATTATACAACATTTATAGCTTTCACCAGCATTTTAGTGTTTTGAGTTGGTTTAATCAGCATTCACACAGACAGGAGTCTAACTTCAACCTTACAAGCCAAATTCTCCAAGGCTTATGCCATGACTCTGGGAAGTAGAAGAAAATAAAGCAAGGAGAAGACTGTTGATGCAAGGGTCTTAATGGGTGGTAGATGAAAGGAGGAATGCTTCTTTGAATCCTTTAAATTAACAGCTCTCCTCTATCCGCAGACTGTTCTTGGCCAATATCCGTAAGTAATTCGTAAGTAATGGTATTACGAAAAAACAAGCTGCAGCTTCCAGAGTTTTGCAATTACCAGGGGATCAGACAGCGTGAAGAACCATAGATGGCTACACGCCACAGAAAATTCTAAGTCAAAGGGTTGTAGTCAAAGGTTACTTTAGCATGCAACTTTCCAGCTTGAGATATAATAAAGAAAATTTGAGACGTCTGGTATTTAAAAGGGAAACAATGACAAGGTAAATGACTTATTACATATATCTGGCAAACCGAGACAGAAAAAAGTTATTAAAATGAGTGTTTCATCCAACACCACTACTGTATGTTTTAAAAAAGGAATACAACTAATAACATGCGAAAACATATGTGAAACTAGTTTACTCTAAAATTAAAAGAAGGTAGTTGCACCTGCACGCACGCAAATAGTTGATATTAAGACACTAAAATCTCATTTTCCTGTTCTCCTCTGTTTTCACCAGAAGAAAAAATGTTATCTTCCCTGCCGTAAGCTATTTAAGAACATACATGAAAAGTAGTATTTCAGCCATTTTCATACTATGTAATGTTAGATCTCCACGGTCTTAATTATGAGATGAGAGGAGGGTCCTTAAGTAATCAGTATAATCTCCAGAAGATTTAAAGCATTTAACTCAGCATTTCCCTTTTTAGCCCAATTATGTTCACAGCACTTGGTTTTTAATGCCATGGAAGCACTCTACTCAATTCAGAAAGCTTGAGTCAAGAATATACAAGTTTTCAGATGAATACCAAAAATCAAGTAAGCTCTTAGAAATGCTATTTAAAATAATCTTTACAAACATAAATAGATATTCTAGCAACATACCTGAAAAAGAACATGAACAGAGCAGCTGTGATGCAGAACAAAAGGACCTACAAGAAGGAGAAAGAGTATTATTACATAAAACATCACACTACTACTACATGTTCTGGATCATGAAGATTTTACAACTGTTACTATAAAAGTTACACTTTATTTATATGCTTTATGGGCCAGAATGAAAGCTTGTCTAAATCCACCAAAAAGGATTCTCTTGATTCTAGTGGACTTTGAGCTGTTCCTGTAGAAGTTAAAAAAAATATGAAATCCAAACCAGGGTAGTGCGACAACAGACACAGCAAACGATGCCACTTTAAAGAGTCTGGAATAAAATAATGAATAATAAAATAATTATAAAACAATAGATTGAAAACAATAAAGCAATCAAACAGAAATTTAAACATTATATTTTGTCTGTCTTTGCTTTTGTGATTTATTCAGATATCATATTGCTAGTTTCAGTTTAAAAGGCAGGACATTTAAGATGTCTGTACAGACAGCTGCTTCTGCTTAACTGCTTTCCAGGAAGTTTAAGAGTAAATAATTCTACTCCCAAATGAGAGTATCCTTTCTAGTAGTTTACCTTAGTGTTAAACTCACTTGGAATAATCCCATCTTGCTCTAGATTATCAATGTGATCATACAAGGATCAGTGAGCAAACTTAGCAGCCCTCCAGCACGGAGAGGGGAACATCCTGCTTCCTCCCATCCTCTCTGCTGGGGCTCAGTGCTCTTACCTCCTCCTTACCACCTGCACAGTGACTCACAAATGCTGAAGAAAACGAACTCAACTAGGAGAAAAAAGTAGAGTTTAGAGAGTTTTCTGCCAATCTGGTGACATAAGGAGATCACTGGAAGGGCGTAAAAGCACCAGAGCAGACACAGGCAAAAGGGAAGGAGGGAGACCTCCGTGCCAGGAGCAGAGAAGGGGAGAAAGGATGAAGCCATCCTCCTTGAGATACCAACAAGCCGTTGTACCTTGACTGCAGAACTGCTTGTACATACAGCTGTTTCAGGAACAACTACACCATGCTTTAAATTCATAACCTGCCTTAATCCACTCCATCTTTGCCAGACACAGCTCGAGAGTGAGAAAATACTGCTTTGTTCTAGATACAACTCTCCCAACATTTACACAACTGAAGGACAGCAAGACATGCAGCTAAACCAGACTGTTTTACATGAAATGCACCGCCGAACATGGAAAGCCCACTGGTTGTCTTCTTATCATAGCATCAAGAAACAGAAGGCAAATGGTCACCATGCTCCAAAATTAAGCTACTTTCAAAATAAGCCTTTTTTTCAACTTTTCCCCATTCTATAGAATTTTTTTGTAGCATCCTCAGTACAATATGCAATACCTATCTTAGATTTAAAAACAACTATACTAAAAAAAGAGAAAAAATACTAAGGCCTACAGAAATATAATTGTAAATATTGAGTGAATTTAAGCCTCATAAGCTAGTGAGCAGGAAGTCTCATTTGGGATTTTTCTTGCAGAGTCTGTCACTTTTTGATTTACAATACATGGTCAACAAATTGTGCTTGGCAACACACAGACCATGAAACTTTCCAGCTGCAGAAACAGATACAACAAGCAGACAACCTACATGTTTCTAATGAGAATGATACACCCTAAATATTTTAACATTTTTAAAGAGATGCACATAGGTTACAAGGAAAAATCCTTATGCTCCAGGAGAGGTTAGCATATTTGGTGTGTAAGGTGAGCATTCTAATTTAATTGACTACATTATACTTTACTGTACTATACTAAACCTTAATAAAAAAAGAGGAAAGTTGCTGACAAAACTTAAGAGGTACTTTTATCCAGATCTCTCTTGGCGGACAAAGCCAAATTTTTTTTTTTTTTTTTTTTTTTTTCTTCAAGAAAGCTTAGCCCTCATATAAACAGCATCACGAAGTGCCATTCAGCAGTTCACAGTTCTGAGCGCAAAACAAAAAGCTCTGGCTGAAAGCGGTTACCAGCAGCCCCAGTAACACCAGCAGCCCCAGTAACACCAGCAGCCGCTCACAAATTACTTGCCCTCACAGCCAGATAGAAATCTTGGACCAGAGAAAGGAAAAATAACACTGACAAAACTATTAAAACAACTCTTGAGCCTCATGTATTCAGACTTTTTGTGCGTATTACCAAACCTAAGGTTATGTGTATTTTCCTTAAGCATTTTCACTATAGTCAGATTTCCTGGGGTAAAAAAAGTCTCTGATCAGAGGCTGCTGGTTCTCCCATACAGCCAGAATAACGAGTAGGACTGAAGTCTGTGATAAAGTAACATAGACCTTGTGATTAAGAGGAAAAGCACTGAAGATACATATAATCTATGTAAAGGAAGACAGGAGGAGAGAAAAGGGATAGATCGGTGATATCAGCTGGCAGAAGCAATTAGAGTGTCGGAGCTACAGTTCAACACTGAATAGTGTTAAATCCAGCTCACAGAAGACCTCAGGCTGTTTCAACCACTGGCACATCAACACTTGACTTCAAGCATACTCATGAAGCCTGAAAACCATCACCTTCTTGATCAACCACTTCACAATGTATGTGAGAGCTGTATCTACACCTGATGATAAAAAAATAAAGTTACTACTCCTAGTTCCTGAAGGCTGTGTGCTACAGAAAAAAGAACTGTCAGCTAAGGTCTGTCTGAGGAAACTTTTATTGGTAAAAATCATGGAAAATTAAAACTCCAGTTAAAAGAAGTCCCTCCAATAATTACTTGAGCCAATTTCTTCCAAAAGTTACAAAAAAGAGAAAGTGGACTTACTATTATACATTTTTAAATCAATCACTAATTAATATTTCTACAAGTATGGCCATAGTAATAAGGATTTAATACTAATACACGCTTGCTTTCTCAAATGACTACTTTTTAAAACAGATTTTCAGTTTTACAAGTATTTTGTGGTCTATATACATATAACTGGGAGCTTTGTATAGCGGTCACAAATTTTTACTCTTAAAATACATGATCAAGAAAAAAAGAATTATTTCACATGTTTTGTTAATCCTTAAAACAAGCCGTTTATCTACAGAAGAGCTTACTGCTGTCTCTGCTGATAGAGGTTATACGCACTCTTTCACCTTTATACACCTAGTTGAATAGTAGTATGGTAGTTGTACAATCTTTTATTATACCCAGAGAGGTTGTGGATGCCCCATGTGTTCAAGGTCAGGTTGGATGGGGCTTTGAGCAACCTGGTCTAGTGGAAGGTGTCCCTGCCCATGGCAGGGGGGTTGGAACTAGATGATCTTTAAGGTCCCTTCCAACCCAAACCATTCTATGATTCTATGATTATATCAGCTAACATTACCAGGGAGGAAGGAAGATGCTCCATCAGACTTTTGAGTACACAATCCATTCTTCAGATTTACCTCTACTTCAGACATGAGGAAGGATTTTTTTTTGTGCCCAAAAGCCATTCCGGTTTTTTCCATACATATTAATTGGTCTAATAAAAAACCCCCTATCTTTAACTGTAAATCCACAGAGCTACACAAACAGCACTATAATTATATATTGGTGTAATCATAGAAATTTGTCAACCGTTGCTTGTGGTTCCTAAATTTTATTTCAAGGCATGTTATTGCTCCAATAAAAATGCTTTCTACAGCTCTTATCACTAGGGTTATTTCTTAAGCAAGCTCCCTTCTAATAAAATTAAAATAATGGAACTAGACATGCAAATTAATGTAATGGCCTTGTACTCATGATCAAGGAAATAAATATGCATGGAATATCTCTTTTCTCCCTGCACATTACATTACGTAACCTGTAGCATCCTAATCAATGAACTGTCTTTATAAAATTGATATGCTATTCTTTTCCAATAACAAAATAGCTGGTTAAAAAGCATAAAGTTTTCTATAATTTTCTAGTAGTTAAAGGGGATGGAAATCACAGAGTCTTTCTGAGTAATTAGACGAAGACACCAGAAGTCATTGAAAAGATACCGAAGATACCAGAAGGCATATAAAAAGAAGTTATGTGAAAATAGGTGCCACGTTTCATTATGTTCAGCCCCTTAAAATCTGATCTGATGATTACTCTTACTAATGTAAGTAGTAATTTTCTATTATTATTTAATGCCCCAGGCAAGAAATTAACATAGTAAATAACTACCTGATGGAATTAGTCACCATTAGCTGACACAGCAGTTCTTACATATGACAGCTACATCTTCACCTATATGGGACTAAAGGGCAGGACTTCAGCCCTAAACCCGTGAGCTGCTACTAATATCAGCTATACACAGTGCTTACACTCTGACATGGTGCAGAGGAAGGCTGTAGCAGCCACTTACTACTAGATTATA
Organism: Gymnogyps californianus; assembly: GCF_018139145.2. Classification (NCBI taxonomy): domain Eukaryota; kingdom Metazoa; phylum Chordata; class Aves; order Accipitriformes; family Cathartidae; genus Gymnogyps; species Gymnogyps californianus. Next base: position 8,598,604 of record NC_059471.1, on the reverse strand, counting down.
TCAGCAATGGGTTTGGCAAGTGGTTTTCCACTAGCTTCTATCTGTTCTCCCACTCTCCACCTCAGTTCTCTATTTACTGTCCCAAGTGAGTAAAAATCCCCTGGGGAGGTTATTATTGCATCCTCCCTCACTTTTTCCCCACTTCTTAGACTGCTGGTCTTTTTGGGCTAGCACAGTGGATTCTCCTGAAAGCAACACTAGCATAACACTTTAGTCTCACCAGGTAGAGAGCTAAAAAAAAAACCAAAAAAACCCCCCCAAAACCCCCAAAAAACCCCCAAAACCAGGAGAGGCAGCTACAAAGAGCGATTCAATACCCAGAATACATGACTTGCAATAAAACTAAAGATGCCACTACCTCAACACTTTTGGCTTATTCAAGAGAAGATGTGGAAGTGGCTGGAGTATCACTGCAAGAGCCTGGACGAGTAAAGACCATTTTCTAATTTGGTAGAAAAAACAACATATGATGGCTAGAACCTGAAGTCTGCCAAATTCAGACCAGTAACATGGCAACTTTTTCTCTGGTTAGCAAGATTAATTAATGAAATATGATTAGACTGTTTTGTGTAGACTCGATGCACAACGTGGTGAGATTCACTGGCCAGTGTTAACCAGTATCCCACCGGATGATTATATGGTCTCCTGCGGTGTCAGGATTCATGAAAATAGTATTACTGATGCGTGTCTTTAAAACGAATGCACTACATATACTAAAACATGCATTTGTACACACCTCAGCAAAAGCTTCTGAATCTGTTGCTTTTATTTAAATTTCGGTATTGAATAAAATACATACTTCAGATCTGTCAAATGACTCATTAAGGCTATAGTGAAAATATAGTGATGGCTGAAGGGAAAATATACTCCCAAATCCTGCAGCAGCTCCATCGCTATTGCAACCTTCCAGCTTTCTGCGTCTCAGAGTCCCTCATTCCTCTCTCCGAGGCCAGAGCTGTGTCACAGACGGCACCTCAGAGGACCAAACAGTTCCCTTAGACAGGGCCAGGGCTTTTGAATGACTAACCTCTGTATTTAGCCACAAACTCCTTAGATTTCAATCCCCCATGGAGACAGAAGGAGACAACAGGGAATGCAAAGCACTCTGAGTTTCTTCAAGCACATAGAGGTCTGGAACGACCGATGCTCTGAGTCCAAGATCTGACACAGATTTAACAAAATACATACGCCATAATCAAATATTACTCTCAGTACCTGTTGGGTACAACTACATACAAGGTTTGGCACTGTCTGGTTACTCTGAAGTCATACACTACCTCTCTTTTACACATTAATTGAAAAATTGTGATCTACCTTTTTTTTAAAATTCCCTTTTAAATAGTAATCTTTATAATATCCGTTGTTTCTCTATTAACAGCACCCTTCAATTCCTAAGAACTGCACAGAGTAGCAAAAATGAGCTATTCGATTCTCAGTGTTGCCATTGCTTATTAAAGAAGTCACACAGTTCCTGCACAGAAACGTCATTATTAAAGTTTTTAAAACAAAGATATAAAGGTATTTTATGTTGAAAAAAAGTAATTTGGTTTTGTACAAAAGCATAACAACTTATGCAAAATGGTGGTTGTCCTTCACCAACCTCAAATTTCTAGTGATCCCAAAAGACATATGGCAATTGAAAATCCTAAAATGGAACAATATCTCTCTGGACATTTCAAGTTATGCAGTGTTTTACCTTCTTTCTATAGTAAATCCTGTTAAATCAAAACCTTTAGAACACCTGGTGTCCTTCTCTATTTGAAATCCACTGTACTTGGGGAGCATTGTCATGAGCGATCAAAAGTACTGACAAATGCTCTTATCATAATCTTGGTCATCCACATAATGATTATTTTTCTAGTTGAAATTAGGTAACTTCTGAAGCAATGCAACATTGCTGCTGCTGCTTCAAAACTGACAGGTTTTATGAAAACGCAGAAAACAATTTTTCAGATCCTTATCGGGCACTTGGCCAATTTAGCTACATCTACACCACTTCAGCTGTTAGAGGCTCCTGATTTTTTTCTGCCAGCAAGCCTCAAGCAATCTCTAGACAGATAAGACCAAAAGAAACACTAGTATATGTTATTAAACAAGAGATTATTTAGATTCATGTTAAAGCACTGTTGTTTGATCATGATTAAATGATTACAATTGGCAAATGTAGAAGGTAACTGAGCCAAGACAGGGAGCACCTGCCAGTCTCAGAAGAGCATGAAAGAATAAAAATTAAACCCTTGATTTTCTACTTCACAAATTCCATATATACACGTATAGTTAAGCACTTCAGCACTCTTTGTTTTCTCAAAAAACACTTGTCAAGTCTCTTCCCCTTTTTTTCGTATTATCTTAACCACAGCAAACAAAGCTACAACATACTGTAACGGAGCCACAAAACAGCCTTTCTTAAAGCTCCTGACAAGAGTCCACTGCTTTCAAGGATGCACAACGCTTGAGAGACTGAAGTATAAAAAAGTAATTGCCAAATGAAACAGCAGCATCTTATTATTACGCCTTCCTAAAAGAGCAAAGAAGAGCTATTTTACAGCTTATCATATTGGAAGAGCTGGTCTGGGCTCATTTCTGAAACTAATCAACCCTTTGACACACGACTTGCAGGTGGCTCCAGCACCGAGCAATGGGGACACACCTCCAATCCTATTCTGTACCTTCTAGTACTCCCAGGTCTCCAAGTCATGTCCCAGTCTACAAAACATAAACCCTCAATTATCAGCTGTAAAAACATCGCTCTGTTAGGCTGCCACACAGCCGCCTTCTCATTTCAAATAGTATCTAACCAGGGAAAAATAGCACACACAAAAATATATATATATAGAAAGTAAGTACAATACCTTAGGGCTACAGTGACATCAAATTATTTGGAAGGATTGCTCTTTCCTGAATTAAAAAAAATATTGATCTGGCTTAGTAATAATTACAAGAGGAAGAAAAGAGCAGGAGGGAACTCAAACGAATGTATGACTTGAATGAGAAACTACCTTCCTGAAACAAAATACTCAGAATGAATCACAACAAATATTCTGAAGAGAATGACTTTTAAAAAATCAAGTCTTTTATTTTTTCCATACTGTAAGGTGCATTTAAATTAAGCAAATTTACTTTTTTCCTCGCGCATCTGGTTGGATAACACCATGGACTCAATTGCTCAGTACAGAGACACAAAGAGTATCATGTGTGTAACCTACAACTTAAAGGGGATACATAGTATTGAAAGACGTGATGTTTCCTTAAAGACAGCTCATTTTTAAGTTATTATCACTCAGTAGTAGGACTAAAATGAAATGCCCCAAAATTAACTGAAGTCAACAAACACGGGTCCACTGACCACCGAGACACTGCATCACAATCAAGGGGGAGAGGGATGTAAGCATCATCTTTATATTCTGAAAATAACATTTAGATGTGTCTTCTTCAACACAAGCCTTTTGTAGCAGCTTTTTTTCCTTATTTTGCATTTACCAGCATGGGGAAAAAAAAGCATAAAAGCTAGAGGCTTGGTGTGGTTCATTAGGAGGATCGTGCTGGGTGCTCCTGCAGCACGTTCCCGCCTGAGGTCTGTGCTCCGCTCACAGCGGCACACGCGCTCGCGCACTCTGCCCCGCACAATCGAGCACCCTTCTCCTAAAACCGTACCTTGATATGTGGCATCAGCACATTCAAACATTAACAGAAACCCTGTCAAACGGATTGCTGTTGAAAGGTTACACTTCGAGTTCTGACCAACACGGGAAAAATTAACAGCTTTAGTGATTAGTTCCTACAAGAGAAGATTTTTGCTGTGAGACATGGTAAATTCTCGGTTTACACACCGCAAGAAATGTATGAAACGTGACACTGCCACAATTACAGTTCATTTCTCATTTCCTGACATAGCTCAGCTTTAAGCCCCCTGACCATGACTTTAATACTCAGACAGTTGGAGGTTTGGGGGCTTTGGTTTTCTAGATTTGCTTTGTTTTTGGAGGCCTCTTGAGAAAATCAGCACGCCCTCAGCAGGGCAAGTCTTGCTACATTAGGCCTGCCTGGGTGGAGGTGAACTTCGATGACTTTTGAAACCTTGATTTTCATTATTGTGTTTTAAGAGAATAACTAACAATCATTTGGCAGATTTTATAGTTCATTTCTAATTGCCAGGAAATATTTGCAGTTACATTGATTGTATTTTTCCAATAGTCACAAAGAAAGTTGTCACAAAGAAAATTTCTCTACAAGTTTTTCAAAGTCAAGAATTTGACTAATGAAAACTTCACATATGAAAAAACAAGTAGATCAAAGAGAAATCCCCTATCTTAAAAGGCTTCCTATTGATTGTGAACTAGAAAGCCTTCGTTGATAGAGCTTTTCAAGACAGGGAATCTAGAAAATTCTCCATAAAATAAACCCAGAACGTTTATCAGTCAGTAAAAGTGTACATCCAGCTCTGTTTAAATACCCAGGTTGTCTCTGTCCGAGAACCAGGAGTAAGACAGACAGGCACTAAGGCAGGACACAAGAACAACTCAACATCTTCCCGCTGTGAGAGTGACTAGACACCAAGTGGAGTCACACGGTCACATGTAATTCTTCACGGTGCTCAGGCACTCAGAAACTGAAATAGTTCAAGTTTCTCTGCCTTACAGGTATAAACAGTCTCTAACTTGTACAAGGTTAATTGTGGTAAAGACTGGTGCAAGAACCTATGGTATTTGACCAAATTCTTCAGAGATGTCCTAAGAAAACAAAATAAAACTCTTTCCCCTTCCCAACAAAAGGTGTTCTGAAACTATAGAGAGAAGCAAAAATTAGGGGAGTATGTTCTTAACCAATACCTCACCAAAAATACTGTGTACAAAGAGAATTAATATAGTTAATGTTTTAATAGGCAATATCCTTGAGAAGAACAGGCTTCATAAGACTGAAAATTCATATATATATATATATAAGGACATGCCAGAGAGAGTCCAGCAAAGGACCACAAAGATGATCAAGGGCCTGGAGGAGAGGCTGAGACAACCGGGATTGTTTAGTCCAGAGAAGACAAGACCCGGGGGGATTTTAGCAATGTGTATAAATAAATTCCTGGTGGGGGGAATTAAGAAGACTAAGCTGGACTCTTCTCAGTGGCACCCAGTAACAGGAAAGGAGGCAACGGGCACAAGTGGAAATACATGAAATGCTGTTTAAATCTAAGAAATAACTTTTCAATTGTGAGAGTGGTCAGGCACTGAAATGGTTTGCCCAGTGAAGCCTCCATTCTTGGAAGTCCTCAAAAGTCAACTGGACAAAGCCCTGAGCAACCTGCTCCACTGGACCCTGCTCTGAGGAGGGAGGTTGGACGAGCTGATCTCTGGAGCTGCCTTCCAACCTCAACTCTTCTGTGAGCTAGTGAAGTACTAGATCCTAGAACAGCCTAGCAAACTGCATTTGCATACAGACTCTATATAGAACTATACTGTACTAAACTACATTATGAAAAGAAGCATTTTTCCTCATGATTATTAAAAAGACATATCTGTTTGCCTACTGATTTTTCTAAATCAATGATAAATTAACACAAAAGAGAGAAAAATGTCCAATTACTTGGCACAAAGAACACCACATAATGTAACAAATCTATTGCCCTTAATGCAATAATAAATAGCTTAGAATAGTGCCGAAGTAATAAAATTGCAATTCAGTCAAGTAGATGTTGCCCTTTATGTCCATGACCAGCTGGAGTGCACGGAGATCTGCCTGGGGATGGATGAGGAGCTGACCAAGAGCTCATGGATCAGGATTAAAGGGAGGACAGGGAGAGGTGACGTTATAGTGGGGGTCTGCTACAGGCCACCTGACCAGGGAGACCAAGTGGATGAGGCCCTCTATAGACAGATAGGAGCAGCCTCACATTCACAAGCCCTAGTCCTCATGGGGGACTTCAACCACCCCGATACTTGTTGGAGGGACAACACAGCAGGGCATAAGCAATCCAGGAGGCTCCTGGAATGCGTTGATAACTTCCTTCTCCAAGTGATGGAGGAGCCAACGAGGAGGGGCGCTATGCTGGACCTTGTTCTCACCAACAAGGAGAGGCTGGTGGGGAATGTAAAGCTCAAGGGCAGCCTTGGCTGCAGTGATCATGAAATGGTGGAGTTCAAGATCCTTAGGGCAGCGAGGAGGGCGCACAACAAACTCGCTATCTGGGACTTCAGAGGAGCAGACTTTGGCCTCTTCAGGGATCTGCTTGGTAAAGTACCATGGGGTACAACCCTGGAGGGAAGAGGGGCCCAAGAAAGCTGGTTAATATTCAAGGATCCCCTCCTCCAAGCTCAGGAGTGATGCATCCCAACAAAGAAGAAGTCAGGCAAAAACGCCAGGAGGCCTGCATGGATGAACAAGGAGCTCCTGAACAAACTCAAAGACAAAAAGGAAGCCTACAGAGGGTGGAAGCAAGGACAGCTAGCCTGGGAGGAATACAGAGAAATTGTCCGAGCAGCCAGGGATCAGGTTAGGAAAGCTAAAGCCCTGACAGAATGAAATCTGGCCAGGGACATCAAGGGCAACAAGAAAAGCTTCTATAGGTACGTCGGTGATAAAACGAAGACTAGGGAAAATGTGGGCCCTCTCCAGAAGGAAACAGGAGACCTGGTTACCTGGGACATGGAGAAGGCTGAGGTACTCAATGACTTTTTTGCCTCAGTCTTCACCAGCAAGTGCTCCAGCCACACCACCCAAGTCACAGAAGGCAAAGGCAGGGACTGGGAGAATGAAGAACTGCCCACTGTACAAGAAGAACAGGTTCGAGACCTTCTAAGGAATCTGAAGGTGCACAAGTCCATGGGACCTGATGAGATGCATCTGCAGGTCCTGAGGGAACTGGCGAATGAAGTGGCTAAGCCACTCTCCATCATATTGGAGAAGTTGTGGCAGTCAGGTGAAGTTCCCACTGACTGGAAAAGGGGAAACATAACCCCCATCTTTAAAAAGGGAAAAAAAGGAAGACCTGGGGAACTACAGGCCAGTCAGTCTCACTTCTGTGCCTGGCAAGATCATGGAGCCGATCCTCCTGGAAACTATGCTAAGGCACATGGAAAATAAGGAGGTGATTGGTGACAGCCAACATGGCTTCACTAAGGGCAAATGGTGCCCGACAAATTTGGTGGCCTTCTATGATGGGGTTACAGCATCGGTGGATAAGGGAAGAGCAACTGACCTCATCTACCTGGACTTGTGCAAAGCCTTTGACACTGTTCCGCATGACACCCTTGCCTCTAAATTGGGGAGACATGGATTTGACGGATGGACCACTCGGTGGATAAGGAATTGGCTGGATGGTCGCACTCAAAGAGTTGCGATCAACAGCTCAATGTCCAAGTGGAGACCAGTGACGAGTGGCATTCCTCAGGGGTCGGGATTGGGACCAGCGCTGTTTAACATCTTTGTTGGAGACATGGACAGCGGGATTGAATGCACCCTCACAGCAAGTTTGCCAATGACACCAAGCTGTGTGGTGCAGTCAACATGCTAGAGGGAACGGATGCCACTCAGAGGGACCCTGACAGGCTCGAGAGGTGGGCCCATACAAACCTCATGAAGTTCAGCAAGGCCAAGTGCACAGTCCTGCACATGGGTCGGGGCAATTCCAAGCACAAATACAGGCTGGGCAATGAGTGGATTGAGAGCAGCCCTGAGAAGAACTTGGGGGTGTTGGTTGATGAGAAGCTCAACATGACCCAGCAATGTGCGCTTGCAGCCCAGAAAGCCAACCATATCCTGGGCTGCATCAAAAGAAGTATGACCATGAGGTCGAGGGAGGTGCTTCTCTCCCTCTACTCTGCTCTCATGAGACCTGTCATGGCTTAACCCCAGCAAGCAACTAGGCACCACACAGCTGCTTCCCCCTCCCAGTGGGGTGAGGAGGAGTATCGGGGGGAAAAAAAAAAAAAAAAAGGTAAAACTCATGGGTTGAGATAAGAACAGTTTAATAACAAAAGTAAAATAAAATATAATACTAACTAAGAATAATAATAATAGAAATGAAAAGGAATATAACAAAAAAAAGAGAAATAAAACCCAAGAAAAGACAAGTGATGCACAATGCAATTGCTCACCACCCGCTGACCGATGCCAGAGCCGCGATCTGCCCCCTCCTGGCCAACCCCCCGTTTATATACTGAGCATGACGTTGTATGGTATGGAACATCCCTCTGGCTAGTTCGGGTCAGCTGCCCCGGCTCTGCTCCCTCCCAGCTTCTTGCACACCTGCTTGCTGGCAGAGCAGGGGAAACTGAAAATCCTTAACTTAAGATAAGCGCTACTTAGCAACAACTAAGCGTGTTATCAACATTCTTCTCACACTAAATCCAAAACACAGCACTGTACCAGCTACTAAGAAGAAAATTAACTCTATCCCAGCCGAAACCAAGACAGACCCCACCTGGAATACCGCATCCACCTCTGGGGCGCCCAACGTAAGGGCACGGAACTGTTGCAGTGAGTCCAGAGGAGGGCCACAAAGATGATCAGAGGGCTGGAGCACCTCTCCTATGAAGACAGGCTGAGAGAGTTGGGGTGGTTCAGCCTGCAGAAGAGAAGGCTCCAGGGAGACCTTATAGCAGCCTTCCAGTACCTAAAGGGGACCTACAAGAAAGCCAGAGAGGGACTTTTTACAAGGGCATGTAGTGACAGGACAAGGGGCAATGGCTTTAAACTGAAAGAGGGTAGATTTCAATTAGATGTAAGAAAGAAGTTCTTCACTGTGAGGGTGCTGTGGCACTGGCACAGGTTGCCCAGAGAAGTTGTGGATGCCCCATACCTGGAAGTGTTCAAGGCCAGGTTGGATGGGGCTTTGAGCAACCTGGTCTAGCTGGGAACTAGATGATCCTTAGGGTCCCTTCCAACCCAAACCATTCTATGATTCTATGCTGGAGTAAAATTTAGAATGCAAACAGATTTCTAAAGCTGATTAGCACTCCTGAACAATAACTTGATGTTGTGACCACTTGCATTCATTACTGTTTTTACAGATGCAAATATTCCCAGTAACTTCCAATGAGTAAAATATCTCAATGATTAACCCCCATAGACTGTGTGGTCTGCACCCATCTGTGTCTGTTCAAATGACTTTTACAAAAATAATGTAGATACTCTTTCATGTATCTATAATTAAGGTTGATTTTATGTTGTGTAGTTCTTGTTTGGGGTATTTTGGTATTTCTATAGGGATTTAGCAGCTATTTCATCTTTCCCAGCTTACAACTCTTTGAGCGTAATGTAATTTTTCAGGATATTCACAACCGCAGAATGAATATAAGTAAATGTAATTAAAAGCACAATGATATCAAATAATCAAACTTACCTAATTCTTGTTCAATTCCCAAATCTAACTTTTAAGCACGAATGTTAATCTTTATTCCTGATTTTATCATATCTTTTGCATGAGTTATTTAGTTGCCTTGCCTCATTTTTGCTTTCCCTTAGCATTCATGGTTTTCTTATCAGTGTGATTTCAGCTATAAATGTCCTGTACTTAAAATGCCCAGTTCTGGACAAGTGAAACTTCTCTGGTGGTGTTTTCATCACCCTCAAGTTATACAAAGGTGTTCCTAATCCACCTTCAACCAGTGTAGACTTTTATCAGGGAACAATATTCTCTCAAACACTTGAAGCTGAAATTTTATTTCATATAAAATCTGTTCTTGCCAGCTTTCTGCCATTAGCTGAAGTGAACCTCATTTCTTAATCCCAGAAACCAAAGCAGCCCTACAATTAGTTTCCTCTTTCTGACCAGGCAAGGACACTACCTTTATAACCGTTAACTCTGGGCAATTAACAAACTTACACAGAATAAAATATTCCTATGCTTTTGAGTTTCATTTCCTAAAGAAATGAAAGTTCTTTGTCAATGAAAGTTCTTTGTCAATCACCTACGTCTCTAGAACTTGTAGCCTGGTTTCAACGAAATTCAGCAAAGCTACACATCTCAAAGAGAATTACATTCCTGCAAGATCCACTGAAATTGGCAGCTGGGTGGTGGAGAGAGGCCAAAATTAGTGCCGCCACCACCAGAAGAACTTTCTGACTGAACATGGAACCGTCTCCTGCCTTTGGTCTGCTATTTTTCAATAAAATCTCTGAAAATAGTTACAGTTAACGTGTACGTTATACATGCAGCTTAGTCTTGAGGAAAAAAACAGACAAAATAAAATTACTTTATGTCAAATAACACTCTAAATAACATGCAATGCTTCTGAATACAACACCAAACCTACACATACACTGTCAAGAAACTTTAAATGATAAGAAAAATACACTTTAGCATTTGTTCTACACATAACTCCAACTTTATCCTAAATTATGCCAGGAATAGCTTTAAAATATAAGGTCTACAAGAAGTAAACTTTTCCATGTTTCTTTAAATTCACCATGTTACGTCAGAGTAAAATACTTCTGAAATACCTGGAACAGGCCCGTTTAATTGAATTTGGGTCCCCAAAATACTAAAATGCTATACAGGGCTTTGTTCTTGCTGTTTTAAATATTCATTCACTTCAGAACTACAAATGACCTACGAAATCACTATCATTCTATCATTTTAAATTTTCAGATATTTATATACATATATATTCAACCAGCACGATATAAACCTCCCATCTTTATAACTTCGATGAATAAATGTGAAATAGTTGTGAATTGTTCAACATAGGATACATTGAAAATGCAGAATTAGAAATATACTTGAAATACAATGTTGCAAATGAAAACTACAAAAACGCTAACATCTCTAAATATTAAATCCATATGTAAGCTGAAATTTAAATCTGGTTACTTATCCTACAAGAGCATTGCAAATGTAGTAAATACTAAAATAACAATAAATTTTCTTAGTAGTCTGTGCAGATGTCTCATATTAAACATCTGAACATAACTCCTTAGCTAATGTAACGGATATCATCCAAGATTTCATCTCCACCATGAGGATTTCTGTTTGCCTCTTTTTCTTCCAGAGCTCATAATCACCAAAGAGTTACAAGGTTTGATATTACCTTAGTATCCAAAAAGGAACTGCAAGAGATATTTGTCTTTAAAAGTTTACAGGTGTTGAAATAATTTCGTTGCTGCAAAGCACATGTATTAAAATAAAATTCCAAGCATAATATTCTGTGAAAGGCAGTGTCATGAAAGCCACTGTATCCAGTAATCATTCATACTGGTGAAAATTATAAACAGTATCAGAACACGATGAAATTCTGATAAGCACTAAAAACTACTAAAGGGACAGGTTTAAAGCAGTAGAAATAAATAATGTATTTTCATAATTCAGAAATAAACAACATGGTTTTCCCACTATTGCAACTGCCTAAGTATTAATTTAAGCGGTGTATCTGATAATTGCAGTAAGTTAGATGTACATATTTAAAAATTATTAGAAATTATAGCATGCTTAGTCTTACTGTAATTTAGTTACAACAGACAAATAGTTATTTTTCAGCCTCAAAAATTTCCTGATCCACATGCCCGAGCCCATGGGCAGGGGCAGGAAGGAGCTGAGGAAGCCAATACTGCAGCCAGGAGAAATAACGCATTAAAGAATGCGCTCAGGAACTGTGGATTTCTCTTCTTAAAAATGATGTGCGACTAGCAGACACCTACTATGAATGTTTTTTATATACATACAGATAAACAATGGTATTTTGGTGTTTACTAACTGAAGAAAAAATATTTTAAATTTATGATAATTATAATTATTTATGCATAAATCCTGGCACCTTGCATATGATGTCATTTAACATCAGTATTTCTGTATCTTTCCACTCCTTCGGCAGAGTTTTCAACAACTTGTGAACTACACGCATTTCTTTGCAAGTAAGAGCCCCCCTGAGAACGTGAGGAGGGGAAAATAGCATGGTAAGCTAAAATGCCTCTCACATTTCCCAAGATAGGAGCCTCCGCAATGTACAGCTGACACTAGTTGTCATCGTAAGACACAGTTAACTCCTCAGGGTAATGATGGCTCTTAACAATTAACATTTTATGTGAGCATGCTAGGAAAGACATATAATCAGAATTGTATGGAAAGGGGGTGAAAGCAGAGATTATGTTATCTGCTGAATGAAGGAGCTCATGCTGCAATGGAATTACTTTTCAGTGAAGCTTCCTGAGAAGGTATAGATACTTCTGTGTCACAGGAAAGCAAGGACTTAGCAACTTACAGAAGTTCTCACCACAGATGTCTACTCCATCCCACTGCCGGAGGTTACCTTTTCTTCGGCTTTGCCTTGCAGCAGCAAAGCAGCTTGTGTGAGTGCTCGGCATCCGCTTCACTGCGGTGAGCCAGGTAAGGCAGTCACGTTGTTGGTGATAGCTGGGCAACGTAAAGCAACTCATTTTGCTTCAAAGACCCCCTCATTTGGTCCTTTTAACCACCTCCTACGTGAAGACTGAGTGGAAAGAGGAGATGCTAAGCAGAAGCTAAGAGAAGCACTACTTTAAACCGCTCTAGCTAGATTCACAGTGCCTTTCCCTATGTTTTTATTAAGCTTTAAGACTCTTAGAACTAATAAAAAGAAGCTCAAAACTGATACGGAAATCAGTGGAAAAATAATGGTGTTTTACTGAAATACTTATTAATGTACTTCTTTTTCAAAGGTTACACAGCAAAGGCTCACACACCAGGCAACATGTATTTTGATTCTATTACAGAACTTCAGTGTCAAGTTTCTTCTAACACCACCTTACAGACAGTTCCCAAACTCTTAAAAAAAAAATTATTCTTTTTTATTATTATTTCTGTGTATGAATCTGCATTTTACCATTTAAGTCCACCAGAGCTGGACAAAACGCAGCCATACACATGAAATCCTAGCAAAATCAATGTTTTTGTCAGAAACTAGTAACTGATGTTACTCCTTTTCTCCTAATGATCTCTTTTACATTTTAAGCAATGTATTTTTCATGAAGTGGACAAGTGTCCTATGCAAAAAATTTTTTTTTGGTAAGCTACAGCTCCCTTTCAAAGAAAGGAAAATTTCAGAAAACAGAAACATTTTTCTATTCTTTACAATAAAATGTACAGTCCCACCAGAACTGAATTTTTAAAGTAATAAGTATTATAGTAAGCAAGGTCATGTCTTCCAGAAGCACTATAAATGAAGTGTATTATATTTCCACATCTATTTTCTGAGCAGTAAAGTACTAGCAAGATTTCCAAGAAGCCAGAACTCTAAACAGTGGATAATGCACATACATATTGATGGTATTGTGGATGCCTAACAGATTTCCTTATAGGACATCTGACATCCTCTCCTTAACTTGTTATTGTTATGGACTAGAATTTGATTCTTAACACGTCAGTATTTCTTGAGTTTATATGAGACAGTTCAGACTGTCTGACTAAAAAGTAAAGGCTCTCACCAGAGTAAACTTAAAAATTTAAAAAATTCAACAAACTGGAGAGAGCAGACCTTTTGACAGCACCTTTAATGGACAGGATGTACAAACTCAGGAAACATCATCAATAATGTCCTGTAACGAACAGATGAGATTTGAGGGTCGCACTCCATCTCCAGTAAGGGTTGTTTCCTGAAGGAGGCAATCCCTTCATGAGCTGGATAAAATCCCCTCTCCTTCACCAGGCTGAGATTATACCTTCATCTCTTTATAACTTCATCTCTTTGTCTGCGCACTTATGCATCCATACTGAAGCTGTTCAACTTCTTTGGGATGCCAACCTCTTAACTTTGGACACAACTACCAAGTTCACACTACTTCTGAGCTTTTTCACTGGGTCTGCAATGGTGGTGCGTTCATCCAGATAATCACTTTGAACCTGGTAAGGTGTTGGATAAATAACGGGATGTTACTGTAAGGGATCAGAAAGCTGAGTCCCTGACAGGTCACTGAATCAGCTTCTGTGAAGGGGAAGATATTTTCACGAGGCTATGCAGTGGCAGATGGAGGAGAATCCCAGATTACCTTAAAAAACATCTGACCAAATTTAGAAGAGCTTTGCATTGTTGAGAAAACTAAGACAGAAGACTGTGCCTGCATCCTTCTGGGTCAGTCAGTATCTCTTAAGACCATCTACTAAAGCATGAAAACTGAGACTGAGCACAACTCCCAGCAGTCAAGCAACCAAGCGGAGCAGCCTTCTTGCCAAATGGGTTGTCAAACTTTCAGCCCAATTATAAGATGTATCAAAAAGATGTACTTAGATCATCACTTTGCACACATGCAAAGTCAGAAATTAAATTTAAAATATGCTATTTTCACTTGAAAAACTCAACCAGAGAACTCGCTTCTGCAGACACCTGCTACTGAAGAAACATAAAACTGGACACCTTCAAACGCATCTTGCCTAGGCTGCCTACGATCTACAGAGCTGGTCTTGTCCCTCACTTGCTAGGTAATGAAAATTACCATTGTGACTGGAACGTGAATCTCAGCACAAAGAACCATCAAACATGTTTCATTATTTTATGCAAATAATGTACAATACTGCAGGGAGGGGAATTCACCTCTTCTAATGTTATCCAAGGAGCTAAGGATTTATTTTAAGCTCTCTTTAATTTAGGCGCTCTACTCAGTAAGGAGAGACTCAGTAAGTACCTCCCTGAGACGATAAAATAACTAGTCCAGACTAAGAGACCTTCAAGTAGCTAAAGCTGGGTGAGAAGCCCGCTCTTTCTTGCAGCAGCACCTCTCTCACTCTCAACCGTATCTACGTTGCCTTTCTCAAATGTTTGTAAATACTTTAAACTGATGACTGGATTTAATGTTAAGGAAACCACACCACAATCAAGATGTTTTAACAAAATTTTGAACTGTTGCTTATTATGAAATTTTTATCCATATTTCACATTTGATTTTGCTGCAGAACCACAGCTAAAACTGAGTAAAAGTACCAGGTCTACGCCATCAGAGCATGTAGTACAACATGGCATAAGTGAGTTCAACTCTTTTCTCATATGCAGGTTCTAAATTTCAATATAGCACACGACAACAATTATCCCATCAGAACGACTTGCATCTGAAAAATGTCTTACTCCACTAAAAACTTAGAAAAAAATATTTTTACAATGTATTTTTGTTAGTTTATGGAAAAATAAGGTAAGTTATAAAAATTTAAAGGCTTATCATATGTATGATTTTTAACTAGAGGAGAAAAATAGAGATTATTTAAACACTTTCATTAATACTTCCATTAATGACACATCTGCATTTAATACAGTTGATCACTCCTCTAAAAGACATCATCAATTATATTCTTCCCTGTAAAATTAACGCTATGGATTTGAATCTTCAAAAACTTCATACTTTCATAAGTGTTATGAGATACATTTTTTTCCCCCTAATATTGCATTCAAGTAATTCTCAGCACTGAAGTAGTCCTAAATGTCACCAGAGTTCACCTCACCTTAGCTTGCCTGGTGAGCCACAACACAAGTACTCACCTTTGAGAGACCTGTTTGGTTTGGTTGACAGCAAAGGACGAACAACCTCTAGTCAAGTGCAATAACTCTACAAAGACTTCTCGTGATAAGTAGAAAAACTGAAGGAAAGCAAATCATGAAATCACTCAATACACTGAACCGTGTAAAATGACTTAACACGAACATCTTCAAATGCAACACCAAAGAGCTCAACCAATTTCTTTATGCTTTCCAGAACATATCTGCTGTCCTTTTGAACTGTTGCATTAAGTATTGCTCTGAAGCACAAAGACACCGAGCTTTATCTAGTGAAGATTACAGGGCTCCACACATCGCTCTTTCAGGAAACATAATTTGATTCTGTATCTTCTGCATCTACAGCCCACAAATGGTGCAGAAGACCAAATGATTTGGTTATGTCCCAGCAGTTAAAGACTTTTTTGATTACAGGATAGGCACTTTGAAAGCGGTACAGCAAAAGGTGAAATGCACCCATAGCTGGTCATGAAATATTTGCTCCATTAAACTGACTCAAGTTTTCCAAATCGCCACTGAGAAATTCTGAATTTCCCAAAGCGAGGTGTGTGAACAGATGAACTGCCAACTAATGAAGTAAAATGGCATTCAAAATGGGATTATACTCAGAAAGTACTATTTAAACTTCAAAGACAATGAATGATTATAATATAAATGAAACCAACCAAACATCCTTGGGTACAGGGATGACCAGTTGAAAACATCTTTTCATCTCTCAGCTAATCCTAGATAGTCTCTGCAAAAACAGTACTAGGAACAAATTGTGGGGCCAGTCCCCTGCTCCACCAAAATACGTTATCTTGATGTTAGTTGTACTCAACAGCATAAACAAGCTATGAGAACATCTAACTGCAATGCAACAATGCTAGAGTCCTGTCTTTCCAACCATAAATTTAGCACTTCTATATCATTAACACTGAAAACGAGCTAAACAACATGTCACAGCTCACTATGCTATTATATCAATGGGTTAACAAATTCAAGTCCAGAAAAATTTAAACGAAAGGTAAAATTTCCTTCCTGCAAACTGCAGCAATGTAATTGAAATTAAACTGCTTTTAGTTTAAATCCTGTTATCACTAGAAACTCTTTTTAAAAAGTCAGCAGTTTTGGCATAATTATATTTCTGGCCTGTTTCCTCAACTGTCTCGAAAGACTTTCCTGTAAAACAGCTTAAGTGCACATCCTACTCTGTAAAATGCCAGAGTGCATAAAATCAGGGTATCCATCACATACAGATGATGTGATTTTTTCTTTCCCAATAGGGCACGTAAGAATAAATCAATCAACCAAAAAGAGATCCCAGCAAATCTTAGTGAAAGTATCCTGAAAGAAAAACTTCTTTCGGCTAACTTCATAACAAAGACACCCGAGATAACCTAAAATGTCTTCTTTATCTCATCAAATTTCATTATTCCATTTATTTAAGGGAATGCTTTCACAAATACTCCTGAAATCTTTGAATAATGTTATATCACAATTTCCAGGGATTTCAGGGATTTTAGTCCTTTCTCTGAAATCCAAGGAAGTAACAAAAGGATTTCATCTTTACTTTGTTTCCTTAATAGCAACCACTACAACCCACCACCGCCCAGCACCGCAACCACTTGCACTCACATTTGCACAGGCAAAGGGCTATCACAGTGAGGCCAAGAGCTCCTTCTTTTCCACCAGCCAGCTAGAGCTGCTCATCAGAGTATCAGCAGAAATCTATAATCTTACAATTTAGAATACGCTTACTAAAAAGCTGAAGCAAAAGAGAGTTTTGTTGTTGCTGCTGTTTTTACTTTCTTTTCAGAATATCTTGCCTGCCTTACTACCTTCTAGCACTGTTACAAGTATTATTAAATTACTTCTTAGCATCAGCTGGTGGAGACAGAAATCCTTTGAGCTTACAATCACCCATACCTACACATCACTTTCCACTTTACAAAAGGTATTTCCAGCCTAGAGTCACCTCTTCTTTTTGGAACCCAGAAGAAAATACTTGGTATTCCCTCCATGGGCTCTCACAGTCATTAATGACTAAAATTATTCCTTAGCTGGACCAATTTCCTTTTCACACTACCCAAGTTCAGGTGGTGGTTAAACAGAAACAGCTTTGTTAACCCACACCCATTAAAAGCAGTGAAATAAAATATGTGCAAAACACGAAAAAGACAAAATCTGAGACGGAAGATCCCCAAACATGCTCCTTTTCCAGGAAGTATTTCAACAATGGAAAAAAAAAAAAAAAAAAGGAGAGTGGGAGCAGGAGAATATTCAGAGATTCAAATCTGAACCTAAAGACAGATCAAACTATGTGCAGCATCCTTGCAGACTGTTCACAAATCACTGGCCTCTAAATTAAATACAGGAAACAGGAAACACCGTGTGACCCCCCATATTTGTCATTATTTGCATTATTGTCACTATCTGCAAGGTATGGTTGACCTCACATGGACCTTAATGTTCATGGACCGCAGGGAATCATTACAAAAGTGAAAACAACAGAAAAAAAGCAGAACTGAGCAGAGCAGGCAGCATATGCCCCAGTATAGCTAAAATTCAGACGAACGGATCAGGTTACACATATTCGAGCAAGTATACACCAGTGTAAAATATAGACTGATAGTTTCAGCTATCAAATTACAGAAAAAACCTTGTAGAAATACAATGCCATTATACACAAAGTTTTAATCTGGACAATACTTTAATAGATTAGTCATGTTACAGACATTTGGCTGAAAGTTTGAAAATAAATATAATAGTTTTGGTGAACAAAAACGAACTATTGTGCTCACACAAGTCTCTTTTTAATAAAGATCTTGCAAATAATACTTTAACATACTTTATTCATAAAATCAAAATGATACTATCACATAATAACAGATAAAAATAATTTGCATTAGCGGCATTAAAGCTTTTAACACTTTAGATTACTTACTTGGCATCAATTACAGCCCCCTTTGAGAACAACAGAAATATTCAAAGAAACTCAACATATTGTTAAGAAGAGCACATAAGACTTGGATATATTCTCTTTCGTGAAAAAATACTGTCAGGAGATACACAAAGGGATTCATGCCGAGAGGAGGCATCAAGTAAAAGCACCAGCCATAAACTTTCAGTGGGGGTTTAGAAAACTACTTCCTTCCCGGCAGTGGGAAGTACTCAACTTTACTGATGAGTGCATCCCATTTCTGCAGTAACTAGGGCTTGAATATTTAAAAGAAAAATGTCTAATCTTTACTGTTACAAAGATATTTTAAATGTAAACTAAGGGGAAAATAATATGCTATTATTTCAGTTCATAAGCTTGTGTCTTTGAGGTGTTTTCTCCTGTCATACTTGATGTGCACCCACATACTTTATTAGGTTGCTGGGGGTTTTTCTGAACATCAGAACACCACTTCTTTGAGCAAACTGTTATCTTCAGACCAACCACTGTAATCTTCCGTTTCAACTGCAGTAATGACAAAGCTTTCAAGTAGGAGACAGCCTGTTTCACAGAGTCTGGAGCGCCAAGTGAGTTCAGAATACACTTGACGTCGTCCCTTTGCACAACTTCCTGTGTTTACTGCACAACTTCCTGTGTTTACTGCACTCACTGATGCTGTTTTGTTCCTGTGTAATTCAGCTGCTCTGTTACAGGGACAACACAACGTAGACAAAAGTCTGTTCACCATGAGACAAGTTCATAAAGACTCAGTAAAATATATCAACTCTTCTGAATCACAGAGTAATTCATTTTGTTCTCCCATTATATAAGTTTTTTTCCCCACATCTACTCACCCAGGCCTTTTTTTTTAGACAGGAATATCACCTCACTTTTCTATGCCCTACCTCCTTATGACTTGGCATAAATCAAATGCTATTGCAGAATTGAGAGCAGCCCTGTGGAGAAGAACTTGGGGGTGTTCGTTGAGGAGAAGCTCAACATGACCCAGCAATGCGCGTTTGCAGCCCAGAAAGCCAACCGTATCCTGGGCTGCATCAAAAGAAGCGTGACCAGCAGGTCGAGGGAGGTGATTCTCCCTCTCTACTCTGATCTCGTGAGACCCCACCTGGAATACTGCGTCCAGCTCTGGGGCCCCCAACATAAGGGCACGGAACTGTTGCAGTGAGTCCAGAGGAGGGCCACAAAGATGATCAGAGGGCTGGAGCACCTCTCCTATGAAGACAGGCTGAGAGAGTTGGGGTGGTTCAGCCTGCAGAAGAGAAGGCTCCAGGGAGACCTTATAGCAGCCTTCCAGTACCTAAAGGGGGCCTACAAGAAAGCCAGAGAGGGACTTTTTACAAGGGCATGTAGTGACAGGACAAGGGGCAATGGCTTTAAACTGAAAGAGGGTAGATTTCAATTAGATGTAAGAAAGAAGTTCTTCACTGTGGGTGTAGTGAGACTGGAACAGGTTGCCCAGAGAAGTTGTGGATGCCCCATCCCCGGAAGTGTTCAAGGCCAGGTTGGATGGGACTTTGAGCAACCTGGTCTGGTGGAAGGGGTCCCTGCCCATGGCAGGGGGGTTGGAACTAGATGAATCTTTAAGGTGCCTCCCAAACCAAACCATTCTATGATTCTATGAATTATGCTATTCAACCCTTGGATAAAGTGAAATTGATAATCAGCATCTTTCCACATTCCTTCAGAAATAACTGAGCAAAGCAGTGCACAACCAGAAGCTATTCATCAGATGAGATGGATCACACAGAATTAGGCTAATAACAGCATAGTCTTTATAATATATAAAACACTGAAGGAGGTAACAGAAAAAGGTTGACAGGGAGGCAGAAAAGGAGTTCATTTATTCCGGAAATTATAAAAGAGGGTGGTTTTGGTAGGGTTTGGCCTTTGTATAAATTGGCTACTCCCTAGCCTGAGAGTGACATGAAAGATGCACTTCCTGAAGCAAAAGGGAAAAAGGAAATAACGATGAAGACATTGATGGAGACAATATGCAAGAGTTCAACATGTTGAGTTATTTTAAGTTAAGAAAAAATGCCAGGAATCCAGGAAAGAAAAAAAATATTACAAGAGGGAGGTAATTTTAGTTTAATTTTTTTAAAGTGTGTTAGAAAAAAAGTTAGAGTACAACTCTAAGCGGAAATATTGCACCCATTAAAACCGATTTAAACCTTCTAAATTGCAGCCAGGATGATCACAGAGGAATTGAAAAAAGACACGTTAGATCCAAAGAAAATGTCTGAATGGCTTATTTACAATCAAGTAAAACACACGTTACCTGAAGAAGAATAATTCACTAGTACGACTTACAAAAAATGAAACAAAAATGGCAAGAACAGTTTTACCACTGTCCCATCATCAGTGGAGCTAGTCAATTCTGAGCTAGTCATCAGTCTACTCACTGATATTTAGGAATCATTAAACCTGTCAGGACAAGGAAGAGGAATAAATTAGTACACCATTAAAAGTCCTTTTCAACCCTAATTACAAGCTGCCTTGCTTTCGTCAAAAAAAATAACATGTGTTACAGGTTTTCTGTTGCTTCCTTTGTGTTAAAGAGCTTTAGTTTAAATTGCAAAAATAAGAAACTAAAGTGAGCCTTGTACAAGGTCCTTAACTTGGTATCCATGTACAAATATTGTAACATCAAAGCGATTCTCAGATTGCTTCCAGAACTTCTGGCAGCGTTTCATACTATTTGAAGAACACCTACTTCACTACTGGGGCAATGAAATGTTTCTTCAAACACTGACCAATATTGTGCCATATTACCAAGGGAGAAGCACATATAAAAATATTGTTTTGGGGGAAAATCACAGACCATTATTACCGTTTGGCTTCTTAAAACAAAAACCAAACTCACAACACGGACATACCACAATAAAATAGAATGAGGGCTTAATACTAGCAGATTTAATATAAGAAGCCTATACGAATCTGACCTGAGGTCCCTATGCTTTTAAGCAGAAATAAATCCAACGCATAAAATAGCCAAGATTAAGCAACTAAAAAATAAAAAAGAAATACTTCAGAATTTAATTCTGTTATCTTCCAGTTTGTTTTGAAAATGTGTCTTCTATTGGAAAACTTTGATATAAAAATTAGGAGCCTTCTCAGCCCTTACCTATAATAAGTATCGAATCTCCAGCAAAGATTTTTTGCTTCCAATTAAAAAAATGTTTGCACTAGAAAGGTTTTGATCAATAAAAAAGACAGTCTTACACAATTGGATATAAATTCTTGGATATTCTGAAAGGCTGTAACTTTGCCAATTCTATAGAAAAAAAAGGATAAGTGGACACATAAAACTCTTAAATATTTTCTCTCCCCCAAATATAGCACCATTTTTATCTGCTTGTTAGGTCACCTAAGCAGAAACTACTTTAGAATTGTGGAAAACATGACAAATCAGGTCTTATCTTCAAAAGTGGTGGTGGGAAAACCCAAAGGAATTTCAAACCTCTGAGATATCAACAAAGAATTCAATTATGAAGTGATTTACTACAGTATTTTGATACTATAATCTGCCTACAATACAGGAATAGGCCAAAGAAAAATTCAAGCAACCCTAGTCCATTAGTATATCTTCAAATGTTTAATACATATATTTTCAAATGTTTAATAAAATGCCAGAGAAGAACATCAGAAATAGAAACACAATTTTTTTTTAAGAGATCTTGAATAAAATTCCTTAAGATGCCCTGAGGGAATTAATATAGACAAATTTGAACTCTCATCTATACTGGGAAAATGACTGAATTAGGTATTCCAGCAAAAAGAGCAGCTTTGTCTAGCTCTCCTAAAATCCCTACTTAGGGAAACTTTCACATTCAGCACTGTGGGACTGGAGACATCTTAACAGCAGACAGCACAGAAATTATGTTGTAAATTACAGACAACCTTTCCCATAGTCTTCTCCTGAGCAGATGGTTAGATTAGTCCAGAGTCCCTCTTCAACAGGCTGGCCCAGTCTTCCCAGTACGGCTCCAGCAAGGCATACCCTTCCCAGTACCACTCTCTAACCACATCTCTCTGCACATAGCTCTCACTTTGGGGATAAAGCTATAGAAGCACAAATCTGGTGGCCTGTTTCTACTCATTATAAGAAAAGACACTGTCTTGATAGCACCTTAAAAAAAACAACTGTTGAAATACTGCAGAAAACAAAAATGGGGAGGGGAGAAGATGCAAAGACATCCATGTCCTTGGGGCAATGTGCACTGAGCTTCTGTGAGCCAGGGATGGGAACTGCATGGCCACAAGTCTCTGCCTGGCTACCTAATAGAGACACAGCAGGGCTTCTTCACACTAAGGGGTACAAGCAGACATCTTTGCACAACCTCTTGGAAGAACACAAAACATCCCAAGGCAAAACTTAGATGTCTTATTTTATGGCCATTATATGGCCCGTAATGAAAGGAAGGGCAGTAACGTGGCATCTCTGAAGTGACAAGTGCTGGTATGGCATGAGCAGAGTGAGCACTTGGGCGAAGAAGATATTAAGACTTGTTAAAACTATACCAAAGCAGGGATTATGCCAGGTGTTAGGTAGCATGCACAGAGCTAGTTGCAGGATCCTCCCTGCCCTAGCAGCGTGGATGAATACCCACTCCAAACCCAGCCCATGATCACCCTTTGGAGAGGACAGCAAAGAGGGGAGCACTAGCCGCCACGCTGCCTGCTGTACGGTCACACCTAGTCACGACACCTTATGTCTTATGGGCACATCTGGCAAAGTGAGGAGGAATCAAGTGGGAGCTGATCAATTCTGAACCCTTTTATCCAGCTTCTCTAAAATTCTCCATAACTTTCAAATGCACAAACGGTTCTCTCTGCTTCAGACATAAGCACAGCATTTGAAATGTTAACAGCTGTCACTTTTCATTCCAGTATCAGTAACGTAACCTCAAATCATAATTTTGTTTGCATAAAAATGCCTTGGGGTAAGTGACTGAGGGAGGAACCTTTTTTTAGCCAGTTATTTGTCACTATGTCCATTGTTGAGCAGCACTTTAATAGCTGTTGTAGTAAAATCTTGTATTGATATTTTAATATATGCTAGGGCAAAACTTATCCCAAAGCCTTTATGAGAGTCAATAAAAATAAATCTCTCTATAGCATATTTTAGGATAAATTACCTTTTTTTTTCCTGCATTAACTGATCAATTGCCATATAAACCATCTGTGCAATGTTAGCAAAGTACTAATGAGTGATATTTTACAGTACCATGTAGTTAATCTCAAATGAGACTGCATTTAATACAGTTCCACCAAGCTGATGAATACAGTTTACCATAATGGTGTATTTCTGTCTTTTGTGTACACAGTTCCATTGCTTATAGCAATATTTCCCATATTACTGGCATGTTAAAATAACAAAAATATTTTGTGAATGTCAATGCTAAATGCTATTTCTAGAAATTGCATATACTTGAACTGAAATAATTCATATTGGGAGGTTAAGTTATGAAAAAATACTAACTCAAGGCAGTTTCACAAGTACAGTTAACTGTTGGAAGGACATGCTTTGTAAAATAGACATTTCATGTCTCACACTGAAATTATTTCTTGATAACCACTGCCTCTACCAGGCCATATTGTTTATCAGCTGCTGCTTTTAAATGGCTCTTTTCTATTCGAGATGAAACAAGAGAATGAACTTCAAGATCTTCAGTGGCTACCAAGGACATGGAAACAAACATCAATCAATCTTTCCTTTACACATCACCACTACCATTCAAATAAAAAGTAAGTGAAGGACACTTTCTTCAAGTCTGATAAACAGTTCCAGGGTCAGATTTGATTACATAGAAGCTCTGAGTTTCCACAACTTAAGAGTTTTTTCTTTAAAAAAAAAGTTTTATTAAACATATGTGCACACTTTCAAATGTCTGGAATTCCAAGCACTTTTCTCATGACTGGAAAATTGTACTCACTCACGGTCTCTTGCACACAGTCCTTGCAAAGTAAAACTGAGTTCAAGGGCATGCAGGTGACACACGGAAATTTTGTCTACGTTTTTCTCCTGAATTTACACAAAGTTCAATGAGCTGTAATAAATGCCACAGGAGAGGAGTACATTGTGTACAAAATACGGTTAGTGAAAAGAAATGCTTCCACATCTGCCTCTGTTTAGTTCCATTCTGCACAGACCGTAAAATGCCACAGCTCAGAGCGAAGAAAATTCAGAGAAGTAAATGAAAAATGACTGTTGAACTCTTCTTACAAACAAGTTAACAGATTTAAAATCCAACACATGCATGGGAGTCAAAGTACCTGTCTTGGAAAATTATAAAACCAGAGGGGAACTTTGTAAAGAACACAGTTCATCTCTACCTATATTACAAACACTTCAGTAATATATGAAAAAAGGCAGCGATGCTGTTCATGTTATCCCAATAAAACACCAGCCTTTTCTTCTAAGGACTGAAGATTAGCTTCCAAACTTCACTGAAATTCAAGAAGCAGGCAAAGCGGTATGATTCGTCTTACATCCCAACAATATTATTAGTCACTAAATTTGTGGCATGAAGTTTACAGGGCAGCCTGAGCATTACCTTGTCACTGGATGGTTGCAAAGAACAGAGATTGCTAAGCCATTGGGACCCAACTCCACTGGAACCTGAAACTGCAGGAGACCACTTGGGTTATCAAGACCAGTGCTCTTTCACTGCAGGTAACCCCATTAACTAGTTTATGATAGAAATTAAGTACAACTATTGCATGACCTATTGCAAAATAACCCGTGGCATTCTGCCCTTACAGTTGAAGAGATAAAAAGTTTACTTTTCACTTTTACTTGTATGACTCCAAGTTAGTCGCTTATCTATCCAAGCCTCATGTGGAGATGTTAATACTACACTTTTTCCCAGCCTTTTTCCAAGTTTATTTCGGTAGTTAACTGTCCGGAGCAGGAATCATCCCTTATTAAGTTCATGTGGTTCTTGACATATGTTGCTGGTGTGACTGTAATTCAGGTCTCCAAATGTGTTTGTCTTTAATTGCTTCGTCACGTGGTGGGTTTTGCAAAAGACCTCGGCCTCCTTCATGAAAGGAGGTGAATCAAGACTGCATAGCAAAGAACACTCATATGAGGGGCACCATCTTCATTTGCTTTAGAAAATTTCAGCCTGAGCAGTTCAAAGTAAAAATACATGCAATTGAAAATAGGCATAGAAAAGGACAGACTGATAAGTTCTACTGACTGATGGTGCTATAAGCCCATCTACAAAACAGATTATTGAAAGCTATACTTATGCATTTAAGGAGAAATCTCAGCATCATTTTTAAAACGCCTGTTTACTACCCAAAAAAACCCTCCTCCTCTTCATTATAACGAGAAGTACCCCAGATACACCAAGGATGGTAAATACAAGCCAGGGTTGTAAATATTCCAGGGGTTGTAAATATAAGGCTAAGACAGTGCTCATTCCAATGAGGCTTTCAATGCTCTGACTTAAAAAAAAAAAAAAAATTAAATTCAAGTACATGCTTAAATTATTATTTCCTGTCTAGCAAAAAGTTTAAGTCACTTATTTAGTTAGATACTGTTGAAATCAAGGGGACCTATACACATACTTAAATTCACTCCCTACTGAGTAAAGCACTAGAGCATGTGCTAAACGTGCCTTTGGGAATTAGTGTCTCATGCTGCACACTCTTGCAAATATTTAGGCACGTTTAGTTTCATTACCATGAATATTTCCATTGATAAACATGTCCATAGCTGTTAGCAGGAACAAGACTTTGAGCACTACTGCGAAGGCAATTATATTGAACAAATTACAACTGCAATATTACTTCTCTTTGTAAATGAAAATGTCATAGAGGTGAATGAGAGATTTATCTATATGAAGAGATAAGAGTAAGGGAATCGAAACCTTTAAGGGGAAAAATATACTACAAAAGTAAAGCAAATTATTGTCACAGCTGACAAACAGAAAAGTCAATTTTCTTTGCTTAACTTCCACATTTTTTTCAGAACTCACTGTACTTCAACAGGGTATATAAATCGAGAACAACACAGTATTTGTATTTTTTAATTGTGTATAATTAATGAACAGTTTTCCCGTTTACTGCAGTCAGAACCCCCATATAGGAAAATATAAGCCAATTGATGCCATATGTCCCTATGAATTGTTATTCCAGATGTATTCCTTGGAGTCACAGAATTGAAGTTCCTGTTTCCTTTAAATAACACATTCCTAAAAACTCAAACGAAGCAATTTTGAGTATGAAGTAGTTTGTTAAAATGATTAATTTTTTTTTTAATAATCAGATCCTTCACCATTTTTTCCTATAACCTGAGTACAAAAATAAACAATTTACCGATGACATATTAAATTGTCAAGAAGCACATGTGCATTTAGCTTTAGCTTTTAGCCTGAGATTCCTATGGCCAGAATGGTGACCTTACACTTACACAGGCATTTGAGAACTAATTTTTAAGTTTTAATTTCCATTAGCACAGAACTTTGCCCATACAGTGAAACAGTTGGATTTGATCAGAACACTTGTTTTTAAGAAACTGCAAAGTTTCATTATCTTTCTCTTTAGCCTGTAACAAAAAGAAATAACAATGCACAATTTTTGTGGGAATATTTGCTTAATTGAAGGTTAACAGTGCTAAGTACTGCTAACAGAAAATCAGAAATGGGGAAGGGAGTCTCAGCCCTAGCTTTCCCACACTGCCCTGCCAACAACCTCAGCCTGGTTGGGCCATTTTCTCTAAGGGCTAGAAGTAACTAAGTTTCATTGCTAAATCAGTCTTGAGCCTGTCTTGAGCAGAAAAATCACTTACGCTTAATTGCATGTGGTGATGTGGCGAGCAGTCCATTACGCAGACTGCAGATACCAGTTTATTTTTTGCAGCTCTGCAGGATACTTAAAAATGAAAGGTCATTATTTTATCCAGGCAGTCACTTGTATAATACATATTTCCTACAGAAAACAGTGCTACTTCAGAAAAGGCTCATTATTTGAGTTCATGTTACATAGTTATAACAAATATTATTTTGAAGGTTGTTGAGTTTAAAACCACAAGTTTCTGAAACTTAGAAACAATGAAACTGAATATTTATTCTACTATAATAAACATATAAGTATTTAATAAATAATATTATAATTTTATCAATTATAGTACAAATATTTTAAAACAAGTGTATATGAAAAAAACCTAAACTGCCCATCATTTTTAATATAGGAAGATGCATATATAATATATATATGCAGTCATACACACACATCTGAACACATGCACACATCCAGAGGAATGTTCTCCATGACCTTAAGAAACTCTGCATACTGTTTGCTAATCAGAACCACATATTTTTCACCTGATTCTATCAACAAAGAATTAGTTTCCATAAAATTGTAACTGACAGGAACAGATTCATTTCACGGTTCAGAGTGGGAGAATTGTTCCAACAGTTCATGCACGCCAACATTCCTGCTGCTGGCAGACCAGATCTTCACCTATCGTAACCATCTCACACTAAGATACTAGTCAAGAAAAACAATATAATTCTTTCTGAGAAGATAGCGATTTAATATTGTAAAACTATTACAATAAATTATTACAATAAACCAATGCAGGCAGTTACTACAGAACTTTAACAATATAAAGTTCAATTAACGCCCACTACTACTGATTTTTGAAGTACCCACAATGCTCACACTTGAGCACTGAGCAACAGCATTCGATCTTTTCCATAACAAAGACTTGCTTTACATTTGTAGAGGTACTTAAATGTCTGAGGCTAGACTGTTCTCCTAAACATGCAGTTACCTAGGTATAGGGTTGGCCTCCCAGAGGAAACTCATATAATTTCCTTAAAAGAAGGAAGAAGATCAAAGATTTTTAGGTATGAGCTGATTTTAGATCACTGGAGTGTGGTACCAGACTTATGTTGTCCATAAAAGCCAGCTGTTCTCACCCAATGAGGATCACGATCTGTCATATGATGGAGATATGACAGATATGTCTCTTCCCTCCTGCCACGAAGTAATAATACACCAGAGATGCTACACCCTGTTTTGGGTATCAGTTCCCAATTCTAGTAATCAACCTCCCTATAAATTTGAAAAGAACAAAGGTATTTTCTCATACCTTCACTTTTTGGAAAGAACACTAAAACCCTTAGCTTTTATAAGCTGGAATTGCTTACCTTATGTACTGTCTTTTGATTTTTCTACAGCTTAAGAGTTTATGTAAGGTATAAATTTTGATTTTTGTATAATATTAATCAAATATATGCCCAATAAAAGTGTCATTATCCTAGCTTTATACATATAGAAAAATAGACTGCAAAGTTTGAAAATGTAGCTCTTTAAATACAAACAGAAGTACACAGAATCACAACAGAATGGTTGAGGTTGGAAGGGACCTCTGGAGGTCATCTGGTCTAACCTCCCTGCTCAAGCAGGGCCACCTAGAGCCAGTAGACCAGGCCCATGTCCAGATGGCTTTTGAACATCTCTGAGGATGGAGACTACACAACCTTCCTGGGCAACCTGTGCCAGTGCTTGGTCACCCTCACAGGAAAAGTGTTTCTTCACGTCCAGATGGCACCTCCTGTGTTTCAGTTTGTGCCCATGGCCTCTGGTCCTGGCACTGGGCACCACTGAGAAGAGCCTGGCTCCATCTTCTTTGCACCCTCCCTGCAGGTGGATAAGATCCCTCTTGAGCCTTCTCTTCTCCAGGCTGAACAGTCCCAGCTCTCTCAGCCTCTCTTCATAGGAGATGCTCCAGTCCCTTCACTACCTTCATGGCCATTTGTTGGACTCCCTCCAGGATGTCCACATCTGTCTCGTACTGAGGAGCCCAGAACTGGATCCAGTACTCCAGGTGTGGCCTCACCAGTGCTGAATAAAGGGGAAGGATCACCTGCCTTGACCTGCGGGTAACAGTTCATCTAACGCAGCCCAGGATACCATTTCCTTTGCAGCAAGGGCCCATTGCTGGCTCATGTCCAACCTGGTGTCTACCAGGACGCCCAGGTCCTTTTCTACCAAGCTGCTTTCCAGCTGGGTGGCCCCAGCATGTACTGGTGCCTGGGGTTGTTCCTCCCCAGGTGCAGGACTTTGCACTTCTCCTTGCTGAAGTTCATGAGGTTCCCATCAACCCATTTCTCCAGTCTCTCAAGGTCCCTTTGGATGACAGCACAACTCTCTGGTGTATCAGCCACCCCTCCCAGCTTGGTGTCATCAGCAAACTTGTGGAGGGTATACTCTGTCCCACCACCTGGATCACCAATGAAGATGTTAGACAGGATCGGAGGCAGTATTGACCCCTGGGGTACACTGCTAGTTACTGGCTTCCACCTAAACTTTGTGCCACTGATTAGCACCTTTTGGGCCTGGCTGTTCAGCCAGTTTTCAACCCACCTCATTGTCTGCTCTTCCAGCCCATACTTCAACTGCTTGTCTATGAGGAACTTATGGGAGACAGTGTCAAAAGAGAAATATTAGTTATTACTACTTACTGCAATTCATTCTGTTCACATCTCTCCCTTTCTTACTTTTCATCCTTTTCACTTTTTATCAGTTCATCAGCTACAATCTCGAATTACTCATTAATAAGGAAATATAAACCATTATTTGTATGATTTTCAACAAACTTTGAACATCGAACAGAAAACAGAAAGAGCTTTCTCGCTGCCGGTAGCACATTCATCCTCTTTTTAGAAACTCCCAAAAATGCATTTCAAATTGCATTTAGGTGTATGCAATCTGTTTATATACAGGACAATTAAAAGTTATTAAAGACGACTACTTTTTTTTGTTTGTGCATGATCAAAGATATTCTAACAAGTCTAGCATATGGATAAGGAGCATACAATAACTTGAATTGGAACAGCAGAATGAATGAGAACATCAAAAGTGACTGGACAA
Organism: Gymnogyps californianus; assembly: GCF_018139145.2. Lineage (NCBI taxonomy): Eukaryota > Metazoa > Chordata > Aves > Accipitriformes > Cathartidae > Gymnogyps > Gymnogyps californianus. The sequence continues at coordinate 8,568,325 of NC_059471.1, read as the reverse complement.
GAAGAAATACAGTGATTTCCTTTTATCCCCAGTCACCTGACCAGAGGAAAAAGCCTATGAGGCAAAGTCCAAAACTGATCTCAGCTCCTCAGTGATTGCAATCTATCTGGGTATTTGCTTCTTGTCAAACTGATTTGTCCCATCAGCTGGGCTTACAAGAATGGTCATGAGCTGCTCCTACATCTGCCATAGAAATGAGAGGACATTATTTAAATAATTGAATTCAATGATAATTCTAAAGAGCAAGCAGGAAACACTGACAATCCCTTTAACATGACTTTTACATTTGCATTGTTTTCCTAAAGGAATATTAAATTTCATTCATTGGAAATCATTGAATCTAGATTACGTTTACACTAAAGTTAAACTATCCCTTCTCCAAAGTGACTCTACATACATAGTATAAGCAATGAGCTAGTTGACACGCATATATTTTTATCGTAAAGTGTTAGAGAAAACGACAACGCATTCATACACTGGCAAGACTACTATTCCAACAACTTGAGTCAAACAACTTGCACGGAAACCGAAGATCAGTTGAGTGTATGCTTTAATTACATCTTTAGCAAGTATTCAGCATTTTTAAATGCATACAGGAATGTGAACACTTTCTTAGCTTTATCAATTTAAATAGCTTTTTACAGTTGCCTATTTCTTCAACTATATGAATGCATTAAGATAACATTAACATCAACAACACTGAAGTGAGAAAGAAGCATAACTCAAGTACCGACCTCCTATAATACCTACTGTCTCTCTCCTCATGTATAGAAGTACAATTTTCCCTACAGATTATTCTTGCTCTGGCAGAACAATGCAGTTGCCAGACCCTGTTTTTGGGGGCAGATTTTAAGTATAAAGCAAGATGACAGTTTCATTCCAAGACCATGACATGTAAGACCACAATTTGAACAGTTATTAAACAAATGCTGTCAGGTTACAGAAAAGAAATGTCTCTGTTTGAAATGACAATTGCTAATTACATTTGGTAATGAGAAAGAAATTAAGAAAAATTATCTTAATAGAACAATCTCATATACTTCCCAGCACCATATTTCTTGGTGACCAGAAGTCATGTTAAAACAAAAACTAGATCAGAAAGTAAATATATTTCCTTACATCTAGTTTTTGTTGCCACAATTTTATACGGTCTGCATTTGCCATGCACTCTCTCTTTTGCTGATGAAAAAGAGTGAGAAATCTGGAATATACAGGCAAGGTATCAGAAAATTTTAATAAAGAAAGAGATCTTTAAAATAAGTAATTCCCTCCTTACTTTACTCCTTGTCAAAAACATCTTGGTGGAAGATACCTGGCAAATACTTCTGAGAACAATTCAATTTACTTTTTAGCCCTGTGTTTCACTTCACAAAGGGGAAGTTACGATTATTGTAAGATAAATATATACTATCAGCCTGCATTAAAAAAAAAAATCTACTTCATAATAAAAATAATGTATAGCATATGTCAAACACTTCAGTACTAAACCCCAGCATTCCACTCTATGAAAAATAGACACACTATGTATTTTTAAATGTATCATCCATACATTTAAAAGAAAAATACAAAGCATGAATCACCTAGATAACTTTCAGAACAGAAGTGAAATCGTAAGTTCTCTAAGTTTTCAAATTTGTGTGTTACCTTTCTTCAGTAGTAACTCTCCATATTCTGGAACATGTAGCCACTATCCTATTTTCATATATTTCTACCTTAAATTTTCACCATACACGATTCCTACAGTGTATTCATTTTTCCCATTCCCTAATGAATTAATTCCACCACTTCAAAATTATTTGGAGCAGGTCAATATTTTTTCAATGCTCGTGATGATTTTTAGTAAGAAACAGAATATCATCAGGCAAATTGCATATTAAAAGAGCGGAAAAGTTCTTCATATTCAACTAATGTTTTGAGGCAAATTTACTTTCCTCTTCATGATTAAAAATGAATTAAAAACCTATAAACCACATAAAATGGATAATCCAGGGCGAGCTAGACAAATAACACCTTCACACAACTGAATACATGCCAAAAACCTCACTCAAACACTGTACACTGGAACATCTCAAAGGTAATCTGGTGGTTTTCCTCCCCAGGGTTCAATGGCATTCTCTCTCTCTCTCTCTCCAATCAAGCTTTAGTTTTCACCGCATTTAATCAGAAGAATTATTTACTTTTGACTTACTTCCAGATAATATAGATAAGTTATGCCAGTCTTCAGCAATTAAATTACCTTTGAACCGTTACCCATTGTGACCTGCCAGAAGGATTTTCCAGATACCAGTACTATTTTTAAATACTTCTGACACATATCCCCCAAACCGAAACCTTAAGTAGGTAGACTATACAACAATTCTATTCTTATGGATACGTTTTATTCATTTGCTGCTCCTTTACAAGAAGTTATAAAAGACAGACTCAATACTACTTCCAAAAAAGATTTCACTAAAGAGAAAGCTGTAACTATGTATGCCAATAATTTAAAGGGGTTTTTTAATTGATGTTTCAGAATACTGATCTAGGATACTTTTTTCTTTTTTTTTTTTTAAACACATTTCTTTTAAAAAAGCTAAAAATCAAAGTGCAGATTATTCTCTTGCAGACAGAGAGAGAAGAGACCTCCCTTTAGAGAAAAAGGACTCAGATCTGCCTGCAAGCAACTTCTTCCTTTTAGTTTTGCAAATACCTTTCAAAAATAAGAGGGTAATGATAAAAGAAATTAATACTGAAACCTACCGGCACTTTGGATCTTACACCACATATTCAGAAAATACGGTTTGGTTAAATTAAATTGACGCTGTTTTGCAACATATTAAACTAAAAAAATACACACTTTTCTGTGTACTAGCAACCCTTAACCAGGAGGGAAAAAACCCACAGGATAAGATCCAAGAGACTGACAACCCTACTTTGAAGGCAGAAAAAGCCCATGAATGTTATGACATGGCCTTACAAAAATTTAAGTCTCATTGTACCAAACCAGATTTCTTTTGTAATCTGGTTTGCTAGGAAGCATTGTCATTTCAGTGAGAACAAACAAGGCTCATTTTGACCAACAGTGCTGCTTTTTAAACGTGTCCTTGGCTAAAGACAGAAGGCTTAAAAAGTAGAGAGCCTTCAGGACTGTAACCACAGTGTCTCTACTGCTGTACTACTTTATGTAGATCTGAGAAAACATCTTTCCTCACATATTAACATGACAGTAACAAAGTATTCAAGAAAAAAGCATGGAAACCAGAGATGTTGGGGTAGTCTGTGAGAGCAGAACTTTTGAACCCCGGATAATAAAGACATCTTTGTGATAGGAAGGGAAGGGTGAGGGGATCAGATGTCCGCTATCCCATTGCCATTTGGTTTCTAATGTGCCTGTAAGTGATTAGGCCTCATATGCCCCCGAGCTGAAATCTCAGGAAACAGTGTGCCCAAAGCAATTTTATTTAAATGAAAATTAATCTCAAGTGATTCACAGTACTTCTTCAGAACATAAAATGTTATCGTTTATGAAGTCTTCCTGTGTTTTATGTATTACAAATGAAGCTGGCCAAAAATACAAGCAGAAACATCATTGTGACAAAACCCAAAATTTAAAAATCAAATGTAGAATTTGGTAATTTCTAGAATAGACCCCTTTAAATGGAAAAGAGATCATCATTTAAATGAATACTCTGTTCCATGTCATCTTTAGAGTACACAACTAAATATAATGACTGAGGTGTCCTAAGATCTCTTTCGAATTGCTCCAATGGCAAGTAAAATTACAAAGTCCCTTCTCATGAAAAAAATGATTACAGTTATTGCTATTAATAAAAAAGGTTCTTGTCTACATGACTTAATTCCACAGCTGATTTTCCAGGACTCTACACTGCACTGTGCTATGACATGGTGGGTGGGGAAGAAGAAAGAGGGCAAGGAACCTTGAGCTAGCAGTAATGTCACTTTAACACTGTTCTCTCCTTTCCTAGGTTGAAATTCTTTCTTAAAATCAACACAAGATAAAAATTCACAGTTAAAAAGAACCTACAAATATACACACATGCATACATACATGCATACATACAGTTTAAAGAGACAAAATTGTTCTCGAAATTAACTTCAGTGACTACTGAATTTTGTGATCTACTATTTATCATTTAGTGCAACCCACAAATGCAAGAAATTAATGCTTTCACAATTTCTTCAGCTTTTAATAACATTTTAAAATTATCTACTTTAATACCATTATTCTGAAATATATATACATCCCCTCATATAACAAAGTAGCCTATGGTTTTGATTTCTGAAGAAAGAATACTCCGTTGAACAAGAATTATCAAAACAAGCATTTTATCACAAAAACGTAAGAATTGCTCACTTGGAAATAATTGCATTGCTCTTACTAAGCCCCTTCCTATTCGGATCAAAACAAACTGATGTTATCTTTAGAGTTGTTCCAGTGCTTGTTTTAAAGCTTGAACCCAAGTCACATAGGTGGCACTTGGACCATGTCATCTTAAATTTGTCACAACTGCAAACAGTTAAGCAGAGGATAAAGTCTGTGGAACTAACAGAACTGCTGCATGAAGAAGTATTTCATATCGCTATTTCCACTGTTATGTGTTTACTTGTAAAAATATAAAAGAAATTGCATTTTAAAGATCCTTACTAATCCCCTTGTTTAACTTTTAGCTAAAAATTTAATCACAAGTGTATCATCGGTATTCACCATGAATACAAAATCCACAGAAATTACTTTTTACAGGTATCTGGGCTAAATTCATAAAGCTTTGCACTTCACCTTATTTACCTTACAGAAAACACACAGAATGAAAATTTAATTCTGAAATCTATTAAACACAGCTTTAAACAAAAGCTAAGACATGTCTTCTTCCAACAAAGTACACTTTCAAGCATGGGTATCTACTGCCATAGCAATGCACATCATTACATGTATTACACTGTGAGGCCATAAGCCATTTTAGGCTGGGAAGTACAACAATTACTTATATTTTTGTATCTATTTATACTTCAAATTTGGTTGACAACGGTATTTTTATAGCTAAGAATGCTCCAGCCTCATTATCTATGAGGACACCGGTTTGACAACTCCCTTTAAGCTGCATTGCTGCTGTACCTCCAAGACAGAAGACACACGTATATGGGTGGGCATTTGTTGAACTTCGCCCATTCTTCCATACGGCCAATATAACTGGTAATTCTCAAAGGAACCAAGAGTCAGCACCAGCAAATGGACATAAACTCCAGTTGGAGGTTGGTCATTAACTCACCTGGAAATGAACTGAATAGGCTGAGAAGGAGAGACAGGACACAACATTCAGCCTCCACCTGTTTTTTATAGCGTAATACTCATCAGAACCTTAGACAGCTTTGGATAGGTACCTCTTCAGGCACCCCAGCTAAATCCAACCACTACTGTGAACTGAACCTCTCAGAAACTTAGACACAGCCTCGAATTCCCTTTGTATACTTTGTTTCCCATGGCATTTCATGAACAAAGGCTTTTGTATAACTAGGGGGGGAAAGGAAAAAAACCACCAAATATCCTAAATTAATGGCATTCTATTGTAATGCTACAGACTGAAGACTCCGTTCCTTTCTTTGAAACCTCTTCAAAACATCTCAGCTGTTGTAGACATTATAAAATGGAGCCTATCATACAGCCTAAGCTTTTTTTGCTCTGACTCTCCTATGCAAGTCTTTCTCTTCTGAAAAACTATTTGTTTCCTGTCTTTCCCATCACAAGACACTACATGAAGATTTTGAAAGTTCCACCATAGTGAAGGTTCCCCATATGCCTTAACACTTCAGACAGAAAAGCACAGTCCATGGGGCATGGCCCTTCTCTTCTTCAGTTCTGAGGCAGCAATAGGTTTTTTCCTGATAAACTTAATGAACTCTAAAGACGCTGTCGTGGTTTAAGCCCAGCAGGCAACTAAGCACCACATCCGCATGGTGAGCCGCTCGGCTCACTCCTCTTCCCCCTGGTGGGGTGGGGAGGAGAATCGGAAGAAAAAGGTAAAACCTCGTGGGTTGAGATAAGGACAGTTTAATAGGACAACACAAGGAGAGAAGAAATAATAATAACAATAATACTAATAAAAGAATATATAAAGCGAGTGATGCACAATGCAATTGCTTGCTACCCAGAACCCGATGCTCAGCCCATTCCCGAGCCGCAAACCCTCCTCTCCCCCTCCGCCAGCTCCCCCAGTTATATACTGAGCATGACGTCATATGGTATCGAATATTCCCTTGGCTAGTTCGGGTCAGCTGTCCTGGCTGTGCGCCCTCCCAGCTTCTGGTGGAAATTAACTCTATCCCAGCCGAAGCCAGGACAGATATGTGCCTGAATTCTTCCATTCGGAAGTCCCAGCATTTTTCAGATGAAAAGAGATTAAGACAGTTTACAAATTCATAAAGATGTTATAAGAAATGAGTTAACATTCACAGAGTTCATGCATGGCTGATATCAGTTCCAGCTCTCTGGGAATCATGCCTCTACCATTATATCTCTGTTGTCCATGTCAGCCTACATATTTCATAGCATTTTTTCCACTAAGGGTTCCATCCTTTCTGTTTATCCTCCTGCTCCTGGATGGGCTGTGTGCATTTGTTTCCCTCCTCTACAGGGATCACGACCATCAGTCCTGCAACCTAACTGTCCTAATCAGATCCCTCCTTCTTGTTCAGTACCTCCACATGATGTACAAATCTTATGTGACACACTGTTTTGAGTATATTACTTGCTCAATGTGAATAAAATTGGTCCCTTCCAATTAAAATCAGGGAAGTTTTCTCTTTCTAGGTATAGTCATTGAACTTCATCTTAGCCTGTGTCAAATGTATTCCATCCTCCTACCACGCATCCGGTGACTTCTCATAGCCACTGATGCCAACCCTTATTCCTCCTCCTGGCTCTCCCCGGGGGTTGAGCACACAACAGCAGAACCTCCAGGGGATGCAGAACTGGGAAGCACAAACAGTCAACTGTGAAGCACTAGCCTCCTCCTATTCCTCTTCTCACCCTCTTCAGCAGACAGGCTGCGGTTGCTCGTTTCCTCAACTCCATCACTGCTGCAACATCAGCCAGCACCTATGAAGACAGCAGCTCTGTCTGGAAGAGGCTGGACAGCGTGAGGAACAGATGGCAGCAGATCTTAGCCTGCTGCATGAAGACCAGAAGCAGAAGAAATAGCTGGAGAAGGTCTCTAGGTGGTGTCAGGTCCAGGCACTCTGAATGCACAGCTCTCAGCTATGCCTATCACTGACTCTAAACCTTGTGACATTAATGAAATGCATCCTAAGACTTCCGTACACAAGCACAGCCATAGATTTGGTGTGATCTCATCTGCTCATACAATTTTTGGATCATTTGGGAACGAGCTAGAAGTGCTAACAGAAACAAATAAACTCTACAAGGCTCTGCCTCATGCTCCACCCCCAAAACAAAGCAACTGACGGAAATAACTACTTAACATGAAAAACAACATACTGAATCCTGAAAATGAATTACACTTCTGGGTTTGATTCCCTCCCATGAATGCTACTACACTTCAATCCAACCAGGAGCAAGGGAACTGCTGAGAAGATTCTTCAGGAACCTCCATAATCTATATCCCACAGTTAAATAATTTTAGTACTATGTACCCAATTTGGTAACTACTTTTGGCAGCATGATTCTTCTAAACTCTCAACAGTAATTTTACAAACCACATGAAAAAGTCAAATAAGCAGTACAACCTCATTTTTCAATTTCCTCAAGGATAATAAAGGAAAAATTTAAAAATTCTATATGCATAAAGACTTGATGAGTCCCAATGAATAAGGAAATGTTGGAAGGAGGAGAAAAGGGATTTCCCATAGACATTCAATATTATAAATTATAAATCCACCTGGTGATGACAACTGGATTATAATGGATAGTTTTTCATGCACCCTGTTTTGCCTGTAGAGAAGAAATGTTTGCACATTAATCTGTTCAGCAGCATAGACAGAATATTGTCATTTTTTTATTTATGAATTTAAAACCAACAAGTATGATTTTTGCCTTGTAATATTGAACAGTTTTACCCCCGCTTAAAAGTTAAGTGGGGTTACATTTTTAAGTACTGCTATGAAAGCTGAACAGCACTTTTGCACATTTGGACTGCTGCCTCTGTAGCCAGGAATTTCCAATAAACAAGTTGCTCTGCTTTGATTTTCACTGCCAAGATCACACTTCTCAAACAGAATACAGTCAACTTTAGTTCATATTCAGCTTTTTTTCTGGCTCCCTTTCTACTTACGCACTGTGCAAACATTCAGCAATTTCTTGGAAGAGCTAAAAAAAATTCTAATATGACTCTTGATAATTGTATGTTTCTTCTGGAAAAATTAATTACATTTGATTAATGTCATTCCTCATTTTCTAACTAAATTACAATTCAACAATGGAATTTAATGAAAAGATCTTCCTTGAGTGAAAACAGTTTTTCCCCCTGCATACAGCCTGATAAATATGTAAGAGAGAAAAAAGGTCTTTTTATTTCTCCCACTGCCTTCTTGCACAAAAAGCCAACTCTGGACAATTCTTACATGTTTTATCTATAAATTATCTAGCTTAGCATTAACCGCATTTCCACTGAAGCCCAAGGAATACCTCGGAAATAGTGTCACAGGACTACACCAAGGTAAAGTTTACCATCATCACACAGATGCACTTTCACTCAGTTCCTTTCTTGCTAACCATGGCTACATCCTCTCACCACTTATCTTGCTGCTTCTTATCTGGTTCTGTCTAGCCCTTGAGGCGGTTTAATTGATAAAAGATCAGAGGGAATATCTGAAGAAAAAAATAAAACTTTTTCTACCACATCAGTGAGCTGAACTGGCTCAACATAAGATGTACCAGATACAGAAATTACTAATATCATTCACAACAGAGATCTTTATGCCTGTAATCGTCCCAGTATTTTGCATCGCATGGTACAATTAGTTACAGTTTAAAAAAAAAAAAAAAATCATTTTATTTTTCCATAATTCATACCATTCAGTGGCTAACTACAAGCATGGAGATTCCACAAACTCTCTGGGCTACCTGGTCATTAAAACATAGAAAATTAAGTACGCTTCACTGAAAAAAACTGAACAGAGAGAATTTGGAAGGGTTGCACATATTCCATAACTAACACTTCTGGAAATGGCATTACACTCTTCTGTAGAAAAGAATGAAGAGCAGTACATAAAAAGTATAAAGGATCCATATAAACAGAAAAGCTAAAACTACGGACAACGGCAGGACAGGAAATCTCGGGTACATCTTCAGACACTGATGCAAAGATATACTACTTTCTTTCAAAAGAGAAATCACGGCAGCTTCATCAGCATAAGGAACATTTTACAGCACAGCTGGGATTCCAGGGTAAGCCTAGGTCTAGAATCCAGACTGAATGCTGTGTCTACTATACGAACTTTTCACAAAGTTACCTAAGAATTTGACCAAAATCAGATTACCATGAAAAAACACTGAGCTTTCCACATTTAAAACCCTATACGCTGTAGCATCCAGCTGTGGCAATGCCCAGATCAGTTCTCATTTCCAGTGTCATGACTGACTGTAGTATTATTTTTTTAAATGAAATTCAACCTAAGCATAAATTGCACCACCTAATATTGGAGACATTTAATCAGCAGTGTTCAGAACAATGTTTACCGGATATAAAACCACACGAAGGAAACAAATGTTCACCATCAACAGAAGCATGTATGAGCAACATAATACTCAAACATATTTATTCTCTTTAGAAAAATTAATGTATTAATACTTCGTATACTACCTGAAGTTACAATTTCTTGAAAGGAACAGACAAAGGATGAAGTAATCTCTCCAGAGCTACCCAATAACAAAGACTGACCTCATGTGAATTTCTCTAGATTCTACAAGTTTTAATAGACAAAATCCAGTGAAAAATTACCTGGCTAAAAGGACATTCTTGTGAGTCACTTCTATTATAAGGCTAAATTATGATTCAGGCAAAGAGAAAAATAGAGTGTTTTTTGAAGAATACTTAATCTCCCACTGGGCAGGATTTAAATTCTTGTTCTCCTTTTAAAAAAACTATAACGTAGGTATGCAAGTTATATATAGTCCAGCCCTCTTCACTTACCTGAAGACAATATGTCTCCCAGGAATTTATAAAGCATTATATTAATAAAACATTATACCACATGTGGAAAAAAGAAATTTTATATATCTATATATATATATATATATTTTTAGCCTTACTTCTCCATGTCTTAAAGGTGTAATAGCTCCTCTTGCCACTGCCATTCGGAACAATGTTTCTGTGGCCTGCACCAACAAACACACACACAAATTAGTTATTTAAAAAACAGACAATCCAGCTCATGAAGATTTGTTTCAACTTTTATATTTTTTTAAAGTGTCAGCTACCTTTAGCACCCATTTTACAACTGAATCACTTCAGTAAGTTATTTATAACAGTCTGCACAGGTTAGGCAAAGGTTTATTGCAAGGTGAGAGGTCTATCGAGGATTTTGGTCTCAGCATAAGTAACCACCTAAACAGTGCGCGGTCCCTCCCACGACACTGCAGCAGTTATACAAGACTCTTCTTTCAGGTCAGAGATGCTCAGCCCCACATAATGGTCTTCCACAGGCTGTCAGGTAAAAGTGGGATACTAAGGGAAAAAATAGCTATATGGTATATTACAACTCATGAAACTAATTAATTTTAAAAATTGCTGTTTAATATTATACACTTAAATTAACAAACAAGTATCAAAAAACAAGAGTATGATGCAACTCTTCTCCTAAAAGCACCTGAGCCCCTCTTAATAACAGTGGCATTACAAAACACAACATTGTCATGTGCAAATGACAGGGAACACAACTTTGGGGAAATCTTTAATTAGGTTAATCTTTAGTTAGGTTGCATGCCTTTCTGTGTTAGCCCTCTCATCCTTTCTTTAGCCAGTGGGACAGTTAGCACATACTTCTGACATAAACATAGATTACTGACACTTAATGCAGGCTATAATACAAAAAAAAGCATAGGTTCTCTATCACGTTTCTTTCTACAAGCTGGTTGCAAAAAGGCATGAAAAATCCACTGGTTACATAAAATCATGGATTGGCACATCTGTGTACACAAGAACAGATTTGTTTTAAAGACTTATTTCCATAGCAAGTAGTGAAGCCGGTTTCAATTTCAACTGTAATGAAACATGTTTTTAATATCTGGTTCTAATAAAAATTCTAACATTTAAGGATCTATGTTAAAAAGTAATTAGCAGGCTGTTCGAAAAAACATTTAGAAAGTTTGTAAATAAAAGTAGTTTGGTTCGCAGTAGCTGATTATCCTCCTAAATAGTGATTTAAAAAATAAGCAGCTCAATGCTTACATGACTGCAAGGCTTGCTGGGTTCATGCTACACTACCTTAAGATAGCTGTATCTCAACAAATGTGATATCAAAGACATCTCTTGAGATTAATTCCTCAAGTCTTCCTAGACACAGATTAAGTGGGGTTTACCCTTTTCTAAATAATCGTCTGCAGAAAAGAATTTTATAGAAGAGCTTTTAATTACCTTATGTTTTCCCCCCTCATCTGTAAATGAATGTGTGAGCTCCAGAACATTGGACTGCAAAAAGTATTACTTCATTTACACCCACAACAATGCTGGGCAATGTCCAAGTGTGATTCTTTTTCTCAAACCCTTCTTCTTTGAGAGATGAAGTGAACCTCATACAACCTTTTGTATTTCCCAAAATTGGTTTCTTTCACCAACATTTTTAAGTATGTTTCAACCGAACTGAGCATTCTGTCAATACAGCTAAGCTGCTTTTGTTTCTTTTGAAAACCACTGGTGTGTGTGACTTTCTTTTCACATCTACTAATAAAAGATCTGTCTTAATACACTTGTACTCATCATTAATGCCAGGTGTCATTCAGAAACAAGGAAAAATCACAGCAACAGCAAATCCAGCACCATAGATGTCCTCCTATGGGCACCACTCTTCATGTGCCGAGTACCACTAAGCAGATTAGCCCTACAATCACAGCTTCCTACCCAAACAGCGTGGGGGGGATGATATAGCCATTCATGCACCGACAATGACAAGGCTGGAGAAAGAGCTATTGAGTTTTTAGGTATGCAAAACCCAAGAGGATGCTTGAAGAAGTTCATCTTTCAAAAGAGTAAATCAGACGCAAGATTACTGTTGGTGTAATGTTTGGTGAAGGAGGTGGGCATTAGCAGAAAACATTTCAAGTTTGTATCCTTTCTACAAAGAAAACGAAGTGTGAAAGTGTTGAGATTCGAATAAGTCTTACATGGAAGAAGAACAAGATGAAACCACTCAGAAATTTCTTTAACACTTTCACAAAACTATAACATCACACAGACTAATGATAGAAGTGATCAGGCTAGGAAAATTTGGCCAGTCTTAAAATCTGAATTTATCTGTAACACTTCTGTTTTGGACAAACTCCCGCACCATCTTCAATTTCTGTCTTTTTCCTTTCTGCCCTGCAAATGCAGGCACAAACAGAATCATTTGGCAGAGACCACCGGGGCCATCTGGTCCTACTCAGGGCCCCTTGGAGCAGGTTGCCCAGGGCTTGTTCAGGCACATTTTCAGCATCTCTAAGGATGGAGGTCCCACAATCTCTCTGATCAACCTGTTCCAGCATTTCACAACAACTTTTTCAGTGACAAGTCCATGAAAAAAATGCAGTTTACAGATGACCTGTAAATTCCCTGTGCTTCCCAAAGAAGCACAGCCCAGTTCCCCAAGTTCTCCATAAGCGGTGGAAATGCTTCGTGCCAGGCAAGTGGAAGGCCATCCTTCCTTCTGTGGTTTCCAGCTGTGACAAGCCAAGCCACACTGAAATCCCGAAACACAGAGCGTCCTGCTGGCATTCAAGCTGTACAGGCTGGATATGAAGGAATAAGCTTGGGGGTGGAGAAACTTAAAATATAAATGTACCAAAAAACTCTATTTTTTTGAAATTTTAAAGACAAACTCCATCATATTTAATGCTCCATAAAGAATAGGGCAAAAAAAGCTCTGTGAATGAAGAATCCCGCAACAGTAATGAAAAAAGAACACTATGCTCACACACCTCGTATACTTTCTGAAATTCTGTATGTGATAATATCTTCCTGATAGTAAAAGGATCCCTATAAGATATCAAATCTACTTTGACTAAAAATCCAGTTTATTGAACACATCTTGCCCGGTATAGTCTTGGTTTTTAATTTCAAATCTACCAAAGCTATTAGTACAATAATAGCCAATATTCATGATGCATAATATTCTCATACAACTTGTTTCAATATTGATTAAGTTTAAATCCATTGAACACAAATGTCACAACTTTAAATAATTTTTTAAAAAAAAAGGTATTAAGTATATTGAAATGGGAAGTTTGTTTATTTAATTGGATTAAATCTGATAAAAACATGCAGAGTACTGCTCTGTCACAAATTAATCCATCTTTCAACACAGGCTACCTAATAAAATAATTTCTTTGACTTCTTCAGCAATAGATTTCTATTGGAAAAGTTTAGCAAACTTTTAGGCATCAGGTCAAAACTGCACTTCTGCCTCACAGAACAGCTTTCACAGCTCTTTTGGTTCACAATTCACAGTATCCTTGAGCAAAGACACCCACAGTTACGTGCCATTTAGAATAAGTTTAATTACCTGATTGTAATGTCAGCCCTTTTCAATCCTTAAAATATCTTCTAAAATTCTTGCATATGTTTATATTAGACATTTGTCCACTGAATGCCAAGTTTTTACATACAATTACATTTCTTGCTTCCTAATTTAAAAATACAGCATAAATTACGTCAATTTTTAAATGCTGAAAATATTAAAATAATCTTGTATTTTATGTTAGGACATGTAACTGACTATGAAATACAACTGATAGGAAATATTTATCATCGTGTCAGGATAACGGACTAAAAAGGCAAAACTGCCCATTTAAGAAATAATAATAGTGTTCCCAAAGAAACGGCTGACTAGGAATTTAGATCTTTTTTAACTGCTTCTGTCTCTGTTAGCATTAAGTATTTCATTATAATCAGATTTTTATGAAGCTGTAAAAATTTAAGATTTATTTGCATTCAATTCACTGTGAATAAGCCTTAAATAAGAATCATTACAGGCTTATGCAATGACTTTAGATACTTCTATTCAGAGATCGGAGTCAGAGGTCCATAAGAAAGCAAATTATCAACAGATGGTTTTAGTGATCTTAGTGTGAAATAAATGTGTTGCCAAGCTGATAGTTACTGAATCCTAAAATTGTTCGTCACTGTAAGGAATGTATACTGTGTTACATTATATGTGAGGTGAAACGGCAGCCTAATGTATCTTACCACTCTGTGCAATGCCGTGCAAGCTCTAATGTCATCTCCAGACAAAGATGACCAACTGTTCCCCCTCCAAGAAAGCAGTCACTTCTGTTCAAATTCCTTGCAAGTGGGTTAAAAAAAAAAAAAAAAAAAAAAAAAAAAAAAAAAAAAAAAAAGAAAGAAACCACTTATATGAACCAGAACTAAAGCGGAAAATAATTGTGCATTATTGATGGAAATTGTAGGAAAAACAGCACTTTAGATTCCAGATGTTTTAAATTTTCTAAGTATTCACAAAAATAAACCGGTCTTATAATAATTCATCAAAATAGATACTGTTTTACCAAAGTTAAAACTGCAGATGCAAGCAGTGGAGGGGATTGCTAATGCAAATTAATTTAGAAATGCATGCTTTTTAATTACCTGACAAATTTTGGCATCTACCTCTAAACGTGCATTTAAAAAAAAAAAAAAAAAAAATTCTATTTAAAGATATGTCCTGAAAGGCACAGATCTTTGGAAGTCATTCACAGCAATTTACAGATTTAATTAAAATCAAAATGGTGCAATTTGTTATAAGAATGAAAATGGATGGAATACCACAAAAGACTTTTTTTCCACTCCTATTAAGTTTGCTGATCTTGGCTACAATAGCTGGCTGACAGCTCTGGCCTGTAAAATTTGTGTTTTTTCATGAAAAGGAAATTACATTAAAAAAACGTTCTTGAGAGTCTATCCGAAACCATCACTAACATTTTTCAACTTGATTACATCTTGCAAATGAACTATTGTTATAGCCCTTATTAGAGAACCATCACACAGCTTCTGAAAACAAGCACGAGTGCTATAAAAAAAAGAGATCTGGTGAGATTCAAAAGCAATAAAGAATAGGAAAATGTACAAGAAGTTTCTGAAATCAAATTTTTTTCCTAATTTCTGTCCACAAAATTTCAAGTGTAAGACAACCCTCTCCATCTAAACCTTACTCCAGGTGACAGATTTAACTTAACTGATGAGCTTATTTATTATTACAGCTTTTGATGAAATTACTACAATACCAATATAGAATTTACTGCCGTTCTATATATTTAATGAATTTAAAATATATTTTAAATATGTTAAAACACAACACTGAAGCTGAACTGATGCTTTTAAAGAGACATATATTTAAATTCTTATTTTCTGGAAGACCATAAAAAAAAATTCATTCATTCCATTTTACAGATGTGCATTCCATGTATCTTTGTTGTTTACTTTTTTAAAGGATCACTTCTTACCTTTACCTTCTATAAAAGCAACTTAACTGTGAACTCTATAAAGACTAAACAATTTTAATCCTGCGATAAAGCGCATTTTACAGAGTTCATAATAGCCTTGCACCCGTTTTCTGGAATTTCTCTAATTTTTTTTCCATTTTCTTCTTTCAGAATGTGAACACTTAGAGAAAATATTGCACCAAACACCCACCTTTGTATTCCATAATATTTGATCTCCCTTTCCTCTGGTTACTTATACAACATTTGTGCACCTTTATTAGAAGGATAATACAATTCTATTAAATAAATCATGTTTTACTGCCTGCCCCAAATGAAAATAAAAATGCACACAAGGACTGGAAGGACATATATCTGCAATATTCACAAGCCCCAGCAATTAGCAGCTTGCGGGACTATCTTGCGGAAGGCTCTGGACACACAAGAGAAGGGCCAAATCTGCTCTAATTTATGGGGGAGGAGGGAAGACCAGCTTGAAGATTAGAGGGTAGAAAGCAAATAAAGCACACACCTGGCCATGTATCTTACACAGCAAAAGCACTAACTGAAAACAGTTCTCCTTTCTCAAATAATAAACGTATGTTGATTCCCTAACTAGATGTTTGGGGTTCTGTAATACTCATCACTAATACAGCACAAATAAACCAGTATTTAAAGTAACAAGATTAATAGCACAGGTAGCTCTTTTTGAGTTACATCTTGCTCCTTCCTTAGAATATTTGCAGATTTGTCATGTAAACATAGGTTCATATTTACACACAAATATTTGATCAGTTCAGTGTAATTTCTATTACACTAACAAATTTCATTTGCTCATTGAACTAAATCTGCACTTTCAGGTTTAATGAACTCTCTTATAAATGAATTTACCTCTACCCTACTACCTAACTAAACTACCCTGATCTTCATAACACCCAAAAAATAATATACATCGTGGTGACAGACTTTGCGTTTAGCCTTTGCTATGTCTCCGCTGCAAGAACACCCCCTTGCTGCAGACCGGCTCACGAACCTCAGCCTCTCCTTAAAAGAGCTTTAAAACTTACAGCTGCAGAACACGCACTCAACAAATGAACCAAGCACAAAAATAATCAAGCACTGCATGCTGCCAAGAGGATGAAATAAAAGCATTAGTATTTATTTATCTTAATCTGAACCCAGTAGTCTGCAGTTGTGGTATTTGTAACTTTTTCCAAGATTATGATTTTTTTTTTTTTCTCCTGACTTCTTCTCTACCTGTTCTTCTCCCTTTCCTTCCTCCCACCCCCCTCCCAAAAAATGCATGGTATTTAATTGGGATTCCTGGTCCCAGCCTGTAACTGACTTTCACCTTTTTCTAGTTTTCTCTGCAGAAAGGATTGAACAGCTCAGCACTGCAATTAACTAAATATCAGGAAGCCAGGGGAAAGAAAAAAAAAAAAATCCAGCAGTATAATGCTCATGAACTGAACTACCCACAAACCAGGCCAGCAGCCAGCATGGGAAACTGGAGAAATAGGCCATTTAATCTCCTCTGCCTTGACAGAAATGCCAGAGAAAGGAGGTCCAAGCGAGGCTGCCTCACCACCAGCACCGAGCAGAGGTTTCTGCATCTGAGAAACGATCCACTGAAGCCAGCTAAAACCTTCCTCCTTTCCAATCACACAGCAGAAGGACAGAAAACAGCTGCAAGCCAGCCTGCAGAAAGCACATGACAACTGTCAAAAATGGTTTTGATTAGTAATGCTGCCAGATAGAATAAAAGATAAGAGCCGAAAGACCACTCTGGCTAGCCCAGGAATATACGAGCACACTTGCACGTAGTCAGTGCTCCCCTGGGACTCAGGGGCAGCAAACTCTTCAGATTTCCAGCTCCAAAATGGTGAGAAGGAGCACATGCACCCATCCATCCATCCCACACCGGCCCTGCAGGAGGAAGACTTCCCACCTCCCTCCATCCCGTTTGGAACTGATCCATGGGGGACGTTTCTGCTGCCTGGCCAGAGGCCACTGGAACACCACCACTCAAAAACAACAGCTCTGCCCAGGCTTGATGCAGCCACCAAGTGTCAGGGTAACAGGGCAACGCCGTCCTGAGCCCACAGCTATACTGAACTCCAACACTATATAGAATGGTTTGGGTCAGAAGAGACCTTTAAAGATCATCTAGTCCAACCCCCCTGCCATGGACAGGGACATCTTCAACTAGATCAGGTTGCTCAGAGCCCCATCCAACCTGGCCTTGAACACTGCCAATGATGGGGCACCCACAACTTCTCTGGGCAACCTGTTCCAGTGTCTCACCACCCTCATTGTGAAAAATGTCTTCCTTATGTCCCATCTACATCTAACCTCTATTAGTTTAAAACCATTGACCCTTGTCCTGTCACCACAGACCCTGGTAAAAAGTCTTTCCCCATCTTTCTCATAAGCTCCCTTTAAGTCTTGAAAGGCCGCAATAAGGTCTCCCCAGAGCCTTCTCTTCTGCAGGCTGAACAACCCCAACTCTCTCAGCCTTTCTTCACAGGAGAGCTGTTCCAGCCCTCTGACCATTTTCGTTGCCCTTCTCTGGACCCGCTCCAAGAGGTCCATGTCTTTCTTGTATTGAGCTGGATGCAGTACTCCAGGTGGGGTCTCACGAGATCGGAGTAGAGGGGCAGAATCACCTCCCTCGACCTGCTGGCCACGCTTCTTTTGATGCAGCCCAGGATACGGTTGGCTTTCTCGGCTGCGAGTGCACATTGCTGGCTCATGTCCAATTTTTCATCCACCAGTACCCCCCAGTCCTTCTCTGCAGGGCTGCTCTCAATCCCTTCATCCCCCAGCCTGTATTGATACCGGGGGGTGCCCCACCCAGGCGCAGGACCTTGCACTTGGCCTTGTTGATCATCCTGCACTTAACTACATCTCTGCCTGTCCATCCATTCTGACTCTTCGTTGTGATTTTGTAGCACCTGGCCCTGCTGGTCTGAAGAGCACTGATGAAGATCATCATGAAAGAAAGCCCATAGATGAGAAGGAAGGGTCTGTGACATGGCAATGAGCACCAGGATGTTCCTGTAGAATTCGCTCCCAAGCTGTCATAAATAAGCCAAACTCTTCTGCGATACAAGTAAAAGCAGACTGAGGTGAGCTTTCATGGTCCACCCACAGTTCCGCAGTGAGTTATTGGGACAACTGAGAGCAAAATCCAAAGACCCCTGATCCCTATTCTCTGCTCTAACCCCTGGAAAATGGCAGAGATTTAAACACTCAATGACACCAGCAAGCTATTCCAGCAGCCTTGGGTCTTGTAAGATAGACATTTTTAAGTTTCACTATGACCACTAAATTCATGAGAGCTGCACATTTCGACAGCTTTATTTCATACTATCCAAGCATGTGTTCTGGAATTCCAGACTAATTTAAATACAGTCATTTACAATTCCTTTATCTGCCTTCATTGACCACAATTTCTTGTTAGCATGAACTCTGAGTGGGTTCAATTCAGCGCATTCCCTACAAGCTTTACGTTTAATGTGTTTCACAACCATGGTCCTTTTTCTCTAGGGCATTACCTCATCTTTTACTTTTCCCACTGGTAGCAATTTTAAGTAGTAGGTCTCAGTATTTGTAAATGGAACAAAAATTTCTGTGTCTCAGTTGGTTTGTTTCCATGTATTGTAATCTACCCATGAAATTATGAGTTAAGCTAATACAAACCTAATCTAAAAACCATTTTCGAGCTAGTGATTTATCACCACCATGCTGTAAACAATAAGTATTATAGACTACATTTACTTTGGATGAGACACTCAACTCACGTCCCAACCTCATCGTTTAAACATGTGTATGTCACACAATCTTTCCGAACTAACTAGAAACAGAACACACAGGTTAATGCTATTTCATTTTTGGTGCAGCTTATAAAAATGCCTCCCTCCTCTGTCTAGAAAAGTTTCACTGATGTTGGACAGCAGCTAAATTCTTTTCAATGAAGGATATGTATATTCTGGAGACAGCCTAACAAAAAATGAATTGGTGTGATTTTATTTATCACATGCTGTTGTCTGTTAAAAAAAAAAAAATCAATCAAATGCTGATTGTGATTAACACCACTTAATACAAAATAATCAGCAAGAAATTTCAGAAAGTCACATGTTATATGGAGAATGGTAATTAAATACCAACATAATGTAGTATTCTGAATTATTTTTTCAAAAATCAACTTCTTTTTCTTTTAAGGAGAGCTAAAAATTTCAGGGCTTATAACAATATTTTGAGAGCTGGCAGAAGCACTGGTCAACCTCTTTCTATTCTTGAGAAAGCTGTTCTTATTTTGCCCAAGAGTAACTAATAGAAAGCTTCACTTACAGGCTGCATAATGCTCAACAGAGTTTGCAAGTGAAGCCATTTCAGATATACTGAACGAGCAAGATTTCTTCTTCTCAAGCATCTTTCTTCAAAATTGACATGACAACAGTACCTCCAGGGTCTGAGAATAGCCTTCTCTGCCAAGTAGTGCGGGGCCCACAGCAAAGCACACTTGCATACTGTTTTCTCTTTTCAAGAAAGGCAGGAAGCTTTTATCATAAGACCAATCTCAGAAGGAAGCCACACTTCTCCTTTACATACACTATCAGAAGGGCCATGTCTATTCTAAACACTAAGACTGTTGACAGAAGCCGCAGTGCAATTGTACTCCAGAAGCCCTGCTTTTTAATGATCAAGGTTTTGACGTAACACCTACCCACAATCATTAAAACGTTACACAAACATACAACAGCAAAAAGTAGTGAAGTCTGTCAAATCTGCTCAAACAAAAATTATGAGAACTCACCACCTCTAATTTTATGGCTAAAGAATTCTGAATTTCCAAAAATGCAGAATTTACCCATGTACAGCAACTAAGTTTAAAACACTTCACTTCTGTCTCTCTGTCATGCCAGGAGCTGGATAATCCTCCTTCCTGCTCTTGAACGTTTTCCACAAAGGGAAGCTAACTGGACTGACCCTGCCAACTGATGAACCACCATAGCCAGCCCAGCAGCAGGCCTGGAGGACAAATACCAAATGTCAAAGCAGAAGAAAGTACCTCTAGCAAGCTAAATTAGTAAAATGCCCTTAAAAATCAAGGCATCACCCAGACTCAGACTTAAACTCCCTGAGATGAAGTTGGCTACAATCTCCATGTCCTGAAACACATTAGATCCAAAGAGGCTTTCAGTCAGGCCTGACTGACAATATTGCAATCACCAAAATTACTGTCATGGATTGACTTCAACACTATGAAAAATCCTTGCCTGGTTTGTAACGACCTGGTAATTATTGCCAAGTAGCTTTGTAGTCCTAACAATAACTGGGCATGTTTTTATATATGGGAAAAAGTTTAGCCTACTCTCACACAAAAAATATGAGACTTGATTTCTACTAGCACATATCAGTGGCCTCACTGGATATTAGCCTTTCATCAAAATTTGGATGGTTGCTATAGGCAATGGTAAAAGAAGGAAATAAAGCTATGTGGCGATCAATGCCAGGTCTGTAAAACCCCTGCTTCACTTTCTCTAAAATTTGGAAGGCAAATCACGAGCAAAGCAGGAAGAACCACAATGAGATTATTGGTAAAACAAGTAAAGTTCTTGCAGAAGAGCTCAATTCTAGCTTTTGTTCTTCTTATCCTGTATCAGGCAAGACAACTGAAATACAGAGGATTTTTCTGTAAATCAGCACACTGGGGTCTTAATTTCCCACCCTTGGGAAAGAAGAGATCCTAAAAAACTACTCCTGATGGTACTACCATGGCAATTCCTCCTCCAAAAGAGGAATAATACTTTTCACTTACCTCCCAAAGTCATAAAGAATATTGAATTAGTTATTTCCATCCATCGCCTTGAGAATGTACAGACCAACTAAATTTCCAACATGCTAAAAAAATATAAGCTGACAAATTTGGGAAGAGTGAAGGGCAAATGTCTCAGCTTTCTAACACTGAATCACACTAAGTTATCAAATACTTTTGAAACACCATCAGAATAAATAATTCTAGGCAACTACTCCTCATGCCTAAAATGGTTACTGTATTTGCCACTTTACAGTTGATTGATGAGGATAAATTTAACAGCTGATGAGCATCAGAGAAAAGCCCATGGAGGAACTGATAACCTGTATTTTAAGGAAGTTTTGAACACACACCAACGGTTATGGTTAAAACAAAATATTGAGCAGCTGCTAATCCAGAAGACACCTTCAATCATTCACTGGGAATGAGCAAGGTTCCCAAGGAAAAGACATTATGTGATTGCACAGTTAAAGACCATTTTTATGCACTTGTACAGATTGAAGTTAAACAAGCACCTCATTAGGGCAACAATTTCTCTCCATAGGATTGATATCCTATGGATATTCTGTAAGTAGAGTTTAAACTTTAATATAATTTAGGAAAAAATGTGATGCTCACTTTGGAGTGAAAACAATCTTTCTCTTTGGCCTGTTTTTAAAAATAACCTTCCCACACATATAAATGAACCATACGACTGTAACGTAATATTTTGCACTCCAAATTTAATTCCTCTCACAATGACATGGAGAACTTTATTATTCAGTATTGTTACTCAGAAGTATACTATTGTCAATTCTTATTATACTGAAAGACATGTAACCTTAAGGCTGAAGTATCACATTAGCAACAAAAACATGAAATCTGTAAGCATAACTATCCCTGAAGCTAGCTAGCTTTAGAAATATAGATAAAATTAAAAAACACAATAAAACTTAAAAGAAATACAAACTACTTAAAATACAGAAAAACTGTGTTAAGCACAGGTCTCCACTAGTGCCACCTTTTAAATAAGAACCTAAATTTAACTACAAATATGGTCATTAGAGTAACACGTAATCTTAAATTTCCTTCTTATTTTCAGTGACAATAATATCAAAGATTGTTTCCTCCAGTAAAAGACAACAAATCTAAAGAGCACAATGCACCAACATTACAAAAACAAAAAAACCCCACCCAAAGCCTGTTTAAAAAACAAGCTTTTTGCACATTAAAGTTAACAGAAATTTTACAATGTACTTAAATAGAAGAAATGTTAGCCCAAAATATGGCACTTTTAAAAAATCTCATATATATCATATTAACCAAATTATTCTAGAACAAAATGCTTCCCTGGAATTAGTATTTTATTCATGATGAATTTGCACTCTTAATCTAAATTTGTTACACTGTCCAATACACAAGTCCTGTACACAAGGACAACACCATTAAATTCTCATTTAACAAAACCTTGAAAAACATTTATTTGGAAAACCTTGCAGTCACATTTCATTTTTGCAGCACAAGACCAAAACTAATTGAATTGTTATGAGAATTAGCAGATGAATGTCTGGTGGTACATGAAATGTGGGTATGTATATTCTGTCATAATAGTCTGCTTTGTTCATAAAATGTATTATTTATGAAAATAGGAAATCTGAATGTCTCAATGCACAACATATGACATTCACACAGAGCAAAGAAAGCAAGAGATTTTTAAGCCTGCAGTTGAATTTGCAGATTTCTTAGGATAACACAGGAAGCATCACCAGTAAACCACCTGCTAGATTTACCAAATCTAGAAACCGCAGCACAGTCCTAAGCTACTCCAAGTGATGTACACCTGTATCACAATATTGGGAAAGTAGAGAAGGCAATGAGGAGATGGCTTAAACTTCAATTTAAATGTAAGCTCAAATTCTTGCTGCCCGCCTCAGGGGCTGACAAACCACAGAATCCCTTCATCAGACCACTTTATTCACCCTACATTTACCCATTCTCTTTATGCTAAACACGTAAGGAAGCTAAAAAAACTATATGGATTTTAAGATTGACAACAAACACTTTAACTAAGTTCAAAATAACAAGAAAGAGGATTTTTGACCAGGAACAAAATGTACAGTTATTCCTGGCAAGGTTTAAATACATGTAGTAGGTCTGTTATATAAACTGCACTGGATTGCACGGATAAGCGTGTTCGTTTGAACAGCCTGTACGTTAGCACAGCCAAATAATAGCTCATACTTCTTGGGGAAAAAGTACATAAATCACACTTACAGAAGAAGGAACTGTATAAGGAATGTAGCAATACTAAAAACAATTTAGAGACCGTGGCAGACAATCAACTGAGCCTAAAACATGCTGTGTTCCCCATCAAATGAGCAAATTAATCCTGATAAGTGCAGAAACATCAAATGGGCTCATAAATCAGACTGTTTAATGTCTCATCTGGGGTCACACTTTAGAAAGCTTTCAAAACATGGCTGAAGAAATGAGGCATCTGTTTTGCAAACATTAAGAGTAGCTAACAACAGGTTAAATTATCATGTATCAGGCCAGGTCTTCACTACAAGCTTTTCCCTCTCATCTATCAGACGTTACAAGTCTCACCTCTTCAGAGAGGTGAGAAAGAAACAACAGTAACGTACAGAAAGTAACGTACAGAAAAGAAAACCTGGTGCTGAAGCTGCTAAAACTGATGAGCTTTGTTGGCATTTACAGGAGTTGCATAATCAAAACCATTAGAAAAACTGTTAGCATGAATTGTCAACAGTAAGATGCTCCCCAGACGTAGCTGTGTTACAGGCTTTACACTAACACAAGTATCTATACGGGAACACTTTCTGATAGCAGTTAGTTCCTTCACTCAGCAGAAAGAGGGAAGGTTGAATTACCAGTTTACAAAAGCCTGCGGATAAAACAGTTTCAACTAGAGTAGCGAGGTGTGGTTTTGTTGTTTCAAACATGGGTCTTATCAAAGGAAGCAGCAGATGCTCATCTGTGTTAAGTCTTAGTTTAAAGGCCCAGTAGCTGTTTAAACAATAAGTTCTCAACCAGAAGTCTCCCAAAAAGGCTAATGGGAAAGGTTTGTCATCAAGCTGGGAGAAGTCTGTCATCGAACTAGCTATTAAATTATAATGGCTAGTACAAGCTGCAAGTAAATCCTACTCCAGAAATTGATCCAGAGCCCTGATAACCGAAAAAGACTCTTCAGCCCTCCCCCCCCCCCCCGAAAAAGGAGGTGGCATTTTATGTTTTATTTTTAATTATTCTGACTCCTACCACAGCGGGTCTTTCTCAATTTCTTCCTATGCACCAAGCTTTCACTTCCACAATATACTACAGATGGGAGGCATAGTAACACATGATCGTAAACAGCCAGACCCCATTACAGCTTCCAAAATGCAAGTGCCACAGAAACGTGGAGACGTGAATCGGGATTAGGCTTCAGAAGTTGCTGGAGTCTCTGTGGCTGGCACCCACGGAGCCAGAAACGCAGAATGAATGGATCTCTCAGTGTTTTATAGTAATTAGGTACATTTCTGAAACTGGCGCTTCGATTGCTTCGTCTGCACTAATTGAGCACAATGCAAAACACTGCTCCGAAATGCCAAACGGCAAATTTAACAACCTTATAAAGGAGTCAGGAATACAGATTCCTTTTTTTTTTTTTCTTATTAAAGAAAAAAAAGGACTGGCCTAACTTGTCGCTACACAAAACAGAGAGCTGGAAAGTGTCCAAAATTGCTCTCTAAGTGTTGTTTTATTAGCCTGAGCCTGTTAATAAATATATTGTAAACTAACTTATACTTGCTTGGGTGGATATAAAGAAACAATTGTATCACTGTTCTTACAATGTTTACAATTTACTCTAGTTCTTCACTTTTTTATCCTAGTTACACTGTTTCCTACACTAGTTTACCTTAGCAACTGACATTTATTTGGTCCATAAATTACCCTAATGCAGTTTAGTGCTCTTTCATAAATTTTACAAACACAACACTTACAGAACATAGACTTGTATTAATTAAAGCCATGCCTACACAAATCTAACATTTCCTTTAACGTTTTTACTTACTGCTAATTCTGGAAAACATATAGACGGACAAAGGCTTTCTCTTCCCTTTCACCAGCTGTGTTTCTAAAGTTTATATATACATATAAATGTGTAATTTGTGTGTGTGTTTCTTACTACCAGTGTGCCACAGCTGATAACACACAATCTTTGACAGGAAAAAGACTGTCTTCCAAGGACTTGGCATACCAAGCTACAAATGAGATCCTTTCATTAAGAGAAACTTAATTAATTCTTAGCAATTTCCACTTCTGACTTTATCATTGCAAGACTTTCATTACTTAATTTACTTGTTAGCAACAGCTTTAACTATTTCTAACTCTAGATGTTAGAAGTCTTTAAAGAGTAAAACTTGACACCAGTAATAAAAGTTCAGGAAATTTGAAAAAGGGCTTGCTCCTTACAGGAACAAAAAAGGTTTGAGGTACGTATTGATAGATAGGTAAGGTAAACACTAAGGTAACTTTGGTTTTATAATGTTTTTCATGCCGAAGTTTAGTTTTAAAAGGGAAAAATAAAGCTATTGTTATACAGTAGTGGCATATGAATATTCAATGAATATATTGAATAACTATTCAATAAATATAGCAATAGCCGTAGACTACACAACAATATAGGAAGATATATATAACATATATATGACAATACATGTAGCATGCACTTAATATACTATTTAGCCGTACTTCTCTCCTATTGGCAAATATTTTAAAATCTGCTATACTTTCTACAGAAAATACATTGTTCCAATTCGTAAAAACAACTACTTCAGGTGCTGCACTCCCTGCCCTGGGCTCTCTTGCCTCCCTCATACAAAGCCCCTGGGCTCCCAGTACACGTAACCTAAGGTGAGCAACAGAAATAACTCCATCGCTAACCAGAACCCAAGATCTCGCCGAATGTCTACAACCACAAAACAACTTAGACTGTGCTGTGTAAGGCAGCTATCCGCTGCGTTGGAAGTAGAGGATGAAACTCCAGGTTTTGTGTTTTAGCTGGCTCTGGTCGCTCACTTGCCATGACAGCAGGGACAGGTCTGCATGCCCACAGCCTCGCACAGGCACACATTCCCATCACAGAGAGCAGGAAGTGTTGCTCACAGGCACATATAAACTCTACACAGGCATTTAATCCAACATGACATCCTTGTGAACAATTTAAGCTAACACAGCAGCACTTACACCGCAGTAAAACCTTAGAGATATGATAAATAGTTTACAAGAGCAGTGCAGTCACTACCCGTGTTTGTTTTCTCAGTGGTCTTTATTAAACCAAATCACTAGGATTAAAGCTACTACAACAAAAACTGGAGACAGACATGAGTGGGTTGACAACTTTTCTGTTTGTTTAAGCCAGCCTTACTGAGGAGACTCAAGTTAAATATGACCAGAAATAAATTTGTCATAATACAATTTCAATTCTCAAATATCTGGAACCAATTAACTTTGGGAAAGTTTCAAAAGGGCCACCCAGTAATAAACACAAAATAATTTGTGTCTGCTGTCTTGTTTGTGATAATTTTTTTTATTGCTACCTCAGCTTCAGATGTCAGAGTAATGACTTCCACATTCCGATTAAAATGTGAATTGAATCCATATGGAAAAGATGCTCAAACCCATCAAAATCACAAGAACTCCCTTATTTCCAACTTCTTATACAGTGAAGTTTATAAAGCCTAACATTTTGACCATTCTCAATTTAAATTAGGAAATTTTTAATACTATTACCAAAAGAATTAGATATGTAATGGGAGGACATATCTATTACTTCAGGGAAATCTTAATGTAATCTATTTTAATTAAAAGTCTCTAGCAAAAATACCATTTAACCTTTTGAATGATGTAAGAGTCATAATTGCCCAAATTATTTCATTTCCTGTTATAATTATTTAGGAAATACACGTTATGATGATTAAATAACGTTCTATATTTTCAGATATTTACATCAAAGATTCCATATACAGCATATTTATCTTCCCACTTAAAAGTACACCGAGGAAATTGCCGAGACTCTAAAGCACTTTAAAAAGAAGCTATCTCCTCCTTTCTTCAGTCACAAAGCCATCGTCCTTTTCATCCTTCCAGCCTGAAAAAATACCTCTCCTGAAGATTTGCTTCTAACTAGATAACAGAGAATAAACAGTTACAGGCAGAACTGCTAATGGCATTTACAGTTCTTTAAAACTGTCCAATATTTCTTTAAAAAAAAATATTATTTCTGCCTATATTTTCTATGACAATTAACCAGGCCAAGTGCTTTTAACTAGTGAGGGGGGAAGAGGAAGAGATCTGCTTTGTCTGACAGCAAGGTAAAGCAAAACTACAGTATCAGTGTCATGAAGGTCTTACTATTCACTTTGCTAAAAAGCTCCCCCATCTCCATCCACTGGAACAGAGATTTCCATATTTGCCAGAGACAAATAACCTCAGCTGAAGAGAGTACTTTCCGCTATCTGTATACACTAATAAAGGATTTAGTAAGGTAAGCTACATCCCTCCTAGGCATGCACCATCTCTGAGTAACTGGGTGCTAACAACAAACACACACCCTGCGTCCAGAGATGCCACCAAACATGCTCCAAAGTACCAGATGCCGCGTGGCTTCCCTGTGTTTTCTCTTATTGCTTGCCACAAGATGCCTGGTTGTTTTACATAAGGTAAAAAGAATTAAGCACAGAGAAAATCCTGATTATGTATGTTCAATTAATTATTGCATGGACAGCTAGGATAATAAACAAATACACAGGTAACAGGCCACACAGCAAGGCGCAGTGGGAAGCGGAGTGACGTGCTTCAGCAAGCTCTGTACCAGACTGCTTGGGGTCCGGTGGGTCAACCAGCTAACTGCTGGAATCGTTTCTCAACTTACGCACACCACAAGATGCCTTCCTGCTGCTGAAGTTGAACCGGCCCAAGGTACAAGAATCACCTCCCCAGATGTAGATGTATAAAGTCTTCGAACTCACACTCCAAAGGCAGGAGGAGAAATACCTGTATTAAACCCAAGAGCACAAAAATGGCCGTACCAGAAGAGGTCCACGGCCCACCTAGCTCAATTCTTTGTCTCTAACAACCAGTAGTGACAAATGCCTGAAAAATACCTTCCCTGCTACACACTTCAGCAAACTACAGAGCAGAGCGGCCAGAACAAGATACAGGATCTTCGCATTTGACTGCCCTAAAAAATTATTTTTCCCATGATTTCTCTTGTTGCCCACAAGAAAGCCTTCAGCATCCACAATGTCCTGTGTCAATGAGCTCCTCAGTGTAGCTTTCTATGCGTGTGCATCAGTTTGTTTTGAACAGCTAACAATTTTCTTTGGCATCCCTTCATTCTTGTACTACAAGTAAACAGTTCATCACTATTCCCCCTCTCTGTACAAACACGATTCGACATACTTGTCTCCTATTGCTCCTTAGTCATCCTCCCTCAGGCTAAGTTCACTTAGTTCAGCTCCTCCACTCACACGTGTTCTTCAACACCTTGCATCTTTATTGTTCCACGAGGTACTTTCTCTACTTCTATTACACTTTAAAGAGGACCAGAACTGCAGACAGTAGGAAACCTGTCAGCACACCTATGATTTATATAGTGGCATGACAATGATTTTTCTGTTTTATCCTCTATTCCTTTCCCAACCATTCTTAATATTAAATCGAGGGGGGTGGGGGGAGTGGGGGGTGTTTAATAGCTACAAAGTGTTGAACTGACATTTTCCTCGTAATTCCAACCTCCTGTCCCTCTGAGTAACAATCCCTATGCCAACACTGTGTATATAAAAAAGGATTTTTCTCCCCACCTACACTGCATTATTGCCGCGTCAACAAAACAGTATCATGAGAGTCTTCTGCAAGTCTCCAGAACCATCTCTCATTTTCACAATCCTAGACAAATTATAAATAATAAAACTTTGACTTCTCAGTTCCCTCTTTTCCAGAGCATTTATGACAACGACAATCAGTGCTCTTCCCCATTACCTAGTATTTTGCCATAATTGTGTCATCCTCATTTTTGCAGTGCCAACCTGAAATTCTGTGGCTGAATTTAAAGAACTAAAAATGGAGTTAGTGAACATGGTTCCATGAAAACTAGCAATATGAAGAAAGAAAAAAAGTAATCAGATTCTGTGCTTCTAAGTTCAGCGTAAAGATGTGTATACAATTTCCCTGTATTTGTTTTTTACCTGTACAACAGGAATATCTTATCAATTCTTCAATCAACCAATCTTGGTATTCTCTTTGTGAATAATTATTCCCCCTTCTCTGACCAATCTATTTTTCCAGTTTTCTTCTGAAGACATACCTTACAAGTATTTAAGCTTTTCAGATTACTATATAAAAGGAAAATATATCCATATTTAAAATTCCTAAATGCTGGTTTTTAAATAAAAAAACCCAGTTTTTGCAAAAAAAACCCAACTTTTTTAGATAAGCACACAAAGTACGATATGCTTCACCCTTTTTCCTTATTCTCACCTTGCGTTTTCTTCCTCAGCCATCACATTACACATCAGAAAATTCATAAGCTTGCTTTTTCTGCTCATTTTTGCTCCTCTATCACCTACTCCATTGCTTACCAGTCCAATGACAAAAGGGGGGCAACTGCCAGCTTTGTTCAGTGACAATTTGTACAGAACAGTGGTGCACCTTCACTGCTTGTAGTCTTACCACTTCCAGCAGTGTCCACAATCTCAGACTACATTTGCACCAAGTTGCATCTTTCTGGGAGTCACAGGTGGTTTTACTCAATAAAGCTGCCATTTAAGACATGAACGTGAACGTCAAGGATCATCATATGTGCTTACCCAAACATTTGTCAATATAATCTCAATAGCCAGTCTAAAAATATTTCAGGAGACAAAAAAAATGGCAGAGGCTGTCAGAGTTATTGTGTTTTAATCAGATAAATTTCCTCTCATTATTCATTTTATCCATCTAATAGATATTAAGTGATTATTTAAAAACATAACATGAGCTCCCTATGGGGTTTTTTGTCCTCAAAATTCAGTACTGGCACTATTACCAAACCTGTGAAGTGTTTTTCTCCGCATCACCTGTTCAAGCTACCTGTAAACTCTTGCTCCATTTGTTCCCACCCATTTTCCTTAAAAAGCAAGCAATATAAATGAACACTTTTTGTCTTCATCACAATGTCAACTCATTAACGTTTAACACAAATACACTCTTGTTTTCATTAACAAAAAAGATCTCTACTCAAGGAGACCTCCTGTTTTAAAAAAATTCTCTTATTTTTCTAATCAACAGGTAAATATCAGCGAAGTAACACATTAATGAACTCTCTGCATTTAAAATTACGTCAAAATTTAAAGCAATGTTTTGAACACTGCTGGAAGATAAACAGTATGCAACTGAGTATAAAACAACAGTAACCACAAATCAACGTAGAACGATTATGCTTGCAAATATTTATTGCAGTACATTGAAGCTAGTGAAGTAGACTTGGGAGGTTGAAGGGAGTGAGAAGAACCATGCCTATACTATAGCCCAAAAAAAGATACATGGTCCTATGGCTTAATTTAGATACGTCCATAGTATGGGACCCACATGTACAGCCTGTTGATGATTTTGCACAGAAGATGACCCACGAACTGCAAAAATGTTAAAAATACAAAAATGAAAATAAAATACAGGGTTTGTTTCTCATGGTATTGCAAAACACTGACTGACTCATTATGGTGGGTTGACCCTGGCTGGATGCCAGGTGCCCACCAAAGCTGCTCTACCACTCCCCTCCTCAGCTGGACAGGGGAGAGAAAATATAATGAAAGGCTCGTGGGTTGAGATAAGGACAGGGAGATCACTCAGCAATTACTATCACAGGCAAAATTGACTCGACTTGGGGAAAAACAAATTAATTTATTACCAGTCAAATGAGAGTAGGATAATGAGAAATAAAACCAAAGCTTAAAAACACCTTCCCCCCACCCCTCCCTTCTTCCCGGGCTTAACTTCACTCCCAAGTTTTCACTACCTCCTCCCCGCCAGCGGCACAGGGGGACGGGGAATGGGGGTTGCGGTCAGTTCATCACACATTGTTTCTGCCACTCCTTCCTCCTCAGGGAGAGGACTCCTCACACTCTTCCCCTACTCCAGCATGGGGTCCCTCCCACGGGAGACAGTCCTTCACGAACTTCTCCAACATGAGTCCTTCCCACGGGCTGCAGTTCTTCACGAACTGCTCCAGCGTGGGTCCCTTCCACGGGGTGCAGTCCTTCAGGAACAGACTGCTCCAGCGTGGGTCCCCCGCAGGGTCACAAGTCCTGCCACCAAACCTGCTCCAGCGTGGGCTCCTCTCTCCACAGGGTCCACAGGTCCTGCCAGGAGCCTGCTCCAGCGCGGGCTTCCCTCGGGGCCACAGCCTCCTTCAGGCACATCCCCCTGCTCTGTCATGGGGTCCTCCACAGGCTGCAGGTGGATATCTGCTCCACCGTGGACCTCCACGGGCTGCAGGGGGACAGCCTGCCTCACCATGGTCTTCATCACCACAGGCTGCAGGGGAATCTCTGCTCCGGGGCCTGGAGCACCTCCTCCCCCTCCTTCTTCACTGACCTTGGTGTCTGCAGAGCTGTTCCTCTCACATATTCTCACTCCTCTCTTCGGCTGCAGTTGCTGTTGCACAGCAGTTTTTTCCCCTTCTTAAATCTGTTATCCCAGAGGCGCTACCACCGTTGCTGACGGGCTCAGCCTTGGCCAGCGGTGAGTCCGTCTTGGAGCCGGCTGGCATTGGCGCTATCGGACACAGGGGAAGCTTCTGGCAGCTTCTCACAGCAGCCACCCCTGCAGCCCCCCCACTACCAAAACCTTGCCACGCAAACCAAATACACTCATTTTCTTCATTTTAGTGCCTAACTGTTTCTTTGATCTAATGATTTCAGTAAATCTCAAGTAATTCATCATCTACTTTTGCTAAAGGTCATGATGCCCACCGACAGACTGTTATGCTGGCCTTTCTGCTTAACCCAGTGGCAAAATTCCTGTAGCTATAGTTTCCTAATACTGCCCATAACACCCTTCTGTTTTCAGTTCACAGCTATTTTGGAAAACTTTCACTGCATAGGTTGAAGGTTTTCCACACCCCGGACCTCTGTTTGAGGCTTCCTTCCAACCCTGCTTCCACGAGAGGATACCGGTTAACACAAATCAGTTTGACTTTGTTTTAAGTTGCTGCTCAAACTAGAGTGCAGTAACTTCATTCAGTAAAGCTCCAAAAATAATCTTCCTAGTTTGACACACGTTCTTTGAGTCTCCACATGCACAATATACAACCTATGTTACACACAGGCTAGAACTGAGAGAAAAATTACAGATTTTTGCCCATTAGTAAGACCTTCTTAACAAATCAGTGAGAGGCCTTACTCCAAAATTTATCAAAATAGAACTATCTTCAACCTCTGGTGTATTCAGATTCATAAATGGAGTATAAGCAGGCAGTCATGCAATTCAGTAAAAATCCTATATAGATTTTCTTTTCGGGGTGGGGGGGAGGTGTCCAAGAGCTTTGTTATTTACGACCATGGTGAAGTTGTCCAGCAAGGTTATTTACATCACTGAATTCCCATTACCTCTTGCTTTGCCTAAGGCCACTAACTTACTATGATTTGCAAGCATTAGCAAACAATGCCCGTATTCAAGTTCAGTGTATCTATCTATTTCAACACAAAATGGTTGATACTGTACACCAGAGTCGTGGCTCAGGACTCAAGGGGCCAGTTTGCACAGCTTAACATGCTCAGGAACCTGGTTTAGTTCCCAAAAGTCTTAATTAGGCTATGAATAAGAGACATGGTGAACATCAAGGTTTAAATGTAAAGCAAAAGGGTTATTCAAGCAGTCATTTCTTGGACAGCAGAGAATTTCAGCGTGTTAAAAGAACTGTTGTCACCGAAGACAACTGCGTATTTTTATATGGGAGAACAACCATAATTTGTAAAGCTCCTGCTGGTTAATAAAAACATCCCTACAGACAGAAAGAGAGAGAAAAATAGAGACAAAGACAGTATGTGTGTGCGTGTGCGTGTCAGGAAGCAGGGAAGGGTTTTTGTTCTTAAACAAAACAAAAAAAATTCCTATACAAACATCTAAAATATTTAAAATTTTCAAATATTCGAAGCAAATACAATTGTTTATAAAGTATTTGTAAGCAGCTAGTGGGGCATGAGCTTACACGTACACAGAGTGTGTATTTCCAATCCAACTGTACAAGCATTCTTTGAAAATTTTTGCAACGTTACTTATATTTAAATATCTTTTTATCAACATACTGATCTGCAAAACAACATAAATTTATATAAATGAAATGCTGCAAACAGAATTTTGCCTCAGGAATTGTATCAGCAAATTTGAACGAAAGAGACTGAAGCCACCAGTTACTTTACCCAAGGTTACTGATACAAATGATTTCATATAAATGAAAGCATAACTTCTCAAGATGAAGAGATCTGCAACTGAAAAAGAGTATAATCATTAACATTTTAAAATATTCAAAGGTGACAATTTATTAAGTTTGATTTTGGAGGAGGGTTAAACAAATTCAGGACATTTTTAATGAAGTTATTTAAAATTCATGGAATGTCAATCTAACACATCTCACTGAAACCAATGCTCGTATTTTTTGTAACCCAAGCTATGGCAGATATCCTTAACAAAATTCAGAAACATTGCATATGTGCCAATTCATTGACAAAACATGTTCTGTCAACATAAACCAGGTATTAAAGTCAAGAAACGTATGTTTTTAAATAGACGGCATTCAGCCCCTCTTCCTGATTCCCACTTCAGATCATTCTTCTCCCTAGAAATATTGAATGTGGAATTCCCATTTCCAGACTTATTTTAACAAAGTCTGCAAAAAACTCCTGCAATCCTCAAGACTTGAGAAGAGCAGCAGCTGTTGAAGCACTCCATTGCTTCTGAGCAGAGAAAGATTACTGAACCACAAACTCCTCAAAGAATCACACCACTCACTTTAAAAAAACATAAAGATTTGCATAGAAGTGACTATATGAGACCAACCTCAAACGATGCAGCTCCTCTGAAATAATCCTATTTAACAGAATATTGTAGTAAGATACGGTAACTGATGCACTATTGAAATTTCCACAGTGACTAATGGTCTGATGCGCTGATTATTGCTCTATTGTGTGGAAAAAGTAGAAAAGATAGAGGAGGAGATTCAGAAAAGATCCTACTGTCGCACTCATCTCTGGATTTTCCTGTAAAAATGCTATGAAAGTTAGTTTGTCTTCTAAAGACAGAACAGTCTTAAAGACAGGACACTAACTGGAAAGTTTCACATGTGAACAGGGCTCAAACCAACATAAAAAACTGCCTTAGGAAAACCAGTCAGCTTTAGATGTAGCTAAAATAAATCCTATTCTGTCTTCAACTTTCCCCACATTTACTAGATGTAGTTTGATACTTCAGAATTACTTCCTTCTGCTTCACCAAAAATGATAATTCTACATTTTCTTAAACAACGTTTCCTCATTAAAGCTCAGCTTCAAGAAAGGATTTTTTCCTTTCACTTTTCCAACACCAATATTGTTTTCAAACTGACCTGTCTTCCATCCAGACTGACATTTACAAGCTGTGCTAGAAGTTGTCCTCCTCCGCTTTTCTAACCTTATTAGAGGCATAAGGAGCATATCACAGAGACAAGATTTCAAATGAACCACCTCCCCCTGAATGCCAAACCAGTGACTGTTTACACAATTAAAAAACTTAGTCTCAGCACTGTTTAAAAATCTATGTATCCTGTAACAGCATCGTGTAAAGGACTTAAACAGCCACATGTTAACATTTGCCAGTTTACACAAGGTTATAGCTATACACCAGCACATCCACTATATCTGATTATAAACGTAAGTAAGAATCTTTACTTACAGTAAGACTGTTGAAATCATTTTTATACATAGCCATGAGGCATGCTTTTTAACACAGAAAATACTTCTTCAAAATGTAGAAGTGAAAATATAAAAACAACTATTTCAGACTATATGTGCAAAGGTATAGTTTTTGTTGTGCATCACAGAAACTGTGAAAAAGGAGAAGCTAACTGTAATATTTTCCAAAAAAATTCACTTTTGTACAGAAAAAGCTGTTTATAATTTTTAGACCAAACTTTTTTTGCTCCAAAACTTTCTGTGGAACTAGTATTTAAGCATGGCAAACACATGATTGACTTTTATTTTGACAGCTGAGAGTTTTAAAAGGAGCAAAATGATTTCTGGGCTGAAACTGCTGCTCTGTTTAATTATCATTATCCTATAAATGACGTCAGGAACAATATCAGACTAGAACTGGCACTAATATACTAGGAGTGGATATAGGTAATTAAAAGCATGAAGGATTTAATTTCAACTGAAACATTTGGAGCACAGAAAATAATAATTAAATGTAATATATAATTAATCAGAAACAATGCACGCTCATTCCATCAGCCAGTTCTATGTTAAGATTAACACTGTGTAACAAAAAAAAAAAAAATCACATCACAAACCAGCAGGACGAACTTAGTCTTTGTAAACTGTATTCTTCTTAGAAATGCTTTCATTCTGCATATTTTGAACACAGAATTGAAGGTTTCTTCTTCTATAAAGTGAAATCAGTACTCCAAGACTAGTTTTCATAATACTTTCTCGATCCCAGAGACCGTAAAGAAACAGCTTGACAACAACTACCATCAAGACAATAACTGGAAAATTTTAAGCAGGCCTGCCAAAAGCTCAAAAAATAAAGATTCCAAAATTTTATACATTAAAATTTCCCAGTTTTGTTAAAAGGCAGTAGAGAGACATAGTTAAAGTGGGTATTTACAGATTTTAGTCAATGCACTCAGTTAGCAGTTGTGCTGATCCACCAACCTCTGTATCTTTGACTACATACAAATGCTTTTGCCCATTTCCTTTGTGCTCCAACAAGGGCAAGCCGATTACATTTTGTGTGTTCCCAGTAAACCTGGTATCTGACAACAGGTCATTACAACTGTTCCCCAAAACATCAAGAGTTTGCAGAGAACCCAGCTCAAGAACACCTTTCCTTCATTCTTTACACCTCAGCTCGCCATTTGATAAAGTAGATACGTTAATAGCCCACTGCCTCAAATATGGTCTTTTTATGCACCACTCCCACGGACAGTAGGACATCCACTCAGATTTTCAAGCTTCAGCAGAGGACTTCAGGGTTTGGGGCGAGGGAAGGGGTGACGAGCCTGCAGCAGCATTTTACCTGCTTCGCTGAACGCCCGGGCCATTTCCCTCCTGCCAGCAGCACCTGGACTCTGGGCGTTGTTCTGAAGCAGAGATGAAGATGCAAATGGCAAATATTGCTGTAAATGGAAAAAATCCCTCCCTTCTAAAGAAGCTTCCATTTCTACACCTACATTATCACATATAGAAAGAGAAAGCATTACTTTTGCTTAAGGTCCCACCTCAACTTCTTCAGTCCTTGGACTGCATTTTCCCTCCGCTCCTCCCAGAGCAGAGCCATCTCCCCTTCTTCCCAAACCTCACAAACTCAGAAGCATGAGAGGGCAGCAGAAACTGCCAGGCAACAGGGACTGCTGCTGCTGAGAAAGGAGGATCATACCTCCGTTTCTTGAAGGTTTGAGAAGGAAAATGTGACTGCCTGACAATGTAAAGATCTGAGAGAAGGGAAGATGACTGCTAAGACTGTTGTGAAGTAGGAAGAGCAGGAGACTCTTGCTCTCACAAGCTTCCTCCAGAAGACCTCTGAAACCCTTTCCTTTCACCAGGAAAACCCTCAACTTTCTTGAAACACTACTGGGATTTCACTTGCTGGGAAGCCTTGAATTCTCTCTTGACCCATCTTTTTGATCTATCAAATCACTGCCCACAGCAATTCTCGTAATCAGAAATGCTATGTACACTAGAGATGGGTGTCTGAGAGCTCTTCAGAACCTGAAGTTAAGCATTACTTTCATATCAATTGCTAACTAGCAAAGAGTTAACTATAAAAGTCCACTAGCTTTCTTTAGCACTTAGTATATTTCTGATATGAAATTCTGCACAAGCTATAAGCTTTAGCTGAGAGGTCAGTCTCAAAACTGATTTGCAATATTGACACTTTTGCTAATTCTAGAAAGTCAAACAGGTAGTTATTCACTATAAAAGATCATGACAAAGGAGCATAAAGATAAGTATTACATTGAGCTTCTAATGAGATACACTGGAAAGTTCAAAAATGCAAAGCAGCTTTGCATAGAAAGCAAGAGACAAAGTATTAAATGTTTTCTCTGACTCCTGCCAAATGTCCTGCTCTGAAGTGATGGATGAGGTTTCCTGAGGCTAAGATGCCAAAGCCAATTAGCCATGTCAATCCACAAGAACGCCAGCTGCCAGGATCTAACTTTATTACTGTATTACTTAAAAGTGAAGACATCAGCAATGTTTAAGTTCACATGACTCCTAATTTTAAAACCTGCCTTTTAAAGATTTTGGGTGGGGGTAGTGACAATGACCTTAAGTTTCAACCTTTTAAAATCATCACAGAATGCCATGAATTATCCATAATTTGATTATGTAAAGTATTCTGTTAATCAAATTAGTCTATATTATGCTCTATTCAAAGGAAAGTAAGACTGCAGCTTATTTCCCTCCTGAGTTTTATGTAATGTTCATATTTAAAAGTAGCAATTTATTTCAGTATTGCTTGTTTCAGTTGCCAAACTGCCTATCCCACAGAACATGATATGTGTAAAGTATATAGCTTACCCATTTATGGCATCTAATTCTGAATTCCAAAATAAAATTTTTGGAAAGTGTCTTGAGCATTTGTCGACTAGAATAAAACATGTCCAAGTCTTTGATTATTTGAAAACATCTGCATTTAATTTCTAAGCAAGGAGTTTGGAAATGTTGATCATACAATACACTTCTCTGCACAGTCACCACAATGAATTCAATGATTCCATGAAAGGGTAAAATATTTCTTCTGCTTAGGTACCTGTGGAATAGATCTGAACATTACTGTCAGGCATTAAAAAGCACCCATTTCTTTTAAATAACTTCCATATTCCTCCAAACTACTCAGAAAAATTTGCTCCTTTTCAAGCAGTCTACGTTAACTTTATTAACATCTTAATAGAAACCACTTTGGCTTTTTGCTACTACTACATTTATACTTCCTTTACGTTACCACTCCAGTATACAACTGGCACATGGTATTAACAGCGTCTCTTCTTGAACTGTTCTGTACCCTGGGGATGTTTAGAGAATGAGACAAAAGCAGAAGTATGACAAGGTTAAGAACAGTTACAAGTCTTCTGAGAAGGGAAAACGAGCTTTCTTTTCCACATTCTTATTCAAAACTGGGTTTAGTTAGTTTTAATTATTTCTAAGCTGGAGTTTTTCAATTATTTCTGCAAACATATGCATATACATACCTAGGTATCACAGCAAATAAGAAGCATTAGAAGAGCTTAAAATTAATAAAAGCTAGTTCTCAATTATTGATTCTACCTGTCAGAGTGGAAACCAAAGGAAAAAAAGAGACGAGAATGAGTAACAAGTATATTCTAGTTATGCAGATCTCTGAATCTGTAAGCCTTCTTGGTTCATTATGATTTTTTCCTTCCTTTGAGATGTCTCTGAAAGACAACTTCATATTTTGAGGCTTTATTTTGCAAACTAATCTAAGTGCCATTAGCGCCTGAAAATGCTCTATTTCATTACCATTTAATTATAGAGTATTAAAGATTGCCTATTGAAATTATATAAAAAAACCAAACCACATTTCTCACTCAAGCACACTGTCTTCAAGACTAAACTAACGTGTGATTAGCTTTCTCCTTTGAGATTTGCTTTTTAACATCTAAAGGATAAAAATCCATCAATCTTGGTTCTTTTTCCTGTGTTTGGTAAACCAGATTACATTCACGTCCTCCATCACTGTCAAAAAGCGCATTTGCAATGCCTGACTGTCCATGCTGTGACACCAGCCACACCCCAAGTGCCATTCTGAGAACAAGGGGCTGACTCTGCCTGGCTTTAAACCATGAGACAGAG
Source organism: Gymnogyps californianus (assembly GCF_018139145.2). Classification (NCBI taxonomy): domain Eukaryota; kingdom Metazoa; phylum Chordata; class Aves; order Accipitriformes; family Cathartidae; genus Gymnogyps; species Gymnogyps californianus. Next base: position 8,528,790 of record NC_059471.1, on the reverse strand, counting down.
TAAATGATGTGAAGGCCACAGAACAAATGTCAGATGAGCTCCATCTGAGTATGCCTTCTATGAAATGGAAAAGATGTGAGTTCTTTGTTTTCTACCTCATTTTTCCACTAAGATCCAGGCAGTAAAGAAGCAGAAGCTATGGAAGAGGCTCTCCTCCTAAATCCAGACGACAAGATAGCAGAAAAATACCACTCCACAACAAAAGGTGGGACTTATCAAGGAACAGCACATGACCTGATAGAAGCAGAAGCAAATAACTCTTCACAAAATCCCAGGTTACAACGTGGGCCAAAATAGTAGCAAAAATGCCACTATTAGAAGCGGGGATTCAGGACTCTCAGCTGAGCTTCAGACTTGAGATGTGTTAAGGAAGAAGCATATATTAGAACTGTAGCCTCAGGGAAAACACTAGTGAGTTGATATCGATGTCTAAATTGATACCAGAGAAGACTTGTTTCTTGTTAGCACTAACATTAAAGGCTTAACTCATGACAGAAGTTCAAAAATTATCAACTAAAGCCAGCGGCAAGTCATCACCTGAGGCAGTTTGTCCGTGCGACAGCAGAAATTTTGACGTGAGTACTTGAGACTTCTCTTTAAGACAGCACTAAATTCTGTCCTTTTTGCTCTTCCCTTACCCAGGCAGCAATGACAGATGCTTCCCTAGGGAGATCGGTACCTCACTTCAGAACACTATCCCAACACTGGGCTTTGTCCTCCACAAGGTAGGAATTACTTCGCAATCCTGAGTTCCAGCTCAGTGTGGTTTTCAATGAGGAAAACCCAAGAGCTTCCCTGTGAGCTTTCAAACACGAATGTTTTTCCTCTAAGTTAACCAAGAGGTCAGAAGCAGAGTATCATAGAATCATTTAGGTTGGAAAAGACTGTTGAGATCATCAAGTCCAACCGTAAACCTAACACTGCCAAGTCCACCACTAAACCATGTCCCTACAAGCCACCTCTACAAGTCTTTTAAATACCTCCAGGGATGGGGACTCAACCACTTCCCTGGGCAGCCTGTTCCAATGCTTGACAACCCTTTTGGTGAAGAAATTTTTCCTAATATCCAATCTAAACCAAATATACTTGTGCTGTTCTAACAACAACTTACAAAACCGAAAAAATAAGACGACTTACTATTCTAACAACAAAGCTAGTCTGGTACTTCAGGGTTTTTTGCCTGCAAGAACGAACTAAGCAATGGTTTTACTTCAGCTGACACACTATTGATGCAAAAGGTGACAACGCAAGGAATGAAAGGGGAATCTACCCTGGACACCCTTAGAGCATAAATGGTCCCTGCCAGCTGCTGCTGTAACCAAAGCCACTGTCACTCCAGAAGAGGGGTGCAGATAACAGTGACAAAGCAAGGAAGAGATGGTGGCAAGAGGACAGCTAGCATCCTGGAAGACAAGTGTCTCAAGCATTTACTTGATGCACATTCAGTTACGAAGATTACTTCTGAAATGTTAGAAAACTAAAAAAAATTCCAAGTATTCCTATCTCAGCTAATATGCTAAAAAAATAGCTAAGTTCCCCCATCCCAGCAGTCCTTGTATAATGTTAATACTGAGAATTGCATGAAAGGACACAATAAAATTTTAACTATCTAAAAAGAAAAGGGAGGAGTGGTCAAATCCATTTTACTAGAACCCAGCGCTTCTAAAAACTTTAAAATATGTATTGCGTAAAAGTAAATCCATTCGCCCTTCTTCATTCTGGATTGCCTCCATCTTTTGACTAAAATGGAATTGTTCCCAATGGAGAAGAAAAGGAGCCAGTCAGTGCCTTGTTTATAAAATGTCAGTTTAGTAAGTTTAAACAGAAAACATTTTTTTGTGTTACAATAAACAAACTGTGTAATCAAATATAATGGTTTGCCAAAACAAATGGGACATGTTAAATACCTATTATTTCACAGAATTATGAATGAAGAATGACTATCATGAACTTTTTTATTTTAAAGGGTATTTCTGAATTGGTACACAATGTTTTATAGAATGTAACAGCACTAGGTGATACTTTCTCAGAGTTGCAAGTTATGCAAATGACAAACGTGATTTTATAGTCAAACAGCACATTACTCAAAAAAAAACCAAAAACCCCTACACCCCTTCAACTGGTATTATTCATAGTATCCTCACACATTTAATTGCAACTGGCACAAGGTATTTCTTGAAACATCCGTAAAAGCTCAGACACATTGACAACTTTGTACAGAAAGCATGTGATAAGCTGGTGAGAAAAAAAATCACTCAGGAATGCTCAGTGTCAGAGCACTTCTTGCATGCAAGTACCTTTCTTTACGATATTACCAGTTTGCCTTTAGCAAAAACTTAAAACTACAGGATCAGCAAAAGCACAGCTTAAAAGTGGATTTCTGTTGTTGCTTTTTCTCTTGCCTTAGCAAGCCTCACTCCTTTTTCTTTCATCCCTCCACATACCACCCCCACAAAGCATGAAACAATAACAAGAAATTTAGTGTATATGGAAAGTGATATTGGAGGGCCCTTGGCCTCAAACACGTGAAACATGTTTTATATTGTGCCATATCTCTGTCAAGCTTGGTATCTACTTTGCTGCCTGCATGTGCCATGTATCTTAAATTAGGCTAATGGCTTTGATTTTTTTTAAATATTGCAAACCATGAAGATTTAGTGATATTTTGAATCACGATGACTTCCATCCTGTAAAAAAAACATACAAATATCTGGAGTTAAAGCTGACTGAAGCGCACTGGATACTCATTTCTTCATTAGATCCTGAGGGATTTCTTTTTAAGTCTGTGCTTCAGCATTTCTGCATGCTCCTAGACCAAATATTTCAAGCTTTAAGAGTACAGCTTACATGTGGCCTTCACACTGACTGGTTGGAATAAACAAAGATACAGCCAAGATGAACCCACATTTAGTCTGCCTATACCGCTGAAAAACAATGCAACTGTGAAACTGCTTGGACTGCTTTAAAACTGCAAGAAACTTTGTGCTCAGCTGTATTACTTGTTCTCTATCATATACAGAAGCAGAGCATCACCCACTGGAATGCCTTTGATCAACTTGTTAGGTTCAGTATTTGTTTAATGTGAACAGTATTTCTTAGTAGCTTTAACTATTTCTTAATTGGACTTGAAATACAAATGAAAAAAGTATTTCTGACATAGCAGACATAGGGAAGGAGCTGATACATCTGAAAGGAACAGCAGCGAGGTAAGCAGGCTCTCAGCTTCATTAGCAGGCTGTTAAAGTGAACATGGTGACAGTAGCTCTCAGAGGTTTTCCAAAAAACGTCCCAAGTTTGGACGTACAAAATTTTGAAAGTCTTCCCTTATTGCACTCTTCTTACACTCTTGGCTGTCCTCTCAGCATTTCTCTTCATTATCACCCGTCTTTAATGTATGATCACTGCATAGCACTGCATCTGGGAAGATGCACCCTTCCTCCCATACTTCGCTTTCATACTACTACTGACAAGCATGGCCGTCAGTATCTCTTCCTCTGTATATGAGGACCTATGTACAATACTTCATAAATGGCAGATGCACTGATGACCTAACATCAGCATAGCCGTAAATAAAACAGGAGACTTTCATATTTCTGTGTAAACTTTATCCAGATGCAATTGCTGACGACAATTTCTCCAACTCCCACATCCAGGACTTCAATAATACCCCCTCTATCTGTCTCTCTTTCTGGGTTCTTGCTAAACTTCTCTTCATATTAACTGCAACAAAATTCATCCTTTCCTTTCCCTGCAAACCTACCATTTTCTTTATCATCTGCTCACTGCTTTAACTAGAATAGACTCTACATTTTCTCATCTTTCTTCCACTCGTTATACCTGTAACACTCCCATAAACCAATTCCCATTACATCAGCCCAGCTCCAGTCCCTTCATGTCTCTTGCCACAATAAATTCTTATTTCTCTGCCTCCTTTTCTTATCTTTCTTGTCTCATTTTTCAAATTTATACCTTTCCACTCCCTAATGCTCTCTCTGTGGCTGGGCCAGATTCCTACACCTCTTCCTCCCATCACACTCAAGAACCAGTCCTCAACAGCATCACTCTGCTTTTTCCATCCAGTTGCCTTATCTTATGCTTGAGCTTTACATCATTTAACCTGTGACCCTCAAGAGCAACTTGTTAATATTAACATTTCCAATCTTGTAAGTACAACACCATACATTAGAAGCCATAGTACAAAATGAAGAAAGCCTTTGATATAGTGAAGCACAGCTTGAATTTCAAACATAGCATGTAAAGAAACCTCCTTTTTTTTTTTTGATAAAGGAAAAAAACTAATTTCGTAGTTCAGCATATGCTAGGGTAACTGCCTCTCTGGTGTAGCATTTCAATGACAACATATCAATTTTCCTAAATTTTTGTTTCTCAAAAGTTTTATATCAAATTGGCCCTAGTCCAGATTAGTCTCTTCCTATCTTGCATATTGAAGACAGCCTTTGTTTGCAACACAAAAAAAATTCCTAATCCAAAGACACAGTTTCTTCAACTTAAAAGCAACAACTCAACTGTTGAGCTGTTCACAATGAAGTATGCCATAACTGTTTTGAAACATAAGAGCTATACGTCTTACTCATGGGCAGTCATTAATATCATCTACTTTTCCAGATAAAAATAACTGAAGAGATTACATTTCACTTTCCACCTTTTGTTGGAATCTTGAGGTTCCTTTTGATCTCAAATTATCCATGAAGTATCATCTTATATGTTCACTACCAATACATCTCTTACAATCCTAGAAATTTCTTGACTTTAACATGTGCAATCCAAAATAGAACTTGAAAGGCTCTGTGCTTTTGTGTGCTCCACAGCACTGACTACTGCTACTCTGCTCTGCTGTATTACAGAAACAACAGGTCTCAGACTAACTAGTTAAAAATTTCCAAACCCACATGTTCAACAATGTTAGGGCTCAGGCATATTAATTTACTTCTAAAAACTTTGACTGACTTCCAGTGAGAAGCTCAGAAGTTGATTTTAGGCTCTGCATATCAAAACTGAAACTACAGATCCTTCACTCCTATACTTATTTCTAGTTCTTATCTTAAAAAAAAAAAAAAAAGAAAATCCAAGCCCTGAAGTGCAGTTGTATAGCTTCAATTTAGCAGAAAGCTAGTCTAAGAAAGCATTTTTATTTGATTTTTCTGTAGAGCATACATAACCTAAACAGACTATTTTTAATCTGTCATTTTCTTGTGTAAGCAGCAAGGAAATGCAACTGGGGAGTTCAGGTTCACATAAATCTATAATCATTGACCTATTTAAAATTAGCCAGGACACTTATTCATACGTTTCTAGTAGCTCCAGATTAGAAATCAATAAAAATGTCACCTTTAGAACAAGAGTCCTTAGACCCACTGCCTTTCATGTTCTACTGCGTTTCACTCACTGAACTGAGAAACAGCAGCCATGCATAAAGACTTTAACACACCTTTCCCCTTTTCACTAAGTAAATTCATCTCTGAGGACAAATTGTCATGCATTGCCAACAGGACAACAGAAGTAAAATTTTCTGATTTAAAAGCTCTAATATGGCTATAAAAATTCACTGCAGCAACAGTCATGATAATTGCTTATTATAATCAATAAGCCTAATTACAATTACCTCCTGTCTAACTGGGCAAAGGCACACATGAAGAATCACACAAAAAGCCTCAATTATTATTGCTCACGCTGCAAAACATAGTTTAGCAAAACGTGAAACACAACAAAGGAATACATTTAGTTCAATGAATATTTTAATAGGCCCTGACACCAGTTTTACAGAATGCAAGAAATGCAGTGTAATTTCACAATCTAGCTGCCACCACTAATGATTAAAAATTGCCAGCTTTCAGAACAGGGCATGCCATAATCTAAAGATAAGAGAAATAAATGTTTTAAAGGCTTAGTAAATTTCTAAGTGAATCTTATCAAAGCATATAAAGTTCTAAACCAAAGACAAGCAAGACAAATAGGGAAACATTTACCATGATTACACAGCTTGTTAACAAGGTAAGTACGTCATGATCAAGGGCAGTTTACGAAGCAAACCCTGGTAGCCCTGAGTTCACCAAAGATTTGTAACTAAAATAAACCATTATGCTGAAGAGAATATCCATTGCATCGAGTGGCGTCAATAAAATGTAACCGCATCAGTTGACTTTTCCCTTATAACACCGTCCAACATCATGTGAACCGCGTGGCATTGCAGCTTAAGAACCATAAACGCGATGACAGCTTTCTCAGAACTGGGATACTCAGAGGTGCTGCTATTTAAGCACACCTATTTCTCCCTTCTCTTGAAAAGTCCATCCCAAATGAATGATGACACGCCCAACTAATTATCACCATTTTTATAACCTATGTTTCCTGAATGAGGAGTTTCTACACAGTCGCTCTTTTGAATTCAAGGAAAACTTCAAACCTTTTAAGGTTAACATATCCTTATAGGAATCCAACTTTGTTCCCACATGTTATTGAGGGTCTGAACATCTAATTAATGAAATTTCAAGAAAGGGATTTTTCATCTTCTCAAATTAGGAAAAAAACTTTACAAAGAAAAGGAATCCTAAAGGATACTGTATGAGCCATCCAAGTCAAGCAGCTATAAAAGTTAAAATGGTACTTGACAGTAATAATATTAATGGCAAGAATTAATTTCTTCTCTTCTGATGTCTGTAAGCTCCACTCATGAGTCAGTCTGTAATGACAGGCAGTCTATGAATACAGAATAACCCAAGAAACAACTTCTGCCTAAAAGAAATTGTTAAACCAGAATGTGAGAGAAGTCTGTAATGGGTTTGGCAAACGCATATAGGGAGTTTCCAGGATATTTACCTGCTAGCAAATATATGATGTCATCTCCTTCCAAAAGCCCCTCTCCCAAAATCTTCAGAATTACAAGAGTCACCATCAATGACTTTACAAGGATGGAATAGAAGGTATCAATTTTATCACCCTAGTCTGTACTGCAGAACATTGCCTTTGTCTCATCACTTTTACTCATTAATCTTTTCATCATCACCAAAGAGTTCTCCACTTGCACAACTCTACTGAGGTGCCAGCAAATTTTTACAGTAGTCCGGAACACAACTCTTAGGCTGTTTCCTTTTTTTCTAGTTTCCGTGACTCTTCACACAACTCAAACTTTATAAAAAACCCAGATAATTCTTTTGGCATAATAAAATAAGTCCTAAAGGAGTATGATCATGTAAGAGAAATATTACATATTTAGAAAAAGTTAAAGCACAAAGCGTCATTTAGATAAATTCACTACTGTTATGTATTTGAATGAGATTATAAGAAATATGACCCAAAAAAATTTAAATCTATACAATGATATGGTAAAAATGTTTGCATGTGCAATATTTGATATCAGTTTGAGAAACAATTAATTACAAAACTAAAGTATATGGTGTTGGATCACTCATCTGCAAAATAATGAACATTAAAAGTACCAGATGCCATTCTACTATGGAGGGGATATATAAAAATACCCATTTTCCTGGGGCTATGATACAAGAAATTTTGAGCGTAGCACAATGAAATCCATTTCAGCCTCTGCTTCACAGCTACTTCCAAAAGACCTATAGTCACAATTTGCTCTTAAGATAATTTTATTTACCTAATAATACATAATTCTTAAAGAAAAAGAAAAATCCTGGAAGCTTTAAAAAGGCAATGAATCTCAGCATCATTTTTAAACAAGATACATTTCCAATGGATCTTACATATTTTTACTCTTGAAATAAAGGACTACTTACTTGATTGGCCATGTAAATTGTGAGGAGACCTCTCCTATAAACAGAAATGATAAAATTAGTGAATGAATTAAACATTTTTTGCACACTGAAGAAAAACACTTTAAGCATTAAGAACATTTTATTAAAGAAGAGAGTTTAAAAAACAGGTTATTGATTAGTGAATCATTACCACCGTATAGAAAAATAAGTATGAAACTAAAAATAGCATCTTGATAGCATGGTATCCAAAGCGGTGAGGAATTACATGAACCAAGTTATATATAGCAACCTGCTACCGCACAAGCCCTGAAGCCTTCATGAACAGGCAAGGCACCTTGAATTACACAGCACTTACCACAAAATAAAAGCCCACACAGGAGCTGGTAACGTAAGCATACAAACCGTGGCCAAAGCTTAAGTTAAATTGTGAATTTACAGAAAAATGCTTGCGTGTAAGCTTCTCTTTTGTGACCAGTGCTATGTAACTCAAGGCACCTTAGCCCTTCTGCTTACATTATCATGAAAAGTGTTCTCTACTGAGACCGATGATGCAGAAATCTTGGCTCAAAACAGTACGCCCTGCCTTTTCTAGTTGAGAGTCACAATGCCAACAATGCCCTGGCACAGTTGCCACCATTTTCTCCTCTAACCTTTATCTAATTTTTTTTCTTTTTTTTCCCCTTCTATTTTCAGATCTGTCCCTATGTCTCAGCCCATAGCTCATACTGCTATTTAGACAGGAAAAGTATAAACCTGAGCTCACGCTCTCACACTTTTGCCGATGCTACTGCAGCACAAGACCAAAACTGAACTCTTGACTATGCAGACGTGAGCTGCTCCAGTAACAGACTGTATTAGATGTCACTGCAGGGTCCAGATGAAAAAAACCAGTTATTTTCTGTACATCATTCACAAGTCACCATCGGCCTTGAGAAAGTGGAAAACCTTACCACCGCAGATTTGTTTGGCCCTCATTCATTCCTCCTCTTCTGCAAAGATTATCTTAGAGACTATAGCCAAAGGTTGGAAAACTCAATTTCAGTATTTCTTACTGGACTGGTGTTCTTAACTTCTTGAGTTTACTGTCAGCCTTGTAGCAGTTGGGATTTTTTTTTTTGTTGTCCCCACTGCTGTTACCCACAAAACTTGAAAATAACACAGAAGGCACCACATGTTTAACCGTTAAAGCTTCTCAGCATGGAACTCAGTTTATAACCTGAATTCATTTGTCTTCACATCATTGAGGATTTTTTTATATTGCTACTACATGAATAACAGAAGGTCCAACCCAGGCTTGTATATTCCATTTTGCCATGACATTAAGTTTTCAAGCATTCGTAGAGTGCTTAAGAGAACAGTACGTTAAGAGAACAGTATGTTAACAGAACATATCTTGCTATCACGTCAGTTGTAGAAGTAAGCAAAACAAAATCATAGGTAGCAGGAAACAGAGAAATTCCTATTGCATAGTTCCCAGGCTTCAACCGTCCAAAAATGAAGTTTATTCAGTATTTTCTGACCCCCATGTTTAGGTGTTTATAACTTTGCCAAGTTACGCATCCAGATCAAGGTTCTTCACAGCAGGTATCTAAGGTACAGGAATATATTTCACTTAAAAGCTTTAGTGCTTTCACATCACATTGAATTTGTGGGAAGCGACAATGCACCATCCTGAGTTCCACAAGTTGGACTCTATTCACAGGGAAGATTCAAATTTGGCTTAAGTTCAAAACTTTAACTAGCAAAATCAGTTTGGTTTTTTTGGTTTTGTTTTTTTTTTAAAAGCAGAGTTACAAATCTGCTCTTTGTATACCTTCTCCACTTAGTACCACTCTGTGCCAGGTATTAGAAACAAGACTCCAGCACAGAAACCTAACAAAAAAAAGCCTGAATCTAAAGATTTGGTGACAATGAGGCACACAAGAAACAAAAAGACAACAGATAGGGAATAGGGTCTGTAAACGTTAAAACAAAGCGACCTCTACAACTTGTAATAAAGCATCAAAATACTGTATGATGTTACTGACCAGGAAGGGGTGAAAATCCACCTCATGGAATAGATGAATTCAACTCTCAAGCTGGTCTGTAAACAATCACCCAGTCTTTCAGCTGATTAGCTCAGATGATAAAATAATATTGGTGTCCTGACCCTCCTGATTACCAAATTGGCAGCCAATACAGTTCTGTGTACTGTAAATTTTATTTTAATTTGTTCTTATGGGGAAAAATACTGGATATTTCATGTTTCTTGGATTTTTTTTTTTTTTTTTTTACCCTGTAATAGCATTAAAAGTTTAGGATAAATATCCAAACACTCAGCTGTTTGGAAACACAGAACTACATTTACCCATGAGAGCTAACCTGGTAACTCAATACACTTTGAGTATTCTGGAAAACATCAAAACTTCAATAATGTCCTGCAGTAACACTTACCTATGAGAAGCTACCACCAGCTACTGAGTGACAGACGCAGCTTTAAGAGTACTGTGTGTGCATTCACAATCGTATTATGTATAGCATGCACAAAACAGCATGATTATTGTATGTGCACATAATATACTTGGTGGATTCCCTCCTTCAGTCTCTATGTCATGCAGGCAGGGATGACATGCAGGCAGGGCCTTTTAGCCTCCCACTGAATTTTTTTTTTTTTTTTTTAAGTACTAAAAAAATAAGAATTTGATCTAACAAAGTTTTAGCTTCTATTGTGGTCCCTTTTGGCCAAGTGTAAAATGCAACTCGCCAACCATAAAGACAAAGAAAGGAAAAGGGGCTAGAGAAGAGGAAGGAAAGAAATCAGAAGCTGCAGTGCAGCTGCAGCCAGACCGATGCGAGAAGTAGGTGGTCGGGAGGAGGGAAAACGTGCAGACAACGAATGTGCACAAGGAAGTAACTTCTGGAGCTGAAAATACAGAAAGTTGCTAGATGACATCATTTGAAAGTGCCTGTGGCAAGCCTGTCTCTATCTGCTGCTGTACAAGGCCCAGGCTAACTCCAAGCAGAAAGTTTTCTTCCTCCAAATTACATCTGTGACTGTTTTAAAAATAAATAGCCCCATGTTTCGGGGGGGGGGAGGGGGGCGAGCGAGATTCTTCCTGGCCCTGTGCAAATGTGATCCAGCAAGCCTAACCCAACCCTGAACTCGACTGTTAAAAAGTGGGTGGAAGTTCAGAAAACGTTGCACTATTTTGTAGCAATGACAGCTGACGGAAAACAGGACAGAAAGATGGAGGTAGGCCAAGCAAAAGGGTCACTGGTACAACCCAAGGACTGTATTAAAACTGCAGCTGGTAAATAAGGGAAGAATATAATTGGGAAGTGGTATTACAAGGGCAGGAAATAATTAAACAACAAAAATAATTAGTCAGCCATGTCTAACCACCTGCTTTGGGGAGGTTTAAAGATACTAACAAATGACTAACATTTCACCCCCAATGTCCATGAACCAGTGTTGAACGTTAATCTCAGGAGCACCAACATCAGCAAGTAGTTACACCAGCGATGGTCTGGCAAGGTCACCATGGGAAAGCCCAAGCAGATGCACACAAATCCTTACTGCCCCTTCCTCCTCCATCATCTCTGTCTCATGCTATTTTCTTCCAGAGGCCACTCTCATCAAGATCTTCATTTTGGCTTCCCACTGCCTCCCTTTTACCTCTTCAACTGACAGTATATCCCATACCCTGCTCTGTTTCTAATGACATATGCGATCTTTAATTCGGGAAGGAAAAACACAAGCTAGGGGCAAAATTCATGAGCGGCAGATCAAGGCTGAACTAGGACAAGGATGTAAGTCAGCATCCAAGACAGCTGCATCTGTGGGACAAGAGATGGGATGGCACATCCTGGTCCATCCTGCCAGTCTGTTGTGTTAAATCAAAGAACCAAAGAAAAACTGTTCTGAAAAAGTCTTAACAAGACTGGTATCTTTTACCTGAAAAGGAGGATTGCACAAAAGCAATCACATTTTTTAATTACCCTTTAATTCAAGTACCAAAGAGCAGTAGTGTTTAGCATACTTTTCATTTTGTTTCTCCTTTTTTTCCCCCCCAATTCACACTTTCACAAAAATTTTCTTGTATGCTTGCTAGAGAACTGAGCAGGCAATGTCTCAGAGTTTAGTTACTCAGCACAGGTCACGTCATCTGTGGCTGAACAATTCTAATCTCGTGGATTCCACTTTTAATGTTTAAATCACAACAGACCACAGGCTTCCAGAAGATAATTCTCTCATTCATTTATACCTTCCTCAAAGGAAAGTTTCACTTTATAAACTTTGCTTTTCGGACAACTTGGTAATGTTCAGACCAAATTCTAACAGCAATAGCTCTTAAACTATGGCCTATAAACCTCAACAGAGAACCACATATTTTTGTGATTGCACTGCCCAGAGGAAAGAGTCTAAAATAACTGTTAAAAAAACCAAAAAGTTATAGGATAAAAATAGCAAGGAAGCCTAGCACTGTACTGGGCTGTATTACCAGAAGTGTAGGTAGGAGGTGAAGGGAAATGATTAATCCTCTTTACTTGGCACTCACTACACCACACAGAGTACTGCGCCCAGTTTTGGTCCCCAATACAAAACAAGCATTGATCAACCGGTGGGAAGGACCACAAGCACGGCCAGGGAGATTTTGACTTGACCTGAGGAAACAGCATTTTCTCCATCAAGACAGCCAAGCGTTGGAACAGGGACCCAGAGGGGTTGTTGGACCTCTGTCCTCAGAGGTTTGCAAGGTTGACCAGACAAATCCCTGCGCAAGCTGGTCTGAACTCAGTGCTGGTCCTGCTCCGAGCAGGAAGCTGCACTAGCTGACTTCCCAAGGCTCACCTGAATAATTCTATCATTCTATGGAAAAAAAAAAAAAAAGGTGGAAAGTAACTTCAAAATATCATACATAATTTTTTCCACAGATTATAAAATCAGAAGAGATTACAGTGATAAATAATCTGGTTTCCTAACTAATATAAAAGAAAAACTTTTCTTAAATGAATTAGTCACCTCTTTAAAAAGATCAAATTTGTCTTTAAGTATTTCCAATGAAGTCACCATAACCACTGGTAAGTTATTCTAATGCTACTTACCTTTACAATTTGCACCCTACTTTAGACAAGAATCTGTCCGGTCATTGAAATCGATTACATCTTTACCTCCACTGTAACACTACAGAGTCCAACCAAGTCACCCATATACCATTTCTTAAACAAAAACTGAGCTCCTTCAGTTTTTCCACAATGTCCCCTAAGATTTTAATCATACTCATGTCCCAGATTTTCAGAACTCATCTTCAAGGACTTAAAATGAAAATATAGGAAATAAAAAACAGATTAAAGATTTCCTATTCTTTGTTTAATCAATAGTATTTTAAAGTCAAAGAAATCACTAAGTGCCACTCTCAGACTTTGAATGCATCTGCCTGTGAGCAAGGTATTTAAGCGCTGTAAATTCTGCAAAACTTACTTGATTGAGGCCAAAGTCCAATTCCTCTTACACATAAGTTAAAAATCCTATTCATGCCAACAGAAGCAATGACAACTGTCCAAATCTGCATGCCAACATATTGTTTGTGGAACAGTTTCCTAAAGAATGTTTTCTTGCTTAGCTTGACACGTTATAAAATTCAAAGAATAACTTTACTTTCACAAATAGCATGAGCTTTTGCTTCATATAATAGCAAATCATACAAAATACCAATTTTTAAAATACAACCAAGATGCTTTTTCCTACAGAACTCACTGCCAGTTCTCTCTCCTTATTTACAGTTTTCCTTCAATGTATTTATGGTTTTCCTGAAATATAGAGTTGTTGCTAAGGTACAAAAAAAAAAGGCAACAAAAAAATCAAACCAAAAAAAACCCAACTTTGCCTGAAGATGGGATGAATCCTTAGAACATGCTTATGCTCATTGCAATTTTACCATAAATTAAGTATTGCAACCACAGCAGCACTCAAAGAAAACTTCCAACAGAAAGCAAACACCTTCTCTAAACAGCCACAGAAGAGAGGTATTTTTAAGCTATTTCTCTCTCAATATTCATTCCTCCTTTTGAATATTTACTTCTTTCATATGTTTTGCCTTGCCCTGTCCATCTCATGTGTCTAATACGCAGCACTCCAGTCCCTGCTGTTTTCTCATCAAGAACTTTTTCTGGCAATACGAAGTTTAAAGCATTGTTTTCTCTATTGCCTCGTTTCAGTTAAACCACAAACCTTTCCAAGCAGACATCCTGAAATCTAAATATTCACTGCAATTAAACATATTTGCACTACTATAATCGCATTTTTTTTACCAGTCTTGTGGTTTTTATGATCACATTTTTTTTTCCTCACTCAAAACTAAAGAAGAAATAAGTGACCAAGTCAGAAATAACTGGAAATAACTACAGCAAGATGAATACCACTACGTACAAAATTCACATAAATTGACTAAACAGGCACCTCTTTCAGTGAGAATAGCTCTAGGTGTGAGCTGTAACAGTGAGCCAGTAAATTCACACCACAGGGCAAGGTACACACTGGGGCAAGTACCCCCAGGCCCCATACCCTGCTACAGCTCTTGTAACCCGGCGTACAACAGCAGTTAGCAGTAGAGATGGCTAGAAGAAGCCTGAAGATGGATGAAGCAGCATGTCAAAAATCTTTATGCATGTAATTAAGAGAACATGTTCTCTGATTAAACAGCCTCAGTGATGGGTTATGTTTCCCCACATATATAGTAAATTTAAATAGTTGGGGGGGGGCAAAAACCCACAAAATAAAAATATCCAACTCACTGCTAAGACAAGAATAGTTTTAGCTTTGCTATAAAGCTTTTTAACTTCATCCCCAGTCCAAAACGTCATGTTCCTACTATTTGCTTTTCCAAAAATTCTTAGTGTTGTCAAACCAACAAGCCTGACCTGAGAATAAATAGGTACTAGGATGAAATAAGTCAAACTTACCTTTTCTTGCGACCTATACAAGACCTGAACTACACGACAAGATCTGAATTACACATGGCTTTAACATAGTGAATTTATGAAAAAATACATTTTTTAAGTTTCCTACAAATTCAAGTTTGAATTTTATACAAATACCACTGTTCATTGAGTCTGCTGCATATTCTGACAGTTATCACCTTATTTTAACCAATAATCCTTTTTTGGATTCTCTACAAGTCTAAGAAATCAGAAATAAAACTATTTTCAAAGGAATCAGTGGATTCAAAGGTATATATGGGGTGGAATGTAAAAAAAAAAGTAAAGAGCACATAACTTATGCTGTACTGACTTGTTATAGTAAAACTTGAGACTATTTGTCTTTTTTTTTTTTAAAAAAGAAAGAAAGAGTTAACTCTGGCTTTAACTTCTGAACATAAACTAAGAAGCTAACATAATAGTTTGTAATGGCTCCCCAGACAGGATTTGTGGTCTGCAAAAACAGGAAGAATTCCTCCCCCCAGCTTCCCTCCCCCCCACACACTGTAAAACACACCACTTTATAACCTGCAGAATTAAATCAAACACACAAATCACAGGTTTCCCCTGAAAAGAAAAAGGTCAAAATGAAGAGGGTTTTTTTTTTCTGCTCTACAGCAGCTTGACACCACAAGCTAACCAACTATAGATCTGGAGTTGTGATTGCATCCCTGTAATAATACAAGTACTACAGATTATGTTTAGGGTATCGTTAATCTCTCACACCCACCAATTTCCTACTGACAGCTGGAGGCCAGCAGCGAAATCCTGGTGCAAAAGTTCACTTAAAATCAGCAGGAATAGATAAGCTTTCAAAATAATGCCGAAAATTATGAAAACAGACCTAAGCAATAAGTTTTCAAAAAAGAAAATTATTACTTTTTGAGCTTAGTAAATACCAGTAGCAAGTTTTTCACACGAAGATAATGTTCAGGCACATAACTTCATGTCAAAAATACACAGTTTAAGGACCCACGACACACAGGTTTTTTAAAGGAATTTTCTGTTTCAAAATTTTGTGTTGTTTAAAGTAGGAAACGGACACTTTACAGGTTGGGGAAATTGAAGTTGCTCAAAACTGCAGATCAGTAATACTTGCTTTGAGCACATTACATGTTAAGTAAAATGGTTTCTTGCAAATACTCCGAATTTGTTGTTCTTAAAAGGAAAGAAAATAAACTCAACATGTTCTATGATGTGAACACATGCCAAAGAAAGGGTATGAGAAAACTGGAAAGGGAGAGAAGCCAAAAAGAAAATATATCTACAGTAATACATTCCAGTTAAATTAGTACCAATAATTCTTACAGAGTTTTCAGCTAGTGCAACACAAGATAACATCTATAGTTTAATTTTTTAACTGTTTTGTACTCTATTTTATACAGATTTTCTTTCAACATTCCCTCCCTCTTCCTCCTCTCCAAGTTTCTCTATGGTGTCTACAGAGCCAGAGTCAAAACAAAGGCTGACCTACAGAGGGGAAAAAACCTCTTAATTAAAGTGTGATTTAACCTCACAAGATTCCATGAAGAGATAAAAATCAGATTCCAAAAAGCTTATTAGTTTCATAAAAGGATTGACTAGTAGATAACAGAAGAATAACAAATTAATCAAACCCCAGGAAAAGAAATGAAGGATTTCCAGTGATTTTTTAAATTAACAACATTCTTGGTATAGAAGGCCTATCTACTGTTAAGTAAGGCCCCAAATAACAATTTCTTTGGACTGTTGATAGTAACACAGAATTGTTTTTAATCGGATCAGTCAATCAAAAAGAAAACACTCAGTTCTTTTCTGGGCACCTTCTCAGTAGGGTACAAAAGCAAATACTCTCTTTTTGAGCAAAACTGCTTTGGGGATCCTTAGCAGCAGTGGGTCATTGCTTCTACATATTTTGCTGGTAATCACTACTGTTTCCATAGCAAAAAGACGATATAATGGACAGAACTGTTAATAAAACTTAGAAAGAAGAGCAAGACAGGGCACAGCAACTTCAGAGTTGCAGAGATGTGCAATATTCACTGGCCTTGGACATACACTCAGTATTATCTTGGGAGTGAGAAGGACAGGAAGAAGGAGGAAAAAAATTCTCATATAAGGCTACTACTCTAACAGAAAGCTTGGGATTGTCCCAACACCAGTGGAAATTCATCCAGTATTTGACCTGCTCTCCTCCACCTCTACCCTCCAGCACTTCTCAGGTTAAGAGCCACCCGCCTATACCCTATCTGCACATCCCAAACCTAGCCCACAGCAGTTCAGTGAGAAGCAGCTCCAGAGGCTTCCCAAGAAGCCCCTTGAAATAGCTGCCTTTCCCTCCCCAAGTCATATTCTGTGCCCAGTTTGAGACGGTCCATTCCGCAATACAAGTTTTTTGATAAGCTACTCAAATCATCAGTTTTTTCATCTTTTTCAAAAGACTTAAGCTGCCCAATGCTCTTTTTCTAGTCTGTCAAACTAGTAGCTATTGTTTTATTTATATGTTTAGAGCTAATTTTCTCTTTAGACTCATAATGTTTTAATGATTATATTTGAGATCAGATTACACTGTTTACAAAATACCTGAAGCAATATGCAAAAAAAGCTAACGTGACAAATCAATCCAACTCAAACAGAAGACTACTGCAGTTTTTCACATGGTGTGACTAACTTCTAAATGCCCTTGTATTCAGAAACAGCAGACCAGCTATTCCAACAGGAGTAGGGTATGGAGTTAGACTTGCCAACATATGGTGCCATTTGCATTTTTTTCCCCTTTAGAGCCCCAATGACAGCATATTAAGTCACATTAAAAACAGGCTTCAAATGCAGTTAGGAACTATGAATTAGTTGCACAGAAGACGGATTAACGCTCTTAAGAGTGTGCCTACATCCATAAGGGCCTGGAACACAAGGGGTCCCAAGGAACAGCACTGCCAGAAGCCAGTGTAAACCTTCTCTAGAAAGGTAGGCAATCGATACTAGAAGTTTGACTGAGAGTCATTTCAACATATCCCTACTGACTGAGAAGTCAGTTTCTGGCAGGACGTCAGTATTCAACGAACTGTGCCAGATACTACAGACAGACATTAATGTGACATTTCACCTACTGAAGACAGAAAGAAGCTATTGCCAAGTCCAGTTTGAACCTATTATTTTTCTAACTTTAAGCTCAAAGATCCAAAATGCCAACGGTTGTAGTAGAGTGTTTTTGCTAGTTCCTCAGTCCATTGCTCATGAGGAATGAACACCAGACACTGAAGAAGAGCTTAAAAGGAAAAACTTATCATTGATGAAGCAAGATGGAGCACATACAAATTCCCTCAAGTAGACAAAATGATGTTGTACTACCAGACGGTCCGTATTGTTTCAGTCTTTCACTGAAGTTGGAGCAGTCTGGATTGCGATGACAGGTACTGGCCCAAATTCATGAGACCTGTTTTATGCTTGCGTTTAATGCCATGGACTTTGTTGTTCCTGCTTTTCAGGCAGACCATCTTTAGGAGAAGGTTTTAACAGCATAAGCTTACTTTATCAAAAAGTTTCAATCTGGAGTGGAGGTCATCTGATTACAAGAAACACTATGCAATCCATCGGACTTACTAAAGGAAACAAAAACATGTCATTTTCTGTCCTGGGATGTGGAGGGGAGAGGGCAGGAAGGGGAAGCAAGATGTTTAACCACAGTACACTGCTGTAATCTTCACCACAGAAAACCCTTGCATGGTTAAATATAGCAAATCATTACCATTCTAGGTTTCTACCTCCACACTTTTCCTGCTGCAGGAGCTAATAACAACATTAATTCCTTGGGAGCAATGAGTCTACAGGAAAGAGTCACTTCATTTACAGAGGGTTTATAGGTGTGGCTCATGTGGAAACAAAGATTTAAGCTCCTCTCATCTGTACTATCTAAAACCAATATCCTATGAGCAGACCTGAGGAACATATCACAGAAAAGTTCCCTCAAAGACTTTCAGCCATTGTATCAGAGGCATGGTAGGCACGGATGTTATCTTGCCAGGTAAATGTCAAGCTTTTCATTGCCACATCAGCCAGCACTATAGCCAGCATCTGAAGTTTATTCTATACTAGCAGAATATTTATTATTCCCCCTCTGGGAGCTGCATGTTATACGCAAGCATTCAAGACACAGAAGATGTATTAAGTGTCTGCTTAAGGCAAGGAAGTCCAAATGAGTGTCTCCTGGATGCTAGTGCTGAGCAGACGGAACAGAGTAATTAATCCACTGTTTGTGCCATTTGAATCCAAGTCAGACTTGCAGAATAGTCCAATGTTCAGCAGCAGTCTGAATTTTAACATTTTACCTGTAGGCATTTCAAGAGGACTGTAAGTTTTCTAGGGTTTTTTGTGGGGTTTTGAGGGTTAATGATGAAAAACAATTCAAAATTATACTAATACTCAGATGACTACATCACTTTTACTTAGTTTTTGGCCTACAAAGCGAACATTTCAAAAATAGATTTGCCAAAAGCGGTCCTTAGAATAAAAAAAAAAAAAAATAAAATTTAACTATTATCAAGTCTCAATTACTCATGGAGCAGCGCAGGAAGAGTTAGCTACACAGAGTCACCTGGGATCTATCAGAGCTTGTAGCTGATAGATCTTAGCACTGCCCTTCGTCCATCCAGGCTGGCCCCACATGAACTGACAGAGGTACTCCAGAGCTTAATGGGTGCTGCCTGTGATGTCTTTACATTATTATTCATGAAGTAAACTCTCGGCTGGTACTGTGCCTAAGCTGGTAAATCCTCCTGAAACTCAAGGAACTGGAGACCATTGAGCAAATGCAACCAAATAGTCCTGCATGATCCAGCTCAGCCCTGACTGTAACAGCACTAAGAGAAAGTAAACCCCCTCTGTACAGATCCACCCAGATGTCTGCAACACATTCTCCAGCATCTCCAGAATCACGGGTATGTATTTTACATGGGATCTTCCAGTATTCTTACTCTGCCTACCTGTGTTATCCCAGAAAATGGATTGTCAGCTATAAAGCTGTAGCTGCTCTCCTGCTCTTCCATCTTGTGCAAGACTTCAAGGACCACACAAGCAAGATGGACCAAATTTTTCTAACACTTGAATGCTGCAGGCTGAAAATTCCTGAAACTTGGTTGCTGAACACTTCTTCACACACGGTTAACAGTTTTTCAGAAGCCTGATTAGTTTATAACCTGGGCTGATTGACTATAAATGCATGGGACTGGAACCACTGATCCCCAAGGATCCTTCTTGCTCTGTTCACAACTATAGGATTGATTTTGCCAAACTTTTGCCATCTGAAGTGGATGAAATCGAGCTTAAGACAGTTATCTAGACTGCTTTTGTAACTGAGACACGTACTGGTGATTCACTCAACTGACTGGGAAGAGATGACTGGTATGAAATAGAAATACACATTTCAGATGGTTAGAAAAGTCAAAGCGTTGACTGTAACCACTTCTTTTTAAAAGGCATGCAGAAGTATAAGGATTATACCTACATCTTACAGGCATACACAGAATCACGAGGAGTAAAGGGCAGGGGTGAAGGATAGACTGATTGTAGGAATAAGTAAGAGCACGGTATGGGAGAGAGGATCTTTCTTGCATAAAGAACAAAACAGTTTCCACAGTTCATTTAAATGCAGCAAATTTAACTCTGCAGCTACTTTTACAAATGGAGCACGTAGTTTACATCTTGCTAGTAACACAGCGTCTTTTTATGACCCGCAGAGGACATCCTTTTCCTTTACACAAGACTGCTTCACAATCTAGCTACAACTTAAACAACAGCCTTCCCTTCATCCACTAGGCGGGTGACCTTATCATAGAAGGATATCAAATTAGTTAAACAGGACTTTCCCTTTGTGAACCCATGTTGACTGTGCCTGATGATTGCATTATTCTTTAAATGCCTTCCAACAGTACCCAGTATAATCTTCTCCCTAATTTTTTCAGGAACTGAGGTTAGACTAACAGGTCTGTAGTTTCCTGGGTCTTCCCTCATGCCCTTCTTGTAAATTGGAATAACACTGGCTAGCTTCCAGTCAGCAGGGACCTCCCCAAACTCACAAGACCTTTGGCAGATGATCGAGAGGGGTCCTGCCATAACATCCACTAGCTCCTTCAGTACTCTGGGATGAATCCCATCAGGCCCCATGGACTTGTGAACGTTCAGCTGATACAGCTGGTCCCTTACAACTTCAGTGTCCACAAATGGAAAGTCACTGTTCCCATACTCATGGTCCTCCGACTCAGGGGACCGGGCAGCCCAAGGTCTATCAGTATTATTAAAGACTGAAGCAAAAAAAGCATTGAATGTCTCCACTTTTTCTTCATCCCTATTAGTCAGATGATCATCTTCAACAAGTATCGGTCCAATGTTTTCTTTAGACCTCCTTTTGCTATTAACATTCTTAAAAAAGCCCTTCCTGTTGTCAGATACAACACTGGCCAGTTTCAACTCTAACTGAGCTTTTGGCCTTTCATGTCTTCTCCCTGCATACGCAAACCACAGCTCTGTAATCTTCCTGCAAAGCCTGGCCTCACTTCCAGAGATCATACAATTTCTTTTTCCTCTTGACCTCAATGAGGAGTTTTCTGTTCAGCCAGGCTGGTCTTCTGCCCCACATGCTTGACTTAGGACACACTGGAATTGCCTGTGCCTGTGCTTATAGAAGGTGGTTCTTAAAAACTGACTTCATTCATATCGATTTAACTGAACACAGTTAAATCAACTTCAGGAACTTTTTCTAGAATTAACATGTAATGCTATAACAATAAGTGAAAAATAGAAATCTCTCTGAAAATATCAACAAAGTTATGATTGGCAGGGACATACCCTACAGAAATCATCAATCTTTCTAGTGTAAAATACCAAGCTATTGGGATTTTTTCCCAAACTGGAGACTGAGTGTGTCACGACAAACATAGCATAAGCCAGGTGATCCCATTTCTCAGAAAGACAAATTACTGTAAATCATTGATTAGAAATACTTTAGCCCTGCGCTGGCAAGAACTCCCAGCTCTTAGAGCTCCCACTAAGATCCATAGTCAGCAAGAGATGCTGCTTTCCATGAAAAACACTCCCGAGAGCTGCCTGTCCTGAGCTACCTGCCATTCACAATGCTTCCACAATCACAGCATCTTTCAGATTGACTCCTGCACTCCCAGGCAACTTTGAACAATCAGTGTTTTCCCTCCCTCTGATAACTATAAGAGCAACTTGGTCTAGCAGAAGGTGTCCCTACCCATGGCGAGGGGTTGGAACTAGATGATCTTTAAGGTCCCTTCCAGTCCAAACCATTCTACGATACGGTTCTATAACTATAGCAGTAGCAGCCCTCAAAGCATGCAGCAAAACACATTCAAATGTTTACATGCTGTTACTATAAAAACACAGATCTCTCAAACATTGGCTCTCACCAAGGCAGTTGCTGAAGTGCAATGGATTTTAACATATTTTGGTTTAGAAACAAAAAGCAATCCCATTAACTTCTACAGCTTGGCTGCATATTTCACAGTAATAATCACTCTAGAGGAGCAGAACTCCAAAATAATTTGTTGCCCTGCTACCTCTCCTTAGCAGATTACACCACAAAATACTCATGTGAGTGATCCAAACTTGAGGATTTTTTTCACTACAACACAAAAAATATGCAAAAAATCCTCCCTCAATGTAGCTTGCTCTCTCAATTTCTTAGCTGTAGCAAGTAAGACTAAAGATTGCAAAAACACTTGCTGTGTTAGAAGAGTTTGTTTACTTGTTTTGATCACCCACTCCCCCATACTGGTGATTTATAGGTTTCCCTAAAATACAACATCAAACTGAATAACCGTAAAACATTTTGAGAAAGGAAATTGTCATCTCAAGTCTGAATATACTATACTACTATACAGAAATATATACCAACAAATTTCTTTCTGAATGGACAAACTTACAAAAACACTGTATTTATTTACAGCATATACTTTTTAACATTACTATGCTGCCATATTCTTCCCTTATAATGTATTTAGACTAATGGCATTTGTGGCAAGCAAATAACCGTAACAGCAACTGAATGCTTCATCAGCAGAACAAACATACAGTCTAAAAATTTCATTGTTCTTACACAAATGTTTCTGCCGCTTTTCTAAGCAATACATAGTAGTACTTTTGTTTCCAAGAACACTAAATATATGTATATACATAGATGTTCTCTATAACGTGCACTGTTGCAGTGTATCACTTTTTAAATGCACATGCTTCAAATATTTTTCTGAAAGTCCAGTATACTGAATTTTTCTGATGAAAAACACCCACAGTTTTCAACTAAAAACATGTTGCAAATAGTCGCCCAGAGCAAGATTTTACAACCAAATTATAAAAGCCCTAAATCTCAAGTTTTATAAGACCATCAGTGACACAGTCTTAACTGTAGCTACGAGACAGGCGCCGCTATAATGTTAACAGCCAGTATGCAAACATTAATGCAGCCTAAGGGGGGAGCAGGGGGCAATCCCAGAAGGGTCCCTTCAGAACTGCCACAGAACTTTTAGGTGGCTGTAGTTAAACTTTCTTTGGCTTAATTACTTACAAAGGGCAAGGGGGGGAAAAAAAAGTTAGTCAGGCAGTAAGACAATTAATTTCATTAAAACTGTAATTGTGTCCCTTCTTAAAGCTTTATAGTTCTTGAAACTCACTAATACATTATTTTTTGAACAAGAGCCCAACAAACTGAAGTTTGCTATTTAGCTATTAGCAAAACACAACTTAAATGGTTTTAAAACATCAGCACATTTACAAAACACTTAAGAGAACATCATTTTTTTCCTTGAGAGTAATCACAGAGGTCTTAAATACAGGCTCTTCATTAAGCTATCAGACTTCTTTGTCTTAGAAATCAGTAAGGTACAACCAATTTAATCAGATTTCCAGTAACAGGCTGGCTTCAGCCAAGCCTCAAATCACATTTCAACAGCTTCATTCACAACCATTTTAACAAGTATATTCAGTTACTTCCTTGCCTTCTAACAGTCTCAGTGCTTCTAGAACAAGGTAGTACCATGTCTTTCAGTCTAAGCCACATACCTCCTCCTCTACTATATGCTCAATTCTTGTTGATAACATTTAATAGATGCTGAAAAAAAGAATGACAGGAGACTGTAACTTTGAATTACAAACAGAATCCAAAAGATGTAAGCAAAACATTCTTTTTTCAAAATTACAAAACAAAATTGGTTCTTATCAACAGTTTGAAACAACACCTATGGGAGTAAACAAGGAGTACACTGGTAAAACAACTCCATACAAAAGTTAATAAAATGAATATAATGATTTCCTAAGGAATCTTAATGAAATTAATGTAACCGAGTCATATCTCTATTTTTGAGGAGACATTAACACAACTTTTAATGTCTAACACTACAAAACTAAATTTGGTGACAAAAGAGTTGCACATTTTTCTTTAATAAATGTAAAGAAGGTGAAACTGTAAAGAAAATTATATTCTTTTAAATACACTTGTGCAAGTGCACCTGTTAGAAGGTTACTTATTATCATACAGCCATAGTTATTATGACAATATATACATAAAGAGTAATTAAAATGTTGACGTCACGGCCAAATAATCAAAAGGAATTAGAAAAATGTACATTCTAATGAATTGTGTACATTTCTCCAGGAAAAGGGAGTACTTCTCTTATTTGCAAGACCATTTTCTTTGCATGTGAAAACATGTCACACACCAGTAACATCTACAATATTTTTTGTTTCATTTCTCATTTTTCAACATCTCTGCCAGAGCCATAAATACAGAGAAAAGAAATAACATGGCAGGACTAACAGTAACAACTATAAGAAAGATCTGTACTGTATGAGATAACGTACAGTCAAAATCAGCTGAAATTTAACTGTGTGCCCTCTTTGCACTTCTCAGAGCATCAAACGTATACCAGCTATGTGGCTAACAGATGTCAGATTGCCATTTATAAATTCTGCACTGGCCAGTAAGGATGCTTCCCCCTAATCCTAACAGGCAACCTACACTGCTTAAGAGTACCAGAAAAAGGCAAAAATGCTGAGTTACTCCTACAGGAGTAAGGGACTAAAGCCACAGAATGTGAATCTGCACATTACAAACACATAATCTCCATGTTTATGTATCTACATTCAATTATGATCTAAGAAATAATTCTTATCAAAACATTACTTAATCATTATAATGTGACTAGTTCTCTGCTGGTAATCTCACAGAACATTTATAGATACAGACATAAAAAAGTTTACAAGCGTTTTTATTCCTTGGCCCTTTCCACAGATCCTAATAAACTAGTCTTCATAGACAGGATAACCATATTTTATAATCACCAAATAGAATACACGTGGACATACTAACATGCAATTTATATCTTTATAGAAATGTAGTGGCATAATATAATGCAGATCACTTCCTGAGTTTGTTTGAAGTTTCTATGCAATGTCACCTCCCCTTCTCACTGCCAGTGCCATGCAACTTTGCAATTACATATTACACAGATACAAACTGTAACACATTAGAAAACGTGCTCCTCCTCAGGATTATAATGCGCCTAGACAAGCTATCTATCTCTTTTTCCCATTCTTCCATAAGAATTATAAAATGTACAAGGGTGGCACAAATGAAGAGTAACACTTGGAAGAAAATTTGATTTACAAGCCTGCTGTTCCCAAGTTCAGGACTGACAGGGATGCTGTGCAAGCAAATGTCAGTGAGGTACTTAAAATAGGGTATCCACTTGGGAAGAGATTAAGCTATTAAGTTTGATGCTGCTGCCAGCTGCTAGTAGCAATTTGAAGGGCTAGAGATATGTTTATGAACTCAAATCAGGACTTTTTCCCACCTCCCTGATTTTTCAATACAATTTGTTGTAAGCTACTCAGGAGACGACTGAAAATGCCACTCTGTCTCCATGTCAAACATCAGTTTCCTAGGAGACTAAAAGTCTATTAAAATTTGATTTTGCCTGTAACAGAAGCTAACAAGCAAATAGATGTGAAATCAGAAAGTCATATTTCACTAAGTCTGTCAGCAGCAGCATTTCACACATTATACATAGTTAGCATCTTACAACATACAAAACAACTTCGTATTTTAAAAAACCTAAACTTTCAACTACCTTTTGATGCCATTTAACAGGTTTTTTTCATTAATAACAATAACTTCACATTTTCAGCTGCGTGTGTTATATTGCAATACCAACGTTGCCTTTTTATATTTTATCTGATGCAATATAATGTGAACTTTCTGGGCAAAATACTTTAGGTCACACATTTTGGATTCTGACAGAAAGGAGAATAACCTTTCAGGAATTTCAGCATTATTCATTACATACATGCTGTATCAACCTATTTTTGTCATTTTCACACACCTCTAGTTCAACTTTTATTTCTTTCAAATTTCTGATGCTAAACAGCAGCCTGTTAACACGTCAAAGCCTTCATACATTGCCAGTAAGACTTTTAGAAATCCCCATTTGACATAAAATTTGTTTGCCTACTCTTTTTGCTACGTTTAACAGGCTTAGCTTTGCAAGTTTTTCAAAGTTGTTCCACTGTTACACAAAAACCTTATATGGGTTTGGGCTCACAAGCAGTTTCAACTCTTGACTCACAAATATTCTGAAAGCTACAAGAAACTCATAGATGGACAACCAGCCCGATTTCTTCCCCTTTAATGTTATCTAGAAATATTAGAAGTCAGACACGCAAAGTCCTCACACTTTAACAGGTCTGTAGGAAAAGTTAAGCTAGTGTTGTCACTGATCAAAGGGAGAAAATGCATTTGCTCTCACCGCAAAACAAAACACTGATGCCAATGGCAGTGCTGGAGTCTAAGTAACTAGACAAAATTCTACCAAAATGTATCCACCTTCTTAGGAAGTAATTGCAGTAAGATGAAAATCAGTCAGCTAGAGAGGACATTAAAAAGATAATTAACTTATTTAGTAACTTTATTACAATTATTTTCTCTATAGTTACATTAAATAAAGTGATTCAGAAGTGCTCCCACCTTTCCAGAACTTCTTACACATCCTCAATCTTCAAAAACAATGGATAATGCATTCTTTTAAAAGGACAGAACTTTGACAATCTTACCTAAAACTTGGCTTGGGCTTTGCTTACTCCATGACTGAAGTTTAGGAATGGGGCCTGACAGTCAGTCAACAACATGATGTATACGTATTTGCAGTTATTTTGAAATGACTGCTTAAGGAAGTTTCAGATATTCATAGTAACCAAAAGTGCCGTTCATATCATCTCTAGTACCAAAACCCCCTCATCATCTTTTAAAGAGTAATCCCTTACATTACCCTTTTGTCACCTTCTCTACTTTGAATAAAACCTTTTAACTAGATGATAAAGCATCTCATTCCATATTAAAGTAATTAAGCATTATAACTTTCACTATTGATACAAGCTACCAATATAAGTTGAATTTCAAAACATTAAAACCTGACAACCCAGGATTTCACCTGCCATCTTTCATGGATGGCCACACTATAAACGGCAGCTTTCGGCTATCCTTGGATCACTCGGAGCTTTCTTCCCCTCTCTTCACATTTTCATAACAAACTTCCTGTTGATAGCTGAACTTCAGCACCTTTCCTTAAGTGAAAGGCTTTGCTTTCTGTACCATTACGTTTCATCCAATTTGGATTACTTCAGCTCTTCCAGTCAGTTTTTTCCACATCATCCTATTACTCCTCTATCTTAACTAATGTCATGTTGTTAACTCAAGTCATCAGCAACTTTCATTAGCATGCTCCTCCTCTGTGACTAATTGCAAACATTATTTAAATTATATTAAAAAAACCAAAACAAAACAGAACAAAAAAACCCCACAGCTTCATTTGGAAATCCTAAGCAACCAAGCTTCATCAGGCAATCCTAAGAAACCCAATTACACATTAAACAAGACAAACAAACCACAACCAAAAAACCGAATGTTTGTAAAGGGTTTTTTCACTGTAGATTTCTAGATTTAAATCTAAGGTTGCAAAAGACACTATTTCAAATTAACTACATTTCCAGCATTCTGAAATAAAACCACCGAATTGTCAAATGTCAATCATCAAATGACCAAAACAAGAAATATTATTATATAAAACTGAAAATCCATAAACACAAACCTTACCTGCTTTTCCTTTCGATGAGAATAGCCATGTAAGAAGCAGGTAAAGCAGCGCCAAAGCCAGGAGACCAAAAGTAGAATTTTCCAAGTATCTTCCTGAAAATGTAATTTGTACACATATTACATGCAAAGCAACCAAAACATTCATGTTCAACACCATATTTTACCTTTACCATAAAATTAAGCATGCTTTATTAAGATTAATTTTGTCCCTTTACATTAATCAATACTTACAAATAAATACTAATCATTGTATTTTTTACAGTTGGATAGTTCTCAGAGGGGTTCCCAAAGTGCTTAACGAACATTAAACACCTGAAATACTTCATTGACATATTCATTTCATTTAAAGGATTACTTTGCTTCAAAGAAAGCAGTGCTTTCAAGAGATGTTTCTGAAAAGTTGCAGATATTAATTACAGAACAATCTTCTAAAAGAACTTATAGTTGCTCCTCTCTCTGCTACTTGTCCAAATACATCTTCAGGAAGACGTGCCGTGTGGAATGTAGGGATGCAGTCAGGCGAGCCAGAAATCAAATGAAATTATTATAATATACGTCACGCTCCAAAGAGATAGTCAATTGACGCTAAAAACAGTAAACCACTCATTTACAGTAAGCCAAGGAATCAATCTGTACATGACAACTGGAAGCGACAGTGACATCCCAGTTCTATTAAGGTGGGAAAGCTCTCATTTTTTGCAACAAGATTTGGATTTTACTCAAAGAATCCACACAATTTCAACTATCAAAATTCCTCCAACAATAAGAGTTGAAAAAAATATTTGCACAAATTACAACATCTAAGAAAATATTTCTATAAATTGGTCGCTGTTGAGGAAAACCAAAACGCATGTCAGACACAATGTCACCAACCGCATTTTGGTCTGTTCAGGACACCTGCATCTTCAAACTAATTCAGGCTGATCAGAGAAGCAAACAATAGTCAGGCAGTCATGAAATTTGGTAGCATGATAATAAACATACTTCAATTACACCAATGCTGCTCAGCTGATAAGCACTATCAGAGTGTTACAATGGAGTCTAACCTTCCAAAAACACAGTGAACAAAATAAAACAAACAAAATGGCAAACACATACAGGGTAGAAAAGGAAATTTTCTTCGATAAAATTTCACGTTGACAACACAGAAGAGAGAACAAAGATAATTAATCAATACCATCTGATTAGCCCACTTTCATTCTTGCTGTAAAAGGCATGATTAGCCTCATTTCATACTTCTCCTGCAAAAATAACATCACCAGTGAGCAATGCCAGCTTATGTTCATAAGTGAAAAGAGAGCCAGTGTATCAGCAGCAAGTGATGTAATGGCAATTACACACACTGTTCATTCCCACAGCTGCAAAAGGATAATTTCTCAGGATGACAATGCCAAATGCTGCAGGAGCTGAAGTTCATTATTAGGACCCTCTTGGAAAGCAATTACTGTATGAAGTTTCAGAGAAGCCATTTTAAACATCTTAATAAGTATGAACACATCTTACCAGACACATCTGTTAAGTAACAGAACAAATGTCTTTTCTGTGGGAAAGAAACAGGAATTTGTTCTTTTGGCATGGTTTAGAATCCCTCTACAAATGCTTACATGTTTGGTTTGATAAGATTTCGGAAACAACAGTAACATATTTCACATAGTAAAACCTGGTGGAAATTAAAATGTCCAATCAGTAAGTGAAACATTTAAACTTCTGCTAAAGTAAATGAAAACAAGTTTTTGTTATTATTTGCATGGTTGTTTTCACATGGTCTATGGTTAGAAATTGGAATGAGAAATGTGAGCTCTTTCAGGTTATGCATCTAATTCCTCAATGTACAACTGTATCCAAAACTCAAAGGCTCGTTGATACATAAGGTTGAATCTAAACAAGCTAATGTAAAGCTGTACCTGGACAAACTTAATTACTCTAGTTGTTAGACTAAGACAACCATGTCTTCATGAGGTTTTGCAAAAAAAACCAAAAACCGAAAAATCACACCTTTCATTTAACAGATGTAACGCTTGTCAAAACTGGAGCCTAGCACTTCCATCGGAAGCCCAGACAGATGTAGTCTTCTGGATCTCACCAGCGGAAGAGATTACAACCCCCAGCTGGGCTGTCACACATCCATAACAGAGATCATCACCCCCACTGCTCTGCCAACAGAGCAGTCTGTACATAGTCCCTAATTCACTTCGAGAAAAAAAAGGAGGGAAGAAAAAAAAAAAAAAAAAAAAGTCAGCCAAGTTAGCTTGGTAATCCCTTCAAGAACAAGAACATCTATCCAGAGCCTAAGTCATTGCTGACATTGGATTTAGATGGTTTTGAAATTTCGCCCACCTATGAAATGGTGAGAATATTAAACAATGCCTGAAATTATTTTAATTGCACTTTCTTGCCTAAAGATCTACATCCTTGAAAATATTTCCAGCAGTTTCAATTTTGGTGGTTTTCCCTAGCTGAAAGGAAGCAAATAGTACAAGAGCACCAAAAAGACATATTAGCACAAGCCAGACTTCTCACTGACAATTACATTTCATATTTAGGACTTTTAATTGTTACTGGATGACTAAGACATATTTTCAGTATACACAGACACTGAAGATTCACTGGGACTTTGGTAAAGGTATGAACAGATGAAGTGGTCACTTTATCCAGGACACCCTATAGGCCCGCCAACACATCTCCTCCTTTGTGCTAGAGAAGAAGGAAACAGGCAACTCTCCTCAAATCAGGAACTGTGCAGGTAAAAATGGGGTTAACACATCCAGCTACAAAACCCTTTAATCTGTTGCTTTGGTCCAGAATTCCAGGAGGGTAAGATCAGTCAGTTGCATGGGGCTTGCTGGACAATGTTACTTCTGAGTTACTGCTGCTCCCACTATAACATACCTTCCAACCAAAAAAGATACAAAAACTGCAGCATGCATCCTATTATACAAATCTATCATATCCAATCCCTCAGCGCTATCTAGAATAGAGCATCTAGGTCTCCACAGTCTCAGACTATCTTCTTCGCATGGTTGCAAATCAAGTTCAGAAATACCAAGGCCACAGTTACGCAGAATACCATAGAGGTACTGATATTTCTTTGATGGATTAAAATACATGATACCAAATCGCATTCTGGGCTGGAAAATGACATACGATTACTTTTGCTCTCAGGGGCTACTGAAGGATGTACACTGTATCACACAGCAATAAATTCAAGGAATCACACAAGTTCAAACAAAATATTAAAAAAAAACCAAATATGAAAAAACCCACACAAACTGGTTAAAAAAAGAGTGAAGTCTCACATTTCCATCCTCCATCAGCCACCCAACAGCAGATGAGAGAAGGAAGCTTATATGGCTCAAGCTGCAAGACAATGTTGATATTAAGTACATTGCAAGTGAAGGACTTGTCCAAATTATGATCTTAGGAGAAGCCCTTTTAAAAAAAAAAAAAAAAGGCATACAGTACTCAACTTGGAAAGATGTCATGTATTTATACTGCTTTCTGGCTTGTTCTCATTTTCTCTCCAAATAACACTTACTCAGCTCCTTGACTATATTCAAGTACTGAACTGACTTGTTCAAAGAACCTGTCCATGACGACTCTCAAACACCTTCCTGATTAATAGTAGCTAGTTTAACGCCCATCCCTGTGTAAGGACAGTAAGGATAGGACTGCTTTTTTCCTCCTGATGCATTATTTTGCACTTTTCTCTATCAAATTTCATAAGTGATTTTAATCAACAGATCTTTCCGAAATGGATGAGAGTCAGTTTTAGATTTCTGTATCCTAAATAATCTCATGTAATCTCTCACACTGTTCTTCATCCCTTTTTCCAGATTCTTTAAATATATCCAGAACAAAGGGCACAGCAGGAATATCACTGGCAACCTCTTTGTATTATGAATACTGATTATTTATTCTTTGTTTGGTTTCACATATTTTAACTACTTGCTAATCATTTACTAACTCCTGGAAGACAGAGGATCTTTCTTCTTGAAGAGTCCTAGCAAGCAATCTCGTCAAAATCATTTGGGAATTCAGGTATAATGCACCAATCGGATCATCATCAGATATATATTTATCCTTCAAAGAACACCAGTAAATTTGGAAGGTATGACTTTTTTGATAATCATGTTATCCATTGTTTGTTTCAAATGTCATTTAATAGCTCTTGCATATCCTATTCATATCCTATTCACTTAATTGTTGAGGCTCTGAATTTTATTCCTGTCAGAAAAGCTGCCAAATGCTCCTTGTAACTGGATTTTCATATACTCCAACAGGTGTAATGCATAAGGCTTCCTAAATACTTTCTTCTTTTGCCTCTATTTCTGATTTCAGTTCACCAGCTCCAACTGGCACCCCAGCCAACAGGCTGACATTTTTTATTTGCAAGTCCTGCAACTGCAGGTGATAGGCAGTCTGCAGAGACCCTACGAGCAGAGATTCTGCTGGAGGCGACAACTCTTCATGGGCATCTCTTTGCAACAGAAAACGCATGTACATCTCTCAAGACGTTAGTTGGTTACTTTGCTGCACAGCTGTAAGAACAGTAGGGTAAGCATTTACATGTATCCCTTGTCACATTAAATTGTTAGAATTGTCCTTTGTATGGTATTGGCCTGGGTCAACCCAAAGAATGCTTCAGGGGGGCTTGGAAGGCGCATGGACTAGGTACCATTCCCACTACTCAGTCCGCATCTGGCCACACTGTTTGTTTTGGAGGTCAAAACAGCTTTAGGCAGTTATGCTCCATGTAGGTGAAAGCGATGCCATACCAATTGGCTTCAGAGTCAGACACTAATCTCTTGCCTGCTTCATTTACTAGCACAGCCATAGTCATAGATCTGCTAGATGGCTAGTAACCTCTGCTAGAGGAACAGCTGAAAACAATAAAACTTAAGACCACACCAGCTTAATTTAGAGAGTAACATCTAACTACAGCACTGAAGAAAGGCACTGCAGATTTACAGGCAAGGACATCGCAGGATAAGGAAGACCACTGTACAGCTCAGAGAAGTAAAGATAAATCAATATTAATACAACTCAGATTGCTAGAAAAATTCATATTATTTAGAGCTTGTTACTTAAAGATTCACGTTGAACTTTGCAAATTATTTACTTAAAAAGCGCTCCATGGCTCCTCAGCCAGCTCCTCCTCTTCTTAGCCTTCTCCCTCAGCTTTGAAGCAAAGTTTAGAGGCCTCTAAACAGATCTAGAAGTAGGGCATAATGGGTTTGATTAACTTTTAGAGGGGCTGAGTGCACTGTCAGATAACTCAAAAATTCATAGCTACTGTAGGCTTTACCTGTCTATGTATAACATTTCTTACAATAAATACGTTTAGATCTAGGACATTGTCATGTTCATAAACAGGAAAGTTTAATTTTTAACTATCCTGATAGTTACTTGAAATATACACTGGAAACAGCTCAGAATACAGAATTGACATTTATACTCATTTTTCAGAGCAAGTCTGTATCTTACACAACCCCAGAAGCTGTGCTGGGATTTCCTTCATTTATGACCACAAATAAGGAAAGTACAAACTTGGATGGCTGGATAAAGTTTAGGGTAATTAAAAGTCACCACAGCCCCTGCATCAGGAAAATAGAAACCAACATCAAATTACATCAATTCCTTCTCTAGGAGAGAAAGATTAGGCCTTCTCAGTTCCCCTCTAGAATATATTTGAATTTCCTGAAACAATGTATTTTGAATCAGTAAAACAGAGAAAAGGAAGCAAAGTGAATACATTGACTTGTTTACTGATTTAAAAGATCACAAAAACGAGAAGGGGAAAATAAAAAGTTCATATTCAAGTGGGAAGACCAGAAATCAAGATGATGGCACAGCTGTTGCTTTTCTTACTCCTACCCATTACAAACAAGCCTATTATAAAAAAAGACAAATTATTATATAAATTGAAAAGGTGCATAAAAATAGCTTTCCTATTACATTTAATTTTTAGGACAGTATACCAACCTTAGAATGCAAAAGCAAGCAATATACAAGGTCCCATTTGCTGTCAGAAAGGAAGTTGATTGCAAGATCTCAGGTAGCAGTTTGTACAAATAATAGTCAAGTTTTCGTTTCCTGAGAATAGCTGCAATCTGAGGGAGGAGGGAAGAAAAAAAAAAAAAGAGGGGGACAAACTTTAATTCAGTTAGGCTCTTTTTTGCACATTGTAAAGGAATATAAAAAAGGAAAATGAGACATGCCCATTTAAACAGTAAATCAAAGCCTCTTAAATTTGCTGGTTTTATGAACAATACCACAAAGATTTCCTTTGAACTTGTTCCAGCTGTTACAATATTTATACCAGGAAATACATCAAGCAATCCTAAATGGGAAGTATAGGAGGAATTTTATTACCTTGTTACCGCTGCCCATAATAGTCAGAAATGTTGTCTGTCAGATATCAGAACTTTTAAGATGTGATAAATTTACACTGAGTTTTGTCTTCCAGACAATTGGACTATCACATAATTAAGGTCAGAATCTCATTAAAGTAATCCAAATACAGGCCTTACACAGTGTCTATGAAGTGATGACATATTTCTAAAGGTTTTCTACTCCAATTAACCAACTGCAAGTCCTCCAAAAAATGTTCACCATCTGCTGGAAGAACAATACATTCCTGACAAATTTTACAGAAATGGTATGTTATCTCTAAAAAACTGCCTATAGCAGAAAACAGGCTGGATCTAAAAAATAAATGTTCTTTTTGGTTAGTTTAATGCATGTCCCATGTTTTATAAAGAACAGTTACTTAATGACTCAAACACTGAAGGTCTTCAAACTCTTTTTTTGTCCACAGAAATTCTGCAACTATCTAATGGGAAGGTGTAGAGAACCAGGCTCTTCTCAGACGTGCACAGGGGTAAGACAAGAGGCAACGGACAAGTTCAAGTATGAGAAATTCAGATTAGACCTAAGGAAGAAAAATTTTCACTTGAGGATGGCTGAATATTGGAGCAGGTTGCCCAAAGCAATTGTGGACTCTCCATCACTGGAGATCCTCGAAACTCAACTAGAAAAGGCCCCAAGCAACCTCATCCAACTGGCCCTGCTTTGAGCAGGAGGCTGGGACCAAACGGCCTCTCAAGGTTCCTCCAACCTGCATGCTCTTATGACTCCAAGAAATTATACTTTGGGTGCACCATGAGGCAGATTTTATTGTTTTTTCTTTTTAATAGCAGTATCATCTTTATCTGCATTGATCTCCCAGAGAGTCTCAAAACTGGCAGTTTTCGGTCAATGCTCAGAATTAGAGAAGTTCCAAACAGAGCGAGCTTCATACTGCTGGTGCTGATGAGAACAACAAAAGACATCCTGTCGAATTGGTATTGGCAACACCGCTCAAAGTCTCAGTTCCTCAATTTAAAAACATGGGAGAGGGAGCTGTTCTTCTGAAACACTGTCCACTCGTACTGAATAGCAAGTAGATGTTTTAGATTCAGAGATGGGCCAAGCATTCTGCTAAAACTAACCACAGGAAAATTCTGCCAAAATCTGTTTCCAAAACGAAGGCTGAACTAAGGATTAAGGAGAAATACATGCATGAACAGACTTCTGAAAACAGATTTACACATTATTTAATCAAGTGTCAAGACTGCTTAAACCATAATGGATTAGGCAACAATGCAATCCAGATAATCTTTCTGTTGAAGGAAAGTTTTAATGTAGTCTAAACGCTGGATCACTAGTTGCTACCTTCTCACCTATTTCTAGTCTACTGTACAAAGGTCATGAACATCTGGAACAAAATAACATTTTTTTTGTTTTACGAACACAGACCTTACACCCGAAGTGTGAAGCCTTGCTTCCTCAGACAAAAGTGTCAAAGTGCAACAGGAAAAGATTGGTATCTTACAAATTAATGTCAAATTAAAGTCAAAAATTTATTTCTATAACTTCTCCAACAAGTTTTAGACTAATATAAATTTCTGCTTTCCTTTCTCTTTACTATTCTACTCCAAGTGAAAAACAGAAAAGAACCAGGAACAACAACACACAAACCAGTCCAAAGAAACATTGCTCATGATAACTGAAAGAGCTGTATGTGTAAGGGCAATGGAGCTTGATGCATGCCCACCAAAAAAAGAAAAACCAAAAACAAATACTGCTTATCATTTTCAAAGTGCTTTATAGATATCAACCAAGCTAAATATTGTGGACAGCTGAAAACAGGCAAGAGCAGACTATTGCCTCCTCCTCTCCTCCACCACCCATGGTGCGATTACATAGAAAAAATACCAGAGATACTTCTGGACACCACCTTGCTCTCCCTTTCAGTTCCACACACTTCAGAAAAGTACTATTGAAGTTAGGTTGGCAAGACAGATTACGAAACCTGTCAGACTGCAGCAGTTCATGGTTTCCACTGGGATACACTTCAGTCAAGTGAGCTGGGAGGACACTTTGATGAAGACCAAATTCTTACAATAAATGCACTGCTCAAGGCTTAGCAGCGGACATCAGCAGCAGAGAGCAGCATGGAAGGAGAAGGCATCAGGACATCCAGTAGATGCTTCCTTGGCAAACTATTAATCTCCATGAAGATGCTAACAGATAAAGCAGAAGGTCTGTAAGTTACCCAAGACTCCCTGTAGAGTCAGACAGACAGAAATTAACATCTCATTGACATGACGGTCTCAGCTCTGCAGCTATAAAAGGAGCATACAAATCCTAGGACACCTTTATTTAGGCACCTCAGGGTGGTCTGTATTAGGACCTTAGTGTTGAACGCTGTAAAAGTTAGTTTGGGGTGTTACTCACTACAAGAATGAAGAACTGCAATTCTGATTCAGCTCACTGATCCAAACAGTTGACTATCATGTATCCAGGAATGTCCAAAACCAGCTCCATATCTCCCATTACTCTTGTCACCCTTCTCCATGATTTCTTAGTTTCACTCTTCTCGAGATGGAGCGACAAAAATTTTACAAAATAAAATTCTTCGGTGCTTACAAATTATTATAGATTTTCAGCTTTAGTAAGATAGTATGGCATGTCCACAACACAAGTGGAACACTGCTGTGTGGGATAATGCCTCAAGTGTTTGCTGCTCTATGAAACCCAGACACAATGCTGCCTCCCCTCAATCTCATGCTGCCCGTGCTACCTCACCTCACCTCCTAACCCAGAGGTTTAGCTGTAATCCAGGGAACAGAAGCAACACACTCCTCACACCACTCTAAGACCATGATTTCATGGGACAGAAAAGCACAATCCACTTCCAGTGCTGCCTCTCCCTCTCTTTTATTTCTGAAGCCATGGTGTTTCTCCTGCCTATTACTCTTTACGAGAAGGAGAAGGAGAAGACTGCCCAAAAAATGTTTGGAACCAGGGAGAGCAGACTCCACCGAATGCCATTGGATTATGACCCAGGTTTCACTTATTCATGACTTCTCCTGGCAAACCACAGCAATGCAGCCTTACCTACCAGGGTGAAGAATGCTCCAGCATCCCCTTTGACTAACAGCAACTTAAGAACACATCAGATCTGCTGCAACTTCCTACCCTGGCTTTCCATAAAACACTAAGTCACTCTTAAAATCTCTTATTTTCAAGGCACCCAACAACCTGGCCTTAGGATATTTAGAAGGACTACACAACTCTCTGGGCTAAAGACTGTCATTAACAACTCCACCCTTCAATGGAACTCACATTTAACCAAGACAACCCTTCCCTGTACAGCACCACCTTTCCTTTTAAAAAAAAGAAAAAAAAAAATCAGTACACCTGTGAAATAAAGTTTCACAGATGCTAAGAACTATCACTGACTGCACTGTTTTCCATTCCAGATAGAAGGCACATGGCTTTCACTTCTCATTTACATATATACTGTATATCATCCATTTAACAAAAATGACAAAACTGTAAAATCAAAATGTCACCCTGTACACACATCCCTCTAGGGAAGAGATTACAAAGGGAATAAAAGACGTAATGTAACCAATGTCCACCATATATCCAATATACCATAAAAACTCTATCACGTCAACCAATATGCTTACCACTGACATTTACAGTAACAATTAGATAATGGCACTTTCTCAGGCATATTTGCTCTCTGCAGGTAAAGAATATCCACGTTTGAAATACTTACCTAACGTTAAAGATTTATTTATTCCTCAAGAAAACTTCCAACCCTATCAAGAATTAAGCATTTGAGTCAGGGTAGAGTATAACCACTGCTTGTAAGTTAATTTGCAAGAATTCCAAGATACCTGGAAAGTAATAAAGAAAACCCACGTTTCAAAAACTAAAACTGACGTTTTCCTCTCACTACAATTTAAGTTTTCTTACACTATGATGTTTTATGCACTAAAGAGAAACTTTAAGCGGCAGTACAGTCTGCAGATGCAGTCTTTATTTGGCCTATGTAAGCATTAAACAGAGACTTAAGTATTCATTATCAACAGCCCATACCAACAGCTGAGCTGTTTGCCTGTAACAGCCTCTGTAGCCCTTCCTGCTATTTAACTCCACTTTCTTCTCCCTCAAAACCGGCAGAGCTCAAGCCACCAGAGCTCTAGAAACAGGATACAGTGTCCAGCTTTGCTAACAACTTTACATTCTCATCTTCTAATACAGTCAACTAATAAATCCTGTCTTTCCCAATCTCCCATAAGAAATACTTTTCTAGATGCCCAAACACTCAACAACTAAGAGCAACAGGGAATTTAAAACAAATCATGCACTGCCACAGGGCAGATGGCCTAAGAATGTCCAAAGTTTTTAGAACTTTCTAATTTCCTTCTACTCATATCCGCAAGTTCTAGCTCTTGATCTCCCGTCAGCCCAACACAGTCTGCAGAAAATACAGATATACTGAAGAAGAAACAAATGAATCGCAGTTAAGAGGATAGAAAAGGATCAATGGGGAAAAAGGGATGAAGCAAAAAGAATCCTAGATATTTCATCATTAAAAACATAAACAGCAGAGCTACGAAAAAAAGATAACAGAGAGAACATTTCAGGAAAAAAGCTGAAAAGAACAGATTTAATTGTAAAAAAAAGAATCAGATATGTTAAAATATTAAGAAATAAGTAGTCATTAAATTTTCAAGCATTCAAATACCATAAGACAGGCATTAAAGGATGTTTTAATATTTTGAATACCTATTGCTACTTTTCCAGTGATTTGCAAACCCGTAAGAGAAAATTCCAAGCCTCTCCCACATACAAGAGTAGACTTTTGTTATTTAAATGACAGCAGAGTAACACATATGTAACTGTATGCTGAAATTTTAAGAAAGTAAAAAAATCTCATAGCAACAAGTCTAAAGAATTAGTAGCACAAGTGGAGATAGCTTAAGAAAATTATATTTATTGCTCTCTCTGCTTCATCTGTGCACAAGTTGTACTTCACAACTAAAATCCAGAAGAGACTATTAAACTACGCAGTCTGTGTATCACTGGATATTATAATTATGAGGGTAAGCATATGTGCATCTGGATGAAATTTAGATAGATCACAACACCGCAGTCCTCAGACAACCAAACTTTTTCATGCTACAGTCAGACAAGACAAATACATTACTCCTTAATAACACCTCCAAGTGAGAAACTGATTGATGAAATATACCCCGACTGTCCTTGTGTGACATCTGTGCCCTACACACACACAGGAGGAAGTCGGGGGATTAAACACCTGCCAGCCTGACTTCTAGAGAAAATATTTCTGGCCCCAAACACGATTAGTTTGGTACTAAGAATGTGGTCAGCTAAAGCCTCTTGAAGAAGGTAAGTCAAGCATGGGGGAAAGAAGATTCCCTTTCCACACCTGAAGACTGATGCAGCACTGCCCAGTATCCCATTACCACCTGTGGGAAAACTGAAAACAGAAAGACTCTGACTTAGTTTTAAGAAAAATAACTCCCTTCCTCACTTCTGCACACAACTGTTTAAAACTTGAAACCCAAAATTCAGTTATGCCTTAATGCAGGCCTGGCAGTGTTAGAAGGCTTTTGAAGGCAACCCCACACCCTCGTTACTTATAAACAAAGGGAACGAACAGTAGGATTAATACATGACAGATACCACAGCAAAAGACATGACCACAAACCTGTCCTCCAAAATCCTTGAATATACAAGCACCATAACGATTCCCTAAACAGCTGATTATCTTTTATGCACCTAGCCCAGACTGGAAGATTTGTCCTTCTCCTGTTCATCAACCCAATGTAAACTGACCACATATTTACTCTCCAATGGTAATCGCCCCATTTCCCCTACAGTTTAAAACAAGCTCTGATTTAACTCTCAGTAAAACACTTCGGCCATTACCATCTTGAAATAGATAGAAAATGTTCATATACATGAAAAACTCTATTTAATTCATTCAAAAAAAATTGCCATGAAATTATATTTAGCATAGGTGGAAAAACCATGAGAGACAGGCTACTACATCTCTAAGACTGTTTTAATGTGCATAGAAATGAGGGTAGAAGGAAGAAACATGTTTTTTAGACCTGTATGTACAGTACAATACGGAGGGGAGTTGGAAGGAGCAGATCACCCCTCAAATCAAATGCAAACACTCTTGAAGTAATACACTAGTCACTCTAAGAATAAACATTGTTAATGATTTGAACTCTAAGGCCTACTGTATTTTATGCCTGAAATAGTAAAAAAAGCCTACTCAGTAAAAATAAAGAAATAGACAGAAAAAATATTTCCTAACTTTAACTACAGAATTCACACAACTGCATTTTGACTCAAAACGTAATTATGAAAAATCAGTCCACCAGATTCAGGATACCATCAGTTTGTGGAAGAGCATTACTGAAGTCCTTTCTTTTTTTAATTTAGTCTTCATATACAAATTTTAAACCCTATAGAACTAACAAATCAGAATTAATTTATTCTGTCTTAACCATGGAAAGAATACATGTATTTCCAACACCATCCTTAAAACACAGCTACATGGTCTAGTGCAAGAGTTTGAGCTAGGCTATCAATGTGTTCCAGCAGAAAAGGAACACGAGAATCAAAAACAAGCTTTCCCATGATTAGAGGCACCAGTCAGGCCTGATTATTTTAACGATGTGTCATGTAATGCCTACAAGTAATCATCCAGCCACAATAACCTGAGCTTCACCTCCAGTATCCTCAGTCTTCACCTACGTCCCTAAACTACGGATTCCACAGGAGGCATCGCACACAAAGGATGGTTCGACTTAATGAATGTGCTAATTGGCTGACCAATGTACACAGTCTGACAGGTTACATGGCAGGCTAAAACACCACAGACCTTGCACCAACTCTGCCATCGTGTGAACAACATCATTTTTTCTCTCCCTCCTCCATCAAACCACCATTCCTAAGTTTGTACAAAGTGAACACTACCCCTCCACCACATTTTAGTGAAATTAGCCAGCACTTACAGCACTGATTGATGGAAACTGAAAAAAAGCACTATCATCTCTCTCTCATTCCTTTGCAATATCCAACTAAAATCAAGTACATCATAACAAGCTTTTATTTAAAAAAAGAAAAAAAAAAAAGAAAAAAGAAAAAAGCTATAGAAATATTCAGACACCTAGCCAAATCTCCAGGAAGGCACAGTTCCATGACGTTTATAAGAGTGACTATCTGGCACATTTAAGCACCTCTAAAATGCAAATTTAGAGACGATCAATAATTCTGTGTAGATGGTTTATATAATACATACGCTGCAAGTCATTAAAAAGCCAAGGCAAATTTTGTAACTTAAGTCACATGTGCATGCTAAAAGCAAAGCAATCCGCAGTACTTAAACCAGTTAAGAAAATACCTCAGATTAGTCAAGCAGCAGGCAGAGCTACAGACTGACGTCAGATTTCTTTCATAATTATATTTAATTATTTATATGCTCTTTTATAACTGTTTGCAATTTTGTATGAATT
Organism: Gymnogyps californianus; assembly: GCF_018139145.2. Lineage (NCBI taxonomy): Eukaryota > Metazoa > Chordata > Aves > Accipitriformes > Cathartidae > Gymnogyps > Gymnogyps californianus. The sequence continues at coordinate 8,487,058 of NC_059471.1, read as the reverse complement.
TTACAAGAACATTATTCTTTTGCTTTATAAAAATTATTTTTAAGCGCTTTGGAGTAACTTAATCTCAAAATGTCCTCAGGTAACACTTGGGTTTTGAAAGACACTTGTTCAAATCAGCAATTTTTTTTCTCATGCCTCCTCTTAAACATTCAAGTTTGTTGTTCCTCAATCAGCTGGTCCCTCCCTGATTTCATGGATTACAAAAGCTGACTTCCAGATTTTTTCATTTCATAAGTCAGTTCCTGCAATACTCTGAGGAAGAGCGTGTGCCTCCTGCTCTCTGATTTCCTCTGTCCCTTGGGAGATGTTATATGAGGATCACTATCGGGGGTTAGGTTGTTTTGGTTTGGCTTTTTTAAAGTTTTCCATATCATCCACCCAACTAAAAAAAAGAAATGAACAGTACTCATGTACTCTTTGAATGACATCTAAATTACCTTCAATCCTGGCATCACTCTCATTCCATGACGACTTATCTTCGCCACTTGTTTCCTTTGTACTTAAATAAGTAGAGGGCTACTTTTCATTCCCCTTGAAATGTCTAACTTAGTATAATTTTCAATGATTTTCCTCCTACCCTGAAATTTTTGCACTCTACTACACAGCTGTACCAACTTAAGAGAACAGATTTACATCTCCTTGATAAACAGTCCCTTTAACGATTTTTGCTGGTTCCCAGTATTTGTAGTGTCTTTACCAAAATCTTTGCTCAGTCAGTCAAGGCCGGGGCTTTCCCTGGTTTCCACCATTACTGCGATGCAGGCTCCACGTTACTCCTTGCATCTTCGATCATAAATTCTTCAGTCCACCTGAAATCATTAACTGACTCTTTTAAAATTCTCAGTATGTCAGCAAAAGACTATTTTTGTTTATTTTCAATTTATGAAAGAATTTTACTGGTCTGGCCTGAAAGCCACCTGAACAGAGCAGAATGATCACAGCTTGGAATGAAGATGTCGCAGCCAGGTTCTTAATTTAGTAAGATTTAAGCTAATTTTAGTCATATTTAACCCAGCTTCCAGAAGAATCTAAAGGCAAGAACACACTGACCTACATGTCACTCTTAACATAGCACAGAGATATGGGACACTACACTGTACTAAGATGATCAGATATACCAACATAACGCAATCACACATCACCATCACAGCAACTCCTGGTACCAGGTCCTGACAGAAGGGAGTTTCTTGATGGCCTACCCCACAGATCCAAGCTGGCATACAGAAGCATATTCAAGGGTAACACTACCATCCTTCTTAGTCTCCCCGCCCTACTTCCAAATACACAATGGCTCGCGGCACAAACAAACAAAACCCACATTTTAATATACCCAGCAATTCTGGACTCTTTTAGAATACAATCTGGCCAGTACAGCCTTCTCGCACACCTCAGGACGACGACACATGATGACTACGTCTACACTGGCAGATAAGACAGGATCTTAGTGTTAGCTGGCTCCCCGGCTTTGCTCTGGACCAGTCCAAACAGCTCTCTCTAAGAGAAACTGCATGTGACACGAGCCTGAAGCAGCAGCGGCACAGCCAGTGTGCACCATCCATCCTTGGGGCTGACCTCTGGCCCTATCCTACAGCAACATACATATAGCCAGGAAAGTGATGCGACACTCACACTTCATTCTGTTCCACCTCGATCTCTGGCTGCTGATTCTGTATTCCATCCAACAGTTTTCAAAATAATTCATTAGCGTAATAATTAGGCTTGTTCTTGTTATTGTCTCTAGTCAATCAGTGATTTATCTGTGAAGAGACCTGCCAGCTGCCAGGTGCAAGACGACCTCGCCCATGCTGTACTAGTACCAATGTCCCTTCCACGTTTAGACAGGAAGAAAAAACACCTTATACTTGCACAACTGCTGACAGCATTTCTGTCTTTAACAATATTATCTACAATGCTACCCTAGGGAGCTTACAAAATAATAATGTAGATTAAGAGAAAGAATACAGACACTCAGAGGTCAAAGAGGGCCAAAGAAGATACCGGCAATGGAATCATAAGTAGGGAAAAAAAACTTTTGACACAGAAAGAAAAAGAAGCAATTGGCATCTAAGAACCTGAAGGCTATTACAAGCACAGGAGGAAGCAGATAGGGCACAAGTATGAAAAATATTACAAATGAGACCAAAATGAGTATGAAATGAGTATGAAGAGAGCATCAAAAGTGAGACCAAAATGAGTATGAAAAGGATATGAGAAGAAATTAAGTGAAAGAAATCAATAAAATATAGCAAGCCCCGAGGATCATTAAAAAACGTACTGGAATAGCAGACTCAGGTTACACCTGTTCTGCTAAATAATCGGCTGAACCATCCCCCAGTCCAGACTACGCCTCAAACAGACCCGCTGGCATCCACACTGCTTTAGGCCTGGTGCTCCTCTCCTCTATGCCAGCAGATCTGTCTGGGAGAGAGACGTCTGGAGTCACAGCCAGGAGTAAACTAACAGTCAGTGTGAACCACGAAGGGGCCAGTGCTCAAGCTGTTCCCGGGCTCTGTCATTTAGCAGCAGAGGCACGCGGGGTGAAGGAAGGGCAGATGTAGGGTGGGAAGGGCCCCGGTGCTGGGGAGGAAGGGCAGGAGAGATGCTGGTGGGGAGGGCAAGGCCTGCGTTCGAGAGGGGAAGGGCAGGACAGAAGTTAGGTTGGAGAGGCAGGGAGGGAGCCTGGCTTAATTTAAGTGAAGAAAACAGATGATCAGACTAGGAGAAAGAAAAGGTGAAAGACGTGAATGACTCTTGTCATCCCACAGGCAAAAAGTTAGAAGAATTAGCTTAACTGCAAAGTAGCAAACAGATGATTTTTACCTTATTTAGATTAACAGGAAATGTTACCACCAGATCCGATTACCTCTGACATACTACAAAGACTTCATACTAATGACTAGGCATAGTCATCTACTGCAAAACATGCACCATCATCAAACAAGTGCCTAAAACCTACAAACCCTCAGGAAACAGAGGACTTTGCTCTAATGCATGTGATGAATGGCAGATTTCCCATGTGAAATCAACAGAAATCCTGGGAAACAGAAGCTGAGACAATTCAAATCCAATATTCCAGCCTCTCATTTCCCTTTCCCCAGCTTTATGCAATTCCCCTGTGAAATCATTATCTTCTCCCCACCTCTGTGAATTTCTACAAGTCTGAATTCTTCAACTTTGAAAATACAAGATTACACCTTCACATTTTCTTTAGCTTTGAGTAATCTAAAACAGAAGTATAGATAGAACAAAGTCCAACAAACTCCGATGAAGGACTTTCTCAGTAAAGTTTTCTTAAGATATCAAGGCAGGCAGTTTTTAAAAAGTACAATTACAAGGTTTATGGGAGATTGTTTGGAGTTTCTTCTGGGGGTGTAGGTGTTAAGCAATTTTTAACTTTTTTCTTTCTTTTTTTTTTTTTTTTCTGTAAAAGTGAGTGTCAGAAGACTTGCGCATTGGGACACCTGGTTTGTGAAATACAAGCAGTCTTAATTACAAAATAGGCGTTCCTGTCAGCCACTTCGTATGCAGAGGGACAATTCAATTTAGATATAAAACCTACTTCTGCTTAAGCAATCAATTTGTACTGGAGCAAAAATAAAGACAGTGAAAGTATGATATCTACAGATTACATTTTTTCCAACTAAAAAAATACTCAAGCACAGTTATTTAAAAAAAAAAAACAACAGTACAGCACTACTTAAAAGCAAAGACTCTTTGCAGCCATTTACTGAAAACCAGTATTTTACTCATCAAATACTAGTACTACTTAATTTGGCTCCATCAGTCTCCCAGTCACTGAAGAGCAGCAAAACGTTTAAGAGATGTGGAGCGTAGCTGTTATGAGTTTGGACTCTGGATTATAACTGTCCCTAACCACTTTCTCTCCCAGAACGACCTCTGGCAATTATTCTCATTATTCATTCTCATTCGTTTCCACACCAGCTTTTGTGAGAGGAAACTCTTTCATCTACTTTCCTTAGTTATTAGCTTGTGGCAACAGGAGGAACAAACAAGCAGAAGCCATTTTACAGGCTTGACATAGAAAAATTCAGTGCAATTTTTTTGTTGCTGAGCTGTACAAAGGACTGGGACTAAGTAGTACCAGAAACATTCTGAACATACACTGATGTAACTATAAAGATAAAATAACTTAAGTTCATCCCCTTATGTGAACCTCAGAATACAGAAAAGGACTGAACATTTGCGCTGTCCAACTGTGATATCTCATTTACTAATACAAGGTTTTCAAGCACAGCTTTAAGTCCTGCAAAGAATGACGTTACTGATGACTCTCTTAATTCAGCAGTGTTCTTTCCCTGCCAAACTACTTAATGTGCAAGGCTTCTGCTTCCTCCTCTGTGGTTCCCACTGCACCCTTTCACTCTTTAACTTAGGCTGGCTTTGGTGCTCATCAAACCCTGCTTAATAAATCAATTCAATTCATTAATGCAGCTGAAAATTACCCCAGCTAAAAGCAGGGTAGTAACCTCTTCTGGGTTAGTGAATGAATCGAATCTGCTCAAGGGGAGATAAGGTCCAAGACCACACAAAGAAAGGAGTATAGTTATGTGTCTGGGAGCAAAGGAAAGCAAGTGCTTCCTCCCTCTTTAGGTAGCACCAAGATTTTAGAGCAGCTCCGCTCTAGATTACGCTGATAAGTCAAGTTAAACACTGTCAACAACAACCTAACAAAAAATAAAAACTGTAAAGAAGGCAGCATAAAAACTGATGTAGATGTTTTGCAGTACAGCATGACATTGGTTGAGAAGGTTCCCAACCCACCTTGGATTTGTGACAAGATGTAACTGTTTATGGGGCCACAATGTAAAACAAATCAGGAAAACATTTTGGATTTTGGGGATTGTTTTTCTTTTCAAAGAAATAAAAAGGGGGAGCTTTCCCCCTAACCCATGACTGCACAACTGAGCGAACCGTAACATAGCTATGAGCAGGAATCTCTTTACTAGGCTTGGCTGCTGGGGAACTTTGATTTAATTACAGACCTGTTTAAGCTGCTTTATCTTTAGCCAGACCTGACAGATCACCACTACACCTCTCATGGCTCATTTCAGGCCCATTCTCTGCTGGTACAAGTATTCATACTCCCACACAGCAAACTGGATCAGAAAACAGATACAAAGAAAAAATTACTGGGGAGGGGTGGAGGAGAGGGAATGTTCTTCTCCCTATTAGTTTCCTGATCCAGCTCACTGTATGCTCACACAAACAGCTAGCACTTCTGTGTGTGTCAGTTCAGTGTGAAAATGTTCACTGTCAGACATGACAACTCCTTAGGTCCACACTGCTACCAGTTATTAACTTTTTTTACCATGTAATTGGATGTCATCACAATTTTCACTCAAGGAACACTTCAGTGGGAGCTTAAACAAATTATGTCAGGACTGCTGCAGTTCCACTCCTTCCCTTCTCTTTATTACATAGCTCAATAATTTTGTTGTACCAGCACTGCTACAGAGTTGAAAGTACAGACTCAACGACTTGGTTTTCTTCCTTTAAGACTTAGCTTGGGGCCAGCTCAGTGCTCAATCCTCCAAGCACCACTACAGGTGAAACACAGAGGTGGGGACAGAAGGGAGTGCTCACCTGCAGCGATTCCAGCTTAGATCAGCTTTCAGGATATGTTTACACAGATGGATGCAAACAGATCCCAACTCCTCTACCTACACTCTAATTTGCTGGAAGCAAGCCAGCTGCAACTGAGGTGATATAACCAAGTCTAACTGCACGCTCAAGCTAAGATACCTCACCTGTAGGATACTCTCTGAATACCTAGACTCCTTTAGCCTTAATGTATTTTTTTAGCCTTGCTTCATTATACAATGGAATCTCCTTGATCCTAAGGCACTGATTACCAAGGTGCCTCCAACAGCAATACACGCATCCATTACGCCTGCTACTGCCAAAGATACAAAGCTAGCCTCCCAGGCAAATGCTCGGTCTTTTTATTCAGGTATCATAGGCACTGGAAAATGACTAAAATACAATGTTCAGGCTGTGCCCATGCCCTCCTACCCCACCAGCTTCACCCCTCTCACAGCATGTTATGCCACCAGACCCCACCCCCTCCATGCCCTTCTTCTCCCCTCCTTGGCCTAGATTCAGCACACTCCCCCTCAAGCATCAGGCTCTCCCCCCATGCAACCCTTATGCCCTCAAACCAAGCTGCCCCCATCACCATCTCTCTCCTCCCCAGCACCAGACTCCCCCCAAAACATCCTACTTGCTCTTCTGCCCCCTCACCCCATGGTCAGGCTGCCCCCTGACATCCCTCCTGCCCCTCCTCTCCCAACATACCCCTCTCCCCCCACCCCAGACCAGCCTCCTTCCCTTGATATGCCTCATGCCCCTCCCCCCCCCAGGCCAGACTCGCCCCGCTCTGATATCCCTTGTGCCCTCCCCAAACACCCCTCATGCCCTTCCTCAGGCCAGGCTCCCCCCATATCCCTTGTACCCTTCCTTTCCACCCCAGGCCAGGCTCCCCCCGCCCTAATATCCCTCATGGCCTTCCACCCAAAAACAAGGCCAGACTCCCTCCTCTCCGATACCCCTTGTGCCCTTCCCCCAGACCAGCCCCCCCCAGCCCAGACCCTCCCCTCATGCCCCCTCCTAGGCCAGCCCCCCGCCTCCCCCCAGCGCACCCACCAGGTAGAGGGTGCCGTAGATGCGGAGGGACTCGGCCAGCGCCCCCTGCGTGACGTGCAGGACGGCCCAGGAGCACCGCGGGTGCCAGGTGTGCCCGATCTCGTAGCAGCTGTGGGGGATGGACTTGCTCAGCGCCGCCATCTTTGCCGCGCGCGGGGAGGGGGCGCGCGCGGCCGCCGCGTCACCGCCGATGCAGGAGAAAGGTCGCGCGGGGCGCTGGCGGCGGCGGGGTTACTCGCGGGCAGCCGCTCTTCCCCCCCTCCCCGCTCCCCCGCGCGGCTCGCGTGAGGCCCGCAGCCAATCCGCGGCCGCCGGGGGGCGGGGAGCGCCGGGGGCGGGGTGGCGCGAGCGGCGTCGCGGGGCGCGCGCCGCACGGGGGCCGAGGGGCCGTGCGGCGCTGCCAGTCCCACGCGTGTCCAGTCCCACGCGTGTCCCGTTCCCCCCCCCCCCCCCCCCGCGGCTCGGGCAGCACCGCGCTGCCGGCCGGGGCTCCCGGCCCCCCCTGGAGCCTGGCCCGCCCGCGGCCCTCCTCCCGCCGCTGAGCCCGGACAGCGCAGAGCCCGGGCCGGTACCCCTGCCCGGCGGGGGGGCCGCAGGTAATGCACGTAGGGAGAAACGGCCTGGAACACTCTCCGTGACGCTGACCGGCTGCCGGGCACGGAGCTGGCGGTTGCAGCTCCCGGCGCTGCAGCAGCAGGCGGGAAAGCCGACCGAGGGCTGCGCGTCAGCAGGGAGACTTGACAGGCAGCAGCGTCGTGCTGGTGGTTGAAGCCTGGGTGCACCCGCGCCCTGAGCACAGGGTGCAGTTTGGGCTCCGCATCTCCCAGTGTAGCTGAGCGGGAGAAAGGCAACTAAAGTCGTGGAGGGAGTGAGAGCGACTGCATTGTGAGGAGAAGCTTAAAAGAGGTTGTATTCTCTCTGGTTTGGAAAGAAGGGGGAGTGGGATATGATGGAGTTTTACAAAACCATGAAGGCAGTGACTGATGACACAGTTATAGTTCGGTTGCAATACTGGCATCTGGTTCCAGCTTGAAATTTTGATTATTTTTGGACTAAATGGGCTGGGTGTGTCAGGACCTGGGGATTTTCCTTAGGTCTTTGTTAAATAACAGTTTGGAAACACTCAGTCCTGATGGGGCAAGTACACTCTGTACCTTCTGTGCAGCGGTCAAGTCAGGAAAGGTTATTTCAAGACCTAGATGGGAGATACATCCCGAGACAAATAGGAAGATCAGCAAACCTGCAGTCAAATACGGACTTGGAACAGATCCACAGCAAGAAAATTCCTCCCCCTTACAGCCTGCCTCCAAATTCTTCTCCTGCAGAGCCTGCAGAGTTCCCCTTGTTGATCAGACTTGAGACCGGTCTGTACCACTCCCAATAAGGTAGAGCAAATTTGTCATTAATTTTGCAAAAACCTCTGCCGTTTCTCCCGAGAAGCCTGCTATGGATGCAAGAGCATACTGGCATTTCAAATTTAGCAGCCCATATAGATGGGTAAGTTGGACAGTTCACAGAACTTGGAGCTGCTGTGAGACTATTTGCAGACTCCCAGCAAATCTGCAGTAGGAGATTTTTGGCCTAAACAGTTCAGTTATGCTATTTCAGTCAAGCGTGCTTGATCGACCAACCCTCTGTTAGGTAGAACTCTGTCTATGGCAGTCTGTATTTAAAATCTAGTAGAAGACCCTAGAGGTAGCTTTAAATTCAGCTTTAGTGCTGAGGTACAGCTCCCCTGCGGCTGCGGTTGCGTGACTGACTATGGGAGCGAATATTGCTGTGTGCTGACCCTCATAGGGAAGCAGCACTGGCAAGATAACCTGCTGCAACATCGTCTGGACTTTGGCTTGGACCCAGTGCCTTGCTTGCTGTTTTTGTATTACTCTGTTAAAGAACTGCTTGTGGGCAGAAAAGGCAATTACTGCCTAAGATACGGGTTCTGGCTCTCTTGCTTGCATGTTTTGGCTTTTGCTACTACTCTGGGCTTAAGGCTTGCTTGCTGCCTTGTGTTTGTGGGCAGAGAACTATGGCACGTACAATATTAATAATTGCACAAGCTAATAATTTCACTTCTGAGACATGTAGGACTTGCCCTGCTCAAGTTAAGGAAAACTGATAAAGAACGAGCCAACAAGATACCTGTTCATTTGTGCCGCAATCCTGATCTGACCGAATAGCTGCCTGCTCAGAACTGGAGGCTTTTGCATCTCTCCTCTTGGGCCAGCTGAGGAAGACTCTGATGATGCACTAATAAAGAAGGCGGCACAGCCCTAACCTTGCTCCAGGCCCTTTTCCGTGGGGTTCCAATACCCTATTCTGGAAAGAAGCCCTAGGGGTAAAGCAGCATGGGAATACCGCTGATAGCCCACCTGGCATCGGATGCCAGCCCAGGCTATTCGGTCCTGGGAGAAACTTACCCTTGATTGGAACTGGGACAAAATAGTCTTGGAAAAGGAAGGAGTCACATGAATTACAAAAGCATTGAGGACCTTTACTTTTGCCCCCGTAAGTACCTGGGGTTTTCAGGAACTCTCCTTGTCGCATGAACAAGGCTGTATACTGGGAATAGCAGGCTGTCTCTGTAATGTTACTTAAACGAATGTCAGCGATGAATCCTGTGGCATAAAGCCAGGTGACGTGGCACGCACTGTTCAGGACTTGCCTTGTAATATCCAGGTGCCTTGGAGAGAGTTCGAGTAGTCCCAAAAGCAAAGCCCGGGAGTGAGCTAATTCCTAAGCAGCGTGAATGGTGGGGGAGTTGAGAGCGCTCAGCTTACTCCCTGGTCCTCATTAATGGCAATATCAGATATACCAATGTGTCTGAATAAAAATTTAGGCTGCCAAAAATGTCAGATATGCATGTGAGCCTTGTTAGACTAGGACAGCTACAGTATCCCGGTCTCTGCGCCTTGTGCCACAGAAGGGAGCGATGTGGCAGCATCTCACTGCATGTAGACTCTCTGCTTCAGTTGCCCACATACCTGTTTGCAGCTGGGTTAAGAAAACACAGCTTTCAGCACAAGTCCAGGGCCAGGCTCAGTCTTTAGCAACAGACCTTAACTGGTGGACAGCACTGCAATCCTCCAGTTTACTTATACTGATGATAACTGATTACATTAGGGTATCATACGGCTTGGGTGGCAATTGCTGAATGAAGAACAGTAGTGTCTGCCTTTCCAGGTTTTAGTGGATCTCACAGCCTGAGAACATTCTCTGCTGCTGTCTTCAGTGTCTGACAAATCTGATGTCTGCAAGTAAATTGCCTATCTCGCCTCGGCCCATGGGAGTGGCTGGAGGTGTGAAGAATTCTGCCTGCCTTCGCAGCGAGCAGGTATCAGTGTTACGAAGTGGTCTAGCTGGGAAGCCAAGGCGCAGCATTTAACTAATTGGAACAAAACCAGACAGGAAAAAAAGAAACCGAGGAAAGAAGCCAAATGGGGAACTTCACATTGCAGGAGGCTTTGCCTTCCAAATGCATTGGCATCTGGGAAATCTTCCTTCTAAACATTTTTAAATATCAGAACAATCTGGAAACGTTTTAACTTGGAAGAAATGTAATGCTTTGCCCTCTCCTCATGCTGCTTTCCAACTTGTGTGCTTTTTTTTTTTTTGCCATGTATTTGTTTTCTCCCTTGGGACAGGTGATCCAGCTTTTCCCTGCTACTCATGCAGTTCTCGGAGCCTGAATTTCGCTTCTGGAAGTAGTTTCTCTTGTCCGATAAGAACTGCTCTTTCCAGCAGAAGGGGTTTTTTTCCTTCTCTTCCCGTTCTTTCACTGTCATTGTTTTTCTCTTTCGGTTTGTTCTCCTGCCATCTGTGCGATTGTCTCATGCCTCCATCATAAAGTTTATGAAATCCAGACTGAAAAATATTCTGCTGCTAAAAAAGCTAGGAATTAAATTCATCCTTCTGCTCAGGTCAGTGGAGGTAATGTGTACACGCAGACATCTGCTTCCTTCAGTAAACTGCATAGGACTTTGGAGATGTTGCTATGCTGTCTCTTCTCCAGGCAGCTCTCAGAATATGGACGTTTGTAACAAAGAGCAAATTTCAGAGGAGAGCTGAAGGCCTTTGAGAAAGGAGGTCTGGAGTTTCATGCCGTCAGTGATGTATCTAGGCATAGTCAGCTCCACCAATCTCCATTGCTTCTCAAAAGCCAGGACAAATGGTAAGTACAGTATGTAATTAGTTTTGTAGAAATAAACCACAAGCTTGTAACATATCACTAATACATGAAATGGCTGTACTGAATGGGAGTGAATGGCCATTAATTGAGCTGGTTTTACTTTCCTCCAAGGAAAGAAGGTCCCTTTAAGAACTACTTTTCACCGTTGTCTCCGAAACTGCTTACACTTTAAGCTTAACCCATTTTGCATTACTTGAAGAGGGATTCTCTTCTGGCTTACAGCCATGAATGCTACTTGTTCATTTTCTAGCAGGGCATAAACTCAAAATACCCTTATGTTTGCTGATATTTCAAGGTAAAGGAATTAACTGGAAGTTTTCCCATTTTCCAGATGTAATAATTTCCAAAATAAATATGGGATGGGCTGTGGAATAATACCCTGTGAACATTTTAATACACACAACAATATCCTCCAGTTTATACAAGTCTGGATTTTTTCCAGAATACGTTGCAGTCTTTCTTACAGAGGTACCAAGGATTACATCAAGAAAGCAAAATCATGATGTTCACCACGCTGATTCTGCAGGCCAAACCGGGAGATGACATACTGAGCCATATTCATGCTGCTGGCGTCAGTAGAATAGAACTTCAGCTGTATTTAGCCTATGGTGCTGCTGTTCCTGGAGACAGTGATTTTTTCTCTCGAAATCAAGTGACAGAATTGGTCATGAAAGGCTAAATTAAGCCACTGGGTTCACTAGAAAAGGAGCAAGAGGCAGTGCATGTGGACACCATCCCAACAGCAGCCCAGAACAGCAACTGTGACCCTGCTGCTTCTCTGCTGCTTTCCTGCTTTCCAGGAAAGTGCTTTCTGTAGTTCCAGAAAGAATGCAAAATCACATCTTGCATCATCCGGGTACCTCAGCCTACTCCCATGCTTGAAACTCCCTTGCCCAGATAATAAAGGCTAGTTCCCTACCTTCATTTGACCGAAACAGCTACAACCCACCTTCACATCACCCAGATGGAATAAAATCCTTTCCTGGTGGTAAAGTTGTGTGCTATCAAAAGGTTATGTCTGCCCATGCTCTACAGTCACGGTGCTGTGTCTGGAACTCATGTCCTTCCTCTGCCATCCTCCTGTCTCAATGTTCATCAAATTCAGCGGTCAGGAAAGACCTGTCCCGTGTAGCTTCCACGTCCCACATTTCTGCCTACCAGGTGGGGGCAGCAGCCTTCAAACGTGCAGATGATGTTCACCTTTCCGTGACTCTGAGTGGGAAGGATGAGAGCAGGCTGGGCTTGCACACTGCTGCACACACAGGGCTCTGAGGCAGCATTAGATGGGTCTCCACTCCTAAAGAAGTCCAAGGAGTGAACTAGAGCTTGGACCTCTATTGTCTATGCCACTTGATTGCTGATTCACTCTCTGGCTCTTTTTTGGGCCTTTTGAATGAAATCTGAGATAAATATGCTATAGGGAGGTCTGGCCGTAAGTAGGGTAGATACAAGCCAGTCATTACCATTTGCCTGCAGGAGCAGCAGTCGGTGGTTGGCTGTTCTTCAGCAGCATCGATGCAAGGGATCTTTCAGAAAATAGGAGAGAAAAAGGAGGCAGGAATGAATGATGAAATCCTCAAGTAAAAAATTTTTGTTTGCCCCTCCTTTTCACCCATTTCCATCTTATTTGAGATCATTACTGCAACATTATTTATGCTTCAAATACAGGCATTTTTTCAAAGTCATGAATAGCTTCATGAACTTAAGACTCAGAAGGAGCCATTTTTTCTCTGTTTGAAGTTCCTAGCGTACTTAAAGTTTCTGTAATAAAACTGTCAGTCCATCAAGTTGGGCTGCTAAGGCCACAGATGATAGAAATGTAGTTATTCTAAAGCAACCGAGCACCCAACAGCTCCTTTGAAAAGTAATGATAGTTTCTAGGAACTCAGCACTTTTGAAAAGGCTTTCAATTTAAGCCTGCATTTTTCCAGAGGAATAATGAACAGTAAATTTCAGCGACTTAATTTTCAAATGCTCATGTTGAAATAGCCTCAGGACTCTGATCACTCCTGCTGCCAGCTCTTGGACGTCACAGCAGCCTAAGTAGCAGCTGCTGAATCACTACGTTTTGCAGGTTTGTATTTTCAAGCAGGCTGGCAGTGATTTTAGGTTATCCTGCAATGCTGCGTTGATAAACCACATCATCCTTCAGCAGCACTATGGGCATCCAAAGCTGTGAGCAGGGTGAATGGCTTGGAGGAGGCTCTTCGAGGCAAGCTGCCCCCTTTGCCTTTATTTTCAGCAGGGTGGCTGAGCAGCCAGCCTTTGCTGTGAGGCGTCTTGAAAGCACTTCAAATTGCAAATGAAAGAAGTAATGCACCCATGATTACTATTAGCTTTTGAAATACTGGGTTTAGGCAGGCAGATTTGGCTTTAGACATCCACGTTTGGACCTCCTGTCAAAAATCAAGACAGCATAAAAATCAGTTGTGAATTTGATGGGACTGCAAAGATACTGATAGCAACAACAGACTCTGCTTTTGGTTTCTCTCTGCTGGACCGAGCTTTGAATGTACGTGAAAAAGGATCAGGGAAAGAAGTTGAAGCAAACTAGTTAAAACTCTCAAAAGAACCGTTTTTAAACATAGAAGCATTCAGAGAACAAAACCTCCTTTTCAGCACCCCTGGCTCATTCCTGGGGGCCACTTCTTACATTTCTGCTAAATCAGTTGAGAAAGTCACTAAAGCATAGCAACTTTGCAGTGTCCCTAGGAAAAAAAAAAGCACCAAAGAGCCTTGAGAAAACTCTGAATAGCGCAGAAAGCAAGAACAAATGTTTTATATATGTGGTATTGTTAAAACTCTCAAGTGGCATAAATATAATAAACAATAGTGAAGAATGGGATATTTCTGTTTGTTTCCCCACACTCGAGATGACCTAACCTACCTCAGGCATGGTTCCACTTTGGGACTTGTGAGTTATTTGATCAGTCCAAACTTGTGAAAATAAACACTATTATTCTACTGTTCTACATTGTGCATTCTTTTGTTCTCTGTAAATAGACTGAGAACTAGCAAATGAAAGTAAATTATAATAAAATACAAATCAAAATAAAAACTGCAGATAAACCAAAACCAACACATGGGGAAAAAAATGTAATAAACACAAAAATAATGAAATGGTATACTCATCACTGAACACAGCTCTGTGCACTCCAGATGACTTTGTCAGCATTTTATGGTTGAGTTCTGATCTCATTTACAGACATCTCCTGCAGAGACTTCCCTCATACTAACTCTGGCGTGGCCGAGAGAAAAATCTAACATCTTAAGGTCAGTATTTTCAGAGAACCCTGTGGGAGTTAGATGTTCAGATCTCATTGGATTTCAGTGGAGGCTGGACACGTAACTTTGTGTCTCTAAAAAAATCCCCTCCTTAAAGTAATAGGTTATTTCTTTGGCCCTCCCAATATTGTCTTCCAGAGAATAGTTTCCAGTTGTAAGTAAATGCCGTGGGGTTATCTTGGTATCTGAGTACCCAGCTAGAAGAGATGAACTTAAGTGTAAATTCTTTATTAGGAATAGGTTTGCTCTTTGGGCCCTAAGCCCAAAACCCCGTCCATGCCTGTGTGTAGCTGTAACATCTCAAAGGCATGTTTTGCAGATCATTTAATATTTGTCCAGCTTTGTGCAGATCATGTGTTAAGAATTACTATTGTTTATAACATAAATGATAGGGCTTTCACCACTCCCTGGGAGAGGTCATTTTGCAGCCTGATGTATGTCACTGTCAGAGGGCTTCTCTTGATATTTTTATAGTGGTTTTTAGCATTAGAAGATTTTGAAGATAGGGAGCAGAAAACTTACTGCATTGACTAGAGTTTGGTATGCATGTGCATAGAGATGAGGTAACTGGTCAGACATGGTATCATTTTGCATTCCCCTCCCACACCAGGAAAGCACCTTCCTTCTACATCCTATTTATAGAAAATAAAAGAATTTTGCTTAATTTTTTTTGGAGGAGAGATGTAATGGTAATGTTTTATACAGATCTCTTTGGTTAAAAGCCCAGGGGGGAACTGATACAGCCCTGGCACGGATAGTATGCTGCCCCCAAAAACAAGGCACTAAGGATGGTTAATGACCTGATGTGCATGGATGTGCAATTTATGTCTCAACGCCACGAAGCAGCATTAACCCAAATGATATATTTCAAATAAGTTCCCTCATACCAGAACTTTAGTAAAATTTACATGGGAAATAACAATGTATGCAAGAAATGGTACCTCCTCCCGGCACTCCCACCCCCACTGAACTGCATCTGTCTCTAGGGAGAAATATTTTATGTAAAAATAGTGCAGAAAAGCATATTTTCAGATGATGAAGCGAAATTTTAAGTTAACTAAATAGCCCAAGTTGAAAGAGTATACCGCTTTTACCGCTGTATGGAGATACAATTATTGATGATCCAAAAAAAAAGATATACAGGTTTACAGTACAGCTTACCAGAAGCTCGTTGTCTCAAACGTTGTTTAACATCCAGCATCTTAGTTTGTTTTAGCTGAAGAAAATAAATGCCAGGGCCATCTCTTACCAGTACCACTTTCTAGAAGGACTTTGGAAAATCCTCTTTTCCCATGTGTCTACTTAACAAATGATCTCCTGAAATGCTGGCTTTTTACTTAATGAAATCATGTTCTTGGGACCCAGTTCATCCTTTCATAATTCAGAGGCTGGAATGGCATGGCATTACACTTTATGTGCGAGTCTTCCAATAAAGGTGTTAAAATGATCCTCTAGTCAGGCTGAAATCAAGAATATTTATCCTATAGTCATGCACTGTTGCCCAAGGGTTCTTGCATAAATTCTTCCTTAATCTCCACCCTCTTATTACACTTGAGCCTATGTTAGTTCCTCTTAACTTTACCCAACTACCTGGAGCAGCTAAGGAATAAGATAGTCATCCTAAGTTCCTTTGATAGTCAAGGGAGAGTGGAACATCTCCAGTGCAGCCACATTAGATCTGATTTGGACTCCTGAGTACCTTCTCTGTCTGCCTTGACTACATGGAACTCAATGGCAGACTAACCTAGCAATGGCAAAACCCGTCAAAAAACTCGCCCTTGGCTGCACAACCCCTACATCAGATGCATAGGAAGGAGAGGCAGGGGTTTGGGCAGCACAGAGAGCATCACTGGCCTTTACAGTGGTTGTCCTCCATTGCAGTCATCTTGGTGTGATGGCAAAGTGCACCCTTGAGAGCCTTTCCTGCAAGATTAAAATAAGGAGGGGTCAATCCAGGTCTTAGCCTCAGGATCTGGCTGCACTGGAAGAGCAGATACAGTGGGGTTTGTCGAAATTGGGAGCCTGACCCTTCACTGCTTTGCACCTTGTGTTCAGAGCAAAGGGGTTTGTGTGTTGATCTTCTTTCCAACTGATTTCTTCATATATCTGGAGTGATTTTATGTCATAAGCTGAGTAATAACCTTACCTCTCAATATAGCACTATGCCCAACTGTGGCCTGAAATTTTTGTATTTGGGAAATAATTGGCTTTAGTTTTGCTCAGGGAATACTTGGGTTAAATAGCAGCTTTCTTATGGTTTTTGTGCACATTTTTAGGAGTTTTCTTTTTATATTTTTCATAGTTCCCCAAGGATGTGTGTATAGTGTCAACAATAATGAATGACATGAACTTCTACCGTAAGGAACTGAAATATCATGATAATCTAGTTTTCATGGTAATTTGGCCCCATGGAAGTCTCTCTGAGGAATAAAAATGCCTGAGAAAAATGGAATTCACATAAACTCTCATTATTTTCGAAGTTCATCTATATGTCTATGGGGAGCTAGATGAATCATGAGCTTCCAAATATAAATTACACGGCTCAAGAATGAAAGATCAGTACATACTCAAATGCTTGATCCAGCAATAATAAAAATAAAATTCTGCATTTGTTCCATTGATAACAAAACCTCGGTACAGTGCTAAAATACCATCGTGATCAGCACGGTAGAAAAGACTAAGGGTGCGGTTCCTTGACAGTTGAAGCCAATCTAAGCTGATCTGTTTTCTTTCATGGTCACACCACCCCTCCTCGTCATCACAGGACTATTTATTTTATTTTGTTAGTTTTCTGACAATTAGTACCTGGACCTACCCTGCCAGGGAGTCAGAGGAAGAGCATATATGCACATAGGGTAAGGTGAGTTGCGCTCCATGTAATCACCTGTATGTATGCAAGGAACACAACGTAAACGTAAAATGACAGCAAAGCCTTCTGGACAAGAGTGAATGACATTATTTATGCTCAAACTAATTTTGAAAGTCCTTTAGTCTGTGTAACAGTAATCCATATGATTAATTTGCCAACTTGGATAGAAATTAAGAAACCTGTTTGCCGAAGACTTGCCAAACCAGTCCTTCTCACTGTCTGGTATGAAGTTTATGTGTTTGTCTTCATATGAATGTAGCACTGCTTTAACTATATAGGGATAGGTAAAGAAAAAGGAAAACTATGAATGTCATGTACAAATGGTTTATGGAAGAGCAGCTCTGTCTGTGTGAGAAAGGGGAATAAACTATACTGGAAGAGGGAGTAGAATAAAGCAGATATCTTTTGCAATTACATCCATGCTATATGTATAAATATATTAGCAAAAACTCATCTCTTAAATGAAATAATTATACCAGCTCCCAAACTGAGTGCATACTGTGATCATTTAAAGAGAAAACAACCCTTAATAAATCAAAAAAATTAGAAGGATTGCAGAGGAGACTGGAATTTGGAAATAATTAGCACTCAGTGACTATATTTTTACATGGCCCACAAAGTGAAGAATAGTGCCATTGTAAACTGGGCAGTCCAACTAGAACTGGAAGTCAAGTATTGCTGCCTATTTAAACTTCTCTGCGATTCTATAAGGACCTGAAGGCAGTTGTGTGTATAACTTAAAGCCACTTTACTGGCACGTGAAGCGGCTCCTCGTGAGAGTCATGCCAACAGTCCCTATCAGCAAGGGGACAGGTTTCACTGTTGTATCCAGTCCCCCTTTGTGTATTCACAGACGCTACAAAAGCGGCGTGAAGGCAGCGAACTTCACCTCCTGGCAGATGTCGAATTTCTTTCCCAGGAGAATGACCCACCGCCTGCCTAACACAATACAAAGAAGGTTTTTTTTCCAGCCGTGCCCTGCAAGTCAATACTCGCTGTTCTGTAATTAAACACAGCGTATCAGCTCACATGGGCTTTTTAATGGGGAAAAATAGTACATTTTAAGATTTGTGGCCAGATTCATCAGCACGCTTGGCAGCTCTGTGCTGCTCCAATGACACAGAACAACCTTAAGCCTGCAGTAACTGATTGATTAAACCAGCTCGTCGCAGTATCGCCGGAGCAGTGCAAATCAGCCGAAGTGTATCAGCAAATCCACCTTCTCGGCTCTTATTTTGAGGGATTTATATCTCAGCCTAACTTAATTTCTGAAGTTTAAAAAATTAATTAATTGAATGAATTAATTAATTTCCATGTTTAAAAGCTTGGTATTTACTTCTTGGGTAATAAATTAATTAATTTAGATGTTTAAAAGCTTAGTATTTACTACTTGGGTAATACATTTGTGGAGAAAGCACTATAGGATGCTTTCAAAAAAATCTGTCCCCAATGTCCATAAGCAGGTTTGTATGATGTGGGTGACAACTGGATGTGAGGACCAGGACTGGGTGCAATCTGGGTAAGTGAGGAGCAGTAATTTAACTCAGCATGCCATGTGAGGCAGAAAGAATCCTTAATTCATGTCCAGTGAAATTTGCTTTACAGGACGTGCAAAATGCCACCCAGAACCAAGTACAACGTTGCTTATGGAGAGAAAATATGTTGGAAATAACCTCTGATGCTGCCATAGAGTTAAAGCAAAACAGGACGCAGAAAGATTTAGTGGGAAAGATGACTCTGCAAAAAGGAAACTAAGCCGTATTTATAAAACAAGACTCGTGACCTCTCAGAGAGAGAGGACTCAGCCTGTCATTTTCTACCATGGTTAAATCACGCCTTGTGAACGATCCGTTTATTATTTCCAAAATTTTCAGGCTGAATTGCTATTGCGAAATGAAATTTCTTCAAACAAGACAAAAAGTGCATTCCTCCTTCAGGATTGCACTCTCCACATGCCAAATCTGAAGTTATAAAACCAAGCTGTTTTGGAGTTATCTGAGCATAAAAAAAAAGGGCCTCTGAACAATTCTCTGAGAAGAACACTGTTCATCGTTTTCCAGAAAAAAAAAAAAATCCTTTGAGCTAAGGTCAAGTGTGGGAAATTTCAAGCCAAAATGCGAATCCCTGAGCATTATGGAAGCAATGATGAGTAGCAGTTCAAACTGGAAGTCATTTTGGGAGGCAGAAGCACTGACTCCAAAGTTCAGGCTGAATTTTGCCTCTACCGTGGGTCTGATTTTCAAAACAGTCTACTAGTTTTCCCAAAAGGAACAGATTTTCTTGAAATTGGGCATACTGGATCTCTGCAGCAGAGCTTTCCTGAGAAGTTTGGTAAAATCAGGCAAGGGAGGAGGGCTGGTAGTTTTGGATGGGTTTGTATTCTAGTACTACATTTTATAAATGTAGCTACACTCTGAAAAAATCATTGTGCAAATGTTTTTGTCTCGCTGGATCCTGACAGTGACTTTTCCTCACAACTTCTTGTCTGTTCTGCTAATCCGGCTGGAGAGGTGTATCAATCTCTGAATTATTTGAGGAAAGGGGCTTTGGGAAAACTGTTTAAAAAAAAAAAGAATTAAAGTTAGTCTTAAGCCTAGAAAGAGAAATACCTGTGTGAAAAAAATACTAACACATATATGAAGTGATCTTTATATGGGCACCTTTCACCTTGTGAAAGTTACGGCCAGCTTTGCTCTCAGTGCCCTGTTGACTGTTGTGTGTGATACATCTGTGCCTGCTGGATTTCCAACCACACGAATAATCTGAAAAATCCTCTTGCGTTGTCAAACATTTTGATGCTATCTAAATGCAAAGGATTTCTCAAAATGATGCGTATTAAGTAGCACTGAAATTTCCTGTTCACAATGCTATAAAACCAAATTCTGAGGTCTCTGTGCAGACCCAAATATTGGCTTTCAGGGGTCATGGAGCAAGTATTGACCCATGTTGGCATGCGAGGAATTACACATGTGAATCCAGATATGGGATCTATGTGTCACAGCTTAGCTGCACCAAAGTACATTAAGTTACAGTCATGTCTGCATGAAAACAGAAATGAACAGCATGTCAGGAGACCTGCCCTCTAGACTCCATTGCTGGTACTGTCTGGGTCTCCCTTTGCAGAGCGAGCTGGCTCACATGGAGATACCAAAGGTAGAAACCTAAACAAAGTATCCTGAGAGCATCAGGAGCCAAATCCCACTGGATCAAGCCCAGAAGGATGCTGCAATGCACCATGGCAGGTAAATTTGCACATACTATATACTTTATTTTAAGGTCTGGGACACATGCTGCCCCGCTGAGATCAATGTTGATTGATTCAACGTCATTGAATCAGAGTGCCACTTTGTGCACTACCTTGTGCACTGGTATTATACATGAATATTTTATATATAAACCCCCCAGATATATGTGTATATGTATTTGCATATGTGTATATATATGCATAAATACATATGCAGCTCACTGCACTGTTTTTTTTTCCTGAGGTCGAGTAGAGCCATGTTCACTTGAAGTGTCATGACAAAAGAAACCACTTCTTTTCTATATTGTTACTGGACAATTGAAATGCTGATTATAATGGATAAATACAGCAGGGTAAATGCAAATCAGGGAATAGATGTATTTCCTGCTTTAAAAGGGTCAGCCTCACAAAGTACAGAAGTAAGGAGGGGAGAGAATTGATACTAAGCATGTGAATAGTAATTAGGAATCCATTTAAAATATATTACTAGATGCTTGAAAAGCCATCATTGAATAAAGAAAGTGATCTGTCTTGATTTAAAAATTCAGCTAACTTTACAGATGGAAAAATTAAAGAAAAAATCTTTAATAAAATTTAAAAAATTATAAAGTTAATTAAGTTTAAGAAAAGCATAAATGTCAAACAGTAGAAAGGAGACATTGATTTGAATGAATATAAATCCAAAAGGAATGACAAGAATGTGATAAAATAAGCAAAACCAAAAAATTAATGAACAGACGATCAAAGACAATAGTGTTTTATGTAAACTGAGACCAAGAGAAAGTCACTAATGGTACTAGTCTGTTACTCGATGGAAGTTGTGGAATTGTCAGTAAACAGAGTAGGTGACAGAAGCATCCAACAGATACTTTTGTTGTATATTGGAAAACATATATGAGATGAGTTGCATGATAGAGATAACTAATAGTAATGCATTCTTACAATTTCAGTGTCCCAAAACAGCTCTAGAAGTTACACGTTTTAAAAACCCTGCATGTTTAGATAACTTGTATCCAAGATCTTTAAAAGAACTCTCTGGGATGGCAATATCAATCTCCTCTGTCACCGAGTCCCAGGAGACGGGCAGGAAGGCAAGGACTGCTCTCATCCAGCATTAGACACCTCTTGGTGAGTTTTCACCTCCGGGCTAGTCGTCCTGGGTTCCCTCTACAGTCAACTGAGAGGTAGAGGCATTTTTAGAATGAAATTCATCTGACCAAAAGTTGACAACTATATTTGGTTAAAACAATCACATCCTAATGTGGTATCCACTTTTTTTTAAAAAATCAACAGGGTGCCCAAGGTTTCTTAGGTCTGCCCACAAGGCATCAGTCCAGGCTCTCAGTGTGATGCTATGGGGTAGATCATGTCCTTGGAGGCCTAAGCAGGGTGATCTTGTGTGGGAATGAAAAGGGTGTTTTACCTGCACGTTTGACATGAGTGTCACTCCTACGGGAAAGCTGAGCCATGTTCTAATACTACAATTCAGGCAAATGTTGATGCATTGAAAATGTTCAGAGAAGAGTTAGGAACCTTCTCATATACCCTGCAAGACAGTGGAAGACTCTGAGAGATGCTGGTAAGCATTATTTATTTTTGTAATGTAAAAATATGCTCATAGCTTTAATAAATATGCAAAAACCCACACACAAACTTAAGGGGGAAATAGTAATAACAAGATAATAATAAGTTATAAGTAGGATTTTATATTAACGTAATTCCTATTATGTGAGTTGCCTTCTGCAAGTGTCTGCCTATCCTAGCTGACTCTAAAGGGACCAAGGGTGCTTAGGCTACTAATTCAGACATATCCATTAAGACTGAAAAGGATGGTTTGGGCTAAAAGAGCTTTTCAAACAGCAGGGTCAAATCTTGCTCCTTTAAAATCAAAAGTATGATTAAAGAATTGGAAAAGACGCCTTACAGTAAGAAACTCAGGAAGTTCAGTCTATTTTGCTTACTACAAAAAGGTCAAAGGGTGACTTAATCACAGCCTGACATTACCTACAGGGATAATCTCGGTAATGACTTCTCAACCTGGCTGGCAAAGATAGAACAAAAGTCAGTGGCTGGAAGCTGAAGATAACTCAGACTAGAAACCAACTGTAATTATTGGCAGCCACAATAAATAATAATTATTCGGGTGGCTGCTGATCCTTTAACGAAAGCAACCTCAAAATCAAAATCAGATTTATTAAAAAAAATATGCTGTAATCGAGGCAATAATCGAGGAAGGAACACGGCTTGTGCTGTGCCGGATTCAGGACGGCATCTCACACTGCCCAGTAATCTAAGAATCTATAAACCCACTATCCTGGAGGTTTCTTAGTTTGGTCCGTTTAAAGAAACTATTATGTACGTGCTTATCATGGTGACATTTAGTCACTGTTAAGATATGTGTAAGGTTCAAAGCAGGGTAATTACCATTTCTTCCAACTTCGACCTCTCGTATGATTTGCCACCGCCTCTCCTAGCGCTCTTGTTTTGAAAACTAATTCCCGTTATCTAAAAGACTTTCCAAAGCAAACACAGCAGTGTAGCACTTTCTAATATTTATTTTGTGTTCTCAAAGAAAAGGCAATAGCGGTAGGGGTTTTTTGGGGGGGAGAGTTCTTCTAAAAAGGTATTTGTGTCCACTGTAGGTTTAAAATGTCCCCCTGCCCCTTTACTGAGTCCAAGGACCAGGTCCACAGGCAGAGGGTTTTGCTGCATAACTTCTGAATATGCAGTAGGGGAATTTTTTCATGGGAATTAGGCAAAGGTCCCACTCTGACAGCAGCAAACTCTGCTTCGGTGCCTAACTGCAGCAGAAGACTGCAAATGAAAAGGGTTTTCATATACTAAGACAAAGATTCATAGTTTTTAAGGTCACCATGATCCTCCTTCTAGTCTTCTTTCCTACATAATTTGGACAAGAAAACCCCAAAAACTTCTCTGCCTCCTGCTTACGAGTGTTTGACTGTGTGGAGAGTGCCCATCACCCATTCCCCGCACTTGTCTGATGCAGATGGTAAACTCGGTGGGGCTGGGACCAGCTCGGTGGATATGTGTAGCACACTGTGTGTGTGTTCACAGCATTATCATCCACCAGATTAGCAGCTGAGCGCTGCTGGTTACAGACGGCAACGCTTGGGAGTAAATATGGGCCTTGCAAGATATGGTTGACTTGCTGACTCCATCGTCGACTCCTTACCTGACCTTGGGACTGTAGCACTGTCTGCCTGCGTGTTTAAAAAGTTAAGATAGTATGACTTGTCTGCCTCACAAGGATTTTGTGAGGTTAGAGGCACTGTTTATTGGAGCTAGCTGTAAAGTACTACGGTGATGAGAGCTACGTAAATATCTTTGCTCATGAAACCTCAATTAAAACACTATCTGTCTTGCTAGAGGAAAGCACACTTAAAGCCTAGCAGTCCCTACAACATCACAGACCAGCTCACACACACATTTCCCGCATCTCAGAGGTGAAAAAAACCCGATGGTGATGGAGCCGCAGAGGGGAAACCTGCAGCAACTGAGCACAGGGCACTTCATAGCGTGGGGTTTGCTGCGGTTTTCAATCTCATGCCCAGGAAGGAGCCATTGTTAAGCGCTGCCTTGGTCTGTTAGTCTTTGTCTTTGTCTTAGTCTTAGCCCAGTGATGCAGCCGGGAGACCTTGGGGAGAAGCGAAGGCCCCGAGGTGCATACGGAGGCATAGCTGGTTGCAATGGACATGCTCAGGAGCACATGCACATGCCACACGCCGTACGCACACAGTAAGAGGTCACTTAACCAGAGCTTTACAAACATTTTGAAAGTGCTTTACAAACAATTCATTAATAGATGACATATTTTTGCTAAAGGCACAACCAGCCCAACCAGATTTTACTACAGGTGTAAATAATACTGAGAGAATTTAAGCATGAGCCTCATTTCTCTGCTTTTAATCCCTCCTCCCGCTGACACGTTAAAGGTCTGCTTAATCATCCAGCCCTTTCCCCTCCAAATCCAGGAATGCTTCATCCACACTTATTTATTTTATGGAGATTTATACAAATGCCAGAAGGTACCTAGCAGTGCTCTCCAGGTTTCTTGGCCCCAATGAAAAAACAACACTAAAACCCAGATATAACCCATCAGCCAGCAGTGCAATTTAACTCATTAGGAAGAAAAGGCGGCAGCTTGGAAAGCCACCCCGGACATTTTTAACCTGGCAGTGAAGAAGCTGAGCACCCTTGGCTGAAGAAAGACAGACCAGAAGTGACGGTAGGGCTGAGGCACAATGGGCCCCAACACGTATGCGGGGGTCTCAGCCCACCCTGTCCCTGGGGAGCTGGACTTGGGTGCCATGTGGAGCCCCTGGCACCAGCACCCATGCTGGGGAGGCACGGTGGGGACACTGGGGACGGTGGGGATGTCTCCCAGGGGCGCCAGGCACACAGGAGGGAGGGAAGGGGGTGCCTGTTGTGGGGAGAGAGGGCACGGACAAGGGCTGCCCGGGGTGTTTCTGAGGGACAAGGATGGGGGGTGCAGGTAGGGGGTCCCCAGGGAGGGGAAGGGGGGGGGGGGGGGGCCTTGCGAGGAGTGGTGGGATGCAGCCAGGGGGAAGTGCGCTTCTCGGGGGTGCGGGTCGGGGCTCCCCAGGGAAGCGGGGGGGGGGGAACTCCTCGGTGACGCGGTGGGGGGCGCAGGTAGGACACCCCCCCACACCCCCCCCCCGGAGGCACGGAGCGGCGCTGCGGCGGGCCGGGCTCCCCGGGGCGGGGGCGGCGGCGCTGGGAGGGCGCGGGGAGGCGCCGTCCCTCCCCTGGGCAGTTTCTCGGCGAGGCTGTTTAATAGCGGAGCCGCCCCCGGCCCCTCCCCGTTGGAGCCGGCCCGTGCGGCACGGCGCGGCCGGGGCCGGGGCCGGGGCCGGGGCCGGGGCAGGTGGGGCGCCGCTCGGGCCATGGCGGGGGGCGGCGGGGGGGAGGCCGGCCGCGCCCGGCTGCTGGCCGTGCTGCTGGCGGGGCTGCTCGGCGGGGCGCGGGGTTTCGGCGACGAGGAGGAGCGGCGCTGCGACGCCATCCGCATCGCCATGTGCCAGAACCTGGGCTACAATGTCACCAAGATGCCCAACCTGATGGGACACGAGCTGCAGGCGGACGCGGAGCTGCAGCTCACCACCTTCACCCCCCTCATCCAGTACGGCTGCTCCAGCCAGCTCCAGGTGGGTCGGGGGCCCGGGGGTCCCCTTTGTGCGTGGCCGGGGGGGGGGGGGGGGGGCTGTGCCGTGCCCGGACCGGCTGCCACCCCCATCCTCATCCCCGTCCCCTCGGCTCAGTCCAAAAAAAAAAAACAACAACAAAAAAAACCAACCCGAAAGTCCCGCCGCCTTGCCGTGCCATTCCTCGCTGGCTGAGGAGAGCATGGTTCACCCCGGGTGGAGGTGCGGAGGGCGCCAGGGGCACGGGAAGGCGGCGGGTGGCCCGGCGGGGTGGCCCGGCTGCGGGCGGCGGGGCGCGGCGCGGCGCGGTCCTCCGTCCCGCCTGGGAAAGCTGGGGCTCCCGCAGCTTTGCCTGGTCGCTGCCCGCCGTGGCTGTTGTAGCCGAGGTGCTGCGCCCCTCTTAAATGAGAAACCAACGGAGCTGGCCCCCGGGAGCTGCTGGCTGCTCGGGACCTCCTCCGAGAGTTCCACCGCAGGAGTTTCTTTCCCAGGCGAATGGCAAGATCCTTGTCCTCCCCATGGGCATGGATTTCATCAAACAAAACCCAGCTTGTTTCTTGGGGCAGAGTTCCTGAATTAGCACGCAATCCCGCTTTATGTTGTCGCGTCACAGAATTGTGATTATTCAAAAAGCCGAGAAAATGACAATGTTTTATTACTGTTGTAAATACGTATGTGACCTTATGGTAAAAGAAAAGCACATTCTTCTAGGAGGATCGTCAACTGAAGTAATTCAACAAATGCCTTTTCTTCTGTTTGTTTGTTAGCTGCAATATCCAGGCAGTGCCTAGAACAAATATATGTATTTGTTTAAACCACTTTAATTTGTTTTTTTGCTTTCCTAAATTGCACCCTTGAGGTTTAGATCTGGCTAAATCTCACTCGCTTTATTGAAACTGATCGGCTAAATTTACATGGAGCTAATCTAGGGAGTAAAATGTTCAGGCTTTGGCTTCAGACCACATTTGAACTGAAAGAAGACAACATTTTTAGGGTTTTTTTTTTCTCCTTTGTTTTTATTGTTCTTGGTTTATTTGTTTTATGCTGCTTCCTGTTTTTTAAGGCAAAGGACCAAATATTACTGCTAAAAAGGCAAAAAAAGAAAACTTGTTATATTTTGACCTGTTTAATTTTCCCCTAACGCACTTGTGATTTCTGTTTCTTGCAGTTCTTCCTTTGTTCGGTCTATGTCCCGATGTGCACAGAGAAGATTAACATCCCCATAGGTCCCTGCGGCGGCATGTGCCTCTCCGTCAAAAGAAGATGCGAACCCGTTTTAAAAGAATTTGGATTTGCCTGGCCGGACAGCCTGAACTGCAGCAAATTCCCACCCCAGAATGATCACAACCACATGTGCATGGAGGGCCCAGGAGACGAAGAGGTTCCCCTTCACAGCAAGACCTCCTTGCAGCCTGGAGAAGAGTGCCACAGCATGGGATCTAACTCGGATCAGTACATCTGGGTGAAGAGAAGCTTGAACTGTGTCCTGAAGTGCGGCTACGACGCTGGTCTCTACAGCAGGTCAGCTAAGGAATTCACAGATATCTGGATGGCCGTGTGGGCCAGTCTTTGCTTCGTCTCAACTGCCTTCACAGTCCTGACCTTCCTGATTGATTCATCCAGATTTTCCTACCCGGAGCGCCCAATCATATTTTTGAGCATGTGCTACAATATTTATAGCATTGCTTATATTGTGAGGCTAACTGTGGGCCGGGAAAGGATATCCTGTGATTTTGAAGAGGCAGCAGAACCTGTTCTTATCCAAGAAGGTCTTAAGAACACAGGATGTGCTATAATTTTCTTGCTGATGTATTTTTTTGGGATGGCTAGCTCCATCTGGTGGGTTATTCTCACATTGACGTGGTTTCTGGCTGCAGGACTCAAGTGGGGCCATGAAGCTATAGAAATGCACAGCTCTTATTTCCATATTGCAGCCTGGGCTATCCCCGCGGTGAAGACCATCGTCATTTTGATTATGAGACTAGTAGACGCAGACGAGCTCACCGGTCTGTGCTACGTTGGGAACCAGAACCTAGATGCGCTGACGGGCTTTGTTGTCGCTCCGCTTTTTACCTACCTGGTCATCGGGACTTTATTCATTGCAGCGGGACTAGTGGCCTTATTTAAAATCAGGTCTAATCTCCAGAAAGATGGAACTAAAACTGACAAACTGGAAAGGCTGATGGTCAAAATCGGTGTCTTTTCAGTGCTGTACACCGTCCCAGCAACGTGTGTCATTGCCTGTTATTTCTACGAAATCTCCAACTGGGCCATTTTCCGCTATTCGGCAGATGATTCCAATATGGCAGTGGAGATGCTCAAAATCTTCATGTCCCTCCTGGTGGGTATTACATCAGGTATGTGGATCTGGTCAGCCAAAACTCTGCACACGTGGCAGAAGTGCTCGAACAGACTGGTGAACTCAGGGAAAGTGAAACGGGAGAAGAGAGCAGATGGTTGGGTGAAACCTGGGAAAGGGAATGAGACTGTGGTATGAGAAAAGGACGACAGCCCGGTGGTCTGCTCTCCTGTGAAGGACTGATCGTGTGTAAGCATTGCTGTGTAAATGTTGGGAGTAGAGTAGGGAGACGGTTACACAACCTGTCTCTGGGGGATGGAAAAAAAAGCCTTAAAGAATAAAAAGCAAAAAGGTCATGCTGCAGATACAATAGCCATAAACCATGCTGCCCAAAATAGGAAAGCCCAGGGGGGCTTTAAAAGCTGTGAAATATCCAAACACGTTATCTTCCTTTTTTTTTTTTTTTTTAAAGCAGGATGCAATATACTGAAGTCTTTAGAAGCTGAGGGACTGTAGCCCACAGCTGTGGGAGCTTGTTTTCTTTTCATCGTCTTATAGCTGATGGAGGAAAGGTGGTCTGGGGCCAAATTCTGGGCTGATTTAGGGTCCAGTTATCAGAAGATGGAGCACCCAGGACCTCCGTTAGATGTCTTCTTTCCGAGTTCAGCATCGTGAAGGAAGCGCCTGCCGAGGGTTGTGTCTTTGTGCCCTGGGGAATTCTGTTGCTCCTATACGTTGCACAAATCAGCCAAGGATCAGGTCCTCCGGCAAATACCAAGTGAACTCTCCAGGTCTGAGAGTTACACATGATGAGTAGGATTTAGTGAGGTATTAGTGAGGATGATTCTTTAAGTCATCTGATGGTCTAATAATAATTTTGACTGATTTACTGTCTGTAACCTGGTCTGAATTGAGAGTTGACTCTGCCTTGAGCAGGAATTTGGACCTCCCTAGGTCCCTTCTCACTGAATTATTCTATGGTTCAATCAATATTTCTAATTTTTTAAAAGCTTTACTCAAGGCCATTGTCAGCAGTAGAGGAGTCTGGGAGCTGGGAAACTGCGTATGGTCTTCTGCATCGATTATTGTTATCCGTCTGCCTCCGTTCCTGTCGCTTCAGGTGCTCCTGCTGTTTCCAGTGAACTACTTTATTCTGCTGCATTTAATAGCTTTAAATAAAGTCTTACATTATAGTGTTCCTTCCTCCAGGAAAGAGAAAAATGAGTTGAGGGTCTCTTCAAACAATGCCAGTTTTCTCCAAGTAAACTTATCTGGCTCTCTCTGGAGACCAATTGCATGAAGCAATTAAGTCTTAATATATTTCATTCCATGCGATGGTATCTCTGCAGACGCCAGTCTGGGGAGAAGCGAGATGTTAAGTTCCTTGGCAACCTCATGTTCACACAGATCAGTTGTATAATTATGTGTGTCAGTTACAATTAAAAGAACATTCTCAGCCCATGACATCGCAGTACAGCTGACTGCCTCACAACGATGCTCCGATTGCTCACTGACAGCTATGGAGATTTTTTTTTTTTTTAATATATATGTACATGCAGAATGTGAGCAGTCCTTCAGTCCCCAGTTTTTGTAAAGGGATCCCAAGAGAAGAGATCCAACTTCTTGGTGAATAATGTTGTTTCATAGCAACTGTTGAGTTTTCTTATCCTTTTATTTGAGGAGGCGTCAGCTTGTGCTCACGGGGAGCTTGAACCTTGTCCTTTGAAGGACCTTCGGTTTTATCTGTGTGCCCTAAACTTTTGCTTCATTTGTTTGTGTGGAACCTGGTCAGCTGCGGAGCATCCCGCCGGTGCCCCAACTCGCACGACCTTCGGGAGCAGCTGAGAACAGACACTGCTTTATTACAGTCCTTGCTTTTCACACAGGTGCCCCATGTGCTTCCCAAACCACAATTCATTCCAGCTCTGGCCATGAGCACTAATCTGTCCCAGAAGCATGTATTGTTTCAATGTCAATGTTGAAACATGTGCTAGAGCACTTTTTTAAAAAAAAAAAAACACAAACCCCAAACAAACCCTAATTGCAGTCTTTGCGGTTGGGCTCCCTCTCCAGCAGAACAAGTGACAACTTGACACATTCTGCTCAAGACGCACAAGCATTGTCTTGGCCAATGTCGCATACCAGCCGAGCCTTTTCATCCACTCCATAAAGTGTTTTGCTATTAGTGTTGTGTTTGGATCTGGTTATTCCTCTGTGGACAAGGAGTTGTGCAAGAAGATCTTCAGATGGCCGAGCTTCTCCATCGTGCGATCTTTCTCCTGGCGCAGCAAGGGATGTAAAGTCAGCAACTATATGTTGACTTTCAAGGGGTGAGGATGCAATATGAGCCCTTTCTTGTAACCTAGTATTGGGCTGTGCCAAGGTGTCACATTCACTCAAGTGTCCTTCACTCTGGAATGGTTTGGATACTCTCCTGGCCGCTATGACCCATGTTTGACCTGACTGATTCAATAAACAACGTTTTTAACCATGTTATGTACACAGAAGTGAATGTTAAGTAGTACATTGTTATCAGATCCCTGCATCTCTGCCTGTGACCCTGTGGACTGTGACAGACGGATGTCCCCAGTGATTTGAGACGTTGGAAATGAGTTGGATGAGGATAGCACTGCGTAGCCCTATGAGGGACCTGGGGGGGATATTCCATTAAAGAGTGTGAGGGACTCAAATACTATGGGGAGGAGGTGGGCTGGGGAGAAACACCAGTTGCTGTTCCTGAAGGAACGTCTTTCCCAAGCAGTCGGGGGGACACTGTACCAGCCTAAAGTGAAATTAGCTGTTGCAGCGATGAAAGCGTTCCATAAATGTGTTCACACACATGCATTTACCTTGCTTCACTTCAGGGCTGTGTGAGTGGGAAGTCACAGCAGATATAGCCTAAAACCCAGCGGTTGCAAAGAGTGGGTATCTGCAACTCGTATGTTCTCTCATTTCAATGTTGTTATGAATTTAAAGCCAAAAAATGTGTGACTAATCCTGTCTCGGAAGTGCAGTTGCTGTGGTTATACAGCTAGAAACTTTACAGCGGTTACCTTCCTTGGGCAGTCCCTGCTCCCTTCTCCCCACTTCAGCGTGTGCTCTTCTCACTGCAGGTTTTGGAAGCGTCTGCTGGAGAGGTACAAGCTTAGCTCTTACGTTAAACAGACAAGTTAGCTCCTTTTTCTGAATTTTAAGGAAATAGACACTGATTATTTTGGGGTGTACAGAAAATACATCTACTTCAATGTATGTACTGTAAATTTCTAATTTATCACTGTAAAAAAACCAACTTTGCTATTTAATTTTTATATCAAAATAAAATTTTAACCTCTGTGGATAACTAAGGTATTCCTGGCAGCCCTCACGTTTTTGGTGAGTTTTTTTTCTTAAATTGGCTTCATCGTTGTTGGAAGTGCTTTTTTGCCCTGAAGGAAGAAGGACTGAAATGCTCACGCTATGGTGAAGGGATGCTCCGAATGGGTTAATCCAGCACGGTTTGGATCTAAATGTAGGTTGCGAGAAATAACTGAGAACAAAACATCATTGGGCAACGGTGAAAGTATGTGCATGCTTCTGGGCTTGCGCGCGGGGTGGACAGAAACCCTTTCAAAGGCGACGCACAGGTCCCGGGTGCTGGCTGGGGACGCAGCTGGAGCTTTGGGCTTGTCTGAGCATGTTCCCAAAGCCAAACGGGAGTGCAAAAATGGAAGCACAACCATCCGCTGCTGTAGCACCGCCGTGATGTGGCTCCTGGGGAGAGCAGAGCCTCCTGTAAGGCTCCTTTTTATTTCACGTATTGTGGAATACGTGCATCCAAAGATGCACCGAGCATTCAGATCCGGGGCGTACGGTGGAGGAGGGCAGCGTCACCACCTGCCTGTTGAGTATATGAGAAGTATTAGTGGCTTTTGGAAGGGGCAAATTCTGCTCTTAGTAACATGCTTGAAATGTGTTCACTTCTAGGGGTAATTTCAGCCCTTCAGAGAACAGATTCAATCGATTGTCTACATTTTCTTGCAATGTTTTTTTTTTTTTAAATTAAGCTTGTTAATGCTCTGCTTATTTTTCATTCCTTTTTGTCATTTCTGTTCACAGTTAGGATGTATGGTGGCAGCGAGGAGTTCCTTCTTTTTGTGTACATCCCTCACCGGTTTCTCTGACACTGATAGTACAGTTTGCGATATTAGTCATCATCTAAACCCACTTAATCATCTCCATCATGAAGCCTTCTGTGTGCGGGATTACTTAATTAGCATAATGTTATTCTAATAAGAACTTAAATCAGACTAGAGTGGGTAATAGTGAGGGTGTGCTATAAAGAAGACAGTAGGAATTATCACCTGTGTATCTGTAGCTAATCAAGGTTTGAAGAGCAGCATCTAAAACTGGTAATTAGAGTGATTTGCTCATGCCTTTGGCAGCTCATCGCTGTAATGTTCTCAGGTTGGTGATTAGTGAGATCTCTGAAACTTATAATTAGGAGTCTTTAATATAGCTACAGTTAAATGTAACGAACATAAAAGAAAAGAGCTGCTAGGGGAGGGAGCAGGATCTCCCTCTTGTCGTTGGGGCTGTGCACACCAACAGAGATCCTCGGGCATAGCGTTTGAGATGGTGTTGGCTGCTCCAGGTCTCTCTGATGGCCGCTTGCCCTTACGCACGTCCCCCACATCAGGCATCTCAGAGCATCACTTGTGAAGTCACAGTGGATTGCTGGAGTGGCTTTGAATGGGGGACAACCTCCCCGAGCCACTGGGATGACAAATCAGCCCAGGTTTGCCTATGGAGGGGAGTATGTGCCTGTATACAACACTCACAAAAAAAGTAGCTTTTATGAGGACTTTTTGTGGTTGTTTTGCTATTTAGGCTTGGGGTTTTTTGCTTGATTGGTTGGTTTTGTCTTGTGTTTTTTAAAGCTGTTTTTAAAGAGAGCAAATGTTAAGGAGTTTGTACAAAAGGAGACCAGAGTTCTGCTGCCAGAAATCAGGAGCATCCTAAGCTCCAGTAATGTGAAAATGTGGTATCATGAGACCCTGGCTTTGGTGGTGGAGTTTCCACCGCACCCCCTCCATCCTCAGCCACTCATTCCCATAACTGCGCCGCGTTTCAGCTCCTCCTTCACTATGCCAGTACAACTATTTGCGGCACTGTGCTGCAAAGCCGATCAGCAAAAAGATCCGGGTTAAAAATAACCATCAGAGTTTTTGCTTTGTTTTATGCGGGAAGTTTATTTTTAACTTGGACCATGTCAGTGATCTGGTTTATGCAGCAGCCCCACCAAGAGCTGTACCGGCACAGCAAGGCAGCGTGAACTGGCAGGGGAGCAGGGATCTGGCTCGCATTGCCTTGGCTCCCAAAGGCAGCGTCCTGCAGAGCTGTTCCCCAAGCCCTCTTGCACCATCATCCCCATGAGGCCAGAGCTCCGTCTACCTGCAGGGATCAGGAACGGGCGAGAGACAAGCGGCAACTACCCAACCACGTCCAGCTTCCCCAGTCTCAGCTAAAATAGCAAAGCCTTCAGCAGGGCTGTTGGTAACTCCCTAAATGTGATGCTTCGACCGGGGTGATCGAGTCCAGCTTTGAACTGCTTACCTATAGGTGAAAGTCCCATAACAGCCGTGTCGCTGATGCTCCATAGTGCCCTTTTCAGCACGCTTGGGCTAATTGGCTCATAATATATGCCAGGAGTTTGCAGCCTCTGGCTCAACCTAGGATGGTTCAACCAGACTGCCAAATGTTCATGTAGTTTGAGTACAAAGCAGAGCATCTCTTCATGCTTGCAAAGCCAATGCTGGCTGCAACAGTGATGAGGCAGAGCACCGTCCGGGCTGGAGCTGTGTCATGCCATCCTCCTGCTGCACCTCACCAAGAAGAACGGACAAGAGGATGGGTGCAGATCAGGCAGCTCCCAGCTGATGCTGAGCTGGTACAGTAGATCCCGTATCACTAGTATTTCCTGCAGCTGGGAAATGATTTCTGGCCAGAGGTCCTGTGTATCCTGGCAGACTCCAGATGTTGTAACAGCTTTGTGTTGTTAACAACCAGATGTTTTGTTTTACGCTCTGGGAACAGCCTACCAAACAGTCACCACAGGGCTGGAAGAGCACAAAGGTGGCTTAGAGGGTAGCAGCAGCAAACAAGGACTCACTTGCTAAGGTATCCCTGAGAAACTGTTCTGTTTTCCTAGTTTTTGGAGGGAGCAGGGACCTCCCGTGTGCCAGATGTTAGGTACAACACCAGAGGAAACAGGTTAAACTCCAAACACAAATATTGCATCGCAAAGTTTACTGTAATTTGTAACTTTTGATTTTGTTGCTGTGTTTGCTTGCCAGAAGCAAAAGTGGTGATTAATTAGATACACTTCAGAGGGTTTGGGGAAGGGAGACTTACCTTTAATTTTGTCCATTTTTAAATCAGTGGCTTAAAACATTAAGAAAAAAACAATTACCCATGGCTTGTCGATACGCTGGCGAGATAAATATCTTCATTTTGTATTTCCATCAGCGTTTAGCTAGTTTCCTGCCTGGTTCTTTCATTTCCTGAGCTTACTCTGAGGAAGGGAAAAACATCCTTCCTGCAAAATAGATGCAAATCATTTGACAGTCTGCTTCTACATTATTGAGGTTTAAAACATTATTGTGCAGAGAAATAGCCTGACATTAAATGTTTTAAGGAATGAAGTGTTTTCTTCCGAAGGAACTCAGAGACGCTCTCACTCAAGTACTTGGTAGGCGATGATAAGCGGAGTGCCATGGAAAAGCAAGAAGTGAGTCTTTTTATGATTTTTCTTGCATTTTTGGGTCTTTTGCTTTGCAGCAAGGAGTGGCTGACATCTAGCGGCAGCTGCACGCTGGCCCCAGCCCCTTGCCACCGCTCTCCAGCCCCGTCCCCACTCGTGTCCAGGCCGTTCCCGCGGGGTTGCTCGGGGCAGATTTGCTTTTTGTGGCACTGCGGATGCAGAGCGGGGAGCTGCTGCCGGGCTGGGGCTCCTCACCTCCACCTGCTCCCCAGCCCTGCCAAGCTGCGCCCCGACCCGTGTCGCATCGCTCCTGAGAGGGTTGGTACCTCTTTGGTAAGACCAACACCGCTGTAGGCTTTCATAGAATCATAGGATGGTTTGGGTTGGAAGGGACCTTTAAAGGTCATCTAGTCCAACCCCCCTGCAATGAGGAAGGGCATCTTCAACTAGATCAGGTTGCTCAGAGCCCCGTCTAGCCTGACCTTGAATGTTCCCAGGGATGGGACATCTACCACCTCTCTGGGCAACCTGTTCCAGTGTTTCACCACCCTGGCTTTCTTCCAGGCTCCTAACATTGAACCCATTAAATGGGTGTTCAGAGGCAATGGGGTGCGTCCATCCCCTCCCTCCATCAAGGCTCCAAACCAGCATCTGGAAAGGTTGAGGGCAAAGCGGGGCACGTACCTCAGCTGCTGGTGTGAATACTTTGCCCAGCAGCACGTCTGCCGGCCCTGGCCAATAAATGATGGTTTGTACCAAGTGCATCAGCTAAGGAAATCACGAGCTCACCCTCTGTTTAATATTAATCTCTCCTTGCTCAGCCCTGGGCTCGGGGCTGGCGTGGCTACAGCAGGTTGCTAACATTGCTCACAGAGGAAAAGAAAAAGACCTGATAACATGGTAGCGTGGCAAAAGAGCCAAAGGGACATCTGTCCCCTGCTGTGGCAAGGAAAGCTGCCAGTAGCAGAAGCCTGCAGCACATATACTCCGAAAAGGTCGTTTGAAAGACTTAACACAATCTCTTCCTTGCCCTCACGCTGGTTACGTTTAAAAGAAAAAGGACTGGGATAGCACAGCAGAAAGGAAAGCCCTCAGCCTGAGATGATAGCCTTTCTTCTTTCTGCTGCCATTTGGCAGAGGTGGGAAAAAGCTGGCAGGCCCCAGGCAGAAAGCAAAAAGCATTTGCACAGTCACGCGCAAGAGAACCGCAATAAAACCGTAGCATCTTTTTGAAAGGTAGGGGGTGCGGGAGAGGCCTGGAAATGGGGAAGAGGGGTTCTCAGAGGAGGAGGGAATATATATTTAATGCTGAAAATTCAGCTACAGAGGCCCCAGCATATTAAAGTATGACAAACAATAATACCATTCCACTCACAAAACAATCGTGTTTCTACAGCTGTGGCCTGAGTGGAGCCAAAAGAAGTGAGGAGCCATCCCTGCTTCCCTGGAGAACAGTTTTATAACCGAAGCAGGGAAAGGGGCAAGTCTCATCCTGCAACACCAGTAATTCATCCTGTCAGCGTCGGCAAAGCCGGCCCTCAGTTTGCAGTGGGATGAGCTGGGTTTCGCTTCTGCGAGGTCCCTCCCTCTCCAAAATGCCCGAGAGCAGTGTCTGCATCTGCCAGATCCCTGCCAGCTTCGGGATGCACCAGGACGCTGCACAGGGCCACGTCTCTTCCTCCCCCTCTCCGTGGGATATCAGGCGCTTTTTCTTTTTTTGGCTGTGAAAAGTCAAGTCTGAGAGACGTGGCCACCGGCCCAGTCCTCCTCGCTTGTGTGACCTTTCCAGTAGCTGTGCTCTGCAGCCCCACGACTCCCTCCCGCAGCCTGGGCTCCCGTCAGGAGTCAGGAGTTTGCAGCGCTGTTCCCAAATCTACTACTGAGCTGCTGTCTTGTGTCACAGAGGGGATGGCCCGGCCATGGCGGACTAAGAGAGAGAGTAGGATCCAAGAGCTGCCATGGCTGTTGGGACATGAGTGATGATAGGACGAGAACAAATGGCCTCAAGTTGCACCAGGGGAGGTTTAAATTGGATATCAGGAAAAATTTCCTCACCGAAAGGGTTATCAAGCATTGGAACAGGCTGCCCAAAGAAGTGGTTGAGTCACCATCCCTGGAGGTATTTAAAAGACGTGTAGACGTGGTGCTTAGGGACATGGTTTAGTGGTGGACTTGGCAGTGTTAGGTTAACGGTTGGACTCGATGATCTTAAAGGTCTTTTCCAACCTAAATGGTTCTATGATTCTATGATACTACTTCAGTACTGGGCCATGCAGAGGAAGGCAGTGTATGGCTATGCAAGGAGTGCCTGGGACCTCCACAACTCCCAGCTCTGCTAAAGCAACTGAAGCAGAAGAGGCACAAGTTTTTAAATGCTCAGCTTTGAAAGCCTTTTCCTACAACCCCAGAGGAACCCAACTAACCTCCTAGCGACAGAAAAAAGACCAAGAGCTTTGAGGATCTGTTGGCCCAAAGAGGCACACAGAGTGGGGTGAGCAGGAGAAAAATTTCCATGTGAATAGATTCACAGCAAAATAAAACCTGGCACTTCACATCCCATTCCCTACTGCACCTGTTGGCTCATCACCGCTCATTTAAGGAAGGAAAGAGATTTCTTCCGCAAGGAGAGGGGAAGAATCTGCCTTATTGAAAAAAAAAAAAAGACTGCAAAGTCTTTTCTCCATCCAGCTTCTATAGCTCATCTACAAATCTACACACAAATTTGACTAAGAGTGTTTTTTTAACTAATGCAGACATACACATAGTCAGCCTTTAGAAATTCCTATCTCAGAATCATATTCTTAGTGAAGACAAAGCTCAGGTTAAATAATTTACCTCCCGTTACAGAGGAAGTGATTGCTGAGCCTGGGACTAGAAGGCCAGCATTTATGGACCTCAGGCTGCATCTCTTTCTGAAAACCACCCTCATGTTCTTAATTTCTAGGAAGCACTAGAGCAGGTAGACGCAGGGCTACCACATGCCGGCTGCTGAAGGAGATGGAGCTGCTGTGCCGCACGGTGGTACCAATGGCAAGGAGCGGCTGGGATCCGAGGCTGCCTTTCCTGGCTAGCCAGGGCCCTTGGGGCAGGCTTTGGAGAAGGAGTACGGATGTGACCACCAAACCCAGGGTCTCCTGAGCCACGCCATGTTCTTGTGCTAACATGTTGATTCCCCTGGATGCAGAAGAAAAAAAGAAAAATCTCTCTAATAACACAGAGGTTGGAAAAAAAACTGGACTTCAGCCGCATGGAGCAGAGGAAGGAGGAAGGAAGACACCAGAGAGATGCAAACTCGAACAGCATGGAAGGAGAGCTCCAAGGTGCCCCAGAGCATGGGCAGATGTCTGTCCCCTGGCCAGCCGTGGCTGCTCGGCACTCCCATGGGGGTGCCAGCAAAGGGACAGCACACAACACCTCAAAGGTGCGGGGTGTTTAAACTAATCTGGGCACTGCAGCCCAAAGCAGATGAGGTAGCACCCAGCTCTTCGCAGAGCTGAAGGGTCAGTAGCTGCCAGCAAAGGCAAGAACTGAAAGATTTTCAATAAATGCAGCCGTCTGCAAAGTGCGTGTCTGTTCACAGCTGATCATAGAATCATAGAATAATAAAATAATTTACGTGGGAAAAGACCCTTAAGATCATCGAGTCCAACCATAAACCTAACACCCTTTAGCCCCTTTTTATTTATGGCTTAATACGCTCTAATAATATCCTCACATTAACAGGAACACTTTAAGCTGGCACTTGAACAGGACAAAACTAGCATTTCAGCTCAATCTGATATCGGCTTGGAGGTACTTGCCAGCTTCAAGCCACTATCTCAGGTTCCTGTTTGATACTTTAAACCACCTAACATCTGCTGGAGGTGAGGGAAAGTGGTTTTGGCTGTGACTAGAACATAACATGTTATATCCATGAAGGTAATAGCCACTTGGCTGGTAAATAAACAGAAAAAAATAATTACTATCCTTCTTGGCTGGGTTCAGTAACCACTGACTTGGCCATAAGTAACCATAAGAATGGTTACAATCTGGTCGCCGTATAAATTAAATTCCCTGAGGGCTGGGCTTGGTTCTGGGAGCTCTACCTGCAATTCATCAGGGCCCTATGAATTCAGATTTCTATAGTTATCACTCATGATGGAAAAGGAATAATTCATTTCAGTGTGCATTTCATAAAGAAAATGGAGATTAGAAAGAAAGAAGACCTTTTAAAGAAGTACCAAACTCTCAGGAACAAGGAGTAATGGAGAAGTGATTGGAAGGGGCATTTTCATGGCACGAGTGTACGGCAACACCATGCAAATCCTATTTCTTCTTGAAATGGGAACACATGAGGACAAACATATTCTTTTCTGTCATTTCACTAAAAAGCTGGGTTTTTTTAAATTATTCTACATAATGTGACTATAACTTTAGTTGGATCAACTATCTCACCACCTTTACTGAACAACTTTAACACATCAACAGGAAAGAATGGATTTATCTTCAAAAACATTGATTTTGACTCTTGCATCAAAGTATTTCAACCTAAATTTTGTGGGAATAAATACCATTTGATTGATTACTCCCAAAATATTGACTCTGATCTGGAGTGTTTGCTCAGTGACCAGCCTCAGAGCACTCTGAAATCATGGGGGTGTTGTTTACTTGCTTGATGGATGCCAGACTGGTGAGCAGGAGGAAGGCTTCAATAAATCATTTCTGACATTAACCTTGCAGAAACAAATTCCCATGAGTATTTGTGTTAGTTCTGCGACCAGTGCTTGTGCAAACACTGCAGGACAGAATTCATACCGCTATCTTTCTGCAACTAGTTTTGCAAACAAAAGTTCCTCATCGGCATTTCTAGGCAAAGTCGGTGGGACAGGCAGGGATGAAGGAAAATGCACTTTGTTTATTCAAACAACTGTTAGTGTGTCATTAGCAAATATGCATGGCACTTTCATAACAGATTTTGGGGTTGATAAAAAAAGAAAAGAAAGCATGCATTGGATTAAGCAATGAAATGTCATTTTTATTTGTGTAAATAAGCAGAAAGTTCCAAATGTCCAGCATCTGGCATCTGTACTTTTTTTATGTGCTGTTTTTAGTGTAATCTCTGTCTATGCCACAAGATTTTCCCTACAGTTTGTTGTTTAGCATAGTGATTATGTGATTAAGATGGTATAGGTCAGACCTTCTTGATCTATCATGAGAAATAGTTGGATATGGAAACCTCTGTTTCTGAGGACAGACACAAGAAGTTGGTAAGTAGCAAGTACAGGGTACATAACGTATACATATATATGTTTTTATTTTTAATTTAAAAGTTTTCCTAATGACAACCTTGTGTAGAATGGCCATAAGCTCTTCAAAAACAGCTTCAGCAAAACCTCTAACTGCAAAAGCCCTGGTGGAACATCGCACTGCAAGGACATGGACCCGCTTGCATTTTTGCTATGGGGAACTGTGGCTGTTTGGCTGAACAACACTGCCTGAGGTCTGCTAGCACGAGGATGTCACATCACCACCACGAAGGACTGGCTGAGACCTGAAACCCCACTGATGTCCCACCAATTTCAGAGCTGAGCTCTTAATTGCTGTCTGTTTCTAAACAGAAAGTCTTTTCTAACAGTGAGCCCTGAAAACTCATTTTTAGATCTTGAGGGCCAGCCGAGTGCTTTCCAGACTCAGGATGAGACTTTGGATGTTCTAGAGACCCTACGTGGAACTCAGACACTTTCCCATTCTCCATTACTTTTGTTGAGAACAAGCAGGATAGTCTTGCTTCTGCCACTAAACTAAGTAGGAGCCTCTGACCTCCTTTGGGGAGCAGGACTTTGGCCCTGTTCACTGCTTAGAGAAGGCTGTGGGTTAGACTCTCGTGGTATGGGATGTGAGTGGGCTGCTCAGTCCCATGCGGTGCTGAGGGGGTGGCCAGGGGACCGAGGATATTCCTGCTGCGGCAGCGTTGCTCTCTACCCACACTCCCACATGGTCCTGCCGGGCACAGCCCGCACATGGGTGCATCACCCAGGGTTTCTACCTGCTGGGACACCTACCCATGGATGGAGAAGGGTGTCCCAAGGCAGCAAAAGCCAGAAGAAAAGCTTTCCAGCCTGGGTTGTCCAGCTGCTGTACCCTACACAGCTAAATAACACCAGTCTGCCCAATCTGGGATGGACCCTTCCACCAAACATATCTCAGAGCCAGGGAAAGCTTTATTTCTCTATAACCCACAACGTCACTCCCTTTGAGTAAGAGGCGAAAAACATCTCCGACCTCAGCAGAGCCCTCAGTGGACTGCCGCAAACACTCATTAATAAAACACCACACTTTCCTGACTGCTCCTGTAACTTTTGCCACATGTTAAGCCTCTCGGCAAGGGGTTGGTTCAATGATTTCAGGGGTCCTTTTTCCACAAAGATAGATTAAAATTCTGCCTTTGACAAATTAACAGGAAAACTTCCCTGGTGTTTTTTAGCAGGTGGTTCTTCCCATGTCACCAGACTCAAAGTCCCTTGGAAACATGTTATTTTTACTTGGCAGAAAGGTGAAAACAACTGACTTAAATGTGAGAAACCAGCATGTGGGCTTGACAGACCACACTGCTCACTAACCCGCCATCACTCGTTCATCCAGGCAGTTGCAGTGAGACGGAAAGGAGTCGTTTTTTTCCCTTCGGGGAACACCAGTCTAGAGAAAACAACCCCTCTGAGTCTGCACTCACCATTCTGCAGTGGAGCCAGGGCAGCCCCATGCTACCAACCACCACTGGACTCTCTCCAGTATGTCCCACCTGCAGTGGGAGAGAGTCCAGTGAAGGGCCATGAAGATGATGCAGGGAACAGGAGCATCTCTCCTATGAGGAAAGGCTGAGAGAGCTGGGACTGTTCAGCCTGGAGAAGAGAACGCTCAGGGGGATCTCATCAATGTATATAAATACCTAAAGGGAGGGTGCAAAGAAGATGGAGCCAGGCTCTTCTCAGTGGTGCCCAGTGCCAGGACCAGAGGCAATGGGCACAAACTGAAACACAGGAGGTGCCATGTGAACATCAGGAAATACTTTATTTTTTTTTGCTGCAAGGGTGACCAAGCACTGGCACAAGTTGCCCAGAGGTGCTGTGAACTCTTCATCCTTGGAGATATTCAAAACCCAGCTGGACATGGTCCTGGGCAACCTGCTGAAGGTGGCCCTGCTTGAGCAGGGAGGTTGGACAAGATGACCTCCAGAGGTCCCTTCCAACCTCAGCCATTCTGTGAGTCTGTGACTCCTGCCAAAGACAAGCCTGCAGCTCTGACAGTGGGAGAAATCTTCCATTTGCACCCTGGAAACTGAATTTCATGGTGATGAACACAGGACTTTCCCCCTATCCCCAAGTCAGTCTTCTTTCCACCCTGCTGATAGGGAGGATGCTCACCAAATCAAAGTGCAATAACTGCAAATTCAAGAGGAGCTTCTCATTTCTGAACAGCCACTTTCCTTCAGTGGCCACAGACTGGTGTGTTCCTGTGCGTAACCTCCACCGTGCCTGCGAGAGCAAGTCTAGGAAAACAAGTCTGCTGTCAGCAGCAGCCTGCATCATGTCTTGAAAACTTGTGGGGATCTGCAAACTGAAAAGAGGTCCTTCATGATCTTTTTGTCCTTTTACATTAATCCAGGAATGAGGAATAATGAACAAATTCTGCTGTCAGTTTAGCTATGCGTAAGCAGTGTTGTCCTACAGGCAGGCACACAGCAGCCTCTACATCCCCTCTACAGAGGGAACCAAGAGTTGCATTTCTCCGAGTCCTAGGGTGCTCAGACTTCTAATCAATGCTGTAAATGTTCAGTTTGATGGATTGTGTAGAAAGCTTTTCTGTTGAAACTACTGAGGAGGTTGCCCCTCAGGAGTGAAAGGACAGCCATATCCCAAGGCACAGGCTTGACCGCTTGGAAGGAGGAAAGAATTTGTCAAAATAAAGTAAGAATGCCTGGAATTTCACCTGGTTTCAGGGTATGCAAGTAGAGTCTGCAAGCAAAGAAGGGCTGCTCAGAGATGCCACCCTGTCTTTCTTTGCTTTCTGTATTCCTGGCTCGATGGCGTTCAGCTGCAGCCACCCTTTGGGTCCTTGTTCTCTTGACACTTTTGAAATGACAAATGCAATTCACACTGCTTAGAAGTAAAAATATTTGGATATAAGTTCTGGCATGTAAAGGGCACTTTTAAATCTTAAAAACTATCACAAAGATTGTCAAGAGAAGTTTTTATTCCTCCTGACACAGCTAAAAGAAAATGGTATTTGAAGAATAAGAATCTCTGGCATCTCTTGATTCAGGGTAGATTTGGAACTATTTTCTCCTGGTTTAAGTCTGAGGGCTGAACATTTTGTAGATTTGTGCTGCTAATACCCTGCCCAAGGCACACAGAAGCTCACCTGGGTACTGGTCAGTCAAAGGCAAAAGTGTGCTCGACTCTAAAACCCGCATCCGCTCCATTGACTCAACTGGGACAAACTGATCGGTGAGCTGACGTGTATTTGTCTACCTGTCCTGTTTCAGCAGCACAAATGCACCCGCTGCCTTGGCTCTGGGCAGATAAGGCAGCTTTGATAAGGGGTCTGTCATGTCAACTGCACACGGCGCACTTCGGCAAGCTGCCATGCTCACAACCCACTCATTTTATCTGCATTTTGCTCTCAGTGGTGTGAATTATGCCTCAGCCAGTTCTTTCATTTGCTGGCATTTTCACAATGCCCCATGAAAGTCTGTACCCAAGCAAGCTGTTCTTCCTTCCTATTGCCCTCATGCTTTTTAACTGTGTTACTTTACACAATTTCTGGGCCTTTCGGGACAAGGTTCTGATGCACCTCCTTAGCAGGGCCATCCTACACAGAGAGCCAAAAGGAGACGCTTTAAAGGTTATTCAAGACTGTGACAATCTTTGACATGAAGACTTCCATAGACCATCCCAACTGGGGCTTCCAAAGGTGTCGGTCCCTTCTGAAACTGGAGGCTTAAGTCTTGCTTTTTGCTACTGAGGATCTACCAGGCTTTCTCATCTCCTGCCAATACGTGACTGTCAACTTTTATACTGGTCCAAAATTTGCCACCCCCAGCCCTCTTCCTGTGCCTACTCAAGCCTTGTAAATCTTTCACCACATTAACTCAGTTTCTACCATATATTTACAAAGGTTTGTGACCTTTAACTGCAGTCAATCATTCCCCATGGTCTCATTTGTCTCTTTCGCCCTGCAGCGCCTTCATCACACTGCCGTTGCCTGTAAATGATCTACCCAGCGCTTGCAGAGCACCAACTGTATCCCTCGACGCACACGCAGCTCACTCGCAGTCCTGCTCTGGTTTAGACTTCCCAGATTTTCTGGTGTCTCATTCAGATCTCCCTGCCCTCCGTTACATCAACATTTGCTCCTCATCTTCAGTACAGCAGGTAATTGGCTGCGTTAGAAAGGCTCTGGGCATGAATTGTGGTACATATAAGTGCAAAGTGGGCAGTAGCTCATGTGGATGGAGGAGTGTAGATCACTGGTGTGGAGTTCTGGGAGTGTGCCCTATTTAAACGCACCCTCACACATATATATGTTTATATATCTGTATGTGGTCACAATGTTTGCATCATTATTAGTACCTGGGTGTATTTTGCATACGAAGTCCAGTGTCAGTACTTTGGGGACACTCAGCTCTATCTCCCATCCTCCGTGTGAGTTTATCAGAACATTCTTTACATGTCCAAACAATCTTTAAGGTGAATTTAATAAATATCAAATTAAATTAAAAATTAAACTTAAGTATTAAATTTTAAATCTAAATCTTAAATGTATTTAAGTAAAGTGAATTTAAATAAAAAAAATGTTTGAAATAGACCTATGGTAAGAAACACAGCTAGCCCTGGAGAGAATGTCCTGTCTCTGTACATGGCTCACGTCCAGCTGTTCATCCAGCCATCATCACTGCGGCACGGGCAGGATTCACCACAGCATCTGCACCTACAGCAGCGGTTTAGACTCCAGTCTGGAGGCCTGCAAACTGGAAGTTTAATGTTTCACTTCTCAGCACTGCTGCATCTAAGTCCCTTAGGTTTTTTTTCCTTGTTTTTGAATGCTTGGATGAGATTGCCAACAGGAATGCCTACTACTGCACTCTCTAGTGGAGTTTGGTATATTAAAATTTATATTTTAGGTGGCTGATCGAGACCAGCAGCTCATCTCATTGCTGGAAAAATTTGTATAATATTAGGGATAAGCCTCTGGAAAGTAAACCATCCACTGTGATAAACAAACTGTTTGC
The DNA here is from genome assembly GCF_018139145.2 of Gymnogyps californianus. Taxonomy (NCBI): domain Eukaryota; kingdom Metazoa; phylum Chordata; class Aves; order Accipitriformes; family Cathartidae; genus Gymnogyps; species Gymnogyps californianus. Next base: position 8,442,323 of record NC_059471.1, on the reverse strand, counting down.
CTGGTCAAAAAAGCAAACCTACCAGTAAAAGTGGATGTGTTTATTGACCACATCCACTGAGCCTTGGATTAAGTTACGGGTCAGACATACTATCGCAGCAATCATTGCCTGACAAAGCTGCAGATGGACTGCAGAGACTTGAGGGCATGAGTACACAGGAGCCAGGAACCAGGCAGAACATCCACAAACAAGCCTGCTTGCTTAGACCGAGTCTGAGCACAAGTTTTTTGACCCCCTTATAAGTGAGACGAAGGCCACAGGTTATTGCACAGAGGCAAAAGTGAATTTCAAACCCAAACCCAGCAATGATCATCATCATGTAAACTGGTTTCAAGGTGGGTGGTTGAGTTTCTGCGCAGTTGCCACATGCCCACTGCAGCAGGGCTGGCTCACGGCGGCTGTCGGAGAGGAGCAAAACCCACCGGTGTAGATCAGGAAGGTGACACCAGGAAAGGGAATTCCTCGAAGGACCCGCAGGGAGTCTGAGCAGAGCAAAATCTTCCTTAAATATGTGGAGATCCTTTGAAAAGGTGTTCTGATGCTCCCACCCGTGCTCTCACAGAAACCTGGTGCCCTTTTTCCTATCCCTGGTGGGGTCTGAAGACCTGCCAGGTGGTCTCCAAGGGCCGTGGGAGCAGCTCCCGGCTGCCCGGGACCTCGCGTGTGTGACCACTAGGTGTCACGGCTGTCCCACAGAAGCCACCTTGTCCCAGCGCACTGGAAGCAGCGAGAGGGTCCCTTTCCTTTGTCAGCTGCCAGAAACCGCACAGTCCTGATAAAACCGTGCGGAGGAGGCAGAGGCTATGCCTGGCTCTACCCTGCCGCCATGGAGGGGAAGCAGAGGTGGGGGGACTTCCCAGGGTGTCACCGGAGCCACGGTCTGTCTCCAGCGCAGCACGCCGAGGGCAGGGAATTGGAGGCGCGGGACTGATTTTTCAGATTGGCTTGCAAAAGGGTATTCATGAGACACAATGTCTCATAAAACAGGGTGCACATTCCCCAGGTGTCTCAGTTCACAGTCGGTGCATATGCTCCCGGAAAATTTAGTATTTCTTTAATGTGGCTAACAGGAGCTGTACCCAGCGCTTCAGGTTAAGTTTCACGTGTCCTACAATGGTGTTATTAAGAGTCTCAAACCCTCTCCCTTTCTGCGCTGTATTTTCCCAGAATGGGTTTCCCCAGCTCATTTTTAAGCTCTGTGTGCTGGTTTTGTCTGGGATAGAGTTAATTTTCTTCTTAGTAGCTAGTATGGGGCTATATTTTGGATTTGTGCTGGAAACAGTGTTGATAGCACAGGGATGTTTTCCTTATCGCTGCTGAGCAGTGCTTACACAGAGTCAAGGCCTTTTCTGCTCCTCACCCCACCCCACCAGCGAGGAGGCTGGGGGTGCACAAGAAGCTGGGAGGGGACACAGCCGGCACAGCTGACCCCAGCTGACCAAAGGGATATTCCATATCATATGACATCATGCTCAGCACATAAAGCTGGAGGAAGAAGAAGGAAGGGGGGGACGTTTGGAGTGATGCCGTTTGTCTTCCCAAGTAACGGTTACATGTGATGGAGCCCTGCTTTCCTGGAGATGGCTGACCACCTGCCTGCCGATGGGAAGTGGTGAATGGATTCCTTGTTTTGCTTTGCTTGCGTGCGCGGCTTTTGCTTTCCCTATTAAACTGTCTTTAACTCAACCCATGAGTTTTCTCACTTTTACTCTTCCGATTCTCTCCCTCATCCCACTGGGGAGGAGTGAGCGAGCAGCTGTGTGGTGCTTAGTTGCCAGCTGGGGTTAAACCACGACACCCTGCTTCTCCACAAAAGGAAAAGTGGCAAATACTTTACATACTGTAATTTCCACCCAGATCATAAATCCGGTATTTCAGAGAAATGGTCCTTAAAAGCATTACTATATGAGGCTTATCTAATCCTGTTTTCTACTATGTTTATCAGCAAGTGTTCAGCCATGCTTATGCTGGAGATTTCATACAGCCAGATTGTGTCTGTGAGAAAGGAGGCAGCTCAGACATTTACTCTGTCCCTGAAGCATCCTCTTCCTTGCTATCAAGCACCCTGCAGGTCTTCTGCTCTCTTTTAGCACCGTCCACATGCCCACATCCAGCCAGCCCCTCTGTTTACTTTTCCACTGCTGGAGCTGGGATTACCCTCACAGGGAGTCTGTGTGGAACAGCTGCTTCCCATTGTGATCTGCTTCAGTATTAAAGCTTTTTTGGGTCTGTTTTCAAGATGGCATGTGGGAAATGCACACCACCTCCCAGCAATGTAAATTAATATTAATTGAGCTGTATGAGAGATTCCCTGTGAGCTGCTTTGCAAAGACAGACCTGCAGCACATGTCAGGAGTCGTTAACACATCAGCTGCAGCACAGCCAACACTGAAAAAGATTGAGGAGGGACTAATCCCTCCGGTGGGGGAGCTCTGTTGGCCTTTGACAGAGTTACGTCATGGGTGAATTTAGCCTCCATTGTCTAACATCAGACAGACTTGGCACCGGAGGAGTAATGGTGACAATAGCAGATAAACATTATATAGGCAGAGCCTGACACGCCTGAGAATCACTCGTCCCCATCCTCCCGTCGTTTCAGAAGGAGCTCCTGAGCCTATTCGGTTATCAGACATGTGTTCAGAAAATTGAAGTCAGCACAGGGAGCGCACAGTGGGGTGCCTCGCAGCATAAGCCTTCAGGCATCCTAATAGCTTTTCTCTCTTCTAATTACATACATCATTTCTGATGACAACTTCATGAAATGAAACATAATCTTTATTTTCACTCCAAGAGTCACTGAATGGACTCGCTGCTAGGGTTCACCGTGATTTGGCATGCAAGAGCATGAACCGTGGAACAAAACAAGAGAGGAAGCTGTCATTTCATGATGCAAGCATGGACTACATTCAGCTTCAGTAATTTGTGCTCTCATTGACAGCATTTTGTCAAGAGTTTTGGTAGACAGTGAGAGGAGGCCTGGTGCCTTTATCACAGAACTGAACACAGGTTTCGGTGTGATTCACGCTCCTGTTAAGGGGTGACCATTGGCCAGTCATTTAATCTCTCTGCACCTCTGAGCATCACTCCTCCTTTCCACCACGTTTTTATCTGACAGTCTGTCTTTTCCTTTCTGCTTGTACAGTCCCTGGTATGGTAGGACAGTCTCAGGTGAGGCCACCGAGTGCATCAGTGATCTGATAGAGTTTAGCAAGCTCCTCTGATTCGGAAGCACTGGTAGGTGTTTGTCTCCTGTAGGTGCCAGGATCCCAGGGCAGTATCTGTGTGTGAAATCAAGAGAGTTTGCGAATCTATTTGGATGACTTCACACGGGAAATGCACAGAAGTCAGCATTAAAGGGATATGAGAAATGAACAGAAGTTGCTGTACTCCACTTAGGGAATAAATTGCCAGAAGTCTGCAATTAAATCTTGCAGACAGGAAGCCTTCTGGAACAGGGTTACTTTCTATACAGAGTACTTGACAGTTAAAATTGAAGTCTGTTGAACTTTGCTATATAAATATACTTGCGTTTCTTTCTTTTCATTTATGAGTCATAGTAGTCCATTTTACTTATTTATGTGAGATGAAGCTTTAAGAAAAGATTTAAAAAGCAGAAGTGTGGTCACTGATGATGCTAAACATATCTGTCTAGAAGAAAACTCAGTAAGATGTTTGGGAAGGAATGATTTTTGCACGTGGACTATGTTTATTCATTTTATGACAATGTAACTTAAACAGCATAGCCTTTGTCCTGGTTTCGGCTGGGACAGAGTTAACTTTCTTTTTAGTAGCTGGTACAGTGCTGTGTTTTGGATTTAGTGTGAGAATGATGCTGATAACACTCTGATGTTTTAGTTGTTGCTAAGTAGCGCTTATCTTAAGCCAAAGACTTTTCAGTTTCCCATGCTCTGCCAGCAAGCAGGTGTGCAAGAAGCTGGGAGGGAGCAGAGCCGGGGCAGCTGACCCGAACTAGCCAAAGGGGTATTCCATGCCATGGAACGTCATGCCCAGTATATAAACTGGGGGGAGTTGGCCGGGAGGGGCGGATTGCGGCTCGGGAACTAACTGGGCATCGGTCAGCGGGTGGTGAGCAATTGCATTGTGCATCACTGGTTTTTTTCTTTCCCCCCCCTTCCTTTTTTTTGTTATATTCCTTTTCATTACTATTATTATTATATTTCATTATTACTATTGTTAGTATTGTATTTTACTTTAGTTATTAAACTGTTCTTATCTCAACCCACGAGTTTTACTTTTTTTTTCCTTTCCTCCTCCTCACCCCACTGGGAGGGGGAGGGGAAACGGCTGCGTGGTGCTGAGTTGCTGGCTGGGGTTAAACCATGACAGCCTTACATCTTCAGAAATTAATTATGAAATTTAGAAGGCAGCTGGTCCTAACACTAAGCAAACACAACGGAAAATGCAATGTACAAATAATGCTCTAGCTCTCTGCAGGGCGTTATACTCCTGTGTGGGCAGCCAGTCCTCTCATGAATTTTTATCATTACCGGTCTTGAGTCCCTGCGCTGTTTGCAGCCTGCAAAAACCTATCTGTCAAGATTCAGTGCCAAATATCACAAGAACAAGCAAAGCCACTTGTTTAAAGGCTCAGGAACGCTCCGATTCAGCACAGAGAATACAATTAGACAATAGCCTGTGCTCTTCCTGGAAATCGGCTGCATGTTTCTGTTGCTAATATTTAGCTGCTTTAACAGATGGTTTAGAAAATTGGATTCCATTTCCCAAGCTGAGGACATGAAGTGAGCAAAACAAAGATTTTTTTTTAGGCAGCACCCAGAGACAGAACTCAAACAAGTCAACAATTACCCAGTGGCTTTTAATCTGAGGACTGGAAAACGCTGCTTGTATGAACTTTTTTTGCATGTCTGGGATCAAATCCAGAAAACCTCTCAAAATTTTTGATAAAATTCTTCTCAACTTCAGCATGGGGTCGCTGGTCAAAACTGATTGAGTTTTGACCCAGAACAACAGATTGATCATACCGTTGATCTGGGACATGAAGAGTATCTCAAAAGCTCCAACTCTGCCAAAGTCAGACCGAGAACTTGAATTTAGGTCACTCCTTCCACTCTGAGGAAAGTGCCCCAGTCCCAAGGTTATTGATCATTCTGATGATCTGTCTCACATTTTTCGTTACGAACTCCAGAAGATGTTCATTTTATCCCTCACGGAGAACACAAAACATTTTAGTTCATCAGAATTCATAGGATGGGAATATAGTTGAGATGCTGACTCTGAATTTCTTACTACTGAGTTCAAATGTTGACATATTTGCTACAAAATATATTTGCTGGAAATGTATCCTGCAAAATACAAGCTTCTGTAGCTCCGTAGCTCCATAGCTCGCACTCACACTGAAAGCCAACCAGAATACTGTTTCATGCCCATAGCAGACATCTGCAAATCCTTGTCAGTGTTTTGTAAACTAAGAGATTTCAACTTCTGGAGATGGAAAGACCATACCAAAGGAATTAGACAGGTAAGACTGAAGTTGCTTCTGAGAAGAAAAGCTTCAAAGATAACTCTGAAGGACCAACTGTTGTGGTTTAAGCCCAGCCAGCAACTAAGCACCACACAGCTACTCACTCACTCCCCCTTGGTGGGATGGGGGAGAGAATCAGAAGAGTAAAAGTGAGAAAACTCATGGGATGAGTTAAAGACAGTTTAATAGGGAAAGCAAAAGCCACACACACAAGCAAAGCAAAACAAGGAATCCATTCACCACTTCCCATCGGCAGGCAGGTGTTCAGCCATCTCCAGGAAAGCAGGGCTCCATCACACGTAACCGTTACTTGGGAAGACAAATGCCGTCGCTCCAAATGTCCCTCCCTTCCTCCTTCTTCCCTCAGCTTTATGTCCTGAGCATGACATCATATGGTATGGAATATCCCTTTGGTCAGTTGGGGTCAGCTGTCCCAGCTGTGTCCCCTCCTAACTTCTTGTGCACCCCCAGCCTGCTCGCTGGTGGGGTGGGGTGAGGAGCAGAAAAGGCCTTGACTGTGCGTAAGCACTGCTCAACAGCAATAAGGAAAACACCCCTGTATTATCAACACTGTTTTCAGCACAAATCCAAAACATAGCCCCATACTAGCTACTAAGAAGAAAATTAACTCTATCCCAGACAAAACCAGCACACCGACCCAATCCATCACAGATAGATATTAATTATGATTGTAAAGACCACAATCCAGTAGGGATCCTGAAGCATACATTTCCAGTCCATGGCACTGTTGTACAATGTGGTGATTTAAGTACAAGAGACTGGCATACCATTTCCCTCAATCCTATTTATACCCCACAATTTTACAACAAATAGCTCTGTAAAATGCAACTAGTTCCCATCCATGTACCATAAAAGCAAACATACCAGAATACCAAAATACCAGACACAAATTGTCATAACCGACATCCACCCACAATCTTAAAAACAGAAACATAAAAATGCAGCCCAAATAAATCATCCCCAGAAGGTATGAAAAGCAAAATTGCCTACAAAAAGAGGTCTAAGAGCATTTTTCAAAGCTGAAACCATATAATGTTTGGCTAGGACCTCTTGACACAAGGATGCAAACATCTGGAGAGTCTGCCTCACAGCCTAACATGACACGGATTGACCTCACCCTCTGTAAGCATGAGAGTTAGAATTTATATTTGAACATCTACTGCTTGTGAGAGAAAAGTAACCTGGCAGATCATGCTCAAGATGCTTTGGGAGGACTGCTGGGATGGGACAAGCCAAGGGAATAAGATCTCAGGGCTTGAGATGGATGTACTTCTTGGGAGCTTCTCAAGAGAGAAGACCTATTTAATGAGATATCCGAGGTCAGAGCTGAAGGATAGAGTTGGGTAAGAAAGAAGGCAGGCAACAGCAGAGATTTTACACCACACCCCAACACTTACAGGTAATCTTTTCATTACCCAAAGGTCTCGGTTGCCCTGTGGCAACAATGACCATAGAGAAGGCTGGACAGAAACCTCCTTTCCAGGCAGTTCAGGCAGTGGTGCTAGACAACTGGCTATAGTAGAAATGCAAAATCAGAGCTTTTGACAGGGTTTCTATCTTCCTTCCATTATAACTATGTTTTTATTAATTTAGTTGTATTACCAGCTTATCTGTGGGATTTTCCACAGTGCTCCTGAGAAAGCCAGACAATAGACACAAGAACCATCAAACCCAGTTCAAGATGTGTTGTCCTCAGAGCAAACCGCTCTAGTACCAGCCTTTATAAAATCACTGCGGTATAGAAGCACATGCAGCACTCAGTAGAGCAAGTTTTTCTGTCTTTCAGCCTTTAGAAGAAGCCAACATTGTTGGAAGACAACTGTTAACATGGAAGAACATGGGACAAAATGTAATCTCTGACGTAATTTCAGGGGAGTCTCATCAGAGATTTATTTGTCTATACACTTACTCTGGAAAAAATTTCAGAGAAAACATTTGTATCCAAAGATGACATTCTATGCCAAAACAGCCCTAGGTTTAGATATCAGCATCCCTGCAATTGTAACTGTGTGTTCAGAAGAAGATTTGTGTTTATATACACAAATATAAACACATAAATACATATTTTCCCCATGTATTTTTGAAATAAAGAAGAAAGATTTCCCATATACACAGTAAAAGACCCAGGGAGTTCAAGGCTTTCCATGGCAGCTGCTTTTCTCTATCTCTGTTATAACTTTGAAGGTGTTGGTTTCATCCTGAGCATTGGTGAAACTTTTTTGTAAGTTGGAGAAAACTCTTTTCCACCCAACTTTAAATATAGCTCATGATCCATACACCTAGTCATGCTATCCATAGCAATGTGAAGGATGTTTGCATGGGAATGCGCTGGAGTGAGATTTAGGTTCAAATTCTGTCACAGGAGCATGCATGCTACACCTCGTGGGCAGGTATGAGGCCTGCTGTAAGCACAATGCACCCAGCAATTTCCCCATCTGCTGCCCATATGGGATGAGTGACTGACATGTATCAACTGATACAAAACTCATCAGATAGGCTGGAGCATGCCCTAGCTCTTCTATGTGTGAATCTGGGGTAGCCTTCAAAAGTCCCTGGCAGCCTACAAAATGCTGCATGGACTCATCATCTCAGGTAAGTTTTTCAAAATTTGCACCTGTCTGTCACCTATAAAAATGGGACAAAAGAGCTTGTTTTCTCCATTTTTGATGTTTGTAGAGTCAGAGTTCACCTCTAATCATGGGGTACATTTAAGGCTGGCCAGGAAATGTTTTTCCTGCCCTGTGTGAAAATACTCATGGTTCACAAATGTTTCCAATCTCTCATTCAGGCAAAACAAACACCTTTGGGAGCAGAGGGGAACTTTGCAACAACAGCCTCAAGGCACTGTGCTGCAGATGACACAAAGCGCAGACGAGAACTCCTTCCTCATGGGAAGATCATTTCTGTGAAAAACAGCAGTCAAGGGAGACTCCTTAAAAGCACTGGCTCGGCTCTTGGAGAATCCAATAAGGGGTGTGCTTGTTACCAACGCTTCCTGCTCCTCCACACCAGAAAAGAACGAAGGAGCTTCACATTATAAGTACTCTGAGCTTTCACCTTTCATATGCCACTTCCCTTCAAACCTTGGAGAAAATGAATTTCCTAGGAAGACTCGGGGCTTTTGCTCCATCATGTTTCAGGTACCTTGAGGGAGGAGGGGAGCCAGCAGGAGCAAGATGCAGAAGCCACAAGCATGAGGAGCTTCATGCTGCAGCTCTCTCCCTTATGTTTATCTCAGAAGTACTTGAGTATATGATGTTCCTTGCTTCTCTTGCCTGGGAGAATAATCCATGTACGAAAAATCAATAAAGAAACAAGCTTCTTACAGGGCTAAAATCAAGCTAGTCAACAGAAGAGAGACTGCTGGCTCTAGTGGACAGGCTGTCTTAGTGTGTTGGGTATTTTTCATTAAATCTCATCTGTGCTGTGCTATAGCACCGACACTATTCCCAGCTTCAGCATAGTAATGACGGGGCCTCAGCAGAGACATTGTTAGGGGAATAGTGATGGAGACAACAAAGGAGTGTGATACACTTAACTTTCTCAATACATTTCTCCATGCAGGATTTGTTGGTCTTTCCAGGACATAAAATTAACCTGAAATGAAAAATCACATGCAGACACTCCTGATGTTTAGTGAACTCAGATCCTAATCTGATTTTCAAGTTTTTATCAAATTTTGACTGCTCAGGAAAGATTGAATAATATTGTTTCTACTTTATCTTTCCTTGGCCCTTCTCCCAGTCTGTAGGCACAGCACTCATGATGGACAGAGGTATGAAATAATCCTTTTTTTTTCTGGAGGAAAAAGGGGTTATCTGCAGCCCAAGTTATCCATCTGTATTTTATTTGAGCAAAGAGACAAAACCAAGATAATCCATTTTCAGCCAAAATCAACAACCTTGAAAAATACAGTCCTGTCCACCAGCTTAGTCATCCTGCATGTTGCCCGTTTGATTGGGTTTAGAGCAAAACAACAAACTAAAAAGAATAGCATGTGTTGCGTTAGGATCTGTACCAAAGTCTGTAAGGGGAGCCAGAGAAAAAATGACTCACGCACTGGGAAGAATTCCACCTGTTCCCATCCAAATTGTGTTTCCCCATCAGGCTGGAAGCAGCTGATGCACTGGTTCCCATGGGAATATTTTCATCTTGAACAATATACACATTTAAAACCACTTCCTGAGTTTGTCCCATTTACGATTATGTTTGCATTAAATGCTGTCCTGTAACCAGTGCAGAGCCTGGTGCTGAGTGAGCACTTGTCCCCCCTCAGACTTCAGCTCTGCTCTGATTTTTCAAGGAAATTAAGGGTAACTCATGTAAGAAAGGCATTACTATCACCAGGACTGGGAAAGCCATTGAAAAGCCCCACTGTGAAAAGGGTTTTAGCGGGAAGCAGGAACAAGGTGAAAAATGAATTTGCTTGAAGAGATATGCTGAAGACCATAACATTCAAAAGAAAGCCATGCCACATAAAGAAAGGCTCACAGAATGGCTACAGTAATGACCTAAAATGCACTACCTAGAGATATTTCATGATTATTTTTTCCAGTAGTTGAGAATCCATTATGAAAAAGCTAGTCGATTATGCATAAAAGAATACATCAGTAGTTAAAAATCACACAGCCACTGGATCCCAGTGCCCACTACATCTGTCTCTTCCTATGCTGCAAGGCCACAAAAAGAAATAAAGGGACTGACCATAAGCAGGCAGATTTTACAGGCACTTTTTCAAGCTGTTCCTCCAGATGCCTCAGAATCACAATTCTGTAGATTAGAATCAGCCTTGAATATAGGGAGCAAACCAAAGTTGCTCCATTGCATTCCTTTCCTTGGTGTCTGAGTGATGGTGAGGGATGATAACAGTAACTTGCTTCTGCGTCACTCTTGATGAAGCAGTGTGAGGGAGAGAATTAGACATGAGGCTGGAATTTATGGGTATGTCTACGCAACACATACAGGCAGATGTGAGCTTGTCTTGCTATGTTCTCAGCTAGCCAAATATCGACAAGATGGATGTGGTTTTACTGCGCCAGATCTGCATCCATCTGTATGGACTTCTGTGATTATCTTCTGAGGTCTAGTTCTGATGTTGCCACTAATTTGTCTGTGACTGCAGGACCACTTCTGCATTTCAGACTACCTTCTACTTAAAAGATTTTTCAAGAGTGACGGTGTGTTGAGGGATCAGTCCTCAGTTTGTGAATGTATTCTATACAGACATTGGACTGGCTCTGAAGAGAATTGAGTCCATTCCCTAGTGCAGCTAATATTGCTTCTGTTTTCAGGCATGCCACTTATTCTTCTATCTGCAAAACAAGGATAAATATTTCATCACTTGAAGCAGGGTTTATAAAAAACATCCGTCATGTGAAATGTGTTTGTGAACCAGGCTGTTATTACAGTGATTGTGAGTAAAGTAAGCACCTACCATGCAAGTGGTAAGACCTCCTACTAGCTTCAGCTTCTATACAATTGTTGTTGTTGTTACTATTACATTGTCATTACTTATTCAAAACTTCAAGAAAATGAAGAAAATGAGCCCTAATGCAATGAACTGGGAAAATAAAGACTGTTTTTCTATTTTTGAATAATGCAGAATAGTGCTGTATTCTATGATTCCTCCATTTGCTGTTGATCGAAGGAAGGCATTTCACCGCTTCAGTCCTAACAACTAGAATACTGCAGAATGTTCCTACATGGTTGTTCTTCAAATAAAACTCATCATCTTTAAAAGTGAATCCGATGAGCCTTTAGGTTAAGGTCATGAATCTCTCCGTAGCATGTTCATAGCATAGATTTGAGCCAGATGTTTTACATTTTTCATGCCTGAGTCATGAGCTGGATGTCTGACTACTGACCCATGTTTTGGAGTGAAGACGTCAAGAAATCCTTTGCAGTAACTGTAGTTTCCTGTCAGCTGGAAAAATGTTGGAAACTCTTTCTCATGAACTTCTGTCCCTCACTGGCTGTATTTCCTGTCCAAGACCTTTCTAAGTGGATTGGCATGGTGACAAACTTTATCTAATATGCAATCACTGATTAGAGAGAAAGGGAATGTAAGTGACAGCTTAGAGAAACTACAAGGAAACTTTTTCCTAACTCAGTTTTTTAAGGCAAGAAGGCATATGGCAAAAGAATATAATAATTGCAATTTGTCTGTCATTCAGACTAGTGAGCCGGCAGCGTGCCCAGGTGGCCAAGAAGGCCAATAGCATCCTGGCTTGTATCAGAAATAGTGTGGCCAGCAGGACGAGGGAAGTGATTGTGCCCCTGTACTCGGCACTGCTGAGACCACACCTCAAATCCTGTGTTCAGTTTTGGGCCCCTCGCTACAAGAAAGACATTGAGGTGCTGGAGTGCGTCCAAAGAAGGGCAACGAAGCTGGTGAAGGGTCTAGAGAAAACAAGTCTTATGAGGGATGGCTGAAGGAACTGGAGTTGTTTAGCCTGGAGAAAAGGAGGCTCAGGGGAGACCTTATTGCTCTCTATAGCTACCTGAAAGGAGGTTGCAGCGAGGTGGATGTTGGTCTCTTTTCCCAAGTAATAAATGATAGGACAAGAGGAAACAGCCTCAAGTTGCACCAGGGAGGTTTAAATCAGATATTCAGAAAAATTTCTTCACCGAAAGTGTTATCAAGCATTGGAACAGGCTGCCCAGGGAAGTGGTTGAGTCACCATCCCTGGAGGTATTTAAAAGACGTGTAGAGGTGGCTTGTAGTGACATGGTTTATTGGTGGACTTGGCAGTGTTAGGTTAATGGTTGGACTCGATGATCTTAAGGGTCTTTTCCAACCTAAATGATTCTATGATTCTAGTGCCCTCAGAGCAGTTACTAGCTAACATTCATGATTTCATTTGCACTTGGCAACATTCACATTTCAGATGTACTTGAGCAGATTAGGTTTTGTAGTGGTAAGCAAGAAAAAAAAACAACATCATGAGAGCTTGAAACACCCTGGAGGGTTGAATATTTATATTATCAGGATATGACCTTCATTAAAATCTACAGAAAGAATGAAACTGAATTCAATATGAGATTGATCAGGACTACAAGTGCTTTCTGTACCACTGTGGTTTTAATTATGAGGCAATAAAGGACAGAGAGAGAAATTTTGAAGGCAGCAGTTTGGCCAGACGGTAGTGTTTGCTTGAAATCTCCTGCCCCATCAGCATTTGTTGACCAGGTTTGATAAAGACAGAAATGAGCTAATGTGACTTGTTGAGGTGGATTGCCTTTTAACTCACCTGAAGATGTTGAGCTCTTTGAGAAAAGGAGATTTAGACTGAGGAGTTAGCCTTCTTTAGATGGATAACCAAGAAGAAACTAAGTCAGAGATCAGGTGGCAAGTTGATTACACTGTTATATGGTTGATTTTTTGAGAGGGGAAAGATGGGGTTAAAAAAATCCGTACCAGGTCTGCAGTTCCGTGTATGTGTTTGCACAGAAAGCTGCATGAACCTATATTTCATTTATGATCCCAGATTTAATGACAAGTGAAGGCTGCTTGGGCTTCTCACTGATGACTCTTATGATAAGAATTTAGATTACTAGTTTTTGCAGTTTTTTCTCAGAATAATCTTCCATTTAGCTTCCTGCGTAGAGCACACTAGATCAGGCTCTATGACACTAATGTGCAATGGTCATGATTTGAATTGGTCTCTTAGGAGCCTTGAAAAGAAACCCCTGAAATGAGAGGTGCTGCCAGGACACATCTTGCTCTCTTATGAGGCATTTAATCAAAGTTCTGCTACATAGTAGACATTATAATGGTGATGTAGCTGATTGCAAATCTACACCAGTCCCTGAAGGACCCCTCAGTACTTCCTTTCCTCTTAAAACATTCAGCCAAAATCAATAAGAAATTATCTTTGTGATTTCTTATCATTAGATTGATATTTCTTAAGTCAGATATTTACAGAACAAGAATTAGCCTACAGGATGAGGAACAATAAGAAAGAAACCCTCAATCCTGGTCTCCATATGGCAGCCACTCAGAGCATACACTTCTCAAGGGGCTCGTAGTGTCATGGCACACTTTTTCATTCTGAGATGTTCAAGAAGACAAACCAGAGACAACTATTCCAGGGGACTTTTATGTATCTAGTCTCAATGTTGCTGTAGACACCTCTTTTCTTTCTGTCTCTCTTCGAGCTACAGAAAATCGATCAGCTGGTACTGCTGATTTTATTAGTTGCTGATGGACAGGCAAGCTTCCAAACTGGACTGTATCAGAAAGGTTAAGCAGCTTCATGGAGGAAAGTACTAAATGTGAGGTGGCTGAGACCAGGTGCCAAGCCACTTCAGTTTGTTTGTACATCCATTCTGTGTCTGGAGGAACGTGCACATAATGAGCAAGACTCTTCTACTCCTGCTTTAACTGGAGGTGACATAGATTATAGCAGTATAAACGGGGATGCAACATCGCTGATTTTAGAGAGATTATGCGTATTCTTGAAAAAGAAGATGAAAAAGCTGACTTGAAAAAGCTAGATGTAAAGTGAGACTCCACAATTAGATATAAAGTGAGGCATCACAAAAACAGAGAAGTCATTGCCAATGTCAGAACTATACGGTCAATGTTGGAATAAGAGGAAAAACAGCACAATATCATGGGAATCTACCAGCACTAGTTATTAGGTAGAAAGGAGGATCAAGAAATTCCAGCCTTTATTCCACAGTTCTGTGCATCATTGCAGCTCATTTACACCTTCTGCAAAGGCAAACGACAATAAAATGCCACTGTGATAATTCAGATTGATCTCTTAGCCCATAACTGCTGCTTGGTTAACTCAAACTTCCCAATCTGTTTGCTTTAATTACCTGCTGTCTCTCATCTGTGGATATGTACATGCAGCGTTGACGCTTAAGGCATAATCCTAGTGTGTATCATGCAGTGGTCGCTAAGGAGGCACTTAAAGAGTTATGACAAAGCATGAGAAAATGGCCCCTCAATTGTCAAGTAGTAAATTTGCCATTTTGGGGCAAAGCTGCTTTTATTTTGGCTCATAGAAGACATTTTAAGGTGTCTTGAATTGGGACAACTTAATTGTCACCCCCTAACTGCTTCTGAATTCATGGCCAGGAGGCAAATTATTCAGGCCAGAAACAGTACCTCTTAATTAGGTATTTTGCAATGTCTAGCACGATAGATTAAGATTATTTAGGCACAAGCACAGTACAAATAGTAAGTATAATGTAAAGAATAAATAAACATTCAAGACATAAAGCAGTATAAAATAAGACCTCCCATTTTCAAATCCTTTCACTAGGATAATAAATATATGTGGGCAGGAAAAAGATTTTATATAAGACGACATCATTTGCTTCATCAAGCAAAATTAGGCTATTCTTGCCAAACTGAAAGTGCAAGCGATTCATAATTAATTCTGTATTATAGACTCTTCCCTTAAATGAAATTTCTTTTACCAGTATATGTAAAAATAATTCAATGCCTGAATGATCTAACAAGAGATGTTTCCCTTTGTGTAAAGCTTTTCCCTTGTCCCACCTGAAATAACATATTTACAAGTGATAACACAGAGAAACTCTTCTTTAACAGTGCTCTGATCCCAGAGTACTAGCAATTAAAACAATCATGAAACATAAACTCCATTCTTCAGCAAAACCCTCAATCAATGCCCCCCGCAAGTGGTATAACACACAAGCTGTCCCCGAACTGACACCCACAATGTGCATTCCTAGAAAAAGGAAGACAATTTTGTAGATAATAAACCTGCTTGTCACAAGAAAAAAAATTTACTTCCATTTGTGATACATTATTCGGTATAATCACACTCTGACTGTGCACACATAACTTCCCATCCTCTCTGTTGAGAACCTTGTCACACTATGTGTCTATCTCCTCTCCATCCACTATATAGCAGGCTGTTTTTATAAATTCACATGTATGAACGTCCTTATCATACAGACTGCGAGCTCATGTAACAACAAGGTCATTTTAATCCCATTAGCAGGCTTGGTTCAGCTCTTATCCAAGTTCCAGCTTGCAAAAGAGACCAAACAATTTTGCAGGTATAAAGACAAGACATGACAATCAGCATGGAAAGATCATGTTCAAGAAGAAAGAGTTCTCCAATGACCAGAGCTTGGCCAATCCTTTGCTGGTGTAGAGCCAAATCTCAGACCTTTCATCTACTAATTTCTCATGTCCTCAAAAAGGGGATGGTGACAAAGTGAGTAGGAAGGTAAAGTAGAAGAATGGAAGGAAAGTTGAAAACCTCCAATTCCTCCATACAGGTGTTCAGGACATACTGCAATCACACCTTTTCTAACACTTGTCATGTAGCATTTGTCAACAAAGCAAAAATAATCATAGAATCACAGAACAGTTTGGGTTGGAAGGGACCTTTAAAGGTCATCTAGTCCAACCCCCCTGCAATGAGCAGGGACATCTTCAACTAGATCAGGTTGCTCAGAGCCCCGTCCAACCTGACCTTGAATGTTCCCAGGGATGGGGCATCTACCACCTCTCTGGGCAACCTGTGCCAGTGTTTCACCACCCTCATTGCAAAAAATTTCTTCCTTATATCTAGTCTGAGTCTACCCTCTTTTAGTTTAAAACCATTACCCCTTGTCCTCTCGCAACAGGCCCTACTAAAAATTCTGTCCTCATCTTTCTTATAAGCCCCCTTTAAGTATTGAAAGACCGCAATAAGGTCTCCCCGGAGCCTTCTCTTCTCCAGGCAGTAATAATCTGGTAGAAGTAATGTGCTTTTCAATGCAAGGCGTATAACTGTAAAGAAAGGATATGGTCACAACACTTTAGCTGTATATGTAAGAGCAGGATTGGCAGCAGAGGACATCTAGTGGTGTTTAGCTGTAAATTATAAGAATAAACAGGATGTGCATTATTCTGCTGGCAATGCTGGCTCCCAGGGTAAGGTTGCTGTGTTCAAGTGCTGCAGGAGCAGCTGTGTGCCTTCAGGAAGCATTTGTACTCCTGCTCTTTGCAACTCAACAATATATATCTGCATTGCACAAAAATGGGGTATTTCTGGACACAGGCTAGAAGCACAGTTATAGTTTATGTACTCATATGTATATATGGAGGAGGAAATCTACTACAAGCTCATCTTTTAATGAAGCTATGAACTAAGCTTATTCAGTTGTGTGAAAAAGATCACTTATAGTTTTTACTTACAAAAATAAAATGCTGGGGTGTATCAGAAAAACGTGAACTAAAACTAAATAGCTGCTAGCATCGCATAAAATGATGTTACCCCTTGGGATGAGACACTCTGCGAAAATTCAATGAATAGGCACATTCCCAGCGACATCACTATCGCATGCCTGTGTACCCCTTTATTAGCCACTCCATATGATATTGCATGCTTACTCTAAGTCCACACAGAGAAAGCTTCTCATAATGCCTCTGCCACATAGCTGGAGAAGGATGACTAATTTTATTTATTTACTTATTTATTAAAAACTGCCGTTGAAAAGGGAGGTGACGAGAGCCACTGAAAAGGCTGTCTTTTTTGTTTAGCTACACGGCAAGCATACCTTTGGGATGGATTTTCAGCACAGTATGCTCTCTGGCCCTGATCCAGCAAAGCACTGAAGTCTAAGGCTGAGGTTAAACATGTACTTACATGCTTTGCTGGACTAGGGCCAGAACGCTGAGTACTTTGCACAGTCAAATCTCAGGTGCATTTGTACAATAAACAAAAATAACACTAAAAAGTCACCAGAAGTCCCAACTGTGCTCTGAGAATTTATTTCTATTCTCCTGGAATATTAACTTGAGTGCTGAACAGAAACCAATCAATAGGTGAAATCCAATGCATGTGGCAGACTGTTTGGTGAAGTTAATACTGTGAGTGTGTCTGCAGTTGTGCACAGAATATCCAGCCTGGTAAACTAGAACTTTTAAAATTATCCTGTTCCAGAAAACAAGGCAATTTGACACTTATGTGATTGCCCAAATTGTCAAAATTCATATAAAACAATTTTTCTTGGAAGCATTGATTTTTCTTTTGTTTGTTACTTCTAAAAAAAGAAAGAAGAAAAAATGTCCAATCCAAGTTGCACATTCCACTACTACTTCTTGACTGTTATGCGCAACACTTTGTTTGGGCTGAAATATTGACATACAATACTAAGAGAATCTCACATCAAGATAAAATGAAGTGCCAAACATCGGGAAACCCTAACCCGAGAATTTATGTTACGGGAATAATGTTTTACATTAAAGAACCCGTTATAGTGAAGTAGGAAAGTTTGCTGTTGCAGAGTAAGGATGGGATTCAGCTCCAGACATATAGAGACATGACTCAGCTAGGTACTCCTAGGCATCCTGGGCATCTGATGGCAACTGAGATGTCTAGAGTACCCTTCCTGACCTCCAGCTGCTCCAGAAAAGTGTGGGATTCCCCTAGATCCGTCATCAAAACAGTGAGCCTCACATGCTTTCAACACCTTAGAGACATCCCTCTCTTGTTTCAGCTGATGTCCACCTTCTCTTGCCCTCTCACCATAAACCATTGTGAAGAACCTGGCTCTGTCTTCCTGATGACCTCCTCATAGATATGGGAAGGCTGCTATTAGGTACAATACTGCTGTATTGTATCTGTACATAGATATGGGAAGGCTGCTATTAGGTGCAAACCCTCTCTTCTCCAAGCTGATCAAGCCCATTTCCCTCTGCCTCCTGTCACAGGGCATGTGCTCCATGCCCCTGATGATTTTCATGGCCTTCCACTAGACTTGCTCAAGTTTATCCACATTATTCTTTTGTTGGGGGCCCAAAAGCTGGTCACATCACAATATTCCATGTGTGATCTAACAAGTGTTGGTTAGAGGGGAATAATCACTTCCCTCCAATATCTGGCTACACTCCTGTTGCTAGTACAGCACAGTATCTTGTTAATTTTCATTGCTGCCAGGGCGCACCACCGGCTCATGTTCAGGTTGTTGTCTACCAGGACCTAGCAGAAGAGCTCTTTCCCAGCCAGTCAGTGCCCAGCCTGCACCACAGCAATGTCTTCTTCCCTCTCAGGGGCAGGACTTTGCATCTATCTTCATTCAATTTCATAAGGTTCTTGTCGACCCATTCCTCCAGCCTGTCCAGGTCCTTTAGAATGGCAGCCCTTCCCGCCAGTGTACCAACTGATCCTCCCCCTGTTTAGTGTCACCTGCAAAGTCGATAAGGTGTGTTCTGTCTTCTCCTCCAGTTCATTGATAGAGATATCAAAAAAGATACATCTCAAGATAAACATCTGACTAACTCCACTTGTAACCAGCTTCCAGGAAGAGTACAAACCCTTAACCAAAACTCTTTGAACCTGACAGCTCAGCTGGTTTTTCAGCCCCACATAGTAATCCACCTACTCAGACCTTAATAACCCAACTTGAAAAGAAGGATGCTGTGGCAGACTGTGTCATAAACCTTGCTAATGTCAAGGCAGACAACATCCATCATTCTTCCTTTATCCTCAGACCTAGATGTGTCATCTTAGAAATTAAAAATGGTTTACACTAGGCAAATCCATGTTGGTTATAAAGTATATATGGCCTTTCTCTACTATCTTATTCCAAATAAACATTGAGTCACTTAGAAGAACAAAGTATTATTACAACATGCTGAGTTCATCTTTTTCTTGGTATGGACTTGGCACACAAGGGAAGAACTGACACAATGTCAGACTTTGGTGGTAGTGAGTAAATTTATTTCACTTAGAAGACCACCCTGGAGACTCTGAAGCATGGCTAAAGTCTCTTCAGCTGAACATTTTTATCTCTGGATCTCATCAGTGCTGCTTTTTAATAGACCTGATATTGTGATTTGAGACATTAATCCATAATTTTCTTTCCTTTTCATATCTTGAAAAAAAAAGGAGATATATCAAAAGATAAGGCAAAGTGATCATTTCTTTATGTTTCTTGAGAGAAAGAAAGTACCACTTTTTGTTTGTTTTCTAACATAACTTCTGCATAGTTAAGATTGAATGTAGACATTGAGAACCCTGCTGTTGTCTGAGGTATCTTCCTGTCACTGATACACTCTCTCATGAGAAGAACTCACCAAGATACAAATAAGAGTAGTTAATTTTATCTCACAAGCACCAGTGTCCAGCCTGGCTATATTGGGTTTGCGTGGCAAGGTTTTGGTAGCAGGGGGAGCTACAGGGGTGGCTTCTGTGAGAAGCTGCTAGAAGCTTCCCCTATGTCCGATAAAGTCAATGCCAGCGGGTTCCAAGACAGACCCGCTGCTGGCCAAGGCCGAGCCCATCAGCAACGGTGGTAGCGCCTCTGGGATAACAGATTTAAGAAAGGGAAAAGAAGTTACAGGGGAGTAGCAGTTGCAGCCAGAGAGAGAGGAGTGAGAAGATGTGAGAGGAACAACTCTGCAGACACCAAGGTCAGGGAAGGAGGAGGGGGAGAAGGTGCTCCAGGAGCCGGAGCAGAGATTCCCCTGCAGCCCGTGGGAAGACCATGGTGAGGCAGGCTGTCCCCCTGCAGCCCATGGAGGACCCCACGCCAGAGCAGCTGGATGCCTGAAGGAGGCTGTGACCCTGTGGAAGCCCACGCTGGAGCAGGCTCCTGGCAGGACCTGTGGACCCATGGACCCATGGAGAGAGGAGCCCACGCTGGAGCAGATTTGCTGGCTGGACTTGTGACCCATGGGGGACCCACGCTGGAGCAGTCTGTTCCTGAAGGACTGCAGCCCGTGGAGGGACCCATGCTGGAGCAGTTCGTGAAGAACTGCAGCCCGTGGGAAGGACTCACATTGGAGAAGTTCATGGAGGACTGTCTCCCATGGGAGGGACCTCACGCTGGAGCAGGGGAAGAGTGTGAGGAGTCCTCTCCCTGAGGAGGAAGGAGCGGCAGAAACGACGTGTGATGAACTGACCCAAACCCCCCTTCCCCATCCCACTGCACCGCTCAGGGCAGGAGGAGGTAGAGAAAATCGGGAGTAAGGCTCAGCCCGGGAAGAAGGGAGGGTGGGGGGGAGGTGTTTTTAAGATTTGGTTTTATTTCTCATTATCCTGCTCTGATTTGACTAGTAATAAATTAAACTAATTTTTCCCCAAGTCGAGTCTGTTTTGCCCGTGACAGTAATTGGTGAGTGATCTCCCTGTCCTTATCTCGACCCACGAGCCTTTCATTTTATTTTCTCTCCCCTGTCCAGTTGAGGAGGGGGAGGATAGAGCGGCTTTGGTGGGCACCTGGCATCCAGCCAGGGTCAACCCACCACACTGGCAAAAAACCCAAAAGTCTACTACAATTTCTGCCTTTCTGTCCTATACATGAAACCTTTACCGTTCCTGTCTTCCTGTCCTTTACTCCTCAGGAAGTTTTTGCTTCTTCAGTTGATGCACAGCTATAAATCTGCTATAAATGAGTTGAAACTTCTGCTCATTTGTTCAGGAATGAACAACTGGGGAATGGGACACAACTCTCTTAATGTGGATATGCTGCCAACTGGAAGAGTTTCTACTTCCTCAAGACATGAGCTACACTCAGATTTTCCTTCACCCCACCCTTTTGTTCTGACCTCCTCACCAGAACTATGCCCTCATTAACGGAGGGAGGGCTGAATTAACCAGATGCGCTCTGGGTTGACAGAAAACTTTGAAACAGAAAACATAGGAACAGAGAGGGGAAAAAAAACTCTGAAAAATACTAGGAAAGATGAACTCCTTCTTGTTTGTGAATAAGCAGTAACTTGGCGGCAGGGCGGGAGCATCCGCCGGGCTCCTCAGCCCAGCCCAGGCCAGCCCAGGCCAGCCCAGCCCAGCCCAGACCAGACCAGCTCAGCCCAGCCCAGCGGAGCGGAGCGGCGGTTCAGCACCCTGGCCAGCACCCGCGGCGTCCCGCGTGGGCGCGTCCCGGGCACCGCGCTGCCGTGGGGCTGCTGCTGCCGTGGGGCTGCTGCCGGGCAGGCAGCGTCCAGGGGCTGGAGACACGGCTGCGCTGCAGGGATCTCGCAAGGGAGCAGCCCTCCACATGAGGCAAACGCTTCTTCAGTCTCTTCCACAAAATCCACAAAGCCCTGGCCTTTAAGTAAAGGGTGGAAGGGATTTAGTGGTGTCTGTTGGTGGGCCCGGGCTACACTTTTCGTGCTGAGGCGGAAGTGTTAGTCAGCTTTTAAAGCATTAATACTTGAACCAGCTGCAAAGAGAGCTGTTTATGACCCTCTAGCCCCAGTGATTTCCTGGCTTCTATTGAAAGTGCCTGCAAAACTCTTAGGAAATGTCAGGTTACTTTGCTATGACATTTCATGCTTCTTTTTTTCTTCACTTCGGCTAACAGTGGGTTATTACTGCTTGCAATGCTTTTTCAAAAGAAAAAACATATCCATGAGCAAAACAGTAGTGAACTTCTTAGGATGTGATCATAAATAGATGTCAGAAATTCACAACCTCCCAGCACATTACGTGCTATTGAATGGGAGAGGATGAAAGGAGAAAAGAAAGGTCAGCAACATGGGAGACATTAAGACCCCGGAAGGTTTATTATGTTACACTCACATGTGTACAGTCCTCTCTGGTTGTTTCCCACCTGGCGGTGGCCATCAGGTCTCAGATCCAGTTGCCCACTGGCTCCTTCTGTCCCTACAAGACATGCTTTCTTTTTTTTAATTTCCTAAGGAGTTAAGCTCCTTGTCTTTACATGGTCACTACTCTTAGAGCAGGTAAATCCTGCCCTGCCACCTGCGCCCAGAGCTTGGGTGTCCTGCTGTCCTCCCGACACTCTCTGAAACCAATCAGTACTGGTGCCACAGGCTGACACAGGGTCTTCAGTCCCCATCCCCTTCATAGATCTCTTCATGGAGACATGACTCTCTCTTGCAAAGACTTACCCATCCATCAGCTTTTGGGGTCCCCCAGGAATTCAGAACACTCCGGTCCTTTCTGTGTTGTTACAGGCTGTCTTTGCAAAGGGCTGTCACCTTCCTCCATGAGCCCAGCTGATGCTCTCCAGCTCTAGAGGTCTCCAGCTCTAGGAGACCCCACAACACCAGCGAGCTTGGGGCAGGAGGAGAAGAGGGATGTGACTGTCCGTACCCACACACACACACACCAGTGACTGTGGGGAACAGGTGGAGAAAACATCTGGAGGGGCCGGATGGCAGTGAGGACCTGCCACCCTCACCCTGGACACAGCTGGAAATGATAACCCACCCATCACCCTCTGCCTGGGGGGCAGGGATGGGGACACCCCCCGCCACCCCCTCCGTAACAGCAGTAGTGACAACACTCTCCACACCTATGGGGCACGGGGGGTAACGACCCCCAAGCCAGCGCCTGTGGGGTGTCTGTGAGGACATGGGGGGACACACACACATCCGCTCCCAGACGCCGTGCCCCCGCAGTTCCCCGAGGGGACCCAGCCGCGCTCACCGCAGCTCCCGCCGCCGCCGCCGGCCCCGCTCCCCCCCGGGCTCCCCCCCAACCCGAGCGGGCCATGCCGGCGGGGCGAGCCGGGCCAGGCCGCCGCCGCCGCCGCTGCTGCTGCCGCTGCTGTGCTGGCGCTGCGCTGCTGCTGGCGCTGCTGCTGCTGCTGCTGCTACGCTGCTGCTGCTGCCGCCGCTGCTGCCGCCGCCGCTGCTGCTGCTGCGGCGCTGCGCTGCTGCTGCGCTGCTGCTGGCGCTGCCCGGCCCGGGGCGGGCGGGGGAGTGCGGGGGGACCGCGTCCCAGCCGGGAGCGAGGGAGAGCGGGAGGAGAGGGGCGGCGGGGCCGCTCCCCGCACCCCCGGGCCGCGGGGTTCAAGCCCCGACCCCCCCAGTCCCGGCCAGGCGGGGCAGAGGTGCCGCAGCTTGCCGGCAGGGAGGAGCGGGTAGGGCGGGGAGTTTTCAGCGGGGCGATTAGAAGAGGCTAAAAAATAATACCGGACAGAATAATTAATGGAGGGCGTTGGGTGTTTTTTTCTTTCTTTTCTGTTTTGTAAAAATCGAAGCCTTTTCTGCTGGAGTAGCCTGAAAGAGAAACTTGGATGGGAGCAAATCAGTTGTGATTTGCATGTTTTGTTTGGAAATGCTTGTGTGTCCTTTGGGAAGGGCTAGGTGTCTCTCATTGATTTTCCCTTTTTACTCGTTGGCCTTGACATACTTAAACTAGGCACTTAAACGCTGTATTAATGCGTGAGTGTAAGAGCAGGCACTCTCAGGTAGCCCCTGCTGCCCTTGCTGCCCGTTCATTCTCCGCTGTGAGTGTGGGCACCTGCTGGGGAAAAGCTGATGAGGAAATGAGGTGAACCTGCCCTGACACCCCAAACCAGCCCCAACCCCCCAAGCCAGCATCCAGGGATGTCCTGGGCTCAGCCCAGCACCTGGGCTGCACCACAGCGGGTGTGAGGCCTTGGGACTCTCTGATCTCCATTGCCATCCTCATCCTCAGCTCTTTAATTTCAGCGCTGTAGTTATAGCCTTATCTAAGGATTTATATTCAGCAGAAGAGCTGGGGGCTCTTGTGTCTCTCCCTTCCCAGCACTCCCGGAGTGGTATGCTCACTTCTACCTGTGGCCACATGCTACAGGGGCAGCTCTGTGGCTGCTGCACCCTCCTGTCCTCATCCTCAGGTACCTTGGACACACAGAGACTGCCTTGCCTGGAGAACAGACCTCTTCTGGTGGCGTTCTCCACACGTCCGGCCTTGGCAGAGCAGTTAGTGCCCTGACAGACAGCCATGGGGATGCAGGACACCTCTGGGGAGCTCTTGGGTCTTGGTAACCATTCCTTCTCTGTCTTCTATTGTAGCTGTTTGAGCCTTTGTAGATGGAGAAGGAAATGCTAAGTAGGGCAAGAAAATACAGATAAGTTTGTGCCAATGGGTTCAGCATGAAATTCTCCATTCTCATCCCCTCTTCTGTCCCTATAAGCCACTTGCAAGTGATGGGAGCATTGCTATAACCATGCATTTCTCCCTCAACCCTGTATGTTCTGCTATGAGGTTAGGGGAGCAATGATGTCACAGATTTCTGCAGAAGGATTCTCCTT
Source organism: Gymnogyps californianus (assembly GCF_018139145.2). Classification (NCBI taxonomy): domain Eukaryota; kingdom Metazoa; phylum Chordata; class Aves; order Accipitriformes; family Cathartidae; genus Gymnogyps; species Gymnogyps californianus. Next base: position 8,417,832 of record NC_059471.1, on the reverse strand, counting down.
CTGATGCCCCACAACCATAAGCACATGCCTCAAACTGTCAGGATCTTCCAAACAGGCTTCTGTGCTAGTTTAGAGTTAGATATCTCTCTCCTATCAGTTTAGGTTTCTTCATCTATGGGAACAGGATATGTTATGTGATCTTTGGTGAGAAAAGCACAGCTGAAATGTCTTTGCATTCCTTATATATATTGCCTAGAAAAAGGCAGGAAAAAATAGCATGATTAGTGTGAAATATAGCTGTGGGGGTTGGAGACATTTTTACTTCTAATTCAGGAAGCATATAGAAAGATAAGAGCCATCTACTTATTTCCAGGGCTAAGATTTCAGTGGCCTGAAAGTGAAACTTCTCCCTAGCATATTGAATTGTGGACTCTTAGTGCAAGACATTACAGCTACCATTCCAGCTGGAAAAGAACATAAAAATATATACAATACATCTCACAAGAAATGCTCAGTAACCTACCAAAGGGGTTAATGCTGACGGGAAGAAGAGAACTAAAAGAAAAAAGAACAACCCACTTGGTCCCTTCTGCTCCCTGTTAAGCCATGGCTGAGCATCAGAAGTATTTCTACTGAGTGAAATAGCTGGGATTACACCATGAGAAACGAGAACAAGACCACCATCGGTGACATATTAGAATATAGCAGAAACAGAGTAGAAAAAAACAGCAAAAAGAATAAATAAATTCCCATGAAACACATTGTCATGGAGATCTTTCACGCTTTAAAGTAACAATCCAATCTTGTGTATGCTTGTGGACTTATTTTCTCAGTTGATCATATTCTAAATTAATGTTTCTCTGCCGAGAACTCGGAAGAGATGAATGTGCCATTAACAGATGTTGTAAGCAAAGTACAGCCATAAGTAGTATGTTATATACTACAGTTATCAGCCTGTCAAGATATATTATAACCTATCATACGTCCACTGGACACGATAAGAGCTCAGTGCAATTCACCTAATAAAGCTAGTGTAAGAGAAGATCAGTTTAGCCCTTTACCATTCTCTCTGCTGCCTATTGTAAGAAAGTACTTTGTGTTTTTTATATCAATGGGCTGCTCAGAGCATTGTGCTTTGGTGAGGAGGAAATCAGCTGACGTGTAAAAGGCTTTGGAAAGTGCTTTTGGAGAGGTTAATGGAGAAAAATCCTTTGGACCCTGTGGCCTATGACAGTCAGGGACACACGTCCTTTCTCAGTGCTGTATGCACTGCTTGGATTATTAAACTGCCCGAGGGAAAGGCACAGAAGAGTTGTTGGTGCAAAGTGAGCCCTTCCAGCACCCAGGAATTTTCACCTATGACCGAAGGTGCCCCTAGTACCATATGATCAGAGAGCTGAAATTTAGAGTGTCCATTCGTGAAAGCATCACTGTTCTGTGCTAGTCACGGAAACAGTCTGCTACACTGAAATAAATCTTTTTTGAACTAATTTGTGCTGGAGGTAGTCCAGGCCCCAATCCTGCAGGGAACTGGAGTCCTAGTTGTTACATGCTGATTTGGCAGCAGGTTAAAGGCTCTTACTACTTAAAAAAAATCCCGATACATACTTCATTATAAACTACTCTGTGATAGTCCTCTTTTTTTGGCAGAGTTAAAGAGTTCAGGATGCTGCAGTTCATTCTAACGCAGTAGATATGAGCAGAGAGGACTACACTGATTTCTTGTACTCTTCTAAATCCGTGGTGACACGTTCAGTGATTTCACTGGGGCCAGGATTTCACCCTACTAATATTGACTGGATGACTCTTTCCAGACATGTGGGTACAGTTGGAAATACAAAGCATAATTCAGTGGTATTTCTACACCACCCAGGGAAGCACTGAGCAGCAATGACACTACTCCATTCATAGAAAGAGCTTAGCTGCCTGGGGCAAGGCTTCTTAGCTCAGTTACAGCAACAGAGTGACAGAGCTGTGCAGACCCTGGTGCCAAGGGCCAGCTTGTCCATACTGCCCTCCGCAACACACGGAGGGTTGGTGTGCTCAATTTCTTAATCAGAGCTTTTTTATGTAAAAACTTTTTGGTCATCTATTTACACCACTGACTCATAGAAATAACTTTATATATTTATGTATTATGTAATATATATATAATGAACTAGTTAGTTTATTCTGGATGAAGATAGTGCTCTGTGAGCCATAAAAACAATGAGTTTTCTTACGTGTATGGCTGTGTGCTGACATCTTAAAAAATGGCAGAGTTTCTGACATCCAATAGTCATCTGCTGAAGTGCATCTTGGAGACAAGAATGTCTCATTCTTTTTCAACCATGTTTTAGCCGTATTTTGGGGGTTCCAAGGTATTTTATACAGTACCTTGAGTCAATCCTTAGTTGGTTTGACTCATGCAAATCAGTGGTGATAAGCTGAGCTCTCTCTTAGATATGCAAGCTAAGAGTGTAGCCATCTTCTATTCCTATGTATTGCCCATCTCGGTTGTCACTTTTTATGTGTGGTTTGTAACTCACAGCTCCCCTTGCAATGAAAGGAGTTCTGTCATTCCCATTTGAGAGTGAGAGTCTTGGTACCTCAGTTTCCTCAGTGATACGCCCGAGGTCATATTAGAAGTTTGTGGAGTATTAGGGTACACCAACACTTCTAAATAAAAGAGGACCAGGAACCAGGCCCAAGCACTGGGCACTTGGTCATCCACACTGCTTAGCCAGTAGTTCCATCCCTGGCTTGTCTTTGCTTTTCAAGGATGTCTTCTAAGCTGCTGCTTACTATGAAAAAGAATTGCAGCAGGATATCTTGATTTCATCACAGAAATATGTTTGATGTTTATTTTGATGACCACTGTAGATTCAGAAGTAAATTCAGTATTTTTAAAAACTATGAAACATTTAAAAACTATGAAAACGTGACTGAAAGTTTCGTAAGATACTGAAGGTTAATTATGTATAGTTATGTGTTATGTTCCTTATATCTTTTAAGAAAAAAATCATTCAGATGTACGATGATCTTCTTCAGTTTATTTGCAGGGGAGGTGGGTAAAATCTGGTTTTGGATAAAGAAGCTATCAAATAAACTAAATACTGGGCTAGGCCAAAAAAAAAAAGGCTGAGTAAATAAAAGAAGCCAAGTACTAGCAGATGACTTACTTGGCTGGGAAGAAACCTAACCAGACAGATATGAGACAACATTAGAGACTTCAGCTGAACAAGCAAATTTACGATTGACTTGAGATTTACACAGATTAACTTGAGATAACTGCAAAGCCTCTGATCATCCTCAGCCTGCTTTACTGTTTATTCATTATTTCTAACCTCCGAGAAGTAATTACTGGGAATCTCTGCTCCATCAGAATCATCAGACGAGCCACATCTCTGCATATGAGAATCTTGCAGGTATGCACTGCTCTTTTATAAATACCTGCTTTCCAGGATCTGAGGCCCAGGGACCTGCTAGCCTCCTGTAAAAAACAGCTCAGGGACATAGAATCACAGACTCACAGAATGGTTGGGGTTGGAAGGGACCTCTGGAGGTCATCTTGTCCAACCTCCCTGCTCAAGCAGGGCCACCTTGAGCTGGTTGCCCAGGACCATGTCCAGCTGGGTTTTGAATATCTCCAAGGATGAAGAGTCCACAGCACCTCTGGGCAACCTGTACCAGTGCTTGGTCACCCTCACAGTAAAAAAAAAATGTTTCCTGATGTTCAGATGGCACCTCCTGTGTTTCAGTTTGTGCCCATTGCCTCTGGTCCTGGCACTGGGCACCACTGAGAAGAGCCTGGCTCCATCTTCTTTGTACCTTCCCTTCAGGTATTTATACACATTGATGAGATCCCCCTGAGCCTTCTCTTCTCCAGGCTGAACAGTCCCAGCTCTCTCAGCCTTTCTTTATAGGAGAGATGCTCCAGTGCCTTCATCATCTTCGTGGCCCTTGGTTGAGCTCTCTCCAGTATGTCCACGTCTCTCTTGTACTGAGGAGTCCAGAACTGGATCCAGTACTCCAGGTGTGGCCTCACCAGTGCTGAGTAGAGAAGGCTCATCTCCCTCAATCTGCTGGCAACACTTCTGCTAATGCAGCCTGGGATATCGTTAGCCTTCTTTGTGGCAAGGGCCCATTGCTGGCTCATGTTCAACCTGGTGTCCACCAGGACTCCCCGGTCCTTTTCTGCCAAGCTGCTTTCCAACTGGTCAGTCCCCAGCATGTACTGGTGCCTGGGGTTGTTCCTCTCCAGGTGCAGGACTTTCAATCCCCTTTGTTGAGCTGCATGCAAGACATGGAAGAACATGTACAAGAAGGAATCTAGCTGTGCTCAGCCTCGACAAAGGAGGCAATATTTCCCTGCACTGGAGCAGACTGAAATCTAGATCTTAAACTGAAGGCATGGCAATGCAGACAGGTCCCAGGTTATGTGAGCAAGTTTAAGGGACTAAAGTCACCACGGAACCTCTGCACCGTGCTCCATGGTGGTCCTATCTCTCCCTGTTTCATTACCCAGTTCAGCTAAGGCTGGATACCCCCCTGTGGCATCTGTGAAATCAGGTTGGAGGATTCTAGCTACTTCTTTTCCCACTTCTACTTTAAAATGCCAAAGGAAAACCAGTTTTGAGATATTTCAGTATTTCCTGCTTCATCCGGAAACTAGATATAAACAAGTAGTTCCACAAGCAGCAGAAGTGATGGTGCCTCGTTTCCCATGACCTTTTATCTCCTGTTTGGATTATCCTGCATCCATGAATGTGAGCTTTGTTCCAAACATTTCCCATAGTGTGGATTCTGTACTGTTTCTCCTGCCATAGAAACCCTTCCATCCATATGTGAAGAGGTGAGATAGACACATAGGCTCATACAAACTCCAGACAGGGGAGAATCACACTCACAATGATCATAAAATGAGCCACGAAGCAGTAGATGTTCCTGCAAGTGCAAGCTGTGATAATAATGCTGTTCAGATATTCTGCTTCCACTGATTCCCTGTAGGAGCAAAGGGACCCTTTGCTTCATTTTTTCATCCTTCGTGGGCATGGATGCTTCTAGGGTTATACTAGATGTGCCACGGTTTTAATCCTGTTTGGCAAATTTTACTTTTCTATCTGGAATTGGACCTGGAAAGAATAGTTTAGAAGAAGCATATGAAAGGAAATATTTAGAAAAAGAGATGATTGGAAAAAGTGTATCTTTGTTTAGGATTTAGTAAATATGGGTGACTGATGCTAAGAATGACATACCGCACCAGGTGTTTATGTATGTTAGGAAAAGGAAGCATTAGGGTTATAGCTATTTGTTAACCTTTCTGGCAGGAGCTGAAGGGAGGAGTTATACATAAAAATGTAATTTCCATAAACTTTGGAGTATGTGAGGAAGATTAATCATCCTGCAAGCCTGGGTCAGACGCTCAGCTGACGTAAAATGATGTAATTCCACTGGACTCAGTGCAATTATGTCGATTTATACCAGCTAGGTATATCATACTTACCCCTATATTTAATTTTTTTTTCTAATTAGAATTGAGATCAGAACATAAGCAGTGTTCAGCACTCCTTCAGGAGTTATTCCATTATTTTATCAGTTAGTAGAATGAAATACCATAACCCTTATATCCTAAATTGAAATCTAGTATGTAACTGTACACAACTGCACAGGAGGAGGACTTATTCTTGAGAGTCTCGGTTTGTAATTTTTATTCTCAATCATTTGGGAATTAAAAGCAATTATTAACAGCCTAAATGGCTCCCAATCAAAATAAGCCAGGATTCAGCTTGGAGTAGGTTTGATAGGATCAACATGATAATAACCTTCTCTGGGTCTTGGAAAAAATAATTAAATAGTTAGAAATAACTTACAAATAATTATAAGTCTCTAAATCAAATCCAATCCCTTTGAAGTTTGCTAACGTACCTTAGTGATCTTGTAAATTCACGTGACTTGCAAAGAATTTCAACAGTGATTTTAGAAGTGCTTGAGACTTTCAAAGCTATCCATGAAATATATAGAGACAAAGAAAACTTTTCAAAGCCCTTGAGTGACTTCATCTTCCAAATTATATTCTCAAAAGCGGTTGAGTACCTAGGAGCCTAAAATAGGCAGAAACTAGTAGACCTTTTGTTGTTTAGTGATTTACCACATCTGAGCTGTGCCCATGTGGTGGGTTGACCCTGGCTGGACACCAGGTGCCCACCAAAGCCGCTCTATCACTCCCCTCCTCAGCTGGACAGGGGAGAGAAAATGTAACGAAAGGCTCATGGGTCAGGACAAGCACAGGGAGATCACTCAGCAATTACTGTCACAGGCAAAACAGACTTGACTTGGGAAAAAAAAATAATTTATTACCAGTCAAGTCAGAGCAGGATAATGAGAAATAAAACCAAATCTTAAAAACACCTTCCCCCCACCCCTCCCTTCTTCCCGGGCTGAGCCTTACTCCCGAGTTTTCTACCTCCTCCCCCCAGGCGGTGCAGGGGGACAGGGAATGGGGGCTGTGGTCAGTTCATCACACGTTGTTTCTTCTGCTCCTTCCTCCTCAGGGGGAGGACTCCTCACACTCTTCCCCTGCTCCAGCGTGGGGTCCCTCCCACGGGAGACAGTCCTCCATGAACTTCTCCCATGGGCTACAGTTCTTCACGAACTGCTCCAGCATGGGTCCCTTCCACGGGCTGCAGTCCTTCAGGAACAGACTGCTCCAGCATGGGTCCCCCATGGGGTCACAAGCCCTGCCAGCAAACCTGCTCCAGCGTGGGCTCCTCTCTCCATGGGGCCACAGGTCCTGCCAGGACCCTGCTCCAGCACGGGCTTCCCACGGGGGCACAGCCTCCTTCAGGCATCCACCTGCTCCGGCGTGGGGTCCTCCACGGGCTGCAGGTGGATATCTGCTCCACCATGGACCTCCATGGGCTGCAGGGGGACAGCCTGCCTCACCATGGTCTTCACCACGGGCTGCAGGGGAATCTCTGCTCCGGTGCCTGGAGCACCTCCTCCCCCTCCTTCTCCACTGACCTTGGTGTCTGCGGAGTTGTTCCTCTCACATCTTCTCACTCCTCTCTCCGGCTGCAATTGCTGCTGTGCAGTAACTTTTTCCCTTTCTTAAATCTGTTATCCCAGAGGCGCTACCACTGTCGCTGATGGGCTCAGCCTTGGCCAGCAGCGGGTCTGTCTTGGAGCCGGCTGGCATTGGCACTATCGGACATAGGGGAAGCTTCTGGCAGCTTCTCACAGAAGCCACCCCTGTAGCCCCCCCGCTACCAAAACCTTGCCACGCAAACCCAATACAGCCCCAAAAGCACCCATGCACTTGACCAGTCACTTGAGCACAGTGACTTAAACCACCAGAGGCAGAATAACTTGATCAGTTAAGACTGCATGACCATACATTGACTTCCATGGACATACTTCCAAGGCTATGATTTTGAAATCAGTTGGGCATTTATAAATGCAAATGCCATCAGAATTTACAAAGCCTGTTGCAGGTGTGCTCTGCAATCTGAGTTCCAAGCAGAAAAATCTCTCTGAGCCATGCCAAAGGTGAAGGGACAGCAGCAGAAACAGATGTTACCATGAATGGGAATAAGAAGAAAGTGTTTGTATCTCCCTGGTGTTGGAAGTCAGCTGCTGAGAAAACAGGAGGCAGAAATGAGTTGTTATAGGAAGAAGAAAGGATTGCATTGAGATGGGGTATGGGGTGAGGGCTGCAAAGGGATTGGGAGCTGTTCCTGCAAATTCTCCTGGTATTGGAGTGGGAAAGGAAGGGCTGTCTCAATAGTTACTTCGTTTATCTCAGTGCCCTCATGGTAATGCTGTAATTTAGAGATGGTTTCTGCAGACAGCCTAGGGAAGAAAGTAAGGCCCTCTCTAATCTGCTGGCAGTTGCTGGAGGTGTGTTTTTTGCTGATCATTTTAGACTCAACATAATTTTCCTATTGATTCTGCAAAAATAACTTTCTGATTTATGACACAGAGCAGTTTTTCTCACCCTATTCAGTGGAAAATGTTGTCTGTTCCATCATGCACAGACCGCAAAGAAGACGATCCCCAGAAATACCTCCACAGCAATAATTGGCCACTTCTTAATCTTACATACCTGAGAAGAAAAACTGGAAAACAGTCTTTTCAATTTGAAATGTTCTGTTTACTATTGTATATGATAGCAATGATCTATCTTATCAGACATTACCAGAAATTCCAAAGTTGTATTTGAACTATAATATCTTGTTCATCATTTCCCTAATGATTTTTTTGCCCCAATATAATTTTATTTATTGGAAGTTTGGCTTAATGATACTCACATACACTCTTCGTCTTTGCACTAGAGATCACACTCCGAAGATATTTAGAAGCTTAAAAAGGCAGGTAGGACATATGATCTTTCTTCTAAGGTGCTTTTAAAAATCCCACTAGGCAAATCCATGTTTCTTTAGGCATGCAGATACAGTAGAAAGTCTTGTCTGAGCCTTTAGACAGGCTCATGGAAAGCTGAGTTGATTAAAATGTGCTATTAGATGTAATCCACAGAGGCCAGTAAGGGACTGGTCTCAAAACATCTACTGGCTAGAATATATAATACGTTGTTTTTAGGTAACAAATATATTGGGATTTTCCTGCTTCCTTTGGGAACCTATGAGTCTAAACTACCTCAGTGGAGCTAATTATTTTTTCCTGTAATTCATCCTAAAGTTTCCTTTGCATAACTTCATCCTATTACTCATAGTCTTACCTCATGGCCCATGGTCCCTCTGAAATTTAAAATTACATATGCTTGTATGTAATACATACACAGCTACTTTCTATGTCCCCTAGCACTGTCATTCGGTTACGTTATACTTGGCTAGATTTTGAAAATCTTTTTTTCTAACATAATCATTGTTGTGTCATTAACATGTAATTAATTGCTGGTTTACTCTAAATTTCTGCCAATTCATTAATGTCTTTGTGTTGCTCAATTGCCACCCACCTGAACAGTGTATTAACCTGGACTGCTCGCCAAGTCAGTGTTGCAACAAAGCTGCAATATAAATCCATACAATTCTAAACAAACAAACATATAGTTGTGTTTAAAAGGGGTAAATCAACCTGTACCCCTTCCTAGACTCCATTTGCCTGAGTCTTCTAGCATGAGCTCATTATCTTTCCTTTTGCGTGGCATTTCTTTCCTTCACAACTGTATTAAATGTGAAATAGAAGCAGAGTCTTCATTGAAATGGAGTGCATTGGCTCTGAAGAATTTCACATTTGAAAGGAAATTGAAAAATAGCAGAAAACATCTATGAGTGCTTAAACCCCTCTATTTTGGTATTGAGGGACACACAGAAAATAGAGTATTCTTTTCAGTTAAGAGGGCAGAGGAGATAATATGCAGGAAAAAAGTACTCTGAGTCATTCTGCAGATGGGACTGGTGGAAAAGCAGGATTGTTCCATTTGACTTGTGAAGAATTCTACAAGTTTATTTTGCATGTGGCTAGCACGCTTTGTACCATATAGCAGGGCTAATTCATGTACCTCTGGACCTCTTTCAAAGTTGTTAAACTCCCACAGCTAGAGCACAGCATTTTCTCCCCCCCACCTTCTCAACTCCCAGTATCTTGCCCAGCGGGTGACATCTCTGTAATGGCAGGAGATGGAAGCCACTGCTGCACCTTTTCCTTCAGTAGGTTTCAAGACTTCCCACAGGGATCGCAGTCAGCATGAAACAAATTGTGCCACTCGCTCGGTGGGACTAGCGCTAGAGGAGGAGCTGGTTCAGAGGTCCATGCTGCACGCTGCAGGACAAGCCTGCCACATCACTTGCCTCACACTTGCAGTGTTCAGGCAAATGCTTAAAAGAATCATGAGAACTTTTTTTTAAAAAGATAAACTGTTACATCTTTGTATTTGCCTCCTGGTTTCTGCACCTTTTTCTCCTCTCACTTTGCATTTCCAAGCCCTTTTTCAGAGGCAGGATGAGCACCAGCTTACAACTAAAGCTGTGAAAATGACCGTGAGTTTTGAGAATGGCCAACAGAAGCATGCAGAAGAACAGCCCCACAGCCCCGCTCAGCAAAGCAGCCAGGAAATGTGACCTGCAGATTTTGGTAGTATAAATCTCAGGACTATAACCTGTGTTAAGAGCCAAAGGCTGTATTTACCAACTAAGCCACTTATTTTGTTAACTATGCAATAAAAGGAGCAAGAGCCTCTTTCCTGGCCTCTGGGGGACTCTTAGCTGTTAGCTCCTGGGACTTTCGCAATAGCTGTCCAAGTAAGTACAAGCAGAGCTGTGTCTTGGTGCACTTGGCACCAAGGCTGCTCTTGGCATTTTGACCGCCGGTAAGTGTTCTGACCACTCTAAATCATCTGACTATCGCGTTACCTCGTGATCCAGGATGAATTCTTTGCCAGTGACTTGGAGGAATGAGAATTGCTACTTGCTTTACAAGAAGTGATAATACAGGAGACAATAAATCGAGGTGAATTATTGTATCTATTTGGACCATTAGAAGTTCCGTTACATTCATTTTTTCATCAAATACTTTCCGTTCCAGTGGACTACAAAGCTTCTTAATCAGCAAAAATAAGCACAGTAAAATTCCAATAAACTGTAATCACAAGGGACATCCCCAAGATAAAAGCTATCATTTTAAAATATGTTTTCTTATTTGTGTTCTTTAATAACTTGGATGACTAAAACTCGAGGAAATGTAAATAGCCAAACTCCTTTTGGAAGTTCATAGTCCAGCCAATAAAATCCATCCATATGGTGGAGATCTCATAAAATAAGTTTTATGAGGCAAGTCAGTCATTTTCAGTGGCACTCATCTGGCAACATTAGAGAATACATTATACTTTCTACAGTTTTGTGGGACAAATAAATGAGATTCAGAGCACAATCTTTGGACCATTTTGAATGTGATCCAAATCCAAAGCTCTAGGGGACGTTCGAAACCTCACCTAAAACAAGATTTCACTTTGGATCCAAACTTAACATAGGCAAAAGGAAGACAGAAGCAAGTCCTTATGGAGTATGAGAAGGTAAGTTGGTATTAAATTCACACTCCAGTGCAGTCCAATTTAAGTCAAGAATATCTGAGATAAGACAGAGATTTTAAAAATGAAAGCTAATTTGATGGTTAGCTAAACAGCTTGGACAGTCACTTCAGCAGTTTCAACTCATATCCGAAATACAGGGAAACTATGCAAAAAGCAGCAAAATACCCACCCTGATCCAGGCTGGGCAGCAGATACGATGTCTGCACTAAGACAGTGTCAGTAAATGTGGTTTCTCAGAAGACCATAGTGCCATATTAGGAAACACATCTCAATATTAAAGAGTTCCCCAAACTCTTTAGGATAGACTCCCAGGGAGTCTGGAAAAGGACGCAGGACTCAGTGAAATAGGGACAAACTGGTAGAGTGACCAAGAAATACACCTGAGTTTTTTCTCTTTTGCCTTTGTCCAGGGCACATTAATTATTGCAAACAAAACAAAAATAAAACCTTAATAGCCCAAAAAAGGGACCAAAAGAGCCTTGGTCTCTCTGTTCTTTAAGTAGCAGGGACATTTGTTGCATCTTTCAATCACTTTGCTCACTGCAAGCTAATTCATTGCTGTTCTTGTAATAAAGCGGTGAACAAAAGATTTTTATCCAAAAGTTACTTATAATCCAAATATACTTAGTGGACAATTCATGGCTGGCTCTACGGAATGGTACCAAAAATATCTATTTTGGTGTGTGGACATACTTGAAAAACAAAAGACGATTTTGAAATACATTTACTGCAAAGATGGATGAGTGCATTAGTTTTAGATCCACAGTTCAATGCGCAACTCTTATGACCACATACTGCACAGAAGAGGTAAATGCAATCGATCCAGTGCTGTCAGTCAGAGCACGCCCGGGCGTCCTTCCTTTTTGTCTCTTTTATGAGCAGCCCTGAATGAAGTACCTCTTCAGCTGTTCTTTCATCACATCTTTGAAAATCTGCTATAACTCTGAATAAAGAGCATGTCCTGTTCCTGTAAGTCTCATGCATTTACCAGATTGCAATTTCTCTTCTTGCTACTGTTGTAAAATCACTTTTTAGCTCTTATATCTCTGTATTAATAAGGGTGGAATTTATCTCACTTAACTTCAGACAGCTATACTGTAGATGCTTACTTCTGCGCTAGTCATCTAGGCTCACCTTATTGCGCTTGCATCTGTTCTGTTATAAACACCCATCTTAGGATAAAGTGACTCCCACCCAACAAAGTATGTATTTCCCTCTGCTTGCCACCACGATAACCTCACTGACTCATTCAGATCTATATCTTACGCTGCAGAAGTCTGAAGGGGGACAGATAAAGCTTGCTTCAGATGTCTGCTGGTTTCTTTGGTTGCTGTTGCTGCTTTAATAGAACCGACGTCCAAAGTCACTGATTTTCTCCAGCTGAATGAATTTTGTGCACTGCTGGTGGTAGAGGACACCTGCCTCAGCTCTTAGGAAGGCCGAGCGCCACATGAGCTCTTCGCTGTGCTTATTCTTGGACATCATCATGACCATTCTGTTTTGATAGCAAGAGACAGTGGAGCCTGTGACAGTGCCCCCGCCCGCCCCCCCGCCATTTTCATCATAATTGCATCCAAGAAACAAGATGAAGAGAAACAACCCTCATTTCACTGATGAATACTTCTACTGGGGTTCAATAATATTTTTTAGTGTTGAAACATATTCATATGCCATAAGAATCTGTAAATCTGTTGGCTCTGACTCTCCACTGCTTGTACCTCATGTTATTTTCATTAAGATACTTCTGATCTGATTTCATTTTAAAATTTTCTTTATCTTGAGCATATGTGATGATTGTCATGGTTTAACCCCAGCCAGCAACTAAGCACCACGCAGCCATTTCCCCCCTCCCCTCCTAGTGGGGTGAGGAGGAGGAGGGAAAGAAAGTAGAACTCGTGGGTTGAGATAAGAACAGTTTAATAACTAAAGTAAAATAAAATACACTACTAACTAAGATTAATAATAATATAATAATAATAATAATAGTAATGAAAAGGAATATAACAAAAAAAAAACAACACCCAAGAAAAGACAAGTGATGTACAATGCAGTTGTTCACCACCCGCTGACAGATGCCCCAGCAGCGATCCGCCCCTCCCGGCCAACTCCCCCCAGTTTATGTACTAGGCATGACGTTCTATGGTATGGAATATCCCTTTGGCTAGTTCGGGTCAGCTGCCCTGGCTCTGCTCCCTCCCAGCTTCTTGCACACCTGCTTGCTGGCAGAGCAGGGGAAACTGAAAAATCCTTAACTCAGGATAAGCGCTACTTAGCAACAACTAAAACATCAGCGTGTTATCAACAGTATTCTCACACTAAATCCAAAACACAGCACTGTACCAGCTACTAAGAAGAGAGTTAACTCTGTCCCAGATGAAACCAGGACAGTGATAGAAAAGGATGCAAGGAGAAATAATGTTTCCCTTTTACACTATTTAAAGAGCTAGACTGTTTTGGTAAAGCCACAAGGTGCATGGGTCCTCATGGAGATGAGCAATGCGTGGTCCTGGCTTCCTGGTGTAAGAAACACATCTTTGTGAGCTCTGAGGCTCTGAACCTGAGGTGTAGGGCAGAGGGAGCTTGTAAGCCTATAGTGCTAGAAACATGAATCACATACAAATGTGGAGTGAATAACTCACTTGGGGGCTTAAATTTCCTAAAAGCCTCTGCACTTTTAATGCCATTGCTGGGTAACCCTTTGATTTATCTTTTAAAATATGGTCCTAAAGCCAGTATTTGTCTCACCTGAACTTAGTCATCTAAAAATTGTGGGCTAGTCTAGGCTGCTCGGTAACTGAGTAACACTCTTTTTAGTTGCTAAAATGAGCGAGATGAGTCAGTCCCTCCCAGGTGCTGGAGGACACATTTCCAGTGGCTCTGGAGTAGAGGCAGCATGTGAACAGAGGATCTCATTTAGGGGAGCACAGTTTGCCCACACAAAAATGCAACACAAAGGGAGTTTCTTCCTTGCTTGTATTGGATGCTTTGGGGCATATGTTTACAAGTTCAGAATAGTAGAAAAAGTAAAAGGAACTTTATTAGTGAACTACTCTGCGTGCTAGGCTAAGCAGAATGATTATTATACAGGCTGGATAATTGGAAAGGTTTGGCAATTTGAAAGTAGACTGAACAGCTGAAAGCAGTCCTGGGTACAAGACATAATGGTTGTGTACTTACAGTCGTGGACTATGTAGACATTGTGCCTATGTTAGATATGTCCTGGAATACTTAACACAGGAGTTCTGAAATTAAAACTTGCTATTTCTGTGGTAGTGATGAAGGTTTAAGGACAGAAGTCTGCACCTGTGCTGTGTTAATTTTTATTTCCTGGTAATTTTTAGAGAAGATGTAGAAATGCAAAAGCAGGCTGTAGGAAGTCATACAGCCAGCATTTACTTTTCTCATGTTCTTTTTGCTTTGAGTCCTAATAAGAGGGGTGACGCCACATCTTTCAACAGAAAAGTAATAGAACAACAATTGACTTTCTGAGTCACTTTATTTATTTATTTATTTTCTTAGGGGATGAAAAGAGTAGGACTCTGAGGAAATAACTTCTTTCAAGAACAGGATGAAAAATGCTGTTGTTTATGTCAATTCTGGGATTTTAGACTTCAGCGTAAACCCAGTTCTGTCCCCTCTGCTCAGTTTGAATACTTACGTGGAAGCTAATGTTCTAGTATCTGCTCATTGTTCAATATATGGTGTGTGGTTTTGTAAAAATAATAGTGATTTGTCTATAGCACCAGGAAAAAAACCACTGAAAAGAAAGAGAAGGCTTGTAAAACAGCTATGGAAGGCTCATGCCCTGCAAAATTTCTTCTTGAGGCAATTCTTTGTTCCTGGAGATATGGGTCAAAGATGGACATCTTTGTGTTGGAAGGAAAATAATGTCAAATCTAGTAGCTATAGAGTGCCTTCTGGCTGTCATCCACATTTGGTGAGCCCTACAACACAGTGCAAGACATCAGCCTTGTACATCTGTACATCCACTACAGATTGTAGCATTTGACACAGGGAGTGAAGGAGTGAGCCACATCGGCCTGTGATAGGTAGCCTGGAGGAGAACACAGTGTGCCTTTTTGCTGTAAGTGTGGCTAACCCCCCAAAAATGCCCCATGGATAAGACACTGAAAGTACTTCACTACACTGCTTTTGGAAAAATGCATATATTTGATTAATCAGCATTGATATTAACATGCTGAATTATAGGGTTTCAAATAAGCACTGAGGAGGGACCAAATAAAAACACTATCACTAGATAGCTTAGCAATTTTAACTTCAGGATTTAAGCTGTTTAAATAACCTTATTTCATAAAATGCAAACATATCAATATTTTCTGCTCAGATGGCAGCTGATGAGAAACAGGATTCTCCAGGCACTTTGTGTTTGCTTTGGTAGCAAAACAAAAATGCAAGGCAAGAGTCAGAGAAGGATGGCAGTCAGATTTGCTCTAAGTGCCTTGTGAAATACAGTGCCTTTTTGAAGCCCCAAGTGCTGGAGTGATAAGACTACATGACAATCTGAGTTTTCCTGTTTCATATCTGGGTCCTTGGGTTTGAAAAGAAAAGCTTGAAAACACTACATCTTCAGTTTCATGGACAAGTAAATATAGCCCATAAAGAAAAAAAACAAAACAAAACAAAACAAAATCTTGAAATGTATTTTTTACTTCAAAACACCATAAAATTCTGGACTGATGTCATGGATTTTGAAAACTTGCAATTAGCTATGTTTTAATAAAGCTTGAATCCAGTTGGCTGCACAACTTACTAATGAATAACATTTATTTTTTAAACTGCACCAGGAGCAGACTAGCAAAAAATGATCTAACAATTGACCATTGCTTCTCATCTATGTAGCCATACCTTTCACTCTCTTACTCCCGGATGAAGCAAGCTACTGCTGGAGGCTCGGGTGAGGATTCCTCTGTTTCTCTTCAGTACTGTTAGTTGGAGTGTGGGGTCGTGCAAGCTGGAAAACTGGTCCTGACTTTCTATGTCCATAGGTTTCTGCTTATCCACAGGCCCATGAACGACCCTGCAGAGCGTAGGCTTTTCTGGTGCTGCTTGGTCTTTTGAAGCTGGCAAATTTAGAGACATAAGCTGGTACTTACGTCTTTAAATTATTTTTCTACTATTGCGGCCTGTTTGAGTGTAAGTAATCCTATTACAAGTAAAATCTGGCCTTAAACCTGAAGATGAAGCCAAAAGGCAAAAAGCAGCCTAATCACACTCTTCAAAGACAAGTGCTCTGCTCCAACAACCTCGTACATCGAATTGTCATTTAATTTACAGAAACCCATGTTCTTTTTTGAATTCTTAGACTAACATCTTAAGTAAATAAGATACATTTGGACAGTCCATTTCTTTTGTATCCAGTTCTCCTTTGGAAAGAGATTTTTTTTGGCTTCAGAGAAGGCAGATTCATTCCTCCAGTTAGTAATATGGAGTTTAAAGAGATATTTCATGGAAGTTAGTGTTGCTTTGAAGATACATCAAGTTATTTTCTTCAGTTGCTGAAGGCCATCACTCATGACAGGAAATCTACGGAGGTTTATTCAAAAGCACAGCCACTTCCTCAGATTTTCACATTCTTCTTGGTTCAGATTTGAAAAATTAAGTATTAAGCTGTATTTCTGGGTTCCTGAATATCCTGGACTAGTTCCACAGGAATGAGAGCTCTTGTGTCACACATGGCCGCAGAGAAAGGGCAGGAAAATTGCTCTTGCTACCCAGTGTTTGTCCTGGCATTTTTGCTGTTTGCCTACCAGCCATTAAAATGCAATAATGCTTTTCATGAGCGTAAAGCTGTGCCAACTTATTCGGAGTTATGCTTAAATTTTTCTTTGGCTAAATACATGGAGAGGCTTCTATGTTTCTTCTCACTTCTTTAACAGCTGTGGAGTCTCAGTCTTACACAATACCATCTGCAAACCAACATGGTACCGGGCTCCAACATAAAAATGCATCATAGATCTTCTAGCACAATAGAAGCACTAAGAGAAATAAGCAATTGGGATAAGATGTTTAATGGTTTTCAAGAAAGCTTTAGATTTTACTCTCTTGAGTAAAAGGCAAAATTTGTAGACAGGTCAGGGTGAGGGGTCCACATTTGCATTTCAATGCTAATTGGAGTGATAAACCCATGTCCTACTTCTGCAGCAACGTGCTTAGATACAAATCACTAATTGCAGCATAGTGCAGCTAAATGCCTTTGCATTTCCTTAGTATTAGCACCACTAGCCTGATGGTACACGGGGCCTAAGCTTACATCTCAGTTCCACAACCAGTTCTTGGTACTTCTTCTTCCTCAAATATCTCCAGACTTTTCTTCCCTTTCTTTGTTTCCACTCTCACTTGATGACATCTCCTGCTTCCCAGCATGCTGTGTTCATTCTCCCAGATTCAGCTGATTCACATCTGGGACAGAAACCCTTATTTTTCTGTCTTTATATTTGCAGAACACCTCGCACCCAATGGAGATACATAGAGAGCCTTTTTCTGCTAGCCAGATGGGATGAAGAAGTTCTGGGCAATCTGCTACCTGAAGTTATTGTATTTTGCTCCTCTAGTACATTCTTACAGACCACAGGCATTGTGTAATTATTAACGACTGAGGACAGTCATCTCCACAGGCCAAGAAATGGTTTCATGCTGCTGTGCAGGATTTGCTGATGAGGTGGCTGCTTGGCTCTCATGAGCTGCAGGGTGAATTGCAGGGCTGGAGAGAAAAAACTGCAGAGACCTTTCAGAACAGCTGGAGACTTTGCTGCTAATCACTTGATCTAGTGAGATGTTCTTGGCATATAGCTTTGTGACAGAAGGAATTACAGTGTCTGATTACCAGCCAGAAAAACCTAAGCATCAAATCCAACTTGTGCAAGGAGATGGGAGAATTGTAGGCCCTCTGTGTGGGAAGAGGGCTAGGAGGCACACAGAATTGTTTGCAAGGAGCCACACGATCTCAGTATGTACCCTCCAGGGCCGTATACCTTTAGTGCATTCAAGGGGGTGATAATTCCTGGTCTTCACATCATCACATCTGAGTAAGGAACATACTGTAGCCTGTGTGTTTCTGCTTAGCACCAGAGGAATTTTGAAAGGACTTTGTGTATCCTTAAAAATCTCCTGAGGCTCATATCCTAGTAACGAAAAATTACATTATTTGTAGTAAAATGTGGTTGTCAGACTTCACTTGACACACATCCCTTTCCTTTGGGCGTGCAAATCTGCTAGTTCAGTCCTGCACTACAGCAAGACCTTGCAGACATTTACCAACTCCCAGGGCTTCCTTTCTTCTCTCTCTCCCAACCTGAGGAAAAGCAGAGAGCTGCAAAATCCATCTCTTTGATTAGGAGGATAAACTGGAACATTGTTTATGGTAAGACTCAAGAAGGTGGCGGTCCAGGTCTAAAGACATCTGCCTATCCTTAAAGAATGACCCCTGAGTCTAGCACAGTATGCAATTGGGTACTGTATGCTGCTTGCACATTACTTGGTACTTATCCCACTCCAGAGCTCCAGTCTGTGCCAGCACCGTATCAATATCAGCACAAGGCAAGGGTTGGCATGAACACAACTTGTGTTTTGGGTCTGCTTTGTAGAGCTGCAGTCCCAAAGGAAAAAGAAAGCAGAGAGGAAGGGAGCAGCAATGAACCTGACCTTAGCGTGCAGCTGAAAGCCAGACTTCTCATGGGCTGAGTACTTGATTTTTTGAACAAATGTGTTTAATTGTCTTTAATTTGAACAATTGCCAATAGATTGTTTCTGCTTGTACAGTGAAGTAGGACTTTGTGCATAGTCTTTGTGCACAGAAAGGTTTCCAGACAAAAATGTTCAACTTGCATGGTACATTTATCCTCAAACAGAAAAAACGTAGAAAATCTATGGTCCTGGGCTAAGCACGTAGATCAAAATGTATACAAATATAGCAGTATCTTTGTATGTATATTCAGTCGGTCTGTTATATATGAACTGCCATTCTTCCTGAGTTGTCTCAACGTGTGAAATGATTCCCATCTGAAAGACAGATGTACAGCTCCAAAATGAGTCCGGTGGGTCTTCCAGATCTGTGCTTTCTTAGTCTCTAGCCCCATTGCTCCTTGTCTTACCCCTTCCCATCTTAACAATTTGAAGAACTATGAAAACTGTTGAAGAAATGAAATTCTGAACTGATGAAACCAACTGAATTATCTGACAAACTGTTGTAGAAACTTGCACAGTTAGGGTCTACATCTCATTTTAGCTGATAAATAAAGAGCGGCTGGCATTTCCGTGGTGTAGGGCAGATACTGTATTTTATGCTGCAGAATGAATTTGCAGTCTTTTATTGGACTCCACTTCCTCTTCCCACTGTCTGGCCCCTACAGGGAGTGAAAGTAGCTGGGCTGATGAGCTTTGGACCATGTGCTCTGCCCTTCATGATTGCTGAATGCTATTTCATGCGGAACACCAATATTTTTTAAATCCCAGAGAAAGCATATGTTACTAGAGCCAGTGACTCAGAATTTAAGCAGTGATTCACCACTAGTTTATTTTCAAGACAACATCCCAGAAACTTTTCCCTAGTGCTGGGGTACAAACTCTGTGTTTGTTACCACACGGCTATTCCAGCAAAGTCCCAGCACTAAGATCCAGCACAAGTTCTCACAAAGCCAACATGCAGGCTTTCACTTCATGGCAGGTTTGTAGTCACGAAGATCTAAATATGAGGTCTGACTGGTACTTTAAGCCACTAGAGAAGAGAAAAATCCTTAGGTGCCCAGATTGTTTGCATACTCTATGGCTTTGCTCCACCCGCGTGCCTGTGTGGGGTGATCATAGTCTCTTCTGCTTTGCAAAGAGCCAAGTATTGAACTTTTCTGGACTCAGGTCATTCAAGAAAATTTGTCCTGACGGAACAGACATCTTTCAAGAGGACAAGCGCTTAACCTCAATCTGAGCTAGACTGCACTGCACTCAGACTTGGAAATGACATTTTGATCCCACTCATTGTAGACAGTATTCACAGCGACTTGTTGTAAAAATGCCTTCAAATGCTGATCTCAACTTCTTTTCAAATCACTCCACATACTCACGGGGAAGGTCAGTTTTAGTGCATTTGTTTGTATAAAAGAAAAAAACAGCAAAAATCCCATAAGCAATTCTGCATACACGTGCCCTTGCATGACCAAAGGCTTTATCTATGCTTCAGTAACACATCAAATACATTAAGGCAGTTTTGTCCTGAAAATTTTTACAGCGTGAGAAGGCAAACAGCATAATTTGAGTAGGCGAGAAGGAGACAGTCAAAGCATACACAATTCAACATATGTGAA
The DNA here is from genome assembly GCF_018139145.2 of Gymnogyps californianus. NCBI lineage: Eukaryota > Metazoa > Chordata > Aves > Accipitriformes > Cathartidae > Gymnogyps > Gymnogyps californianus. The sequence goes on along the minus strand of NC_059471.1, from coordinate 8,397,549 downwards.
CAGCCTGGTTTTTCAAAGGTGTGAGAGCTGGTTGGTTTTATTCAGCTATAGGAAAAGATGGGTAAATCAGGACATTAGTGTAATCTTCAATTTTAAATGCTGTAAAAAAGCAGGACAGTCCTCCACTTCATTGAGGATGTGCTGGCTGATTTCTTACAAAAGAGGAGAGAATTAGGTCTTCAAAAGGAATTTCAGAGAGAGAAACATCGTAAGTCTAAGGCTGAGTGAGATGTAAAGTGTAAATAGGATCATGGAAAACATAAACAAATTCAGGATAAAGTTGGCTTTATCAGAAGCAACTTGATGAGGGACAAAAGCTGGCCAGACAGAGCAGAGCTACCAGGGTCTTTGGATGTGAGGACACATAGCTGGAGCTTGATGTGAACTGAAGCCTGAGGTGCAGAGATGTCAACCTCTTTCCCTCTCCTGCACAGTCTTGCTCCCCATCCCTGACTGTGAGACTTGCCCTTCTCCCTTCCTTGGTGGGTCGGTTTGCTGACAAAGAACAGCAGGGCCAGCACTGTGGGTATCCGAGCTGGCAATCTCGCTGCCATTCGAATTGGAGGCAGCGTAACTTAATAGGAAAAGTCAACACTGCAGAGAAAGAACAAGCCTGAACAGCCCTCTGCGTTCTCCCTTCGCAGAGGGACTGGCCCCAGCCACTGCTTGCATCTGTGCGGGGAAGGTTAGCATGCTATTAGCATATCATTTCTTCACTGAAAGAGAGGACTTGTATGCCAGCAGCAGCTCAGACGGACATGATCCCAGGGCAGTTGCATTCCCTCTTTCGGAGGCGTTGCCATGCATACGTTTCTACAGTTGCTGAGATGCAGAAGCAAACAGATGGGTTACGTGAAAAATGAACTTGTACTCGGAGCAGCTGAAAATGGTACAAAGGGAAACGAAGACCTCTCGGTGGCATTCACAGATGCCACTCACCCTTGTGTTACCATCTGAATTCTTTTGGCAGTGCCTCACATTTTGCACTGACTTTGCTTTCTCAGTTAGTTGAATGCGAGGGCTGATCTTGGTGTTCATGCTATTGCTTGTTCGTATTGCAGGAGCAAGAAGTAGCCCTATTCACAGACTCACCTTCCTCATTCTGAAGCACTGGGCACCCATTTAATGAGTCCTTGTATGACAGAGCTTACAGTCCATATATAAGGCAGGACAAAAGGGCAAGGAAAAACAAAATAGGTGAAAAGGACAAAGTAACAGTGAAATTATCATAAATTTAGCTAGTTACAACCATACTAAATGTAGCAAGAATCAAGGCTGGCATTCTCACAGCCTGGCTCTGCTAGGGAGTGTTTTGTCTGGCATCATAACAGAGGTGAGCTTTTAATTAGTATGATCTTGAAATCAGTGGGATATCGGCACAGTAGGATTAGTGGCTGCACTTCAAGACCTCCCATTTAAAGTAGCCTGAGTACTTGAGAAAGAAGTCTTAGATGAGAAACACCAATAAAAGCCACAGCATATTTCAGACTTCTAAAAACTTTCATCAGAATCACTGTTCTACTCACAAGACAAAGAATGGAAAAATCTGGCCCCTATTAAAGAAAAGCTCTTGATTAAAATGGCAATTTTAGTGCAGCTTTCAAAGGAAAATCCTATTTAAATTCCTGTTTCCTCATTTTGATAGATTCCCCTGGGAAATGTACATAAGGATAACTCCTTTAGAAAACACAGTGTGCTGTCCTTTGAACTTAGATGAAATTCCACATGGAAAATATAACAGCTTGGTATTCTTTTTGCTAACAGAGTCAGCAGAGAGATATAGGTATGCAGAATGCACTCTCTCTCTCTCTCTCACATAATCATCTGTACCAAAGGAAAGGAAACAAGCTCAGGGTTAAAAATGACCAGGAGAAATGGAGTGTGTGTCTTCTTTCTGCTCTTACTTTGAAAGCAGGATTCTGCACTGTCAGGTCCTGCAAAATCATCCTACCTTTGCTGAGAGAATATGACTCTCCGTGCAAAAATCAGATGTATCACTGCTTATGCAGAGGGGTAAACATGCTGCATCAAGCATGAGCTCTCTTTATGACGGTGATGAAATAATTTAAAAACTAATGCCAATGTGAGATTTGTCTATAAAGTAGGGGTGAATTACACAGGAATGTTAAGCCAGGAACTGGGAAGGTAAACAGAAAGTAGGCTCAGACATAGATTTTAAAGCAATCTAGTCATGTTCTTAACCCGAGCACAGGATTTGATGGGAAGCACATATGTGCTTAACATGCTCATCACACTCCTGACTGAGGACCATAATGGGGGACAGTACTGTAGAGCTCTGAAGCAGGGGGTACCTGGTATTGATTTGGACATTGAATAGCAACTCAGTGGACAAGAGTGACATAATCTGTGCTGCTGGACAAGTGCATTGCTTTTGAGCAGTATTTTGGGGAAAAACTTGTATATTGATCGTCAAGAAAAAAACCAGCTAAATAATACCACTTGTCAGCAGTGGATTTGCCAAGTGACGGATCTTGGGTGTCCATAGTTCTAGAGGTTTTTGTTTGCATGTAGCAAGTATCTAACCCCAGGGTAAGGCTCAGTGCCAAGGATAGTCCAAATGAATTGATTAAGCTAAATCAAGGTCAAAGTGTGTCAAACAACATTTTACCTCTCAGGAACAGAATTACTCCAAAACCACTTTCAGGGCCTCATGGCTCAGGTATTATAGCCGTCTATCCTCATATTCACTGCATTGATTTTTTTTTTTTCATTCCGTGCCACCCATAAGGATATTTCCACAGAACCAGGTTCAATAGCTGGTTTATGTTTTCTTTTTCCAAGAATGAAAAACATCATGTGTGGGATTCATTTGACCAAATACAGCCATCTGTTTCCAAGCTAGTCACCCCCTGACTTCCTTTAGACTCTCTGCAGAGAAAAAGCACTTTGAGGGAGAAATTTGTCTCATGTTAAAGACAGCTAAAATTAGGCAAATTAATTGTGCCCTCAAAGAGCATATTTCTTGCTTTTCTTTGCAAGCAAGCTGAGAGACACCAGCTCAGATGTTCCCATGTACACTGAAAATGTCTAAACTTAACTGAGATAAATGCCAGTGTATCCTATTTTGTGCCCTTTTTTTTTCTTTTCTTTTTAAGTGCCACCAATGTTGTGCTTTTTGCTCAATTCCTGATGTAATTTCTGATTTGTTACTATCATTACTAGATGAGAACACAGAGTTGCCTCCCTTCTCCACAGCAGGAGGACACCACTCCATTCTGGAGGATACAGTGTCACCAGCTCTTAGTGCTACAGTCATTATCATCGTCACCATTATCATATCAGGGAGTGCTTACTTGTGTTTCCTGAAATACATCTGCTCTGGATGCTGCAAAGCTACCCAAGTAGTACCAGCCAGCAGACTTGATCATAGCAGGTCTGAAGAACAAGGCTCATCTCACCTCATCAGGTGATTTACTGAGGTGTGATAAGAAATATCTGTAACTAAGAAGCAATATCAGAAAGTCGAGAAGACATGCTATTCAGCAAATAATAACAACTAACAGACCCCTACTTAATATCAGGGATTTGCCATACTGTACTCTTTGTATCTTTAATTGATTCTTCCTAGGTATAGTGAATCTTCTCTGAAGTTTTCTGATGAAATGCTACTATAGATCACACTTTCCAGTACTATTTGGCTCTCCTTGACAATATCTTTCATCCTCTCTGATAATATCAGGTTTACTGCATTTTTCTTGACACTTCTCTGCTTTCATATTTGATAATGGATTTGGGGTTCCAGAGTTCCGCCATTGCTACCAAATGTTCTCTCTTGGAGAGAGAGAAAAAGAGCCCAGGACTGGATACCTTGGGAACTGTCTGAATTTGTCATTTTTTGAAATTGTAAAGACAAACTGGACACACTTTTGGAACTCCAAAGACAAGACTTTGCTCTCCATATACAGAAATCTGAGTGCTACACTACAGCTTGCATTATATCAGAAGTCAGAATAGGTGATCTAGTGATCTTCTGACCTGATCTTAAACTGATCTTCTGATCCTAAAACTCTATGCCAACAAGAACTCACATTTCTGTTACTAACAGATCTTTAAAGTCCATGTATTGCTTTTTCTTTGCTGTTGAAACATTTCATTTTTGCCATGTAATCAAGCTGCTATTGGGCATCTATCACAACTATGCTGACTGTTTAATAAAACTCTCAGCTGATATGATTCTGGCCATGCAAGTGCTATTCTTCCAGTTACATGTCCTATCCAGTGAGTTAAACATGTTTGAACCATGTTACCTGTGGGGAAAAAAACACATCTAGATGAAATAAAAAATGAATCTGAAGCTTTCTGACAGCAGACATTTTTACTCTTTCCTGGGATCAGTTCAGAAAATGAAGTTCAGAAGAAAATATCAGTGGAATGGCTCTTCTTGGGTCATTTTGGCTTAAGCTGGACAGAGAAGAATTAAAAAGCTTTTTGGAAGATCTGATTGTGAGGTTTGCTGTGCAGCTCCCAAAGCAAAAGAGGTACAGATAAATACATGTAAACATCCAGAGATGGCCTGTTTGAGACCTACCTGCATCAAGTCTTTGAAATGTGTCTTTATCACTAACACATTCACTGAGGCAAACTACAGCTATATTTGCCCTCTTACAAACGTATCTCTCCAGGAGCCATTGCTTTTATGTCAACCTCTCCTCTTCCCCTTTAAAACAAAACCTAAACAGTTCTGGTCTTTGTTTTTACAGTAAAAAGCTTGAAGATGGGATATTTGAAAAGCCCATGAGGAAAATTTGAAAGAGAAACTCTTATTTTTACAAATCTGCCTGTGTGGGATGAGCCAATTCACATTTTTTTGAAGAGCTGGGTTGCCAACGCTGTATGCCAGGCAGGTTTTGGATCTGATCTGTATCCCTTGGGCATCCAGTGCTCCTAATCCAACAGCAAAGATGAAATGCAAGAGCCAGGACCACTGTTATTCTGGGAGAGGGCCAACAAAAAGCAGTGCAGCTCTGTATTCAGACCTGGATATCATTGCGCGAATAAAATCCATTATTCTTATTCAGATCTCACCTGCAATTGATCAGCAGGATTTATGCTTAAAACTGGTATGTTTATCTTGCCAAGTCAAAGCTGTATATTGTGTTTTGCCTCTTAAATCTCCACGTATTTCAGTAGCTCCATGTATCTGTGTTACTAGTAAGCTAACTGAAGAGCTGATTTCTATCAGAGGAAGGACTGACCTTGACAAATCTACTTCACAGCTGTGCATATTGGTGAAGAAAACAAAATAAATAAATCTTGATCCCTCTTTCTTTGTACAAAAAGACCGTTGTGTTTTCATCTGTGAAAGTTTCCATGACTTGCATTTCATACCAGATAGCTATTGAAAACCATCTAGCAAGTCTCAGCAGTCCAAAGAAAGCCCATGAGCACTGCTGGTAGCTATCAATGCTGGTAGTTGTTGATATTTTGACAGCTGTATTGACAACACAATATTTTGTATTTTGTTTTCATTAAAACCTTTTCTCACATCTTAACCATTTCTGAGTGATACCCCTAAATAAAGTCATCAAATGTATAATTCTGACTCTTCTTGATCGTTGATGTGTTTGGGTTGGTTACTTCCACTCTAGGTACCTGTGGTATCCTGGTTTTACACAAAGGAATTGCTCTGCTCAGGTTTGTTTTGACACGCAAGCCTGCTGCTGGGGCTCTTCTGGCTGGGAACAAGGGTGTCCCTCTGTGTAGGCTGGACTTGAGAGACCTGGATTTCTTGCTCTTCCAAAGATCTTCTTCTATATGAACACCTCAGAGCAGGTCTAACACCTCCAAGGACCTCTGCATATCTGCCCAACATCAGTGCAGCTTGTGGGAAGCCACATCAGCAACTGCCACCAAACCCACAACCACCAGGCTACAGCTCTGGCTGTAGTCCCCATCCTTTCCTCCACTGGGACCTGCTCCACTGGGCAAGTAATTTAATATGAGTTAACCAAAGATGAAAGAGAAACAGCTTAGTGGTTAGGGTACTGTCCTGGGGGACAGGAGGCATGGGCACTGCTCCCTTTCCCTGGGATTTGCTTCCGTATTTGCCATTGACCTTCAAAAAAGAAGACATAACTGGGAGCAGACCAGGAACCACTATTCTCCCAGGTCAGCTGCCCGCCCAGCCAGAAAAATATGGGCCTGGTTAATTTTTAATATTTTTGTACAGCATGTGACAGCAGTGCTGAGCATCACAAAGGTTGGAAGGAGACTGGGGGAAGTTAGCAAAAAAGACTTGGGGATCAGAGCTGAAAAGCCTCAGTACTAGTGGCTTGCAGGGAAATCTAACCCCTTAATCCTCATTTTTTAAGCCCTTTTTGCAAAATGTGACTCTTCCTCCTTCACTCACACTCTGTCCTTAGGAACAAGGCCCCAGCAAAGGGGCTACATCAACAAAAAGATCCTGCGAAGGTATCCACCAGAGGGAGTTACATGAATGCAACAAACCCAGACTGAAATATAAATGGTTATGATGTCCTGTGTGCTCCCCAGGACAGGCAAGCTGCGCCCCACAGCTGCTGGTAAGGAGCCTGGGCTGAATTCAGCAAAATACTGACCCAAATCTGCATAATCTTAAGCAGTGAAGTTCACTCCCTCAGTGAACTCTAAGGAATTGCTCTGTGCATTGCATTAAGCAAGTGTTCTATTAGAGTGGGGTCAAAATACTCAGCGCTTTGCAGGACCATATGAGGAAAAGAAAAGACTCTGTTTACACCTCGGCTTTTATTTTTCCCTCACTGGTTCACTTGTTAGAAAGCAAGCTAAGCCAGGGCCAGCCCCGTTTCTGGGGGGCCCGGGGAGGAAGCCTTGGAAGCAAACCCAATTGCTTCCACTCAGGAAGAGTTTTTGACGAGGCTGCCTCTGACGTGCAGCGACGGCGGCTGCAGAAACCGCTGCTCTCGCCAGACCCCGGCTCCCTCTCCCAAAGAGAAAAACAATGAAATGATGACACCTCTCCATCCAAAATATAGGATAAACCTCTAGTTCAACATGAAGTCCACCTCTGAGATCTTTTTGCCCAATTCATGTTAATACTATTTTCAGTAGAGGGGAACAGTGCGTACTATCCCTTTACCAAAAAAATAGTCAAATTCCTGCCTCCCTCTGCCCCAGAAAGCAGGCAAAGGATCACAGTGCTAGCAAACCATCATGGAAATATCCCAGATTAAAAATACCATTTTAGAGTTGATTTTTTTGTTTTGTTTTGTTTTTAATGTATCTCCTGGGTATCCTAGAGTCTTGAACAGTTCCTAAAAGAAATTTAAGAAAAAGCACAAATGTTCTTACTCCACTCTGCTGGAGACTTCAGTCCAAATTCTGCTTCATATTAAAATAAAGGAGCACAAGGAGTTAATCCCAGCTATGTGCTTTGACACAACTCCTGGCTCAAGGCTAGCAGAGGCTGTGAGAAGACGTTAAATGAAGGTGATTCCTGCCTTGATGAGATTATTTTCTAATAAGGAAAAAAAAAAAGGCACTCCAATATTAGAAAAGGACTAGGCTGTTGTTTCTGTGACCGCAAGAACTGTCAGGGGAACAGAAGGAGATGCAGAGAGGGTTTCGCCTTAGGACATTCCTGAGCCTGAATTCCAGCCCCGAAAGCAGCCGGCCCCCAGCCCAGGGCACAGCCCTTTGTCACCTCTCCTCCCTCTGTAAACCAGGCGTCTTAATACCCCCACTTTTCACAGGAATGCTAAATAAAATGCCTTGAAGATGAAGTGCCTGTGTTGCTGTCACGCTGCCAATTCTCCTGTGCCGCGCAGATTCATATGGTAACAGGAGCCAAGGTCAGGGAAGCATTAGTCAGTCTGAATTTGGCAAACAGGGGTGTCGGTGTCTGATAGCCCTCGCTTGCAGATTAGATTAGCGTGAAATGCCCTGCGTAGGTTTTCCTTGAAAATCACTTCAGCTACTGCAGGAGATGACTGGTCATTGCATTAGCAGGGCTGAAAGCAGCACAGTTACTTTCAACACACATTTGCTTCACCAGTCCTGATTTTCTGGGTTGTTAGTGTTGGTTAAGCCTATATGATTTGAATGTAAATATCCCCAGTCTTTTTAATGGGGATATTTAAGCTGTTCATATTTAAGCTAATGTTCTTTTATCCCTTTCCTCTCTTTCTCTTTTCACTTCTTTCAAGCATATCCAAGGTGTGTCTACTGACAGGCCATTTGTAATGGTGGTTCCCTCACTGTGGAGGTCTTTTTGGTCCAATCAGAGGGTGTAGGTTTTTGTACAATGAATTACCACAGAAAGACCGTGATTTAACACCCACCGAGCCTGTACATCCGTGGGGTGCAGAGCAGCACAGAATACTACCTTGGCAAAGCAGGGCATCCACATCAGTGTAACTTCTTAACTGACAAGCCCTGCCATAAGCAAGGCTGATGAGCTTGTGTGTAATGGCCTCTGCCTGCTGTGCTCCCAGTTTTGGAGCCAGCTAGCTGGGCCCCAGCCATCAGGCACCACACTCCGCTGCTCCGTGTGATGAGGGGCTGCTGGTGAGTTCATCCTTCTCTGCTGGGTTGGAGAAAACATCTGGGATGACAGCAGGTAACCTCGGTCCTCTGACAGGAGATGAGCAGGTCAGGTCTATGAGGCTTGTTTTGATCATATCAAGAATGTCCTTTGCAAATCTAACATATTTATTTTAAAAGTATTTTCTTGATAGAAAGGCAAACATTAAGAATGAAGAAGAAAATGCCAAGTGGGTTCTCAGTGCTGTTTGCCAGTCACCTTTAGTCTGCTGTCACTTGTAGTCTAGGGGAAAGGCGAGTCTTTTGAAGCACTACTGATATTATTAGCAATCTAAATATTTGCCCTGCCTCTCCGTGTCTCCATCAGTCTCACATAAGACACCAGCTTTTCTGTTAGCAGTTGTGAAGGTTGAAGCCCTGATGCCAGCCATGCTGTGCTCACCAGGAGGCTGAGACACAAAGAGGTGGGGAGAGAATATGGATCTAAGTCACCTCTCTACTTTCCTGCCCCTTTGCATAAAATATTGCAGTTAAATGGATGCTCAAGTTGTGGTGGAGAAAGCAAGGACCGTGCTGCCTTGCAGTGACACAGTGCTTCAGCTCTGCTGTCTTTATAGCCCTTCCCTCCTCTTCCCAGGGTGCGCACTCCCTCTTAGGGCAAGTTTTCACCCCCTCTGCAACAGTGGAAAAGCACAAAGTGAAATACCAAGATTGGGCCAGTGTCCGTATTAACAGGACTTGGGAAAAATGCCATTAAATCCAGCCTAGAGCATTTTTCATTTAATTCTGTGGGACTCTGACAATAAATACGTGGTTTTATAGGAGTTCCTTCTACTCTACGTACCCTGACCTTCATTCAGTAAATTACACATGGTACAAGAGTGTGAAACAATCATCCCAAAAAGGAGCTATCTCCCAGCTCCACAGTCGTTCTGACAGAGATCTGTTTTGCTCTATACAGGCAAATCAGCTTCCAAAAAGCAACATGTTTCTGGGGGGACAATATTAACACAATCAAAGCGTGTGTGAGGAAAAGCCAAGACGAAGCCAAAAAGGCATTCAGCTGCCGGTAAACACTCCCTCCCCTTTATCCCCTATCGCTCCCTTGCCCCCTTTTTCGCTGGCACAGGAAAAAAAAAAATCCTGATGAAGCCACAAATAACACAAGGCTTATTTAATTTTTGCAGTGAAACCAGTGTGAAACAGCGTTGGGCTGAATTAAAGCCATACAAACTGGGGATAAGTCAAAGCAGTTTGTGTAGAAGCATCCCAGGACAGCCATGACGTTGCTGAAGACGGCGATGGAAGCAGGGCCAGGAGTCACATGGAGATGAGTCCTTGCAAACAGTCATTTCTAATATAATCAAAGTCAAAATACAGTCCAAAATGAGATTGCTGTAAATAAAGGGAAATTTTATTAGTTCCAGATGGCATCATAACACTAAGTTTCAGAAAAAATCAAAGCCAGTATGTTGAAGAAAATAACCACCCCTTTTGGCCCATCTTACAGAATGAGGTATTGGCATCAGACAGTCTCTCTGGATATGGAGATGGTTATTCACACACATGCTCCTTACAAAATAAGAAAAGAAAAAAAAAAAACCCCAAACCCAGGAAAAGGGGCTTCCTGCCTGCCTTCTCCACATTGCTGTCATAGTCTAGTCTCTATACATTTCAGCAGGTGAGACCATGGGTATCTTTTTTTTTTCTGCCTGATGAATTTTGATTGTTTCAAACCTGAATAAGTCACAAATTTCCATCGGAAAAGTCAGCTGGACTGTGCACAGCTACTGGCAGGAATAGAAGTCAGGGTTATCTGTGCCTTGATTGTCTTTGAAGCAAGAGAGCCAAGTTTATGAGAAAATAAAGGGTGGCTCCACTGAACCCAATAGCATAACTTAGTGGGTTCAGGATTTCACCCCAAACATTCCTTCTGCAGTCTACAAACTGAACCTGAATCTGAAAGTCAGGTTTTGCTTTCTCTCACTTTTCCATCACCAATAATCTGTGTTTGGACTTTCATAAACAATTGTGTTTACAATCCATAAACCAGAAACCCACTTTAATGCTGTGAATGTGTTGCCCCTGCAGAGCTCACAAGGAGAAGAAGCAGTGCAAGTTTATTTTAGTCAATCAAGTCAGTTGGTAAGGTCCTGTGTATACGCAGGAATTCAGACTGCTGCATAAGCAAGGGCCAGACATGTTTACATGTTTCCATAGTCACTTAATAGCCATCACATACAAAATCCCCAAGTTTTGCATGCTTTCAGATGAACAAAATTCCACCTGGATCCTAGCCTTCATCCTGCTCCCGTTAAGACTTCCCTAGCTTTAGCTGACATCTTGGGTTCAACAGAATAGTAGCTACACATAATTTGCGCAGATACGCAATATTATATTTTTGCTCAGTTCTGGCTGTTCATTTGGCTGGCTCAGTTTCTGTCTGTACCTCTGATTCTTATAAACATTGTAAGATAGCCCGTTCACATTTTCAAAGTGGTGGGTTCTTCTTTGCCTTGCCTTGGTCTGTGTGTGGCAAATTCCTGTTTATGAGCTACCATGTGGCTTTTTGCTGATGCTTCTTCTGTTTCCACAGATGGGACTGCAGTGTCTCTTCCAGGCCCAGCAAAAAACCTATTCAAACATCTTCAGAAACTTTGCAGGTTATGGTTTTTAGTTTTCTTAATTCTTTTGCTATGTGTGGAAGTTGTTGACTTCTCAGAGAATGAGAGTAGCAAAACTAACTGGAAACTTGTCATACTTCATCAGGAACACAGGGACTGCTCTAGTGACATAAAAAAAATATTTTTGTATGGCTGTGGCCTCTTCTAAGACTTGCATGCCCTTTCCAAGGGGCTTCCTCTGCCCGTCTGGGGTGCCCCAGGGCACTGCGCTGTGGCAGTGCCGCAGCAGGTCCCCAGCACTGCGGTGGTCCAACTATTTTTCTCCGGCAGTGAGGTGACAGCTGAAACCATGGCATCTGCCTGGAGGGTGTCAGGGAAATACTCACACTGGCTGTACCTCTCCTTCATATCAGTGTGACACTGGTGTCTGAGACTGTAAGTCCAGAGCCTTAGCCAACAAGTGATGACTCTTAACTACGCACCTCTCAGCAGCATTGCGAATCACCTTGCTGAAAAAAATGGCTCAGATGAACCCAAGCAAGACTAAAGTGATGCTGGTCAAAAAGGTGAAATGCTTTAAAGAGCTCACCTTGACACTGACCTCACATCACTCCATAGCACTCATCTCCCTGCTGTCCCCATGTTGAAGAAACTTGGAGTCCCTCTCAGAACTCGCAAGACAACACTCTCTAACAGCACCTTATTTGATCTCTGGCAAGCTAAGAAATTCCCTTTTTTCCTCCTGGATGAGGCCTTGGTGATCCATGGAGAGTCACTGGGGGAGGCCTTCATGACCTCCCATTTGACTTGCTGTGATTCCCTGTTTGAATCTGAATGTGAAGGCAATACAAGTCCAACTCAGCTTGCTTTCTCCATGCTTTGGGTTTCCATGAACAAAGATGTCTCCACTGGCTCCCAGGCAGCTTCTGGTACCAGTGATCAAGCCCATTTTAGTTTCCTGAGATAGTGGTGCTATCTCAGGAATAACAAAAAGCTAAGATAAAGCTCAAGACAAACCAAAGAAGCATTTTTTTCTCCTCACTGGAGTCTGGCTATTAGAGGAGATCAGACAAATTCAGTCCCTGAGCACCTTTAGGAAATTAGGTAAACCCTTCCTGCCCGGATCAGCTCTGTCAAAATGTGACTCAATCTCCGTCACTGCGAGCAATTGTTGTTTCTGTCTCAGCTGCAAGGTCATCTCTGGATTAAAATATTTGCAGTTTACTTTTGATGAATATTCACCATCTGAAGGCAAATGAAGAAGGCATTTCATTTTCCTTCAAAACACTCATCGTTTACACAGATCTAACTAGACCTTCCTCTGGGACAATGTCTGAACTTCCTAAATAAAGCTAAAACCAGCTAGTAGGAAAAAACCTGAATTTCCCGAAACACTAGGAAATGAGGGAAATGCCATTAAATATGGAAAAGAAGGGCATTTAAGTTATTATTCTTTCCAAAGCTTTGTATTATAATTGTCACTCTTACAATAGCACCTATATAGAGCAATTCAGATAAGAATCCCCCTGAGATAAGCATTGTGCAAAGTCCTTATAGTACAAGGCAATCCCCATAATAGCAAGGAGATTAATGTTGAAAAGATTGAAGTATTTCATAGCTGAATGTCCTGTCAGTAAAGTCAGATAATAAGCCTTCTTTTCACACACCATTCGCCTTCAGCGAAGGAGGATAAATTAACCTGCACGGTGCACCGCACTAATGACTTCCAGTATTCAGGCTAGGTCACTTTGGATAAATCTGCCTGGGAGACCTCGGGCAGATGTGAACTCACTTGCCAGGGCTCAGAGCAGGTGGGACGTAAGCCCGCTTTGACCTGAAGGCTGCGTGACCACGTTAGCACGGTGCTGAGATTGCATTCCTCTGCCGGGCTGGGGTAACCAAGGGGAGAGAGCAAAGAGCAGGGGGGAAAGGGTAATTCTGTAGATAGAAAGAATTGAAGAAGAGAGTGTTTAAGTGACTTTCCTAAGGTCACTCAGAGGCACTGGCTGGGACAACAACAGGGCACAGTAGTGAAGAGCAACAAGACAAACGGCCTTTTCTGGAGGGTGAGCAACCACACATTGTCTGACCTGGGTTTGGAAAACGTTGTACAGACAAAGCATTCATCTCCTTTTCTTTCTGACTGTGCTGGCTGCAACTTTACCCAGTTTGTATTTTTCTTCATGAATTTCTTTATGGTTTTCCCTATGACACCACCGGAACCTGGGGTGAAGTGTTAGATACCAGCGGGGAAGGTGAGTGCACACAGAAGGAATGCAAGTGTTGGAGGAAGCCAGGTTGCCAAACAGCATCTGTGTCTACTCCTGAAGGCTACGCTGGTGCTGACACACTGGGTTATTTCTGCTGTGATATTACCCGGGTGTCTAATTAAAGACAAGGTTAAAGACACAGCCTGAGATTTAAAGTTGTGAATACTTACGAGCAGAGATTTCAGATTTTGCTTTAGTGTTTGAAAGGTCAGAAGCTTTATAGCTCCTGCTAATCTCCACTGAGATGCATCCCAAACACCCTCTCAGATAGCACAAGCCTAGCTTTAGGACACTGGGACAGCAGAGAAGTATTCCCCTGCCAGGGCTAATCACAAAATGTTGCACGAATGAGAAACTTACTCAGATTTTTCAGACTTAAAAATGCTTGGTAAAAACATTGTTGGGTTTTTTTTAATATAGGGAATTAAACAGTTTTTTATTGCAACCAAGTCAGTATATTGTTTAATGCATAAAGTGCAGGAATAAATAATATTTTTCCATTAGACTTTATTTGGAAATCAAAAGAAGTACAAAACCATATTTTAAATCTAGCTACTTATCCATGCCAAAGAGCATGAGTCACACATGATGGTATTCATGAAGAAGCCAGCAAAGCTTGGAGAAATATTTTGGTGTTAGGTTTCTCTTCCATATCCAGAACCAGACAAACCGAACTGTCTAGAAGGTGAAATCTGAGAACAACAACAGTGGTCAAGATTTTCAAACTCAGGTGCCTAAGAGATAATTCCGTTCTGGGGCACTTTGATAAAAGATAATGTCATTGCTTGAAATGTTGACTCCTACAAAAATTTCCAAAAAATTAACAGGCACCAGAGGTGTGCACTGCAATGGAAACTGGGGTGGGATTCAAGCACCTACTTGTAGGTGTCCACATGTGAAGTAGGGACTATGCTCTCATTATAGTAATTATGGATGGTGTCTCCAATACAGTTACAGTCAATGGACTCTGGAAATTGCTCAGTTGACTAACTATCAGGTGACTCCTTCAGGGTACACCAAATTATGCTGAAGGCTCCATGGTCTGCATTAGCTGGATCTCCACTGAGTATAAAGGCAGCATAGACACTTAGACCTCATGTACACACCAGCACTTATGTGTTTTAGCGTGTAAATGAATCCCGTACCAGATGTTAAAATATGGACCATCTGTATAACTATAGTCAAGAAGTCTCAAGCTATGACTAAACCAGTTGTGTCTCAGGTACACCCACTCCATACAGAGGCTACTCCTTTGTGCACACCACACTCTTCCCCTTGCACATCTGCTTCTTCACAGCAAGGAAACTGAGGTTCTCAAAGTACCCCTGAACCAAACCCAGAGGTGAACATCCTAGCTCAAAGAAAAATGCCAGAATCGTTTCTAGCTCTGTCCACATGGACAACACAACCCACTCTCAAGCTGCAAGAATTATTTCACCATGCCTTGTGTCTACAGGTAACAGACTTGAAACCTGAGTTTGAAGTTTGAACTCCAACCACGGGAAAATGGAGTCAGCACTGACAACACAGGCTGTATCTACTTTGCACTGTGCTGCCATGAAAGGTATTGAGATTCCTGACCAAAACCACTTTCCATCATGCTGTTTCCATGAAAGCCAGTCTTGGAAACCAAACATACACAAACACTGTCCTACCAGTCCTTGCAGGCTCCCCTGGCACATCTCAGAACTGGCCCGAGCTTCCAAATATTTTTAAGAACTCTTCAGATTTTGTTTCTTTTTCTTTTTCTTTCTTTTTTCCTTTTTTTTTCATTTATCCATTTTCACAACCTTTTTTCCGTAGGAAATTGTAACAGAAGCCTGATCAGTGGCTCTTGTTACATGGACCTTTAAATCTCTGCAGGGTGACACTGGAAATCAAGGGCTTCTTATGTTCATAAAGCTCCCTGCAATATCTAATCTATATAACAAAGGACAGGAAGAGAGGGAAAATCAGCCCCAAAGTCCTCAGAGTTAAATGTCCGAAAGGGTGAGGAATGCTGACAGAGGGGGAGGCGCGTGCGTGCAGCCCAGCGAGAGATTGCAGCGATGCTGCAACTGCGTTTAAGCAAGGCTGTCCTGATAATCAGAAACACCCAGAGCACTTGGCGTCACCATCGCTGTAAAGGACATCAAAGAGTCTATAAAATGATGCATGCGTTCAACAGAGCATACCCAGGTAATGTGTTGAAAAATGAAAGAAAATGAAGGGACTGGGGGGGACAACTAGCAGTCAGGGCTCCTCGGCTCTGCTTTTTGCTCTGCCATTCCTGGGATCCAGCTTCCTTAAGAGCTGGGCTGAAGAGTCGAGCACTAAGCCATATGTGCCCCATCGTGCAGCCCAGCCACATCAACCTCGCGTGATCCCGCAGGAATGATCTGTGAAGGCACAGATTAAAGCCTGGAAATGTTTTCTGGGAAGGGGTGGGCCTCACCAAACGTATGGGACATTTTTATAACCCTGCCCCTCGGACTGAGACTGAGAAAACAACAACCAAGCCAATCACAAAGGGTCGCATTACCAAGTAAGGCAGTTGAAACTAATGATATAAATACACTTTGAACAAGACTTCTTTATCAAGAGAGGAAGTATTAAGAGCTACAGTGACCAGGCAACACGGGAGAAAGGAGGATAAAGGGGGACTGAGATAAGGTTAATGAAGAATGACAAATAGAGCCAAGTGGCTTTTTCCTGTTAAAAAAAAAATGCCCCTTCTACTTATCAAGCTCAAGGACGGAGAGGGGACTTCCTTCAGCCGAGGAGCTGCACAAAATGAGCCCCAGCAGCAAAAGGGAACTGGTGCCACAGAAACCCAAACCCTCTCCCTTACAAATATGGGGTGAAGCTCTGGTCCAGGCACAGGTCAGCCTGCTCCCCCTGGGAAGCCCGCAGAGGATAACGTGGATTATTCCCACAGGGCACAGCGTTTCCCTCGGGACACAGGCAGCCCAGGGCAATCCCTGGCGTGCAGGCAGCGCACCGTCGGCTCCGGGCACAGCTGCTACTGCTCTCCCTGAAGCCAGGGAAAGTCAAACACAATCAGATGCAGGTTCAGCCATGTGAAAACACATTTGATTGCCTAGATTTGTCATTTTGTTACTCCAGAAAAGTTCCAAGAAGGATAATAAACTGAAAGGATTAATTAAAGAGCAAGAATTAATCAAAAGTAAAGCAGTACCTTCTGGCTAACAGACTCTATTGCACTTGCAGCAAGAATTATTTTCATGTCTCTGTGGTGTGGTTTTAATTTCTAATAATTGAGCTCCCTACAGCCATTTGCAAGCAAACTTCCCTGGCTGTCACCCGACCTGAGCCTCTTCACTGATGACTGCCTTTCTAGTGGATGGAAAACGCAGCACACTCGGCAGCAGTGCTGGGAGACCAGGAAAAGCCCGTCCCAGTAACTGGCTGGCTCAAACAAAACTGAAGCCAGTGGAAAGAATCCAAATTACTTTCGAGGACGCTGGCTCAGGGCTTTTGAGATTTCGGGCCAAGATGACAGGGCTAGAAGTCATAGAAGCAGAGCAGGTGTGAAGGTCAGGGAGAGATTTATATGATAGCACCCACTGCCTGTTGCACAGCCGCCCTGCAGAGCAGGGTCTGCCTACCACCACACTGTCTTGCTAATGAGTGAGCTTTTGCTAAGCAGTGTCAGGACCCCGAGACTGATCATAGACCTTAATTAATTGACCTGACCAACCTGTCCTCCTTGCACCCATGCTGTAAGTAGCCTTGTCTCCAGTCCTGTCTCCGGCCCCATCTCCACCCGCTCCTGACCAGGCTGCCTGGATGGACCTCAGACCTTGCCTTGTCTGATGGCCACTGGATGGTCAACAGAGCTGGTCACTGCTCTTAGCCCACCTGTGACTGCACCCTGTCGAGGATGGCACTGCCTGTGCTGGGATCACCCTCAGCTTCCAGCTTGTCCTCCCTGGTGGAGCAGCCCCACTCTAACCACTCCTGAGCAGGCACTTAAATATCATATACCTAGCCCACACAAGGACCCCATGAGTAGCTAACGACAGCTCGTGCAGGCATCCCAAAGTGCTTTCCGTACTCTGCTTCACTGACCTTCCCAGCTTTGGCAAGTGTGCAGCTTTCATATGAGCAAGGCAGCCGGGCACAGGTCTCCTCACTGCAAGTCAAACCAAGACAGCTGACCTTCAAGAGCACCTTGAAGACATATGGATGTTCTCCAGACGAAGAGGGATTCAGTTTCCAGGCCAGCCAACTCAATACTCCATCCAATTTTAAGTTCTGAAGAAAGGGGTCAAGTGAAAGCTTGGGTTTACATATAGACAGAATCAGGTTAAAAATAGAGTGTTATGTCATGGTAAATTGTATGTTGTATAAAAACTAAAAAAAAAAAAAACCCCACAAAAAAACAGCTTCATGTAGACACATCCATACACTTTCATGGTTTCTCCTAGCTCAGCTCAGATGAAAGGACCTGGGCATTCTTATCATTCAGTCTCAAATTCAGATTTGGGAACTTTGGATACGCCATTTATAGCCTAATTTATCCAGCAATAAGGTAAGATTGTAATGGCCCATTTCTAAGAATTGCTCTCAGTCTTAGCACATTACTGTTTACAAAATACGTGTACAACACAGATTGATACTCACTTGGTATGACATGCAGGTAGATCATCACCTGAAAAGCGTATCTGAATAGCAAAGCATTATTAATGATAACTTGCGTTTTGACAAGGCTGAAAAAATTTGAGAAAGGGCTAGTGGCAATAAAAAGATGGGTGGGAAACTCTTAGTAGCTGTTTTTTCCAACAGGAAGACTTACAACCTCTCATAGGAGCTGCAGAGGGACTTCCTAGCTCTTACCTCCAGACAATGAAACACATTGCGCTGAAAAGTGGTAGTTGCTAAGAATATCTGAAATGAAATACTCCACATGGCATCCTTTGTGTTTCCACGCGCAGCCTCTTTTGACCTCTAAAAGCTAGTCCTTGTTATCACTTTTATCCCATGCAGATATAAGTGTTCATCGCTACTTCATTTCATTAGCGTATACGCTGAGATGCAGCTTCAAAGCAGCCCGTTCTTTACAAGCTGAGATGTGCGGCACAGGCAGGTCTGTGCCTTACTGTACAACTACCACATCACTCAGGATATCTGGTGATAATTTGTTCCAATAACATTTTAAGTACTCTTTTTAACAATAATTTAATTTTGTGTTTTTAAAAAAAAGGCAGCTGTAGGCTGCAGCGGAACAATTCCCTGCATGAAATACCTTCTGAACTCCAGACAAACATGTTTTAATAGACTTCCCTTGCATATCATTTAAGAAGATTTTCAAATGTACAGACGCTATCCAGTTACCATCACTCTGCTGGCAGCTGCTTCACAGACCTTTTCTACAGTAAAAATAACCTGTCAAAAAATGACAGCAGAAGAAAAATACGGCCAAAATGATAGCATTTGATAAAAGTACCATCTGCTCATTTAAAAGCAACAAGCATTTAATATCCTGCAGTCACTCTTGTTTTTCAAGCTTTTTACGGTTCTGAAATATTTGCAGGACAAAGGTCCCAGAAGTCCCAGGCGAGGGGAGAGATCCACTGCTGCAAAAACAAACCCAGAACTAAACAGCTCATCGACGAGATCAGCAAAGAAATGTCATTTGCTCCACTGTCACATGCGGTCCGTGCTTAGAGCTGCCTCCTTGCTCAGCAAAGCCCCCTTCCTTTGAACCCATCCCTCCTTAGAGAGACGAAGGGGAATTAGCTTAAAATCCATGCAAAAAGTTTTCAAAATACTAACTTGTCTCACTTCATGCTGTGCAACGATTTCACTGTAAAGAGAGCAGAGGAACCCAATAGATCTGAACATGTGGAAGTGCTTCTTTGTCGACCCAAAGGTTTTAGGGAAGCTAAACCAGGCTTATTATTGAATTTCTTTTTGTATGTTGTAAATTACTGAAAAGAGGACCCAGATTTCAAAATCTGGCCTGGATTTCAACCTCCCAAAGAGCTGGGCTGATTGATTCTGTGGTTATAGTTCAACTGCTGTCACGGAGCCAGTTGCAAAACTGGCATGTGGTTCCAGCCTCATATTTTGATTATTTTTGGACCAAGAGCCAAGTGCGTCTGGAGCTGGGATTTTACATTATGTCTCTATTAAGTAACATTTTGCAAATGCTCAGCCCAGAAGGAGAGAGTACATTCCAAGGGGCACAGACTGTGTTAAAATGGAATTGTTTTTTAAGTCTCAGGTTCCCGTCTTCTGCATCATCAGGACCTGAGCAGCACTGAGAGCTGCTTGCAGCCAGGCAGGAGCCGCCTGCAGCCCACAGCTCGAGCATCGCCCTCAACGGAGCCGTCCCAGACCGCATCCGAGTCCTCTTCTCCCTCTGCCACACTGCAAAACCTGAACCATCACCAGCAAATTCAGCATAGGTATCCCAAGGATGCAGACAGGCCTCCCAAACTGGCCACATCATGCCTCTAATGGCAAAAAGGACCACGGGATTGTGAACCTCTCTGTGCAACCCCACCACGGGGCTGTGACCAAGCTAATGCTTCCAACCTTGCTACAAATGCCCAGCCCCGCCGTTCTTCATCATGCCAGCCATGCTCCAAAAGCTAGGCCTTTACAAGGGACTTTCCCAGCTTAAAACCCTCTGAGCAAAGCTAACCGCATAGCGACAACCTCTGGGTGCAAGTGACGGAAAGAGGGAAAGTGGGAAATCTGGTGACCTTCCAGGCTGAGTGCCTTTTTGGCTGAACTGTGTGTGATGATGGGTGGATGATGGGAATAACAGACCTATGGGTTTTAATTAAGCAATAAAAAAACCTGGTCTTTGATCAAAGCAATGGGAAAGGCTCCGCATGGCATTCAGTTATCTCTAGGTTAATCTGGCTTAAGGGTCTGAAAAACACATTGCATCTGCAGTAATTTTTACTATTTCTGGCCGCGTGAGCTTTGTCACTACACGTGTCTGGAGCTCTTGAAAATACATTCAATAAGCATGAACTAATCCTCACACTAGCCCAGTGAGTGAGTGTGGGTGAATATCCCATAAAATGGCTCATACTCCAAGGACAGGGTGGATGCCTGTATTGTGCATTTTCTGCATATTCAACGAAACGAGGATTTGGGGGCTACCTATGCCCCTGTGGCTCCCTCATATCACCTGCGCCATTTATAAGGGAAAAGACACGAATCAGTAAATGGTATTTCCCGAGAAGGGTCACAGAGCCACAGACAAGAAGTT
Organism: Gymnogyps californianus; assembly: GCF_018139145.2. Taxonomy (NCBI): domain Eukaryota; kingdom Metazoa; phylum Chordata; class Aves; order Accipitriformes; family Cathartidae; genus Gymnogyps; species Gymnogyps californianus. Next base: position 8,376,925 of record NC_059471.1, on the reverse strand, counting down.
TCTCCCATGTAGCTCAAGCGAAGAAATCTGTCTCCTGCCTTACAGAGCTTTGTTAATCACCTGTCCCTGCTCCCTCTTACCACTAATGAAGTCAGTGTGTCTAATCAAACTTGATCTGAATGAATTATGATTCATAGCTTACCTAAAGTGACTGTCAGAGTTAAGCAGCCTTTTAAAAGCTGAGTTCCTTGAAATACTGATACATACAAATGTTACTCAATAAAGATCACTCTTCTAAAATTATTACCCATATTAATTACAATGCGATTTCTTTCTCTTCCCCTCCTGCTTGCTATAAAGTGCTAACAGAGCTATGAGAAAGTGAAGTGCTTTTTAACTCTGGATTGCAAACCATCAACACAGCTGCAGATTCATTTCCAGTTGCAGATGCTTTCTGGCTAATGAAGTTAGAGTCAGAAGAAATGCAGTTTGGCTTTGATGTTTTAAACAGTTTACGGGCCTGACTGTTGGAAGGGGAAAAAAAATAACCTTTTATTTGTACTTTGGGCAAATTAATTTTTGAAATGGCTGAAAGGCAGACAATGAGCCTTGCACTATCATGCTTACAGAGCTGCTTTTGAGATTGAAGCTAAACATAAAAACTTCTTGGACAGGAGCCTGAAGTGCTCCCCAGGGAATAATTGTGCAAAAGCAGAGGGATGAACTAGATGATAAAATAAATCTTTTTTGCCATTACTGTCTGTGATTCTAAAGTTATTAGAGTGCTACTAAGGACATGATAGCAGGAGAGACTTTTAAGACTCTTGTAAGACTTGCGAGAAAAAAAAAGCAAAAAACCCAGCAGCTGTAAAAGCCAAAGGCACTGCCAGGCCTGTTGGCAGACTGTGCAGTTCGGGGAATATAGCAATTCTATGAATTTTTAGAATTCTCCAAAACCACTAGAAAAAGGACAGAACAGCCAAGTGAGTCTGCAAAGAGGGAAAAGGCTCGGCAGCTGCTATCAGGGAGAACGTCAAGGTAGGAACCAGGACCAACTGAGAAGGTGGAAGACAAATCTCCTGCCTAGAGGACAAAATCACCCAACGTGATTGTGAAGGACAGGACACCTCTAGTCTGCTTGCTCCAGTTCATGTCATATTTTCAGTGACCAGAGCAGGTGAATGGAAAATTATCCATTGCCTGAAGGCAACTGAGTGTCTCCAGATGGCAAGGGGAGGAGGCGGGGGCAAGGAGAGTGTCCCAGCTCCGAGCTGGGGTCCTGCAGCTCCACAGAGAAACTGTGAGGGAAGCGAGAGGGGCAGGAGCAGGAAGGAAAAGGAAAGCATGACCAAGGACTCTTTGCTGCAGCTCAGAAAGTCCCTGAGTGAGCTGACACCTTGCTTCCAGACATGCCACGAGGGCCAGCAGAGATGTAGGAGCCTTTTTTCATTGCCTGGTGTTCGTGCTCTAATGAAACTTGCACTCAAAAGACCTTTTGGACCATTTTGGTGAGCTTATTATAGGAAAGCAGTTTGGGACTGCTCTGAAGCCCTATGCTCTCTCTCTGGCTCCTTTAGGATCCCCATTCAGGATGCACCAGAGCATCTTGGTGTCATCCTTCCTTATGATAGGCGAGGTAATCAAAAAGATGGGATAAGTCTTGGTTTTTCACAGATAAGAAAACGTGAATTACAGGCAACAGTGTACAATAAGTGAGAAGGAAATTCTCAGGGAAGAAAGTTATGGCAAAGGGAGATGTGGAAGCATGTGGAGAAAACAGCAGAAGAGAGGGAATGGAGCTGTGCTCAGAGCTCAAGGTGCAAACCCATAGAAAGCAGTGAAAAACAGATAAGTGACTTCTGAGAGTCTTAGATGGGAAGGTGGTGTCTGTGGAAGTGAGTAGGATCCTATTGCCCAAATTCCTGGAATAAGAGTCACCCAGATATCGTAGGTTTTCTGCACATGAGGATCCTCAAGCATGTTGAGAGTTGCAAAAAACCTGACTCTGTATTTCCTCTAAATAGTCTTGCAACACTGCGAAGAACAACCATGAACAACCTTTCATGTGATTTGGGTTTTTTGAAGGTGGTGGTGGGGAAATTTGTCCACCCACAAACACAGCATCAAATCTTGCTCAGTACTACAGCACTACCCTGAAACACACCTTTAATGTGGGGGCTTCACAGCATATTAAAACAGCACATGGCATCAGCTCTGGAGAAGCCTGTATGACAACACGCACATGAACTTTGTAAGGTGAAGGAGAAGATAAGAAGCAATGGAGAGAAAAGTTAGCGCTGTGAGCTGCCCAGCCAAAGCAGAACATACCGTGGCTTTGAGATGTGTGCTATAATACCTCGCATGGCTTTGGAAAGGTCACACATAAAGGGAGAAAACGGTTAGTAGCTAAATGCTGCAGAAAGCATCTGAGAGGAAACAAGCAGACAGGAAGGGACAGAGGGCTTTCTTGTAAAGGTCCCAGGGATTTGGGACAGAGGAGGGCACCTACACATGGTGCCACAAAAACAGGAAAATCTCTTTGAAGGTCGAAGCAATTTTCCTGTTCCTGAAGCAATACAGAAGGGATCTGGTGGAAGTAGGCATGCCTTTTGGTAAATGTGGTGGTTTCTGCTTGCATTTGATGTGGTCAGAGGATCAGAACAACATCAAAAGTGGAATGAGATACAAAGCGCAGGTTTCCTGACCTCAAGGTGCTTTCCAGAGCAGGTGATGTGATACCGGGCCACGTGTCCAGAGTGATGTCGCCAGCATAAAACAAACACTCCTCGCAAAGAGAGGAGGGGGAGAAGGAAGGTATTGAAAGTAGGAATGAAAAGTGACCTTATAAAATACAATGAAAAGACGCAAAGCCCTGTAAATGTGCAGAGCTAGGCATGGCCAATCAGGGACAATTTCAATTTTAATTTTTTTTGAGTACTGCATTTAGTTATAGTTTCCTTAATTTATTTGGCCTGTGGCAGAGTAAGTCAAGTGGCAAAAGGAAAGGAGTGACTGTGCTGGGGCCCATCCCAGGTCTGCCTGGTGATTAGGGCTTGCATTTTCCTTTGAGGACTTCCCAATCCTCTCTCACATCAATGGCTTTCACTGGATCCCAGAAAATCAGAACAATTCTCAGAGATGGGCAGAAGCCCTAAAGATATGCTGTGGAGCTCACATCTGACTCAAATCCCTTTGAATTTTAAGAGGAAACAAAGTGTGTTCCAGGCTGACCTTTCAAATCTATCTATAGTACTTTGATGTTGCTAGACCAGTGTCTGAGCACCTTCCAAATTTAACAGTTTTAGCTGTCAGCTACCTTTCCAAAACAGGAAAGTTCTGCTCTCCTGTAACTGAGCTAAGAGCCCTCAGCTCCTTTTAGAGACAATAAAGAGAAACAATATTATTCAGTGATTCATCTGACCTATTTTAAACATCAACTTTAGGGAAACTTGAATCATGACCTACAAAATGGCTTCTCCTCTCCATTGACTGTGAAAAAGTATTTATCACATCATACACATCTGCATTTACTCAGCCCAAATTGCATCCAGAGAAGCTAAAGCCCAGACTAATTCTCTTTATTTCACTGGAGTTTGACATTTAAATGTCTTCCAAATCTGTGCATGGTTACCCAGACAGGGGAAGTAAATCCAGGTCTGAATTCCAGGCTAACCTCTGATCACTGAATTATCTTCCTTCTGGGTCTGGTATAAAATGAGAAATGGTTTGGTTTTAGCTTCTCTTTCAGTTACAACTAAATTCTGCAAACAGGCCGATATGGTTTGAGTTCTTCTGTTCAACAGAGCATAAAAATCCCCAGAAGGTTAAATCTCAGTATTTCCTCCATGTTAGAATTCTTGCTCAGAATTAAATTGTCTGATCATTTAAAACTTAATCCTAACTCTAATTGTCTCAAATTTACACCACACCAAATCTGTCTAAAATCACATCTGTCCAGATTATTTTGCTTCAGATATTTACATTTTAATCTTGTCAGAAAGCTCTACAGCTGTTTGAGTTGTCATCCTCTGCCGTAGGTTAGATGAAGTTGTACAATAGGGTGAAAATGGTTTATAGGATTTCTTTGTAGTGATATCATTCAGTTATTAAAGTTTGCAGCAACTTTCTCTTCTAACTCAACTAAAACACTGTATTTCCCAGGGAAAACAATCATATTGCCTTTCTCTTCCCTTCATGTATGCCTGTTTTCCTCCATGCCGATTTTCTCCCCTCTTCTATTAGAGCTTTTCTCCTTCACTGGGGAGGTGGAAAGGGGCTTCCACCCACTTCTACCTGTAACTGAACCACAATTCCCATAATGAAGAAACAGATGTCCAGGCCATCTTTCACATCCTTTTTGCTGCCTTAACACTCCTTCTTCTCCAGTCATCCAACTCCATATGCAGCTCTTCCTGGCACTGCCTTCAAAACACTTTGAGTGGCTCTAGAGCTCCTGACCTCTCCTGTCTCAGATCCTCTGCTCCCTAACTCCTGTCAGCCCTCACCTACAAGTCTCTGAGCTCACTGATTCTGCCTGTTATTGAGGTGCCCTGCTACTTTCCTTTGTAAGATCCTGATTAAAGCTCTTGGCAAACTCAAGCTGTAAGGTAGTGATGTTCCTGATGTTCAGCTTTCTACTGACATATGCTTGGAAACTTCACTCATTCCTGGGTTGAGACAAGGAGATGAAAGACGTTGTTGCACAGGTTAAAAAAAAAACAAAAAGGCAACATTTTGGGTAAAAAAAGGCTATTGTAGTGCTGCTGGATTTGGAAGAGGAGCTTATATTTTAGCAGACCAGGTCTTTGCAGCAGTTGTATTTGTCTTCTTGTTTTCTAAAAGTCTGCCCAAATCTGACCAATCTCTAAGCTCTCAGAAAAAAAAAATGTATTTGCTGTACAGAAGCTTCTTCTGTGCAAACAGCTACCGTCTTTGAAGACTCTGTCCTTACTGTGCATGCTCAAACCTTTCATTTTTTTCCCATGTGCTCAAACCATTTACACTCATGAGAGTATGGTGCTAACCAGGGCCTGGTGCTAACCTGACTGCAAAGGCACCGAATCCACCAGACCTCTACAACTGCTCCAGTTGAAGACAGCGGGAACAAACATTGACTCTCCCAATGATGAAGAGCTGTGGCTGGTGCTGGAACCGAGGGCTGGGACTTGGTATCTGCTCTGGGTGACCCAGACTCCCAGGAGCACCAAGAAAGAAGCACTTTAATTTAACATGGAAATGTTTAAAATAGGAGTAGGAAAAGGGAAAGGATTAGCGGGTAGCTGGAAATTTGGGATTAGGAAGAAGAAGTGACAGAGAAGAAGAAGTGACAGAGAAGTTGAGAAGGATCTAAATTTTCATGTGAGACTGTGACTTGGGGAATCTGGTTCGGGACAGGTAGTCAAAGATGCAGATTTGGAGTCAATGCAGAGGTGACATACAGGCTGAAGAAGGGAATGCATGGCCAGGATATCCTCCTCTCCTATCTCTATGGGGAGATAAGGAGCCAGCTCAGACCACTGGTGATAAGAATCAGCCCAGGTGAAGGGATGAGCTTAAAAAGAGGAAGAAAAGCCAGTAAAGAGGTAACTGGCTGTGGAAGGAGATGGGGACTGGACAGAGAAGCCTGGTAAGTGAGCCTGGGAGAAAGAAGGTTTTGCATTCACTGCCTTCTCCAAGGAACTTGCAGCTTTGGTTAATGTTTCACATAGGCAGGGGAGGAATATTTCCCACTGAAATAGTGCAGGGGTGGAGAAGCGTTCCGGTTTGGCACATTCATAGCAAATCTGTGTACTGTGACCTCATGATTTTAATCTCAAATGCTTTCTTTTTTCTGGCTGGGTGGGCTTTTTACTGATTTATAGATCAGCTCCTCCCTATGGTAGACAGGCTGTCTCCAGGCAGAGGCCCACTCTTACCAGCCTCCTGGTCTAGCACTTTTATAGACACCTCTTGACTTTGACCTTACTAGAAAAAGCTCTTGGTGTTTGGACAGTCATCAGTCAAGAGAAAGGGCTGAATGTCACCGATCACCTTGTGGATAGACATGGTCTAGCAGCTGGATCCCGCAAGACATAAATCCCATGCAGTTTAAAAGACCAGGGTCTTGTCTTCAACTTGCTGGTACCCAGACCACACAGCAGCTGGTGGATATTTCCATTTTTGACATAAAGACAGTCCTTGGGCTTGACACTGTGTTTGACACAAAACTATGATTTTGTTTGTGAGAAGGTTGCTCCCTCATCATTTGCGTCTTCTTGAGAATGGATTGCATCCAAACATGTTCTTATCTTCTTTCCTTTCCTAGGCTGGGCTTGCTTATGCCCATTGGTATTTGAAGAGTTGTTCAACACTCCAAAGGAAACAGAGCCAGCTTTGTTTCCAAGCTCCTATTAATCACCTTCTTTATCTCTTAGCTAAAAGCTTTAATGGATCTGTTTTGTTAGAGCATTTGAGGTTGGAGGCTATGAAGAACTTCAAAGGTATCTAATAGCAGCTTTGTCACTGATTTTGTAAAAAGACCACATAGTTTGATTAAAAGTAAACTCTGCTCACAATACTGCATGGAACTCTGCTGATCTATTTTTACTACATCACAAATAAAGCTGAGGAGAGGGGGAAATCCCACTGACTAAACAGGACGTGCAGGAAGGATGGAGCACGTCTCCATCCCGTATTACCCAGGTACTCATTAACTCTCTGATAACCAGTTTAGACAACACAAAGTGGAATGTGTCCAGCACCAGATGGTAGTGATGAGGAAGAAAGAGGAGTGCAGCAGACAAGATAAAACTTGGCAGGAAAATATACGGAGGAATTTCTGTTTATTAGGGCAGAGATTGGAATCTGAGAGTCCTAAGTTTAACCATTCCTTTGTTGTCAGAAAGCATCTGAGAAGTATAAGGACAAAGATAACTCCCATCCCTGGCTACATAGCTGGCCGACCCTCAAAAAACCCAACTATCTAGTGATGCAGTTTCTGATTTAGCTCAAATGATGGAGGGTCTGTGGTGTAAGAAAGACCATGGTCCATGTGTGCTGCTGACCAGTGTGGGTAACAGATGGATCCCTGTAGAACAGTTTAGGTTTGCAATCTCCAAACTGTTCCAAAGTTCAGAAATGTGAGCATCCTCTTGGCCCACGCAGTTTTAATTCAAAGTTGATATACATTGATAAAACTCGTTAATTAAACAGTAGCATGTGCTTTCGCCAGTGTGTCCCAGAGCATTACAATATAGCCTCATCCTTTTCCACAAAGAACATTCTATGATTTTTTTTTTTTTTAAATAAACCAAAGGCAAACTTAGGCAGTAGTAGTGTGAAAGGTTTATTCTTTAGAAATGATCAGTTACCTTCAATATCTTTCTGGATGCATGAAAGTGAGCCATTGTAATGAGGAAAGCATTTTCCCAAGCTAATGAAAAGTCTCTCTTTGAGTGAAGAAGAAGAATTTTATTCACAAGGATCCTATATAGGCTTTCATATATTCGTTGTGTAGATAGACAGATATTTTTGGAATGCATCTCCTGATGAGATATCAGGGCTGTTATTAACTCTGTCTGTCATTTTTATTGAAAGCCAAACAAATTGCATATAGCGTATGGAGAGCAAATGTAAACCTTCAGTGGCAAGTAGCACAAGAACCCCCAAGATCAAAGCAAGCCATGCTTTCTCTTTTACATGCCTTTTAATATACCATGTTCTGCCTTGGTAAGAACATTAGCAGGCACATATCATGCAATAAGCAGCAAAAATATGTGCAGAACTCAGAAGTTGCAGACTTTGATTTCTGTGTTCATTAAAGAATATAGTAGCAATGGTGCTTGGAGTCCTGTGAAGTGTTGTGAGACCTGAAGCCACCATATGTATTAAATTCAGAGGGATCATGTGAAATAGTTCATTAAATCCTGCAGCTTGTTCCCATTTCACCTTCATCCTACAGATCTTTCACAAAAGCAAGCGTGCATTGCTGGGCATATGGTTTCCTATGGCTTGTCCCTTCAGCAACAGGATTTCTGGAAAAACAATGCACTTGAAAGCAAGAGACTACAGTGCAGGTGCCAGTGATTGGTACAAACGTAACAAAAAGTCTCTGTCATGGTTTAACCCCAGCCAGCAACTAAGCACAATGCAGCCGCTTGCTCATTCCTCCCCCCTCCAGTGAAGTGGGGAGGAGAATCAAAAAAAGTAAAATTCGTGGGTCAAGATAAGAACAGTTTAATAACTAAAGTAAAATAAAATATCATAACAACAACAATAATAGAAGTATTATAATAATAATAATTGTAATGAAAAGAAATACGACAAAACAAAAAGGGAAAAAGAAAAAGAAATAAAACCCAAGAAAACAACAGTGATGCAGAATGCAACCGCTCACCACCCGCTGACCGATGCCCCAGCAGCAATCCGCCCCTCCCGGCCAACTCCCCCAGTTTATATACATGGTATGGAATATCCCTGTGGCTAGTTCAGGTCAGCTGCCCCGGCTCTGCTCCCTCCCAGCTCCTTGCACACCTGCTTGCTGGCAGAGCATGGGACACTGAAAAGTCCTTAACTTAAGATAAGCGCCACTTAGCAACAACTAAAACATCAGCGTGTTATCAACATTATCCTCACACTAAATCCAAAACACAGCACTGTACCAGCTACTAAGAAGAGAGTTAACTCTGTCCCAGCTGAAACCAGGACAGTCTCCCTGCACATCAGCCCAGAGGCTGCAATTCTCCCTGTATCACAAGGGAAGACATTGTTATGGAAATTTGGGAGCAGCTAACAACAGAGATGAGCAAAACAAAAACAAAACCCAAATCCAAATAACCCAAAAAGGAGCTAGGGAAGTACCTCAGTCAAACCTAAGAGTGATCAAACAGGATTTTCTCAGGTCAGATGGGTACATGACTCTAGCGGTTGCACTGTGATGGTGCTGGAAACCACAAATCCCAGCTCGGTGCCAAGCAGCCAGGACTACTCAGGCTGCTCCCGCTGCCCTGCAGTGGGGGAAACAGGGGTCCTGGCATCCCCCAGCTCATGCCAGGTCACCCCTGCGTGCTGGAGATCCCTCCGAGGCTGTAGCAGAGGCAAGGTGGTGATGCAGGGAACCGTGCCCCTCTCATCAGCATCAGCTCCAAAATAGTGGGGGATAGTGTGACCTAGTGCCGACGATACTCGTAACTTTGATTCCTGATTTAACTCTTCCATTCAAATATGCAAAATATTTCATACCCCAAACAGAGGATTGCTACTAAAGCCTTCCATAAACTGCATTCAGACTGTTTTTGTAATCTTTCCAGATCGCAAGAGTCAAAACTGGGAGGAAAAAGAGGGCAACACTATTTTTTATGGGGCAAAAGAAAAGATTCTTCTATTTCCAGATGTCTCACAGCCCTCTCAAGTGTAGAGGAAGATATTATGACAGCAGATCTTATGATTCTTGGCTTCAGAATCACATCAAAATTGTGTTTTATCTGACATCAAAAGAATGAGCTGTTTTATCATCATGATGATGCTAAAGATCTTGTGTCTGCTCAGATTAGTAACAATGCAAATAAGGCAGCTATAGAGAATAAAAAAATCGCAGCTGTGTACTTAGGCTTTATCTGTGGTTTATCAGCTTCTAAACAATCAGCTATATGAAGAAAGAGAACCAATACAGTGTTTATGTTCCGGATTAGAGCTTAATAAAAATGAATGTATACAACTTTTTCCTAAGCTTGAAACCTAGATAATTTTGAGATTTTGTCCCATAAGACCCTCAATTTTTTTGATAATATTACACTAAAAGCTATGCCCCAAAACTGTAATCTTAATTGAAGTATTTCTTTCTGGTGAGCATTAAAATAAAGATTAAAGTGAGCGTGATGAAATAGGCTATCTATTTTGCACATAATTTATTGCAGATTCTTAGCGTTGCTCAAGCAACAATTTAATTTATAGTAATTGGTTTTGGTGGACCTCATCTAACTGGATTTCAGCAAAGCAACTGAAACAGTGCCGTAAAGGGAATTATTAGCAAAAGGGTCTGGCTGAAGCAGAGACAAAAGGTGCTGAAAGGGGAACTGTCAGGGTAGAGAGAGCTTACAAGCGCAGTTCCTCAAGCATCACTCTTAGCCAGTCTTAACGAAATATATTCACCAGCAACATTTGCACAAGAAGAAGGAGCACATTAATGAAATTTGCTGATGACACAAAGCTGGGAAGAGCAGCAGAATATCTCACAGGAAGAACTCAGGGAGCCGATTACTGAGAAATACCCTAAAGATATTTCATTATGCAAAGCTCAAGATCATGTACTTAAAAGGGGATTGTGTTTCCTGCATGAGGTCTGGTGGAAACAAGGAGACAGAAAGTCTGTTTTTATGGTGAAGCCTGGGAAATGTGAATTTCTAATGCGGATGTCTCCACAGTACCTACAAGCTTGAGTCCAGCCCAGGCAGTTAAGGTTCTTAGCACCGGCAACAACAGCAGTGGCCACATGTACTTAGAAAAAATAGGAGTATTTCTGGGTGCCCATTTGTAAACAGTTATTTCATTGGTACTGTGAACAGAACACATCTCACAGCTTGTTTCAGATGATTAGTCTCTCATTTTTTATTATTCTTCCTGTTAAATAATTAGTTCCCACAGGAGGCAGGTGGCAGGTATTGAGTGGTTCATCCATAAAGGTGAGAGTGTGGCAATCCCCTGCCTGCCTGGCTGTAGCCAGAGACATCTCTGGGCATGGGGAAGAGTCCTGCTGAGCAAAGCTGCTCTGCTTCCACCTGCAGAGCTCACTCAGCCTAACCCTTTATTTCAGGGAAAAGATGTTTCAGAGTTATCCGCACATCTGATGCGTTCCCAGTATGAAGGGTTGCTTTTACCCCACCCACACGCTCTGGAAAAGTCTCTCCTGCCCTTTCATTGCCCACAATGATCCCTCAGAAGGGCTGGCTGGAGAGAAGTGCTCCCACACGACTGGTGACATTTAAGCCATGTGGCAGATCCCTTTGCGCACGGATCCTGCTCCCAGCCAACACAATAGCAGACTTTGGTGGGTGCGGGATGAAGCCCAGTGTGACATTTTCTTCCACCCCACGCTTCTTTGCTGAGTGAAGCTTTTGTGAGATGGCGGAGGCCAGAAAACCCCTGTCGTTCCACCTGTTTCTGTAGCCGCTGGTCCCACGGTCGGTTGACCCTGTGCTGCAGTGGTGCATACCTCCTCACGTACTCCTTTCCCTACCAACAATGAAACAAGCCCCTGTGTGCTCCATTCAGAATGAACAAGACTGCAATAGATTCAGGTAAAACATGACTTTTGGACAAGAGAATTTTCTTGAATGCTGTTGATAAGCCATAATATCATCTTCCAAGCAGGGACAGCATTCTCCTTCCCATGGGGACCAGAACACCACCACAGGAAAAGTTAACTGAAGCGAGGTCTGATTGGGAATTCATTAGAAAAATAGCCTTTTATAGCAATTCACAGAAACCAAAGCTTTGTTGAAACATCCTGATTTCAAACAAGTTTTTATCAGAAAGGTTTCTTTGACCCAGATGGAAATTTTCAGTCAAAACCAGAGCGAGTACCACCTGCCTGTCCCAGAACGATCAGAACAGCCAAGCCACTGGGTAGGCACCCTCTTTGCAGCAGGAAAGCATAAACATACCAGTTGAATAGGTTTTCTGAAGTGCACCTTATCCCCTAATTTTTAAGGATCTCCATTCTTTTTCATCACGGGAAGTTTTCTTTTCCAAGGATGGGCAGGAACAGAAAAAGAAGGATGAAGACAGTGGGAAAATACCAAAAAGGAACTGTTTTCTAGCTAGCTCAGGTTTAAACTCATCTAAACTACCCCATTTAAACCTAAGCCTTTCTGCACGATGGCAAATATAGTTCAACTTCAGCTCAGAAGTGGGACTTTATGTTAGACAAGCCTTCAATGAACTTTTGCAAATGTGAACATTTTTGTCCTCTCCTGAGTTGCCCATAGCAGTGAATACATCTGGCTGCACAGGTAAGGGGATGCAAAAAAAATAATCTAAATCATCATTAAATTAATTTCTTCATGTATGCAACCTGTGGAAAATCACCAAATCTACGATAATGTGGCATAAAATAGTCATAGGAAATTGTTTAGGATAAGCTGGAAAAACTTATTATACCTTATTACTGCTGTCACTCCAGTAAGAGCTAACAACCTTCGTACTCCCACCACATGTCAGTATTTCATGAACACGCTCTCTGTATTGGAGTTGGCCAGGCTTGCCAGAAAAATACTCTCTCCTCACCAAATCAGCATGAACAGTGATTTCCAAAACTGAAACAATTGCAAATGAGCAAATGTCAGTTAACACGTATCAGATATTTTCATTATATGTGCTATTTAAATGGAGTATTTTATATCATGATTATTTGCTTAGTGAATAGAAGTGTTTAACTTCTTGTAGATCTCTGCTGATGCATACTTATCTTTTAAATGGAATTTGTTGTGAAAAAAATAAACATTGTCCATAAAATGTTTGCAGATGAACATTCATTGTCTCCCCTTGAACCACAATCACTTAATTATTGTTAGAGATCTTTAGATTAAAAAACAGTAGGAGCCTGCTTCATGACTGAACCTATTCCCATTTAGTTCAAAATCAATCCACACCCAAAGCATCACTGATAATTTTATCCTGGGAATAATCAGTGTTGATAATAGTGTTTGGGGCATGCTAAGATGTTTCTCTTCTCTTGTTTAATTGTTTACCTATAAAAGCCCACACTCCCTTTAACAGCAGGCACAAAGCATGTGCAACCTAATAGTCACCATGTAAGACAGGAAAAAACATCTTCTGGGTGGAAAAGATAAGGTTCCTAATTCTAACATCACGGATACGCTTTTCTTGTGTACCTATAGACAAGTCACAGTCTAAACTTCTCATATATGGGTGCCGCGCACTGGCCTCAGATTTAGCATTTACGCACTGATTTTAAGAAGCTTAATGTACTTCAGCTCATAAGTTTTTCTTCTATACCTAGTGGAAGAGGGAATGGAAATGAACAGTATTATTCATAAAAACACTACAGATATGCATATCCATACATGTGCATGTATACACAGCAACCGATTCACTAGGAATCTTGCTCTTGCGATACGTATCACTTTGCCCTTTCACTCTTCTCTGCTGCTCTTCTCTGTCCATGCTTCCTTTTTACTGCAGGAAAGCAAAGAAGTTTTTACCCACCCATCATACTTTATCCACTCTTTGAAAGCTTCTCTTCTCAAGGCCTCTGCATATTGCGTTGGCACGCTACCAAAACCCGCTAACAAATGGCAGATTAAGTGGAAACACGGAAAAGAATTTCAAGCATGTATTATACTTGCTTGGAGTTCAGCGTGCAACTTTAAGGCGAGGGCTGCCCTCTAAACAGGCAGGCCTGGGAATTCAGTTGCAAAACAATTACAGATGCAAGGAAAATACTTTTCCTCTGAGAAAGAAACTTGATGATATTCTGCAGTCTTCAGTAGGCTAAGTTCACTGTGTGCTCTGGAAGAGCTCGGCATGGTCTGTGCTTTCTCGAGACCCCAGTTTCCCTCTCCAGCACTGTTCTCCGAGGGATTTATATCACATTGACTAGAATTTTTCATATGTCAGGCTCTTAAAGATGCAGGAGCAGAAGACTGTAATCCTTTCCGCTCACAACCAAAACAGCCCCTCTATACCCATCTGCTGTCCTGCGTTAAGATACAAGAATAATGAGGCACTTGATTCAGTTCTGCAGGTTATCGGCAGTCATGATCAGCTGGACAATAAAATTTCTAGTGTCGTGCCTGTATACAGTTTAGTTACTTGTGTTTCCTTGATGAACTATGTTGGCTGCATGGCTATCTTTCTCATGGTTTAAAGGTCTGGTTTTAAAAGAGCCCTGCTTACAGCATCAAAGCGGTTATACTCAGAACGCAACTTCCAAACCTGCCTAGCAATGGCCCAACCCCACTCTGAATGAATATGCTGGCAAAATTACCATCAACTCAGGTGGGCCCAGGTGAAACGACGTTGAGCTGTAGCACAACAATTCTGTTCACTTTATCTGAGATTGCCTTTTCTTTCCAAAAACAATCTGGAATGTTTGCATAGGGTGTACAGTAGAAAGAGACTCTCCTACCCCTGATTACACTAAACTTGCTGCATATATTTTTTTTTTTTAAAACTTGCTCACATTATTCAAGCTCATTTGCCTTCTGCACAACTCCACTCTGCCAGTCATCTCGAGAGGAAAAAAGATCTCAGTCTACCATCCAACGAAGCAGTTGAGAACAGGACCAGTGAATGGGAAATATGTCCCATAAGCCAGGACTGATGTTCTCAAGCCCACGTGTCGTAGTGTGCACATCCAGAAATCAGGAAAGGTGTATGGGTAGCAATTCCCAAATCAAAAAGTAGAACATTTCTGCACTCCAGTGTTCCTCAAAAAACTGTGGGTCTCACTGTTGGCTTCAGAGGAACTTTTTTCTTACTGCATCAACTAAAAGAAAAAGAAGATGGACCTGATTTATGACCTTATACTGACTGGTTCAAATTCTGCCATAGTTTATCATCAACCCTAAAGTTAATTTAAAAAATGTGACTCTTTAATCTAATAGGTTATTTTCAGTTTTAACTAATCTGAGCTCATGACTGGCTTTGGAACTGCAACAATCATACAAAAGCTAAGATTGATTATTACTGCCCAAAGACATAGAGTAATTAAGCTTACTGAAATAAAAACCCCAAAAACTTCTAACAGGTGGGGACAAAAGAAAACTGGAGGAAAATAAACAGCATTGAGGATATTAATAAATCTGTTCTGTACCTGAATGTCTTTACAAATAAGTAACTGAAATGAGATTGGAAGTGCAACCCAAGTATAGTACAAATACAAGAATGCCTGCATTGAAATTCCATAACTTCTCTTTATTCACTGTGATACATTCAAACAAAAGTGCTCCAGATAACAGCCATAGAGTAAAGGAAATTAAAATAAAAAGGCAGAAAAAGACCATCAGATACATATGGTGATTATTCATATTTCAAAGCATTAGTAACTGTTTGTATCTGAGTGCACCAAAAGCCCACATGAGGGTCCATGTTTTTGTACGCTGCACCTATAAAAATAATAATCATAGGCAGCTCTAGCAAAAAACGTTTTTCAGAACTAGAGCCAACACCATCACAAAGATAAAGCACCATCAGGCATATGTTTACAAATGCCATAGTAATTAGTAGAGTGTAAGAAAGGCTTAGCTGAATTAACATTTTCCTTGTATTTGTATAGCACAGGGAAGCTCTGCTTAGATTCATTCCCTCCCAGCTCTGCCATTTCACACCAGTGACTTGCATTTGTCCCACAACACCAAGTGCCACGGGCAACTCAGTAAGCTTCAGGAGACAGTGAGAGATGGATGGAAGAGAAACTGGAACTGGAGCCAGCGTCTATCCTCCTATTTAAAAAAAAAATATTGGCATGCCAGCATGTACTTAACCATGTTACTGCAATACAGTGGCACAATCCACCTGAGAAACACTGGTTGTACAGATCCCATTGACTTCCCAATGCTGCCTGCTGAGCTACAAGTATTTGGCTGCACTGATACTACCTATAAAAGACAGTTCTTGTTTTAAACTCCAATTCTGCTATAGTAAAAATGTAAGCCACTGTTATCTATAAGAGACAGCAGAGCATCGCTGCATAGCAAACTCAGAATGCACCCTATAATGTGGCTCTATTCCAGCTGCAGAATTACTGAACTGTGCATTTGCCAAGAATTATTTGTAACTCAACAATTTGATGGGGAGGAGGATCCCGACCGCAAACAACACAAGAAACATAAGTCAAGATGCCGTACAAATTACACTGTCAAAGGGATACGAGAGAGACACACTTATAAATCTAGGGTCCCTCTACCTGGTGTATTTTTAAGTAGAACAGCATGGAACTTCAACAAAAAGGGGGAAAATTCAGTAGAACCCTTGTCCTGCTCTCCCCTTTACCTGCTTTGCAGGCAGCAGTTCAGATGGCCAGCAAGACCAAAGACAGGCTTCCCCTCTGAAAATCTGAGTTGCTGACATGAGATTTTCCTTAAAAGATCTAAGTAGGTCATAACAGAAAACAAGCCTCTGTCCCAATACGCTTTCTGTAATAGTATATTCATAGGGATCCTGCTAGGTGTAAGGATTTGCCCCAGCTGCTATAAAGATTTAATCCCATGTATGATTTGTGTTTCCCAAAGCACGATGCAATGGCACTGCTTGTATGACCAACATCATCTTCACAGTCAAGTCCTTGCAACATCAAGGTCTGTTTGCTGAAAAAGCATTTTTCTTAACTATGTTACTAATAAAGTCTCAAATGACTCAGGATGAAAGAAAGTTAGAAGTGTTATGCAGTTATTTACCCTTCACGCTATTTCTGTGGCATTCATCTCCCACAGCGCATGCCTTGCCCTTTTCACACTCCCTTTCTCATGCAGGAACACAAAGCTGTAATGTTTGGGTTGCAAACACCATTAAATGCCCCTCTTCAGCCCCCAACAGCATAGAAATATTTTCTTTTAAAAGTTCAGATCAAAGCATTTCTACTAATCCTAGGATTTATTAAAACAAACATTGTAGGCATGAGATAGTCAACAGCGTCCCTTTTATAAGATTCTTTGGAGACGGTTCTGATTTTGTACTGTTTACTGATCCGCCCCTAATTAATCTTCAGTTGCTCAGCTGCAAATTCAGCAAGTCCACCTGCTCCTTCCCCACCCAGCAGACGTTCCTTTCTCCCCAGTTTCAAGCTGTAATGACAGCACCACACAGCCCCTGTCCTAAGAACAAGGTGGCTTGCTTGGAAAGCTATATATCACATCCCGATGTTACAAGATCATATCACACACATTTGCAGCAGAAGTCTAGCCTTTCCTCAGATAAGTAATTAAAACCAGTCATTAAGTGCTTTCAAGGAGTTTCATTGTCTTTATCCTTCCCTGCAGTCAAGGTAGTTGCCTTTGATCCAGTAACAGATTTGTGCATATTTGAGGGGTGTGATGCGAACAGCTACATTGAAATCCTGTGGGGTGCCATTCATGTCCACCCACTGATGGCCTGAAAATATTCCAATAATTTTACGCTCCCATTTGTGATTCTGCCTCTTCCACATCCTCACGTACACCCCAGATCCACTTGCACCCGGCTGGGCATCGCATTGCTGGTACAACAGGTCGTACGTTTCATCTTTGACATCACAGAAACGGTAAACCAGGTTTCCCGGACGATCGTTGTCGTAGCCGGAGAAGTGAATCCTGCCGCCAGGCAAGTGTCTTGCTGGTGGGCTCACACCTATCTTCATAAACTTTCTTTTATGAGGCTTCTTCAGCTCCAGCAAGGCATAGTCATAATCCATGCCTATGTCATTGGCATTCCCTTTGATCCATCCTTTCGGGACATGTGTCCGTTTCACTCGGATCCACTGGAATTTCATTTTCTCAGGCATTGCTGAGTTGGTGATATTGGCCCCTTTGCTGCCATCTTTCAGTTTGGGCTTTAGGAACCCCACCCGCAGTTTCTGAGCTCCTTTGACATAACTCTTGCCATCATGGATGCAATGAGCGGCAGTAAGAACATGCTTTTCAGCCACCAGTGTCCCCGTGCAACCTGTAGATAGCTTCACCGATGTGGAGAATGGGTAATTCAACAAGAAGTCTTTCCCAAAAATGCTAAACCTGCTGTCATAGCCATAGATCTGCCTCTTAGTTCGAGATTTGCCTTGAGACCCATCACCGCTGTTGCTCAGAATATATATGCCCACTTCAGTTTCAGTGAGGCTACCATTAGCGTACAAAGTTTCATAGGACAGGTAGTTCTTCACTTCTTCATAAGTTGGCAGCGGAGAGCTTTTGTGGCACGCTGGGCCACAGGGAGATACCACTTCCAGTCTGGCTTCAGCATCAAACTGCGGTTTGTCCAAGTTAAGAGTCGACTGTGGCAAGATAACTGGAACTCTGTAAGATGGCCAAGTTGGCTTCCAGTGAGAACTGGAGGGCATCACATCTTTAGCAGCACACAAAAGGAGGATTAAAGTGGACAAGCCTGCCATTCTGAATGCCGGTCTGTGGAAAGCAAAAGGAAGTCCAGTTACTCACCCAAACATGTTGCAAGATTAATCTACCTTGCTAAGTAATGGCTTGCTAACCAAGTATAATAAGGGTCAAGTGATTTGAATGGAGTCAACTATCATTAAGTAGTTCACATTTCTCAGTGCTAAACTAATGCCTTTTAACCTGTATCTTGAAAAAAGCGTCCCAGGTTAACACTGAAACACAGGACATTTAACCCTTAGGTGTGCTGAGCCACCAACTCCCAGTTGACATCAGTGGGAAGTTATAGTATTTGTCTTCGCACGGTGTAAAGAAAATTCAGACTCTGTGTAAATTCCTGCATTCAGAAACTGTAGCTCCTGCAAAGAGTAAATCTGTCTGTCTTCAGCTAGATTACAGTATTCTCTGAAAGCTCCCACCTACTCTCTGACTCCACTGAGAGAGGTCCTTAAATCACCTCACACCATTTGCTGTCTTAGCCAGAGACATCAAGCTGATGGTAGGAACAGGCGGGTGGACAAAGAAGGTAACCTGAACAGGAGCTGGGTTGCAGAACATGACCGCACAGGAGACTTGCTTCCCCTTGCAACTCATACCAGAGGAAGGTTTCTGCTCCACATAGCATTCGCTCTCCCCTAGGCTTACATGAAAAAGGGTGATATGATTAGATGAGGGAGCTAATGAAGTAAGTTTACAATTCTTGAGGGAATTTTCAGTTAACATACTGGGTTATTCCTTTATAAACTCAATTAATTAGAAATGCAAACCAACCCCCTCTGAGCACAGGGAGGCAAAAGGGACTGTAAATGTGTTTATGAACCACAGGCAGAGTGCCTCAGACTGCAGAGAACAGCGTGCACTAGTACTGTGTCAAGAAAATGTGTAACTTCAGTTTATTTGAAAATTAGCCATACAGCTGAATCGCTGCAGGAGGCATTGCGCCCCGGGCAGGAAGGCAGGCAGGATCTCCCTCATACAAAGATTATTCAAACAAAACTTCACAATTATGTTGAGCTTACACATATTTAAAACCCTGCTGAGGTTACGCTGATCACAACTGCAGCGTCATTCCTGAAATACCTCAAATGAGTAAACCAAAGCAAATCACGCAGGAGATGACCACAGCTACCTAAGAATAAAAAAGAAAAATCCTTCTCTGCAATGCTTTTTGTAGGAATACTCCATCCCTAAGCTGCACTAAAAAAGACTTTGGAAGCTACAGACTGATGAAGTCCAAAAGTGTCCAACTCAAACATTGGGCCTGGATTCTTCCACTGCTGGTAGCATCCTCTTTGGGAGTGGGGGTTATAATTAAAGCACACAATGTTCAAAATATCAATTGACTTATGCAGGGTATCAAAACATTTCCATTCAAAAAAACAGACATAGATGAACAGAGCTGATACAACTGATGCCACAGAGGCAGGTACTGACTCTTCCAGAAGTGACCAGACATTCTGTTGGTAATTTTTTCATTAACAAACAGGAGATCTTTAAAGGGACGTATTTTTTCCTAGAAGGGTTAAGCTCTATACAATGTGTTGCTTTATACCTAACAGGCAAGCCATGCTGGAAAATACAGGCCATTTTAAACATGAAGCAGAATTGCATAATTTTGGATGTCCCAAAATTGGAAAATACTTGCTTATGTGTTTAAGGAAAACCATCAGCTTGTCTGGCTCCTTCCACGGCAGAGATTAATATTGGATGTGGCTGGGTTTTGCAAGCTATGAAATGAGATAGTCTCATATTGGAATAAGGATGGCCCAGGGAACACTTGTTGCATATCAGATATACTCATTGTATAACAGCGACTAGGAAAACATAGAAAAAGAAGGTAACAGGGACAAATGATACCACTCCAACCCCACAAAGACAATATGTACACTAGTATAAATCAACTGTTAACTGTCCTACTTGTGGCAGTGAGGACTGTACACAGAAATGTTTACTGGTCTCCCAGTTAGAAGCTGAGAACAGACTAAAACACAGTTACACTGTGCATCAGGTAGCAGATCCCATCATTAAGAGCACGTATTTATAAGCAGTCTGCTCTCATCTTCTTCACACCAAAGTTATTCCCACAAATTACATTTGAAGTTTTCCTGATAGATGGAATCTGTCTAAATTGCACCACTCATGCCACTTCTTGGATCTAAAAATCATTCATGCTGAGTCAATGCTGGCCTTTGGCTGGTTTATTTAGCTGGCAGGGGAAAATTAGAAGTGTCTTGTCAGTTGTTCTTTGCACAAGCAGCAAGATTCCCTCATGCCTGTCAGCACAGGGACTGTGTGCCCAACAGCTTCTCTGCTTCCTCTGAGAGCATCATCTGGGCTGAGAAGAGAAAGTACCCCTCCCTGCAACCTGCCCTCCCTTATCTCCCTAGCATCATCACTACAGCAACGCCAACACTGGAAAGGCAGTTTTAGACAGTAGAGGGCAGCCGCCCTATGAAGAGAACAAGACAGGAGCTGGGACTCGAGTTGGTCCCCAAAAAAGGCTTCAGAAGGTGGTATCTGTGTCTGTGCTGTGCTCTGTAAAGTGGTACTTACTCCACTTTATGTCTCTGAGCAAGCCTACCCACACCCCTCCTCTGCTCCTTCTGTGCTATGATCACATTGCAGATATATGGGATAAAAAAGCCTTTTCATCTGTTACAGAACTTTTGTATTATTTAAAATGTTATTAAAACCTAACCATAAAATACAGTTGTGAGTTTATACCTAATCACAGAAGCTGAACAGTGCTCACAAACCAAGGCATTTACTGAAGTCTTCATAATTATGTCTTATCTGGAGACATAACTGGTACTAAATCAGCTCTGGGCTGCCATAAATAGAATAAATATGTCTTGTTTATAACACAATGCCAAATTAGTGCATAGTACCTCTTCTGTGTAGATCCTTCCTCCTTAAAAAATAAATGGTTAAGCAGAAAAATTAAGGCATTTAAAAAATAGTCTAAATTTAAAGAGACCTAGCAGTTAGCCTCTTCTTTCCTTTTCCTTTCTCTTTTCCTTTTTGTTTAAAACAAAACCAAAAACCTGCAAAACCCAGTGTTAACACTCTCTATGTTCAGCTACTTACTCGTGGGTGACCCTGAAAGATGTTCTCAAACTGAACAAACTGGTAAGAAGCGAGTACTTCCCTGAACAGCTACCACAAAACGATACTGAATGAATTACGATGTGCTGCTCTACTGTAGTACTGCTCTTCTGTTTCTATTTAAACTGTGTCATAAACTCAATCCACCCTTTGACTCAGTACAAAGCCCTGCTCTGATATCCAGCCTAGGAACCCCCTAGAAAGCGGTTTGTACATAATCACCCTTGCTAATGGCATTAAAATTGTTTAGAGAATGGAAACAGTGACAGCTACCCTGGGGCTCCCCACGCCACTAAAACACTTTACAGACACATTTTCCTGCCTGCTATAGGCATTCATGCCTTGAGATAGATGCTGGTGAAAGAGAACTGCCTTGTTCAGGACAGACATGAATCATTTTCTAATAAGCAAGTAATTTTTCTGGAAGAGTTCACTACTTCAGGGGTGGTTCTTGTAATAGAACGGTTAAATAACAATAAATCTTGGACCATCCAGTATGAAAGCCCGTGAACCGAACAGTCTCCATTACATTTTGAAATGAAGAAAGTTTTTCCACAGTGCTAGAAGCCAGAATGATTAACACGGCAAAAAAAATGAAGAAAGAAAACCAAGAGAGTAAGAGAGAAAAACCTGCCTCAAACCAAATTATAAAGGTGAAGTAAATCACTGTCACTGCCGTGCCAAAATACCTCTGCTGCTTTTCTTAGTCACAGAACTTGTTAAAACACAGCAAAAATAATTGAGTCGCGCTTTCAGAATTACAGAAGCCTTACTACCATTAAAATCTAACATCTCTATCAGCCTGCCTGTGATGCTGAGGGTGGTGTGAGAGTTACACTGCCTTACCCTCTAGACTGAGGGCTGTAAGAAGAGATGTCTTGGAAAACCTGAAATGAACTTCAATACTGGCAGGCCAAGGGTGTCTGTTAACGTATACAACGGGCACAGTGCGTGTTTTGACACATGTGTCAGTGACACACGCACACACAGAGGAAAGGGATCATATCATGTGTTCACCACTTAGCCCAGTTCCTATAGAACAATTTTACTGCCTCTTTTCGCCCTGCTTTCTTTCCTCTTTCTCTCTCCCTGCATGCAAAGCAGCTTCGGTTTCACTGTACAAGAGCAAACTGTGTTACAGGCGGACAGTGATGATCAACTTGAATAAAACAGTAAGCTGTAAGCAAGGACATGCAACCTCAGGGCTATCAAACCACCCGAGTGATGGGGCAGCTGCGCAAGCGGGGTCTCCGGCGGGACCTTACCGACCCCTCGGACCTCGCTCGGGGCAGGAGGCGAACATCTGCCGCAGGCTCCAGCAACCGCTTCACTGAAGAGATCGTGTCACGTATTTCTTAAAAAAACCCAAAATACTGATGTTCCCAGTCACGGTGATGAATCAAAGTATAGGACCGCAGCGGCTCAACCGGAGAGCTACTTCTGACGCCTCCCAAGTGTGAAACGCAGCAAAGGCGAATTTTTTATCAGCTGTTTCCTCACCAGGCGCCCCTTCAAAGTTAGTCACTGACACCAGCGAGCAGCGGCGCTTGCCGCCCCGGCCGCCCCAGCGGCGGGGACCCGAAGCGGGGACCGGCGGGGAGCAGCCGCGTTATCCCTTTTGTTTGCCCGCCGCCGGAGAGGCGGCGCCGGGTGCGCTCCCGTTGATGCGAGCGGGGTTAAAAATTAAGCTCTGCGCGGAGGGCTCGCCCCGAGCCGGGACAGCGGCTCCCGCAGCTCCGCCGGCGGCAGCGCCCGGCGGGGACGGCCGGTGCCCCGCAGCGCCGGGCTGCCCTCGGCTCCGCGCCCGCCGGCAGGTGAGGCGCTGGCCCCGGGGCACCGAGGGACGAGAACGGCCCTCGCCATCCTCCCCGCCGCCCCTTTGTCCCCCGCGTTGACCCGCACCCCGCGGCACCCTCCCGGCCGGCGGGACCCGCTACCTACCAGCTCCCCGCGGCGGCGGCGTCTCCGGCAGCCGCTCAGGCAGGTGGCGGGGCCGGTCCCATCCCTCCCGCCGCCTCCGCGGGGCTCGGGGGCGCCTCCCCCCTCCCTCCCGCCGGGCGCCTTCCCTCAGAGGCGCGCTCCGAGCGGGGCGGAGCGGCGCGGGGCGGAGCGGCGCCTCCCGCAGGTGGCTCCCGCCGCCGCCGCCGCCGCCGCCGAGTCCCGCTCCGCTCCGCTCCGTAGCGCTCCCGGCGGCGCCGGCGCCCTCTGCCCGTCCCACCGTCCGCCCGCGGCCGCGGGGGACCGCGCCGCCCCGCGCCGGGCGAGGCCGGGGCCGAGGCCGAGGCCGTCCCTTCGCGCAGGCCTCCCCGCGCGGGTCGCCGCCCCAGTGCACCCTGTGGGGCGTCACCCCCATTTTTTTTCTCTTTTACTGCTATTTTCATTTATTTCCTGAGGAAAACTGTGGTTTTTTCCTCATCCTCGTTTTTATTCGCGGTGTCCCGGCACTGTGGGCAGCTCAGGGGCCACCATCCCCTCACCACAGGGATGGCCAGGCCACCCCAGGGCTGGGGTGGGAGGTTTCAGGGTGCAGTGGTGGAACCTCCGCGGCCCCGAGGGCACCAGGCTCTTTGTCCCCAGCGTCTAGGTCCCCAACATGGCAGGTCCCTTCTCGGAGGGTCCCCAGGCGTGGCATGAACCCACAGGCTCCCTCCTGCCATCACAGGGCATAAGCTCCAGGAGCTCGGCGGTCTGTCACCTATGTTGCCTCATCAGGCAAATATTTGAATTTCATTGTCACACTCATTCTTTGCATGGGTTTTAATTACTCATCCTTCTTGAATCCTTATACTGATATCTGGCAAGGAAAGAGGAAACCGGAGCCAAGAAGGCAAAAATCCTGCAATGTGTTTTAACTCTGCGAGAAAAATCCACAAAAGGTTTTGCCAAAATTCCCAGCTGATCACCATTACCCCAGAATGAAAATATCAATTTCACAGGAATCAATTTTTTTGCTGCTTTCTACTGACCTCTTCACCCCGCTGCTACCCTTACAAAGGACCAGGAGAGCTTGAAGCATGGCAAAAGCTCTGCCTTACGCACAGACCCTGCGTGAGGAGCTGAGATACTACAGGATCTTACATTCTTAGACGTGATTTTTCTAATTTGCATTTACTTGGGCCTAGCACCAACCCCATTTGGGTCTGTGGAAAGGTTTTAACAGATGGTTGGAAAAAGCAAGTGCTACAAAAATCATAACTACTCAGACAAGTCTTTCTCAACTATGAATGATTAGAGGAGAATTACAATGTGAGGGAGAGGTCCCCAGGGGTAGAAGGCAAACACCTCCAGCAGAAACACAGCTAGAGAATACAACTGGTGTCAGGGGGAAGCTAGGGCTGGTGACACCAGTTCGGCTGCTCTTGGGCCACCAGGAAATGATCGTGCAACAGCGAGGAAGGTACCTGGAGTATCAGTAGGCAGCTAACAAGTAAGACTCCATCAGCAATACCATACTCATCACAGATCCCTTCCTTATCTGGACTTCACATCGACTCGCCTCCCGATTAGATACACAGTCCCACTGCTCAGGAAGCTTTGCCCTGTACACCTCTGCTGCTTTGCATGGATGGAGGAGGTGGTCCGTGTCTTGTAGGGGGTGAAAGCCTTGTGAGGTTTGGTTACATAGTGGGAGTCAGGGCTGCAGCAGTGGTCCAGGTGGGCTCTTGCTTTCCATGGGCATACAGTCTCTTCTGTCACAACCGCCATGCGTGCTCCAGGGCCTTCCCAGCTTTCCTCTCACAGGTCTTCCTGACTGTAGTAGGTCACCACACCAAACGAGGCCTCTTGATCACTTTTACTCTTCTGACAAAGTACAGATTGCCCAGCAGTCACTGCTAGATGACCGCAAACGCTCCACTGAACAACTCTCTACATGTCCCTTTCCTGCTTTATCTCAAATGTGTCAGCCTTCCTGTATCGCACTGCTGTTTTCAAGAGTCTCAGTGGAAAGGAAGAATAAATATTAGCATAATTGTTTCCTTCTTTGTGTGTTCCCCCAATATTTTATTTACAGTGACTGTGAATAAATTCTGACCGACTAAAGAAGGACTGTTTGAGCTCCAGACACAAATTCAAATAGACACAATCCTAGAAGATATGACACTGTAGAAATGTTTACAGCAGACAGGGGGTCAGAGATACAAGACACTGCCAAGATACATATGGTGGGATTCACCTCACTTAACTGTAGGAGTTTGGGATGCTCTGGGCTATCCGTGATACAATGCAGGACTACAGACCTTCCCCATCTGGAGCAGCAGCTGAAAGTCAGGTGGGATGCCCTAAGGCATCTCAAATGAGACTAGAAACCTCATTCAAACCATAAACATTTGCATCTAGAGGTCTACATGTGAGGTGTTCAGTCTGTGCACCGTAATCGCCAACGAAGAGAAAGAGGCATTGTCAGGGTTTAAGTTGTCTGACCTATATTAGTTAGAGACATCCCACCACGCTTCTCGTGGTTCCCTGGTGTGTCTCTGTCTTCCTGTGACTGACTGCTGTCTCTACTTCTGACTAGGGGAAAGGATCATCTTCATTTTGTGTTATGTTTGTACAGCACCTGCCACCATGGGGAGCTGGTCCATAGCTACCAGCCCATGGTATTTCAGTTATACAGATTATAAGACGTTATGTACTTCTATGCACAACACAGATAGATGTATACGAGCCACAAGGAGTCTACAGGACTCCTCCTGAGAATGAAACCTTAAAGAAAGGGTAGGGCAAAACTTCTTTCATGCCAAAAGCTGTAGAGAAGAACGTTTAGTTTGAAATTGAGTTATGAGACAATTGGTTGCCACAAAAATTTCTAGATTCTGTTTCTAGGGCATACATTGAACCATAAGCTCAGAAAAGACAGTTCGCCTGGCCTGTCTTAATGCCTGCCTTAAGAAAAAATGAACCCCTGGCCAGTTCTCTACAGCAGCTACAGACAAAATCTAATGTTTTAACTTTCTAATTCACAAGAGGAAAAAAATACCAATTCTAGATTTTTTTTCCCCCATGTGTATAATTCTTAAGAAACAAGAGCTCTGGTGAAATTGGGCTGCACAAGCTTTTTTAAAAAGAGAGTGAAGTCCAAGATCTGAGTGTTACTGTGAGCCATTGTTGAGGCAAAGAGCAGTAAGTGACAACATACGTAAGGGTGAAGAGGTATTAGCTGTACTATATTGTCAAGTGATAACACACACGCTGGCTTTTCAGCACCTTGCGAGTAAGCTGAAAATGAAACAGTCTACAGGTGGGAGCCCTAATGAACGGCACTGTCAGGAGATAATTTCTCATGGTTGAAGAAATCTTTTATTCTGCAGGGAAGTGAAGTAACCTGGCATTATGGGCCTGTGCCAGATTCCGCCGCAGACAATGGAGTTATTTCAGAGGCCACCGAGTCTGGAAGAAAGAATGACAACCCACAATTGGCTCAAATGAGTCCTCCCGTTGCTCAGTGCTGATGTAATGCAGCAGAAAAGGCCTTGGAGTTCCCCACTGCAATGGCAGCTATCCAGCAGGCTCCCTTTTCCTTCCCTGGGACAGAGACCCCTGCTCACAGATGCCCTGTTTCCCAAAGCTCTTTCTAACTGCGGGAGGAAGAAGTTAAAGGTGAAGACACTCTCCATCCCTTTGAAAACAGTCTATTTTGAAGGCAAGGATGATGCAGACGGGGACTTGGGAGAAGCAAGTCCTAGCTTCATCTCTGCCCCTACTTCAATTGCAGGACTTCAGGAAGGCTCTGCTGCCTCAGTTCCCAATCTGTGCAATGAGTGTGAGAGCATGTTCTATCTCAGTGCAGTGTTATGATGATAAATACAGTGGCAATTGTGCCATGACTGGGTGCTGTGATGATGGGAAGGGGAAAGCGAGACATTTGCCTCAGATATGTTGCACCATAAGATACCACCCAGAGAGAATGAACTCTTTTTCTCAGGTTTTCCAAGACTGGATGCAAGGGTGGTGGGGGCGGCGCTGATTCTTAGTTCCCAGAAGCGAGATGCTTTTACTGTCAGCTCTTAAAGGAAGCATGTGAGGACTGAGAATTTGAGTTGTTTGGTTTATGAAAAAGATTGCCAATTGGGAAAACTGACAGCTGAATGTATACAATGTCCTTCCGGTGCTGGTAAAAGTCTTGTCGTCAGCGAGTGTGATGCAGTGGAGCAGGGTGGAGGACTCTAGCCTTGGAGAGGATTCCTCTGCCCAAATAAAGACAACTAAAAGCTAGGCATGACCACTATAGGTTCCTTCTGCAGGCCTTTAGGGTCTACCTCAGAGGGCGATTTATTACATCCTAAAATAGAATATAAGATAGGCCAGACAATCATTCCTTAAAAGCACTCATTTCCTTCCATTGTCCATTAGGAGAGGTTAAATCTAACTTTTTGATGCCTACAGTTACATGAAATGAATCCCACTCAGTGTGTCCACCTTCTTCCTGAGTGAACAGGGATATTTGAGCATCTAGTTGCAATTCATCCTAACAGGGGAAGGTTTCTACTGCGCAGTTCCACCTGCAGACATAGCTGCAAATAAAGAGCTTTGCCTGAGACAACTCAAGCTTTACAGAAAGTTTCTAAAATTATTGGAAAAGTAATTACTATGATATGGGAAACACAAGAGGTAACATTGGACTGAAAATGCAGTACGTTTAGGAATAATTTTGTAGAGGGTTTTTTTTCTGCCCAGAATTCTCAACTGAAAGGCTTATTGGGGTTTTCTATATCTGTCAGACAGGGCATGAGGTCCTCTAAATATCTGCTTGAAATAGAGTATATTGTGTAGAAAGTTTTGATCAAACTATGAGATGCATAGAAAGAAGAAAATGAGGAAGAACATTCTGAATTCAGCTTGGTTCAAAATTCACAGCTATATATATATTATATGTGCTCTTAGCTATACAGATCTTGGGAATTACTGCTATTCATATTACTGAAAACATTTCTGACAAGTGATATTTAAACTAACAGTGCCCCTTTAATTTCATGATAGTGAAAACTTGTTGAAATAAACCAGGCACCTGGATTTGCTCCAACAAGACTGAGATTCTTGTAAGACACTGCATCTTCACCATTTGGATAAACAGCATATCAATACAGTGAAGTAATCCCAAAATAACACCTTAAACATAAAACATCCACTGCAACTGCACTCCCTGAGAACTTCAGGAATTTCCTGAAAAAGGGAATCTTCAGTGTTATGCAAAACTGGATCACATTCATCACTACTGTTTTTGTTTTCATGCTAGCCTGTGTATATCTGCTGGGTTTACAGTCTGCTGTAGGTTTCACTGCTCCGTCTCGTGGTTTTGAATCCACCATGTACTCATCTAAGAATAGTGAGCTATAACATTTTATAAGTGCTGTATGTGACCATGAAGTTACTGTATAGTTAGAAGGTCATTGAGGGTATTAATAGACTGCTTTTCAGCTCCCGTTGGAGATCATACTCGTCTCGTGCCCAGCTTGTTTAAAGAGAAGTCCGTGTTCGATGCACACAGCAAAGGAGAAGGTTCTCCCCGCAGCGAGAGCCCACGCCTGCAGAGCAGATGAGCTGGGCACAGTGGCTGGTCAAACCTTTCACCATCTGCCTGTCAGCCTTTGCAATGATGTTGCTTGGCTAATGCTCGGAAGGGCCTTTCCTAGTCCTGTTGTACAGCAAGAATTGGTAGGATTTCTGATAAGATGATTGAGCTCAGACTTAGTTTGATGCCTGGTCATGTTGTACCCAGCATGAAGACACCCTGGAGTTAGCAGTGTGACTCGTAAATGAGGGACCACATCATATTTCAGACTATGTTCTAGCTACGGTCCGTCTGGCAGCGCCGAGAGAGCCTATACAGTTAAAACTTCCCTCAGGGAGAGGAAGGGTTGAAGGCGGTGTTCTTGGCAAGATCATCCTGCAATGGATGTAGGCTGTGTGGGGACACCTAAAGCAGGTGTATCTCCCCAGCTTAGGGAGACAAAGAAAAAGGAAAATGAGGCAGGGATTGGGACTATTTTAATGAGTGGTTCTGCCTTAATTTCTCGGTCAAATAATTTCTGTGAGTCCATGTAACACCTGTGAATCAGTGCTCCTAAGGGGAATGAACACAGGGGTCCAGGGCGCACAGGAGGGCTGTTTAGCCATCACAGCCAGCACATGGGACTGTCTGATAGGGCCCTCTGGTCTGAAACATGAAGAGGAGTCGTATTAGAACCAGGAGAGGTCAGTTATGATTAGCTTGGGAGCAAGTAAACAAGATTAACCTCGGCTAATTTTAGCCACCTAAAAATTAAGCCAGTAGCCTAAGGAAGGCTATCTTTAAGTCAGAGGAGAGGAGGCATCTCCAGAGGGCAATCCATCCCACCCATGTTAGATGCTGCAGTTATTACGGAATGAACTGTAGTCTGGAATTATTTTCTCTTGGCCGTCAAGGGAGGCAGTCTAGACAGCTTATGTGGAGAGGACATTTAGCTTTTAAAGTTAGATGGCAATACACCATTCAGAGCTAAGTGCTCCTCATCAGAGAATTGCTCTTGGGCAGCTCTTGTTCACATCTTGTCAAGATGAGCTTGGCTTGTTTTCCAAATCTAGTGTATCCAGCTATGAAAACAGTGATGATTTTTCTCCCAAATAGGCAACCTGTTTCACTAACCTATGATCCTTTTCCTTCCCTTGTGGCAGATGACATCTTTCATTTGCAAGGTAATAATTGCAATTTTATGCTTCTCAGCTGTGACTGCAGCTGCAGTACTGTATTTAGTTCTGGCTACCTAGTTCCATGTGAGACATAGACAAATTGGAGGTGATTAAGAAAAAAAATAAACAAAAAATGATGAAAGGTAAATAAAGAAAACTTGTATAGTTTATCATAGGATGAATCTAACAGTCTACACTTGCAGTGTAGAGTATATAGGACCCTAAGGAGGAATTATTTCACATGGCACTAAAGAGTCTAATGACAAGAGTGTAACACGATGAGATAAGAAAAGACATATTTGGGCTAAATGTCACCAGAAAAATTTCTGACTGTGCGAACTGGTTGTGAAATAGTATCTCAGGGGATTTTTTTCTCTCCCAAGGATATATAAACTGTGTGAGGCAAAACATTAGGAAAGGGAACAATCCTGAATATCATGTAGCAGTTTAGGTAATCCAATAGGTCTTTCCCAGCACTAATTACTACAATCTACAGTTCAAAGCCTAGAAGATAAGAAAACCATTTGATTGTATGTCTTGCAGAGACGCATCCCATAAGGAATATTTATAGCAAGTCTGGATTTCTTATAACTTATTTCTGACACAGTGTGCCTTTGAGTGCATTTCAAAACTCACAGAAGAATGTCTAAAAATAGCCCTGTGCTGCTCCATACTATGTACCAGGTACTTACTGGTGGTCTGTAAATATTTACTCTCTCAAATGTACTCAGTGAAAAAGCCTATTTCCGAAATGTCAAATTTATGCACTCAGTCTACACTCTTTCAGTTAAGTTGGGTTCCCTTCTGTACCAAGGAGAGACATTTAAGCAGAAAAAATTAATTTTTAATGACATGTATACAGCCTCACACGAGGCTCACAAATCAGATAAAGATATACATACTACGGACCTGAGTGTAGGACCAGGTCCGCACCAGGAGCTGCGTGATGCATCAAACCTGTAAATATAATTTAGAATTTAACATAACTTTCTCATCCTCATCCTCATTGAAAATATGAACTAAGACAAGCAGGGCATAGGTATCTGCCTACATTTAGCAACAGCCTAAGACAGTAAGTCTGAGAGGCATCCCATACTGGAGTTATGTCATCGGTTGGCATCATTCCATTGCCACCTTGGCAGGCGACTTCCTGGGACGGGAAAGGAGTGAGCAGTGCACCCACCCCAGACATCCACACAGATACTCCCTGAATGGTAGTTCAGCCACACTCAGGAGAAGTAAAGGTCCTGACACTGCCCTCATCCTAGTGTATTAGGAGGTGGATCCCATATAACTACTGATTGGAGTAGTGGACCTGGGCCATGAGGAAAGACCCCAGCCAGAAGTACCAGCTTTTGCTGTACCTTAGGTGCTGCAAAACACTTTGGTCTGTCTTCACTTGATAGTCGAGTTACCCAGACGAAGGGGGTTTTATAGCTGGAAGGAAGCACTGTGATCTAGCCTGACATCCTGCACTACCCAGTGGACTTCTCTGCCCCTGGTCACGAGTCTTGTTTGAGCTAGAAAGACATCTTAAAGAACAGTCAGTCTTGAGCTAAAAATTATCACAGTGTAGGTACCTACATTACAGCCTTTGGTTCATCATTGTCTAGTTATTTCTATTTATACTTCAGCTGTTTATCAAGATATGTTATGGTCAAAGGCCTTAAAAGTCTAAGTATACTGTATCAGTACAATTACTGTTATTCTAAAACTTGCAATTTCATCAAAAGCAGTATTATTCTTTGACAAAATCTGTTTCCATAAATCTTAATTATAGTACTTTAATCCTTTGTGAAATATATCATCAATCTGATTATGTGATCTGAGATTGGAATCAACTAGAAAAGCCCACAGTTACCTGAGTAATTCCATATATCCTATTCAAATATTCATATCATCTTCACTTTCTTCTAGACCTTTACAGTTTTCCTTCTCTTTAGGACTAACTGAAAATTGACAGTAATGGTCAAGAGAGCTTCTTGACAAGTTTTTGAAAACTCCTGATTTTAAAATGTCTAATTTTAGTAACAGCTGGAATCAATAATATTTAACTCTTGGAATGATACCTCTGTTAGCTGGCAAGGCTAATATATATTCTCTGTGTTGATTTTCGGTCTAGGAAACTGTTGTATGTAATTTTTAGAAAGTCCCACTGTCACTGTGGGAAATCCAGAATACATCATTCAGACTAAGTCACTTTCTCTATACATTGCAGAGAGATGTTTTAGGTAGATATTTATCCTGTGGTTTAAAAACATTTGAGATCAATGGTTTCCCTTATTAGTGACAGAAAGAGGTGATGCCATTTTTGACATACAGTTTCTGCTATTTTAAGATCACTACTTGCTGGCTTAGTTATAACAAGTGCTTTAAACTGTCTGATCACAGAAACCCTGCCACTAAATTCAGTAATATCAGTTAGGTCAAATTGATGTTTGTTAATGAGCAGGCAAATTCCTCTTGCTTATTTTCCAGACTGAGTATTAGCTTAAGGAAAATTAGATATTTTCTTCTTTGCAAGTCTCTTGGTTACTTTGCTGATTTCTTTCATGATGTTTTAAATTTGTGCTAATGAGTGTGCTTTTGTTCTACCTTTTCACTCTGCTCTTTTTCTATCAATCAATCAGCTTAATGCCCCAGCCTGATCCCAGAGAAGTCTATATGCCTTTCTCTTGATTTGGAGGCCATCTGAACTGTCCCATTTCCCTAGGAAAAGTAGGCCAACATTTCTCAAAGCTTTAACTTGAACTATTTACCTCGCTCTTACCTAGCTTCTGCCTAGCATTTACCAGTTCTTCCAGATCAGTTGAACGTTCTTCTTAGCGGCTCCCTGCTGAGATCTCTACTCTCAGTAGTCAATCGGATGACTTGTCATTAGTATTCATTTAGACCATCAGTAGTCATTAAATCTATTTAGAGAACCACAGAATAATTTAGGTTGTCTCTGGCAGTCTTCTAGTCCAACTCCTGCTGAAAGCAGGACCAAGTCCAAAGCTGAGCCTTAGATTCACCTCTTAAGTACAATAAAGCCCCTCTCTTGCAGAATATCCATCAAGGACCATCCACTGCCTTTGAACAGGTTGCAGGTTCTTTGCGGGAACGTGTACAGCCTCACAGGTTGAGACTTCCACGGTGATCTACCCCATATCCTCTGTTCTTTTCTAAACGTCTTGTGCGCATATGGCTGAAGAAAACAATTAATAGCAAGTTTAGTGGTTATGTGCAAGAGTGGCTTGATTCTGTTCTCGAAAAGACAAGTGAAAAACAATGAAAACAAGCAACGTTTTTTTTCTCATTTTCTTCAAATGTCTTCTTACAAAAAATATTTTCCTGCAGTTTTTCATATGTTGTTTACCAGATTTTATTTATTTATTTACTGTGTTGAAGCTGAGTTGGCAGATCTGTGGCATACGGCAGGTTAATTTCCTGAGAACTTACTCAAGTTCCTTACTCTAACTGAAAAGATGGGTTGGATAAAGTGAAATAGGGTGAAACGTAAGAGTTTGTGATATACAGGAGATCAACTTAGATAATACTGTGCATCTTTTACTGTATCAATCTGAAACTATGAACCGCATCGATTATAATAAACATGATGTCCTGATACAGAAGGTACAACATGTATGCATGACTCAAAGTATACTAACTTTACTGATTTGGAGACACACCATTAACATATTTTAAAATAAATACTTAACAAGCACTTGTTAAATATTTCCTGCATTGCCAGCACGAAGGAATAAGGATACAATTCTCCATTGTACTGCAACAGGCATGATTATAAATGGAACAGCAGTTTTAAAATAACAGATTCTCTATTATGTTTCATTAAAAGCCAGCTGTTTGCTACCAGAAATGAACACAAAAGGGTCTGTGACAGCAACGCTCCAAGTTATACTTTGTCTAAGTGTACATTGCTTATAGTATTATGCTGGTAGCTGCTGACCTGTTCCATTATATGACTTTCAAACAAACTCTCTTCTACCCTTGCTGTGAAGCTAAGCACATTTTTTTCAAAGTTCATAGTAAATAATCGCCGTATCTCCATTTACAAAAATAGAATGGAGCAGAAATTCCTAACTGAGCCTGTGGGGCTGGACAAACGATAACAAATGTTTAAATATTTGATTGGAGAAAAGCCGGATTTTGAATGTTATGGAGAGTGGCCAGTGCCAAGCATCCAGTTCTTCTACAGGACTTGAACATTTGAGCTGGAGCTAATTGTTTACCCAGTCTGTCTGCCCGGGCAAACAAGCTCCTCGAAACTCTTTGCTGTGAGCCTGCCCGGATCCCCATTCCTCAGCCTTTATGTACTTATTAGGCTTACAATAAAGGACGGCACCGAAGCAAGCGCAGACGTTAACAAAGCCAGGGGAATGCCAGGCCCGGTCAGAATTAAATCAGTGTGTCGTGAATGCTCTTGTTCTGAATGTGAATATGGAGTTTCTGTTGTGAGGGTAGGCGAGTAGCAGAAGGAGGGTGAGATGTAGCTGAATCCCCTGTACTGAATTCGGCAGGGAAAGCTGACAGCTGACTGAGCCCTAATTAGGACCTGAAGACCTGATCCTGCAGGCAGTATTCTCATTGAAATAAATGGGAGCTCTGTCTGATTAGGAACAGTGTTGTATTATATTGCTACATATATTATTTGTATTTCTCCAGAATCCACAAGTCCTAACTCAGTTTGGAGTGGCACTGTGCTATACAATATAAAAAAGAAAAATAAAAGGTACTTTCTTGCCCTATTTTGCAATCAAGACAGAAAAACCAGTCTATCTGCCTATGTTTGTACACTGTGTTACTGGCACAACCTGGAATAAAGGCAATGATGTCCCCTGAACCCCTGTCCAATAGGCAATATTACTCTAATTTAATTAGGTTTCTCAGCTACATCCCTAACCTTAGTACTTAATTCACCTTTGAACTTCATATTCTTTAATATTTCATATTCCCAATAGTAGTTTCAGGAGACTGACAGAGATCCCATAATACAACCCCATGTGACATTCAGTGAAGGACAGAACTTTTAAGTTTTCTCTAATGTGCTTGAGGAGATAGAAATAAATTTGTGGAGCTGATTTTCTTTCTTTTGGGAAATGTTTGAGGGACAGAACGCAAATGTGGAGCTGGAAAACAGCAGCTTTTGAGGTTAAACTGATTCTCTTTCAGGAAGTTATCTGAGGAGCTGTTTGTTACCTCATGGTGGTTAATTGATTTCATAGTTTGACAGAGATCATCAGTGTGGGAATTAAAAAGAGACTCTCAGTTTAGGTAACAACCTCTGTGATTTCCCTCTGGGATCGGTGGTGTGCTGTAGCATCAGAGGGACCTCTCGTGCA
This sequence comes from Gymnogyps californianus, assembly GCF_018139145.2. NCBI lineage: Eukaryota > Metazoa > Chordata > Aves > Accipitriformes > Cathartidae > Gymnogyps > Gymnogyps californianus. The sequence continues at coordinate 8,341,791 of NC_059471.1, read as the reverse complement.
CCGGCAACCTGCTCCTTTAGCGTGCGGCAGTCTCCGTGCTGGGGCAAGGGGACCCTCTGGTCTTCCTCACTCACTCGGTCTCTGGCCTTTCTGCTGAGACAACTGATAAATATGTCAAAAAGTGGTGCTGTTGGAAGGCTGGATTTAGATTACAAGCCCGTGTCTCCAAACTGCCAGCTGACAGTAACTCTGGTTGCTGCTGGCTGGGACCTGATTTGAATGCCTGACAAAAGGGAAAAGCTCCATGTGTCATTGTCTGGCCCTGGCTCCTCTGGCTGTCTTTTCTAATGCACAGAGGAAGACTTTAAAGTAGGTTCTTCTGTGGATGGAGACAAAATTGGAGAGGAGACAGGGCACTGGGGGAGGCCCTTACACTCTCCGGAGGTAGAGGACATCCTGGGGAGCTCCTGCACACTAACACACTGTCCGGGAAACAAATAGGAGGAACTGGAGGTCTGTGCAGCTGCAGAGCTACGCCATCACTGCAGTTACAGAGATGCGGGATGTTTGCATGGCTGGAGTGCATAGATGCACTCAGACGGAGCTGTAATACATGCACACCCATTCTTTAGGAAATACAGAGAAGATGGGAAGAAGGCTGTGCTCAGTGCCAAGGAGAGCTCCAACGTGCAGGATGTCTAGATAGCTCCAGAGGTCCTTTACAAAGTAAATTTCTCTACAATTCTCCATGATGCAGTTTCCTTGGAGGATTATTCTTCAGCCTCACAGATCTCTCATCAGGAGGCCAGCCTACATTGTCCATTTTCCCTTGTCACAGTTTATTCCCCCTGCATTCTGCTAGAAAACTTTTTTCCTTCCTGGTCACTTGCTGAAATTAGTGATAAAACTGGAATTACAGAGACACTGCCAAGAAGATAAATTCCTGACATCCTCTGCTGAAAAATCACTTGTGTCTGGGAATATCAGTCCGTATTTAGTTCTCATTTTGGTAAACTCACATTCAGTTGCTTCTTGCAAGCATTGCATTTATAGAGAAAAACAGGGCAACCTAAGAAACTGCGATTGGTGAAATGATAAGAGTAGAAGCAGGACAGGTTATCTGCACTAGAAATAGGCATTTTACTGCTGTGAAGTATTAGAAGCCCAAAAGCCTGTTAAGGGGCAGTCACAGCAAAAAATTAAAGCTGTGGGTCTCATGAAGGGATGGGCTGGGATGGAAGGTGCTAAGACAGAGAGGTGGGCTAAACAGAGGGAGTTACACCTGCACTGACATCTCCAAGTCACTTTACCCTTAACTGGACTTTCCTTGAAATGCCTGATGACATTTTGTCTTCCCAATCCTCCATGTCTCCCTCTGGCCTTCCCCTCCCAGCCCTGGAGCCATCAGAAGAGGGAGCTTTTGCCTATGCTGCGCAGAAGCCTTTAATCATTTCCATGCCCAGCTGCAGGCATTATCATTCTCCATTGTTACAGCAAATAGTAACCTGGAAGAAAAATTGAGTGTGAAAGCTGCTTTGCAAACCATTATTTGAAGGGATACTACTAGCAGAGCCACAACGTAAAGAAAAGCCGAGTGAAATTTTGAAAGCTTATATTTAAGCTTTTTCTTAAAATCTGTCAGAAATCATTCTGACCAATCACTTTGCCTGTTCAATTATATTAATCTACAGCAGGTGAAAACTAATGTCCAGTGGTAGAAGTAGCTACTTGTTTTATTAGACTGTGGTTTAAATGCAATGGATAGGAAGTACATAGTTCCATGCTTAACCGCTTTGGGTAGTTCCTACAGCCTCCTCATTATTTGGATGCCAGTCCTGCTAGACCCTGTCAGAAGTAGCCTTCTGGAAGTTGAAGCAAAAGACTGGGGTGGGAGGTAGTTGCCACCTTAATTCTGCAGTTGTGTTTTCCAGTGATTTCCAAGGAAGAGGTCCTTTGGCGTTTAACTGGGAATGACTGCAGACTGGCAAAGTCTTTTTCACTTAGGGGTCCCTCTGTGGCCAGAAGAGAATTTTTGCAGAAGAGATTTTTCGAAGAAGCTGAATGCAGTCACCTTCAAATGCTCTATGGAGTTACAGAATCGGGCACTGCTCCTGTCTGCCAGCAGAACAAAGGGAATGGCAACACGCAAATGATTAAACGAGATATGTATAGGTAACTGCTGATACTTTATTTCTGCCATCTCTGGCCTTCCCATCCAGATCTTTGTATGGAGAAAAGAGGCCACACAAACTAGGAAGGATGCACAATGCTGCCATAAGGGAGTTAGGACCAAGTTACCTGCAGCTGAGAGATGCAATTTGACAGAGTCCATAGGGTGCAGCGCAGAGAGCAGCCGGCGCTCTGGGAGGCAAAAAGGAGTTGCTGGGATACAGCAATCAAATCAAAATCACAGGTGAACTTGAATGTCTCAAGGACAAGGAGCCAGGGGCCAGGCAGGCGTTCGTGCCAACCGTTCCGAAATGTCAGCATTTCTCTTGCTCCATGGCTCAGGGATACATTATCTTCTCTGGGTCAGGCAGCCGAAAATATCCCTCTGGTGAAAACAGGTGATTCAAAACCTGGCAGCTCAGCTGGTTCTATGCCCTATGTACATACACCCTTGTGAACCCGCTACAATACAAGGCAAGGGTGGAGGTATCTGCGGGACTAATAGCAAGTGGGGAAACAGATACACAGCTTGTCTCATCCAGAGATGAGGACGAGCTGTGGGCAGTGCTAATGAGGGGAGCAGGTGCCTCTACAGTCACCCCTAGGTAAATCCTCACTGCCAAAAGGCAGCTTATTCCTCCATCACAGATATTAATGCTGATATCTTCTCCTCAAAGCTGGAGACTTTCTTACTGGAAGTTTTCTTGCACTGTTCCTAGAACCGTATCACTGTGGAAAGTTTTTATCCATCTATTTGCTGGATTGTACCAAGCACATATATATATATGTATAGGTTAGCTGCATCTCTCACTAGGCTGTGTTGACACTGTATAAGAGGAAACCAAAAGACATTTTGACTTCGTATCTGGATTTCACCAGAAAGAGAGCCATACATTTATTTCATCTTTGTCTACCTATATGATAATGCAACTATAATTAAAGCATCTATGGCTGCCTGAAAATATTCTGAGAGCATATTTTTCCTGTTTCATCTACATATAAAACTTCCTCTATAACAGTGCTGACTTTGATGATATTTTGGGTTGGCTTCTTTGACTAATTTTTCATTTCACAACAACTTGTTGTCTCCAAACATATTTTGTTCTATATTACATTATATTAATACTCCAAAAAGCTAAAGTCAGAATAGCATTCTTTGTTCTTACCATAATAGAACTGGCATTAAAATGTTGGCATTTCTTGTGGAATGGAAACTTGAGGTTTCAGCTCGATCTAATAGCATCTGTTTCACAGAAAGGGAGAAAAGTTTCCCTTATATCTATTCCCTTTATTATTTTAATATAGACTAAAACTTTAAGAGCAGGGACTCACACCTGTTTTGTAGAATCCAGCTGTATTCTCATAAAAGCAGGGAGACATGGTTGTGTCATAAAACAGTCTTAACCTCTGTGAAAAATTTGGTTGTACTTCCAGCCAAAATCAGTCAATAGAGATTCTGTCTCTGTTTGCTGCTCCGATTAATTTAAACTTCACATGCCATGGGGTGGAAAATGGAATACATTATCATTGACAAGCGAGGTTGGCAAGCTATCTCAGTAAGCTGGATGGAGCCAGGAACGATGTGCACAGCTCCACTTACCACCCCTTTGCTTCACGGAGTGAACTTCCTCCTCATTTTCTGGGGGGCTGTGTTGGAGGAATGATTCTGCCCAGTCTTTTCATTTGTAGCCATGACACAGCCAAAGGTTTTGAGTTTTTGCATCTAATAAAATACAAATCACAATGAGGAACCCAGAACTACAGCACCTTTTAGTAGATAACCATTTGCACAGTCTTTGCCAGTTGTGAGCTGGAAAGAAGACAGTTTTCCCATGCCAAGTAAAGGTGAGAGAGGCCAGTAGTTTAGCTTGCATCACATATCTTTTCCACAGTCCCAAGCCAAACCACTGCTATAGATTTCCCCCCTCCCACTCGCTGGACTTTCTAATGTGAGAAATATCTTCCCATGGAAAGCAGTGGTTACACAGTCACATGGGATCCTGCCTTACTCATACTGCTGCCTTCTGACTCCATTTTATGAAATCGGGCAGAGATGCCAGAGTTACCCTTGGGCTGAGATCTCTCCTGTAAGCAGCAGCAGCAGAAGTCAGGAGGGAGTAGACAGGCTCCAAAAGAGCTTCCCAGTCATCGTAGAAAGTGACTTTTATTTGACTAAACAGCAGGCAAACATCCCACTGCATATTATGGCACATGTGCTGCCAGAAGAGCAGGGGATATAAATCTGAAGACCAAACCACCCATGCTCCCTGAAGACCTTGAAATCTTTTTGTAAGAAAGACAAAGCTGGTCAGTTCTGAGTCTTAGACAAATTCCAATCTAAGTACAATGTACTTATCTGCACTGCTTTGATAGTAGCAGTTGGATGCTTATCTGTCACTCTCTGACCTTAACAGCTCTACCAGTGCTGTTTGAGTAGTTGCTCTGCTGAGCACCAACCTAGATGAGAGTATTTCAGTGCTAAGCAGAGTGTGCTTTAAGTATTAGATTTATAAAATGCCTTGAGAATGTCACACTACAAATTGCAAGCTTACTGAAAACCATGAGCATATCCACCCAGAACCTGAATGGTGAGGAAGAGGGCTTGGTGTACTCGGATAGCCTCAGCATCATCAGACCACGAGCAGCATGCTCACTGCTCTGGAGAGTGCTAAGAGGGGAAACACAGCTCTGGGCCCTTTGATTGTCCCCCAGTTCATCTGAACAAGGCAGCCATTAGGCATGTATGCTGTGTTTCTGCCCCAGAAGGTGGCCAGCAGCCTCAGTTACCTATGGCTTAAAGGGCTTGATGTGCTTTATGTGCAGTATCTAAGACTCCGCCATAGATGTGAATGGGCAGGTAGGGCATGTGGTACAGGGCCAAGTAGAAAGGTCTAGAGAGCTCACTCAGATGCTAGGAAGGATGGCTTTCTACAAAGGCAGAGCTTTCTGCTGGGTCTGTAGAGGGAGATAGAAAAGCAAGATAATACCCTGAGATTAATGTGTGGAGCTCCTCTCCTCGCTCCCAGGCTGCTTTGCCTTTCCCTCGCTGAGCACAACGACAGCATTTCCTTCAAAATGTGTCCCAGTGGAGACACAGCAGCAGAATGAGTTGAAGCAATGCAAGTTGATGGCACCCTCACCTGCAGGAGCAAAGGCAGGGAACCTAAAACTACCAGGCAGAAGACAACCATCATCATTAGATGTCATTTGCCCCAAATCAAGGGTTGTTTGTTGATGGTTGTGCTGGAAATAAAGATTAAGTAAAAGTCATTCTTTCTCTAAAAGACTTTTCCACAGGCTAATACGGATGGAATGAGGTCTGTAGCCATTTGGAGAGACCTTAGCTCCTATTTCCACTGTCCTGCCATGGCTCTACAACTGCCTAAGGAGCAGGAGACAAGGAGAAGACCAAAGCCCATGCAGCTGGGCTACTAACATGCATGGTGGAGACTGTGAGTTCAAGTACAGCGAGCATGGTCTGTAAGGTGCTCACAAACAACCTCTACAAACTGGGACCAGAGAGACCATGCAGAGGTTGTACCATGTGGAAAAACAGCACTCTGAATCTTTCAGAGGTATGGAGGGGACAGTCACAACTCTGTGTGGGTCCAAGCTCTGCTGCCATTGAGGCTGGCAGAATTTTTAATCAATGTCTGTTGTCTGATAACTGTAACTGTTTCTATTCTCACTGATTATGGGTCCCTTCCAACTTGAGATATTCTATGATTCTATCATTAGGGAGAGCCACCCAGGACCTTGACAAGATGCCTTTTAACTCCACTATATATTAATCTTCTGCAGAGGGTGGCACAGACAAAGGGAGGATATGGGACAAAGTAGCATCAGAAAAGGAAAGTGGTAGGCTCATGCTATTCAGGGTATCAAGCCTTTAGAAGCCCCTCTTTGAGATCTTGAAGGCAACTCAGGGCAGTGGGAACAGCAGCAACTCTATCAGCATGTTCCCTGGAAAATCTGCACAAAGTAGATACCAACATGGAAAGTTAAGTTACTCTTCATGGTGATAACTGTCCTGATACACCTAGTATCTGTTTTTCTCTCCCCTTCCTACTGGAATTGGCATCTAATGCCCAGACCACGACTGATGAGTTGTAAAGAGATATATGACAACAGTAAGAGACATTTTCCTTCCTCATAGAGCCTCTAGATCCACCACAAAGTTCCTAGCCCCAAAACACTCTCCATGGAGACTGGATGGATATAGTGTGAAATAAATGCGTTTCAGGTTTCTGTCCCCCCACCTTGGGCCACTTTGACTCACAGGAGCCCACAGTATTGCCTACAATACCATAGTGGGGTTTTTTTGTTTGTTTGTTTTCCACTGCATTAAAGCAGCAGTAATAACAGAGTGTCGTGAGACCAGCACCACAGAAGAAATCCTGCCAAGTGAAGCTGTACTCATGTACAGCTTGAAAGCAGCAAGGAAAGGAACTGTCCAGAGACTAAAACATTTCCATGTTAGACTTATGATTTAATATTTGTTTAAGTTAAACATTAATATGTGTAAAGCAACTTTCAAAACAGAGCCAGTACAGAGCTGATCCAAAAGTCAAGAGGACAAAAGAATCTGGAGCAAAAATCTGAGCCAAACCACTGAAGCTGATAATGTCTGGCAAGAAAATTCACCTCAGAGAAGAGCTTGAGGACAACAAAACTCCACTAAAAAACACAAAGCAGACCTCACCCTTTGCTGACTGTCTCTCTGCCTTTATTCTGACCAGATGTAAAATACTCGTGGTCTTGGAGGCTTGGGATATCTTTTCTAAGAAGGCTCTGCAGGATCAGGGTTGCTTCTGCACTTGGGGATTCAAATTCCAGACTGAGCTGCAGCTGACCCTGCCAACTGGAGGCACAAGGACAGAAACCTTTAAGTGACTCTGGCCCAAACTGTGTTTACTGACAGAGAGCTGGTCTCGAGCTTGCCAGCTATTAATTGTACTTTGACAAATTAGAAAGGCTTCCTGTTATCCATCAGGGTACCCACTTCCCATTATTCTGGGCTAACAGTCTGTAAAATGAAATGGCAAACAGAACTTCATTAAAACAAAGTGAGACACTTTCTCGGCTGGCAGGTTTGGAAGAGTAAGAACCGAGCCTCAGGGGTTGCACTTCCAGCTTCATCTCTGACTAGCTATATGGAAAAAAAAGGACAAAAAGTCCTTTCAGCTCTCTGTACCTCAGTTTACACATTCATCAAGCAGGGACACTACTACTCAGAGTCCTCTTGAGAGCATTATGGAAATGAATTACAATTTATAAAGCATTCTGTGACCCTGGGTGGATGCAAAGTATTAAATTCTTATTCCAAAAACATCCAGATTAGCTTTCAAAGCACTAAATATTATTATTACAGTGATTGGAGAACCAGGATAGGAGTATTAAAAACAATATCAATCATTTAATTAATTTATCATCCAGCAGAGTACAAGGGAAAATACATTCCTCCGGTCTAATCCCATACACCTTGGCTACCCTTACTTGCCCAGATTCCTCTGCCCTGACTGTACACCTACAGCTGAGGCAGCTGCCTAGGAAGATAACACCTAAGTCTCCCAGTGCAGGGAGACAGACAGACACCTTCAGAAGTGATTCAGATCCTGGGTGGGCTAACTCAGACTCTGGAAGTGTCTTTATCTTTCCAGATCTTAGACTTAGTCTGTATTAGTAAGTTAAACGTGTCCAAGCTCTAGCCCTGAGGCCAGTTGGCACCATGCAGCCACCATCCAGGCAAGTAAATTTTCCTGCTCTCCTAATCAAGGTGTCTCTGTGGGGACCACCAGCTGGGAGCGGTCCCAGCCTGGTGGGCTCCCAGGTCATGACCAGGGACTGTTGGAACAGGGCTAGTACCCTCACTACACCGATGTCAGGGGCCATTCTGACAGTATAGCAGCAGTTCAAGTCCCGTGCCCTGTAACATTCCTTGGCTTGTTCAATTTATTAGTGGAGGCATAGCCTTAGATGTGTGAGATAAGTGGCTGAAGTTAGCTGAGATGTGCTAGGACAACACAGCTATGTGAGGGACAGGGTTAACTCTTTCCATCCTGTAGCCATGTGACAATCCTACTCATCAGAAAGGAGGGACAGCCCAACATCTAAGTTGACAAGGTAATTCTACATAAGCTAAATACTTCAAAGGAACCCAAGAGAACCTCATTTTGGTGCTCAGTGCTCTTGGAAAGCAGCTGTTTGTTTATGGATTTAAGCTCAGTGAATAAGCCCATGCTGTGCTCGCAGCCCTGTACTTGGGACGTTCCAGAGCCAAGCAAGGGATCATGTTCTCAGCTGTTACTGGTCACCTGGGTCACCGGTCATCACGCTCTCCTGTCCAGTGTTGCCAGCTACTGACTGTTGTTTCCACCGTCCCCTTCCCGATCATGATATCTGTAGGTCCGCTCAGTAAAATACTTCTCCCTCATCACCCATATGCCAGCGTCTTTGCATTTATAGTGCTTCTCACCGAAGCATCTCCCAGCCTCTGCGCACAGCTGGAGAGCGCTGTGTATATCGGATATACAGGTAAAAGGAATCTGGGCACCCAGGACTTGTCCTTAGCCTGACTGTGAGTCAGCGTGACAAACCCGGGAATGCAGGTCAGGATGTCTTGAGTCGCAGCCCCCTGCCTGAACCAGGAGACCACAGTGCCTCACCGCTGTAATCGGAGCCCTTCTGATCCCACTGCTATAACCACCCCCTAATGAGTACCAGATACATCCACCTCCACAGGGAGAGAGGGAAAATGAGGCAGGATTGCCCCCCCAATGCCATAGAGAGAAGAGTAGTTCCTGGAATATTTACCAAGCCACTGAACCAAAACTTTGTTTTTATATTCCAGCTGACAATTTTTCAGAGTTTTTCAGCACCTCTTTTTACATGACAGCCATTTTATAGCCCAAATCCTTGAGTCTTTCACTAGAAACCCACTATGCAAAGGCAACATGGCCAGCATCTGATGTCCTAGCATCCAAAAGGCAGCTGCTAGTGGCAGCAGAATAGAAATGAAGGGAAATCTGTGTATACAGCGCAAAGTGAAGGTACCTTTAGCATTGTAAGTGGACATTTATTTACATATATTAATATTTCTATGATGAACCATACCTCATACAGCTATTGCAGCCTCTAAGGATTAGGTGCTGTCTTCAAAGGCTTGTGGTTACAATTAGTCAGAGCTCAGGTAGAGCATATGAAGTAAGAGGTGTGGGAGTATTCACATGTCTGAGCCTACTGTGCTTAATCTTCAGCATTTAAAATACTGCTTTTAACTTGCCTTAAAATATTAACAAAAGGAACTAAAACTTTACATGCCAGTTAAGAAAAACTGCTCTAGATTTGGCTCTTGAAGTGCTTTGATTTGATTTGAACGTAACTGTTCGGATTGCACAGATAGTAAAAGGCACATGCCTCTGAGTGTTGGCTTTTATTCCTTTAGGGCAACCAGCATCGCCTCAATACAAAGGATTAAATCAAGACTAAATTAAGAGACATTCTACAGAGAAGGCTGGCTGTGTACTTTTCAATATGGACAAAGCAACCCTTCTCCCCACTGGTAAAAATTCACGCTAGTGCAGAAACCCAGCACAAAGCCTAGACACCACTTAAACGTCCTGCTGAGGGGCTTAAGTGCTGGCTAGGCTTTGTGCTAAGCCTCAGTAACGGATTGAATATCACCTACAAGAAAGAACAGGGACAAACTGCATTTGGATTTCGCCTGTGCCTGATTTTGTATTTCCACAGCCCTTTTTTGGTGGGAATTTGGAGTCAGCATGAGATACAGGATGTGGCTTCACATTTCACTTCAAACCTGAAACCTGCCATGATAATATTTCTTCGATGTAAATGGACACTGCACATAAAATATCTGCAGACCAATTACGACCGATCAAAGGTAGTGCCACTCATCCAAAGGAAACGGCGTGACGTGAGTCATTTTGGCTCAGGGTCTCCAACAGGATTTCTCAATCCGTGTCTTCATTCCCACACTAAGAGGCATTGCGTCTGTACGCAAGCTGGGGGCCTAATGATGCAAACAGACCTATGCATGCGGTCCCCTGGGATCGTGCTGCAGATTCCATGTGGGACTCCACATGGGTTGCTAAGATGGGTTCTTCACTCAGGCATCCCTGTATTTTTTCATAAAATGGCTACATTTGTATCCTAGATTCTGCCCTCAGGAAAGAGGGTGCAGATGTTGTTTGTGGCTATTCTGAACTTCCTGTAATCTATTGATATTTCCAGCCAGAGCAATCATGTGGGTTGGCTGCTATAGGAATGAGTGCTTCTGCTGGCTGGGTCTGCCCGTGGTGCCATTTCTACGCAGCTGCTTCGGCCCTTTCTTCTTCGGCTGCTGCTTCTCATGGACTTTCACAAAAGGAAGCTCAAGTGGAAGTTGTTAAAACTCTCCAACTCATCATACCACAGGCATGTTTGGAACAAGACCCTGAGTTGCATCCTGGAGGTAAGAGAAGGGACCCAGGAGGCAAGCTATGGTATGTGTGCATGGGAGAGACTAAATATCTTTGTTTATTTAGATTTAAATAAGAAGACATAAGAAAAAGCTTAAGCTGGGGATCAGTTGAAGAATTCAGTTCAAAATAATGACAGACACAACTTAGCAGTATACTTCCCACAAGTATAAAGATACCAGGCAGTAAAACTGCCTTTTACAAACCAAATCCATGTTTGTGCCAATGTACCAGCCCAGGTGTGAAGCAGTACAGCTTCATGCAGCACTCAGACCCGCTAACCTGGATGCGGCACTGGGCAAAAGCCAGCTGTCAGCTTCCAACTCCAAGCTTTGCCCTGTTCGGATCAGGGAGCAAGTCAAGGAAATCAGAGGCCCTGAGAGGTATTTTCACAGTCTTTCCATACCTTTTACCAAAAGTGTAACATTGCATGGCAGTTAGCACCAGGAATGCCATAGCTGAGTGGGCAGAGGGCCATCATGTTCAGCATCCTCTTCCCAGGAACCCGCAGCACCAGATGTTGCTGGGGAGGATACAAGAAACCCTGTAAGAAGCAGTTCCGTGTATTCTGTTCCCAGAGGAACTTAGCGCTTTATCACTGCCAAAACACCTGATCTGGTTTTGGATTTTGCTTTTGAAATATTTTTCCTGTTCCTCTGGATATTCTTATTAGCCATATAAATGCATTGGTCCTTTCAAGAATTCTGCTAAACTCTGGATATTAATGGCTATGTCTAGACTAGTAAATTAAACAGGGCCACGACACTAGCTCTAATACTGGCACACGCTTGTCTATATTGTTTCATGGTCCCTTGACATGGATTAGCATCAGCTAGCAGACAATACCTGAGCACAGTGTAGAGAACAGCACATTCTTGGGACCATTCCCAATAAGCAGGCTGGGTGTGGCCACCCTGTTTTTAGGGGGAAAAGAGTTTAGTCATGTGGATATGAATCATAACATGCCCTTTGGCTTCATGCCAGGCAACAGTCACTGGTCTGTTGCATTTAGTATTACAGCTGTAGCCAGTGGGACATTTTAATAACAAGCTCCATGACTCAATTAAGCAAACTGTGAAAAGCATCACCGGGTACCTTTTGAAGAAAGCCCATAATATGTAGATAGTAGCCTGATCCCCTTCAGGGGAAGAACACATTTCCACAAAGGGCTTGGTGCTGTGTCAAAGCACAGACTCTGCCATGAGGTTTTCGCCACGCTTCCCAAACTTTATCAGCAACCCAAGATTAAATGTACACAAATAAGGCTTAGCACTGTCCCTCCCAAATACCTTTCTGTGCCTGTGGGCATGTTCAAGGCTTGTTCAAGACGGCTTGGCTTGAATCTGATCAGTTATCTTCAAGGTAAACACAACTAACTTCTAACCTGAGGTGCTTTTACATGAGTAACCAAATGGGAGGGTTTGGACCGCCTAGGCCAGCCACCACCCTAAATAGGTCTTTAGATTGACAGTACACTGATATTTTCACAGAGGCCAAGAATACTTCTTTGCTCCTTTGTGCCACTTGTGTAAAGAATTTGGATGCTGGAAAGGATTGACTTGAGGACTCTTCTTCTTGTGAACGTTCTTTATTCCCTCTTGTTTCAGCTGTTGAAGGCCACTGAACCCAGAAACCTGTGGGTACAGACTGGGCAGAAGGATACCTAAGGGTCAGTGGATTGATTGGTCAGTCAGTAAAAGGCAAAAAGGCAAACCAGCATCACTATGGTTTGTAAAATCACATATTGAGATAAAAACATGCATGGCTGAGTTTGCTAGAAATGTTATACTTAATACACAGGAGGAAGTTCATAAACGTCTTAGAGACAATTCTGTAATATTTCTGTTTTGTTTCAGTATTGTATGTTTGCCATATAAATGTCAGTTCTAGACAAGGGACAAGCAGAAATGATACACATTGCATTCCAGAAAGCATGGGTGTTACCTTTCACCATGAGCAATTCTGGTAATGCTAAATCACTTGGGGAGGTGAAGACTCTGGCAGAGAGCTGACTGAGCCATCAGTTCCTACTGAATTCCAGCTCAAGCGGAGATCCTGAGTGTCTAGCTACAACTGAATGGAGAGGGAGGGATCCTTGTTGGGAAACAGAGGGAAACACAGAAAAGCTTCTCTGTTCAGCTACATGTACAGGCTAGGAGTATACAAAAACTGGTTTTCTGGACTGCAGACATTGAAGACTATGTTCCTAATGGACTTCAAACACCAAAATAATTATTTAGGTACAGAAGTCCAATACTGGAGTGCCACTGGCAACTTTGGAGACATGTCAGCTGCTGCATAACACTGCAGGAAAAGTCCTCATTAATGCTTAAGAAGAAATTTTTTGGTGTACGAATAAAGCCTCCTACATCCTGCCACCACCTCATTGCTAGGAGTCTTTATTAAAGACAAAGTTCTGGTGGGACCCTCAGAATGGGCATTCCTCTCTTCTTCCCAGGGCTCAGAGCGTATCTACCTGCTTGGTCTGGTACTAAAACCAGCCAGGACAGGACATCTGGGAAGTGCCTCTGTTTCACGTGCTGCCCCTTACATGTAACACCTTAGCATCACTCAGCTAGGACAGGAGGGAAGCGCCTGTTTAAACTCTTTCTCTGTCTGAATTCATCCACATTCCAGGTGAGTGGTGTCCTCACCAGGGCCTGCCTTCAGTCACGCCAGCCTTTTGTAACTACTGCCACTTTGTACTCAAAGCTGGCTCAAACAATTCTGTCTGACCTTAAAAATATTTATTTATTTAAATAATGTGGGAAGTAAGAGAGCTGAAGAAAGATCAGTTTCATAATAACAAATAAGATGGTGCTTGGAGCAGTCACTGAAGGTAACAGCAGCTGGAGAGCAAGTCCCTGCTGTGAGAAGGCCTTTGAGTAGAGACATCGTGGGTGTCAAGGGAGTCCCCTAACTGCAAGGCTGTGGAAATTCCCCATTCAGCATACTACCTTCTTCCTTTTCACAGCCTCAAAATGCTCCCTGTTCAGAAAATGGACAGTCTAGGTAACTAACGTGCTGCTACAGAGAGTATGAGGGGTAGCTTCTTCAATGCTGAGCCACATGCATATATTATTTTGAATCTGATCTCACTTTTCTTGTATTTCAGGCCCATGGTGTTCCCCTAGTTTCCCTTCCCTCTCTGTTGCTTCCTCTTATGAGAAGCCAAGAGGTTTCAAGGCACCTCAGCACTGGTCTTCATTTACTGATATTCAGTAAATGTGCTTTGATGAGGGAAGGGTGACCTAGGTCCTTCGTTCAGTAATTTCTTAATCACTCTGAGTTATATAGGTTAATACTCCAGCCTGGTCCTGCAGTCCAGTCTGAACCCAGTTTGAAATGTCTGCATCCTAACCACTCTTGCACGTACTTTTCTAAGAACAGGAGGAAATTGTCCACAAGGTCTCTGTTGGCCTTTGTAACACAAATATGAAAATATTTGCAGTCAAGTTAAGTAGTAGAAAATGTGTCCAAAACAGTATTGAGTAACCCTGCTTGAGGAGAGAAGTGTCTATAGAGTCAGTGGGAATTGATATTGATGTCTCAAAGGGCTTGGGAATACCAAGCACAAGGCCAACCAAAAAAGGCATAAGTAAATATTTAACTGAAGACAGCAAGAACTTTCCCTCTTAGGTAAATCACTCTTCCTATCTGAGTTCATCCCAAGGTGAAAAGGACAAAAGACAAATTAAGTGGGCATCACCTGAGTAATTCTAGAAGCAGACAGTGTTGCTTATGGGAAAATCATTAACAAAGAGTGAAAGATAAGCAGTTTGAAAAAGGATTGGATAATTGATGACACACTGTCTTATATAGAGATGAGAAGTAGATGTTCTGTTAACCATGTCTGACTTGAAATAGTCTGCTTCCTCTGGCAGATCACTCTGCAAGCACTCTCCACAAAGAGGTAGAGATAGGTATGTTTGGAAGAAAGGGCCATAAGAGATGCATCTGAATCCTATTCCTAGAGAGATTACAGTGAATTTTGCCTCCTGAAATCAGTGCAATTCGAGTTTGTTCTGAAGCACATGCATATATTTCCATACATACATGCAATTCCATTGGGTTCCTCTGTTCTGTTCACATCCAGGCCCTGACAAAGTACCTGAATGCTCCCAGTAGAAGAACTATGAAGCCAGACAGGTAGGTCCATGTCTTGCCTTGATCTAGCAACATCACAGACAGGTGAGCAATATCCTGTGTGGCCCTCTGGAAAAATCAGTGCTTACTTTCATTAATCTATTAGGACAACTTAAGAAAAACATGTCTGACTGTTTTATTAACTTACCCTTGCAGGAGAGTTTGGTTAATGTATGGCAGGTACATCGTTCTTCCCAAAAGAGTTACTGGTAGGCTGGTAGTAATTCAAGACTCCAGAAAGTCAAAAGGTGAAAAAGCTAAAAGCTGTATCTCTGTGTAAAATCTAAGCACCACTGAAATCAATTGAAAGATTATTGCTGCCTTTGATAGGAACTGGAGTTCACCTTCTAGAGACCTAGGTCCTTTTAAAGCATTTCAGATGGCAAAAATCTTAATTTACCACCGCTGGTTTTAAAGCTTCACAAATGGCACTTTTATAGGGACTTATTTCACTATAATGAAAAACTCTTCTACTTCACTTTAACATTAAGCATTGTGCAAACTCATTCTGGCTGAAAGGATGGTCATTTTTTATGTTGGATAGTTCTTATGACAAACAACTAAAATATGCATCTGGAGCTCTTGGGCTTATGGGACTTAAATCATTAAAATATTTTTATGGGAAAAAAATTATGAGTACAAATAAAAAAACCTACACTTTTGCTCTGAGGGAAAGTTCGTTCAAGGGTAGAGTATTCAGGGCACACAAAACCACTGTTTAAGCACACATATGCCTCAGATGCACTATTTACATGTATGTATGCCAAACATCTGTGTGTATGTTTGTGTGTGTAAAGTTTACATGTCTTCTATTGGATTTGGATACATTTACTTTTGTATCCAACAGCTCAGTTTGAACTGGGCCCCAGTGGTTTTTGAATAGGTAAGGATCAAACTTCTTAAAAACAGAAAACAGAATGATAGAGCCTTTTTCACACCAGATGATGCTGTGTAAACACAAGGCTCGATTCAGCCATGAGAAGGATGAGTACTGGGCGACTGGGTATCCTGCACCTTTGGTGCTTCCCTAAATTCAGGGACAATGCAACAATTATTTTTAAAATTACCTCTGCATCATAATCTGAAGGAACATGTTAAAAAAAGGCCTAGTGACACTAGCTGCTTTTTATGGGAAAGACTTGGTGTTGAAATGGTTTTATAAAACATGTGTGACCTCTGGACAATTTCAGCTGGTGTTGAAAACAGGCTCTATGATTCTCAAATGCTAGAGCAATGGGGGAATATGGCAGCAAATTATCACAGGGAATAGAAGGTAGTTTGCTTAAACCAGGGTGGGCCTCGGAGTCTAATAGTTTTTCCAAGAGAGTGTTGCAAAGGCTTGAGACCTGTGCTCATGGTCATATCTCCCTCGCTAGCTAAAAAAACCAAGGGGTGCGTTTTGGACAACCTCATACAGTCACAGGTAATATAAAGATAATCTCATAAAGGATGTTCCTGGCTCAGCAGGGTCCGACACACTTTTACTAGTCCCTTCCTAACAGAGTGGGTGGGTGATCTTGCAGTACACCAGCAATGCCAATGACTGCTCGCTTGGTTATGCTGGCATGGAGAGTATCACACAGGGTACATGAATGCTAGCAAACATCTGCTGGAATGGCTTAGCTGAACTCAAATATCTGCCTGGAGCACAAAAAAAGGTGAGGTTTCTAAACTACTTAGAGCACAGACTATAAAGGGAAAGGTTTACAATCCCTAACTCCTCCTCCACTTAAGGGGCTTATGATTTATTTACATGGCATGTTTTATAATACACAAGGGATACCTTGTGATCTGGGCTTGGATTAAACAAGTAAAAGTGTAGCTATAGGTATGAAACTCAGTCCTCTCTCTTGTTCCCAAGACAGTTTTATAATATTCATATTTCTTATTAATACAGGGTCCAAAGAAGAAGGAAGGAAAAATGACTTTGGGAAGTTGCTCAGTGTGTGTTATAAGGAAAGCCCATGGAATATATGGGGAGGTAACTGACCACAGACTATCAGTGCCAAAACCAAAACCATGGTCGTTTACATGACTATCTGAATAAAAGCAATTTGGTTACTGTGACTTTGCCGTCTGTCAGCTAAGATGCACCTCAGGTTTGTTTTAAGCCTGTCTGAATAGCTAATCAACACGCATTAGCTGAAACTCATAGTGCCTTGGAAAGGATCCACCTTCATGTTAGGGTCAGTTAACACATTTTGTTTTGCAGATATGACAGGTAAAGTTGTTTTATGTTGCTGTGTACAGCAGCTCAGCTGACGGGCAGTGATTCATTAAGCTGTAGTAGCGGACCCCATTTGTTGCATTCCTGCACTCTCAGTCACATGCCTGAAATGGCAGTCCCTGTGTTCCCCCCCGAGCCTCAAAGCTCAAAGCCTCAGTTCTGTTCTACAACATGAAGCCACGTACTTTGGCCTCTGTGCAAGGATGTCCATATGACAGAGCCCTTAGTAATACCACTATCTTCACCTATCCTTCCCTTTCCCTGCTCTTCCCTAGCATCAGGATGAAGCTACTTGTACCTCAATTGATTGGTCTTTGTGCGCTTGCTTACACTGCTCTCTATATCAGCACTTTCCATGCCCTACTCCTCTTTTAGGTGTTTCTATTGGATCCATCAGGACAATGTATAGAAACTTACTTTCTGTACCTTTACCTTTCTCCTTTCCTCTCCATGCTTCTTCCTGCATCTGTCACCGACCTCTTGTTGCTGTACCCTTTCTCAATAGGTATCATCACAAGGATTTCTCTAGGAAGTAGGCTCAGACTCGGTGTGCTTGTTGTCTCATGGTGTATTCAGATAGTCATGTTGGAGCTAGGAAACAGTAGGAAGGAGCAAGGCATGGAGAAAAGTAGAGGCGAGGAAAACAACCGATGACTTTCAATGATTCTGCCAAAACATAGTCTATGCTGCACCAAGCTGTTTGCCTCTGCGTAAATCACACCTTCGGGTTTAAAGTATGCAATGGACCTTGCTCCTTCTAAGTAAGTGGCATACTAACCCTGGAAACCATCTGTTAAAATGTGATCTCAGTACCTGCTGCTTCCTGTATCCTGAAGTCTCTTAGAAGTTCACCTCTTAGAACAGATGTTGCCTTCAAGCTATAGTTACTTAAAATTTCACCGCATGAATGAACATGTGGCTCGGAGCTCTACCCCAGAGAAAGCAGACACTGAACTAAAGGAGAGTTGCTGATAGCTGTTGGCATCATGGGACTGTGTGACTCAGAGTTCAGGTTCCATCTGGTAGGAGCTGGTGGCCCGGGCAAATGTGTGTAGATATACACCAAGAGATTAATCGTAGGCCTGTCTTACAAGAAGTTCCAGTGTTTGGAAGCAGTGGAGCAATCACTATTACAGATTTTTTTCTTCAGTGAGATAAAAAAGATCTTTTCTTAATTCTTATCTAACATTAGGAAAATCTTCAAGGGAATAAATAAGGAAGTCTGCTTCTGACAAGTTATCTCACCAAGTCAAAAACCAGCCCATTGTATGGGAATTGAATGTATAATAACAGAATTTTCTATAGTCTGATATTTATCTAGAGATGGGAAAGTGATCCAGATAATATGATTCATCAGTCTCCTAGGAGTATTCCTGATGGCTGTATATTAGTGCTCTGTCCAGTCTAGCTGAAACTCTGACAAGGGATGGAGTTTCCTCTGGTTCCTATAGGTAACAGTTTCTCAGCCTAGTAGTGCTTCTTGCTTGAGAGCTGTTTGTTCTGTTTTGTATTTGTGCATTTTATTATTATTTATTTTGTATTGTTCACCATTAATCTATTCATTCATCCCTATACTATTTTCCAATAATACATTATGCAATATATATACAACATCTGGCATTTGGTATTTGTTCTCCCATCCCTTCCCTGCGGGTAAAGGCAAACACAGTGCAGCACACTCCAGAGGGAGCTGGGACTGAGTGTGTTCAGGTTTTTGGGTTAGTTTTATTTTCTTATAAATGTTCATAATCCTGTGGATTTGTATGAGAGACGCTTGTGCTTCTTTTTGTTTCATTATGTGAGATACTGCTAGTTTAGCGTACCTGCTGTTATGACCCAGACCGGACAGACCAGGGGGTCGTAGAGGTTCTGGGATCCCCCCAGGCTAAATTAAGGTGAAGTGACACCAAACGATCACTTTGAATGCTTTATTTGAACAATCCAAACTCTGGAAGGCATAACGGTGGGCAGCGTGGGTTCCAGCAAAACGTTCACGAGAAGAGAGGAAAGAGGAAAAAGAGGGGGGAAAAGAAAAGAGACAGTCACCACCCTTGGATCCCGCGGCGTCGACGAGCGCGGTAGTCCTCCGGTGATGGGCGCACGCAATCTGGATCTTTGCAATTGTGCCTTTTATAGTCAAATCTCCACCCTCAGTCACACCTCTTGAAGACTTATACGGGTTCATTCTAGACAGTTCTCAACATATATGGTAGTGTTCCAGATGGTTCTCTATCTACTGAGCATGTGCGGCTTATTGGGGTGGTGGTCTTAGGGACTTGCCAGGAGCTGCAAGCCCCTTCCTCAAATAAACTTTGCGTGAGCCCTGGCCACGTTGCCGTGCAGGGTCTGCCAGAACACCGGACTGCGCACCCTCCGGCATGCCCCCTGTGACCGTGCCAACCGACTCCTCACTGAAGTCCCTGGTTGCCACGCAGACCACACCTTGGTTTGCCACAATGTTTGAGACATTGACAAAGAGCGTTAGCTCTTTCAGTCCCTCACACCTGCCTTTCAGACATCTGTGGCATTCAGGCTTTGTCCAGTTAACGAGAAAAGCGTATCATCTGCAATCAGCAAACAAGGTTGGCTGGGGGTTAGAGAGGTGTTGGGGCTCCAGAGACCCATGTGCAAAGTCCAGCTCTGCCAGAGCTTCCTACGTGGTCATGGGTGAATCACTGTGTAATGGGAAGGAACAGCATCCTTCTCCCACACTCTGCCTGTCTCACTTTATACCCCATAAGCTTTCAGAGGACCTTGCAGCATATTTTTACAGCACCAAGCTTAAGTGCCAGTCTTATCTCAGGCATTTGAGCTGGGTTATCCTCAAAACCGGACAGCAGCAAGACCTTTTGGTAGCTGAGGTTACTCTTTCAAGCTACTTGGGACCTTCCTCCCTTCTCCTGTCAGCAGCCACATCCTTCAGTTACTGCTCCTGATCCACAGCACTTCTTCTAAACCTTCCCAGCACTCCTCCCCGCCCTGTGTAGACCTCCATTAAGAGGATGTGGCTCTGCTTTAAGGAATTATTCCCATGTGAATTTTGTGCCAGTCTCAAATAAATCCTCCGCTCTCCCAGATGACGCACACACATCTAACAAACTAACTCAGGAGCAAAGCAAGCTCAGTGCAAGCTGAGCTCCCAGATGCAAGGCCAGGTTACCTACACCGACCCCACATTTTTACCTCCAGGTGGGTGAGATAACCTGTCCCAGTGACCAATTAACCCAGACAAAAGGGTGGAGAGGACAGGACAGTACATACCTACTTCTCAAACAGCTTTGTTCTTCCATCTTGATTGTTTCTCATCGTTGGCCTTTTTACATCTATAAAAAGACGTGTGATCTATCTTGCTGTATCTCTGCCAGGATTGTAGGCAACACACAGCCACCATCCAGCATTGTTTTTCCGGATATAGCCTGTCAAAATGGAAGGAATGAGTCAGTGGCGTGCAGAGCAAGAACAACACGATTAACACCTATTTCATGTGTGTTCCTGTCTCCTTATCTTGCAGATGAGGGTTTTGAATTGTTGGGGTTTTCAGCACACAGATTCCTAGGTGTCCTATACACTCTTACCTGTGCATTAGTACTGATAGGATCCATACACGTACATTCAGAGGTGCAGACTTGCCCTTTAGGATGGTTAGGACAATTCTCCTTGTTGGCACCTCTTCAAAGGCTGCTTCCCAGCTCCAGCTTCGGAAGACTGCTAAAGCTGGTCATGGGAGAGAGCCTGTGACACCCTCCTGCTGCGGTCGCAGGTTTGTTTTCAGAAGCTGAGCGATGGTGTCCTGCCAAGTTGGATACCTGGCACTGGGAACGCAGATGTGATCATGCCCAAGGGGATGCTTATGCACTACAAACTGCTTCCTATAGACAGAATGATTTGTTTAATGCTTTGTGGTGGCTCTTCGCATTGGCAGGTTAATTTGGTAGGTGCAGCATCACTCAGGGCAATCTGACAAACTCATTTCAAAACAAGTTTTTGACATATAATAATAAGAAAAAAATTGTCCTCAGCATTCAGACAGCGGAAGGAAAATTTCCTGTTAAAGGAAGTTATGAAGACAGTGGAATTGCTACAGGATTAATTAATGGAGATTTAAAGCAATATTTCAGCTGTTTCTAATCACTCCTCGTCTCCCTCCAGTATCCCAGGGACTTAGGATGGGCAGACCCTGTGGTCACAGCTTCGTTTGTTATTTAGAGGGGAAAAAAATCTAGCACTTCAGGCTTTCTGCACTCCAAAAATCCTCCCTTCTCTTCCTTCAAAGCTCATCTCAAAACCCGCTCACTGGCAAAGCTGTTGCTCCCACCCTCTGTTAACATCCAAAATCTTTCGCATGACAAAAGCATTCTCTATCTGATGCTAAAGGGTCCCTGTTATTGTCTGTTGCAGCTGTAAACGTCTTGGGCTTAGGCCCATGGACACGTTGTTGAGGGGTTAGTTGGGACGTGGGTTCACAGAGGATCGGTCACATCCTGGTAACTGCTGGAGCATACTCCATGGGAAACGTGGCCTGATTGCAGGGAGCTTGTTCCCCGGCGACTGGGGATGAAGCAAGCAAAGGGCTGTTACCACAAAATAGCTGAAGCGTTAGAAGTTCACCGCTAGTGAACCTCCCAGTCAGCTGTTGATGTGACCGTATCCTGTTATTGTGCTCCCCAGCATAAATCTCAAATACTCAAGTAGGACTTTCATCAGACAAACAAAATAACCTCAAATAATAGGTAAAACAATCCAAAGGCATCTAATCTTCTGGCATTAGCCTTAAAAAGGAATAGTTCATTATAAACAAGGCTGTATTTTGAAACTAACTTTTGACACAGAGAAGTGACTCCGATGTAATTGTTCTGGGTGTAGAAGTAAAATACCAGATCTGGCTTTCATCCTTCCAACCCATTGAGTGTCTGCACAAACACACTTCCCATATAGTGTCTTTTCTGAGGTGTGATTCATGGTGAGCTAAAAAAAGGTTCATGGGCAGGTAATGGCCGATATTTATTGTCATGAGGAAAGAGTAGCTGAAAGGACTATTAAACCAAATCATAATAAACTGTTCTTGCTGGTCAAGGCTCATTAAACCTTTTATTAGTCTTGCCTGCAATTTTCTGTATGTAGGTTTTGCAGATGATCTTCAAGCTGAGCCAAAATATGTATTGTGAATTATTCTGACCTTGCTCAGAACAGCTTTATATGTTTGCATGCCTGCCTGTAAAAAACGCTTTCTCATAACCCGTATCTGAACATTGCCAGATGCATTTGCCACATTGTAAAATACAGAACGTCATTCACCTCCGGGGATTAAAGGCAGCACTATTTAATAACAGGGACTGAATGTGCTGCCCTTGATCACAGAGGGCCATGCCCTAAGCAATCTGTTAAAAGGATTTTATACCACCAACAATGGCCCTAGATTAATCCAAACAAAAAAAAGAAAATGCAACATCACAAGCTTCCACACAAACCAAAGTCTAAACTCTGTACGCAGCAGGACCGTACGTTCTTGCTACAATCCCTACATCAGTCCCTTTGCTGCCATGGCTTTCTGTGCTATACACCGGTTTAGAGTCACCTCCTTTGTACAGTGCCACGAGGATTATTTCTATTCGTATCTACTGCACTTGCAATCAGAAGACCTATGGCACTCGGCGTTGTAACAGTTCAACGGAAAAGACGATTACACCCAAGAACCTATTGAAAATCCGAATGGGAAAGATGGCCTTGGTCTTAGGGCACTAGGCTGGACAGGTGAAACTCCTCTGTTTTGACACATACTTCCCATGTGACCCTAAAAAAGTCACTGTTTAGTTATGGGGCAGGTTCCCTACTGAAAAATGGGAATCACAGGAGACTGGAGCAAGAATTACCAGGTTGAAGATGGGAAGTGTTTTGACACCATAGTTACAGAGGGCTCCTCGGGAGGAATACATAGCTAGTGCAAACAGGACCGTTTCATGCCTCAGGTTGTTCAATTACAAATCCTGGAAAGAGATACTGTGAAAAAGGGCCAAGTTCAATGTACATTTAATATTTCACTGCTGGGTTTTTTGGCAGCTGCTTTGGTGATCAATATATTGTAAAGCAGGACTGTCACTCCCCCTCAAAGTCATTAGAGTAATGCATGACTCTGCAGTCTTTCCAGCATGTCATGTGCTGCGTAGCTTATTAGCAATCACGTATATTCCTTACTCTTGCCTCTCCAGAGTTAAAGCTGAAATACATTTTCTCCTGATAAAGGTCAGGGAACTGGCTTATATGCAAACTTTGACATTGTGGTCTTTGGGGGATTTGAACAGGATGTAATACAAAGTTTAAATATATTTGTTTGGAGGCAAACTTACTGAAATACTAATACTTTTTGGTCTTAGTTATGTCATTAAGTGTAAAACACTGGTAATTAATCTCTGCATTGGAGATCAGACCATGAAAGGAGCAGATATGGTGGTCCTTGACTACTGAAATTTGATTGATCATTGTAATTGCTGGAAAAAAACATGTTCAGAAAGAGAAACAGAGATGAACAGGACTAATGAGGACTAACCCCCTCCCTCCACATTTCTCTCCGCAGTACCACAAATGGAGCCTACTGTGGTCTTCTTCCCAGGGCTCTTGTTTCTCAACTAAGGTATTGGATTGTCTTGTTCCAAAATGGGATATTGGTGGCAAACTGAATGTCACAAATCAAGTAGGATATCAGAGCACTGCTGTCCACATTGGCTTAATTTTTGAATTCTGGGACTCACGAGATGATTAGGACCTTAATAGCCCAGCTTCAGCTCCTCCAGTGTGCCTGTTGTTAGCTTTTCCCACACCTGCCACTTCTTTTTGTGCCATGCTGTTCCATGATGCTTACAGTGAAATACCAACTGCTTGCAGCTGGGCAGGTGGTCAGGAGGGGCATCTCATCTCTCTTTCATTGATTTTATGCCTACTTCGTATGATTTACTCTTTTGTAATTACTTGACTTGAAACTGCTTGATTGTGCATTCATTAGAGCTATGTAATCCTGTGGTTTCCTATAAAATCTCTTTTCTTTCTTCAGTTCCTTCTGATTGCTTGTTACAGCCGCCTTCTGCAATCTTCCATAAATCAGGTAGCAAGGTTGGAAGGGGACAAGGATCATGTCTGACTTGGTTCTTTATAGGTCATTGCCATAATACACAGAGCACCCACAGGCTTAGGATGGATGTCCCACCATGCAGAGTAGGGTTGGGTAATCTTCCCTGCCACAGTGCAAAGCATCCTAGCAGCTCTCCTACCTGAGCAAAATGAGAAAGAACAAAAAATATTGAGACTTTTACACTTACTTCTTTGTGCTGTAAAAATAAGATTTTCACCTGCGGTTTGGCTGTATTGTGTTGTGAACTTACACGTTCTCATGGAGAAGGCCAGCTCCGAATACTGGGCTGAGAGATCCTTGAGCAAGACCTAAATGCTGCAGCAAGAGCTGAAATGATGCTGGGGACAGGGGGGGGACACTTGGGCATTGCAGACTCCACTGCAATTTTTGCAGAACATCAGAAGGAGACATGCATCCAATCTGTCTAATGGAAGCACCTCAGCGGTACCCTGAATTGTATCCATCTAAGAAGCAATCTTTTAAAAGTCAGAACCCACATGGTCTGTGCGGTCAATGGAAAGAGGTAAGTGCCTCTGGAAACCTCCAGAGGCAGGTTTCCACCTAAATTGGGTGCCTAAACTTAGACAAGCTTTCCTGCTGGCAGCTTTCAACAGCACCTAGCTCTCCAGTGACTACAGAAAACCCACCCTATAATAGACAAGAATTGTTATACTAGGTTTGGGAAATTTAGGGTGTTAGTTGCCTAAATTACCCAGACTAAACCCCATCCAGACTCTCAATAATCACGATACTGAGGGCCAATTCTGCCCCAGGTTAAGTACAATTTACAGTTCCTCCTCCCATCTACATTCTCTGTTTTAAACTCTGCTGCAGTGCAGATGTAGCGTGCTGTTAATATTTGATGCTCGATACCCATAAGATGGCTGCAGATCAGCAGTGGGTGACTCCCACCGTTTCATTAATGAGGTCTGTTACAATAATTCAGGATGATTATACACACCACGAGATCTTTATTATTATCTATTATTTATTATTATATCATAAAGCTGCATCTAGCTACATAGAAAATTTTTAGTGAAATAATTGTTTCAAATTTCTTCACGGTATGAAAAATAAAAAAGCCATCTTTAAGTAGGACATGGAAACAGCGATGGGTTCAAATGATTATCAAAACTAATGAACAGAAATCTGAGTTTCTGATACTCTGTCATATTACTAGGCAAAATGTCACCAGGGTGTCTGACCCTGAATGCCTCAGTTTCTCTTTGAAAAAAAGCCTGTATCTCTCATGATGTTGTGAATCTTAATTGACTAATATTTTCAAAGCACTTTGTGCTGCTCAGATGAAAGACTTTTCTAAAGGCAAAGTATTATTACATGTTAAGTTCATGTCTGGAGCAAATTTTTAAATCAAACCATATGAAAAGCAGAATTAAGAGTGGAAATGCTGATCCAGGCATTAATTACTTCACATCAGAGAGTGGGCAGAGGGTCTCCTTTTATGTTGTTTATTTCAAACAAACAACTCTGGGAATCTCCTGTGGAAATGAGATGCAAAAACCAAAGCCCTTTCATGGGTATTTTTGGTTTATCTCCACATGAATCTTAAATTCATCATGTGGAGAGAATGTGGAACACATTTTTTTCCCCCGTATACACTCACTTTCCCACAATGAATAAAATCCGTTTTCATGCACAGTTTGTCTGCTTGTTCACCCAAGGGTAACAAAATAACCCAGAAAGCAGGAACACCCTGTCCCTGAACCCTGTTGAAAACTAAATAAATAAAATAAAAGAAAAAGAGGGATGACTCGGAGGGTTCCCAGGCAAACCTGCCGTATTTAACATTGTGTATGTAGCGACCACCGACACATGAGCCCCAGAGCTCCTAATTCCTTAGCTATTGCTCAGCAGTGAGTAATAAACCCTAGCTCAGTGACTCACAGAGGCTCTGAAATGCAGCTAAGCGGGTGTCAGTAAGCATCCAGGTTTTAGAAAATGTGAGTGGGAAGGGGAAGATCTCTTGTAGCTGCCTGTATTGGAACGGAGGAGAAGCCTGGCACGCTGTGAGGGTACTTGTGCACTTTAGTTACAGCTGTTGGTAGGCAGGCTATCATACCAGAGGTTCCCAGCACATTCAGTACTCCAAAGGAATTTTAATTCTGTATTTTGTCTTCTCTTCCACCCTCCTTCCAGCACATACACGTAGACCTCACTCTTTTTCAGATTTAATCCTTCAGTTACCAAGAATTCACTTCTAGAGATACAACATCTAACCAGGAGTTAGCTGTCAGCTGAAACCTGTCTCTGGCTGCAGGAAAAGCTTAGCTTTTCCCAATGAATACTGATGTGAATACGCAGTGAAGGAGGCAGCTAGCTTCAGCGAGAGGAAAATAATCTTTGCCGTAGCTCAGTTTCTAAACTGTAATGAACAAGGCATGCAAACCAGGCTTGTCACAAGTGGTCTCTAAGGATTAATCCTAATCAATTTTGCCTGTTTAAATATTAGACAGCAGCTCAAAGATAAGCCTCCATGCTTTAGGATGAGAGGAGTCAGGCAATTCCCAGCTGGTGATTCACTGCCCCTT
Organism: Gymnogyps californianus; assembly: GCF_018139145.2. NCBI lineage: Eukaryota > Metazoa > Chordata > Aves > Accipitriformes > Cathartidae > Gymnogyps > Gymnogyps californianus. The sequence continues at coordinate 8,315,160 of NC_059471.1, read as the reverse complement.
AAACTCTTTGCTTAGGATGGGAGAAAGTGCCCTCTGGAGACATCTTTCTCTCTTCGCTCAAGATTAGATTCAAGATTAGACTGTTCACCTAGCTTAGATTAGCCATCCCGGTTTCAGTGGTTTAGCAGCATCTGATGTCTTAGGAGCATTTTATATGGTTTTGGGCTTCAAAAGGTCCTTCATTCACTTTCTTCTGTTAGACAAAGTTTTATTACACCACATTGGCAATTTGACACTTGAGCAAGTGATAGCTTGTCTTATGATAACGACATGGTATCACTTTCCTCTTTTTTGTCCTGGCAGTTTGGGTTTGAAAATTTGTTCCAATAACACTCGTTTGCTCACTGAACCCTTATATATTCTGCTAATCAAATGTCAAAGGAGAGGAGGGTACTTAGTTGTTCATGGCCGTGTTGACATTCACAGCTGTGTTTTAGTGAAATATCCACTACTGCATCATTCGAACCAATACTCCACCCACATACTGCTGCTAGATGCGTGATTTATCCTGTGGAAATATTTTGATCTCAGCAGGTCTTCAGATTTTAGAGATGATCTATAATTTGTGTGTGCACTTTGAACTTGGCATGTGTCTCTACCTTTCTCCCCTCCTATTCCTTCCCTTGCTGGCCGTAGTGATGTTGTCAGTTTTACATCGATCTTGATATGAGTTTCGGACATGAAGTTATTTTGATATCAAGTTGCTTTTTATGATTCTAGGGGAGTGTCTCCTCATTTAGGGATGGCTCACTGCAATCTTTGCTGCTTGCAGATTTCTCTGTATCGGTGATGAATTGCCTCCGCTCAGCCCTGGAGAATGAGCTTATTCAGCAGCATTGCACATGCCAATAGGTGTTAATGCTGTCAGTCTGAGCTCTCTCGGGATGGAACTTTGGCTTGCTGTATCCTTCCCTCCTATTCTAGAAGTAACACAAATTAGTTCATCGTTTAAGATTCATTATGGCATAAATTAGCCACTTTGCACAGTTCACCGTTACAATGATCTATGTTTTCCCCAAGTAGTAGATGGCAATTCATAAAGCATTCACTTTCACATGCAGCATTTTCCATGGGTTAAAAAGGCTTTTGGAAGCCTCCTGGACTTCTGCATGGACCCGATAGCCTGTATGGATGTCTGGCAGCCTTTGCACATTACAGCTACAAGTAGAGGCTGTTCTTATTTTGCCTACTAAGCCATTCATCCCCTTCGCAATGTCAAAATTCCCCACTGTGACCTAAAGAATGTCTATTTGCAAAAAAACAACCAACCCAAATTCATTTCTGCCTGGTACAGTGTTATGATTGCTGTTTTCTCTCTCTCCTTTAAAAAAATATCTCTCTGACACATAGGTCTGGCAACTTGTGCTGCAGCAGTTGACAACATCAGCAGAGCCAGCTGTCCACCCCCTTTGCCAGAAGTTAGTTTCTCAGAGCAGAGTCAGCAGAAGCAAAGATCTGCCCAGTCCCCAGCAGCTTCAGTGCAAAGTCTAGCTTCAGCTGGAGCTTGGCAGGCCACGATTTTTAACGATGGGCAGCAGTTCTGATTAGAAAATGAACACATTGATTAAAATTCCTTTCTACAGTTGGCTCATGCATGCCAGACTCCATGACATAAAGTATATTACCTAAACTGTGTTAGATCTTCTCAGCAGAGTATCTGAGAGAGATTTCTCAGCAGACTATCTAGATTAATTGACTTTTAGCAGAGCAAGCTTTCCTGCACTTCTATGAAATGGCCTTTTAAAGTGTTAATTTCCTATTTTCTGGTTTTCTTGTCTCTGTAATAAATACGTATTTATAACTACAAGCACTCAGGAAAAATGCAGTGTGTTTGGAATGAAGTGATCAAGTCAGTGATACAAGTCTGCTAAACTTCTGCTAGTGTAAATAAGAGGAATACTGATGTCAAAAAAAGCTACAATGATTTGTATCCGTCAAAAATATAGGCCCATTGACTTCAAAAATGTTTGTCCTGATTTATTTTAAGAGGCATAAGAGACTCACAGTCTCCTAAAATCAGACTCAAAGGCATTTTGGAGGTTATAGAATTGATTGAAGACTTGATGAACAGATAAAACTTTTGCAAACCTTTGTATTGCCAAAAAAGAGCGCTTACTGAGAAAACCAGCAAACATTTCCGCTTTACTTATGTAAACAGCATGCTTTTACGCTACATGATTTAAGAAGCCTGTTACTTTTTTTTCTTTTATCATTGCGTAGGACTCTGCAAAATGTTTATGCTGACTTTACACACAGGTTTTTAAAATGGCAGCGAGATTGAGAGCTCTGCTCCAGGTACGAGAGGGTGCCAGCGGCTGAGTACATCCGTACCTATTCAGCGGTGCAGCTGACCTTTCAAGCTACTTCTCACTTTCAGTTGTTTACTTTCCTTATCAGTCCTGTATCTCATCAATACACCTCTGAAGAGCTCTGTCATGCGTGACTGGATGCACAGCAAAGTTCAGTAGGAAGCTGCTGCCCTCTGTGAACCGGTTATCGCTCAGAAATTCCGAGCCGGTGTTTCACCCTTGCCAAAGAGTTTAAAGAAAGCAGGCTTTTGGATGCAGCACTAACGAGATGATTTTACTAGGAGGCCATGGTTGCAATTTCACTTGATAGCTACTGATTGTTAATTGCAGAGCTAATATAATTATACAGAGGCCAGTTGAGTTAAAGTGGATTTCTAAAAGGGCCTCGTACCGTACTGGCACCAGTTTCTCTAAGAGCCTGAGAAATCTTCAACAGATGAATTCTTCCAGTCCTTACTCTTACTACAGTTCATATTGGAGTCTTGCCCGCTGAGGGATATATCCTTTGGGATAGGGGTGAGTATAAAGATAATACATAAATATAGCACTTGGAAAATGCTCCAGCTAACATTAAAAAGGCTTGTCTTCTAGGAATGAGATTCAAAAAATGAAGGGATGACAACTGCCTGGTTGTAGAGAGAAGAGTGAAGAAATGCTTTGCATGCAGGCATGCAGGTTTCTTCATATTTTCTCTTTCATGATATCCGGGTTTACTTGGCTCTGCAGGCATTTTCATAACGTTCACTTATGTACAACCTGGTATTATTTTCTCATTTTGCAATATTCAAAAATAGCTGGTTTTAAACCTCACCTTTTCACACATATAAGTAAAACATTTAAAAATCACATTGGCAAAGAAGCCAATGAATACAAAGTTTATGAAGTATAAATTATCATCTCATTAAAAGCTTCTCACACTGTTTTGTCCTTTCATCATATAGACTCATACTGCCCTAGAAGACTTAGGAATGTCAGAACATGACCTAAAATAATTAGAATCACAGAATAGTTTGGGCTGGAAGGGACCTTTAAAGGTCATCTGGTCCAACCCCCCTGCAATGAGGAAGGACATCTTCAACTAGATCAGGTTGCTCAGAGCCCCGTCCAGCCTGACCTTGAATGTTTCCAGGGATGGGGCATCTACCACCTCTCTGGGCAACCTGTGCCAGTGTTTCACCACCCTCATCGTAAAAAAATTCTTCCTTATATCTAGTCTGAAACTATTGAACTGATAAAGTCAAGTGCTAATTGCAATTTTGCACAATTGGAAAAGATTGTTCATAAACATGTTATACTTACTTTTGTGGCAGCAAGTCATTATTTAAACCTCATTTGACCAAACTCTGGTATGATGATAAATGTTTTATTGTTTTAAAGCCAGAGAAGACTGTTAAAACTTCGGTTACCATGAATTGTTAAACTTGCTGCATATCAACTGTACGTGTACGTGTTCCCATGCCATGACAAATGTGAGCTATTCAGAAACAGGTTAGCCCAACCGTCTGTATGCTTACCCCAGTCACGCTGAAGGTAATACAGATCACTGTAGTGTACTTGCACTTGTAATTAACCCACCTCAAACTGCCTTCACAGCAGCAGTGAGTGAGGATGCGCACGGGTGGATCAGCTGACATAGTAATTCTACCCCTCCGTAACTTGTATAACAGCTCTTGTTCATGTGTCTGAGGCTTTGATCACCTCCTTGACTTCTTTTATATCACAAGGCATTATCAGGACATCTTATCTGTTTTTGCAAGCTGCAAATTCTCACTCGGCATCATTTTAATGAATTCATATTGTTAATGCAGTCTTTCAATTGTACAAGGTTTTCTAGCAAAAATAACGGTCCAGGTCAGACTTGTGGCACATCATTACTAGTTGGAAGGTCAGTTGTGCTCCTTCAAATAACAAACTGACTTCTAAGGAAGAAGATTATCCACCTCCTTTTTGTCTTCCAAAACCTTCTGTTTAGACGTGTATGATGTTACTCAAAAATAGTATCATCATGCTAGATGTAAAAATGTACTCTTGCACTGTATAGAGAACTATTTTTGAATTTAAAATATGACTAAAATTTATAGCTGGACTATAGCAGTATTCAAATCCTATTGAAGCCAACTGTAAAACCTATGCCACCTTCTATGGGAGGAAGCTCAAAGCCCATGCCTATGAAAAAAAGATTCAGTTGTAAAATAAATCAAAATTATATGCCTGTGTTTCACTATAAACTGATTCTGTTCAGTAGAAATTAAGACGTTACATAGTGCATTGTCTTTGCCGTTCTGCCCATTTCTCTTCAAGAATTAGGACATTGAGGATCATGCACGTGCACTACAGGGTTAATGTACTGCTTAGGACATCTGTAGCAAGATGGCAGGAAAAAAAGCCAACATTTACATTAGAGAGAACAGGAGAATTTATTGACTGAAGTGTGTTTATCTCCATGCTCATTTTTCATTTTAAGAGGTGTAAGTATAAACCATCATCATTATCACTTAAAACTAGCCAAAGCCAGGAAAGAGGTCCAAAGGTCTGATTAAGGCCTTAATTGCACAACTGCAGATGGTTTTTGTCTGGACAACAGTGAAGTCTCTCCCTGCTGAAGAATAACATCGTGAGAGCATATGTCAAGGAAGTAAAGTGTGACAAAGGGAGCCTAGTGATAGATGACAAAGTAAGCAAGGGACTGACAGCCAGGATGTATGGATCCTGTTCCCAGTTCCATCACTGTCTGAGTATGTGACCATGAACAGGAACCCTCTGCATGTCCTTCCATCTGTAACGTGTGTGAGAAAATACAGAGTTAGCACAGTGGCATTAACCATTCCTATATTAAAAAAAAAAAAAAAACCAACAAACTTTGAACTTTGCTGCATGGGACAGGCTGCAGTAATAAAGATTTTTAAGACCAGAGAGGATTGTTATCCCATTGCAGGGATCTGCTATTTTATGGTGGCATGCGATCATCTGTGGTGTTTTGTCTGTAACCTTAGGTCTTGTATTTGTTAGAGGTGAGCAGAAGGGTTCTGGGACTGCTGCATCTGGAGCAGGCTTTTGTGAATCCTTGTGGATTAAACATTAAGTATATAATTGCTTGCAGTTGCAAAAGGCTGGCCTGATGATCCCTGTGGTGCCTTCAAATCCCATGGTCTGACCCAGTCTGATACCCTGTATATGTCATATAAATTGAGCCCATAACTTCTAACTGAGCTAAAGCATACCTTTATCTATAATGTATATATTTTACTATATATACATTACTCTACAGATATTCTCTCTCCATATACGTATGCATCTATATACATTCTATAGAGCAATATGACCAAGAGCAGCAGTCTAAATGCTACAGCAGAGGAAAATGTTGTATCACCCTCTATATGGGGAGCTCACCATAGCTATCGGTGATCCAGCTGGCTCTAGACTCTTCTATAGCACTTACAGTTTTTCTTGCCACTGTTTGTGGTACAGAGGGGTCCTGATCAAAACTCACGGCCCCTGTTGTGTTAGGCTTCTTGTGTCATGCTGAACTTAAATTAACAGGCTGCATGAATGGATAGTATATACTCCCTGCAAAATCTAATAAACCAGGAGACACACAGCTGCACAATGCCAAGAATTCTCAAGGTATGTGGTTTGAAAACCACACCAATGTAAGTTTATAACTGCAGCTCAATTCATTTCCTGAGAGGAAAGATAATGCCGTAGAAGAATAGCCACTATAAGGTCCCTCTTTATATGTCAGAGATTCATTCTCTAGTAAGTTTATAAAGTATTTCACTGGCATTCTCTTAGATGCCAAGCTGTTAAATGCAAGGGCACAGCACAAAGAGGTTTCTTAAATTACTGGAGGAATAAATTAGCTCTTATAACACGGTTTGAAACTTCAATTGCATTCTGTAGCAACCCGCAAATCCCCAAGTGTATATAGAATCCCACTCCACAAACCATTGTTTCCTTCCTGCTGCTGAAAAATAGCTTAAATAAAATCCTAAGAGCTCAATGCTGAATATACGTGTGCATTTCATTGCTTTTATAGCTTTTTTTGTAACACTCTTTCTAGTGTTTTAATCAAGAATTTAACCGGTGCTTCAATCAAATTTGTATTCAAGAGAGGCTTGTGCGTTAGACAAAGTGCATTCATGTGCATCTGACAGCAAATACTCTGCATCTTGGAGATAAAGACTCTAAATCAGATTCAAGCTTTATTTTGCAGTGCCAGGTAAATTTTAGAAACCCAGCATTTGTAATTTGTTTCTCACTAAGTTGCAAAAAATCAGTTTGATGGCTATTGTCAGCCAATAGGAGATAAAAGATGAGAAGCTCCCTGGCAAGGCACTATTCAGTGTCTGCACAACAGTAGGGAGACAATTCATGGCTGCAGAGAAAACCTTACTTTTACTTTTATAAATATACAATACATCCCTGCTCTGAGAAGCATATAAGCCAGAATTTTAAAATGAAGGAAATAAAGTATGTGAAAGAGTCCATACAGTAACAATAAAGTCAAAAGTGTATATATGTGTGTGTGTATATATATATCTATCTTCCTGTGGCAGTGTGTGCATGAGCCAAAAATGCTCAAAATGCTGTGACCTTGTTAAAAATAACCCTTCTTATAATCTTGTCCTATATCCTCAGCAGTCAATAGTGGGAGATCTTACATGCAGCCATTTCTGCAGCCCATTTAGAAATGAGATACTACAGATATAGCACTCCCCTCACTCCCCATCTTGCCCTTTTTGCCAGTCCGTTGTGGAAGGGGTGTGCAGGAGTTCCCACCGTTGCCATTTGACCTGTTGTGTAGCCCCAGGCAAGCGATGTCTCCATTTCCCTGCCTACATTTGTCCCCCTTGCATATATAGACCATAAATTTCTGAGGGGGTACTGTGCAAGGTCCCTGACATATTTCCAGGCACTCTTGAAACCAAGATAATAATTCTATCAATTCAGGGCCAGGAAAAGAAAACAGACTTCTCTCCTGACGGTTCACACACAGCTTTATGGTTTTGTCATGACCCTCGATCCAGCACTGATGGGTAGAAGATAGATGTACACAGTCAAGATCTATATGGCAACTCTGTCCCAGGGATATAGTGGAAGTTGTGCCCCCAGCCAGAGGCTGAACCAACTATTTGGGGAGCTTTCTCAATTTCAGATTGCTGCTTTGGGAGAACGTTGTCTGACAACCTCCAAAGCAAGCTATGAAGCTCCTTTATTTTGTTGTGCTTTGGAACAGTATTAGGCAGGAGAAGCTGATTTACTTTTGAGAAAACTGTGTGAAATCCTTTTGATGATAATGAGTTAATTCAGTTAGCTCACTGTGTGTTAGTTTATGGGCATTCACAGTTAAAAAAAGTTGTTCTGCTCATGTGCGTACAAAAAGAGGCCATGATTCACGAGTTCTGAGAAGGCACCTCGAAGAACGTTAAAAAGCAGAATAAAATTCCCGTAGTGTTTAGAAAATTGGAGCCCAGTCCGAAGAGGTGTCACATTTACCTTCACTCACCCAGGGCCAATGTCAAGAAATAACAATTCCCCGCACCATTCAGGAACAGACCAAAGCTGTCAGCCTGGCCAGCAGTCCCCTGGTGTGGGAAAGGCCTTTTAATGTCCTATTTCCTCTTCCCACAGCTTCTCTGTCCTTTATCAAGCAAGCATGGACCATAAATTTGTTTTTCATTATTGGTGTCTGCCTTCCATGGTAGCTGGGCTGATGTCTGTACTTTTGCATCTTGTCTTTAATAGCACTTAGTCATCTACTTCTCCTCTGATGCAAAATTCAGTAAGGTCTACCAGAAGGTTTAGAGGATTAGGAGGCTGCAGGCTACACAGTTTGTAGATACAGAAGCCAGCAATGTCCTGCCCTTTTCTCAGACAGGGAAGTATTAGATCTTCAGTATTTGCTACAGATGAGTAAATTTAAGCAATCAGTTCTGCAAAAGACCCAATAAAAGGTATTCTTGCTTGGGTTGATCTCAAGATTCAAATCTATTTCAGATGAAATTTTGGAACTTTTGTTGTTACATGCATTATATTTAGTAAATCAAACTCAAAAGTAAATTCACACAGTAAAAAATCCTTAAAAAATCTGTTCTCAGTAAATTATTTTCTTATAATGGAGTTTTTAATTCAAAATAGAGACTAGCTAGGGATTTAGCTTTACTGAAAAACTCGAACACTTCTGTAGAAATGAAAATATTCTGTGATAACACCCATTTTCATCAGTAAAACATCATTACTGTAAAAAAAAAGTTGTTTTCACTAGATCATATTCATACTTAATATTTTACACTTTTATAGGCCTTTCTGTATTTCCAAAAAGTTGGAAATTTAGTCCATTGCAGGTCTGAAATCCTCCCAAATTATCTGTTTCACCTTACAGTGACATAACAAGGAATTTTATCCAGCCCTGAAATTCTCTCTCCGTTCTCTCTCCATTCTTGTGGGGCTTGTGTATGTGGCCAGCTGTTACTAGGCATACAAGATATAATATTCAACATGCAAGGAAACCTTTTCTGTCTGCAGATATTGAGTTAAAAATGCCAAAATACTTTGTGAAAAATTTGCATTGAATACGTTTCAGGTTGCAGTGTAGATTTTTTGGAAATACTGTCTCTGTATCATTCAGAATGGAGTTTTTCCTTTAGGAAAGAGGCAGCGATGAAGCCCATGCATCACCTCCCAGGTATGTTCATAACGCCATAATGCATGATGATTTTGTCTCCTCACAATTCAAGATGCTAAAGCTACTAGTGAACCAGTTCAAACAAAACTAACTGGCACTCTTTCTGCTGTTCATAGCAGAGATGACAAGCACGAGGAACCCAAAGAGACCCTCTGTATGTAGTCTAAAAGAGTTTAAGTTAACTCTTAGACGTACACAGTCAAATTATACTGAAGTTGAGTTCTGTCCTTCTCTTAGAGCATTTTCAACACGAAATTGCAGGCTGCTTTTTCCAAGAAGAGGCACGCAGTATTTTACAAAACAGGCAAAGTGAACTGATTTATTTTGAGTTTTGTAAGTGGTGAATCTTTCCCCTAGAAAGCATTAGATGGTGGAATTAGGTCCTGCAGGTAGGAAGAGCTTGTCTAGATTCTCCAAGGCACAGTAAATGCATTTGCTCTGAGCCTGAGGGTGGACACTAGCTAGGAGAGCTAATGCTACTGCCCGAGACACTTCTCAGCTGTGCAAAGCAACCCCATTGTGCAGGCTCTCAGCTTGGCACTTCTTCCTCTTATCACATAAATCATAGAATCATAGAATCACAGAATGGTTTGGGTTGGAAGGGACCTTAAAGATCATCTAGTTCCAACCCCCCTGCCATTGGCAGGGACACCTTCCACTAGACCAGCTTGCTCAAAGTCCCATCCAACCTGGCCTTGAACACTTCCAGGGATGGGGCATCCACAACTTCCCTGGGCAACCTGTTCCAGTGCCTCACCACCCTCACAGTAAAGAACTTCTTCCTTACATCTAATCGAAATCTACCCTCGTTCAGTTTAAAGCCATTATGCCTTGTCCTATCACTGCATGCCCTTGTAAAAAGTCCCTCTCCAGCTTCCCTGTAGGCCCCCTTTAGGTACAGGAAAGCTGCTATAAGGTCTCCCTGGAGCCTTCTCTTCTCCAGGCTGAACAACCCCAACTCTCTCAGCCTGTCCTCATAGGAGAGGTGCTCCAGCCCTCTGATCATCTTCGTGGCCCTCCTCTGGACTCATTCCAGCAGGTCCATGTCCTTCTTATGTTGAGGGCCCCAGAGCTGAACACAGTACTCCAGGTGGGGTCTTCACGAGAGCCCAGTAGAGGTGGAGAATCACCTCCTTTGACCTGCTGGTCACGCTTCTTTTGATGCAGCCCAGGATACAATTGGCTTTCTGGGCTGCAAGCGCACATTGCTGGGTCATGTTGAGCTTCTCATCAACCAACACCCCCAAGTCCTTCTCCACAGGGCTGCTCTCAATCCACTCATCGCCCAGCCTGTATTTGTGCTTGGGATTGCCCCGACCCATGTGCAGGACCTTGCCCTTGGCCTTGCTGAACTTCATGAGGTTCACACAGGCCCACCTCTCGAGCCTGTCAAGGTCCCTCTGGATGGCATCCCTTCCCTCCAGCGTGTCGACCGCACCACACAGCTTGGTGTCATCGGCAAACTTGCTGAGGGTGCACTCAATCCCACTGTCCATGTTGCCGACAAAGATGTTAAACAGCACCAGTTAAAATCTCCTCAAACAACTTAATGGTACACTTTTGCAAAGCAGTCAGGGAAGTTTCTCCTCTTTTTTATCTTTGCTTACTAGGAGTGGCTCAAGAATCCAGAGATTTAGTGTTATGGACTCTCCTACAAACAGCAGTGTCAAATGTCCTGTTTGCTATGCACATGGACACAACCACCACAAAGATATTGCAAAATTTACAGTGAGTCTGTAGTGGGATGGAGAACAGCTCACTCAAATTTAGGCCGGCTGAGACCAATGTTGTGCTGGCTGGTGGGAGTAGGAATATTTTGACAAGCTGGCAAGATATTGACTTTGTTTTTATGCAAATTGATCCTCACAAGATCAAAGTCTCAAGATTTTTCCAATTTATAGCTACACAAAAAAGCCATAATAGTGGCAAATTCCTTCTTGCGTCATCCATGCACTAAGAATCTCACTGATTATAATCTGGCCTCAGTAATGCACATATGCCTTATCTCCGCTGTCTGGGTCTCCCCAGTAGTGCGTCTCCATTTATGGCCAATTTCTGGTATTTGAAAGGAAAGGGAGAAAAAAACGAAGACCAGACAAACAACTTCACTCTCAGAATGTATCTGACTGGGGGGGGAGTTTTTTTTCCCCATGGTCCTAGTAATTATTAAGCGGCCACAGTCCTCAAGTATGAGGTTTGAATATAATCGTTGTCTTACAGCAGAGGTGTAAATATCCTGGGCACACTGAGGGCAATGCATGAAACCATATGCTCTTTAAGGAGAAATCATAAGGTCATGGAATCGAACTGAAATAGTCTATTCTATTCTATGGAGTGCCTATAGAATGCCAAGGCAAGAAAGGACAACCATATCCATCTAATCAACATCTTTCACTCTGCAGTCCATTCTTTTCTGCACGAACTGCATCATTTATCCCCCAAAATATTAAAGCATATTAAAAAATAGGTCTGCATACAGCAACACAAATGGAAGAAGCTGGAGAGTGTCCCTCACCCAAAGCAGACCTGAGCTTCGTCATGGGGGCGCAGGTATGGGAGCAGTATTGATCTGAAGACGGAATTGAACCTGAATCTTCCACTCTTTTGGGGAGCAATCCGGCCACTGGGTTTTTAAGAGAAGTGGTAGTAGTGATGATGATGTCACCATTTTAAAGGATAAAAGAGCTCATTTCTTTGGAAAAATGGATGCAGGGACCTGCCTTCTTCAGTGAATAGCATACATAGATTACAACATATAAAAAAATATATGTAATATACATAACAGATACTACACACATAGTATATATTATAGACATAATATATACTACATACATAGTATATATATTATATACACAGTATACTGTGTATATAGATTTTATATATAGAACGTGTAGATTATAGGTAGATTGAAATGCCTAACTACCCACGGCTGCTCACACTCCAGAAAAAGGAAGACTGAAAAGTCCTTTCAAAGTGCTTCCTAAGGACTAACAACTCCTCCGAGCAGCTTTACTCCCCCTCCACGCCTCGCTGTATGTAGGAGAGTGCCAGGCACTGAGCACCTACCCCAACGTCAGGGCCGACGTTGCCCCCCGCTCTCCGCAGCACGGGCCCAGGCTTTTCTCTCACGATGCCCTTTATTAAGGCTAATGGAGAAAATACAAATACAAAAGGAGAGAGGACCGCAACGCCGCGGCGGGGCGAGGGGCTCCCTCAGGCCCCGCGATGGCGGGAAGACGAAGCCCCAGCCGGGCAAACCGCCCCCCCCCCCCCGGCCGCCGGAGCCGGCCGTGCCGCGGAGGTGCCGCCGCTGTGGCCCCGGGCGGCGGCGGGGCGGGCGGGCCGGCTATCCCCGGCGGAGGCGGGGCCGCGGCGGGCACCCCCTTCCCCTGAGCCGCCGGCTGAGCCTTAACAGGTAAGGGAGGAGGCGCGACCGCCGCGGGGTCGAGGCGGGATCTGCTTCCTGGGTTTCCTTTCGCTTCGGCGGAGACCGCCGCGCCGTGAGGGGTCGGGCGCACCTGGGCTGGGCTGGCCTGGGCTAGGCTGGGCTAGGCTAGGCTGGGCTAGGCTAGGCTGGGCTAGGCTGGGCCGGGCCCGCCCTCTCGCCGCGCCCTTCCCGCCCCGCCGGGCGCCCGTGTCCGCTAACGCCGTCTCCGCCCTCGCCCGCAGGAGCCGCGGCAGGGCGATGGTGCCGGTGTGCGGCGGGGCGGGCGGCCGCCTGCTGCGGATGGCGGGGGCCGGTCGGAGGCCGCTTCTCCTCAGCGTCACCCGGGGCCGCAGCTGCCAGGCGGGGGGGAACCCGGCCAGCCACGGCAGGGCCCTGGCCGTCAAAAAGCGAGGCTACGACATCACCAGGAACCCCCACCTCAACAAGGTCGGTGCCGCTGGGCATTTGTTTTCCAGGGGCGTGAGCGGCCTGGGTGAGAGGGAGGGGAGAGGGGCTCGGTGGCAGCTGGTGGGGTGGATGGGAGGTGGGGGAAGGTGCTTGACGTGGATCGCAGGTGTCCTGGTTTGTGAGTATTTTGGCAGCGTTGCCCGTGTCCGTGCCCAGCGTGCAGCCCCGCTCCAAAAGGGGGTGAAGTGGTGGGGGGAGCGGTTGTGGATTGATCTGAGCAGAGCATGGGGTGAGTTTTATAGGTGTTCACCTGCTGGTTCAGCATCGGTGGGCTTCTTCGGAGCCGGTCATCTGGCTTCCCTCGGTCCGCTGCGGCTGCTGCGGCGGTGGCACTGGAAGAGCCTGTGTAGGGCAGAAGTGCCTTTGGCTAGGACCTGAAGCCATTTGCCCGAAATCATGAAAAATTGGGAAGGAGAAAGCATGGCTTCTAAAAATCCAATACCAAAACCTGGGGTATTTTCATGTACGTTGTATTACACATGTAGCAGTGGAACTGATCGTTTACACCTTCATGTTAAAACAAGCATGTGTGGTTGTTCATGTTTTAAATTTTCCTTTCATAGCATATCCATAGCGATGTGTGTTCCGCTACCAAAGCAGCGTGTTTTGCTGGGATGAAGATGTATTCGTTCTCAGTACTGCGGAAACCTCAACATTATTTAAAAAAAACAAAAAAAGCTTTAGGAGAAAGGTTTTCAACAAAGTCTGCAAGGTGTGTAAAATGAGACCCTGTAATTTAGCCCCACACTACTTTTCCATCCCTTTCCATAATTTTAAGGGGAAAAAAAAATAATCTGGATGCAAATTTTGGCATCAAGTAGGTCAGATTCAAGAATGTTGGGTTCCAGTTTCTTGTATTAATATTGCTGGAAATAACTACAATAACTACAAACACATTAATTACGTTAAAAATAAGCAAATATTAAACATGGCATTGATAGTTGATGGGTCTGCGACTATTTTTCATCTGCTTGGTATGTAGTTATCAGGTATATGAGCCTCCTGTGTCGTCTTCTGCACAGGAGACTCTTCGGATGACAACTTTTACTTTGTGTAGTACACCGTGCGCTGGACTTGCATCTTCTGGTACCGTTTCAGCATCCATAGAGGTGCACCCCTAAGGACCAAGGCACGCGATGACGCAGGATGTTACTGGATATGCAACAACTTTGTAGGCAGTCTGGTTTGAATCATTGTACAGTGCATGTCTGTAAGACTGAAGAGAAGAGGAATTGCCAGCTATCTCATAAGCAACAGTAATTCATCAGCGTTAAGTGGTTTTGATGGGTTTTTCTTCAACATCTGGCTTGTTCTCTTTGGTGTTCAGTGACAGCTATAAAGAGCAACACAGGTAATGTTTCTAGTAGTCTTATATATATCAGTTTGAACTGAAAAATTAATGCTTCGACTTTTGCTCAGTGTAATGCAATAATAACACACAAACAGTTGAATCTATCACGTTTTAAATTGATCTGGCTGCCGCAGAAGTAGATTTTGAATGTCCTATTTGATAATTTTCAGAACTGAGGCTTTTCTGAAGTGTTTTCCCCCCTTCCAGTGAAATAAAATATTTTTCTTTAAGTGGAATTTTGGTCCATGTGGAGAGAAGGGAAGAAAACTGCTTCTGTTAGACGTAAAATGTGTTCTAGTGTGCCATGTTGAATTGGCCATGAGAAATCTCCCAGCTGGTCTCCAGCCTGGATGTTTGCTGTTTATGTTGTTATGTTCCTCTGTCAGTACAGACCTTACATGCGTTGATATAGTCATCTACAGAACATCCAAGTGAGGACAGGGATGGCCGACATCTCTGATAAGAGATAAGGACTGCCTGTTTATGTACCTAGGTAACTAGTAACTAGTCATTAGTAAACGCTCAGGCCCTCTTTCCAAACTTTTCTAAACAGGCTTCTATTTCTCTGTTGCTCTTAACAGTTTGTTGTAGTACCTAAGGAATTAACTGCGTTCAACTGAAGTGGGATATTTAGACAGTTCATATGTTGTCAACGTGTGATCGATGGCCCTTTGGTCTGCTATGCTGCAGTGGTGTAGGTCAAAATTAGGGATCTTGATAGGTTTTCAGCTGTTGTACTCTCATCACATAGCAATTACTGTTTACCCCTTTGGTAGCTAAATGCGGGCATGGGGTCATTGCTGTTTTTCTGCAGTGGATCTTACTTTAACCTAAGCTTTCATCTGATTGAAGGCTGCTCTGCAGGGGATAGTCCTTACATCTCTCCAAGAACCTCTGAAAAAGTTTTTCAGAAGTGAGGCTTTGGGCAGCAAGTGTTTTGCTGCTGTATTCAATGCCCTGGCTGTTTTATAGCTTTTGGGTGAAGTTTCAAGTGTCAGTCTAAAGCTGTGAAGTGTGTGGTGTTTATTCAATGAAGAGGACTATGTCCCTCCAGCAGAATCACAGACAGATTTACAGTCTGAGGTTATCGATCCAAGTCTTTGCTTGC
Source organism: Gymnogyps californianus (assembly GCF_018139145.2). Classification (NCBI taxonomy): domain Eukaryota; kingdom Metazoa; phylum Chordata; class Aves; order Accipitriformes; family Cathartidae; genus Gymnogyps; species Gymnogyps californianus. Next base: position 8,299,812 of record NC_059471.1, on the reverse strand, counting down.
TTACTAGGTTGAAGGTGCTTTGAAGACGAAGCAGACTCGGAAGTCATTGCTGCTGGGTCCTCTGTAATACCCTAAATGTCAGTAAAAGCAGGCTATCCTCTGAGAAGCTCCTCTGTTTTCCAAATCTGCCTGAGAAGAAAAAAAGAAATAGAAAAACCGGTGATGGATGTAAGAAATTTGCAGTTGTTTCTTTCCTTTGGTCATTGTTTACTATGTGAAGTTGGCTAGTTTTTCTGAGGTAAAGGAATTGAATTCCTAAATATTGATCAAGGGTGCCAACACTGTATTAAGCATGGATTGTAAATGAGTTATCTCCAGTCCTTAAATTATTTGGCCAGTCTATGCATTGTGTATAAGAGCTTGCTTGACTAGGCATTTTGGGGAAAATTTAGAGGAAAAAGCTGTCTTCCAGTTAAGGCAAGACTGTGATCCATCTCTGAGACTGGATTTGATTATGTCTCAGACTTTCTGTGTGACAGTGTGACTGTGTGCAGTCACGTGCAAGGAAATCTTGTAGCTTAAATCCTTGGATGGTAGGAGGAACTTTGAAGACAGAACCGGTTATGCTTCATCTAAGCTGATGAGACTTTAAGTGCCCTGTATTTTTTCTGTACTATTCAGATACGGTTCTTCCTTCTGTTTGCAAGTATTACAGCCCCTGTCAGATCTAAGGGCAGGGCTTGGGAAATGTCAGCATTCTTCCAAGGGGTACTTGAGGTCTTAAAAGGCAATAGCAGTTGTTCTCAGTTGACAAACAGTCTCAGAAAGAATAGGAGGATGAGGAAGAGCTTGTTGCATGTTTTCATGAAGTGCCTCACGAAGTAGTTCTTCTTTTCCTGCCTTTGAATGCTGCAAAATTGGAAAACCTAAGAATGTTAACAATGTCAGATAAACACAGAGAACCGGTAAGAGCATTCTGTGGCGATCCAAGTGCAAGCTGGATTCCAGGAGGATTTGTTAGAAGCTTTGGCCATGTGTAAGTAAGTGACTTGCTGACAGGGCAGCAGCAGTGCTGGACTTGCTGAGAGACAAGTCTGTTTTACTGTGGGGCCTCAGCCTTGTGAAAAGCTAATTCAGCACTCATATCCTGGGAGGAAAGATGGGGCACCTCTTACCCACTACCTTATTTATCAAAGTTGCCTTGTGTTTGGTGTGGTTAAGGCCCTGTTGTGTCCTCCCTCTGACATTGCTGTCAGTTCTTAAGATTTGTGCAATTCTGCTCATCTCAGATGTGCTGTTCATGATTCCCCAGTTCTTCCAGGGACTCCGTCAAATCCATGTGCCCTCTTTGTGTTCTAACACACACAGACTGAGCTGGACAATTCCCAGTTTGACCACACACCTGTAGGGACTCAAAAATCTTGTCTAGTCCAAAATCGACTGTAATTTTGTTCATGACATCTGACTGCACTGTTCAGTTGGAAGGTTGACGGCACTTCATGCACATTTTGCTGGAAGTCCTAATTTTCAGATAAATCATGCCTCCTTGGAGATCTGCCATCACAAACAGATGCAGAACTGGAGGTCACAGTTTGTTTTCAGAGTGGCAGGATATTGCCGTATTTGAAGGGTTGAGATAATACACTAAACTTTTCTGCAAGTTGCAGTGCGGAGATCAGAACGTGGGGTCTTCTGTGTACATCTGGATAATACCCTGTACTCTTTTGATGTGCGTGCATGCTCTCCATTGATTTTCATGGAATGTGTCGAATTACAAAAAAAACCCCAACAAAACAAAATTACCAGTCTGGATCTGTAAGAATGAAACTTTAAAGAATTGCTGTAGGTTTCTGCAGCGTTTTTGGAATGTACTGCTGTACCCGTCACTAAAATGCAGAAAGTTTGTTTGTCGTTCAGCTTTGAGGGGATCAGAATTGAGCTAACTGAGGGTTCTTTGAATATAGTGTCAGTATTTGCCACTGCAGCTGAGAAAAAAAAATACGGTCTTGCACATGGCTGTACTCGGCAACTGTGACGAAACACGCCTAAAATTAGCTGGATTTGTAAAATGATTGCATTTAAACAAAATTAGTAATGAGCACAAGAACAGTGTGTCTGAAATGGCAGTTGGCACAATCAAATCGAGGCAGGATTCTGTTTTCAAATTAGTAAATCTCTTATCTAGATCCACAAGGTTTTGTTCTTACAACTAGAGTTTCCAGTTGGCTAGCTTTAGGTCTCGATAGACATTTAAGCACTGAGGTGGGCACAGGGCTGTAAGTGGCTGTGTGACTCTCAGCATTTGTTAACTTACCATCTGTGCATGTTTTGCAAAGTAAGGGTATGAGGTGGGCAGAGTTTGGAGGTTCCCCTCTTATTTTTCAGGAGCCCATAGCTATTCAAGCAAGTTTTAGGGGACAAGTTTTAGACTGGACAAGTTCATTTAAAAAAAAAATTAAAAAAAATATCCACTGAGGGTTACTAAATACACTAAAGCCACAGCTGGCTTAGAAAGTCCCCAAACTGAAAATGATGAAAGGATGGGAGTGTGCAGGGGAAGAGTGTCCTATTTACCTGTGTTATTTACTCTTCTTAAGTTTTATGGCTGCTGCTGGAGACAGGGTGCTCATGTAGATGGACTGATCTGAGAGGACTCTCACGTTTCTAGGGATATCAAACAAGATACTTTCATGGGCAAACCCTGCAGCACACGGGCCACTTCAGACCCAAGCCAAACCATAGCTGAGAGAGAGCTCGTTATCAAATCATGCTCTAATTCTTCTAGAGTTGAAATGTGAGTGAGCTGGAGCACTGTGCAGTGTGATGAGCCTTCGATGGTGTCCAGAGCAGAGAGGCTGTTTTCATGTTTTTACTTGTTCTTTATTTCATCAGTCAAGCCTACATGTATCGCCATTGACTTCAGGGGAAGCAAACTCTGAGGAGATGAGCTTTGGCCCAGTATTTTGGCAAATGTGGTGGTGTTCTGGAAATATGATTGCTCAGTTAGATTTGTTTTGGCCTTCATCTTGGTGTGTGGAGTTTCATTTGTGTTTGTTTGGTGTTAATGTCAAACATATCTTTTTTTGAGTCCAAAGTATCTTTTGGCAATGGCATTTCCTAATGTTTTCGTACCAAAGAACTTGTCATTGGAGTTATGGCGTGGTCAGCAAACTGAGCCCAAACTAAATCTGTCGGTGCTTCTGGTATTAGCAGCAGCCTGCAAAAGTCCCTTTGCTTCCCCAGCTTGGATTCCAGTCCCTCTCCCTTATCATAGCCAAACCAGGAGGCCATCTTCCTTCCTGTCTGTCTGCATAATCTCTTGCCAGCGCTGTCACTCTCCTGTTTGGGATAGCATTAATGCTTTGGGAGTAGAGCTCTTGTGGAAAAGCTTGGAAGTGCAGAGGAAATCTGTTGCTGCCAAGGTGAGAGGGATGCTGATGCAGACCCTGCCTCTGTCTGTGTTGCACTAACCCTGTAATACGTTGGTCCTTGTGTTGCCTTTAGCCCTTGTAAATACATTGAGAGGTCTTGGAGGTATTGGTTGGGCAGCTTTTATAAGTGCTGAGTTTATGCTTACAGTTGCTATAAGATATTAATAAAAATAAATTGGTTTTGGACCAGAATACTGGTTTCTGGTTTCTGAGCAGTTTATGTTATAAAAATACCTTTAAAATTGCCTTTAAGTTGTGGAAATTCATCAGTTTGGCAGCTGCCTATGTTGCTTTCTTTTTATCATGCCCTTTCTTTTGGAGAAGCCTTAATCCTTACACCAGGCCTGTTTTGGTAGGGCAGAGCCAAGACTGAATGCAGCTCTTGTTTCATAGGGTGGACTAAGTTTTTTGGCACTTGAATAAGAATTGCACTTAGGTAACACAAACTGTTTGATAAATAATATGAAAATTGATATTGTTGCAGTTAGAATGGATCTAGCGCTGAATATTACAGCTTGTTCAGCATTCCTATTCAATGCATCTAGTGAAATGTGTGGCAAACCACCAGTTGATTACTTTGGAAGCACTGTAGATACTAGCGGGAAGGCTGAGCATGTTATATGTGGGGCTGGTTCTGTAAACAGTCTTCACTCCACTGACCTTGGCAGGCTTCAAGCCTTGCCCTGCATAAGTAGCATGACGTATAATGTCATTGATGATAGAAACTGCGTGCTGCTGTATGTTGAGATGAGTCATTGGTGCTCATCAGAATTAGTGATGATTTAACTGAAGCTGCTGAAAGACAGTGCTAATTCACAAGATGAAGTGAAGAGCGATAGTTTGTGGCTTGGTTTTGATTTTAGATGGATTTGCCGTGCAGTAAGGTACCTACTAGAGATCGGTCTGGCAGCTTTGTAGTGCTGTGTGGCAGAGTTTGATCCATGAATTTTTGGTTTTGGTCTGTCAAATCTGGCACTCGCTGAACAAAACTGGACTTAGAGCAAATTCCATTTGACTTGATTTTGGATAAACAGAATGTAAATTGAATTCCTCTTTAGTTTCTATAGCAGCCACCTCCAGAAGAACACTCTAGCTGCTGTTACTGGCACTCATTCAGAGCTGAGAAAGGAAAGGTGGGTCTTTAATGAATAACTGCACTCTATTGATACCCCTTGCTGAAGGGGGAAGTTATGATTGTTTATAATATTTAGGCTCCTCCAGGGCTTTGGGATAGTTTTCTTTGTCTGACTTGCTATAAGTGATGCTGATTTACCTTCCTGCCCCCCCAACTTGCCTGGCTGATGGGAGGTACTGTGCAAACATCTGCTTTTGGCAGCTCTCCTGTGGCTTCAGTGTTTTACTCATTCTTCATTTCAAAGAGTACCACTGCCAGCACGTGCCCCCGTGCAGACAGTACCCAGGCATTTCTCGCACCGAGCCCCTTGCAGAGTTAGGGCCTAGAGTTTGATGTTGGAGCTGCCAATGCACGTGCCTGCTGTAGCTGAAAGCTGCCCTGCATGGGAGAAGCCTTGCCTGTACCTGTCTCTGATTAAATGCCATGCAGGAGTATAGGTTGTCCTGTTTGGTTGGTTGGTTGTTTTTTTTTTTTACCAAGGGAGCAGGGAGCTAAGAGGCAAACGGTTATTTTAATTACCCTGGGGGTTCTGGATCCATTTTACACTGGCAAAACCTAGGAGACAAGTCAGGTTGAAAAAACAAAGTTTTTGCTTTGTCTCTTGCTTTTCCTCTGACTGTTACTTATTTTTCTGTCTTTTTCTCACTGACTTACCAGACCTGCTACCAAACCTTGAACAGCCTATTGTAGCTTTCACCCAAATAAATTCTTTTGGGACAGACTTAGCTTTAGAGCTGTTGTGAGGAGGTCAGACAGGCCTTGATGCTTGGGGGAGAATAAACACTGTGCTGTAATTCCCTCTCTTTCAATAGAAGGCTTAGCACAACAGCAAACTTGACTACTTTTCAGCTTATAATGTGCTTTAGTAGAGATGACGAGCATGTTTTTAATTTTTAACCTCCTCTTTGAGGCCCAGGGGTGACACTTGCTATCTGTCTCCCCAAACAACATGACATTTTGATAAATGACTTACGTATTGTAAGCCTAATACAATATCTTTCTTTTAAAAATGTTTTAAATGGCAAAGATTTTTATAGTTCTGCAGCTGCCAAACACAAAACTCAGACATAAACTGAGCAGACTGTGGTTCTGACTAAGAAAATAATGCCAACGCAAAAGTTTTCTGCATATCAACATTTTCTGCTTCGCTTCGCTTTGCAGCTCTCTGTTGCACACGTATCCTTTTTCAACACGTGGAACCATGGAACTGAAACAGATTTTTCAGTAAATTTCTGTATTGTATATAAAAAAAGATTAGCTCCACATCTCAGAGCAGTTTTTTTCTGTGTGTCTAGCTCATAAAGTGATGTCTGTTTTGTACTATGTCCATATGGATTAGCTCTGTTCAGTCTCATAAAACATGTAGTTAAGGCTTTACTGTGTTTCTCAACATAGGAAGGAATTAGTTATTTCAAATACAGCAGTGCTATGTTCTCCTGGACAAGACATCTTGAACTTTAACTCTTTGGCTTGGCTAATGGATTTGTCACTTTGCCTAGTAGTTAAATTCATTATGGAAACTATTAAACTCTGTTTAATCTTCATTTGAAGGGTTTGATGTTAAACCTGCAGGTAATTTTAGCTATGATTATTTGCAAATGAGAAAATGGATTATATGCCAAATCCTATCATTTCTGGAAGTGTCCAGATTATTAAGAATTTCTGTTGTCAGGATGGTCTAAGCATGTAAGCAGGGCAGGGGCTGGAGGGAGGGATAATGTGTTTTATTAGGTCAACTGATTTAGGTGGGGGCAAAAAAAAGAAGTAAAGCCAGGGATATGCATGATCGTAGCCCTTCTTCTAGCAACTCAATTTTTTTTGTCCCCAACTAGATCAGTTGGTCCAATAAACAATAAAAAAAACACCTAAAACCTCTCCCCGTTAGCCGTTTTCTACCTCACAGGGAATTAGATGTCTTCATGTTTGTGTCTGTAGCTAATTGCTGGGATAAAACAACTGCGTCTGTAAATCAGATCCCTTGATCACAATTATTGGAGGGACAAGGCCCTTCTCTCCCTAATATGCTATAAAGGTTTCTAAATCTAGCCGTCAAATGAGCTAAATAACAAAAATTACTTGCTGAAGTGCTAAGTCTGAATACTGTGGAAAAAACTAAATATAATCTAAAAATGTGTCTCCCATTGATTTGGGTTTTTTTTTTTTTAAACAGACCATCTTTAAAAACAAAAAATCGCTGGGAGAGCAAACCATTTGCGCTAGTGTGATGTGCACAAAGTCTGAATTCAGCAGACACTCATGTAGGGAAGAGAAGAGAGTTGTGCAATGGTTGCAGGAGCATGAAAGACACTTGTACTAGAATAGTTTAGAAGTTCAGGTGGTTTCTGGGTGAGAGACGCAGTTTGCCTAAGAGAATCTCGAAGTATTTGAAGTGATGAGGATGCTGGGAAGAAGAATTGAAAACTTCCTTCTTCCCCCAGTGCCCAGCAGATGGCTTGGCTTGATGGGTCAAAGTGATGGAAAGCAATGATAAATGTGACCATGTGCTCCAGGTAGGTGCGTCTACAGAAAACTTTCCAAGCATAAGGTAATGCTGATCGTAATGCAGAACGGCTTGCATTCTGCGGTGTCTGCTACTTTATACTTGCTAGTGAATTTACTTACGTTGGTGCCTTACAAGTTTGTCAAGTAAATCACATTCAAACACAAAGTTAGTTGCTCAAAGGTAATAAAATAATTTTTTTCCCTCTCAAGTTTGGAGGATTTTCAGGGCACGTACCACTGGGACTTGTTTCTCATTGCACACACGCAACAGATTCCTCTTAGGTTTGGTAAATTGCCCAGGTTGTGATGTGCAGCAGTATTTATTAGAAGGAGACATGTGTGACATGCCTTTCACTCCATGTGCTGATGCCAACAGCTTTTACTGGCTTATGTCTAGGGAAAAAAAAATGCTTGCAACAGCACAGAGGTCTCCCTGAGCATTGCTCTTTGGTTTCCAAGAGGCAGCATAGGCTTAAGCCATTGGGAGGCTTTCTGCTGATTTCAGTCAACTTTGCATCGAGCCTTTTTTGAATTTAGGAAGAAGCAACTGCACCATTCATGATGTAAGATCATTTATCACAAAAGGATAAGATTAAAGGTAGTATAGTGTGAAATTTCACCATCTTGCTCTGTTCTTAGATAGTAATTAAAATGAAAGCATACGCGAAAAATTGTGCTTATTAATTGTTTACGCCAAAGTCTCAAAGCAAAAATGGAATTTGCAAATGTTATCAATTTCTACTGATAGAGAATTGCATGAAGGCTCCAGCTGCTTTCATAGTTATGTGTCCCAAAAATCAAAAGTGCTTCTTGGTACTCTTTATTTTAGCATTATATGTCCAAGCTCGTTCATCTTCCTTATGAGCTTTGGAGCAACCAACGCAGTGATGCCTTTCCAATGCCAAAAGCTGTCCTCTGGCATGCAGGCAAGAAGAGCTGCACTTCTTCACAAGAGCTGCTGGAGGAAAAACGAGGGCACTAAGCGAGATACCTTGGAGAGCTTGAAGCTGCCCTGGAGAGTTCTTGTAGCTTAATAAAACTTACAAAAGTGCCTTTGAATTGTGACCTTCCAAATGTCCACTGGTCAAGGGTAACTGGTATTATGAAACCAGAATGAATGCATGACTGATGCTTGCTGAAGCTGGACCACTCTCCCTAAAGGCAAGTAATTGTTTTGGATTTAACATGTTAACTGTATTTGAAGTTATAAGATAACAAAGTAATTTCTCATATAAATAGAAAAGAAGTGATGCAAAGGTGCTGGAAAGCAGCAGCAAGACTCTGGCTGCTGCTGGAAAATAGGTTTGGTGTTGGCCACTTTTTAAAAGTTAATTGCATTGTAAAGATAAGCTTTAATGGATTTGGCAGTGAGAGTGCAACTGTAACCAGATCTTGTTGTTTTGTACAAGTGCCTTTCAGGTTTCTCTGCAAGGTCAAATGTCCTATTGACTGGCAGCTGGACTGCTTTGCTTGTAGGAATGTAACTGGTATTTGGTGGAGTTGCAAAATGAGTTTCCCACTGAAGCCAAATATAAAAGTGTATGAGAGTCCAGCAGTTTCACTTCCTGCAAAGCTGGAAACCCTTGTAGCATTTATTATGATTTCCTGCAGGGAAAGAGGGATATTAATCTTGTTTGACTTACAGAATCATAATATTTGCACTGCAATTTGTAACACAGAGCAAGAAGTTTTCAATTACTATTTCCTGAGGAATAGCAAATTCAGGAAAATGGATGCTTTTAGCTTTTTGGTTTCTGTCAGAGAATAAATAAAGCAGCTCACAGGACCTTAAAGTGTTAGAGTAGGGAAGAAATGGTGAACGTGGTTACAGATCTACTAGGAAGCAATGAACAGCTGAAACCGTTCTCAGGTCTTTCTCAATGTCTTTGCTTGGCATCATCATAATATAGTCTCTGAACTGCAGTACTGTATCAAGTGAACTGTAGTACTGTATCAGGTGTGCTTTTAGGAGGCATAAACTTCAGTCTTGTTGATAAAACAGTCACTTCGTCAGTTCACCACTGGTTTTAATTTTCCTAGTGTTGCAAAATTTTTCTCAAACTCTGAGCTGTTTGCAATGAACCCTGATTTGGGGCCCAAACCAAATTTGCTTGAAGTCCTGTGAGCCTCTTCCCTTTCAGGTTCGTAGTAATTTCAGGTTCGTAGTAATTTCATACTATGGGAAATGCTTTATGTCTCTTAAAAAGAGGCTTCAACCTTAAATTTGAGGCAGCATTGCTTTTTCCTATCTAGGCAGAAGAATGCTCCTAGGAGATGTGAGGCACTTGGGCTCAGGAGCCTCTAGTATGTGAGAGCTTCCAGATCTGCAGTGAGCAAGGTGGTGGGACCATCTGGACACATGTTACTTTGTGCATTGCAGATATTCCTCATCTCCATTCTGGATGAGATGGGCCATACATCTAGGACTTCCAGGCATCCAGTATCTGCTTTGCATATAGTCTCTACATATGCAGAGGCTGATCGTCTTTTGGATGCATTGGATTTACTGTCCACTTGCAGATTAACTCTGCATGTAAGACTGTAGCTCTGAGCCAGCTTCTGGACTTTCAGAAATCCTGGGGCAATGGCCAAAGTCCTTACATTTTTCCCCAATAAAAGATCTAGGTGGAAACAGAGCATATACCTTGAGATACCGGTATGTGAGAGAGTAGATCTCAAAGCTCTAAATTCTTTAGAGAGAACATCTATATACATGTTTGGTAATTCACCTGACAAATATGGGGTGAAGGAAAAAGATACTGGAAGTTATAAAGCTACTTATTTATTGCTCTACAAATTAAGAGACATCTTCATTATCTAGAATGCACCACTTAGGTTTAGAATTTTCTCCAACTTGAGCCTGAAGTGGAGACGCAGATTACTTTTTCAGTCCAGTGAGATTGTGGCTAGACACATCATCCCTGGCTGTGGCTGCCAGATTGTGGCAAAATACAAGAACTATTGAGTTTGAACATTGAGACTTGGAAAAAAAGAAAAGAAAACAACGTGACTGGGAGAAATACTTGTGGTTTGTTATTTCTTATTCCTAATTCTTGGAGGCATTCAGCACATAATATGACTTCCAAGGCATGTATCATTCAGCTTCTGCTTTTCTTTAATGAGATTCATTCAGGCATTGAAGTTCGAGCTATTGGAGTCCTAACACGCTTGCTGCATTACATCTAACAGTTTTGAGGTTTGTTGTGTTTCTTATCAAATAGTTATGGAGGGCAGTTTCTGAATCACTGATATGCATTCAAGAAAGGATTGGGCAGTCATGGGCATCATGTTGGTGTATTATATTTCACGTTTAGTTTTGGAACACTCTTCTGAGACGGGGAAATAGAGTTATTCCTGCTTCAGTGGGGAACTGAATTTAGCTTGCCAAAGGTAATACGGGACATTTGTGGCAGACCAAGTAAGTGAACATGAGTCTCTCCAAATTAATTCCCTAACCATTTAGCCAGCATACCTGTTTGCTCAGTTGTCTCATCATAGCATCTTTTATCTGTACCAACAATGATCTCAACCACAGCCTGTTAGAAACACATGTGATATATCAACTGCTGTATCCCATACATGCCATCAAATATGCATTCTTTCATAAAATGCAAAGCATTTTGTGAAATATTTCCCAAAAGCTGTGTGCAAAGGAAGCAAGCCCTAATAAGCAGCTATTCTAGGAAGTTTTTTTTTATTCTGTTTACCAGAGCTCGCTTCATTTTTTCCATTAATATGCTTAGTTAATCACTTAAAACTTTTGTTTTTATTATGTAACAGTTCAAAACTTCTGGTCACACTGTGTATAAGTTACAGATGCCAATACCTGTAAACTTGAGGTAATTACCTTGTCTACATTATTAAAGTAATAATTCAAAGAGAACCAAAATAGGGTAAATACTTATGCGTGGGCCAGAGGTCTGGGTGCGATGTGTGGTCGCCTTGTGGCTGCTGCTTAAGCATCTGATGGGACAGATGCTACAACCCGTGATTTCTTAGACATCGAGAGATTATTGGCCTGACTTTCCTCTTGTTTTATTTAATGACACCTTTCAGCAAATGTCTAGGACTAGATCCAAAGCAGATTGAATTTGATGGGAAACAAATGAGTAATTACAGCCCTTTGCAGTAAAGTATTCAGCGTTACAGCCTTCTTGGCTTCATATTGTTTAAGAAAGTGCTTTGCTGAACTAGGGCATAGGTTTTTGATTTAGTATCCCACTGCTGTAAGACTATGAGTGTCTTCTGGCCAAAGCCTATCTGAGGAGTGGCTTTATAGGAGCACAGCTGGGTTGTAAACAAATGGCGATGCACTTCTGCTCTGCATTCAGAGGGAAGAGAAGCAAAATTAAAAAACAATAATACGTCTGTATTATTGAGTACCAGACAGAAGAAAATTAACTGCAAAAATGAAATGAACTTGCAGGATGAGGTTCAGACAGCTTATAATGTCTCCACTTGGCATTTGCTTTATTAAATAAATGAGAAGAGAAAAAAAAGAAAGAAATACCCCATGAAGTGACACAGTCACTTCAGGTGTTAAAACTTTTGAATGTATAAATTTGCTCTCAGCTTTGCACTGCTGAGGTCACATGGAATTTTTTCATTGAATCACTTTCTTCCTTTAATTTGAAAAAGGAGGAGCAGAAGAGTAGTGGATGAAAGGAAAGAAAAGTCCTGAAGCAGTATGACAGACCCTTATGTTAGTAGTGGGTTTAGATCCTACATTCTTTAATGCTGGTATAGGAGTTTGACCTGTCCTTCCCATGTACTATGCAGTAAATGAGCAGTTTGATTAAAGTATGATTGATTAAATAGGCACATTAAGGGTGTTTGGAGCCGGGGTCTGCCTCCAAGCCATGGAGAGCAAACCTTTTCTCCTCCCCAAATAGTTAGATGTTAAATTTTGGTTCACTTTGTCTTGGTGCAGAAGTACATATTCTGATACATTTGCTGTTCTGGTTCACAGTTCCCTTGTCGCAACTCCCTCGTTCCTAGGTTTGGGAAGTTAGGGAAAACAAGCAAAGCGTAGCAGTACCAAAGAGCATAGTGACGATTGCCTGTAAGGTATGACAAAAGGAGTAAAACCCCACAGCCATGGCAAACTTGGTCTCTCTTCTACATACCAGGCACATTTGCAAGCAAAAAGTCTGTGTATTTCTTGAAAAGAAAACTGAGATCAGCAACATTGTGTAAATGTTTGGGTTTTGATCCTACAGGTCCTTAGATGCAGTGCTTACAGTCAGGAAGTGGAATCCCATCTCCTTGATCTGTAGAGAAAGACTTATATCTGATAGCAGGTTCAGGATGATGCACAAATTCTGAGATCTGGTGGGAAAATTCAGTGGTAGAAAGATTTGTGAATAATATGAATGTGGGTGACCAGATCTGTGTAAAAAACACTCCAAGGCATGGATTTTCAGTGAGGACAAAAATAAACCCAGAATGTTTGCTTCATGCTGAGTCTTAGCAATGCTGTTCCAACATAAACGTAGTTTAGAAGTTGTTGGCTTTTGGAAAAAACTAATTTTTTTTTTTTTTTTATGTCTTTAAGTTATTCAGATAACCTCAAGCTTTGCAGAACTGCTTTCTTTTGGCTGGGGAGAAAAAGGCTTGGGGAAGCATCAGGGCAACTTTTATGCAGAAATTTTCACTGAGGCCAGCATAATGCTATAGGGAGGTACCTGAGTCTATAAACTTATATGTAATAGGAAGCTAATTTAAAATGTGCAACTGCAGGGACACCCCTCTGCACTTATCACAACGTTTTAGTCTGAAGTAAGATTTTGATAGGTACAAAATATACATCCCCAACAGTATAGGACTTGAGCAACTTTAGCAGAATTTGGATACTCATCAAAGTAGAACTTTACATGAAATTTGTCTGAAACAACTTTTTTTTTTTTCCATAAGCAAGCACGTGCATGTGCCTAGACCATGATTTTTGGCAGAATCTGGCCTCTTTATTCTGAGTCCTAATTCACCCCTGCTGTTCTCTGAAATGAAAACCTGATTCTCCTGCAGAAGAGGCATTGCTACTGCCATCTGCAAAACATCAACATCTTCTACATCATGCTAAAATTTCTCTGACCTCTCAGCATATGATGACACTTCAAGAATGTTCAAAGGCATATCCTTATGTTCTGTTAAACACTGAAGTTAAGAGACTGAATGTGTCTTGTCATGTAAGCAATTTGTTAAGGTGGGCATCAGTTAACTTATGTTTCTTGTCAGAAACATATAATCCATGCTTCAGTTCTTGTATTCTGGTGATGGAAAAATGATATTTTTATCTACTTTGTATTAATCCATTATTTTTGTGCACTTCTGTATTTTACAATTAACATTTCTGTGAAGCAATAACAGCCTTCAAGTGCCGAGCTTTGAATAGAACGTTCTGGATGTATTTGCACAAGCCATCTCTTTTAGAGCTTTCCTATTATGAATATTGGATGTAGATCATGAATGGAAATGCTTGGGAAATGCATTCGTAGCTTCAAGCCTAAAGCTGCTTGCTGTGGATAATCTGTAACACTTTTGAGGAAAGTGTGAAACATTCCATGCTATTAATATAACCTTATTTTGAATATAACATACATGTCAAAAAGTGATTTTAATAGAACAGTGGGAGGGGTTTTTTTTACCATCAGGTGTACAAGGTAAGGAGATGAGAAGCAAAATCTCTGTCCTATAATAAAATGAAGAGTGATAGCAAAAGCGATTTGGTGTGTTGCCTGTGTCTATACTGTACTTGGGCTGGCTTGGAGGAACCCAGGTCCTGGTTCTGTCTGTCCATTTATCTGGGGGTAAGCAGCCCAACTTCAGCTTGTTTGTGAAATTGAAAGACCCTTGTGCAGACCGTTTCAGGAAGAAACGTGTGTGGTCTTGTCTGTTGGCATCAGGTCACTGAAAAAAAGATGAGAGACAGAGGCATCTGAACCTCCCAGTGATCTGCTGCCCCACAGCAGATAGGCATAGGCTTGAATGTACTGTAAAGCACAGACTGTACTTCAGACCTTTCCTTAGTCATAGCGGCCTGATCATCCTGGTAATGCTCCCTAGAGGGCTTTTGAGGGTGAACAGGGTGGGCAAGCAGTGAAACAGGCCTTGAACCTGGCTTTTTAAAAGACATTGTAGAAGCAGGTGGTATTTCTGTTTCTGAAATCTTGTATAAAATATTTTTGTTTCCAGTTAGTTTACTGTTCTACATCTTTAAGCAAAAATAAACCTCTCAAAATGAATAAAAGAAAAACTGATCCTGTACAGTGAGGAAGGGAGTGAAGTCTGCATAATGCAGTTTACAGGTATAAAATACCCTATAGCTGCAGTGCAGTGTACTTTGCCTCTCCATTCTGTGCCAGTAGCTCTTTGAGTTTGCAGCTCATTAGTACAGATGCAGGTATCTTGTGCCACCCTGAAGTTAAGGAGAGGATCATTCTTTTAAACTTTACTGATACGTCTCAGGAAAGCAAAGGTAGAATGAATATATATGCCTCTCTTGCCCCTTGAGGACTTAAGTGGTGAGAATTTACAGTCAAGTTTAAGATCCGTGAGATTTTCTATTCATCTGGCAACCTATTCAGCTACCAAGGGAAGAAGAGAGAAACCATTTTTTAATCCAGATGCTTTTTGCCACAAATAAATTCATTCATTGGATGTGAGCGTATAACTACTTTAATTGCCCACAGTTTACTGAGCTTTCCGATACATCTAGAAACACTTTAGGAAAATATCTGATTTGAATTGAGGATTTTCCGTTAGAAATACCTGTTTGTCTTCACTGTGCTTCATCAGACATCAGGTTTTGGTGGTGTGATGGTGTTAAAAGAGTGTTTGTAACCCTTTAACAATTTTAAAGGGTAGGTATTGTAGATAATAACATATACGCTTTTGGGGAAATGGTGGCCATAAGCTTTTTAAAACTGGTTAGAGGTTTCTGTGTGTGTGATGTCCAGGAAGGTTGTAGCTTGGCCTCTTGTCGTGGTTTAGGCCCAGCCGGCAACAAAGCACCACGCAGCCGCTCGCTCACTCCTCCCCCCCGGCGGGATGGGGAGGAGAAAATATAACGAAAAAGCTCGTGAGTCAAGACAAGGACGGGGAGGGATCACTCACCAATTACGGTCACAGGCAAAAAACAGACTCGACTTGGGGAAAAAAAAGGAAATCCATTTAATTTGTTACCAATCAAATCAGAGTAGGATGATGAGAAATAGAACCATATCTTAAAAGCACACCTTCCACCCACCCCTCCCTTCTTCCCAGGCTCAGCTTTGCTCCCGATTCCTCTACCTCCTCTGCCCGCAGCGGCACAGAGGGACAGGGACTGGGGGTTGCGGTCAGTTCATCACACATTGTCTCTGCTGCTCCTTCCTCCTCAGGGGGAGGAGGACTCACACTCTTCCCCTGCTCCAGCGTGGGGTCCCTCCCAGGGGGTCAGCCCTCCATGAACTTCTCCAGCGTGAGTCCTTTCCACGGGCTGCAGTCCTCCACGAACTGCTCCAGCGTGGGCTTTCCTACGGAGTCACGGCCTTCTCCGGGCCCAGCCACCTGCTCCAGCGTGGGGTCCTCCACGGGCTGCAGGGGAATCTCTGCTCCGCCATTAACCTCTATGGGCTGCAGGGGGACAGCCTGCCGTCTCACCACGGGCTGCAGGGGAGTCTCTGCTCCGGCGCACCTCCTCCCTCTCCTCCATCTTCACTGACCTTGGTGTCTGCACGGCTGTTTCTCTCGCATCGCACTCCTCTCTCTGCTGCAGGTCTTTTTTTCAGCAGTCTTTTTCCCTTTCTTAAATACACTATCACAGAGGCGCTACCACCGTCGCTGATGGGCTCAGCCTTGGCCAGCAGTCGGTCCAGCTTGGAGCCGGCGAAGCTTTTAGCAGCTCCTCACAGAAGCCACCCCTGTAGCCCGTCCCCCGCTACCAAAACCCCACCACACAAATCCCACACACCTCTACAATAAAAATCAAATATGATGTATTACCCATCTCAACATCCAGGTAATCTGCCGGATCTCGACTGTTTTATAATCACTAGCGGCCTTCCTTGGACTCTTAATTGACAAGTACATCCTGACACTCGTTTAAAACCACAGCTGGTGGGCTGCTTTGCCATGTGAGCTAGTCTCAATGACATAATTAAATGTTCACATTCATAATCTGGTTACGATCTCTTAATACAGGCTTTATAGCTTGAGTTCATTCCTGTCTCACGGGAACACTTCAGTCAATACTTTGTGTGAATGGGGCTACTTTGAATGTTGTGTTGTACTGGATTCCTGCTGCTGTAAAAACTCAAGAAACCCCAAATGACATACATCAGACGTAGGCGGTATCTGTACTAACAAATTAAACATACCCAAGACCATTCTTTGCCAGTGAGGCCAGCTGCAAGGTCTGCATGCACACTACTAAACTCTTACCCTTCGAAACAGTGGGTCTGCTTACTGGGTATGGTCTGTGACCCATCGTAACTCCCAAATGGCCAATCCAGGAATCACCAGTCCTGTAAACAGGACTGACTGCTGGAGAAGTTTTGAATCTAACTGTTATTGGGAGACATCATGGGTTTTCAGTTAAAATACAGTATTGGTAATTACAGCTTTTGGTAATCAGCAGCTGTTATGTATTTATTTAATTATTCCCCTACACTTGTTTTTAATAGAATTTGTTTTGAAACTGCAGTTTTACTTTCTATATTAACAAAAGTACAATTTAGTTTTTGTAAAGTTTTCTTTAAATCTCAAAATACAGACTAGGGTTTTAGTTCTGCAACTGATTTACAGCTTGCCTATAGTCTTTCATTTCACCTTACTATTTCCATTTTTTCAGCTAGGGGGACTTTTCATTCATACTGAGGTTTTTTGGGGGGGTGTGTTGTGTGTGTTTGGTTGGTTGGTTCGTTTGTTTGTTTGTTTCTCATCAGTGATGACCCCAGGGTCTCATTTCTTTTGTTACACGCTTTCTACTTAGAGACTGGTGTGTGAATCCCCATACAAACTACTTCTGGATAGAAGTAGAATTTCTTTTTGGAGCAGAATCTATATCTAATTCTATTCTTAAAATACAAAATATGCAAATGCACTACACATTGCCTTACTGTTCTTGATGATGTACCTCAGTTGTGCTGTTATGTCTGTTTCTGTCGCTTTGGAATAGGATGTGCAAATTATGAATTACTCTTTTCTTTTTTTGTGTGTGTGTGACAGCATCTTGCTTTAGTGAGACTTACAAAGTAGTAGCTAAAAGCTTAGAATATGGAAAAGTACACTGACCCCTTTGAGCGTCAGTACAATTCCGCTTCCCCAGACCTCTGTGCCTGCGCCTTTTCAGTGTAAATCCAGTGTGGTCTGTATGACAGCTGCTTGCTGGTTTTTACACTAGTCCACAGCAGAGTCAAAGAGTTGAAGACCTCTTGTACAACAAACAGGGATTTCCCACCCACATTTTTAAGGAATTCTTTGGAAATTATATTTCTTGTGGGCTACCTAAACGTTGGTGAATCATGCGGCACTAAACCCACAAATTGTAGCTTGGCTAAGTGGTCTAGAGTAAACAAAAATTTCCAGTATTTGAAGAAGAATTTGTAACCCTGAAAGCTTGTCCATTTTATTTTTCCCCTGACTGTATTGATTGGCATAGCCAAGCTCAATGGGAATGATTGACATATGCCAGGAGCTCATAATTCTGATGCTGAGAATGGCAACGCATATGGTTAATCCAGAAATGGTTAATGCATTTGCTGAGCATTTCCAAGTGGACAGTTGTTCATTGCCCCAGGGCAGTAGTTTTCTCATGGACTAGTCTTTCACAATGATTATTAGTATGAAAGCTGAGAAAGTAATTGCAGATAACTTTATACAATTACATTGATCTTTTTTGTTTTCAAACTTTATTATTTAAAATATTTAATTCCGTAATAATGTCTTTTAAATCTTGGGTTCTTAGTTGGTTTGCACTAACTAGTTATAGTTTACAGTATGTTGCTTGCTGCTTCTCATCTGAAGTGGGCAGCTCTTTCAGAGAGGAACGAAGAACTAGAGCCCATTTATGAGGTCTGTTTTCTGGAGCAGGGTTCCTTAGAACTCCACGGCTTCTGGTGATCGCCAGTAGTCTTGGGGTTTTTTTGGCCAGTTGATGGAAATGCCCTGCTACCTGCAACACCTATAAGGTTTGTGTGATTGGAAGGTACATACAAAAGGTTTCCATAGAGATATCTGGGTGGAGTAGGTCCCAGATACGAGACAAGTAGTCTGATGGACCTCCAAAAAGTAGTACTTCATCAACCCCAGAATAAGTGATGACTTACGCTTCAAATAGTAGTTCATCATCCTTCCAAAAAAGATGCTTGTCAAGGGAAGTATCTTGGATGGTGTTCAGTAATCAGGTAATTGGTGTTCTGGGGTTAAAGAGCCAAGTTCAGAGAGAGTTTGGAAAGTTAGGTCTATCTTGCTTCACAGTTGTCGCTTCATTAGTGGTTTAAGCTCATTGCTTCATGCTTTATGTGAACACGGTAGACTCTTGCTCACCTTAATACAGAGGCAATCAACTTCAGCAAGGCTGGACAATCAAATTGGACCGTCAGACACTGTGAGATCTTTGACTGTTGCAGCAATTATCTTCAGGGCCTTGTGACACATTCTACCCTAAAGCAAATGTTCATGTTTGAACATAAAGCTTTACCACCATAGCGGTTCACAGACCTTCAAAGGACCCTCATCTGTGTTGTGGGACAACCCCTTCTGTGTGGGTGTTTGGATTTTGAAAAGGTTTGCTGCATCTGTGAGCCCTGAAGGGGCTCCGCTGATTTGTAGTGTTGTCAAGTCTCCTTTCTACAAATAAAGGATGTGTTTCTGTATAAAAAGGGAAACGATGTTTTGGATAATTTTTTGCAGACAGATCTCACATTCATTAAACAACAAGAAAAGCCTGCTGTCCTTACACTTAGCAAGATTCGGTTCAGAAGCATTGTCAAGTGTTAGCGTGGGGTTTCAGACAGATCTGGCATGGGGATGGGGATCTAACTGAATAATGCATGCTTTTTCTGTGCTATGCTTCAGCACTTCAGAAAGGCATTCAGTTCTTAAATGTATTAAGCATCTTTCAAGAAGCACTGCATCTTAGTTTCTAGCTTCATAAACTTGCGAGACATCAGTTTTGTCTTGACTGTTTATCTGAGGGAAACATGCATAAATCCTGTAAGTGCTGTTAGCTGGCTACATGTAAACATGTCAGTAGTAGTGTGTGATGGGTTTTATGCTGTTGTTCCAAAGGATGTTTGTGCCTTGCCAGTCTTTTCAGTGACAGTTCACATAGCCTCTTTTCTGTAAAGACCTTTCATGGCCAGAGAGTTCCCCCACAAGCAGAAGTTTGAGAGACATCCTGATATATTTAGGATATACATCTGTGTGTGTACATGTAGGAAAAAACCTCTGGATGATGTAGCTGCTTTTTAATCTTGCTTTCTATAGAGTAAAATTTCCTTCTGGGTAGCCTTGCATTAACAGTGGTGTTACATCCAAACAGTTTCAAATTGCAAAAGCACTCTTTCATCTATTACTTTACAGCCTGTTCATCTAAAGCCATTCATACATGTTTCACTGCGTTAGGGGTGCTGTTTCCGTAGCACTACCTATACCATGTTTGAGCTTATTTCAGCATTTTTGCCTAGCTGTTGTGGCTGGAACAACATGTATCTCAATTACAGAACACACTCGAGTCAGTGTAGGGCTTTTTGGCCAATAAGTGATGCTGGATGTTATTTGGCTCTGTCTGCAGGGTTTGGCTGGTCAAGCTGACTCTATTCTGTCTTCCCTCCACCCACCCTCTGATTTGTTTTCCCCTGTTCCACAGCTTGGAAAGGAAAAAAATCTGAAAGTGAAGAAATCTCAGAGATTCCACTACTTCATTCTGAGTCCTCTGCCGTTAGGAAATCCAGTTCCCCCATGAATAATAGCCACCTCAGTGCGAAGCTTACTGTAGAGAAAGTGCAATCTTGTGTTGGTGTTAAGAATCAGTTCCATGATGTGCAGCTACTTGAGTCGTTCCTGATGCTGTTTCAGTGCTTTACAAACTATTAGAGCATACTTTTGCCTTTTTAGGGGATCTTGTTACAAGCCACTACTTGGTAGTTGCAGAATTTTGGTTTCTGCACAAACTGTGTGGTAAGATCCCCTGGCACACGCCTCGGCTCTGTGATGAATTGGCCTCGGAGCATCAATGCTAAAGATGCCTGTGGAGAACCCCACAGCAAGAAACAGTATGAAAAAACATGAGAAACTTGAACTAATTTGAGGTTTCTTTGTATTCTGCCAACTAAATGGATTTTCGTATCCTACCTTCTCTTGTGTCTCAGGTAGCTTGATAATTTTAGTGCTTGGATATGTCTACGTGGCTTTAATTAGACCAGACCATTTATTCTTGTATCCTGTTCTCACAGTGGCCAACAGCAGATGCTTAGGGAAAAATGGGGGTAGGCAAGTAAGCAGCGACAGTGCTTCCTGCTGCCAGCAGTTTGCGGCTCAGGGACCTACTAGCTTAAATCATTGCATTTACTAGCCTTCAAAATATCTTTTTCCCCCTGTTTGTTAAATGCTTTTAAGCACCATATTCAAAGAAGTAACATACAAGGCAAGGAGTTCTTTAAGGTGACTGAGTGCTGTATAAAGAAATATCTCATTTTATTTTGAACCTGCAGTTTGGTGGTATTGTTTGATGCCTTCTTGCTCTTCTGTTAGAAGAGACTGTGAATAACCACAGATTTCTCTGTCCCTCCAAGAGAAATATGATTTCCAGCAACTTCTAAGAGAGACTTCTAGAGAACCTCAGTGCCTGAGGTGGTGATGGGATGAAGGTGTTATTGATGAAGGCCTTGTGGTGATGGGATGAAGGCTCTGCAGTAGGACAACATGTACTAGCCTAATTCAATTTCTCAGATTTAGGGACCAATGACTAGCGTTAACTAGTTAGGGTGGGTATCTCTTCTTTATTATCAAGTTTTCTGCTTTATGTAATACATTAGTAACGCTCTGATGTTCATGACCTCCTGAATCTCAACACCATTTTTTCCAGTGTGTGTGGGGAAGAGAATAATACTAAGAGTCAGGAAATGTGGATTCCCTTTGAAGCAGATTAGTTTTGAGTCACACCAAGGTTAAAAACCAACAAACAGACAAACAAAAAGTACACCCCCCAACCCCACACAAGATGATCACCAAATATTAGCACATCTAAAATGGATGAATTTTTAAAAAGTAATTGGTTCTCAGCCAGTTGCTGAAATTCTTATGGGAAATGACTGGAAAATTTGAAAATAGAATGGAGACTTGGTAGTGAAAAGCCCTAGTGTGATGGAGTAGAGCTAGAAAATGAATTTGAAATGTGCAGTTATATGAAGTCAATTTTCTCATTTCATAAGAGAATAAGAATTCTAAAGCAATGTCTAGAATACAGCTCTGCAATGGAAATTACTTCCATAAACTGAAACTGTAACTTCAAGTGCATCACATAAGCACATATTCCACAGCCTCAAAACATATTTAATAAATTGATACAATAGAATTTCAATACAAATAGCTCTGTGAAAGAGTAAACAACATTGTGGTGGTAAAGCCGTAGAGATAAGCCTTAAGAGTCTTTAAAGCAGTTTTTATATGTTGGATTTTAAACAAAAAAGAAAAGCTGTGTAAAATACATTTTTTCTTAAGGAGACAGTCCTTGTCTATTTTATGTAATAATCTACTCTGAGCCTGGCTTTAATTTAAAATAAATAAATAAAGCCTGGCTTTAATTTAAAATAAATAAATATCTGTGATGCCACAGGCTGGGCTTGAAGATTCCACATATTTTGAAGTCATCCGCTGCACAGCAGGCTCTGAGGATTCGTTATTAGCTGGTAAGGGAATGAATGCAAAACCAGCAGGTTCATCCTCGCAGCCTCAGCAGAAACTCCCTAGGATGTCCTGTGGAGCTGCAGGAGCAGACCCAAAAGCTCGTTTATGCTCCCAGTCCATCTACTTTATCTTACTGGGCACTCATCTGCTTCACTGCGGAGTATCTCTGAGCTGGGCTGAGTATCTCACACCGGGCTTCGGTTCTGCAGAAAATGTGAAAGAAAACAAAATTGAAACCTAGAACCAAGGAAAAAATTTTGCTGATTGGGGAAATATGGAGACAGAAAGCCCTGTCCCTTCATTCAAAATTGTGGGGAAGTTTCTGCCACTACAATGCTGGAGATGACACGTGAGGATGACCTGAGGGCAGGAGGGGAGTCAGGGCAACTGTGGACTTAGCCTTCAATATTGTCCTTAGTGTGCCCATAAAGAGGCCTGTGAGGACCAGTATGACCAGTAGTGCTCATCTGCTGTCGGAGAGGTGCAGCTCTGGTAAAGCGTTTTTCAGCTTTGGCTCTAAAATACATTTCTTTCTTGACTGAATCATTTGTAACTTCAATCTGTCAACTTTTGCACCCCAGGTGCCTAAGCAGCCCTCCTGGCATGTGCTTCCAAGCTTCTTCTGCAGGAAGCCCTATGGGTCTGTGCAGTTTCATCTGTCTTGGCTGTTTGTCTTCACCGTGGTTGGCTTTTCTGTTTTGGGTGTTTTGGTTTTTTTTTTTTCTTTCAGACTGTAATTGGAGCCTGTGTTATGGTTGTCATAATTCACCTCACTTCCATCCAGGGAATTTGACCTGGAATTCTTTTTGCGGGTCTCTGTTGTTTTGTGGTAGAGTGCAAGGAAGTGAGCTGTTTTGTGCTGAAGCCTACTTAGAAGTTGGGAATCAGCTGAAAATTATTAGTCAGCTTTTCGAGTAGGGCTGGTAGTGCTGGACAAGTGGTCAACCCAATGTCTTTGTGAACAGGAACAGCTAGAAACAGCCCTTCAGGGTTTCTTCTACTGTTTTCATCCTTTTTATTCTGAAAAGTGAGTCTAAATGATGAGATCAGTGTTGTGCTCCAGCCATATTATTCTCTTTGCTCTGTCAAACCCACCTGTTTTTTGCAAACTACTAAGAAAGTGTGATCCTGAGCAAGCTGACTTGCTCTGAGCAGGGGTAGGACTAGATGACCTCTGGAGGTCCCTTTCTACCTAAATTAATCTGTGACTGTGTGGTGGGTTGACCCTGGCTGGATGCCAGGTGCCCACCAAAGCCGCTCTGTCACTTCCCTCCTCAACTGGACAGGGGAGAGAAAATGTAACGAAAGGCTCATGGGTCAAGAAAAGGACAGGGAGATCACTCACCAATTACCATCACGGGCAAAACAGACTCGACTTGGGAAAAAAAGGTTAATTTATTACCAGTCAAATCAGAGTAGGATAATGAGAAATAAAACCAAATCTTAAAAACACCTTCCCCCCACCCCTCCCTTCTTCCCAGGCTTAACTTTACTCCTGATTTTCTCTACCTCCTCCCCCCAAGCAGCGCAGTGGGACGGGGAATGGGGGCTGTGGTCAGTTCATCCCACGTTATTTCTGCCGCTCCTTCCTCCTCAGGGGGAGGACTCCTCACACTCTTCCCCTGCTCCAGCGTGGGGTCCCTCCCACGGGAGACAGTGCTCCATGAACTTCTCCCATGGGCTACAGTTCTTCACGAACTGCTCCAGCATGGGTCCCTTCCACGGGTTGCAGTCGTTCAGGAACAGACTGCTCCAGCGTGGGTCCCCCGCGGGGTCACAAGTCCTGCCACCAAACCTGCTCCAGCGTGAGCTCCTCTCTCCACAGGTCCACAGGTCCTGCCAGGAGCCTGCTCCAGCGCGGGCTTCCCATGGGGTCACAGTCTCCTTTGGGCATCCAGCTGCTCCGGCGTGGGGTCCTCCACGGGCTGCAGGTGGATATCTGCTCCACCGTGGACCTCCATGGGCTGCAGGGGGACAGCCTGCCTCACCATGGTCTTCACCACAGGCTGCAGGGGAATCTCTGCTCCGGTGCCTGGAGCACCTCCTCCCCCTCCTTCTTCACTGACCTTGGTGTCTGCAGAGTTGTTCCTCTCACATATTCTCACTCCTCTTTTCTGGCTGCTGTAGCGCAGCAGATTTTTCTCCTTCTTAAATATGATATCCCAGAGGCACTGGGATATCCCATCGCTGATGGGCTCGGCCTTGGCCAGCGGCAGGTCCGACTTGGAGCCGGCTGGCATTGGCTCCATCGAACATAGGGGAAGCTTCTGGCAGCTTCTCACAGAAGCCACCCCTGTAGCCCCCCCGCTACCAAAACGTTGCCACGCAAACCCAATACAGACTGTGTGACGTACTCATGTAACTGAGGGATATTCTACTTCAGTGAATTGTATTACAGTATTTGGGGTTTTGCTTCCACTGCTGCCCTGGACAGCTAGAAGAGCAGCTCTGTCCTTGTGGTTGAAGCCAGGAGCTTAAGGGATTGACAACTCTCATTTCCAGCTATTAATTTCTAGCTATTAAAAAAAAATTTGGTTTGTTTCTTTTTATTTAGCTTGACATTAATTGATACTTTGTTGCTGCTTAAGGGATATAAAATGTAGGATTTTAATGTTCTGTAACGTTTATTTTTAAAGTGAGACCAAAATTAAACTACAACTTTTGGCAGAAGGCGTGGTTTTTTTAAATCTGTGCCAAAGAGAACTGTTGTTTCATTTCTCCTTCCCTATTCCTTAGCACAGAGCTCTCAAAATTAAAAAACCTGCACATCCATACAGCATCTCTGAAGCAGTGAGTAACAAGGACGTTGTTCTTTCTAGCTAGATCTTCACATACAACTTAAACCCACTCTTGGATGTCAAGAAGTACTTTGACAACTTGTTTTTGTGCACAAAAGTCTCTGCTTCATTTAAAGCTTGAAGCCAGGGCTTGACCTGTTTTCAGTAGAAATAGTTGGGCCATCGCTCAAGACTAGAGTCCGTGTGCTTGGTATAGCACTATAGGGATGTGAAAAATTAATTCTGAGAACAGCATCTCCTGACAATGCTTTGTTTATGTGAAAGCCAGGCAGACAGATAGCTGCTGCTATCTCATCTCTCACAGTCACTGAGTTAAAATCCTTACAAATAGCAGTTTGTCATGGTTTAACCCCAGTCGGCAACTAAGCACGTCACAGCTGCTCGCTCACTCCGCCCCAGTGGCATAACGGAGAGAATCAGAAGAGTCAAAGTGAGAAAACTCGTGGGTTCAGATAAAGACAGTTTAGTAGGTAAAGCAAAAGCCATGCACACAAGCAAAGCAAAACAAGGAATTCATTCACCACTTCCCATCGGCAGGCAGGTGTTCAGCCATCTCCAGGAAAGCAGGGCTCCATCATGCGTAATGGTTACTTGGGAAGACAAACGGCATCACTCTGAACGTCCCCCCCTTCCTTCTTCTTCCCCCAGCTTTATACGCTAAGCATGATGTCATATGGTATGGAATATCCCTTTGGTCAGTTGGGGTCAGCTGTCCCGGCTCTGTCCCCTCCAGCTTCTTGTGCACCCCCAGCCTCCTCGCTGGTGGGGTGGTGTGAGAAGCAGAAAAGGTCTTGACTCTGTGTAAGCACTGCTCAGCAGTAACGAAAACATCTCTGTATTATCCACACTGTTTTCAGCACAAATCCAAAATGTAGCCCCATACTAGCTACTAAGAAGAAAATGAACTCTATCCCAGCCAAAACCAGCACGTTCTCCGCCCCTTATTCCATACCATTTATGTCATGCTGAGGTCCCACGCTATGCAATACAACCTCATTTACCACCACCACCCTTCCCATCCTCTGATATAATACACAGGTATCATTCCCCTAGTCTATGGACCACCTCTGTAAAATGTCCATTAAAAGCCCGTAAAATGTCCAGAAATGTCCACAAAATGTCCATTGAGTTCATTTAGTCCATGACTTCAGGCTCCATCTGTTATGGTGGTCCCTCAGGACAGGAGAGGTGGTGCGTTGCATGGAGTGACTGGGCACCAAAGCCAGCTCGGGTCAGGTCGCTGCTGTACTTGCACTGCTTCTTGTTAAGACTTGTCCTCCATTGGTTCAGGTGGTTCCTGCTATAGTAATTCCCATAACATGCCACTCACATCCCAGGTTACAACAATTTAAAGGTATTTCCATTACAATCTCCACCCCTGGTCCCTTTGGACCAGACCATAGGGTTTGACATTGCAATGAACTCCTCCCTTACCCCTACTCCGGCTTGGACTTATCCACAGACTGCAGTTCCTTAGGGTTGTCCCTGCTCCAAGTGGAGCCTTGTCTGTGAGCCACAGTCTCTTCAGGAGTGTACCTGCTGTGGCATAGACTTATCCACAGCCACAGTCACTTTGAGGTGCACCTGCTCCAGCGTGGCCTTCTCCATGGGCCACAATGCCTTCAGAGATATACCTGCTCCAGCATGGCCTTACCCACAGCCATAGTCCCTTCAGAAGTAAACCTGCTCCAACGTGGCCTTACCCATGGCTGCAGTCCCTCCAGGGGTGTACCTGCTCTGTCGTGGGCGTATCCATGGCCATATGCTTTGAGGTGCTCCGGCATGACCTCATGCACAGCCACTGATGCTTCGAGATATACCTTCTCCAGTGTGGACTTATCTTTGGGCGACAGTCCCTTCAGAGGTATACCTGCTGCGGCACAGACATAACCATGGCCACAGACACTTCGAGATGTACCTGCTCTGGCATGGACTTATTCACGGCCACATATGCTTCGGGGTGTCCTGCTCCCATGTGGACTCATCCACAGGTCACAGTCCCTTCGACTCAAGTTCACACTGGAGTTCCAGTCTGTCTAGTACAGCAGCACAGAAACAGCAGCGATGCCCTGGCCATCTGCCAGCCCAGGTGCATGGCCATTGCTGTTATCAGAACGTTCCCAGGCACCGCAGAGTAAGACGCTAAGCAGTACAGCAAGCAGTGAAAGGAAAAAGCAGCCACTAACGAGCCCTAGACTCCAACATACAGTAAGGCAAGCAAGCCCCATGGCAAGCACAGGAGCCTGCCAATTAACAGCTAAATAGCAGTAACAGCTATAAATTCGATCTAGCACATTCCAGTCAAACCTGTCATTATCTCAAACCCTTCGAGCCCCACGTTGGGCACCAAAAAGGACTGTCACAGTTTAACCCCAGCTGCGAGCACCACACAGCCACTCACTCATTCCCCCCCAGTGGGATGGGGGAGAGAATTGGAAGAGTAAAAGTGAGAAAACTCGTGGGTTCAGATAAAGACAGTTTAATAGGTAAAGCAAAAGCCATGCGCACAAGCAAAGCAAAACAAGGAATTCATTCACCACTTCCCATCGGCAGGCAGGTGTTCAGCCACCTCCAAGAAAGCAGGGCTCCATCATGCGTAATGGTTACTTGGGAAGACAAACGGCATTGCTCCGAATGTCCCCCACTTCCTTCTTCTTCCCCTGGCTCTATATGCTGAGTATGACGCCATATGGTATGGAATATCCCTTTGGTCAGTTGGGGTCAGCTGTCCCGGCTGTGTCCCCTCCCAACTCCTTGTGCACCCCCAGTCTGCTCGCTGGTGGGGTGGGCTGAGGAGCAGCAAAGGCCTTGACTCTGTGTAAGCACTGCTCAGCAGTAACGAAGACATCTCTGTATTATCCACACTGTTTTCAGCACAAATCCAAAACGTAGCCCCATACTAGCTACTAAGAAGAAAATTAACTCTATCCCAGCCAAAACCAGCACACAGTTCCACACAAAAATGAATCCATATTTTGCAACAATTTTTCAGACTTTTTTTTTTATTATTATTTTGAAAAGATTTGTACATAGGTGATTTCTTTGTTTCTTTGAAGGCCATCAAGAAGACCTGTCAGTGGCTTATTTTAGAGATAAGAGAGAGCAGAACAACTGTACTTCCAACATTTAGATATCGCCTGCCATCTGGAAAGGCTTAATTCACAGTAAGGTGCAAGTCTGGACATGAATTTGTAATGCTTGAGCTCACTCAGAAAAACCCCACACAATAGTTTAAAGGTCAGGTTAGGTAGCAGGAGTTGTCAGGGATTCTGTTAAACCTGGATTGAAATTTCATGTCTAAATAGGAAGAATATAACATTGGATCCTTACTATTGGCTCTTCTACCAGGACCGTGACTCTATCTGCATATACAGAGATCACAGGGGCAGAAAATACTATTGTATGTGGAAAATCCAGTTACCACCATATTTGTTGCTTCATGTCTTGTCTAATATTTGCCCAGAGGTGAAATGGGGAGACACTGTCAGCCATTCTTTCCTGCAGCAGCTGACCAAGGTGTGCCACAAAGAAAATACCACCCTTGATTTGGCATTAAGTAAGGTGCCAGATCTGGCTGAAAATTTTGCAGTTTTAAGTGCTGCTCATACCAGTGACTACAAGGTATTTTAGATTCAGTGTCCCTACGGAGATAAAAAGGCCAAACATCCACCACAGTTGTGCTCAGCTTCTATAAGATTAAGTGTGTGTGTATGAGGAAGATTGATAAAAGGATGTTAAAAAGGGCTTTTAAGAGAATTAAACACTTAAAGGAGGTATGGAGATGCTGAACAATACCACACCAGAATCATTAGTATGTATCACCTTTTAATAATGGCTTAGAAAATGGTCAAAGGGAGCAGGTATGGACTAAACAGCAAAGTAAATTAGGTTATGAAATGATGGTAATGCAGTCTTTGAAAAGCCGAAAACATATCCAAAGGATGAAAATTGAAAGGTTCCTAATGTCTGGCAGAGGAGATATAAAAATATAAAGCAAAAAGAAAGAACAACTAGCTAAAGGACTCAAAACTAGTACTAAATTCTTCAAACATACCAAGAGCGAAAAGCTGACCAGAGAGTCTGTACGGTCACTTTATGATCACTGTTTAAAAAGGAGCAGCTGGAGATGATGGACACCCCATGGCAGAGAAGCCAAATTAATTATTTGCATTGTTATTCAGTATGAAAGAAACAGGTGAGACAGCCATAGAGCATTTTGGGGTAAACTCAGGAGAGAGTATATCCAATATTGAGGCTACTGTGGAAGAAGTTATGATACAGTAGATACTACAAACATGATGATGTTCACCTAAGAGCTCTAGGGGAACTCAAACATTAAGTAGCTGCGTTGCTTACAGTAAAATGTGTCATCGCTTAAAACTTTTTCCGTATCTGAAGACTACAAGGTGGACGATGGATGTCCACCTGAAAAAGATTCTAAGAAAATGTGGGGAGCTACAGGCCTGCAACATCAGCAAATCAGCAGAGACTCTCTAGTAAAGGATAGAATGAGTAGATGCTTGGACAAATAAAATCTGCTGAGGAAGAATCCATATGGCTTCTCTAAAGGCTTCCATAAACCTCTTGGTTTGTAAATCTCCAAATGGATCAACAAATATGTAGGTAGTGTGGTTTGGTTGATATTGTCTATATGGATTTTGATAGGTTTTTGACGCAGCCCTTGCCAAAGGCTTTTTAGGAGGGAAAGCAATTGTGATAGAGGAGGGAAGATCCTGGCATGGTTATATCAGTAATTAAAAGATAAGAAACAGAGGCTTGGGGTGAATGGAGGGAAGTTACCAGTGAAGTCCTGGAGGAATCTGTGCTGAGATCTGTCCTGCTGAGCTTATTCATAAATGCCCTGCAAAAAGAGATGTCCTGGCAAAGGTTCACAGAAGGGCAGCAGGGTTGATCAGAGATATAGAAGGACTTCCATATAAGGAACAATTGAACAGATTGGGACTGTTTGGTTTCCAAAATTGTGAGTGGCATGGAAAGGATGGGCAAAGACGACTTTAGTTTTCTCAGCATGTATGAAATGTAGAATACCATTCCAGAATCTCTCTTGGAATAAAATACCCAGGAATTAAAACAGGGAGATGAAAATGTCACAGGTTACTTCTGAATTTCTTAGTACTTTCCTGAACTTTTCAGACCCTAAATTGAGATGTGAGTTTAATTTGATTGGTTTTGGTCTTTCTGTTTTCATTTTCTTTCTGAAGTCCTGGCCATCTCCAGAGCTTGATGAAGTCGTATCTTCTCCTGGTATCTAAAAGTCAGACACAAAGTGCTTCAACACAAGAGCTCAAAATTAGTGACAATTTTCAAATTCCTGAGTATTGCTTGGGTTTTTTGGTAAGACACACATTGTATCTAAGCAAATGGGTCTAGAGAGAGTTGAGTTTACTTGCTTCTGCTAGAAAACTGGCCAGAAATTACATAGCTCCACTTCAGAAACCTGTGGCTACGTTAGTCACTGATGAAGTGGCCTGCTGCTTTGTTTCCAGAGTGGAGCAGCTTTGGGTTCATTTAGATTGGAATTCATGTAGGTGTACAGTATAGCCCCCAGATTGTTTGTAGTCTTCAAAAGGATGTTACAGACGTGCCAGAATAGGAGGAAGAGAGGAAAGGCATTTTCAAGTTTATCTGCATTAGGGGGAAAAATACCACTTAAAGCAATTTGCATTCACTGGGTAAATCAAGGATGATGAGATTAGAAGCAGCCAAAAATATTTCAGTGGGCACTCTTTCAAGTTTACTTGGTACTTCTCCTGCATCGTACATACTTGTTTTTCATGAATACACGTGAGAGTTAGATCAGCCAGGCCAAGCTTGGATCTGATATAAATAGACACAAAACTTGTATTGCCTGTGGTCCCGAGTCCTTATTTTCACTTAGCCTGATTTTACCCCATTGTTATGTTACATCAGTGGAGTTGCTCCAGGTTTGCTGATAAGTGATATCAAAATCAGACTTTTAATGAGAACTAGGCTTATTATTTCAAGGGAAAACGGTTCCTTTAACTGTTGCCAGGAGAGCAGCGCTCGTTTCCAAACCAGCCCAACTGTTACTGACGTTTATTTGCTGTAAGAGTTGTTGCAGAAGTATTGGGGTTTATGGGATCAATACAGGGACTCAATACAAGGATCAATAAGCCATATGGGCTAAAGTATTAAAGCTGTTAACTTTTTCTCTGTGGATCACTTAAAAGACTTACTTCATTAAAGGGGAGCGGACATTAAATCACTGCCATGAACATAAAATCCTGTTGTGTTCACGTGCGATACAATTAAAGGTTTCAGGCATTCCAATAAGGATCAGCCCACGCTGATCCGAATCACTGAACAGGAAATGCTGCTAGGCAAGATCCTGAGCTTAACTAATTAATTTTAATTTATGTATTAAAGAGTTGATCTAGATAATACAATAATTACAAATGCTTGTGTTTCAAGACCATGAAAATTGCTAAAAATTGAAATTTTGCAATCATCAGATTGCGGAGGTTGGTTGCATTTGGCAATAAAATGTTTGTCTTGTCCGGGGCAGTGCGTTTGTAATTAAGATGCAAGTAAAGACTATTAAGTAGACTTAGGTCTCTGCAGCACATGCCAACTTTTAGACTCAATAATACACTACTTCTGGTGCATGTGCAGTCACAGAAATAGATATTTTGCAAGATGCCCAGCAAATAATTTAAAAAAACAACCCAAAGTCCTGAATGCCCAAACTATCCTTTTTATACTATGTCCTTCAAATGACTTATTTCTTCGCAGGACATTTAGTTTAACCATATTAATTTCTGAATGATGGAATGAGACAGTGTTTTCAGGGTCAGCAGCTGATTTCACACTCCTGCTCTTTGCCTTCAGGCAATGGTTTCTCACCCACTAAAGAGACCTGAAGAAGTTGGTCTGTTGTCCCACCAGTTCCTAAATCAGCTGCTTTCAGGAGGATGTAAAGCATATCTCCAACTTTAGAGAACTGGTTAGCTTATATCTGAGAGTATTTATCACTTTGTGCTGTTTAATGAATTGCGACTCCCAAAGGTTCCCCGCAACTGTCAGATTACTGGGAAATTGTTCTATTACCAGGCAAAATTAAGGTAAGAGGTTTGGCCATTATCTTCATAGAATAAAGATAATTGTAAGTTATGTTTGTACTACTTGAACATCTACAAAAGAAAATCATAAGAAAATGTACTTCTAGGGAGTATTTAGCAAATATCCTTCCTTTTCAGTGGCAGTGTCTTGGCTCACTGCAGCTGACTTCTCTTCCAGCCACCCAAGGCTGGCTTGCCAAAGAGCTGACTCTCTTCTTTGTGCTACCCTGTGGTCGCTCGGGGTGAGACTTGGCCTTCTATAGATGGGATGAAGTTTCCTCCTTTCTCTGTCCTTTTAGGCTTATTGTTTTGGGCTTCTCAATAGGAATTCTGCTTTAGAACTTGCGTGAAATATCTGTTGAAAATGTCTATCTTTTCCTCCCTTTGCATCTGGGCTCTGGGAGGACACTGATCCTCCATGCTGCTTCTAGACTGAACCTCTCTCTGCTTTCCTGACCTTGTGTAACTTACGCTACCCTGTGCTCCTCAGTCAACCATATCTTTTCTGGCTTTAAGCTGATTTTTCCTGTTTGCAGCCTTCAGAAAACCCAGGATGTTTAAATGCACACATATCTCATTGGATTTGCCATGTGGAGCTTGCTGCAAGCATTTCGTACTTCACACACACTACAGTAATGTATATGCCGGATTTGACACTGAGTCCTGTCCTAAATTATTCCCTGCACCTGCCCACCATCGCTTTGTGTTAGTTGGAGGATTTTGCTATTACAGCATCCGTGGATTGCTTTGTTGCATCTGAGTGTGCTCTCCTTAAGGCATAAGATTATGTTCTGCCAGTTCCACAGTTTGTTTCCTTTTGAAGATGAAAATAGAGATGCTTGACATGCGAATGTTACATTTATATTAGAGTTGCATTCAAAATCTCCAGAAAGGGAGTTCCCGCAGGGACCCTAAAGTGTAGAAGATTCGCAGTGTCACTCTACTGCCTGTACTGTATCTTGCCTGTGATTTGTTGTCACTGTATGTTTCATCCACTCTGGCCATGTACATTTGATATGAAAATATAGGGGTTTTCTAATGTATAGGACACAGAAAGTTTAACTCCTTTAACAACAAAAGATCTAAAGGTGGTTTATCTTTATTGTCTTCTGATTCTGGTTTTCATTTAAAGCCTAAATCTTGCTAAAAAGCCTAGACATCTTGCTAAAATGTCTATTGCCATTGAGAGAAAAATGGCTATTAGCCAACCATTTTTTCTAACTCTTAAAGAGTTTCACAGTTAATGCATTTCCTACCTACATCCACTTCAGCAGCTGTGCATGTGCCTGTATACAATTATGGAAGAAAAACTACTTGCACCAGTTAGAACCAGAGCGAGATGTAAACTGTGGCCTCATGTCAGCATGATTTAAATTCTGCTGAAGTTAATGGGAAGTTAGTGCAGGCTTCCACACAAACATTTTCTGACTTTGGGGCCACCCTACAGATAAATACCTATTGCATCTTCTGTGATCCTAATATAGCCAGGGAAACTCAACACAGAGCAGTGGAAGAAGTAATAGGAAGAGAGCAAAAAAGGAATTGCTGCAGCATGTCATAAACACGGACAGCAGTGCCCAGAGATTTAAAATGTGTGCTTGTTGTCTCCTTTCATCAACTTTTCCCTAAGACTGTTTACTTAAGAGCTCCTCAGCTATTGCCAGGAATGCAGTTATCCTATTTTAGGCTATATGTACTCTATAAAGCTCTAAGCCGTTCCCACAGTGGGTGAGAGAGGCTTTGAGCTGGTGTTGTGATGCTGCAGTGCTGTGGTCCACCAAACTCTGCAGGTATTTAAAAGAAACCTCTTTGCTTGAGGGTGCTCACCCTCTCTGAAGTAATGAGAAAACATTTAAATGTAGCTTTGTTGTTTGGTCATTTTTCTCTTGTTTGTATAAACTGAACCTCCTAAAAGTACAACAAGTTGATGCCTCCAGATAATCTACCAAAATCACATGCAGAGAGAGAGGGAGAGGAGAGGATTTGAAGCAGAGGGAGTAGGTGATAGACACAAGAGGCTGTAGGGCCGATGGAAGGAAGGAACTGATACAAATTTAGCCTCATTTTGTGTATGTTGCGTATCACCAATGCTTCTGCTGAATCATTGGTCTTGCATTTTTAGCAAATTACCCACTGGTTATGTGTGTGAAAATACAGCAGATACAGTGAAAATACAGGAAAGAAGGATTTTATACTTATATAACCTGCTGCGGAAAAGTACTTTGTTATTCAACCTGGTAAGCTATGGGGATCATAATGCCTTCACTGCTGTATCTGTGAATGCTTTTTGTATACTTCGTGGCCTCTACTCTGAATCCAAACAAACCAACTTAAACAGCCCTGTGAGTGAACCCAATTCAACCTCCCTGCCAGAAAGGAAGGCCTCTCTTGTTAGCAATTTCAGATGGAGCAACTTTCGTTTGTCTGGCCTATGCTTTTTGTAACAGGTCTTTATTTTTTTATGAATAGACTAAAAGGTGGAAAAACAGTAGCAATTTGGGGGTGTGAGGGGGAAGAACCGAAACAACCATCTTTGGATCAGATCCAGCCCAGCAGCAGAAGTCCAACCCCGAGCAGGCCTGAATTTGGCGCCATTGGACACTGCTCCACTGCTGATGGGGTGGATTTGTCCCGCCTGGAATTTGAGAAACAGGCTGTTTCTTGTGCTTTCTTCACTCTGCTGCTTATTAAGAATTTGACCTTTTGAGAGGTCAGT
This sequence comes from Gymnogyps californianus, assembly GCF_018139145.2. Lineage (NCBI taxonomy): Eukaryota > Metazoa > Chordata > Aves > Accipitriformes > Cathartidae > Gymnogyps > Gymnogyps californianus. The sequence continues at coordinate 8,265,301 of NC_059471.1, read as the reverse complement.
GTCTTCGTGCACCCTAGAGTCTTGTAGGTGAGTGGGTATTGGAGCTAAATCTTCAAATACAAGTCAGCCCTGGAGCTATCTTAAGCAGCAACGTCTTCTCGTCTACTTATGGCTGACTTGCTGCCACTCCTCCATGGCTTTCTGTGTTGCACCGTCACTCGTTTCTGTGAAGGCTTTTTGTTGGGACCCAAAAGCTCGTGTCTGATTTCAGCTCTCAGTTCTGCGTTCAGCTCATGTTGAAGTCCTGGTAGTACTTTGCCTCACTTCATTCAAGTGTTCATCTAACAGTTATTTAATTTTTCCCATTGCTCTCTACTAGGTGAAACAGAGTAATCTGTTTACAGCAACGAGCTTTTCCACTAAGGCAGTAGTTTAAAACAAACAGATTTTTTTCTTAGACATCAGCTCACGACCTGATGTCAACGTGAAGGATTTAAGAAAGCCTGTTTTGGCTGGCATAGCAGGCTGTCCGTCTGTGCACATGCCTCAACCGATCTCCTGCTGGGGGTCGGGAAGGGAATTCCTCTATCAGGAGCAGCACACAAAGAGCCAGGAGCATTTCTGAAAGAGGGAAAAGCTCACATTCCTCCAGGGCATCAGCTACCTGCAGCTTCGAGGGGGACGTGCAACAAGGGACCTGCCAGCCCTTTGCTCAGGGGACCAGCTTTGTTCTGGCATGTGGATGCCCATCTCTTTGACTCTCTGTTCACCGCAGCATTTGTTACACATCCTCCAGGAGGAAACCCTGACATCCAGTTCCTACCTGCTGTATTAAAGCCCCTTAATTTTATTTCTCTCTGGGTGAGTCGAGGGCACTGTGGTCTGTAGCTCCCCACAGTGGGAGATCTCTGGTAATGCTTTAGGCTTGAGTGAGTTTGCAGGGATGGAGCGGGGCAGTGGCTGGGTTTGGTTTTTTTAACTATCTCTGCACTTGGCCTGTTTCACCCTTTGCAGGAGGTAAAATATGTCCCAAGTAATGAGATTTTTTTTGTCAGTTTGTTTGCAAGGTTCAAAGGAGCAGAAATGCTTGGTAGCTTTTGTCTCCTGTTCGGGAAAGAAAACTGCAGCCTTCAAATTCCTGTTGCGCTGCCAGTGAGTGAAATCTGTCGTGGACTGCCACGGTACATCACTGAGGGCAGGCAGGGGAATGTCTCTCATCTAGACAGGATACAAGCACACAGGCATCTGCAAGCCAAAGAATATCCTCAGTCATAAATGAAGAGGTGAGGTATTTAAAAGCAAGTTCTGGTTTTATTTGGGCCAGTACCTTTGGATAAGGTTTGACTCAAATGAAGTGGTTAACATTTCTCCCAGGTTTCGGTCTGCTTTTCTGAAGAGCAGTGTGTGCTCTTCAGATGAGGGTGACTGGAGAGATGCCGCAGCTCTGCGAGTCCCTCTGAGGAAGAAGCTAGGCCAATCTGCTTGGGATTTCCCTTTTAGTGTCCCAGCTGGCTCCTCAAATGGGCATGGGATTTGTTGATGACCACAAGAGAGAATGAGGGGAAGAAGATGGGAAGGAGAGTTGTGCCTTCGTCAAGTCCCACCTCCAGCTGCTGGAGGTGGGCGTTATATTGAGACTGGTCTTGAGTGCGCTCAGTCTGTGTGGGGAGGGAATGCCCCTCATGGGACAGCCTTTAGCTGCAACAGACCTTGTCTAGGACAAGCTGTCCTCTGAGATTAAAACTCAGAAAGGTCCCTGTGGCTGGTTCCACATGGGAAGGACACTGGTGAGCAATGGACTGTGGATGGACTCCTTGGGACTATCCCATGGATCTGGGTCACACTGAGGGGGATGAGCCACCCACCACTGTTGACCAAGTGCATTGAACTGGGGATTCAGTTATTGCAATAAGCAACCACTTAAGCATTTTCCAGGCTGAAGCAACACTAAATAAGACTTTCATGGTCCGTGCACTGGCCATCTCACAAGTGGCTGTTACCCAGAACAGGACAATCCCACATCCACGCGCCAGACTTGCCTTTGCTCTTGAGGCTGAGATAGTCACGAAGAACAGAAGAGGAGGTTCCTCCTGATCTTCACCACATTATATTACTGTGATTTGTTTGTTTATGTCTATATCTGTGGATAATGCTCTAAAATGGGTTTGAATGTTTCTTCAGAAGTATGATTTGCATCTTACATTTGGTGTTAATGAGCTTATTTTTCATGTGTGTGTATGTTTGCTGCCACTTGCTATAGTTGCATTTCACTCAGCTGAAATAACAAGCATCTACACAGGTCAATCTTCTGTTCATAATCTGTTTTGATTCCAGTTCAATTCCTTGCGTGCCCGAGCACTGGGACTCCAGCCCTCCATCCCTTCCTGTGCCATGCAAACAGAAGAGGTATCTTCTAGCCAGGGGAGGTCTCCAGGAAGGAAAGGAGATCTCTGTGTGGAAAATTGGAGAACCAGTGCACTAGTTTAGCATTGAAACTTGAACTGCACACGCAACAGGAAAATAGGAGTAGTCTGAAAACCCTCAGACTTTTTTGACTGTTCCTGTTGGGCTATTTTTTCAGCTCCATTGCAAACACAGACAGATATTGTGTGCCTCCAGTCAGTATTTAATTTTCTTTTTCCTTGTACTCATATATGTACTTTATATAATGTCTTTGTGGTCGAGGAAGGTCGAGGAAGGAGGGCAGTCTTTCATACAGATACTAGGAATAACGCCCTAGTATCTTCCCTTCAGGTCAGTCCTGGCCTGAAGTAGCCTAAATTGTTTCTTGAATACATTTTGTAGTGTTTAATTCCACTGTGGTTTGTGCCCTATGTTTGTTTTTTTCCACAAAAGCCATAAACAAAAGGAAACATAAGCACAACACATCCTTATTTTTGATTACATAAAATTTATTAAACCCAGCTATAAAAATTGCTGGTTTATATTATGTGATAACTTTTTAAAAACGGATAATGAAGAGCTCTAGAGGGTTTGAAAAATTTATTTATAGATGCTATCCAACTTGTTTCACTATAATCATATTCGAGTAGCATCAACAGGAGTAGCTGATGAGCTTCAGTGGGGACTGTGCTTCACACACTTGGGGTTTTCTACCTTCAATATTACACTGAGTGATTTCAAGAAGCAGTATTATTTATAACCATAAAAAAGCATGTAAAGTTTTATTTTTTAAATCGACCGTCATTGCAGCTGTGCATTTCAGCAGCATCCCTGTGCACTACAGCTGGGATTGGCCACCAGGCACTGAAAACCAGATCATTTCCAGGCAGGCTGTGACACAGATCTATATCACTGCTCTAATTCTTGCCACAATTTTCCGAAGTTGTAAAAGTCAAAAGCCAGTGCACTGGAAACTACATTTTGCTGCGGATGCAGGTTAGTAAGGGCTTTTCCAGGGAAGAGGGTTCGCGCAGCACTGCGTGTCCAACCATTCCTGTCTCATGAACTCAGTGCTGTAGTGGCAGCCTGCAGTAACATCTTTGCTGCAAGCGGATTTACACAGATACACCCAGAACAAACATTTCCTGTGATTTTTTATCTCCTTTCTTAGATACAAACACAAATGTCTCCAAGGACAATCAAAGGGAACACTTTGAAATGAACCCAAGCAGTGAGCAAGTGCATTAACATGCAGGATCCCATTATAGTTTTCTAATTAAACTCAATTGTGTTCTCTGACCTGCATTTTAAATACTGAATATTTAGTGAGATTCACACTTTTTTTCCCCCTAGCCTGGCTCCTTTCAGGCTTTGTTCAGCATGTGAATAGCTCCATTAGGGAAATGCGAAAGCACTGCACTATGCATTGAGTTGCTATTTTGACTTTCCAGAGGGAGATGCTACTAAGTTGTAAATTACAGAATTGGACATCATTGGTTTGAATTCAGATCAGTTTGGCCTGAAAAGCTGGGTTTAGCTATTTGACCTGCCCTGACCCATTTCTGTCCTTTGTTTAGTAAGGTACCTGAGTTGTTTGCTAATTTCTTCCTACTCTACTGTGTACAGAAGCCTGAAGTATTCAAATATTTTAGCCCATATCCCTTGCTTTGGTGAAATAAAAATCATTTTGTGCCTCATCATAATATGAGATTTTTAAACATTTTTGTTGCTGCCCTTTCTTTTTTATTTTTTCCAGCATGCCCCAGTTTCAGAAGTGTAGCTACAAAAAAGAAATTTGCTTGTAAAACCCATGAAACTCTGCACATTGTTGAAGCTAACATTTAATACAATTATTAAAGCCAGTATTTACAATTACCTGAGATAAGATAGGAAAGGTACTGGGTTGCAAACCTTGACTCCAGGAAGAAGTACAATGCTCTGCTTGAGTCATAGCCTAGTGCAGAGCTTTGCTCGCATGTTTGAGGGACAGAGCTGGGGCAGTAAGATCAGCGCTGATGGCTCTGTGCTGTGCTCAGGGATGCTGAGGAGGCGGCAGTAGCAGCCCTGAGACAGAGGGAGAGGTGGAAAGAAGCAGTGAAGTGAGGAATATCATCCATTTTCTCAGGTGAGATTTGGTTTACAGAAAGGTTGGGATTTAAAAGACCTGGGGTAGTTCCCTGCATTTTCCTGTTATTTACTGAATGACCTTGAAGGTTCGGAGCATTGCTGAATCACAATAAAAATACAGGTCCTTATTTTCTACTTCCAAAGGCCTTAAGCTGAGTGCATGAAAGCCTCAGCTGGTACGTGCATAGGTGCAGACAGACTGTTCAGGCATAAATCCCAGACCTTCAAAAGGAAATCCGCTGGCTGCAAAGCGAATGCCCATTTGCCATCCTTGCAGATCATTTCCCGCTTTTTCAAACAGTTGGTGCTGGCCGTTGTCTGAGCCAGGACAGCAGGTTGCGTGGGTCATCGGTCTGACACCATTGCTGTTCTGGCTGTGCCGCTGCACCTACCTGGCTGTGGCTGCTCTGCGTCCTGCCTGCACCTCCTGCCTTTTCTCCAGCTCTAGTAGGAGACATCCCGTCTGCTCCTGCACCGCGATTCCCACCTCTTCAGAAACACAGACACCCAGCTTTGCTACCGCAGCACGCTCGCTGCCCTTGAAGGTGCTGGGGGGTGGAGGGGAGCTCGCCAAGGGGCTCTGCTGCTGCTGCTTCTGCACCCTTCCCTGTGGGTAAAGGCCTTTCAAGCCAACGTGCTCCTACCTCCATAGCTTGCTGACTGAAGCTTGTAAAAAGTAGCCTGTGGCATGGACAGATGTAATGCAGCAGGATCACTTCTGCAAGTTGTCTGCTTCCTATTCCCTTTTCCATTTGGCCTTTGGAGAGGCTAGGAGAAATGGCAAAACATAGCTTAGCATTGTTACTTACTCAGGTCTCAGAGGGAGGCAGGAGATGCCTTCTTGGTTATTGCTATTTTTCCTTGTCTACCGCTAGGTTATTGTCCAAGTCCAGAAGAGGAGACCTTCTGAAGCATGAATTATGGTGTTTATCTTCCCTGGTTGTAGGTCAGGGAATGGGGAAATTTTTGTTTTCACTCCCCCAACGCAATCATGAATGCAACGATACTGTGCTTAACATGTGGTTTGTAGTTTGGCTGGTGCAGGGTCATAAAAGGCCTGCAAACCAGGCAAGTAAAGCTGATATAAAAGGTTTTTCTTAGTGGGGAGAGGAGCTGGTACCCAAGCCCTGTGCATCTCTTTCCCTTTCCATTTCAGTGCAGGGGATTTGCAGGGGAACTGTAAAAGTCACGGACTACGGGTGGCATTGCTGGGACTTTGCAATGAGAAACAAGTCCTTTAGCTGACTGAAGCAGCCGTCAGCTGGCTCCAAATGTGAGCTGGCAGCCACTTCTGCCTGCAGCCCTGAGCTGTCCTGGCTGATTGCAGCTACAGCTGAGAGATGTGTCTAGAGATGGAGGGTAATGCCTGACAGCAGTGAACTGCCTGGATGCTCTACGCAAGGCTGTGACGTAGACCATGGTAATGTGAAGAAATGATAATTCAAGAGTGCTCATTACTACAGTATAGTAACACCTATGCCTAAGCTTAAAGAAATGTGAGGGAGAGAAGAAGCATCAAGAAGTCAGAGAAGATATACAAGACAGAGAAAGATGTACATAGACTGCATTTCCTTAACCCATCTTCTATTTGTTTCATGCTTTCAGAGACATTTTTCCACCTAATTTTTATACTTTTATAACAACCATGGGTCACAAATTAAACAAATCGCTTGTTCCATCTTGCCTTTTACAGTCCTGCATTTCCAGCTTGTGCTTTGCATGTTTTGGATGCGATACGTAGAAACAATACAGTAAAATGACTTAATTGGTATGGTACCTCCCCATTCACTCTATTCACTTCTCCCTCTAAGTCCTCATGGACTGGGGAGGTTTAAGCAATCTGGGTTTATCAGATGCTGACAGTTGCTGCTGCTTGAGATCATGTGAATGCTGTTGGCACTGAGACCAATGGTTCCCCCTTCCTGAGTTTACTGAAACCAGAAGAACCTCCCATCGTGCTCCCATGTGCTTTGCCGTGGCAGAAGACAGAAATTGAGAAATCGCTCCTCTAAGCTGACTGTTAGAAATTCAAATGCCAGCAGTGATATAAAAGAGGTCTCTCTTTTTCTGTGCTTTTTACTGCTTTCTGAATGTTGTAGGCTCTGAGTTAGTGATTTTGAAGGAAATTTAAGCAACACAATGCAATTATTGTATTTGCTCATTACATTTACTGATGACAACAATCATCAAGCCTGCAAGCAAATCCGAGGGCAGAACTAGAATTCAAAATGATTTGCACAAACTGCAGAAATGATGTGAAAAAGCATACATGGGGGGTTGATTTGCAATAATCATCAGTGCAAACACAAGATGAGGGGAGAAACCCAGCCAGAGAGCAGTTCTGCAGGAAAGGATCATGGGGGATTGTGGTGGATCTCACACCAAACACAAGACAACAATGTCATACTGCTGTTAAAAAAAGCAGTCTTCATACTAGGATGTATAGACTGGAGTGTCCTTTGCAAGACGTGTTTAATAAACACGTTGAGGTGGGTGCTGTGCCCCATCTGGGGCACTGTGTTTCCAAAAAAATGTGGCCCACTTGGCCAGAGGATGGCCATTCGATAAAGGAGTGAGGGTGACATGACAGTGGTCTTCAAATATATAAAGTGGAGCAGTAACACAGAGGGATAAATTGTCTTTTGTAGCTGTGGGAGATATGATGGGAAGTAGCGAGCTTCATTGCAGTGAGGGTTGGATGACAGGGAGGTCTTTCTGGAGTGAACTGAATGGGCAATGTGGAACTTGTAATGTGGGAGATTGTTAGGACTAAAGCAAAGGTCTGTCCAGAGAGACGTATGTGTAGCTTGACTTATGGTGGAAAAATGAGCTAGATGACCCTCTCGTGCCCTTCCAACCGCCTTTTTTCTCTGATTCTGGGACCAAAGGACGGTAACTTTGCAGCTGAGCAGCCCTTAGACTCAAAGGGTATGTTGGCTGTGGGATATTTCCATGGAGGCTTGACTGAGTGGGAAGGAGATGAATCCTCTCCCAAGGCCACTTGATGGGGAACGTAATCTCTTCAGGTAGATCAATAATCGTGTGTCTCCCTCTCTCCACCCCAGGAGAACTAATAGGGGCAAGCAGCGTTAGGCAAAAAAATTTGGCTCATGGCTGCAAAATTGTGCATAGATCTCCTTCCAGATGTATTTCTTACCCTGTGCCAACATGCAGTGACATTGTGTGGGCTACACGTGCAGGGCAGTGGCAAGGAGAGAGGAGCTAGATTATCCCCTTGAAGCATTCAGCTGGGGTAACAGTGTGCAAAGGGAATTTACTTTCATTAAAGTAGCAATTCAGTTGGAAGTACAAGATTTGCAGAGGATGCTGCTATCTGTGGATTTATGTTGGCACTGCGAGCACAATCTGAGATCAGAGTGATGGAAATGCAGCATCCAGAACAGCAAATTCCTGTTCATTGATTTTCATAACCCTTCTTGTTAAGTCTGTACCGCATAAGCAACTCTGAGTACTTGCTTTCTCCCTCCTTCCATGCAACAACCAACCACCTTTTTAACCAAGGAGAAAATTGGAATCAGGTCAGAATTTACTTTAGCGAACAAAATTACTATTTATGCAGAATATGAAGCAATTTGGGCTTTGCACAGTAGGGAATAAGATGGTAATTACAGTTTGTCATTTTTCCCTCACTCATTTCCAAAAAATAAAAGACTGAGATGATTGGGGATTTATTTGGCAGATTGGACACCTGTGCGTGCTTCCTGGGATTGAAGGGGAGAAAGCAAGTTGGAAAGTTCAGGCTCAGACAAAAAAGAAATGTCTAGGAAAAAAACAACCACGATGCTAATAATTCCAACGTGATCCCATTGTGGTGTGTATACACTTAAGCACAGTCCAAGGAGCTTTAAACTCCTGAATACTAATTCAAACATGTTCGTATAAAGTGGATAGTGTGCCTTAACCATAAATAAAAGGGATGAGGGAAGAGTCCTGGGGGTAGTTTTGAGCCAAACTTGCTTTTAATGAAGCCCCTCAAAGTTTTGCCACTAACTTCAGAAAGGTCTGATTTCACCCTTTGGAAATGATCCTCCCTAAAACTAGAAATAGGCTGAGCTTTTATATAGGTGGATGGGGTTTGTCTCCAATTTCTGTGAATTTTCCAGGTTAGCTTTGGGAGTTAAGTTATGCAAATAAATTAAAAGAAATGGGAAAAAGCGTGCATGTGTGTGCCTGCATGTGGTTTTAGAAAAACATGTTGAATGTGTTAACACTGAATGAGAGTGGAGGGAATTCATAAAACGTTTTACATTCTACTAATTCCTGAGCTACACAACAGATGTAAACCAAGTGGCACTGGTAGAAGAAGCTTTTTGCAGAGTTCAGTGGACATCTGGCTACAGTTAAGGGATGCTTTTTTAATACAGGATGAATACCCTGTTAAAATATTCAGTCCTATAAGTTCTGAATTGGGAAGGGCCTACATTAGTCAAGGGGACTATAAACAAAGATGCATGCTATTGGGGGAAGTGTTCAATAACTTGCACGTTATGAGCGTTCAAATTCTTTTGGCCCTGGATGTAAGTATCGCACTGATGAGCTGTTCAGGATTCAGAAGGAATCAAAAGAGAAAAAAAGAGAGAGGGACCCTGAACTGCGGGGAATCTCCTCTCCTGACAGCTGCCTTCTGCTGTGATGCCAGCTGCAGGAGGTTGCTGGCTCAGCTTAAGACCTTGCTCCAGATCCTACCGGGGTAGCCCAGTTCTGCTGCTGGTAGTGGCGTTGCCTCATTTGTAGGCTCCATGTAGAGGCTGATGCAGAGACCTGGAGCTTTTGGACAAGGCAGATTCCTCAGAAGGGTTTTTTGAAGGCTAGGAATTTATTTTTAAGGAGTGCAAGACTTCATACCTTATGGCTGTTTTAAGGCTGATACAAGCTTTTCACATCAAAATGTTCAACCTGTTTCCATGGGACAGGAGTTGTGTGCTCCCGGATTATTGTCATTCCATTGGCTCTACTTCACCCTTTCTGAGGTTTTGCTGTGTTTTTCATCCACATGTTTCTCCCTTTTTCCTATTTGCAGCTGAGCTGTGCCTTAAGAAAGTCATAAATCCTCTGCATCACAATTTTTTTTTTTTTGCAGAGGGAACCGCTGTGACACCAGGAATTGGAAGTTAGTGGACCGATCCTGGTGATATGGGAGTTTCTCCTTTAATAAAAGTTCAAATACAGCATTTCTCCGTGCTCTAAATAACTGTGTGATACACGCTGCATATTCGTGCTGGGAGAAACATTTCTAGTGACCTTGTCTTAGGAAAAACTCAAAGATGGTATTTTACACCCTTACTTCTATCCCACTGCCGCCACCTTCAACAAAGTCCATGACATCTCTCTTCTTGAAGTCCTGACATCCTGTGCCATCTGTGGCTAATTGCCTCTACTCATAAATCTCTCATCACATTTTTCTTTTCTTTTCACTGGTGAACTTCTTGGGGGAAGATCTTCTGCCATTTGTCCCCTTCTCTTCCCTTGATCTTTGAGAGACCTTAACCAGAACTACAAATGCAACTACTATCACTACGTGTTTATCTTATGGTTATATTTCTCCGCATGCAAATCTCTTTCCAAACTACAGTCCTTTCTCTCTGAGCTACAGTTTTAGCCTAATTTGGATACAATCTTATCTGACCTTTCTTAAGGGGTATCTAGCTATTAGCTCGCATCTGTGTACCTAGGATGGAGAACTTGATACTTCATTCCCTACCTTCTTTTTCGATCACTGTAAGCAGCAGCAGCCTCCATCCTGATGCTTAACCCGTATCCTGTGTCTCTCTAAAGGTTGTACTTAGTATGTCTGCATGTTATCAACTGCTTTTTGCATAACATCTCTAATGTATGGTCTTTCTTATTCTAAAATGTCACACAGCTATAATTTCATCCAAGCTTTTAGAATTCTGTATCTGAATTGACCTGAAGCATTTTTGCTTTGTTCCTAGCCTTTCTGTGTGCTGCTATTCTTTCTCCACTTTTCTGTAGTGAATCAAACCAGTCTTTGCAGTAAGAGCAGCTCACAGGTGATTCTCGTTGCATGGCTTCTTTTATTTATTGTCAAGATGTTGACTCCCAATTCAAAGCAGCCTGCAACATGAGCCTCCATCATTCCCTTGTTATATTTTCTCTCATTTTCCCCCACATTAGAAAGAACTTCCTTTAAGTACCACCAAAGCTGCTACGCTTACCAACTTCTCAAAAAAACAACTACCTTACCAAGTTAAGCCACTGAGACATCAAAATCATTGCTTATCTTGCAGGTACATATTTGTGCTCTGCTGCGTGCCTGTACCAGCTGGACCTTCCTGTGCTTTATAATCTATTTGGGGCAGGTTTTTGCTCTGTTAGTACGACCTCCAGAACAATCGCTCTGGGTCTCACTAGCTGAAAACCACCCTACGGTTCCATGGTAATTCAAGAAGAGAAGGAAGTTTGCAGAATATTTGGTGGGCTCCATCTGCTTACCTCTGAGCCCTGGCCTTTGAGAGTCTTTCTTTAACCTTTTGTCCAGTATGGAAACAATGAATTAATTCCTTTCTCATTTTAGGGAAAGTGCTGTAAACCTTTAGCCTGTGACCTCCCTGAAGGGCTGTGCTGGCAGGAGCGTGCTTTGCGTGTGCTTCTCAGCCCTTCCTGCAAGGCTGAAACTAAACATCCATGTTTGGCCGCAGTTCTTCTGCAGTCTGGAAAAACTTCCCTTTGGTGCAGTAAAACTGAAAACTCATTTTGCACGTTTCAGCCGCAGACCACGAAATTCAACTTGTGAACTTTGCGTGGCAGCGGTGTTGGAAAGCTGAAGTGTCTTTGTGTTCGCAGTAAAATGTATATGGAAAGTGAGCTATTGGGGGAATTGAGATCATATTTAACTTATTATTTACTACATGTCAGATTCGTAGGATCAATGATGTATTCACAAAATTTGTAAAAGAATGTAATAGGACTGAAGTACAACATCCCTGGTGATGGAATATTGCTAGGAGCCATCTATATCCTTTGGTGTAGTGCCATCCCACAGCTTCTCCTTACAGCCTCCTGACCCACGTTCTCCTCAGTCTGCTTTTGACACACACAGGGTGTAGATGTCTACACCAGAGGTAGTTGCCTGGTCTTCCCTTATAACCAGTGGGAAGAAATAAGCACCTGTAGGGTACTATCGCCCGAGCTGAGAAATCTGCCTGCAGATGAGATACAGCGGTATCACCTCTGTGTTAGGCTTTTTTTTTCAGCTGTGAGAAATGGTGTTGCTTTACCCAAACCTTAGCTTTGCTTACATGCCTGTGCCCTGCTAGGAGCTCTCTGGTGAGACAGGAGACCACCAGCATTAACACTGATGAGGCATTCCTGGTGTGAGGGGTGGGTGGCATTAATCCAGGCTGAGCCCGAGCCACCAGGCAAGAGAACATGGGGAAGGACTCTCTCTTATGGAAAGTGTCTTTTTTTATATATAAAACTTTACACAAATTAGACAAGACAGGAGGAGTTTGGGTTTCTTTGAGATCTCCTAAGAAGAGTCACCATATAACAATCCACGTTACTTTCTTTTTTTTTTTTTTACTTTAGAAATGAATGAGTGATAGAAGTAATGTCTTTAGGGACTCAAATACCAGATTTCTGAGCATTCAAATATACTCTACTTGGAACATTAACTATCTTTTAACATTTATTTAGATTGTTGGTTATTAGTATTTGTCTTTATTTTTGTTGCTCACTAGTATAAATAGATAGATGATCTATAACATACGTAGTGCTATAACTAGCTAAGTCTGGTCAGCAAAAACACATACAGCAATGTTCTGTGGAAATATGCCTGTTCCAGGTAAACGCCATGAAATTACTTTCCAGGCACATGATCATTTTGCCACCAAAGAAACACAAGCTCTTTCTAGCCCCGCAGCTTCCCCCTTAGGGTCTTGCCCAGTTTACACCAATTGTGTAATTCTACTTTTGGGGTTCTTAGTGTGGGGAATCATTGGCATCACATCGTTATGGGCATCGTATCGTTATGGGCATCTGTTGCGGATGGAGTCATGCACTTCACTCACGAGAAAAGCAACAATATATTTTATTGATATAAGACAGTGAGTTAACGAAGTTCAATGGTAGATGCGACAGTGGTTTAACAAGATTCGATGGCAAGGTACACTTGATTATTTACTGCACAGAGGACAGAGTCAGACAAAACTGTCAGGGAGACCCTCCCGTTGAGTCATGAGGTTCAGAAAGGACCCCCTTGCTTTCTAAACTCTTTCTCAGAGAGGAGTCTAGGTGCAGCTGGATCCATGCCTAATCCCAGACTTGGTCAATGGTTTATGTCTAAAGGATTATATATGCGCAGTCAATCCTTTATATCACTTAGCTAAGATTTCAAAGTTTCAGTGCTCTTATTCCCAATTCACTTACCAACTATCTGATGCGATAAGGATTCTCTCAACCTCAAGGAGTAACCTTGAGAGGTGTCCCTACTCAAGGGGAGATGCTGGCATGCAGCCCGCTGCCATGCAGGAGAGCTCAGTGGGCCCTGGGCTGTCCACTAGTTATGGAGTAAGATGATTGACTTACAGTCATATTTGCATACCAGCCATATTTCACTTGGCGCATGCTCAACTAGCTCTCAGCTGTGGAGCAAGATTCATAGCCCTTAGCTGTTGTGTTGTTGTCTGTCTTCCCAGAGTCCAACTTAAGCTGGATGCAGCCATCACGACCACCACTGGTGGCTATTGCTTAAGCACAAAAGCAGGGGGGGAAGCACACCGCCACAGCATCACACGGTTATGCTTTCCTAGCCTTTTACCTTTTGACGTTCCTAGGAAAATTTTGGTTAAAATTTTGGGAGAAGCAGTTAAGGCTGGTCTACTGCTGCTACTGAGTGGCATTAGCAGGAGAAATCTCATACGGTGTTATTGTCTACTTTTATTCTGCCCTTCCTGGTTCACCCAATTAATTCTGAGGGCAACTGTTGCATATTAGGTAGCTAATGATCAAGTAATTTATACTGATTACGTACCTCCTGTGGCTGGTAATGCATCCCAATTACATGAAGCAAAGCAGAAATTTGGAGCGTCTCTTGCTCGGTGTTTCTTGCTCTTACAAAGAACAACGTGCTCTCTTTTCTGCTCTACTGTATAGATCCATAGTGTCTGTTCAATAGATATATAGTCCCTCTGAGGAAGCATTCCTTGGCTGTCTGTTATGCTATAGCATGTTTTTCCTGCTTAGCCACATCTTTCCCCAACAGGCCCGGTTATTGCCAAAGCTGGCACTGTGAGCTCCTCATTCGCACAGTGTGCTCAGCTGGGTGTCATGCAGCTTGTTGGGAGTAGCCTGATTTTCTATGCAGACATTTCAATGGAGCCATAGGCAATAAATCGGTGTCCTATGGTGAGGGTTTTTTCTCCGTGTCACTCACAATAAGAATTCAGCCAAAGATCCTCTGTGTTTTACCTCTGAGATGAATGTCATCCTAGAGCAAAACAACTTGCACAGAAGGATTACTTTAACATAACATATTTTTGAGCTGACTTACTGCCTTGGCTGCGGGTGTGCTGAGAGTACTGCGAGACTTGTGCTGAGGACGAAGCTCGTCGTGCTAATCAGTATTGCTCCTCTGTTGTCTCCTGCCTCTCTTTACCAGTTGTCTCTTTGGGACAGAGCCTATCTTTTTTCCATTGCTTTGTTTTGATCTCCTTTTTCTTATTTTACAGTGTGCTTTGGACCCTAAGGCTGTGATGCATGACAAGAGCGATTCTAATATGAATGTTTTTGAGGGTTTGTTCATAGTCCAGAACAAAACTTTAGCATATATTGAAAAGAAATATGCTCCCATTCTTTCAATCTGTCTGCAACTCACAGTCCTCTCCTAGTACCTGGAGTGCATTGAGCTTATTTGTCTGTGCTGCTGTTAAGTGATGCTCTTAAGTGTAGTCATCTATACTAAATGCTGCCAGGCTGTTTCTATAAAGGGCTATGTCACACCACTGTTTTTTTTCATAAGGAGAATTTATGTTGATTAATTACATAAAACAAGTAAAATGTTCAAGATGCTATAAATGATACTGTTGCCTCCTTATTTTCAAAGGAGTTTTACTGAGAAATGAATAATACAGTACACCCTAGATTTAGATAATAATGACAAAGGAGATAAAAGGTAAGGAAGAAAGCCGAGGGCTCCCGTTCTCTAAAGAATTATGTGTACACTTGACATTACATGTCAAATGAAGAAAAAAAGCATGTCCAAAAGCCTTTGTAAAATCAGGAGGCCTTCATTTCTGGTGTTTGGAAAAGAATAAAGTCAGAGGAGGAAGGATGTGCAGGGGAGTTTTCCGTAAGAGAGACAAAATGACCATAAGGAGAAGATTCAAACCTGCAGTGATGAACACAATGAAAAAACCCTTTCTCCTCACTCAAGTAAAAGACCCCAAAGAATCTGAGTTAGAAATGTAGTGTGAAATGGCAGTAGAGAGACATTAAGGTCACCTGGATAGCCCATCCCCATGGACTACCAGACTTTTCCAGTTATGCCTTTGCAAAGACCTTCCCCATAACGTTCCCACTCTTAGTGCTATGCTGCTCAACAAGCTTTAAACCAGAATATATGTACCCTGTGTATATACAGTGTCTGGCATGGGTGGGCATCAGTCTTTGTTGGAGGCTGCAGGTGCCACCAGACTCCAAGGTGGGAACACTCTGCTCTGAGCCTGTGAGAGGGGAGGGAACCGAATCCAGAACTGGCAAGTCCCCATCTGATGAATTAACTGTGGCTTTTCTTTCCACTGTGGTGGGAGCACCCAGCTCTGATCTCAGCTGGAATTTGGGGGCTTTCCCGCAAACTTAATAGCACAGGACATGCTACAGAGGCAACACGTCAGGAGCAGAGCCGTGCTTTGTGCAAGGACGGGCTGCGAGCGACAGCCTGTAGTGAAAGTCTGCTAAAGCCTTCTGAGCCCCCTGCCACGTGTGACAAAAGGAATCGGATATTGTGCATCCCGGAGCTCGCTTGGAGGTGGCACCTCGGTATTTTGACCATCTGCGAACGTCTCTTTCCCTCTTCACTTGGAGGCTTTCTCCTCCTGGAGTTGGTTCTGGTCTAAAGAAGGAGCAAAGAACAAGCAGTGAAGTGGTGAAAGTGGGTATTCGTATTGTCTCTGGTGCGGGCATGTCTGGATGAACTCCTGGTTTGACCTGAAGACTTCCTTTTTTTTGTCCTTTTTTTAACCAGCATTAGGGAATTCCTCACCAGCTTGTTCTTGCAGTAGCCAGGCCAACAATGACAAGAATGTGGAAATCAGCTAAACAATTATATTCACAGTGGTGGTTAACAGCATCCCTTCATCTGAAACAAATCAGTTACAGTCCAGTGAAACCTGCTGTACCTAGTGCGTGTACATAATAGAGCCCTTGTGCATTTTCAGAGTGTGCCAGATCACTTAAACAGGGTCGATGAGAGGCAACAGGAGAGAAATTTTATGTTTTATTAACCAGAGACACAGAAAACTGGATATTATCTTATTTAACCCCCTTCCACAGAGAGAAATCTGCCATTGTATTTATAAAGGTATTTCTCCAGGTGCTGCAAAGTGTTGTAGGAATGAAGTCCAGGAGTCTAACTTAGAATTAGCTGTGAACGAGAGCAATGAGCAATTGCCAAGGTAGGAGAAGTCAGCTAACAGACTTAAAATTAGTAAAAGTTACTCTGACCTTGGTCACCTCTGAAAATCTGCTGTATTTTCTATACAATCTGTATTTTTCTATAAAATCTGCTGTATTTTCTGTATTTTCTGTACAGGTGTTTAACCTGTGAACTCCAGGAGTCTGTGAATTGCTTCTAAGCATGTCTGTGAAGGGTGGTTAGGAACACAAGTGCTCATCTGCTAAACAGCAAACGATGTACGGACATTTCTAAAAGAACATTTGCATCTCACTGGAAGATTTTCAGTGACCTACAACTCAAACGAGACTACAAAAATGCAATATGTTATGATAGGTAGAAGCTTATAGAAGTCAGCCAGGATGTGCAAGTGGCAATTTGGAAGGCCTGCCCTAAGGTACACTCCCATTAATGTGAGCCCTGACGTACATCTGGAGCAGAATTTGATCCTTGGTGTTCCCTGACCTAAAGAATCAGCTCCTGCTCTTGGAAGTGAAAGGCATTAATGGTCCCAGGCTGTGCACCATAGAAACTCCTTGTTGATGGGGCTTTTGTTGTCTTTTTGTTGAAATGAGGGGGAAGACGCTTCTTCAATGTTTTCGTTGACTTAGTGACTGTTAGCAGGTTTGGGAAGATTCTGCAGCTAGTTTTGGCAGTGTCCACCCAGCACTCATATAGTTAATGCAGCTAATGCCTGCTATTGCTGAATTTGTTGTTTGAATTACTCTCTAGTCTGTGCAATTCTCTTGAAAGTGAAAACAAGCTAGTTCAGAGTGAATTGAACAACAGGGTCCTAAATGGGAGTGCCATGTGAACTACAGTAGCAAATTTTCATGGATTAATGGCCAAATTGTTGTCTCATTAAAGTCCGATGGCAAAATTCCCATAGGCTACAATAGGGACAGGATTTGACCCTAAGAAAAGATGCCATTTGAAACATTTGAGTGTCTCCCAAAAGCCAATTATTAAATCAGAGGCGCCATAATAACTGAGCTCAAATTTATTTCAGGACAAGGAAATACAGTTGGGAGGTCAGTAAATGCTCGCCATGTCATTTCTATGGTGACTTCATTGCAGAACTCAGCACTGGCCTGTGTATGGTGCTGACAATAAGGCTGAGATGAGAAAGAGCCTGAAAGAATCCCATTGTAACCGATGAAAAGAAGCTGTTTCCATCAGCCACCTCGTCAAGCAACTTGGCAAAGCGGAAGCAGAAAGGTCTCTTCTGGTGGCTGACCTCCACCGCGTTTCTCTGCTTTCAGTGCCATCAATAGGCACCACCTGGCTCTGCTCCAGGCTCTAAAGAAAGCTCCAAGTAACCAAAAGGTTGCTGACAAAACCACGCTATCAGAATGTGTCTGTCTCCGCGGTACAGTTTAATACCTGCGCATCATTATTTTCTCTTTCTCTAAACCAAAAAAAAAAATCGACAGAAAAAATACATTTACATGGCTCCATGTGAAAAATGTGTTATGTATTTATTTTTAATTATTTTTTGTTTGTTTGTTTGTTTGTTCATGGTTAAATAGAAGAAATCAACTGGCAGAGGCTTTCCCGAAATGCCATTTTATCTTAAGCATTTCTGCTAGGGACACTAACCTCCTGATTAGTGATTCTGGACTCTCTCAACAAAACAATAAATGCCAAGCACATGGGCATCCTCTTAATATGCTGGAATGCTTTGAGCCTTGGAAATTGCAGAGGAGGTCTCAAAATCAGAAGGTGAGGAACTTGGTTGTCCAACAAACTGTACATCTAGACAACTCATGTAGCCCTCTGAATGAAGTGAAATCCTGTAGTGGAAGCAACTCACTGGTTACAACGCCGTGGTGCAGAAACAGCATCCAGCTGGAGTAAATGATCTGGAGGGAAGTGCTGGCTCACTGAGGTGAGATGGGCTGACCTATAACAAGCAGGAAACCTGATTTTGTATTTTTTCTTTGTTTTCCTAAGTGTTCTTTCTCCTTGGCTGGCAATGCTTATGCATGTGTTTGTCTGTAAGCAAGTTCTTGTTATCAGAAGGCAGCCCCAAAACTTTGTTTTTACTTAAGCAGTCAGGTAGCTTGTCTAGATCCATTCATACGTGTTCTTCTTTTTTCCTTTTCCAGATGCTTTTATTTTGATTTTATAATAGGGCTGTTTGGCTAGAAGTTAGAGCTCTCTTTGAAAGCAATTTTTAACGGCTTTTTTTTTTGTGTAGCCAGCCCCTCTTAGGATAATTTTATTTTACTGAGAAAAGCAAATGTATAAAATAAATAAAATACTAACAGCCACTAGAGAATCTGTAGTTTTTTGTTACCTTTCCAATCAGAGTTGTGGAGGTATTTAGGTAGTTCTATATTAAATCTCTGGAATCTGAACACAGTGCAAATTAGAGACCTATCCTATTAATGTATCTTTGATAATCCCAGTAGATATTTTTCTGCATCTACAAGTACCTAAATACCCCTGGAAAATATGGCTCTGTTTTCATTAAGTAAATGAAAATTTCATTTTCATTTTGACTAAATAGATTTGATTCTTGATTCTGTTTTGGTAAAAGAATGGAGAAGGAAGACATGTTCTCTTTCCTTTATCAAATATGAGTTGGTTTTCCAACTTTGTGGCTAGCTGAAATGGAGAAGAAATGCTGTACCTGCTAGCTAAACTCAAATCCAAAGACGTTAAGGTGAGACATTTCAGAGTAGCAGAAATGAAAGGATTTATGTTTGGAAGAGTGTACTTCATTGGCATTTGTTACATACGGCACCTGATACTGGACTTTGACTCTGTTGATTCTATGTTAATTAAAAAGCGTGAGTTTTCCTTCCAAGAAATGTAGCTTAATAATGTAACATTTATTTTGTTACAGAAGTTGTATTTATTTTAAAAACTTTAAGGCTATAATATCATAGAATCATAGAATATCACAAGTTGGAAGGGACCCATAAGGATCATCGAGTCCAACTCCCTGCTTCTCACAGGACCTCGCAGGTTAAATATGATTAAACCTTGGTATGTCTTGCCATCGCTTCAACTGTCACTTAAAGGAGGTTTTATTTTTGAATAATAATGGAATAATTGTCATTATTTACATTTATGTTTTTGTCTAGCAAACAAATCACAAGGACTTATATCTGATCTGCTCTGGATTCAACATGAGTTTTGCTGTGTAATTCGCTGGAGCCAGGGTTTTACCACTGGAATCCAGTTTTGTCTTAAGCTGGAAAGAAGGGCTAGGCTGAGTGCTAAGCCAAACCCTCCAGCTAAGGAACAAAGAAAGCTTAGTCCACTTTGCTTTCCCTTTCAGTACATACAGGGTATGATTTTGCATGGCCTAAATGCCAGCTTCATAATTTCCACCCTAGCCTGCTGCTGAACAAAAGCCTGCGTTAAGCTCAGAACAAAACTGCAAGCCTTGGGCAGAAGAGATGGCTTTCAGACAAACTTCTGAAATTGGCTTTAAAGTTTTCATTTTTGAAATTTATTCTAACAAAAGGATTAACTCAGCGCTTTTGTCTTTAGATCCTCCTAGTTGCTCATATCACTTCATATCACTGACTGTCATTCTGGGACTCAGCCACGGAGATGTTGCCCTCCTTCCTTCAGGGCCTCCAGACTCTGCTTGTGGTTAGGCTCTCCTTCCTTGTGCTTTGTGTTTTTGAAGGGTTGAGTTGACAGGGCTTTAGGCATAAAAGGTTGTTTTGAATTGTGAGGGGTATAGTTGCTGAAGGGAAAGGCTTTTGGTAGTTTCCAGAAAGTCACACCTGGGATCTACTTGACTTTCCCTGAAAGCTTCCAGAGCTAGATATCCTTGACAGCATGTACACAGCTTGCACACAACTTGCCCTGAGACGTCGTATCTGCCCTGTCTCAGAAGACCAGACGCTGCGGTGGTTCAGACATCAAGCTCTATATCAGAATTCAATCTGTGTCACCAAGGGCTTAGTCCACTGATTTCTTTAAAAAAGCAAGACCCAACATTGCTGTCTGGAAACCAGTGTATACACTTGAATATAAGGCTGATGGACTTACAACAGCCGCTGTCCCAAATAGAGCAGATAGATAGCCACTGTGTGCCAACCGGAGTTATTTTGTGATCTTCAAATTGGTGTGCACCAAGTTGCCTAACAGCCTAGAGCAACAAATGCATGGGAACTGTCTGAAGGATCCTCTGTATTTATCACTGACATTATTCGTACACAGAACATTTTCATGAAAGTAACCTGAGTTACTAATAACTGTGAAAATAACCAAATTTTAGTGGCAAGTTTTCTTTATTGTGTGGTGAAGTAGCAGTAATGTTCACCCTGCAGATTTGGCACTAACAGTGTTTGTTTCCATAGTTTCTGACACACACGCATCTAATACCAGCTAGAAAAAAACAAAAACCTTGCTTCAGGAAGTTGTCAGAGGAAATACGATGACAGTGTGTGACTACTGCAGCCCAAACACAATGTTCACTGACATTCTTGGAAGCTCAGAATGATACATCCTGGAAATAGCAACTTCCACAAGATAGTCTGGCATTAATTATCAGCTCTGCCACTTAACTTCTTTGCATTTTCTGTGAAAGAAAATCAGAAGAGAGAGAGATGTGGGAGTGAATGAGCAAGTTACATCTGTGTTGTAATAAAGCAGTAGAAACTGCTTTAGGAATGGAAATGCAGTCCAGCTTGGAAATGCCGGTGCCCAAGTGATTTTCTCTGGGAGCTCCCCTTGGGCCCTGGAGGAACAGAGTCAGCTCCTGGGGCAGTGCATGACCCTGCTGTGGGGGCTGAAGTAACCCACGGGCTTCCTCCTGACCATTGCATGGTACTAGAGAGCTGCACAGTTTGTAACCCATTAGCTGCTCATTTTCCCCTTGCCCATCCCATTCTACTTTTTTTTGGCCACATTGTTTTTGACAGAAAGGTCTAGGAAGTGTGTCAAGCTAGTTTCTTAACCAGCTGGCTGGACTCACTTGACACTCGATTAGTATGATACTTCTGTTGTCATTACAGCCTTTCAGAGCTGCAGGAGATGATCCTCTTGAATTACTGAGTGTAAGACATGGTGGCATTAACAACTGCAAGAGTACCTTGCACTCAGGTACTCCTCTTGCTGTCCTGATTAGGGCTTCCCAGCAGAAAACATTTTCCTCAAACAGACCCCAATGTTATCACCTTGCAAACCAATCTCTGCAGCTCAGTCAAGGAAAAGCCTGCTGCCTCTCACTGATATCTTGCACTGAGTTCTGGGTCCAGAGGGACTGGACTAGCACCCTCATGTAGAGGTTGCCCCTTCCGTGGGTAGAGATCACCTGGGCTTTGCCAGCCACTCTGTTGGCTCTTAGGCAAGTTTTCAGACACAAGGATATAGTATCACGCACATACTACTGAAACAATTACAGAGGTATGAAGGCACAAGCAAAACACTATGCTGCTGTTCTTAAATTGCTGTTAGGTTCTTTCAACCAACAAAAAAAGCTGTCAGTTTGCTTACACAGGTATCATGACTGGGATCCCATCTTTAGGCATCCTGGACCTTTGTCCAGAGCATGGTTTTTACTGAAGAGGCTGTTGATGCAGTTGTGTGCACAGCCTTAAATAACTGTTAAATAACTCCCTGGGGCGCCGTTCAGCTTCACGCCTTCCCTCTGAGAGCATCCTTTAGTTCATCAACATCAATAATAGATCAGTCAGTCAAAACTGATGACCTTTTCTCCTGGGTTGGGAAAGGATGCTGTCGTGTGGCAGCAAGGCAGACACACAGCCAGAAAGTAAATGATGTTGGTTAACGACTGACCTGGCAAAGTCAGCACTTCTACATACTGATGGAACAGAAGACAAAGCTTTTTTAAACACACAAAAGACATGCCATACGGACACATTGTCGTGGTTTAACCCCAGCCAGCAGCTAAGCCCCACACAGCTGCTCGCTCACTCCCTCCTGGTGGGATGGGGGAAAGAATCAGAAGAGTAAAAATGAGAAAACTCGTGGGTTCAGATAAAGACAGTTTAATAGGTAAAGCAAAAGCTGCGCACACAAGCAAAGCAAAACAAGGAATTCATTCACCACTTCCCATCGGCAGGCAGGTATTCAGCCATCTCCAGGAAAGCAGGGCTCCATCACACGTAACAGTTACTTGGGAAGACAGATGCCATCACTCCAAACATCCCCCCCTTCCTTCTTCTTCCCCCAGCTTTATATGCTGAGCACGATGTCATATGGTATGACATCATGGAATACCCCTTTGGTCAGCTGGGGTCAGCTGTCCTGGCTGTTTCCCCTCCCAGCTTCTTGTGCACTCCCAGCCTCCTCGCTGGTGGGGTGGGGTGAGAAGCAGAAAAGGCCTTGACTCTGTGTAAGCACTGCTCAGCAGTAATGAAAACACCTCTGTATTATCCACGCTGTTTTCAGCACAAATCCAAAACATAGCCTCATACTAGCTACGAAGAAGAAAATGACTCTACCCCAGCCAAAACCAGCACACACGTACTCTGACAACCATGCTTTTACTGTAAAGGATAATAAAGCAGAGTGTGACTTTTTAGGTTTTGTTCAATACCAAACATAATGGTAAACCAATAACTTCAGGAGTGAGTGCTCCCTCACTCAGATTTTATGGATATTGTGATAACTTCTTATATGTGAGTTTCAGCCCCAGGAGGAAGGTGGTTGTGTCTGCTAAAATGTCATATAGCCACTGAGAACTGACAAAATCATACTGACGCTGAAGTGTAGCCTTGTTTTCCCCAGAATGTAGACTCATGGAATGGTTTGGGTTGGAAGGGACCTTTAAAGATCATCTAGTCCAAACCCCCAGCCATGGGGAGGGACATCTTCCACTAGATCAGGTTGCACAGAGTGCCATCCAACCTGACCTTGAACACTTCCAATGATGGGGCATCCACAACTTCTCTGGGCAACCTCTTCTAGTGTCTCATCACCCTCATCTTAAAAAATGTCTTCCTTATGTCCAATCTAAACCTACCCTCTTTCAATGTAAAACCGTTACCCCTTGTCCTATTGCAACAGGCCCTACTAAAAAGTCTGTCCCCATCTTTCTTATAAGCACCCTTTATATTTTGGAAGGTCGCAGTAAGGTCTCCATCTAGCTTTTCAGCTCTGAATAGCCAGGGCTTCAGTTATTTCAAACACTGAACAAGTTCAAAATCATTTTAAATTTGCTTTATTCTGATGTCGCTGCATGACTGTGGTGCCAGGCAGAGGAGAATCAAAACCCTGGACTGAAACCTGAGTTTGAGGGGTCTGTTCCCAAAGATGTGCCCAGTGTTATCAGCTGGTTTTGAATAAAACAAAATCAGTGGCCATCCTGTTGTCCTGCATGCAAGTCGTTCACAGCAGGTCATAAGTGAAAGTCACTTCAACCTTCCCAGTCTTTGCAGACTCGGCTGGCTTTGCCTCCAGTGCTCCCCACACTGCACCATGCTCTTTCAGCAAGGCAGGTATTATTAAGTTGAAACCCAAGTTCGAATGGCAGGTTTGAAGGTTTGATGCGTCAGCTGGTGTCTCCTAATAAACAGAGGTGCATGAGTGAAATCAATGCTTTAGCCATTGCCTTTGCTGATCATCCATATAGCACATTATTTTGGGATAATGCTTGTGTATTCAAGGAGCCTGGACTGTGTTTGTTACCCTTACTGCAGTCACGCTTCACCTTTGTGTCATTTAGCCAAATTGTTTCACTTACAGAAGAATAGATGTTCTGTTGGAGGAAGGAAGCTGCTGCGTTGGCCTCGGACGATACTCGTCTAAGCTAGGAGAGGCTGGAGTAATTGTGCCGAGGTGAACAGGCAGCAGCCATGCCAAGAACAATATTATTTGCATTTTAAGTTATAGCATCTAATGGAATCAAGAACAGAACCAGTTTTTTTCTAAACTCATTTGAAGGTTTGCCAAAGGGGCGATTTACAGCTTCCTAGTAATAATGAACAGTTCAGCTGTCTTGACCAACATGTGGTCACGCATGTTGCAGACTGACATAAATATTTTATAACATCTTGCTGCAGTTCCTGTTCCATAGAAATGTTTGTCAAACAGCTCAGGGAATCAAAAGGGTTCTAATCTTTAAATTTCATCTCAGAGTAATTGTACTTTTTTTTTTTGCCATTCTGAACTTGGATAACTTGTTTCATACTGCCTTTGATTAAAAGCAGTTGGAAGAGGAGAATGGGAGTTTTCATTTTTGAACTTTTTTTTGAAAAATCTCAGGAACTTTATTAGTTATTTGATTTATAGTCTAGTGTAAATATCTTTCTAGTGCAGCGGGTGCTTTTGAAACTGGAAATGGTTAAGCTCAATCTTGAGAAAGTGATAAAAATTAAAGCACTTCTATGAAATTAGTGGTATTTTGTCACCTGGAATATTTGGACGTAGTTCTACTCACACCATATGGAAAAAATAGAGCTGAAATTTTGAGGAGCAAAGAAAGTGGAAAATAAAAGGGCTATATCATTGGAAGAATATTTAGAGGTCCTGCGGGGGAAGTTTGATAGAAAGGATGTATCATTTTGTATTTGTGTTATTGTACAAATTGCAGTCCAGATGCTCCGGTATCGGGGCCAAGCATGCGGAGTGCTGTGCATTCAACTGCATATAATTTAGAGACAGCTCAAATCAAGTTGACAATAGACCAAGATAGCAGGGAGAGTGCACGCAAAGGTGATGAGAGCTGTAGACACGAAAGGTCAGATCGCACGTATGTGAGCACTTCATGCATCTTCCTTCTTCCTTTCTGCATTAAAAAGGAAGAAAAAGTTTGAAGTAAAATATTCAGACAAGGAGGAGGACGAGGGGCCGGTTCAGAGGGTAGTCGCGGTAGGCTAGCTACTCTCCTCGTGATGCCAAAAGTAGTTTGGACAGTTGGATGACTGATCTCAGCATTGAAGCAAAACATGTGCTTGGCAAAACAACAGCCCGTGAGGTCAGCACGGAGATCATCTTAGGGCTGGCTGGAGGCTGGATTGGAAAAGGACATGCATTTGTGTTACATATATATATGTGTGTATACATACAGCTTTAGCTACCTGTCAGTGTTAAAAAGGGGTTTTGTGAAATACAGTTGTAGAAATGCTGGAGTGAAGAGAGGGATGCAAGATGCTTAATGCCTTGAGGGACAGAATAAAAGACCATCGGAGGGCTGAGTCTGTGGAAGGCTGAGAAGTGGGAAGAAAAATATCATCACGGTGCAAAGCACAGCTGAACTCTAAGGTGAGCTGCCAAATGAGGACGGCACGAAGATCTGCTCTTGCCTTCCCAAGGGAAGCTGGACACTCTCGAGAGTGCTGTACATCTCTCAGCTGGTGTGTTGCAATGCCGATGGGCGCTGCAATGGGTGACTATACCTTGGCCCCGTGCACATCACGATGGCTACGGTTTCTCTGTTGAGCCCCAGCATAAGCTGCCTGGGTTGATGTCCATCAACGACGTCACAGTGCGGATGGACTGCAGAAAGAGTGAGGGAAAAACAAAAGCAGTGTGAATTACTCAAACGGGAAATGGAGGCTCACACAGATTTCCTGCAGGATGCTCTGTGTTTACCTGCCTGTTTAGTTGTCTTCAAGTGGTGGTTGTATAATTGGAGGAGAGCTTAGTGGTGTTTTTTCTAGTGAGTTTGTTTTACTGAGATGACAGATTTCTTATTTAGAGCCTTCTTTATTTCTCATATTCCTAATTTTTAAAGGAAAACATTGCCTTTCTCTAGAATCTTTTATCTGAGGGGGTATCTGAATGGTTTGTAAGCATCTCAAATGGCCCGTAGTGCTCTGAAGCAGGCATATGTTACATCTCATTAAACAGCTATCAAAATCGTGGTTCAGAAGCCAAGTCTGCTTGTCCTGGATTAGATGGGAATGAGCAGAGAGCATCTGGTACTGCTTAAGAAGCTGCTGCTGACGGTTCCTTCCTACAGAGCTTTGGTAGAAGAAGCATACAAGGACATATGAATGGTAGAGTGGAGAAATAGTCTCTGGTAAAGTCAGTAGCAAAACTACTCTTGGTTTCATTCAGATTAAGCTTCCATCAAAGCGACCTTCTTGTGAAACAGCTAGTTGTATGGCTTAGGCAGTGTTTTTCCGTGGTGTTCAACCAAATACTGCCATCAGCAATCATCCATGAACTGTAATCCAGCTCCAACCTACATTTGGAGCAACCTCATTTGCTGGAGTGGCAATAGCAAATGAGATACAAATTGCGGAGAGACTCCCATCCTCCAAACCCACAGCACGATGCAGTTTACGTGCGAGCAGTAAGCACGCAAGCCTCATTTTATGTAATTTGCTGGAACCTCAAAAGGCAGTTAGTGCTCTCTATAGCACCGAACCCAAATTATATGCAACCACGACTCACATGACCAGCTGCCTGTACAATGGGAGAAGTTTCCAGACATTGTAAAACTGGCTTTTAAAACTGTATTCTCTTAATGTTTTGGATCACATTTGAACCTTAAAATTGCCTTGATCTTTCTTCTCAGACATATTTGCTTGTCCGAATTGAGGATGAGGGCTGGTTTTCATAGACTTAGGAATGCAAGCATTATAATTTATGCTGAATTCTTCTTGTCTAGGAAAAACATCATATTAGGGAGAAATATGTGTCTGCAGCATCACAGAAACTGCCATACTCTGACAGAAATACTGGTTTTTGTACTTGGCAAACCTCTTGCAGAAACTGATTTTAACCTGCTCCCTCTCCCCACAAGGTGAAAGAATAGCATCCCCCACAGCTGAGATAGATAGCCATGTGGACTGCGAGCTTCTCATTTCTATCCTGGACTAGCTCGTTTCTAATTGGCATAAAAAGGTGTGACAGTGGTAGGTATAAAACAGATGTGGAATTACACAGGGAGGCTGGGAATCATGTAGAGGAGACACCAGGGTGTCTTCATTTTTTGGGGAGTCAGGAGGGCCAATCCACTGGGGTCTGTGCCAAGATCACATGGGATATTTTTGATAGGGGTCTGAGAATTTGGGGTTTGCCTCAGGAATCTGCCCATGTGCTTGGCTGTAGCACAAAACCTGATGTCCTCATTACTGCTTGCTCCATCAGGCTTCCCTTCTCTGCCAAGTATTTTCCTATACGTGAAGAGACAACCAGTGAATGCTTCGTGTTTTAAGCTCATCCAGGCAGTCTTTTACTCTGCTGTATGCGTGTATGCATGCACCATGTGTCCCACACCGTTTGGGACTCTGTACTGCTCTATTGCTCCTAATAATTTCTCAGGATTTCTCTGGTTTTTTCCCCATTACACCAAGTTTTTCTGTAGCATGGCAGTCCTATTCTCCATGTAGTGATTTTACTCTTCTCCTTTACTGAAAGACACTGAAGCTTGTATTTAGACACTTCATGCATGTAAAGACATTTGTGAATCTAGTCAAAATCAAAACAAATGGCAACCTAACCTATTTCTCACTAAAGCCAAAGAAGTATTCCTGTTAGCTTGGCTCGAACTCCGTGAGGATCTTAATACTGCTTTTGTGGGAAGAAGGAAGGCATTGAATTTGGCCCAAAATTTGAGTTTCTTAAAAAAAAAGCTGTATCTTGTCACCCCTTGCTTGGCATTAATTGTCTATCTCCACCTTTCCTATCAATAGAGCAATGATGCTGTTTTTAACCATCTGCGAAGTTCATAGATCCTTCACAAAATCAGTCTGCCAAACCAGATGTTCTTTGGGGAAGTTTATCTAGTTCAGCTTTAAAAATCTGTTCTTCTCGATGCAACAGAATCTTGTTTGCAGACAAAACACATACAATTTCTAGCATATGGATATCTTTTTTTTTTTTTTTCTGTGAAGGAAAACTTGCTGCCCTGAAGGCTGGCAAACTGTGGGAAATAGTAATGAGTTCTCTGCTGAATTCGATGTAGAGCTGTACGCCTGCAGTCTGAAATCACAGTGCAGGGCTTGAGGAGCTTAGCACTGAAGTTCTTCCTATGGATTAATGAATAAAACCCTGAAGACATTTGTCTTAAGAGTTTTATTTATTTAGGTAAACCTCCTGTAACATATGGGAACAGCATGGCTTTGCTTGTTCTTGCCTGTGACCCTGTCACATCTCGCCTGGCACATGCCCATCAGGGATGTCCTCATCAGGAAAGTGTTTCCTTCTGTGAGATAAACTGTGCAGGATCAGGTCCCTGGTCAGTAAGTATTCTGGCACAGGGACTTTGTCATGTTCCAGTTCTCCTCACTCTTATGTTGGTGTAAATCAAAAGTCACTGTTGTAAGACAAGGTAAAAATGAGAAGAATAATGGAAATATGTCCCTCTAATCCAGTGAAAGGAAGTTACTTGCACAAAACAAAACAGTTACTGGTAAAACCTCATTAATAGTAGGGACAACTTACGTTGTAATTGAATTAGTGAACCTCATTAATGATGGTTCCCCAGGAACGGAAACAAACATGAAGTTGAGTTGCTTAATTATCTTTGTCTTGGAGGTTTTTTTAGCGTTCCCAGGCTCTGTGGGAGAGCAAGGAACAACGATAGGAAAGGATTAGAAATCCACGATTATATCACTTCGTAATAAAGGGGATGGCCAAGAGTGTGGGATTTTTCAACTAGTGACTTTGAACCCAGAAAGAGGCATAGACACTGTGAGAAGAGTTTGTAAATCACAGTCAAAAAAAAGGTTTGCCCAGCAATAACTTCTGAGAAGGCACAGTGGGGAATCTTTCCAGGTTTCAGAGAAGACACGCTGAATGATGTCTTCCCCATCACCCAAAGCATCATGGGTTTGGGCTTTTTCCAAGCTTAAGAGCACAAACACATACAAATTAAAGGTAATAAGAAGCTACAAGACATTTAAAATGAGAACGTAAAGGATTACCCCTCCAATGTGCCTCCTTCCCTCTTTTAATGCAAATAATATTTTCAATACAGCTTTTCCAGGGTGGGATGCAGTGCAGGACAGGGCCTGTGGCAGTCCATCCACACCAGCAAGAGAAGCTTGAGTAGCTGAGAAGGAGCACTGTGAAGAGGGTTATCAAGTCAGCTGGAGCCGAGGAGGCCACAGTAGGATCTCACCTTTGTAGAAAAATCTTTCACAGTGTAAAAAACTGATGTTTTCTGCTGTTGCTCTCTGCTCCCCAGGCCCTGCGTGCAGTCTCAGTGGGGATTAGTTTAGCTTCTGGTGCTGACCCCTTACAGGAGGAACTTTTGCTTGCAGATAGTCAAAGTACATCCCGGCTGTAAAACTGGACAGGTGCAAATATCTATGGAAAACACATTATGGAAAAAATCTGTACGGAATAAGCTTATTAAGTTCCCTGACTATTAGGACTTCCCTAGCATGGCTGTTAACATACTAATTATAAAGGAGAAGCAGATTAGCTGTGCCTGCTCCTGCAGCCTGCAGTGGTGATCCCTGAGTGTCTGTATTTCCCCCATGTCCCTTTCCAGCACTCTGCTCTTATCAGACTAGGAAGTTCCCTGTTCCAGGGATTGTTTCCAAAGAGTTGGGAGATGTTCACTGATCCTTGTTTACTCAGCTCAGAGACTGCCAGGCCAGCTTTCAATTGCGTGGCTTAAGGACTGTGGTCCCAGAAGGCAGGCTGAGAACCACAGCTTGAGTCCCAGTATCACGGAGGCAGCGGCCTGGGACTGTAAAAACTGCATAAACCCCTTGCTCTGGCCATGCAAGCCACCCCACAGCCCTCCCTGTCCTGTGGCTGCTAGTTGCACTCTAGAGCACAGGGATATGGAAAGATGCAGTAAGCCAAGACTTTGCTCCAAAAGATGCTGAGCAGCTGGAGATGGTCTGAGCCACAGTGGACTCTGCATGTTCTGCACTAGGTAAGGTCTAATTTAACCCTTGATTAAGCCCCCATTGCCTTAACAACAGTTTTCTGATACCCTGGGAACTACCATTTTGTGTCTTTGTTCCCACCTACAGAAGTATGATCTATAATGTGTAAATTATAAGGCTAAGCCATGCTTGCATCCCTCCTGCTTATATTCATCCCTGAGTGAAACACTCGTTCTCACTGCTGGAGAGTGCAGGCAGTGATAAAACCAATTGTTATCTGTGAATTGGCTTCACCCTTCAGTTTCTAAAATAAGTGGCTTTTACGGGCTTGAGCTGCAAAGAGGGAGCTGCCACATAACAGACTTGGTGCTGTCAGCAGTAAGAAAACAGAAGCATTTGGGGTTCTTTTGCAGCAAGCCTTTTTCAGCACAAAACCCCTCGCTTAGCCCCTATGTAGTGTGAAGCCTTGTGGGCAGCTGATGTTTTTGCCTTTGTTTTTGGGTAGTGACATAGCATCTGCCCTCTCCATGACAACTCATTTCCCATACATTTAAAAATGAATTGGAGCACCTGGCTTTAGCTCTGCAGGGCTGTGGCTCACCATCTAATCATTAGACCTTTGAAGACCAGAAAAAGAGTGGTACAATATGGCTTTCAGGCAGTCTTAAAAAAAAATCCAACCCTAAAAGCTTTAATCTTAAACATAGCAATACCTCAGTGAATTCCAGCTTTTGATCTGGGGCAGAATGTGTTTCCAAATTCATTTCACGCTGTGCTGTTTCAGTGAATATAACCACTTCACCCAGGGGTCCTACTCCTAGACCTTCCGAGAAACTTCAGAAAGCAGCCTTCAAAGTTAGGGCAGGCGATTTCTGCTCTGCTCCCGACCCTGCCACAGAGCCACTGTATGATGGACCAGCTCTGTACTTAAAAGTGTTTTGGAGATTTAACTGGTTGTGAAGGCAGCGACTTCCTCATCACACGTGGTGGCAATTGCTCCAGTATGAAGATGCTTATCCTGGTATAGCTCATTCAGATGCAATAAATGCAAAAGTGCAGTGAGCTAGAGGTGTTGTATATTAGTATGACCATGCTTACCCTTGGACTGTTAACGGCACAACTGTGAGTGTGTTTAAACAGTTTGATCTGCTCTCGGAATCCAAAAACATGCATTCATGCGCATAGATCTCTAAATTGCTTAAAATTCGAGTTCAGAGTCTTGCATTTGATGTGTCTTGAAATAGAGAGTTCACACTGGAGACCGGACTCCTGGCACTACGCAGACCTAAAAACTAGCCAGAAATTAAGCGCCAAGCGGAGTTGTGCCCAAGGTGTGCACAAATGTCCCTCCCAGCCCAAGTTACACAGACAAACCGCTCTACAACCCCACGCTCCCTTTTGACCCTATTCAATCTTACTACATTAATTCCCAATACCACTTCAAGAGGTTTCCCAGCGCACTGATGAACACTTTTCAGCCTGGTGAGTTCCTCCTAAAAGGAAAAAAAAAAACCTAGGGGGACTGAAGGGCAAGTGCCCAGATACAAGTGCTTCACCTTGATGGCAGCTGTAATTCCATCACAGCTCTCACACTGCCCCTGGGTAAAGGGAAGCTGGATGCTCCTGACCACGCTGGGTTGTTGGAGATGTCATCCAGGCAGAGCCCAACCCATTGGAAAAAAAAAAAAAGGAGGTTACTAGTGGCCATGCAGACTGCTGTTTCTGTAAGGTGTCATGGTATTATTTTGAATAGAAATGAGCTGAAATACAGAATTTTTTTCTTGTATTGGGTGTGTGATCATTTGATGAAATATTGAAACTTTTCACTATTTTAGTGCGTGGAAAATAACTGAAAGGCCTTTTTTTCTTATTGAACAAATACCACAAGAAGACTTTTGGTGGTTGGGGGCAGCAATGCCTAGGATACTGTGTTTCTGCCTTTTCTACCTCTTTTAGAAGAGTAACTGCCACTCGTTTACTTTTTTGCTGAGCTTCATTTCTGTTCCAGGGGATGAGCAGGGGTCAGGTCTATGACCCTGATCAGCCAACCTGTGATGTGACTCTCTCTAGACAAGCAAGTGGAGTATTTACTGCCAAATATTTCTGTCTCCCATTATCTATCGTCCATGTTCAAAGGTCGCAGGAAGTAAATGGTTTGAAATTGTATCTTTTTTTTTCCCATTCATTGCAGATAACCTTTGACATTCGCAGTAGCTGTATTTTCCCTGCTGTGATACATTATTGTCAGTATAAAGCCAAATACTGATGTAGAGCTGATGTCCAGTGTTGATCTTAGTCTAGTATTTCAGGAGTCTCCAGTCTGGAGAATACGAATGGTTGCAAGTTTTCTGATGAGAATGTGTTGGGGTTTTTTTTTAATTCAGAAATGATGACTCACAAAAACTCAAATTTTATCTTGTGGGAATGTAGCAGTTCTGCTATGAAACTCATTTGGGGGAAGGCTTCTTAGGTCCAGGAAGGAAATTTGGGTTAGAAATGTCAGGCACTTCAGCAGAACCAGCCGTGTCCTGGGTACAACATTGAATGACGACCGCAGAGACCTTGATGCTGTTTCTGGGTTTGACAGCAAAATCTTGACCTCCTGCCTCCTGGGCAACTGCTGACTCCTCGTCTGCTGGCTGAAAGAGGAAAGATTTCTCTCTGACGTGATGTTAGATCAAAAGATTTCGAAAATACTTGGCTCTATCTTGATACAGAGCAGGAAAAAACTATGAAAATGCTTGTGGAATAAAGACTGCTTTCTTCTCAGATGTCCTGGAGGCTGAGTATCTTTTCTGAAATATATGAAGACTTTTTTTTTTTTTTAATTCGCGCTAGTGCACAATTTACTAATAAAAGAAGTGTCACACTATGTACAAAGCATGGATCTGGCAAACAGGAGATTCAGCTTCAGTCCTTTCCTCTATCCTGTCACAGGTTACTTGGCATTGCTGATAGTTTGACAAACAATTTTGCCAGCATCTGCACCACTTACAAGTGAGCGGCTCTTCCAGCGGTCCGTTCCCACGGCTGTATGTCCCCAGTGGCTGTGCCCAGCTTTGCCAATGTCTGTAGAGCCATCTGTGGTGTATCATCAGCCAGGGGTGCTGCTCTGAGCTCAAATGACCTGGTTATTTTTAATCCAGGTACTTCCTCTCGCTGATTAACCATGTGACTGCACACATGCTTGTGCTGGCACAACGATTGGGATGGCACGGGGACAGGAACAAGCAACAGGAGGTGAGGGAGGGCTGCCAAAACCAAGTTCATCGAGATATGTCCTCAGTTTTTCTTGTGCAACAATAACAGCTGTTTGTCCTAGAGGAACACTAAATCCATGGAAGAAAATAGCAGTTTAACAGCTATAGAGTCATAAAGCTGTTCATTAAGATTTTTTAAGCATTTGTCTGTGTGCTTGAGTAGACATAGCTCAATAATTACTGATTTTGAATATTTTACTGCCAGCTGTTCATCAAGATACGAATCAGTTGGTTAGTTATGGGTGAAGTTTTCGTTAGGATTTAAGCTCCTTAGACACTTCTGAAAATGTTTCCTTCTATCCTGCTGTCTAATCTGCTATCAGCATAGCAGAAATCCCATTAATTAAGGACTAAGACCTTTTATAATCTTCTTCCCAGACTGCAGAATGCATTTACTGTTGCTGTTCATCGGGCTGAGTCCAGCACAGGGCGCTGCTGGTCATCTGGAGCATCAGCCCCTGCATGCACAGGAGCAGGACACGCTCAGGCTTCTGCCTGGGAAGGATTAAATTGTCCTGTAAGAGCAGGGTTATCCCACGCAATCTAGCATTTGAGCTTCAGCTGTGGGCCAGGGTCAGCTTAGTAAGACTTGTGGCACTCTATGTGCTCCTTGAATAAAAAGAAAGGGTTAGCACTGAGAAAGCATCCTACATGTCAAGTCTGTCTTCTGCACTGCTAATATGCCATTAATACACGTTGCATCTGGTGAAAAACTAGAAGGTAACTGAAGTTGATGAGTTGGGTATACTATGGTAAGTTCATGAGTTGGGTATAGTATTCAGTAACCAAATCTAAATCTTTGCTAACTGGAGGTTAGCAAATGTGACACCCGTCTACAAGAAGGGCCGTAAGGAGGATCTGGGGAACTACAGGCCTGTCAGCCTGACCTGGGTGCCAGGGAAGGTTATGGAGCAGATCATCCTGAGTGCCATCACACGGCACGTACAGGACAACCAGGTGATCAGTTGCAGTCATCATAGGTTTATGAAAGGCAGGTCCTGCTTGACTAACGTGATCTCCTTCTATGACAAGGTGACCCACTTAGTGGATGAGGGAAAGGCTGTGGATGTTGTCTACCTGACTTTAGTAAAGCCTTTGACACCGTTGCCCACAGCATTCTCCTGGAGAAACTGGCTGCTCATGGCTTGGATGGGCGTACTCTTCGCTGGGTAAAAAACTGGCTGGATGGCCGGGCCCAAAGAGTGGTGGTGAGTGGAGTTAAATCCAGTTGGTGGCCGGTCACAAGTGGTGTTCCCCAGGGCTCAGTACTGGGGCCAGTTCTGTTTAATATCTTTATCAACGATCTGGACGAGGGGATCGAGTGCACCCTCAGTAAGTTTGCAGGTGACTCCAAGTTGGGCGGGAGTGTTGATCTGCTTGAGGGAAGGAAGGTTCTACAGAGGGATCTGGACAGGCTGGATCGATGGGCCGAGGCCAATTGTCTGAGGTTCAACAAGGCTCAGTGCCGGGTCCTGCACTTGGGTCACAACAACCCCATGCAACGCTGCAGGCTTGGGGAAGAGTGGCTGGAAAGCTGCCCGGCGGAAAAGGACCTGGGGGTGTTGGTCGACAGCCGGCTGAATATGAGCCAGCGGTGTGCCCAGGTGGCCAAGAAGGCCAATAGCATCCTGGCTTGTATCAGAAACAGTGTGGCCAGCAGGACGAGGGAACAGATCGTCCCCCTGTACTTGGCACTGGTGAGACCACACCTCAAATCCTGTGTTCCATTTTGGGCCCCTCACTACAAGAAAGACATTGAGGTGCTGGAGCATGTCCAAAGAAGGGCAATGAAGCTGGTGAAGGGTCTAGAGCACAAGTCTTATCAGGAGCGGCTGAGGGAACTGGGGTTGTTTAGCCTGGAGAAAAGGAGGCTGAAGGGAGACCTTATCACTCTCTACAGCTACCTGAAAGGAGGTTGCAGTGAGGTGGGCGTCAGTCTCTTTTCCCAAGTAACAAGTGACAGGACAAGAGGAAACGGCCTCTTGGTGCACCAGGGGAGGTTTAGATCGGATATTAGGAAAAATTTCCTCACCGAAAGGGTTATCAAGCATTGGAACAGGCTGCCCAGGGAAGTGGTTGAGTCACCATCCCTGGAGGTATTTGAAAGACTTGTAGATGTGGCACTTAGGGACATGGTTTAGTGGTGGACTTGGCAGTGTTAGGTTTATGGTTGGACTTGATGATCTTAAGACTCTTTTCCAACCTAAATGATTCTATGATTCTATGATTCTAAACCTGTTATGTGATTTGTAAAGGATTGTGAGAGCTGGGCTTTCAGGAAGGCCATTGAAACTAGTAGGCATGAGCTAATCAAGTAATATAAGAAGAAGAGCGTTAAGTGAAAGAAACCCTAAGAATATATACCCTATAGAGTTGTATACACTAAAGAGATCAACCGAATTCAAACGGCAAAAGAGTGTGAATCATCAAAGCCCTGCTGGCACTGGGACGGCTAATCCAGAAGC
This sequence comes from Gymnogyps californianus, assembly GCF_018139145.2. Lineage (NCBI taxonomy): Eukaryota > Metazoa > Chordata > Aves > Accipitriformes > Cathartidae > Gymnogyps > Gymnogyps californianus. The sequence continues at coordinate 8,229,726 of NC_059471.1, read as the reverse complement.
TGTAGGGTCTGGGTGGTCTGAGCCTGACGGTTCCTGCAGGGGAGGGCTGTCTCCAGGCCCTTGGGGGCTGCATGCTGTTGCTTGCTTTCCTCTTGGATATCCTATCTGGTAGTGCATATCGTGCCATTTGAACGTGCCTTCCTCTTTTCTTCCCAGGGAATGGCTTTTACACTTGAAGAGAGGCTGCAGCTGGGAATTCATGGCCTCCTTCCTCCTTGCTTCTTGAGCCAAGACGTTCAAGTCCTCCGTGTGATGAAAAACTACGAGAACAAATCTAACGATCTAGACAAGTATGTCAAAAACATCTTATTTCGTCCTCCCTCCCCCTTTAATTTTCAGTTCTTTAAAGCCCCCAGGAAGACTTGAGGATCCTGCTTCAAGGCACGCAGGCTTCCCTCAGAGTCACTTTTTTCCAGCTGTCCATACTCTCCAGCACCAGGAGTGTTTATTCTGGCCTGTCTGCCTTCACCTCAGTTACATGCCATCCCAGTCCCAAAATAGCACTGGTACTGCTTTTTTTCTACCACCACATTGCTGGAGAGTTCTGGTATTAGCCTAGCAATTCACTATACTTTGGGTACAAGTGTGCAACAAAAAGGCAGTCCCTGCCCCAGAGCACTGGAGGTAAGAGTGAACACATGTACTGCTGTACCTATCTGTATGCTCATCAATACATTCACTAGAATACCGGATGGAAGAACAGAAAGAACCTGCCAACTGGTAGGAAAAAAATAAAAAAACAGAAACAATGATGTGTATTGACTAATCTTTCTGTTTCTGCGCTTCCATTGCATCCATATTGTTCATCAGGTTTATTGATGGAGGATGGTGTTTGACTCCTGTTGTGATGGACGGTAGGATTTGCATCTCCATCTGTCTCAGCTGCCATTGATCTGGGGACTGAGGCAGCAGGACTCTTCCCCTGTAGAGCAATTGCATTGGTTTTTCTGTGTCACAAATGCCTGTGTCGAGCTTGTAAATTATATATTGTTGGCAGTGTGTGATGCCTTTTTGAAGCCACGCCGCAAGATTGGGTGCTGAACACAAAAGGGAGTTTGTCATTATGTTCATACAAATTTCTCAGACAGAAAATCATTTGCAATCTCTATTTTTCTGAGGTTTTCATTTTTCTGGCTTCAATTTGACAAATTCAACCTCAGTCAGTGAAGCATTTTCAAGAAAGAAAAATCTTTGGAGAAATGTAACGTATTCTAAGTCACTAAGTGGTCATACAAAGCCGGTGATGCACGTGTAAGTCTGGACAACACTAAGAATACCAAGTTGATTTAACATTTTCATTTTCTAAGTTAATGGTTTTGTCTTTTTTTTCAAAGACGGAGTCTAGCTATCCTTCTGGTTTTAGTGATTAAGTAATTGAGAATGCAGGATAATGGAGAGAGAGGTTTTTTTGGAAATATTTTAGGAAAGACAGTGCTTTGAAATATGCATATTAACATTTGCATATATGCATATTTCATCTTCTAGATTGCATAATAAATTTTGATAATAAAGATGATGTCCCGCTCTGTCCCAGGTAGCCCTGAAGTCTACTTCTGACCTTTTCCATTGCATTTGTTTTTAATGCAAATTCCGAAATTCTGAGATTATGCATGGGTCTGACTTCCAGCCCTCCTGAGCCTTTGTGAGCTGTCGGTGAGGATGGTGGAGCGGGTCAGGTCCTCTGGGAAATTTTGCTCCAAGTATCTGCTCATGATGTAGCACTGAGGAGTGTCACGGCTTGGGAGAACTGAGTACATACTGAGTGAGCCGACGACTGCTTTTTATGAAAGTGCCAACAACCGTGAATACTGATATATATCTATTTTATTTTACTTTTAAGGTATATTGTTCTTATGACATTACAAGACAGGAATGAGAAGCTTTTTTACCGAGTGCTGACCTCCGACATCGAGAGATTCATGCCCATCGTTTACACCCCAACGGTTGGCCTGGCTTGTCAGCAGTATGGTTTGGCTTTCAGGAGACCACGGTGAGTGAAGAGACTGTTCTTGCCCCTTTTTTTAATGTCATGTGAATGTTTCTTTTGTATTGACAGTCCATCTTTATGTGGGTGGCCCAAAACATCTAAAACTCGATCCCTCATCAAAAGATGGACCAGCAAGCAGCTTCATGTGTGTACATTTGATGATGAGCTGGGGAGTCGAGAATAGCTCTGCCTTCTTCCTATAAACAGCGAACAGAGTGGTTTTGTTCTCAAACAGTACTGTACAGTCTGTGCAGCTTAGCTCCAAACAGTTCTCTGAACTTATGGCTACACCCCTCCCCATCTGCTGTCTTAGGAGCACTGAGTGCCTTCTGCAGTGCTGGTGTTTGAGTAATTGTTGGATTTTGGATACATTGTGCTGATTTTGAACTTTTGTATGCACTTCTACAAACCACCCCACAAGAATCATTTTCATAGGAGATGGTGCTCTGCATCAGTGCCTTCCTTGCTGCTCAGAACAGTTACTGTGTAAATTCATGCAACATTAAACACTCTGTACCGTGTTGGAAGGCCCTGTTCTGCATAATTCTTTTTAATGATTAATGTTTAGATAAAGCCCTCATTAGCATACTGAAATACATTTTAGTTCTAGCCTGAAAATTCAATGGTAAGGTTCAGTTTTCTTTGCAAGCTTTTTATTTTTTTGTCCTTGAAATGTACCAGTAGGCAGATAAACATTTTAGCTTTTGCTATAGAAATATGCAAAGTAAAGGAATGAAATAATACCATTTTAAAAGCATTTCACAAGCATGAGGTTTTGCTGCAGTTTCAGCTGAGAGTAGTGTGGTAGGTGGGGAAACTGAGGCAAGTTCTACTAACTGACTCAAGGTCACAAGGGTACCCTGAGGCAGACCTCGAAGATGTAAGGCTGTGTAGACAGATAATGAATAACATATTATGGATAAGATTATCTTGGCAAACATGCTTGCATCCTGCTTGTCGTCAAAATTTCTAGTACAGCCACTGTATTCCTTCACATGAGCTGCTCCTCAGGATTGCTTTTTGGCTTGTGTCTATCCCAGGTAATTGTGTTCTGTTCCCTGATACCCAGCTTATGGATCTGGTGGGCTGTGGTGAAGTCATTCATCTAATCAAGCCTTGATCATATCCCCTCCTTCTCCTCAGTGTGTGTGAGGAAACCAGAGAAGGAATTGCTCTTTGTACAGGGGGAGGACACACACTTCTTCTGGGCAGGAGTAAAAGGTAGCAGAGATAAGAGAGCCCAGACTCTGTTGCCAGGTGTTGAGCTGTGAGCACTGTCAGGCAGGGAAGAGCACACCGCTGGTTCTCAGCTAATCAAAATTCACAGCAGCAATTCCTGCTGTACAGCCACTGCGTCTTTGCCCTCAATCTGCCTTTACCTTGCAAGAAGTTAAAACAATATTTGGGAGCTTTGCTTCTTTTATTTTCCATCCCTGATGTTATCCTCAGGAAAGCAGGGGTGTCTTTCCATATACAGGACTCTTTCTGCAGTTGTTGCTGTTGGAGAATTCCCCTTCCTGAACTCACTCCTTTCTCACGTTTTAAACCCACAGTATTTTACCAATGTGGTAAGAACATCTGTTCTTGTAGTCTCACAGTTTTGCTGCTGAACTTGGGCTTGGAGCTGTTCTGGATTCCAGCCCGTGGCTCCCGCAGGAAAGGGCAAACTATCATGCCCTTAGTACACTGAATTTCCTATGGCGGGGAGTTTGTTTCCCTGAAGACGTAGAGTGAATTTCAGCCTAGCCTCAGGTTTGGTTTTAATCAAGGTTGTTTTAGCAAAAGGGTGTTTTTATTGCAAAAAGAAAAGAGCTATTATACCATGTAAAGTGATGAGATTAAAATGAGAAGCATTCATATGTGCTTTTTTTGTCAATCTGACTCTTATTGTCTTGCAGTACATATTTTCTCTCCTGGAGCATATTATGTACATCAGGAGCTGGCCTGCAAGACACTTAGTTCAGGGTAGGATGCCAGCACTTTCTGCTAAAATCATTGGGACCTGCAGATTTGGGGAGCTCAGGAATTAAGATCTAAGTTTGAATTTCTAGCTCTTCCCATGTTTGTTATCCTAAGCTGCACTGGCAGTCTGAAAAGCTGATTCTTCTAACCTCATTTTATTTGTATAAGAAGGTTTTTAAAACAAAATGACACCCATGTAAATATATTTCCCTGATGTTTTAGGGAGAACATAGCACCTAGAACTGGAGAGGATGTCCAAGCCATTCAGTTTCGCTCTGCTGTCACAGGAAGCCTTATCATATAATCCTGTTCATTAACCGATTATGTTTTATTTTAAATCTGCAATAAAGCTGCCCTAAATAGCCCATTCCAGTACTTAACTCTTATATAAGTAGAAAGTGTTTTTCCCCTAGTATATAACCTAAATGTTCTTTGCCAATGTCATCCTCTCTGCAGTAGCCTTTTCATGGTAGAAGACTGGGATCACGTTCAGCCTGGTGGTTGTCCTGCCTGTAGTTCGTGCTGTTCTGCCCAGGTTGTCCCACTCTGGAGTCTCCTGTTTGGCTACATTTCTCCTGAAATGCACCACAGAAGAGTGAGCACCGCTTCTCCACAGAGGACTGGCAGTGTTGAGGAGACTGGAGCAGTTAGATTTTAGCTTTTGCTAGCACGTCCCAGTGTGCTTTCACCTTTTTTGGCATTATCTGAGTGGTCTGGTCATTGTAATTCATTTTGTCATCTTCTCCCTGTGAATGTTTTCTTTAACACAATTACCCGACCAGATATGTGCCACTCTATAATTGTGCTTAGCATTTCTCCTCACTACATGTCCTGCTGTGAACTCTGTCCTATTGGGTTTGGATCATCTCTCCAGTGAATCAAAGTCTTTCCAAACCTCTCCTCCAGAGTGCCGTGCCTCCCAGCCTGACTCTTTGGGCAACAGGGAGCTGGTTTGAATGTTTGCTGCAGCAATTACCTTTTTGTCCAAACTGTCACATTTAATGCTGTTGATCAGGCAGGAGAGATGAGATATCTCAGTTTTAAAACACCATATGGTGCTCCAACATGGATGGACGTGCACATATAGCACAGCTTATAGTGAGGAGGGAAGTCTACAGAATATTATGCAGTCTTTCTGCGGCCACAGCAGCAGCAATTAGTGACCTGTGGACACGATAAACTTCTTCTCTCTGTTGAGATCTTTCTCAGCCCCGTTAGTGCTTGGCTTTATATATGAAGGTTGAGCCCGGGACGATTAAAGCGCAAGTAACTTGCTTACAAAGCAACTCTTGTACAAGAGCACCTGAAAATAGTCCTATGAGGTCCAGCAGGGCTTCTCTCCTCAGAATACATTTATCAGTGTTCACATGGCTGCCGATGTTGTTTGCCAGATACTACTGTCACAATTGCAGGGCTCAATGCCTCTTTTACGTTTCCTGGTCTCTATATACAAAGTCTTAAGGGTGAACCTTTTACCTGCACTTTTATGGGGCTGGTGTCCGGAGTTCTCCTTCCAGGTCAGGGCTCCGGCATCCTCTCTGCCAGCAGATTTATCTACTCCAAATGGGGTCAGACACCTGCTGTTCTTTCCTTTCGAAAAGCTACCCAGCCAGCAGTCTAAAAACACAGGCTTTCGCTGTTTACCAGTAGAAAAGAGCTACTAGGAAAAAACCACTTGCAAACATCCAACTCTTGGCATGCTTATCTATGATGCCCATAGTCTCCCCACTTCTTCTGGTGGGCCCGGCAGAGCTCCTGCTGCCCCAGCAGGTTCCTGTCTCTGCCTTCCTCAAACTCCTACTGCCTTTCTCTTCAGGAGTTGCTTTAAATTCTCCGAGCAGGCTTTTTTTTTTTTTTTCCTGTGGCCTCGGACTTTTTCCTATGTGATGAAGACTCAGGGGTTTAGAATGGCTGGAAGAGAGGTGGAACCATCAAATTATTAAAAATGACATTCTGGCACTGTCCCCTAAGAGCTCTGAAGTTTTTGCTGGAAGGTGTCTATGTTGAATCACATTTTTCCTATCTTGTTTTCCAGGCAGCTCCCTGCTGATTTACCAATATTCATTTATTCAAAGGCATGCAATAAGCCTTAAAATCTTCAGGCCAAAGTACGGTATCATTTTATATTTTGAATTTTTAAAATAAAAAATATAAATTATTGTGTAATTTGTAAGTACAGGTTGAAGTACCAAGCAATAGCACCTCTGTCACACTTATGATTAAGGACCCTGTCAAAATCTCCCTTCTGTGATCAGACCTCGTGAAATAAGCACAAGAGAAGAGCAACCATGTCCAAAGAGAAGTCTTCCTAGCCATGGATCCTGTCTGCAGCAGTGGCCAGCAACAGGAGGAATATAAGACTAGGGTAGGCAAATATGCTCACTTCTTGTGGGCTTCTCAGGTTATGCTCCCCCTCATTTTGTGTCTCAGGGTCTTGTGGTTGCAGTTTTGTTACAAAAATCTGCTGCTGTGTTTGGCACAAGTTCTGGAATGGTTGTGAGGGGACCCAGATGTATGCACATTGTCAAGGCCAAAGGATATGGCTGGAAATAGTGTCCCAAGGTGACAACACTTGTTTCACGTATAGGTGTGATTCCAGACGATCAAGGGTGACCCAGACTTAAGGGAAATTTCTTGCAGAGTTGTACAGCTTTAGATCCTATGGCTGCACATACGCAGCTTTGCAGTCTGTCTCCTGCAATCCATCCCTGGTTATTCACTCCTCCCTCCCACCACCCCTGCCCCTCCACAGATGTCCATGCAGCTGTGCAAAGATCTGGTTCAGGAATAAACCTGGGTAGATCCAAGCCTTTTTTGGGCCAGACTAGCGGTAATCCAGATGATAGCCAGTTCACTGCCAGCTGCAACAGGAGTTCTGCTGATGTGATGAAAGGGTTGTGCAGAAGCAGGAGCAAGCTGCTCAAGGCACGGGGAGAGCAGGTTTGCTTATGTTCAACAGCAGTGGTAACATAATCGTAGCTTCAAGCAAAGGACAGGTTACCCTAGGTACTAAGGAACATGGGCCTTGGAAGTGTTTGCTTTTCAAAGCCCAAGGATCCTTTATCCTCATCAGAAATTTGGTAGGAAGAAGGAATGAAATGCAACAGAGCAGGGCTTGCAACTTTCTGAGACACTAAAAGAAGGAAGGAAGGAGGAATCTTTGTTCTTTAATCCCATTAACAGAAAGAGTCACAGTTATCTTAGGAAATGCTTCTACCAGCCCTAAAAGCTTTCAGACTGTGACTGAGAGTCCTTTTTGCCTTAGCGTGCAGATACAAAGTCCTCTACGCAGAAAAGTGCATAGTAGTATTGTGATCTTTTTTCCTTTTTTTGCTTTTTCTTTTTTTTTCCCAATGTAAAATGTACTTAATGAGTATCATGGGGGTCCTTATGCAGCACAGGACTGAACATGTGCAATGCTATTTAAAAGGTACTTTTTAAGCTGGAGGATCTCTTTTAATTGTAACAGTATCTTTGGAAGGAGACTTTATACTTTTTCACAAAGAGAAAGCAGAGAGAGAACTTATCTCAGGGCATGGAATCAGGATTTTATTTCTTCTGTGATAGTGAGGGATAGTTTATTACAATGGCATAAGACCACAGCCTCTCGAGACACTGGGTAATTCATGAGCATACTGGTATTTGAAAGTATAAAGTTGTCGGCTGCTCCGCAAAAGCTTTTGGCATCCCCTGAGAGCAGGACTGGAACAGGTTGGTGCATCACCGTTGGAGGAAAGCTATGGGGACAGAAAAAACCTGCGTAAGTTCACTCTTCTTTTCTGGTGACATAAATATCCTTGAGGACTGATTGCAGAACAATGCGAAACATGTTGGGGTGAAACTGAACCTGGAGAATGAAAGCTAACAGGATGCAGATGGTGCGAAAATTAAGTTTGACAGAATAATGATCTGTGTCTCTGATGAAAAATGAGCAAGTGAAACATCAGTCAATCTACAGAATTGTCTTGTCAAGAGATCTGGCTCTGCTGAGGCGCTTTTTTTTAATGGTGTTGCGCAGTCTGAGCAGCAGGAAGGAAAGTTACTTGCCATTTCTAGACACTTTAAACCCAAACCAAATGGAAATTAGAACAAAGGTGTAAATCCCATAGACTTGTCCCTAACCACAGAATTGTCTGCACTCCCTCTTCTATAAAACAGTGGAGACCGAAAGTGAGTGGGAAGACTGGGTTTTGGATTATTGTCCTGAAAATTGTGCTTTGAAACCCCTTTAGGCAATCTCTACTTCTTGTAAAAACACTGGTTGTCATAACTTCTCTTGTTGCCACCAGCCTGGTTCAGCCTTCTTCCAGAAGCAGCCGAAGTCAGTGTGAGAGAAGATGAATGTGTTTAATGATCTGCATTTAGATAACATCACCACAAGCAGACTGGTCTTGTAACAGACTGAAGGGTGGGATCTGTGGAAAGTATCATGGAGACAGTGTGTAGTCAGGAAGCCCTGAAGAGGTTGGCAGGAGATATAGGTGGGAGACGGTCCTTGGTATGGGACTAGGTTATGGAATGAGGAGAAGACCATGGTTGGAGTAGGTGAAGAGGAAGCAGTTAGCACAGAGGGAGCCCAGGGCTGCTGAGAGTGGCTCAGCCTGCCTGGAAACCTCTGCTGAAAGGCGGCAAAGTAGTTCAAGGGTTCCCACTGCTCCCTCTGTGCTGATCCCCTTTTTGCAGGCAAGTCTTTTCAGCACCATAATGCTCCATACTGTACCTCCATACTTGTCCCTTCTCGGTTCCCCCTTCAGTTAAGTGGTTCTCAAAATGAGGAGAGGAGCACAGATTGGCTTCTGGGCGTACGGAGAGAAGAGCTGGTATATCACCCGTGATCTGAGGTACCATGAAGACTGGGGGAATAGGATGGACACTATTGGTGTTGTGAGGATGTAGCACAGTTGTTACATTGCGATGGGAGTGAAAGAGGACTTAGATCCATTTTTTCATTAGAAAAACAATCAGTGCTCCTCCTTCCATATCTCCAGGCTTCTCTCTCTCTCCCCCTTACTTGTCCTGAGCAAAATGTATGTGCAGTGGCTCTAACAACCAAGAGAAACTTCCATGGGCATGAGGTAAAATCTCAGGCCCTCTGAAGTTAACAGCAAAGTCTCATATTAATTTATGAAGGTCAGGCTTTCCCCTGCTGTCAGAGGTGATGTAGATTGAAGTCTGTTGAAATTCCCTGATTTACCAGGAGAAGCTCAAAGGAAGAGGTGGAGTTGGCCAAAAGAAAGAGGTTGACCTGGTGAAGGAAATTCAAGAGGATGTGTTCGCCTTTAATCTGGCATAAATCTATGCTGCTGCCACAAGGAACAACCCCACCTTAAACAAAAAATGCCAAAGACAGGGAGGAGGGAGGAGGATTATTTAGAATAATGAATACCAGGATGTAAATTGGAGGGGAAATAACACCGGCGATCATGAAAACCTCGGACAGCAATATCCATTGGGCTGTGGGACAGCCTCCCATGGACTATGCATCATGACCTGGGGACATTTTTTATGAGGAGCAATCCTCTTTTTTAACTGTTTAGTTTATGGAATATTTATATTAATAAATGATACATTTTATTATATAATTTATATTGACTTTTATATGTCACTGCAAGGTAACTGTGAGATGCAGTCTCATGTTGCTGTATAACGGCTGTGTCAGAGCTAGCAAGCTAGCACCCTTATCCTCTAGTAACAGGGCATCCATTTTTGAAAGAGAAGACAAATCAATAGGCAGCATAAAGAGCTGGTTTGCTTTTGCCAAAGACTTCCCCAACAGGTCTGCACAGAGTGAGGGCTTCTGTGCTTTGATACTGTAATTCTCACCTTCCTTGCGTTTTGCTGTGGTTTGGGTTTTGTTTCTGGAGAACTCTGCGTGCAGATACACCGTTCAAACATTTTGACAAGGCAAGCCACACACATCTTCAGTACATGATTATGGAAGACCTGCTGTAAAAGCTGCTGGTATTTTCTGTATTTGCTGCAATTTATGGCCAAAGTTAAAAATTTTTATTAGGTGGATTCACTAAGACAGAGCATGCCAGGTTAGATTTAATTTATCTGAAAGCTGATTGCTCTGGTATTGTCAAAATAATATTTCTTTTCTTTGTCGAACTTTGTCCTAATTCTGTGTTCATTCTTGGGGCTCCCTGCAGTGCACTTTAAAAGTGAAGGTGTGGGTCTTGGAAGAATTAGCACAGCGCAGGAAGGAAATATAATCAGGGTAGGACTTAATTTAACTTCCCAGGGATTTTTGATCCCACCTTAACCTCTGTACTATCAAGTAAAACAGAATACATTATGTGCTTAGCAGTGAAAACAGATAAGGGCTCCTTGGTCAACATCACTGAGCAACAGCAGTGATTGCCCATCTCAACACATTTGTCTTTGCAACCCTGTAATCTTCCAATTACTGACATACTGCCAGGATCCAACACACAGGCAGGTTTAGGACTGAGCCTCCAAAAAGGCAGAGAAAAATCAGGGCTGAGTCAGATCTTCCTACACTTAAAGTTGTTTTTGAACGGTGGGCTTCAAGCCCCTTGAGCATGATGAGCTTAAAAGCAGCAAAGGATACTGAATTTGGGAAATGCCCACACTTCCTGGTCGGAGGAATCCCTGGGTGGTGAGATCTCATGTCTCACCTCAAAGCCTGGTCTTTACCCATGTGCATCTGTAAATTTACGCATGGGTGGCAGAGTGGTTATGAACAGCCTGGTTTCTCCCTCTCCCTCCTGCACATCAGCAAGAAGGGAGCTCTGGGTGCTGAGGGTAAGCAAGAGTCAGACCCCGTGCTGCAGACGTGCTTGGCTCTTACCCAGCCCTTGGCTCCAGGGGCTCAGGCCTTACGTAGACCTTCTGTCGTGGTTTAACCCAGCCGGCAGCTAAGCACCACGCAGCCGCTCGCTCACTGACCCCCACCCCTGGATGGGGAGAGAATCAGGAAAAAAAAACTCGTGAGTTGAGATAAAGACAGTTTAATAGGACAGAAAGGAATGAAAAACAATGATAATGATAATAATAATAATATGACAATAGCAATACTAAAAGAATTAAACTATACAAAGTAAGTGGTGCACAATGCAATTGCTCACCACTCGTTGACCGATGCCCAGTTAGTTCCCAAGCCGCGATCCCCCTCCCAGTTAACTCCCCCCAGTTTATATACTGGGCATGATGTCATATGGTATGGAATAGCTCTTTGGCCAGTTTGGGTCAGCTGTCCTGATGGTGTCCCCTCCCAGCTTCTTGTGCCCCTCCAGCCTTCTTGCTGGCTGGGCACGAGAAGCTGAAAAATCCTTGACTTAGTATAAACACTACTTAGCAACAACTAAAAACATCGGTGTGTTATCAACATTCTTTTCCTACTAAATCCAAAACACAGCACTATACCAGCTACTAGGAAGAAAATTAACTCTGTCCTAGCCGAAACCAGGACACCTTCTCAGAGGTCCTCTTAAACACCACTATTGAAACACCACTGCTGAAAAGGACACTGGAAAAAATTGGTTTCTGAAGTTTTCAAATTCAAGCAGGATTTAACCACTGGATTATGCTATGACATGACAGTACTCTGGTTAAACCAGAGAATCCAGTCCTGAGAATCCAGTAGGGACAAGCAGCTCATGACAAGCCAAGAGCAACGTGGGTCTGTTTGCCTCCTCCCTTAATCCTAGACTGTGGATAGCAGAGATTCATTGAGGACCTGATGCCAGCCCTCTGCATTTTCACATTGCTGCATAATGACCAATAACAGTAGTTACTGAGCTGGTCTTTCTCCATCAACTCCCCCGTGGAGAGGAAGAAAGGACTATTTATTCTTTAGGCTGTTTCCTGACTAGCAGAACCAATGAATCCAGGATTCCTCCTGGTTTCTGTCCACTGTGCCCTAACACTTCACATTTGTGATACCTTCTGTTCCTTTCCACATCCCTTTCATCCTTTCTCCATATCCACCTGTGCTCCACCATAGCCACCCACACCAACTTGTGCTTCTCCCCTTCTCTCACCTCTTCTTTAGGGAGCAGCGGGCACAGCTTTGAGTGCTCTGCTTGCTGTCCCCTCTGGTTTCCTATCTGTGTGTTTTTGATCCTGCCCTATAACCATTCCCTTTTTTCATTTGGTTTCCTCTACAGTCAGCTTTTTCCTCCTTTTCTCTGCCTTCTGCTTAGTCCTGCAGCCCAGGAAGGCTCTAAGGTTTTGCTAGGGCTGGGCTAGTGAGGGCTCAGTAGGAACTAGGTGTGAAGCAGCACATGTTATGTCTAGCTGCAAGCTATCTTTTTGGCCAACTGTCAGAATAATTGTCAGAGGAAGGTCTATGTTCCCCTCCCCAGAGTGGTGGGGACATGAACCCCATTATCTTTTCCCTTTATCTCAACAGTGATTTCAATAAAAGGGTGTAGGAACAAACATCTTTGAGACCTTTTTCCTTCTGATAGATTTGCTTGAAATGAGCTAGCAGGTAAGAGAGGACACAGAGTGATTGTAAAAGCTCCCTTTTCCTGGGAAAAAAAACCCCGCTAAAAATAGTGCTGGGTGTTAATAACTTGGCAAACTAGGAGATGGATCCAAAAGCTTTGCTTTAGGCTCTGATCTGGACCTTCCTGCTGTGGCAGGGGTTGGACTGTGCCAAAGAACTGGGAGGGCTGCAGCTTGCACTGAAGCCTGTGTGCACTGCTCTCTGCATTTGAGAGCAGTCACTCATATGGGCTCATTCAGATCTCTCTGTTCCTGATCTTTGGCAGTTTCCTACAATTTAGCTGCTTGCTGTCCCTTAGGATCATGGAGATTTCCCTGCGTGGGTTTGAGGGGTTGGTGTGGATAGTGAATCTTTCATTATTGTACCTTGGAGCCTGCATCTTCTTGGTCCCGCACTGAATTATGCTTTTCCTGCCTAAAATATATGATGACAACTTTAAGGACATTTATAATATTAATGCAATCATTCACCTTGCAGATTATTTGAAATTAAATCTCTTAGCGTACTTAAATTATAGGATATTGCCTTATAAATCTCTGTATAGATTTCATTAATAGTTGATTGTGCTTGGTTTCTATTATTTTTTCATCAGTACCTGAGGGTACTGTTCAGCATCCTACAATTTACAAAGAAAATTATCTAAACAACAAAAAGTTCTTGGCTTTTATTATAAACGAATCTGCAAAAATAGCTGATGAATCACCACAGAGATTTTGTCCGATTTGATAATTAATTGTACTGTATTTAGACAAATCAGTGCATGCTAGCACATACTTTCTCTCCAAAGCCTGTAGCCCACAGGCATTTATAATCTCAAGCTCCCTAAAAGCGCCAAGCAATTTCAAAGTTTATTTTGTTATTCTGAAGCCTTTTGTCCTGTTCTGGCAGAGACCTGAACCAAAAAAGTCAACAATAGGAGTGCAGCTGGTGGAAGTGTCTCTAGAGGCTCATATTGCTCAACCTGTCAATTTTGTGTATGAGTCTTGAAAGTGTAAATAAATAAAACCAAATGTGGGGCTTTACTGTAACCACATTTTACTGCATCTTTAGCACACACTGGCCTTTAATCCAGAGTGGGTCCTCCAGCCTGTTCTTCTGGCACAGCAGTGACAGTTTTCTGTGGTTAGCATGCAACGAAAGCCAGGGCCAGCAGCTGATCCCTCACTCGCGTGTGTCCCCTTTGCAGCCTTGGACAGCCAAAATACCTACCAGTCATCCGGGCTTGGGGCATAATTCAACCGAACTCCAAAGAGCACAGAGCAGCGTGCAGCAGCAGTCAGCATCCTTCCATAGCGACAAGCCAACTTGTCTTTTTCTTTCCTGAGTGTGAAGATAATTTTGCCAGGTGAACTTCAACATTACTCTGAGACAGTCTTGCTCAAAGCTTTCCAAGGGCATCGTGTCTTTATGTTAGGCAATGGCTGTGATCACTGCAGAAGGTCAGCTTGTGCTGTGCCTGTCAGAGCCCTTTCCTGTGCAACCTCGTATCTCAGTGTAGGTTTCTGACCGCTGTCTCACAGCTTTTTCATGGCTGTTCAACAGCAGCCTGGTGCAGGCTCGGATGTTGGCAAAGATCTGACTCATCTCTTTTGTTTGTTGCTTTTTTAAGCAATGGCTTCCCATGGACTTCCTACCCGTTCTGAGGGAAGTCCAGGCCCTACGAAGTCAAAACACTCAAGGACTTTTATGTGGGCAGGATTTCATCATCAACTTCAGGTTGTAAGTGGAGACGCTTAACCTTTGTCCTGAGCATTTTTGTTCTGAGAATGAGCCTTTCCTATCCGGATGAAAACCTTGGATCATCATGCCTGCCTGTCTGATACAAGTATTGTGAGTAGGTTCATTTTCTAATGCTAACCCACCCAGTAGTCTTTATCCTCTCCTCGCTTGTGGAGCAAGTTCCCCTCATAGCACCCAGACTAGAACTTAGTAAGTGGAAAGAAAATGAAACAAAAGCCTGAGTTTTGTTGCCATATTCATGGTTTAGTCTTGCAATTCATTGCACGCTGGCACGGCAGCACACACACAAGGAGCCAGACTCCTTTCAAGCACCCCTCTCATGTTGGGCAGCAAGCAGTGTGTAAGTATCTGGAGAATGAGGGACCTTAGCTACCATTTTCATCTGCTATCCCTCGTCAGTCCCTCTTCTCAGGAACAAGTAATTATATAAGGCAAAGACTGGTAGCCCATTAAAGAAGACATCTCTGATGTTTCTTTTCTGAGATCCAATAAACAAGATTGATGGACTGATTGCTGTGCAGAAAGCACGTGTAACTTGCAGTTGAGTTTTTTGTGTTCTTCATGCTACATACCAAACCCTGGGCAAGCCTGACCATTGCAGTATCTGTAAATATTGGAAACTGCTGTTCAAATACATACCTCTCCTACTAAGCAAGTATCTTTTTCTTCAGAGAGTAGTTCTTTTAGAGGAGTGAGGGAGAAAAAGAAGGATGAAGCTGCATTGGTTGAGTGGGTTTTTTTGTGTTTTTCAACTCCCGTCAACTTAGAAGCTTTTGAGATCCTTCTAGTGGTGTCTGTTTTCCTCCACAGGTTCACAAATATACAAATATGGTCCTATCTCAGCTAGTAAGGAAAATTCACATGAAGCAAAGAGTAGGGTCCTTTTACTTCACACTAGTATACAAGTCAGCGATCCAGCGCCATCGTCTGTTCTGCTCTTCTGTGGCTTTTGACCAGGATGGTAAAGTCAGTGGATATAATTGCTGATTGTTATTCATATATGATAAGTGTAAAGAGGCCATTAATTGTATAGATGTAAACAGGTAACTGAAGTTGTAGCAGTGCTACCCGAAACCACAGCACAGGATAAGACTGTAAGAGGAGCACAGCACTCGCCATGGAGCCTGATAAAGCAAAGGCATTGATTGCATTGGATTTCTGCTTGATTGGATGTCAGCAGCAGCACTAGGCTAGAAAAGCGGGGCGAGACAACACCAGGAGAGTTGCAAACACAGCCACAGATGCACTGGTAATTGCCAAGGAAAAGCTATTAGGAGGGAGGGAGACTTTTGGGTAGAAGGGAAGTGAGGAGAGATTTGGAGCTGTGAGGAAAGAAGTTGCATAAGCTTTTTCACTCCCCTCTGAGTTTTGGGAGATGAAGCTTTGTACATTCTCTGTAAAAAAACAATAGTGCTTTAGAGATAGCACTCCTGGCTCCGTCGTACACTGTTTCTTCTAAGGGGAAATAGCTCACAAGGCAGCGTTGCTAACCACAAAGATCAGAAAGGGGAACTTTGCCTTTTTTTTAAGAAGTAACCGCGCATTGAATTAAAGCATTAAAGAATATTTTGGCTTCCTAATACCCGAGACATGTTAAAACTTGTTCCTTCCCAAATGTCTAAAAGAAATGAATGTTATTCTAAAAAGCCATCAGCAGTGTCTGGCATTGCTTCCTCTGGGCATCAGATGTGTCCTGTCTCCCTTGTCCCTGAACTCTTTCTAAAATGAGCCTTGCAATTCTGGGATTGTCTTGATTGTGGTCTTTCAAAATGTCATCAGGATGGCCAAGATCTAACCAGTACTGAGCACCACAGCAGGATCCTTCCCATGGCTCACATGGTAAGCTGTGTAGCTTTATAATTCCTGGAGCACTTCCATGAACTCAGCCAGAACAAAACCAGAAAGGAAAACAAAATGTCCCTGGCTTAGGGATGAGTAAAAGGTCTTGTGTGGTGTAGGTGAACATATCCAACCCCTTTGACAGATTCTGCAATGATGATCTGCAGTCTGCTGGATCCTGCAGTCCAGTTCGGGCAGCTTGACTTGACTTGCTGAAATCCAGATAGAATTACTGTCTCAGTGACAGATTAAGAAGTTGTAACACTCCTCGAAGTTTCCTGGAACCTTACAGACATGCTCAGTGGCACAATAAAATCTAGTCTGACTTCCACCTTAACTAAAGGCAGCTGTAGTGAAATCTGTGATGTTAATGGACTGAATAGGAGACTGGAGCTCTGAAACCCTAATGAATGCAGGTTGGAGCACTCCCCACTCTGAATTACCCCCACAAGGTAACAGGTCTCTGAAGGTTACTGTTTAGCCAGAAATAGTGGTACAATGTGTACATTCTGGCTTGACATTGCTGAGGCAGTTAATTTTTACTAAGCTCTATTTCTTGCATTTTTACCCCATGCACGTGGGTTTGGCTTCCAGCTAACTGTGTGCATAGCTTCTTCTCTGGGGGGATAAAGATATACAATGGCTAAGCCCATGTAGAATGGCAGGATCGTGGGCACAGGTGAGTCTTCTGGTCCGGTAAACCAGGATGTGTGTTTGCCCCACACAGTGCCCATGTAACGTGACTTGATCAAAATGACTTCTCTTTTTAGCGTTTTATTTTAATTGAATCATTTTTATTGAGTCCCAAGGGGATTAAAGTAGAACTGCCTCATTGTCTTTCTGTTTCTCTGAAGCAACTTATCAAATGTAATCCCAAGAGAGATGGAGAAGGCATGATGATAAAGGCAGCATCTGTTGCATTCCCTCTTCAGAATGCTTAGGCTGCATCTTTTCCTCAGAAAAATCAAGTTAATTCATTTTATTGCTGCTTGGATATTTCTTATTTACTACTGGTCCACATAGACCAACCTATCTCTTTCAGTACTCAGCTCTACCTTGTTGTCCTCAAAGGCACAAATAAGCTTTTGCTCCTGTTACCTCTCCTATAAGCTGTGTACCCTCGAGAGAAACCTGGCTGCTACTCTTCCCTGTTCAGTCATCAGCAAACCTTTTGCTGAGTTCAGTTTGTGGAGCTTGTCTGTTCTTCCTGCCTGCCATGCAGAAGGGATTTTGGGAAAGATTAACCCTCTGCCAATTTTAGGCGTCTTATTTCAACAGGTAAGTTGGCCAGCTCATCTCTGTGGGTAACCATTATCATCAGGGGAGAGAGCACAACTCTCCTGGGGACCATTCAAAATGAGGACTTACTTGTGACCCCCGAGTCTAAAGTCTGACGTGTTTGTTTCCCTTTGCATCTTCTTAAAAACACAGTGAATTCGCTGAACAACCAATGAGTTGGTCATTGCATACTCGGTCTACAAAGGGACTTCCAGCTCACCACTACCAGGATCATCTTCTGATTGCTAGAACACCTGATGGAGTCCATAGTGCCTGGACCAGGTTCAGGAACGTGCTCCAGCTGGGTGCCTAAAGGCATTGGAAACTTCTGTGTTTTCTTGAAACTGGGTCCTTGGCTCTCGGATTCAGTGTTAGGGAAATATGAGGCTTGCTCAGATATGTGCCCACTTCCCGATGTGGTTATGTCAGTGAGAGAGGTCACTTTCCCCAGACGGATCACCATTTCTGCTCCTGAAGGTTTCCCTTCCAAAGCTGGTAGTGCCATTAGTGTGTTAATTGTTAATCTAAATTAAGCCATCTGATTTTGCCTGGAGTAAAGTAAGGAGCACTTGTTCACCTGAATTGCTCCATGCATGTGACAGCAAAGATAAGCAGCTAGGACTAGGGACCTGGTCCATGGCATGGCCTGAAGGGAGAGTGGATGTGTGTCATAGCCATTTTGTTTTCAGAAGAGGATCCATGGAAGTCAGCGTACTCAATGGGAGGGCCTGCTTATAACATCGAATAAACATAATATTAAGGTAAGGAATACAAATTCTGAGAGGGGTGCCTCTCCATGCTTGGTTCTCAGCCACCAACCTGGCTATCTAAGCCAAGCCAGTCCTTCCTCAGGCAACACATACCATGGTGATAGCCATGAGAGCCCTTCTCCCAAGCAACATAGTGAGAGCAGTCATCAGATTTTGGAAGACCCAGGCTGAACTCTCTCTTCTGCCAGATCCAGAGCAGGGATTGGAAACCAGCCCACTGCCCTCCCAAGACAATGGTCAGAGTCAGGAGCTCTTCAGAGGCAGTGGGTATCTGCCCTCTCCACTTTGTGTGAAACTGCTAGCAATTCATCAAGCTGCAGGGCCGGTGGTGGGTAGACAGTTGAATTTCACCTTCTCCTGCGAGCACTGGATGTCTTTCAAAGGTTAAATAGCTGGTGGACTCCCTTCAGCACTGAAGAGATGTGAATGTATGAGACATGCAGCTAGACACTTAAGTAATAGGTGTCTTTATTATGTATGGAAAATGTTACGTTAAAACAATAGCATTCTTTTTAAAAGCATGTCATAACTTGAAGTATCTGCAATGATGTTACTAATTGGTGCTTTTAATTCCTGATTAATAGCTATTTTCTAAACATAGATGGCAGCAGTACAAGTACCCCTTTTTTATGAAGATTAATATCTGTGAACACTGCCTTTGAGATAGGCCATGTGTATGTGATTAGTTCGTTGGTTACTGGGCACAGTTTTAAAGAATTATGCTGAATAAATGAACCATTAGTTTCCGTTTTTTTATTCATTTCTGATCTTTCTGTGTGATTGCGACTTGATCAGTGTTGAAGTCAGCACTTTTATTTTTCTTCTTTTCAAAGCAAAGGGCTTTTTCATTAGGAATCCCACAGTTGACTGTGGGAAGATATCTGCCCCCTGCAAGAGTCATGTGAGAGAAGTCCTTGCCAGAGAGAGTAGCCCAATTATGTTTGATTATTCATCACTCATATGGACTTACAATGGAGGTTGTTTTCAAGCTTTTTCTACCTAATATTTCACATTAGAACCCCAAACCGTGACCGGATCTGAACTTACTGGGGCTGAGCAATAGTAGAGAGATGTAAGCAGCAAAAATGTATTTCTCCCTTGTTCCAGCTGATACTAATCACCGGTACAACTCCTGCTTTTGTGAGCAGATAACAAGGCAAGGAAAATGGGTGCCTCCTCCTGCCAAGAGTCCTCGAGTTAGAGCCCTTGGTTTGTGCTGATTAGAGAGCACTGTGAGCAGTAGAAGCAATTTCCCCTGAGACAGATATGGAGGAGGTTGCTTCTTTGGGGTTAGCACTACCTAAAAGGAGCTTCAAAAAATCCCAAAATATCTCAGCAGAGATCAGTCAATGTGAGTAATACTATCCTGGGTATTGGAAGAATCCCTGCTACAGATACTATTTTTGGTAATAACAGCAAAGAGGAGAAAAATAAGCCACAAGTCTGAAACATGTTTCAGGAATGTTGTCTTCCAGTTCCTAATTTTATTAAAAAGAAGGCATTTTTGTTGAATCCTTGAAGACCTTTGTGTGGAGAAGTGATTAGCCTTAGTGCAATCAGGTATGCTATTGTCCACATAAATACTTCATTCTGAGGTTTCCTCCAAACATTTAATTTTCTGTTTCACTTCTCATAATTTTTGGTGATTTTCATTTGGGGAATGCAAGTGTCAAAAACTGGGGTCAGATATTCAGGGAAAAAAATGGTGTTGCAAGGGCAGGTTTGGCTTGGTCAAAGCAAATGCCATGGCAAATATTGATCCAATCAGATCCAATCGGAGCTCTGTTGACTAGAGAGGGGACCCAAAATATCTAGTTCTGCAATAGCCATCCACATCATTGACATTGGTAACTGGGTGAGAAGGATCATGCTTTCACTGTTTGAACTGCCAGCAATAAGCTCCCTGGGAAAGAATGTCTAACAAGGTTTAAGGTAAAACCATCAGCTTCCCCTGCATTTATCAGAATTATTTTAACTAGAAAGCTCTTCTGCACTAAAGCAGAGTTTGCTCCCCGAAGCAAAGATGTTTCACAAGAGTGGAATGTGCAACACCAGTGGCTGTTGACTGAAGTCACCATTAAAGATCTTGAGCCTTGGGGTTTTGAAATGAGAACTAAACTTGTTATTAGCAGTCCCTTGAAATCTCATTTCCATGCCAGTGAATAGCCTGCTCAGTAGCGCATTTCCCTGCATTTTCAAGTTTCACCTGTTTTATTTTATCTTGGAGTTATTAATTTTATGACAAGGCCTCCTTTTCTTCTTTTTTTCCCTATTCTTAGGGGGTTGTTTATCACCATCCATGACAAAGGCCATATTGCAACAATGCTAAACTCTTGGCCTGAAGAAAATATTAAGGTATGTGGCATGGCATCTGTGGACTGGGAAATTACAGGGAGTTGGGTGGAAAATGGGATATTGAATGCCTGTATGGGAATGGGAACTGCTGGCATTATTTACAGAATTGCCTATTTAAAAGGACAAGCTAAGAAGTATTCCCCTCCTCAGAGAGTTTCCAGGCTAGTGGTTGGACTTCAGAGACTCTGTCATGTGTGTATGTGGCCAAGAACATCTTTATCAAAGGTACCAGGACCTTGGGCAATAAAAAGAGCGTGCATGGTAATAAATTTGTACAGAATAGAGGCCCTAGCGAAGAAGTAATATATGTGTGTTGAAGAATTCTGTGGCTAACTCGCAACTTGTTTGATGTACCAAAGCTCTTTAAGATATCTCTGTAACTGACTTGCTCGTAGGACTCTTTCCCAAATCCAATGAGTCATCCAGCATCCAGAACACTGGCAACTCTGCAAATAATGATGTTTGATATCCAGCAGCTGAAAATATTACTGACACTCCACCCAAAAAGTGATCTTGTGAAGTGTTTTTCACTAGAGCTCGGGGCTGGGCAAGTCCCTGGCATGAAATAAAGTCAACACTTAAGACAGGTCTTGCCAGTCACCTCCTTCCATCAGTCTGAAAATACATGTGCCTGGGAATTTTCCTGGCTATTGACAGAGCTTCAGTCCCCTATCAGTTAGCTGTTTCTTCCAGGAACAAAGGTTTGGCAGCTGAGAAAATCTTGCAAGCATTTTCCATTTCTAAGGGAAAAAAAAAAAGGAATTTAACATGTTTCCAGAAAAAGTAATCATATTCCTATAACCTTGTCTTTGGAACCATGGAGAACAGATGCAAACTAGATATTTTGTCCTTGCTCTGTCCAAAGATCTCAGTATTTCCATTTGTTTCTGACTCAGGACTGTGAGCAGAACTCATTATGGCTAACAGAGATGTTTTTGCAGATGGGGAAACTGGCACAGAAAGATTAGAGACTGTTGTTGAAGCAGCCCCCTCTGGCACCCAAAACAGACCATAGGAAGGGCAGTGGTCCATGGAAGAGATTCAGACTATCTACTTTCCAGGTTTGCCAGACTACAAAGGCAGCTAATTTCATCAGTATCGCTGGTTTGGACCGCAGGCTTCCCTGTGTGTTTGTACACAGACTTCTCCATGCCTGAACTGATAGGCACTGAAACAGATGAGATTTTGAGATAAGTAGAGAGGCACCTGGACTGCACCTAAGTCCCTGGAGGGACCCGGTTTTTTGAAAAGGCTTGGACCACACTGAACACCAACAACAGTAAGTCCCATTAAAGACAGTGAAGAAATACCTGGAGATGCTGCCCCACCTTTTGCTTTGTGGCTCCTTAGAGCTTCG
Organism: Gymnogyps californianus; assembly: GCF_018139145.2. Taxonomy (NCBI): domain Eukaryota; kingdom Metazoa; phylum Chordata; class Aves; order Accipitriformes; family Cathartidae; genus Gymnogyps; species Gymnogyps californianus. The sequence continues at coordinate 8,207,962 of NC_059471.1, read as the reverse complement.
TGGCAACAGCTTTTACTGTGGAAATGGGAAATCTGGGTCGTAGGCCTGTGTCCTCTGCCTGGAAGGGCTGGAAGGGTGCTCTGCTTAGCAAAGCAAAGCAAAGCCTTAGCCAAGCTCCAATGTGCCCCACCTCCACCCCTCCTGTTGAAGCTGGGCTGCTCTGAAAGAATCAGAGTGCTGGAAGCAGAATGAGTGAGAAGAAGCCATTTCTGAGCACATTCATGTGGGAGTCTGGGGTTTTTGTGTCTCTTCCAGGATTGCTAATGAATCCTGCCATGAAGAAACATTGGATAAAATGTCGATAGCCCTCATCAGTGCCTCCCCTTGCTAATTTTCTCTCTGGTTCCTTAATCTTGTACTCTTTTCTGCATGATGGCCCAACTAGAGCAGGAGGAATGCAGAGAATCATACAGGATAGTGTTGTGGTAGAGTGTCATCCTGGCAGCTATGAGTTCAAACCAGCTCAAAGTGAGGATAATCTAGAAACCATATCTCGTATTCCTAGACAAGTGTGCTGCCAAGCTGCAAGCTACTGGACTGGCCTTCCTACCTTCCTTCCCTCCCTTCCTCCTTCCATAGGATGCTCACCCTAGAAGTGAACTCAGCATCTTGAATCCCTGTCAGGATTACTGCTCTACAGGCTGTTCAGACTCATCCTTCCATGTAGCGGTTTCTGTTGGTGCACTCAAGACAGAGTATTGTTTCATCCTGCAAAGGCTGACCTCGTGCAATCAATACAGAGAACTGGGAACGCCTACAGTGGCACTTGCCTCTCTGCATTACCTCGGCAGCGTGGAGATCAGCGTAGTGCTCTGGATCACTCTGCCGGGCCAGATGTCTCCTACTTAGGCATTGCAAAACTGGGCTAGCTACATACAGCCTATAGTGCAGAGTAATCTCAGTTAACATCAGCTGCCTGAAGACTCAGTGCGTAATCTCAGTTTGTGAGTACTTCTGCAGTGATCAATGAAGAGGGAGATGAGCATCTTCAAAGAGAAATACCCCTTTCATCCCTTCCCAGAACAGCTGCTGGAGGGAGGAGATGCACTCTGGAGGTTTCTGTCTCTCCCCATCAGCTATCAAAGAAGCTTAGAAACCGGTTAGATGATTGGCTTAAACTGGACGCCTAACCTTTAGCCGAAGACTTGACTGGAGTCATCAAGAAAATTTGTAGCACAGCTGGAAGCAGAAAACAGGTTCCTAATTGTTAAACCAGTGGTTCAGTTAGAAGGGTCTGTCCTGCTCAGCCAGAGATTAATGGCCTGTTTGTTGAGTTTCGATCACATGAACGTGAGCCATTAACAACATTAATATGCTTGTATATCAGGTACCCACTGAAACTTTGTGCTTTTGTTTTTGTTTTTTACATCCAAAGAGCCACTAATAAATGTGAATCCAGTTTCCCCTCTCTGATACAGACAGCAGTTAGTCTCCCCTGCTGTATTTTATGTTGTCCTGTATTTTTCAGTGTTACCTTGGGGAGCTTTGGTACCTATAGAGTGCAGCACATCTAAGACTGAAGAAATTTTCTCTCTCTGATGGGTATATAAGTGCTATCGAGAAGTTTTTAGGCTTGCCTGAGAACACTTATTTATTTGGATGAAAGGGGATCTGTGCTTCAGAGAAATATTTTGGTTCATTAGAAATTAATTCTTTTTAAAAAAAAGGTATTCCCTGCATGGTTAGGATTTTGACTCCTTTTCATTTAATTTGCATCAGTTTCAGGATAAACCTGTAGCAGTGCATATGCTTGCTGCTTTCCCTATTCCCATTACTGCCTTCCAGTCCCAGTTGCATTCTCTGGGTGTGGTAAAGAAGTGAGCACACACCCAGAAACAGATGGAGCCCACCCAAAAAGAGACTTTCCCATCACTAACACTTCACATTGACTCAGAAGGAAAAACAAATAGGAAAATGTTTGAAGATGGAGGTGGATAAGTGTATCGCTGCCATGATTGTGAATTTCCCGTGGCAGGGCTTCTTCAACCTCTAGCCTAAGGATAGGTGTATAGTCCTTTTAGTTTTAATAGGTTTTTCACTGAAGGTTCACTTTCAGGAATTCTAACTCCTACTGACAAGGAACTGGCAACAGCACAAAAACAAATATTCTACATATAGCAGGACCATTTCAAAATAATCTCTATTATATATTGGTTGTCACTATTACTATGTACATTTCAACCCTGGAATGTATTATGCCAGAAACTACCAGAGGGCTTTTTTTTGCTGGAGGGCAAAATAGATGTAAAAACCAGAATAGATGCATGTGTCCTCTGTATCTGTAGTTTCTCCTCAGGCTTATTCCTAAACAATGTAATGTAATATAATTCCATTCTGCCGTTACAAACAGTGGTTTATGCTGAGGGAGAAAATAGCCTTGGGATGTGTATATAGTTTATGTTGAATAAGAGCATTCCGTCGTTCATTCTGAAGCCATAGTGCGAAAGTTTAAGTCCTTCCATGGCTTCTCCCTTTAATCATCTGAAATATGCAGGGAAAGGACACTGAAACAAATGAGTACGATTCTTCCTGAAATAGGAAAGTGCAGCAAGAGGTTTATTACATTCCTAAACAACAAAATGCTTCTCCATCGCAGCAATAAACCAATGCGTCTTTATTATACCCCCCCAAGGAATTATATCTATTGAGACAGCGTCTAATCCCCCTTTCTCTTATTTCTCACTAAAGCATACACGTGTGTATGTCCTAAGTTTAGCCTTAACTTTGCAGATCAGCAAGTAAAGAACTACTCTGCAGTCTTCGCCTTTGAAATCCAAGTTAGACTGTGCACTTGAGTCCCCCGCAGTCTGATAAACCATTTGATGTGAGCGCTCTGTTCTCTGAATTGCTGGGACAGTGTTGAAAGTTGAAGTTTGTTATTGTGTTTACAGCTTGTCTCCCACAGTGGGACCGGACACCAGTATACTCCTGTTCTCACTGGATTTCAGAACTGCCCCAAAGAGTGCCGGACCCTGGGGACAAAATCGACAAACAGAGTAGTTGTTAACCTAGAAATGGGGAAGTTTAGTCAGACCTGCTTGGTCATTTGCCTCCTAAGGTCTCAGTGATGCACAGTCCGGGTTGAACAGCTCAGCTTTAGGCTTCTAATTTGGACATCATTAAGCAGGCTTTTATTTCCCTTCTTGTCACAAAGAAATGATACAGTAATGAGAAAAACCGAAAATTAGGGATCAGAGATTTCAGTGAGGTGACACATTACGGTATTGCTGAAATGCAAAAGGCCAATTACACAAAGAGTTAAATGGCAATTGTTTAACTCCCAGCTGGGTGGGGAAAAAAGTCTAATATTAAACACATAGAGTGGGAGCCCCTCCGCAGTCCGTGCTGCTGCCCGTGCTGATGGCGTCTGTCTACCTGCCTTGCAGTCGGAGGGACCAGAGGCAAAGGGACCTAGTTATAATGAGTTGTGTTTTGATTATCTGATGTTGGCTACTCCAAAGCTGCTCCACAACAGTGTGAACGCATGAGCTTGTTACTTCCAGAGATGCAGTTCATAGCACGAGCGCTTTTGTACAGGGCTCTTTTTCCAGAAAAAAAGAAAGGAAAAATTAAGGCCAGATCTCTTTTGTGCAGCTTCTGGTTATACAGCTGAGGATGCACAGAGCGCCATGGTGGTTAGCTCTTCTACAAGTGAATTGAAGTGTTGGCAAGCAGAGCTGCTCCTCTGCCTCACCACAAGCAGCTACCCATCAACCACATTATCTCTGCCTCCAAAAATGAACAGCCCTCTATCACTAACCACTAATTAACATGGTGTCATGTAGAAGGAGCAAATATCCATTGCACAATGCAACTGCAAAATGGCATCAGTGTGAAGACAGTGGAGCTGGTTTTGCTTCTACAGCCTTGGCAACACCATACAACAGTCTCTTTTGATCTTCCTAGGCTATCGTGGTGACAGATGGAGAGAGGATTCTCGGTTTAGGAGACCTAGGAAGTTATGGCATGGGTATCCCAGTTGGGAAGCTTGCTTTGTACACAGCTTGTGGTGGAGTTCACCCACAACAGTGTCTCCCTGTCCTGCTGGATGTTGGCACAGACAACGAGGTAAGACAGTTTTTCATAAATCTGATGGGGGAGAAAGAACTGAGATTAATGCTTAACTGAGGCCAGTTCCCTAAATGTGGAGACAAAGCCAGAGACATCCAAGATGAGATGATGGCTAGACCAGCACTGCAGGGAAGTGGGCAGGTTTCTTTCCTGTTTGATGCTCAAGAAACTTTTGCTCTTATGGGGAACTGAAATAACCACTGAATAGCCTCATGGTCCCCTGGTGAGAAGACTCAGAGTGTTGCCAGTTGGAGCTGAAGGGTCAGCTCCACCTTTCAGCATGGCAAGGTGAGTTGAAAGATTTTGTAGAGGAAGTCCCAGATTTATTCTTCCTCTGGTAATTGTGAGAAAACAGGCAGATACTCATGTCTGTGTAGAGGTGACTGTATTCCGGAAAATGGAGAATCCCTGGTGGGTGGTTTGGGAATGATTAATTTCAGTGTTTTGTCAGATTGCACACTTTACTGCGCATGACAACCAGACAAGAGGACTCCATCTGTTTGCAGATTTTTGCCTTATGACTCTGGCTCAGAAAGGCCGAAGTGCAACATTTTAGCAATGCCAGAATGGACATCTGTGAGGATGTCTTTTTGAAAACGAATATCCTATAGTTACTTGTGATGGCCCGCGTTTGTCCATTTTTGTAAAATGTACTTGTGCCTCATTTGACCCCAAGTAAACCAAACACATGTTTCTTGAGAGAAATAACAGATCTGGAGTATAAGAGCTTTGAGTTTGTGTATGAAGACAAATGAGTGCCGACATTTTCAGACATGCCTATGCTCACTGGAAGGCTAGATTTTCTGTACCTCTTTCACTGCAGACCCAAGTGTCTCACACTGGACACTTGAAAAGAATGAAAGAAAGCAAAATCAGCGGCCACAGATGACATCTGGGATGAGATTCCCAATTACCTCTTTGGTCTCTGGTCCCAGGATTATTTTATCCCTGTAGCATAGTGGCCTGTCATGGACTCGTGGAATATAGGGTGTGCTCATCTCAGCCTGATCCACAGTCATTCCTGAAAAGTGGAATCTCTGAGTTCAGACCCTCTGAGGGTAAAGCAGCAATTAAGTGTCAGTCTCTCAATTCTTGGAGTTTCCAGTCAATAGAGCATTGTAATTGACTTTGGCTCCTTCATCTCTTCCTTCTCCTCCATGCTGGTCTGCACACCACCGAGTGCTGGCATGCTCTGAGCCCCCCAGCTGGAGCTCCCCTCCAGAGGAACCAGGGTGAAAGTGCTTCCCTTCCCACGGGAAGCTTCTGACCGTGCGTGACCACCTGCTTCTATCTCAGCATCCAGGGGAACACTAAAATCCAAAGTGGCACCAATGATTTTTAGGCATCTCCAAGGGTCAGATGGTGTCAGAAAAAGGGACTCCCAGAGTCAGTCTTGGGGACTTTTGTTCTGACCAAGATCAAGTGTAGCTTACGTGTCCAGGAACAACTCCGTGAAGCCAATTTCCACAGCTGGGATTAAGATATAGAACTTGCTCTTTTCCAGCAATATAAGCAATATATTTCCTCACAATATAAATAATTCATTTATTTATTTAATGGCTTTCTCATGTGCATAAACCCAGCTTAACCCAACCCTAAGCACGTCCTACAAGCATCCTGCCCCACGACTAAACTCTTATCAATGCAGAAATAAGACACCTCCTGTAGGCATTCGTCCTGTTCATCTCTGCCTATGAATATATGTTGTGCCTAGGCTGACTATGTTGCTAATGCAGGCACCTCAGGTAGAATGGAGTAAATATATTTTTAGCATCAATTCCCAGCTTGTCTTTCTGACAGTTCATAATACTTTGTATACTCTTTCAGCAAATCAGTCTTTTTTCAGAGCTTGGCATTTCTCAGCTTGCCTATGGGAGAATTTTATACTCCATGAACCAGCCCCAGAGCACATGGAACTATAGGAGCAATCAGTGAAGTAATGCAAATGGGTCTGCTTTCTGTTTCATGGCCCTGAAGAGTTAATCTGTCAAACTCAGAGGAAAACCTCTTTCATCTTTCCTTCTAAGGGAAAGCAGCTGTGGCTGTAAAAACAGATCTAATTTTAGCATACCTGCCAATATTTAGGGCCCATATGGCTGCAGGACAATAGGTTTGTGATGGCTCGTCTCCTTCTCATGTGGATGATTCAGTTCCTGAAATTGGCAGGGAAGTAGAGTTGCTTTGCAGTGACTCACGGAGGTGTTGGCCCACCTGTCTCCTGCCACTGTTTGTCTTGTAATTTTCCCCAAAATACATGCTATTTCCATGCTGACCCAGTCCTTTTTAGGTGGCTTAGGAGTCCTAACTTAACACCTGCTGGACTGGTTGGAGGAATGGCCTGTTTTTATATTCCTAGCAGGAGCCAAAAAATAAACTAATCCGTTGTATGAAAATGCCTTGCCTTGACACCCGCTGATAACCGAGGTGAGTGCTAGGTAGGTGCGGGGCTTGGGAACATTTTGGCATCTGATCACTGGTTCTGGTCAACTCTGGGCTGTCACTTAAAGGCCTAAATGACATGTGTCATTTCAAGTTACTTTAGGCGATCTTCATTGCTCAAAGCACTGTTTATGGTCAACAGCTTTCCTGGTAACCTCAGTGCAAAATTAAGAACTGAATGAGCAGTAAATACCGCACACACAAGGTCAGTTTTATTCACTAGGAGTGAGGCACCTTGGCAGGGAGCCTTTGGTAGAGCTGTTCTGGTGATGCAGAGCTCCATTTCCTACAGCAGTCAAAAACCATTACATCCCTCTGACTTTATTTACACAAAAAGATAGTCCATAGCTTCTTATGGAAACACTTTCTGCTTGGGAAGAGCTGTGTGAGCTGGCCTTCACTGCATAGTAAGTAAAATTAATATGACCACAACAGACAAACTTTTGGGTAGGCTGGGACATAAATCTCCGTCCATCCATGGAAGAGAAGATGTCAACAGAATTGCTTTGTGTCCTAGGCTCTCCTGAGTGATCCACTCTATATTGGACTGAAACACAAGAGGGTTCGTGGGAAACAGTACGACGAACTGATTGATGAGTTTATGCAGGCAGTTACCAACAAGTAAGTGGGATTACATACATGGCTCCTCTGGGCTGCTTCCATTTAAGAACAAATGTTGCAACTAGTGAAATAAACATTAGTATAATTGATCATCCAAGCAAAGAAAGGTCATTTAAATGCAAGTCTCCTGGGTGGTCTACAAATGACTCTTTGTGCTTGAGCGCTCTGTGTCAAAAATATTTGTCTCCAGAGAACTGAAATGGGACTGACTATTTATAACCATTTCCTGTCCTTATAGGCGGCCATAGGTGTCAAACATATGCCCTGTGGGCTGTATCTGGCCTCCATCATGCGTTTACGAGCCTCATTCAGCATAGGCAGAATCTGAACTTTGGTTTGTTTACATTTTGTAAAGGAAGTTTCTAGCTTTCACCATTGTGAAGGAAATCATCTAAACGGAAATGGCGTGTTACACCACATGGTGATGTCTGTGTGAGCCTGCAGACTGCCTGTCTATCGCTTTGTTAAAAATAGGAGCTTCCCTGCTGGCATTTAAGTCTGCGGAGTGAGAAGGCCAGGATTGTAAGCATTGTCGTTTTAACAGTGGGACAGACCAAGAGCATATTTCCATTCTTACTTACTATCTGGGATAGAGGGTCTCTGATTGTCATGTACCAGGGAGTTTGATATGGGAAGAGCAGAACCACAACCTCGGCGCTGTATGTGCACCTCGTGCACTGCATTAAGTTCCTCTTTCTGAAAAAAAGAAAATATATTAAAATATCGATGACTATCTGGAGAGGTTACCATAAGAAGGAAAGTGAGAACAACTGTTAAGGAAAAAAATAATATTTGGAAAGCCCCAAGCTCCTAAGCAGCTTTTTCTGCCTTTCCTAAAGCAGCAGATGATATTGATAAGGAGTGGCAGAGAGCTGCAGTCTGTGCCTGATTAATAGGCTGCTGCCTGTCTGTATGTTGTAAGGTCTTTTCTTCACAGCTGAAGGAGCTATGTTTGATCTTCCCTCTTTCTGTGCCTCCAGCCGGCTGTATGTGTGTGTGTGTTCCTGCATAAATGGAAGGGAGTGGGTGGTATGTGTGTCATCAGCTCACAGTTCATCCTGTCTCCCTTGAGATAGGAGGCATCATGTCCAGTGTCTAACGACAACACCTACCCGTCCACTAAGAAGCGTATCTTTACATACGGTCTGACTGCCCAGCTGGCTGTGGGTGGAGGGAAGTAGGAAATAGGGGCTGAAATGCTGAGGACCATTCAGTCACAGCTGACGAACCAAGTTTTGAGAGGGATGAATGCGTCATGGAGAATTTCAGCATCTGCTGATGTGGTAGCTCTGGGCAGCGTTGTGCTGCACCCTGTGCACATGCAATGCTGCTGTTAGGGCAGGAGTCTCTCCTTTGCTGTTCAGCAGCATGGTGTAGACATGTCCCGTATGACGGCCGACCAGTACATCAACCCGCCCAGCTGCAATTTCCCACTTACTGTGTAAAGATACTTGCTATCAGCCAGTGCTATAGCCCCTATGTCTGTGAATATGAGCACAATAACACTGCCTTGCCTGTTAGATTAAAAATACCTAAGGGTGGCTGCAGAGAAGAGAATTTTGTGTTTGTGCTCTGGTTTGTTGTCGTGGTTTAACCCCAGCCGGCAGCTAAGCACCACGCAGCCACTCGCTCACTGCCCCCCACCCCTGGGATGGGGGAGAGAATCAGGAAAAAAAAAACCCGTGAGTTGAGATAAAGACAGTTTAATAGGACAGAAAGGAATGAAAAACAATGATAATGATAATAATAATGTGACAATAGCAATACTAAAAGAATTAAAATATACAAAGCAAGTGGTGCACAATGCAATTGCTCACCACTCGTTGACCGATGCCCAGTTAGTTCCCGAGCCGCGATCCCCCCTCCCAGTTAACTCCCCCCAGTTTATATACTGGGCATGATGTCATATGGTATGGAATAGCTCTTTGGCCAGTTTGGGTCAGCTGTCCTGGCTGTGTCCCCTCCCAACTTCTTGTGCCCCTCCAGCCTTCTTGCTGGCTGGGTATGAGGAGCTGAAAAATCCTTGACTTAGTATAAACACTACTTAGCAACAACTGAAAACATCAGTGTGTTATCAACATTATTCTCCTACTAAATCCAAAACACAGCACTATACCAGCTACTAGAAAGAAAATTAACTCTGTCCTAGCCGAAACCAGGACATTTGTCCTTCTTTATATTTGTTAAGAAAGCTTGACTGAAATGTCAGTTGATTACAGTGTAGTATTATATTAGACAGTTGGGGGTTATCTAGGGGGAAGAAATTCTTGGAGGCTAGAAAACTGGTAAAACACAACTAGGAAATCACAAGAGGCTCTACAAGTAGAAAAGATTTAAGAGTTGTCAGGGTTGATTTGTGGGGTTTTTGTTTGTTTTAATTGTAGTCACTAATGAATCCTTCAAGGAAACGATCCCACTCCCTTCTGGCCAGGAGACTACGGGGTATTGCAGTGTTGGTGTTGAAGATAGAATGGGAACAATAGAATGAGAAACCAGATGATGGTCTCAGCCATCATAAATTTGGCTCTCAGATTTATGCTTGTGGTGTTAAATGCAAAGCTCATTGCACCCCCTACTCCTGTGGTGTCAGTGACAGGGCCAGAAAGACAATTTGCCTTTTCTGTGCTTGCTGCTAGAGAGGAAGGATTGGCTGTTATTTTCCTGCGTTTAGTTTACATGAGCTAATCTCCGCATTGAAGGGAGAAGACACTCAGCCATGAAACAATGAACTCTTATCTTGTGAAGAGGTGATGTCATGTCTAATGCTTTCATCCAAGTACTGGGAATCAAGTTCCAGGGGCCCCTGTTCCAGCTTTTCTATTTCTCTTAGCCAGGATGAATTGCTTGAACATGGTAAGCCCCCAAAAAGTTCTCTGCAAAGTGGGTCTGGGAAATTCCAGTTTGCACTTCTCCATTCACATCTGTAAAGTATTTGGAGATCCTTGAGTGAAAGGAGCTATTACCCTATATTATCGTCCTGACCACCAGCATACTTTAAAGCGTTGTTGGAGCTCCTCTGTGAGCTCTGGGCTGGTGAATAATCCTGCTATCAGCCTGGGTTTGGCAAACTTATATGAAACAGATTCATTTGGTCTCAAATTTCCACTGGAATGACTGGATGCAACCCAGTAGGAGCTCTCGCTTATGTTACAAAAGGAAGCAGAAATTGTTCAGAAGGTCAAGAACATGCTGCTTTATCGTAGCCTGCTTCCACGTGTGAGGAAACCTGTGAGTACGAACTGCTGTGATCTTCAGTCTGCTGTGGTTTCTTACGCAAGTCTATAATGTCACCTGCAAATTCAGTTATTTGGGGACGAACCTTTTGGGTTGCCACAAATCTCTTGCAATTTGGGGGTTTCCTTTTCAGCTTGATGTTCATGCAGAAATTCTGTCTACTTCCTGAGGATACTTCAACTTCTCATGGAAACCATTTGTCAGTTCCTCTGCAGGAGTACCTCCCACCCTGTCAAATCACTGCTGGCTCAAGGGACATTTGTCACTGAAGTGGAATGTGTCAGAGCCCACAAGAAAGCCAGGGGAGTAAAGATTTACTCTTCTAATGGAATAATAATATCAAACAGATGTCAAATTTCTATAGCTGGAGACCCCTACAGTCAGCAGGAAGGGCTCCTGGTCTCATAATAGCCACCTAGTAATGAAACGAGGAGTGTGTCAGAGGCTTCAGAGTTAGCACTTAAAGTATTTTGAAATAAAGTGTGACTTATGGGCAATTTTAGAAAGAAAAACCCTTTCTGAAACAGCTGGATAAATTTCTGCATTTTCCTGCTGCCTAAACCTCCATTCATTACTCTTTCACCTAAAACACATGAAATGACTGAGCTCTTTAACAAGAGCTCCAAGCTATGCATTTTGCTCCTCTTGGGAGGCAACTACGTGCCAAATTTGGCCCGTTGAGCCTAACCTATGACTGAATGAAGCAGCCTGACAAATTGCTGTTTTCTCACAATGAGTAATGTGCTTTGTATGGGAAAATACACTGGTTCACTTTTCCCTCTCCTCAGTTACCATGGCAAAGGGTAAGTCACTCTTATTCTTGGACTGGTACATTTTTGTAGGCTGGAATAAATATTCACCTAAAGTGTCCAAGGATCATAATCAGAGTAACCCACAGAATTTCTGGGGCTTGCTTATATGAGCAAGTTAAAGTTGAAATCAAAAAGCCATGGGAGATGTGTTGTGCTGGGACATGTTCTCTGGGCTCTGAAGGGCTTCAGCCCAGCATCCACAGTAACAATATGCATCAATCCTCAGACTCTCTTTCAAAGCAAACTACCACTGGAAATTTTTTCCCTCGTTCTCCTTTTCTCCTAAACCGGTATAGAAACTGGAGACTAGTTCCTTATCTGTCCTATGCCATTCGCTCCTCCTGTAGTTTCATCATACAGTAACAGTGCAGCTTGGTGGCTCCAAGTGGCCAGAGGTGTTGATGGATGGCCTGTCCCCGAGCTCCAGCCTCTGTTTCGAATGCTGGCCTCAATCACTTGCCAGCAGATGCTGAGCATGCAGCCTGAGACTCTGTGAGATGCAGTTCCCCACGCCAGCAAACCGCGTCGCAGAAGCCTCATTAAGCTGTCATAACTTCACTCCCCTTTCCTTTCCCATCAGTGCTTATTAACAGGGTGACCAGGGCAACAGAAGCTTTCTATCAGCCTGTGCCATATGGCAGAGCACAGAAGACATCAGGAGATCAAACACTCAGTTTCTCAAAATGGGAGAAGGAAAGTAGCTCTGCTGAGTTTGTTTTCTCTTGTGCTTGTTTTATACCTGATTTCTCTTTGCCTATTCCCTTCCCAGTACTTTTACCCACAAACATACCAAGTCAGGTCCCGTGTGCTCTCCAACAACCAGAGCCTGCTCGAAAAGAAGCCACCTCTGTTTCAGCAGTTCTCCAGGGCCATCGATCACAAATTCACCAGCACCTTTCAGAAACAAAATCACCAGTACCGGTGCCCCCATGTTATTTCTTCAGATGCTCTAGTTAACTTGGCTAATTGATCCTGAAAGACTAGACTTAAGTCTCTAGGCACCACTGGCCTCCACAAAGCCCTCGTGTAATACTGCTAACACCTAAAGTCCCTCCTCAGCATCTATGTGTCTGTTAGGAGACCTGCACACCATCACCAGTGCCCTGGCAGGGCTTATGGTATAGACTGACTCCAGCCTTCATGGGAATACAAGGTGGATATTCTCCTTGCCCATCTACCCCAGTTACCATGGCCAGAAGGACTCTGACACCATCCAGAAGGGAGAAGGGATGGTAATGGGAAGAGCCACCCCAGCTGTCTATTATCCTGGCTTGATGTGGGATGAGCTCATCAGCCAGCTCCTGTGATCTGCTTTTAGCCATTGGGTGATATTTAAAGTCAAAGAACAATATTTAGGTTTTATTAGCTTGATTTTCTGCTACTGAGGAATGATTGAGCTCTAGATGTGCTGCTACGGGATCACTGTGGTAACGGACTTTTATTACCTTGCCTTCAAATCCTTTGGGATAACGCAGTTACAGATGTCAAAAAGCCCTCTGTTCTAGGCTTTCTGTCTGTGCTTTTCTACCTAAGCCAGATGTACCACAGCTGGTTCAGAAAGATGTAGCTGGAGAGGTTCTGTTTGTGTGGAAGGCAGGTGGTGAGGCTCCATTCCTTGTTGTCTGTCAGAGGGTAGCTCAAGGCTACATCTGAGGGTCAGCACTAGTATGGTTCCATCTCCTGCTTATGCCCTGCTCCTAAGAAGCCTTGTACCTCCAGCTGCAGTCTGTTCTCAGACCCACTGCAAGGAAGATGACGTCATTTTGCATAAAAACACAAGAATGGCTGTAGCAGCCATTAGTGCTGGTCTTAGTGCTTGGAAGTCATGAGATATGCAGCATAAAAGAGTTGGGTTTGTTTTTTTTTCTTTCTGCTGTAAAGACTATAATGAAGGTTGACTATGATTTTTCAAGATTTTTTTTCCAAGAACTTTGTAATTGATCTTGGCTTGATCTTGCCCCATATCCTGTCTCTAACAGTAGCTCATAGCAGATGCCCTGGCATATGACTAAGAACAGCAGCATGCAATCCTTGGCATACCCCCCAGCTTCCAGTAATGCAAGATTCAGGGATTTTCTGCTATCTTTGTGCTTCAAGGGTCACTTTCATTGATTTAGCACTCACTGAATCCACAGCAGGCTCTATGCCTCAGCATGGTGGCTGTGTTTATGTTGGCAGAAACCTAGTGAGACTCCTACCCAACATTAGAAATCGTCTGCAGCCCAAGATGATGGTGAGGCAGGCAGCAGGTCCTGTTGGGTTCATGATGCAGCTCCCTGGCATGAGATTTCTAAACCCGGGACCTAGAGTTCTAAATTTTGTATTGGTTACAATACAAAAGGCTACAAGTTCTTTCAAATCTCCCATCTGTTGGCTCAAAACCCACATTTTAGCATAAAAGCAATTGCATTTTTGTCTCAGTCATGATGACCATCATAACTGCTACATCTGCTGTAACAGTCATGACCTCTAATGTGGATCCTTGGGTCCAAGTTTCAACATGCTATGATTAACCTGACAATCAATGAACCTTACTCATTACATTTCCATTTCAAAACAAAGTAAGATATGATCATGTTTTCTAACTTACCTCTTCATCTCTCCTTTTAACACTATTAGAACTATTTAATGAGTGATATAAATAGTGCTTTTAAATCACATCATGGTACTGAGTGAGGGTTTGAAGGTTTTTTTTTCAGTGGATTCAGAACCAGAAGGTCAACTTTTATTTTAACTTACCAAAATTTTTGTTTTCCTTGTCAGTTTTTTAAGGGAAAACTTGCCTTCCTCTTAGCTGTGTGGAAGTCTTAAAAATGAAAGGCTTTTTCTGATGTGAAGTGTAACATCTGTCTGCAGCCTGTAAGCATACAAATGTTGTAAGCTCTCCCTGTAAACAATAGTGCATTTGTCTGCCCCATGCCTCCAAGTAGTAGTAAACTTGTCTTGCTGTTGTCCCTTTACTTATCTGGGTTTCCTCTTCTTGGCCAGAAACACATACAAATATGCAAACAGTGCAATCCTGACATGAGATTTCCCAGACGTGAATGACAGTAGAAAAGCCTTAGCCTTCTGGGACATGCTTATGCTTTTGTGTAACCCTGCCTATTGCAAAGAGCCCAACAACTACACCAGAACTGCCACGTGGGCTATCAGCAGACTCAGAGGTGGGAAGGAACTGGATCTCCAATAGTAAGAATGAGCCTGGGCCTTGCACCCTTTTTCCGTGGGATGAACAAAGGTACTTTTTCCCCTTTAAGCCTCTTCTTAGCTTGGCACCAGTGTTTGCTTATTTAAGATTGCTGGTTCTGTCTCTATTTCTAATGTAGATGAAAGTGTAATCTTGTTCTGTGCCTTGAGTCAACCTTGGTGTCAGATGAGACAACAGTCTGGTTTTCTTCCACTCTTGTTTGTGAAAACTCAGTTTGCAAAGACCTTGTGGGAACAACTTCCCTTTTCTCTCTCTGAATCGTAGAATCATAGAATGGTTTGGGTTGAAAGGGACCGTAAAGATCATCTAGTTCCACTAGATCAGGTTGCTCAAAGCTTCGTCCAACCTGGCCTTGAACACTTCCAGGGATGGGGCATCCACAACTTCTCTGGGTAACCTGTTCCAGTGTCTCACCACCCTCACAGTTAAGAATTTCTTCCTAATATCTCATCTAAATCTACCCTCTTTCAGTTTAAAACTGTTACCCCTCGTCCTATCACTACACACCCTGATAAAGAGTCCCTCCCCATCTTTCCTGTAGGCCCCCGTTAGGTACTGGAAGGCTGCTATAAGGTCTCCCCAGAGCCTTGTCTTCTCCAGGCTGAACAACCCCAACTCTCTCAGCCTGTCTTCATAGGAGGGGTGCTCCAGCCCTCTGATCATCTTCGTGGCCCTCCTCTGGACCCCCTCGAGCAGGTTCATGTCTTTCTTATGTTGGGGACCCCAGAGCTGGACGCAGTACTCCAGGTGGGGTCTTATGAGAGCGGAGTAGAGGAGGAGAATCACCTCCCTCAACCTGCAGCCGAGGATGCGATTGGCTTTCTGGGCTGCTAGCGCACATTGCCGGCTCATATTCAGTTTTTCATCCACGAATACCCCCAAGTCCTTCTCCGCAGAGCTGCTCTCAGCTGGCCTCTTGAGGAGGTGACCAAACTGACCCCTCAACTATGGCCAGGAATTGTATGGCAGAGGACTGCTGGTCTGACCAGAAGCCTGCCAAGGATCATGCTAACAATTTAACAATAAGAATGGCCTCGGGACACTGGCCAGACTCAGGTGCTAGTGTTGTTTAACTTGCTAGAGTGGACTTTGTTTTTCCAATCCTAAATGCTGATCACTTGCCAAGCATGGTTTTTTCCTGATGATGGGCTCCTTTAAGGAAAATTTCATTTTTCTTGGAAATCAGAACTTTGCTTGCTGGTGTATTTGCTTACTGCTTGCAGCAGTAAGAAGATCTCAAGGACAAGGGCAAGGACAATTTGGTTCTTCTTTGCCTGGTTTTATCTAAGACTATGAGTAGGAGTTGCAGTGCATCAAAGCAGATATACCTTACATCGTGAATGACTGAAAGCAGTGCTATAAAATGTAAATTCAGACAAGGATTGGAACCTCCTTCTTGTGATTCTTTCCATAAAGGAACTGGACCTTCTTGCAAATACAATTTTTTTCATGCATGTAGGAACGTTTTATACTCCCTGCTCATGGTGAAAAAAAATGCCCTTTTGATACTAGTCAGCAAAGGCGCTGCACAGGCCCTCAGGCCACCCTTGAAGTTCTGACTTGTGCAGTTTTGGTCAGATGCTTCTCAAATGGTAACTGCTGCCTCATGAATTTTTTCCTCTCTGACCTCGTGGCTTATAATGAGGCTGGATGAACTCAAAGAGGTACTTACAAATGAGGATGAAAGAACCGAGTTGCATAATGAGATTGTTCAGGCAATTGACAAATCTCTTAAATAAAGAAGCTAAAAGCAATGTCATCAGGAAAACATCTGCCTTCCTCTTCTGGGATTCACGCTCTGTTGCTCCACACTTTGTGCTCATCCAAGAGAGATGTGTATCATCCTCTACAGGGGATACAGACTTTACTAACAGCATCTTCCTGTTAGCACAGCTCAGAGATTTAGTGTAGCTCTAGTTTGATAGTAACAGTACCGGAACAGCAGTACAGTGATAAACAAAGCGTGAATCCTATGCTTGTTTGTTTTCCAGGAAATGGAATCATTTCTTAATAAAGCTTTTCAGGTGGCAGTTTTTACAACAGACTTGTAGTATTGTATGTGTATAGCTCCTAGAGTCGTCCTTCATTAGGGTGACAGTCTTATACTATTATTTTGATCAATAGTATATTATTTCATTAAAAATCCTGTTTGTGCAAAATTTGCTAGGCAAGGTCTGGAGATCGGACTAAAATGAGTGTGTGGGACCGTTCTATAAAGCATTTCCCAGTGAGGCTATTTTTACAGGAAGGTTTTTGCAAGGTATGGGAGAGAAAGCCAAAATTTGGGGCATAATTATTTATGGCACAAAACCCCCAAATATGCAAGCTAATGAGCCAGCAAGATAATCTTTACCATGAAAGACTAGTGATTTTTTTGATGAGGAAGAACTGACAAAGTACATCTTTTTGTTTCCAATTCTATAAAATGGCTAAATTAATTCCAGAGATGGTAGAGAACAGGGTCCCCAGACGGTGGTCTGGCAGCCAACAGTGAACCAGGAGACATGGTGACGGTATTAAATAATGACTCTTGTAGTGTCACCAGTTACAGGACAGAAGTGAGGAACTGTTTTTAGAGAGAAATTATTTTCAATGTTTTATCTGAAAGAAACACACAGAACCTTCAGCAAAGGATATCAGAGTTTGCACCTGACATTAACCTGCCATACAACAAACCAGTACAGCAGAGTTTGGCTTGTAACTCCAAAAGGTCTCATTTTTGCTGAAAAGTGTGAATGTGTTGTAGTGGTTGAGGGGTAGGTGTTAAGACATTAATCAGGATAATATTTAGTGACCATAAAAGACTTTGTTGTTATAGTCTCTCCCCTTTTCTATCCAGAGTATCTGAATTCTTTCAAAACCACCTCTGTCAGAGAGGTACAGAAATGAACTGTCCAAGCATCTTTTTCCACAGCCTGCAAATATAAGAATTACTCATGCTAAGGGGAAAGCTCCAGTTCCACAAGGAGACATAGGACTGCAGAGACCCCAAGAAATGCACGCTTAGTATGCCCAAGAAGAATGGGAACAGCTTTGAATCCAAAATCAGAAGGTCAAAAACCAAAACCTTCCTTTTTTGAAAGGGGCAGGGAAAGAACCAGGGAATGGAAGAAACCAAACTGGAGATTGGCACTTGCTCTGTTTCAGTGTACCTTGTCAGTCTGAAATCCTGATGGTCTACATTTGAGCTTTCCTTTTAGATAAAGGCAATTAGATCCTGGGTGTTGAACTACTAATGTCCCAGATGCCAAGAAGATGATAGAACGCTCTAGAGAAGCTGTCATTGACAGGATGAGATTACTGGAGGGAGCCAACCTTAGCTGGCCATGCCTTTCCTGGACTGGCAAACATTCAGTCTTGATGTGATCTGCTGCTCTTGGCTTCAAACTCTCCTTCGGGAGATGAGTCACATGGATCAGTAGAAGCATGGAAGAATCTATGAGAACTGGCAACAAGCCAAACAGGCTGACCTCAGGAACCTCTTCCTACCACGGCAGTTCGCAAGATCTCTCTGCAGGGCCACCCTCCATTCTAGCCACAAATTTAAGGATATTTAAATGTGGCAGAGGGGATCTTCAGAAATCCTTGTTCAAATACTCACTTTACAATCACTTTTTCTAAAAAGAGGCATCCTGCACCTATAGACAGCAAGCATGTGTGTACTACCTGGGACTGCATTCATATCAGATGTCACGAGTTAAACAGAGCAAAATTTCTTAGCTGGTTAGACAAAAGTCATACCTCACTAAAAATGATTCCTCCAAAAAGAAATAATTAATTTTGGTTTCTTAATGGGAACTACAATGTTTCCAATGAAGCACAACAATTTTGCAAAATCAATTCTGTCAAAATCCAGTTTTCATTTAAAAAACATTATTATGGAGGGAGACTGGCCAGTATAATTCATTCCATCCTCAAATATTTCTGCATACTGTGATAGGGGACCACTTGGATACCATACACAAGAGATGAAGCCGGGCAATTTCTATAGAGAAGATCAACAAAGAAATCACAGGCTTTGAAGGACAGCAAAGCATTGAAGTTGAAAGGGTGATAAGCCAGTGACCTAGGGCGCATGACATATATTTAAGATCTTCCTAACCAGCTGTGATAATTAGATAACATTAAATTATCTCTCCTAATTTAGGTGTCTAAAGTTAGACATCTAAATTTAAGTTGATCATCTTAGTCTGTCTTCACAGTGGAGAAAGAGGCATCTCCAGAGATGTAATCTACTTCCATTTTCCACTTAGACTAGTTCAAAGAAATTGCTATTGGACATGCCTCTTTCTCTCCATCATCTGAGAAGGCAGCCAGAGTTGTCTAGCTGGGCATTATACAGCCAACTTTTAGATATGTAAAGGTAGTGGAAGAAATCCCAGTCTGCGCTGCATTTTGTTGGCTGAATTCCAGTACAAGTAGCAGCTCTCTGGCCACCCTTTCCCTTTGCAGTAACAAGTATTCTCCACCTTCTCTCCTGAGCTGGATTTTTTTTTAGCCTTGTTGCATATTAAAGCACTTCTGTGCTCCAGTCCCAAGTTGGTTACGTTTTACTTTTGGATGCTACCCAAATACTCTTTGTAAAGCGCTCTGAATTCCTTTGGGATGAAACAGGTTACACAAATCTTGAGTTACTGTGCTGTGGAGGAAGGACAGTAGAACTGACTCATCATGTTGATACTCACAAGAACGTTATTGCAAATGGCCCCAGCAGCTGTTCTGTTCATACTCCTTGCTAAGTTTATCCTTAGGCTGCTCAGGTCGTCCTAAGATGGAGTATTGCACACAGCCACCAAAGTACCGTTAGGAAAGAGCAGTAAGCATTAACTGGTGGATTTCTAAGATGGCTCAGTAAGTCAGGTGCCTAATTAATGTTTAATTTCAGTGACTTCAAGCAGCACAAGTTCTTTAAAGTCCTCGCAAAACCCCAGTAAGGTGGGTAGTCCTTGAGGACTAGGATCATCATCCCGAGATTGCCATCTTTAACTGTGGGTCTGAAATATTTGGTTCTTTCATTTAAAGTATCCAGTCTTAGGGTCTTGCCGTGACCAATTTGTGGTCTTTATTAATGAAAACTTTAGTTCTCACATTATGCAAAGGCTCACGTAGGCTCAAAAATGTGGTTTATACTTTGAAAAGCTCAGTGGACATATTGCAGAGAAAAAGAAAACAATCTTCAAAAAAATAGCTCAGTGAAAAGAGTTTGCATTCCAGCACTGTCCCGTCATACTGAGGGGCAGGAAGAGAAATGAAGTATTTATGGGCCACTGTACTTTCCTTGTGCTCTGCTTAATAAAAAATGATCAAAGACAAAAATAGATTGAAGTAACTGCACACTGTCTCATGCTGCAGACCACGAATGTGAAGTGAGGAAAGAATTCTGTGCTCAAAAGAGAAAAAAAAAAAAAATGTTCAGGTTAATACTCTTGCAAATTTGAGTCTGTAGTCAGGGAAACCCACCCACCTACCCTTACGCTCTTTGGAGAGCTGGTCACACATACATTAATGCTGGCTGAGATCATTGATTTTATTAAGCAAGTCAGTAATGTTACTTCCTCAGTGATACAAATAAATAATAAGACTGGTGTTAGAGAAATAGTTTCTATAGCAACTGAAGTTGCTTAAAGATTTGCTAATTCTTTGCTGTGAGATGTTAGCAGATGTTCTGGATGGTGTGTCATCTCCCTCTTAGCCTATTTTCCTTACACATTCAAACAATGGGTAAGAGGATTGTCCATTGGAAACTGATTTTCACAGGCACTTTTTGTATTGTTTATTTGCACAAATTCCTTGGATATCCACAGTGTTCATTTTGACTTCCAAGACCTTACAGAGAGAAAGAGACTTGGGAATCTTCATCTATTGCTTTTCAGAGTATTGCTCAGCATTTCAGAAGAAATTTTGATACTGGATGTCTCCGTGATAGCTGCCAGAATGTGCAGTGGGGAGGCTTAAAGCGCATAGGCAGTCTGGCCCTCAAATGCTCAGTGTAACTTGTAGTTAGCAGGACACTGAGGACAATTTAAGAGCATCTTACAAAAAGAAATGCAAAATTTCAATAGACTCCAGTTGCTGTTAGGCTGTGTAACGTGGCCTGTCGTACAGGAAAGAATTTGTCCTGTTCAAAGTCACAAAACCAATGGGAGCAGTCGTCCAGTCCCTTTTCTGGGGCTTTTTTCCCCTCGAAGTATGGCAAGCTGGAATTTCCCCACCTGAGCATCTAGATCCTGCTGAATTTCAAAGTGTTTTGGTCCCCTGGAAAATCCATGCCTAAACCTCCATACCCAGGGTGAGAGTTGTGGTGCAGCTACAACAGGGATATTGCACAGGGCTCTTTTGTTGCTCCTTTCAGCACAGTAAACAAGACAAGAAGTTGCTGCATTTCTGGCCAGTATGACTAGTCATGCTTGCCTCTGCCTACCTAGAAAGGGCTCACTGGACTCTGACATTGCAGAGTGGGGAGTAAGTATACTTCATAAAGTAGGATCTATCGGATGGCACACAATAAATATAGACTAATGTTGAAAGCAATTTTTAACCCCTTGGCACTGTATTCTCTTTCAGGAGAGATGGGGGGGCCATATACGGTGGGGACTGGGCATGGTAGTCCATCTTGTATGGTACCCAGGTAGTAGGAAGGTACCCAGACTGCACATGAGATAAATTGAAGATGCCCTCAGTCGCTGGATTCCACATTAGCCAGGAAGAAAACCACCCGCTGCGGCATGTCCTCCCTTGTAGGTGTGCCACATCCATTCCCAGCGTCACCAAAGGAGAAGCTGAAGAGAGCCGAAAGGTGCCCAGGAGAAAGGAAACAGCACCATGTTCTGGCACGGAGCTGTGCTGTACGCAGTCAGGGGTCTCTGCATACATGGCTCTCTAAGGTGAACGTGCACCGTTCTGCTGCTCTTTGGGGACAGGAGCAGCGACACTTCCCTCTGGGGATGACACTGCATTGCAAACCCCATAGAAAAGTTTTCACAGCTTCTGTGTCCCTGATTCAACAAAGACTCCAAGCACCTCATTCTTCATTGAAATTTTTGCAAATATTAATATTATTTTGCAAATATTAAGCTTAGTAGGATATTGGGAGACTGTCGTGGTTTAACCCCAACAAAACAAGGAATTCATTTGCTACTTCCCCTCCACAGGCAGGTGTTCAGCCATCTCCAGGAAAGCAGGGCTCCATCACACGTAACAGTTACTTGGGAAGACAGATGCCATCACTCCAAACATCCCCCCCTTCCTTCTTCCCCCAGCTTTATATGCTGAGCATGACATCATATGGTATAGAACATCCCTTTGGTCAGTTGGGGTCAGCTGTCCCGGCTGTGTCCCCTCCCAACTTCTTGTGCACCCCCAGCCTCCTCGCTGGTGGGGTGGGGTGAGAAGCAGAAAAGGCCTTGACGCAGTGTAAGCACTGCTCAGCAGTAACGAAAACATCTCTGTATTATCCATGCTGTTTTCAGCACAAATCGACAACGTAGCCCCATACTAGCTACTGTGAAGAAAATTAACTCTATTCCAGCCAAAACCAGCACAGAGACTTAACTGGAGGGAGGCATTGAGTTGAATCTGAGCTCTTTGTATCTAAAAGAGTCGTACACAGCTCTAAAACCATTCATAGAATCATAGAATCATGGAATAGTTCGGGTTGGAACGGACCTTTGAAGGTCATCTAGTCCAACCCCCCTGCAATGAGGAAGAACATCTTCAACTAGATCAGGTTGCTCAGAGCCCCATTCAGCCTGACCTTGAATGTTTCCAGGGACGGGGCATCTACCACCTCTCTGGGCAACCTGTTCTAGTGTTTCACCGCACTCATCGTAAAAAATTTCTTCCTTATATCTAGTCTGAATCTCCCCTCTTTTAGTTTAAAACCATTACCCCTTGTCCTGTTGCTATAGGCCCTACCAAAAAGTCTGTCCCCATTGTGGTCCTTTTCTAAAGGCAAGCACAGAGAATGCGAAGCAAGTGTAAGAGCCAACCCTTTTCCCTTTTTGAGACCAGAGGGTTTATGAAGTGAGAGTTTCTCACGACGGACAAATAAAGGAGCACAATGCATGTGCTTATCATTGTCTCCTTGCTGACAGACATACTTGAAACGGAAAATAATAATAATAAAAAATTCAAGGCCCTCCCAGGACAGCCTGACGGCCCGCACTGCGAGTGCCATGAAAAGAGCTTTATATGACGGAAGCCACGGTTCTCAAATGGAGCATGTTTTATCCAGTATCAATTTCTAGTTTAAAGCAGGGGTGTCCCCTACCTCAGATTTCAGTGGCAAAGGAGGAAAGTCTGAATGGGAGGTATGTAAGGTGACGCTGCCTCTGCAGTGCTTACAGTCCCAGAGAGGCTCAGGTTTCTAACACAGTGCAGCTATTTAGAGCCCTTTCACCTGCCCGCAGCCCAGAGGTTGCTAATAGTTGCATTACTCATTCCCTGAGCTTCTCCCACTGCCCTATCACATTTATGTGAGAGAAAAGAGTAGTTATGGCCCTTTTAGATTTTATTCGCAAAGCTTTAATGCAGCCCAGAGTCATACAAAGTGCTGAAAGTGTATAGATGTGGAGCAGACTGAATATTAGCCAACTTTTAGAAACTGCACACTTGCCCTGATATTACTGGACAATTATGGAAAGTTTGCAATTATTTCCTGCCTTTTGACTTTACAGGTCACTAGCTGTCATTGCGTGCTGGTTTCCTGCAAAGCAACTCAGTGGAGAGAAACATTTCCAAAGCACAAAAATGTGCCTATGAAATCACTGAGTCCATGGGATCCTACAAGCAGGTTTTTTCTCATCTCTTGGTCACCTACAGTTGAAGAGGGCACTTGGTGGTGTCCCATTGAGGTTCCCTTTGCAGTCAGATTTGCTGTAGTGCAACATGGCAGTTGCAATAACCATTGCAAAAGAGCATCTCCTTCACTTTGAGAAGCTCCTCAGTAAATACACCACTGAAAATTTGTCATACCAGTAGTCCAAAGATGCATATATATATATATATATATATATATGTAGGTAGGTAGGTATATAGGTATACATATTAAGAAGACCTTTGAATTATGAATACAATTTATTCTTGGTGACTGCACATTTCTGAGTGTATGGACCTTGGGAAGGGTGTAATCCTGTTTGCTGTTACTGTGATACATTTCTCTTATGATACTTTTATCTCTGCACTTGAGTCTCTAGCTACATTGTCCTGGTAAAAGATGTATATATCGTCCTATGTTGTGGAAATACTTTTATCTATTTTTAATTACCCTTTAACTTGCAGGTACGGCATGAATTGTCTGATCCAGTTTGAAGATTTTGCCAATGCTAACGCTTTTCGTCTCCTCAATAAATACCGCAACAGATACTGTACATTCAATGATGATATTCAGGGTAAGTACTGTTAGGAAAATGCAAATTTAACCTTCACCTTGTCATGAGGAAAGGTGATTAAGATCGCAAGACTGTTTATTATACAATACTCAGATGTGTGATAAATTTTAGAGTTTATACATAAGCATTTAAAAATATAAACAAAAGCACAGAAGTCTAAGTTGAAAAGTGAGTCTCCATTGTTTTTAGGAATTTAGCTGTTCACTGCAGAAATGTTGTTCAAAGGAGAAAATGGATCATGTGCTTTAGATTATTAAGGTAATTTAGAGACTTCCATTAATTTTCTATAATTTAGCTAAAACAATGATGGCGTTTTAACAGTTACCCAGGGCTTTCAGTTTCCATGAGCCAGGTGGACATTAGCTGATCCTGGCATTGTCCCTCTATTGTTATCCTCCTTATTACATGCGCAAATGAAAAGGTAAACCAGCTTCTTTCCTCTCCATGGATGCTAACTCCACGGTAATCTGAGAAATGATATGTTCTCCCCTAGAGTGGTTAACATAACTCTTCCAGCACCAAACAGAAATGACAGCAGCAAAGCTGGGGCTATAACCAGCATGTTTCCCAGGCCCTGTGAGGCTCAGCAGTCAGCAGAATTGCTCAAATGCGCAGAGGGATGCAAGCTGCATATTGGTGGCATCCTGGCCCGGTGCTGACCTTGCTTTAAACCATTGGAAGGGCTGTTTGCCCACCCAACAGGGACAGGATCTTCCCAAGTGATTACAAATAACCAGTTCTTCTCCTGTGAGTCCCTTCATCTTTTCTTCTTTTGTCTAGTCCTGCTTGCAACATGCAGAAATTTCCAAGGTTTGTTGATTTAATTATTTGCAGTCGGTTGGGCTTATCCTCACTTGTACTTGAAAGAGACTGAAAGAAATGCCAGTGTCATTTTTCACACAATGCTGGTTCTTTTGTGAGCAGACTTTCCAGCACTATTTCTGCATCTGCTGCCCATCTAGCAATATTTGGCAGTGTGTGTAGCAGGTTGTTCATATCTGTCATGACACAAGAAGGAGTAAGACCCTGGCTTGTGGGAATATGGTTGGTGTAATGAGATGCATGGTCCTGCTCAAAGACACTTTCATGAAGAGGGTTTAGAGGCAGAAGAGGCATTTCAGAGAAGGTGAGATAGATACTCCTGTACAAGAAGACTCATTAGGTGTTCTTGCCACCTACAAAAGCTTTCAGTGGAGAGAGGAGCACAGAAAAAGAGAACACAGGAGATAGATAGATACATTTTTTAATTGAAGTCTTGAATGGAGGAACCAAGAACTCAAACTTTTCTGGAGATGGACAGATGAAGCCCATAATAAGAAGCCAATGATGTAAAGATTTATTTTGGATTAGTTGCTCTCTCTACAAGTGGAAGGGGACTCGGCAGTCAAAAGGAAAAGAGGCCAGGCAACGTGGCAGATCTGTGGGCCTGGACGTAGGTTTTCTTGGGGGAACTAGAGTGAATGGGAAAGGTTTCTTGGTGAATTGGAATGGTTTCTTCGATTGACAGAGAGAAGAAAAAGAGCATATTAAAGCAAAACAGAAGATTCTGAGTGGGAAGCAGGAGACTGTATTTTTTAGTTTCTTTTTGGCCATAGGTCATAGCTGAATGTCTCAGACAGTTCCTGGAAATTACTCCCCCGGAGAGGCAAACCACATCCAGGAGGATGCTGTAAAACAGCATTGCCATAAAATGGACCTTGTCTGCTTCTCCCCAGTTAGATGTCTGTCATGGTGCATGGGAGATGTCAAGTCCCCTGAAAATTCTCTGGAGTCCCACCTGTTAAAACCTCCCTCATATTCATATATTCATATAAGAGGATTTTACCTCTTACTAGTAAAACTCCCTCATATTCTCAAATAAAGCATCTGGCTGGCACTGGTTTCACAGTAGTAGATAAGGAAAGAAATCCTGCTGATCTTTTGCACAGACAAGCGATGAGTCAAGGGAAGCAAGCCACTGTTTCAGGCTTTTTTATGTAGCTGTCAGAAAGAAAATGGGATTCCAAGCCAGGGTTGTAGTCAGGAATGCATTTTGAGGACCTTTGGGAAGCTGAAGTAACTTGGATCTGCTCAGTTAACTCTGTCTTGGAGTCATGTCAGAGATTAACGGAGTTGAACCTGGGATGAGTAGTCTGATTTACCCACCCTAATATACCACTCTGTATCCCTAGATGATATGAGGAAGGTAGGAAGTGCCATTTTCTCACTTACACCCTCCTGTTCTTTGGTTTTGCCTCAGGCTCTCTCTTTTCTAACATGCTGTGTTTCATGACTTGCTTACTTAGAAAAGTGGGAGAGTTCAATGCAAATTGTGTTTTAAATGATTAATGAGAATTATACGAAGCCTTCTTTAAGCAGGCCTAATTCATTTTACTCAAGTCAGGCAGGAACAGACCTCCTGAAGCCTGAATTATCCCAGCTTCTGAGCTGGCATTGTTTTAAGTATATTGATTTAAAAACACATCTTAGGCACAAACAGTGCAAGTTAGATCAGGCCTGAGCTATACTAATTTAAACCTATTGCCCATTGATTAGTGGGACTCTGAATGCAATGTGCCTACACACACACACTGACAAGATGTGGGAAGAAAGTATAAATTGCTCCACTTAATCTCCCTTAGGCCTCCCTCTTGCTGCCCCAGGGCCTACACGAGCAGAAGGCAGTTTAAAATATTAACGCCTACTTTTTTTTTTGTCACACAAATTACTGTATTGCCAAATCCATCCTAACCCCAGAGAATTGAAGTGACTCAGACCCCTTCCAGTTGGAGCCAGCCTGCTGATGCTGAGTGGGACGCCTGCCAGGTACCACAAACCGGGACGAGGTGATTGCTCTTATTCTGAAAGCCATTAGCCTGGGAGCTAGCAGGAGCTGGCTCGCAGTGCCCACGCATGGGAGCTCCCCATTAAGGGAGTGCTTCTCCTTCCTCTGTGGGGGTGATGACATCAGTCCTTTCCCAGCTCTGTCTGGGTTCATGCAAGGGGCAACAGCTTCAATTTCAGCTCTACGGGAGAAAATTGATTGTCACTTCTTCCTTTTTCCCAGTAAAGTACCAGGGCAGGCAGTGAAGCACATATGAAATTGGAGGGACATGAGAATGCTTTAGATCCTGCTCTTTCTCTTCCTACTGTAACTTTGCTCCACTTCATTGTGCACACTGAGAAACCGAAAGTAGACAACTGAAAAGTCTTACAAAGGTGTCAAGTCTTGTGAATCCCTGAGACAGGCATCTCTGGCTTCCTGCTTCATACAAGCAAATATATGAAATCACTGAAGAGGTTAGTTTGGAAGGGACCTCTGGACATCACCCAACCCTCACTCAAATAAAAGGTGATTTCAAACTTAGATCCAACTTTGGCATTAGATCAGGTTCCTCAGAGCCTTGTCCAGCCAAGTAATTTTCAATAGGTACAAGGATGGATATTCGCAATCTCTTTGTGCTACCTGTTCCAAAGTTTTCATCTTCCTTGTGCATTTTTTTTCCCTAATATCTAATTGGAATTTCCCTAGATGCAACATTGTGTTCATTGCTGTGACCCTCTGAGAAAAATCTGGCTTCTTTACAAACACTCAGTAAGTAGTTGTAGAGAGAAATTAGATGCCCTTTTAGTCTCCTCCAGCCTATTGAAACCCAGGTCCCTCAGTCCTCTGTACACCCTGGTCATATTTACAGCCCTCCTCTGGACTTGCTCCAGTTTGTCAATATATTCCTTGTGCTGAGAGCCCCGAACTGGAGATGCTAGTCTAGAGATGACCTCAAAAGTGCTGAAATAGAAAGAAATGATCACTTTCCTTGACCTGCTGCCTAGACTTCTGTTGATGCAGTCTAGCAGGCTGTTGGCCTTCTGTGCCACCAGGGCGCATTGCTGGCTCATCTTCAACTTGTTGTCCACCATTACCCCCAAGTGTTCTTCTGCAAAGCTGCAGGACTTTGCATTTGCCTTTGCTGACCTTCATGAGGTTTCCCTGAGCCCATTTTTCCAGCCTGCTGAGACCCCTGTGAATGACAGTCATGCCCACCAGTTTATCGGTCACTATCCCCAATTTGTAATTGTCGTGGTTTAACCCCAGCCGGCAACTAAGCACCACGCAGCTGCTCGCTCACTCCCCCCACCCAGTGGGATGGGGGAGAGAATCGAAAAAAAAAACCTCGTGGGTTGAGATAAAGACAGTTTAATAGGACAGAAAGGAATGAAAAACAATGATGATAATAATAATAATAATATGACAATAATGATACTAAAAGAATTAGACTATACAAAGCAAGTGATGCACAATGCAATTGCTCACCACTTGTTGACCGATGCCCAGTTAGTTCCCGAGCAGCAATCTGCCCCCCGCAGCCAACTCCCCCCAGTTTATATACTGGGCATGACGTCATATGGTATGGAATATTCCTTCGGCCAGTTTGGGTCAGCTGTCCTGGCTGTGTCCTCTCCCAACTTCTTGTGCCCCTCCAGCCTTCTTGCTGGCTGGGCATGAGAAGCTGAAAAATCCTTGACGTAGTATAAACACTACTTAGCAACAACTGAAAACATCAGTGTGGTATCAACATTATTCTCCTACTAAATCCAAAACACAGCACTATACCAGCTACTAGGAAGAAAATTAACTCTATCCCAGCTGAAACCAGGACAGTAATCATCCATGAATTTGCTGGGGGTGCACTCTGTCTTATCATCCAGACTGTTAATAGAACTTAAATAGTATTGGCCTCTTTGTACCACTGACCACAAGACTTTGAGCCTAGCAGCCCAGCCACTTTTTCACCCACTTGATAGTCCACTTCTTCAGTCTGTATCTCTCCAGTTTGGCTACAAGGATGCTTTGGGAGATTATTTCAAAGGCCTCATGCAGGTCAAGGAAAGCAACACCTGCTGCCCTCTCCTTGTCCACATAGCCAGTTGTCTCGTAGAAGGCAGCTGAGTTGGTCAGGCATGACTTGCCTTGGGAGATCCATACTGTTCTCAGTCACCTTCATCTTCCTAGACGTACCTTCCAGAAGATTTGCTTTGTAATCCCCAGGTACTGAGGTTAGGCTGACTGAGCTAAAATTCCCTGGATCCTTCTTCTGGCCCTTCTTGAGGATGGGTGTGACATTTGTCCTTTTTCAGGAATTAAGAATCTCCCCAATTACCAAAACCTTTCAGAGAATGACTCTGTAATGCCATTGGCCACGTACCTCAGCATCCTTAGCTGTATCTCATCAGGTCTCATGGACTTCATCTGTTGAATAATCCCTGCTAAATAGGCAGGAGTCCTGTAAATTTGCACCCCTAAGGTTCTCAGCATGGGACTAGGGCTCTGTGTGCACATGCGTCACTGTCTTGTGGTAAAGAGTGTGTCTAATTCCAACGCAACCTTCAAAGATATCCACTGAGTAACCAAAGAATCAGGAGGAGTTTGTCCCTGGGCTAAGCAGAAGTGGCATCAGATGCATGAGCCTGTGACTGGAATTGGTTGACTCGGCTTGCTGAGCTGAAATCTTTATGCTGCAACAGAGATCCTTTAGTATCATGGTTCAGTTATCTGATCAGACATAACAAAAATGTTATTCACTATGAGAGTGGTTGAACACCAGGACAAGTTGTGCAGAAAAGCTTTGGGACTTTTATCCTTTGAGAAGGCCCTAAGCAATCTAATTTTGAAGCTAGCCCTGCTTTAAGCAGATACTGGACTAGATGACCTCCAGGCATCTCTTCCAACCTTATTTTTTCTATGAAAAGTTCATTCTGCTGGTTGATCAGTGTGTTACCCTCCATATTCACATATCAAACATGAATTCTTCAGGTGTAGATTGCTTACTCCGTACTGAACAGCAGAAGTTGTTCTGCAAGTTTAGTCAGAGTTGCAGAAAAATGAAGAAATCTCTAACACGTTATTTAATTAATTGTATGATCATGTCATTCAGAAGCCTTTCGCACATATGGGCAGGGCAGAGACAATAGTGCACAGAAGCATAAAGCCTACTATCTCCTGGCTCTGGGCATCTTTAGCAGTCTTTTAAAACTAGACCTGATATAACATTGATAGCTTCTCAAAGAACCACCAGTCTGAGTGTTACAGATATATCCGTATCCAGTTTGAGACGCTGTAAACGGACAGGATTTCTAAAATAGGCTGAACACCTACACCGTGCAAATGAGACTTCTTCAAGGCACTTCAAGATGGGAAACCCCAAATCACTAGCCACATTAAAAACACTCAGCCTTTTGTATTTCCATAGTCCCTCCACAACTAAAGTAGTCTACAGGCAATGCACGGGGTCATTACTTTCGCAGAACCTCTCCGAGTCTTTTCCCAGTCCTTAGAGCAATGATTCCCCTTTGTTGTTGGATGTGTGAGTGCTGATGAGCCTCAAAATATCTCTTGACCCACCAACCACCTTTTCTCATTATCCTAGCAGATAACCTTTCCATAACCTTTCCAGGACACTTCAGGAAACAGTGTCTCAGCCTGGAGGAACACTGCTCCCAGACCTCAGCTGAGGTTGGGAACAGGCTGACTCCAGTGCTGCAAATCTGAGCGGCTTCAAACATTTGGGCAAGTTAGAAATCAGTCACGTGCAAACATGGCCTATTTTGCAGGCACGTTTCCATGTGCTGTGAGAAGCAAGCGAAGCTAGTTTTTGGCTCGGCGTTAACTAATTTCAGCAGATTAAAATGGTACAGTATCTTACTTTGTTGTTTCAGCTGGCGTGGAAAATGCATCAGTAATTATCACAGGAAACTAAGGAGGGGGGGAAGCACAATAGGAAGGGAGTGCGGGACAATACCCTGCTGCAGAACAAAGCAGGCTGTGTCCTGCCAGGCAGCTCCTGAGCAGCACGCTTTCCCTGTGGGGATTTACCCGGCCTGAAGATAGATGTGGAGATGTTCTCAGTCCCGTAGGGGCTCACCATTACCAGGCCCTCTCAGACCTGCTGTGCCCTGCAGCAGAAGAGGCTCCTGCATTTTCCCTTGATGCTACTACATTAACTATTTAAGGGCCAGCTCCTAGACTTGTGTCTAAATCACACATTGACTGCTAAACAAGCCAGATCAGAACAGTATGAACTCCTGGGTGTAAATGGGCCTCAGTGTCTTGGACTTAGTGGTGCAGGGCCCTAAAGATCGGGCCTGTGTCTTCTGTCATTTTGGGGATTGCAACGTTTGGTCCCCTTTCCTCTCCTGCTTTTCTTGTTCGCTGTTTTTCTTGTTCACTGGATGCCATTGCAAACTCCTCCTTTGCAGTAAAGAACAGTATACGTCACCTCTGTGTTAAGCTGTCTGTGATCTTTAAGTCCAGGCTAAGGAGGCAAAATGAACAGAAGAACAGGGCTGTGCTCTGACCTGGTTTAGCTTGTTGGTATAAAACAGCATCCACAGGGTTTCCACTGCTGCAATGGGGACGGGGATGCTTTCTTGCAGAGTGCTGGCAGCTGCCTGGTAGCCTCTGCCTTCGTGGACGAGGGGGTTCGGTCTGCCCGTTGGCACAGCCTGCGTGCTGGCTGGCACTCTGTGCAGGCGGGAGTGAGGGCAGTGCTGCGACGTATTTTTAAGGTGCTGCACTGTATAGTCCAAGCACTTTAGAGTGGAAGGATTAAAAACAGGCACCTAGAGATGACCTATATTAGGCATCTACTTTAAGATGAGCTCTGCATCTCCATTGTCAGACAGCTCTTCACCATACCACCGCCTCTTCTGGGCCACCAGTATCCCTAAATCTGCTAGTGGAGAAAGCAAGTTCCTTCCCTGAGCATCAATGCTTTGCGTTTTACTGCTGTTCTCATTGACTTGCTCCACACCATTTCTAGGTTTATTTTCTTAATGTCTTACAGAGGCCCTTTGGGGGAAGACTGACACTAGCCCGCAGCCATGGAGGTGAAGACCTTGAGCTGCAAACACTTCGGCAGCTTTTTGCTTCAGCTTTGTTGTGTTTGACTTTTGATTGTGTATTTGGAGTGGATCTGGACAGGCTCCACTCTGCTTTCCAGTAACAGGCGGAACTGCTGCAGCGAGTTAATACGAACCAGGATTTGGAAAAGCCCTATGCTTCCTCTGCATCCACAAATTTAGATATATTTTCTTGGCTGCCCTTTGCTGGAGCTGTTAAACTGGTGTTTGCTGTTCCCTGGGCCCTCATCTCGGCATGGTTTTGACGGGGTGAAGTGTAAGCAGGCGGGGCAAGGGTAAAAAATAAAAGATCAGGCTGAATTTGGCCATCTCTTCCACCAGTGTGCTGTGGAGAAGGGGGAATCACCCACACAGGTGTTGTATGAAAAAACAGGCAGTGGTGTGGCTGCGTGCTCCCATCGCTGCTGCTATCAGAAGGATTCGGCATGGTGGTGATGCTCTGCTCCGCTCAGCCAGCGCCCGGGCCAGGTGACAGGGCAGTGCCAGCCCTCAGCATGGGTGGACTCCTGCCCGAAAGCATCCACAGGGTCCCCGCTTCCCCCCATGTCCTCTGCTTAGCCACTGGGTGCTGCCACACGCGGTACAGCCTTGACATTGGCACTAGGCAGCACCTTCCCTGTTGTACTCCTGCCAGCGCTGCCCGTAACTCCATGTGCGAAGCTGCTCGCCCCTCTGTCCGCTCTCCCCACTCTGAAGGACGGATAAGGTCTCCAGGCATGGGTGCCTCTCGGCTGCAGCCTTTTCCATCTGTGCAGCATCTTGAGGCTGTGGAGCAGATCCTTTCCCCCGGGTCTTGCTCCAGTGTAGCTCCACTGACATCTACTGGGGCTTGTTCTTACTTACACTAGTGCAAGTGGAACATCAACCTCAGAGGGGTTTTCCTTAATGTTTTACAATATTCTGAATGTGCCTGAGTGTCAGAGATTAATTCCTACAAGGATGGCCATTTTCCTGAGTGTACCTTACTTTTAAATGCCTCTTTTCTTTGCTGGTCTTGTTGCTCTGGACTCCCCAGAGAGACTCCTGAGGTCTGCTTGCTATTTTGTGATATTATGTTGAGCGTTTACTTTGAGTCTTGGACAGACGGGATGATTTGCGAGCATTTTCCTTTCTTCTCTCTGTGCCCCTCCATATCTCACCTCAGATACAGACCAGCCAAGCTGGCTCTTGCTAATTACTTAAGGAAGTAGTTATCTGCAATAGCAGCATTCAATCTCTCTGGAAAACAGATAGACCAACATGTTGAAGGGTAGTTTGGTTTTTTTCTTGCCACAACTCATGGTGAGGGGTTCTCCCCTCCCCATCTCATTTTGTGGTCTTTTCAGAATTGAAGCACAATGATTAGCCAGTTCCTTACATGAACCAGCTGTGAACTCTCCTCCACAGAGATGCTCTGTTGTTCCATGCTCAGAAATTGTAATTATCAAAGAAAAATATTGAGCTGAGGCCAAGGTACAGTAACTTTGTTACTTGAGTAATGGGGGGAGATGCAGTTTGGGAGACATGGAGGGATTAGAAACACATTGAAGAGAGAGGAGGAGGATTAGGAATGGCAGAGCTGAAGAGTCCTGCTGTTAGTCAGAGCTGCAGTGCAAGTGCAGGGCAATGAGTAACGGCACACCCAGTCCCACAGGTCTCCACTCTGCAAAATGCACGCTGCTCTGCAGACTGAAGCCGTGCACCCTTTCTTTCCGTACACCCCACTTCTCAAATTCCTGCTAGTAACATCTTTAAAAAGACCTCGAGTCCCTCTGCTGCATGTCCCACGAGCATTTTCCATTTAAATGGGTTTGCAGATAGCAGCATTTGTCCCATCAGTCTTCTTGACAATCATAGGGTATAAAGCCATTTTGCCTGGGTCAGGACCAAGAGAAACAAGATATTTCTCCAGTTACATTTCTTTCTTTTAAATACTTTCCAGGCATCTATGCTGTGACCTGACACTTACACTATCGCACTGTAATTGTTCCACTTTTGGACTTTTTCCTCTGATCCATTCCCCACTCCCACCCACACGGGGATTTGGGGATTTCTGTGCAAAGTAAGCCTGGGGATTTCTGTGCACAGTAAGCCTGGGAGATGATAGCGTGTGAGCATGTGTGAGCGTATGCGTAGGTGTTCATATTCTTCTGCATGTCACAAGCTTGGCATCGCTGACAACTGTGGGACCTTGGTCCCTCCCTACTTCTTTGCAGTTCAAACTGCCAGGGTGGGATCCCTTCCTCCACAGTTTAGATGTCTGCAATAGAAGTGTCTACATGTATCCCAGTTATCTTGTCTCTCTTCTTAAAAAACTGTGGTGGTGGTGACACTTTTAGGGTGCATTTCATTTGACCCAGTTCAGGTGTCTGCTTTAGCATAAGCAGGATTGTTTAGAGGAGTCCCATCCTTAGCATCTGGCATGGCAGCAAGCCAAACAGTCCTGCTGATTATAGACTTACCGAAATACAGAGAGTGAGCATGGGCTAGCTATGTGACACCCATAAAAAGCAAAATCTAAAAACTAGGCAATTATCTGGTGTTCCTTTAGATTCCGTAGATTTCATTATCTTCCTCTGTAATTTTTCTAGTCCGATGGCATGGCATTTTGCCAGGTAAATACATTATTCTAAATACAGCTTAAAAAGGCAGAGATTTGGTGCAGGAGAAGCAAGAGGAAATCCTTCATATACATCCTTCAGTTGTCTGAGTTGACATGTTAATACTGAAGCAGCAGAGCACTCAGTGGCTGGTTCCCTCCCCATCAACTCCCTTTTAAACTGACTGAACTCAGATGGTCTGGGTCTGGAAATAAAATGATACAAACTGTTTTCTGAGCTAACGAAGGGAATTCATCCTTGGTGCTGAAGCAAGTGGGAAGTGATTCATTGCAAGAAAGAAGCTTACGAAGCCACCAACTATTGGTCTAGTCCATTTTGTGTTTAAGACATGGATGCTTGCAATGCCCTCATGAGTAAGAAATGATGCTGCTGCCAGTCTGTACCAGTGTGCCTGTGCATGGACACCACGGTGCTAACATTTGCTGCAGGAATGTGGCCGCTGCCACCTCTGCTAAACCGGAATCACTCTTAAGTGGCACTAATTATTAATTTTTGGAGAACTAAACTCATCTGAGTTATAAACGCAAAATGTTGGTGAGCTAATGATACTGATAAACACTTCTGGTCTGGCCAATAAAGATTTTCTTTGTCAGAGTAGCTTATATAGGTTCCCAAAGCAAAATAAGCCATGTCAATAAAAGTTACTTCTCTGCCAGAGTAACTGTGCTCCCACTAGGCTTTCTGCTTGCATGGAAATAATGAGAGAGTAAATCATTCTCTAATGCCATGATATACCAGTAGATTTCTAGTTTAGCTGTGGCTTTTGCACTAAAGAAAAGGAGCACGTAAAGCTGAATTTATTTTCTCGGTCCTTGACAGATGAGGCAGCACCATCTGCTGGTTTCACTGCTCCTGGTCATGCTTTGCTCATGAGCTGCTCAGTTTCCCAACCGGGCTGTTCACTGATGCTTGGCAGCACCCCAGGCCCTAAGGACCCTGCACAGGGTCTCATGAAGCACTGGCTGATTGAAACCCTGATGCACTGGCTGATTAAATGGGCAGGAAAATAGGAAATTCTGAAAATCTGGTGAAATTGGGTTTATTAGCCTAAAAGGGTTCATTGTCCGCCCCACCCATGACCACCCACACAAGACTTGTTACTTGTAGACTCCCTGATTTCTCACAAAGCTTCTGAAGATAAGAATGGGGAGACCAGCATTAGAGCTGGGGACAGCATCAGAGCCGGGGCACATCCAAACCGGTATCCTTTAAAATGCGGAGGAATAAAACTAATGGACTCGATGACCCTTATGGGTCCCTTCCAATTTGAGATATTCTGTGATAAAACTGCCTCCTTCATTCCTAGCTCACCTTTAACACTTGTATCCAGCTTGCCCAGGTGACCTGAGATACCACCAGTGCCTGAATCCTCATTAGTCTATGCCTTACTTGATTTCTTCCCACCATGTTCCTTCACCTGGGATAGGACATTAGATGAATACTATATATGATTGATGTGGGGTGAAGGCAGGTTTATTCAGTCTAGATGTCTGCGTCCCTTGATGGATGGAAAGCTGTACATATCGCAATGGCTGTAACAGCAGGACTCTGCTCTCCATATACTGGATTCTTGCTCACTAATCTGGGACCAGCTCATGTTCTCAATGACTCCTTAATGCTTGGCAGTAAGGCATGATGGCTCTGAGTCAGCATATCAGAGTATCAGGGAAGTAAAGAGAAGGTGGTGCGGGGCTGTGAAGGTAAATGAGAAGAGGATGGTAATTCCATGATCACAGAGGATTTTGTGACAAGGGTGCCCAAGTTCAGACCACCACTCTGCTACAGATGTCTTATGTGACCTTAGACAAGTCACACGCATCTTAAACCCTTGGGAGTTAAGTAGTAA
The DNA here is from genome assembly GCF_018139145.2 of Gymnogyps californianus. Lineage (NCBI taxonomy): Eukaryota > Metazoa > Chordata > Aves > Accipitriformes > Cathartidae > Gymnogyps > Gymnogyps californianus. Next base: position 8,171,846 of record NC_059471.1, on the reverse strand, counting down.
CTTCTGGCATTCTAGGATTCAGTGTCCCTTTGACTCTATATAGAGGGGAAATTGGTGTTCTCCTGCCTTGCAGGGGTCTTCTGAGGATTAATATTTCAGAGCAGGGAAGGCACTCTGATCCTGTAGTGACAGGATCTAAGAGAATGGTTCCTACCACGAGGTTTCTAACAGCATATCAGTAGGGTAGACAATCCATTTGCCAGGATGTCCATCTCATGGTGTTTCTCTCTTTTCAGGCACTGCGTCTGTTGCAGTTGCTGGCATCTTTGCAGCCTTAAGGATCACAAAGAACAAGCTCTCTGACCATAAGTTTGTTTTCCAGGGAGCTGGAGAGGTAGGAATGTTCTTGAGTTTGTTCCTAAATATGATCCAAATTCAAATTTAGAGAGAGAAAAGTCAACCATGAAACTTCCTGCAAGGCTTGGCTTCATGAAAACAAAGCACAGAAGTAGGTTCCTTGTCACTGGGCAGGAGCGGGCCCCACAGGTGGATCTGGCTGCTGCGCAGAACTTGCCAACAATCTTTCAGCGACCTCTTGGCCCGTGAGACCTGGGCAGACTTCCTGGATGCTACGAGGCTGCCCATGTGTCAGTGGGGCTTTAAGTACCTTGAGGGAAGTCCCTTAGGAGGCATGGTGCTGCAGGGACATTAAGGAGGCTGGTTTGAGTCCTCAGGGTTGGTATTTAGGGTAAACCAGAGCCTCTTTAGCAATAGAGTCAAAAGGACTCAGACTCAAAGAACTGTAAGAACATAAGCTCACTTTTTGGAGTCAGTCGTATTGCCCCCATGGCAGAAGTCAGGTAGTCTGTATGGCGCCTTGCTCAAAGAGAGAGGGGGAGAAAAAAGTCTCTAAAGCCTGGACTGTGGACTAAAGGCGTTGGTCCAGGTCCTGGCTCAGCTCTCGCCCACCTGTGGGACTTTGGGAAGGTCTGTTACTCACTGTTTGTCTATCCCTCTGTGAAACACAGATTGTTTGGTCTCTTTCTCCACCCCTCCTGGCAGACATGTCTGTGCTGGTCACCGTCTCAGTGGCACAGAGACCCTCCTGCCTTGTTAGTCTCCATCTGGGCAGGGGGGCCAGGCATAGCTGTAGGACCACTAACACACACAGCATGTCCAGGGCTGCTTCCTCAGGCAGGAATTGGAGAAGAGGACTTTCCTCTTGGCAGTACTTCAGATGCAGCAATCCCACTTTGCTTTGAGTTCTTCTGTACTGGTGTCACCAATGTTTGTTCAGTGTCTGCCCCTTTTCCTCCCCTGCAGCAGCTGGTTTAAATGATGGAGACAGCCTCTACCTGTCAAGGTACCACCTCCGCTGCTCCAGCCTCACAGGCAGCCTGCTCTGCTGGATGATTGGGGTTTTTCTTATTTATGGCAGCACTACAATGCTAAAATCAGCCCCATGCCACGGCACTGTACAACCATGGAGCAGAAAGCCTCCCTGCTTTGTGCGGTGCTGGGGGATGACCCAACACACCTCTCATTTAAAATCTTCCCCCGCAAAAGATGATGATACCCCAATGAAGTGTTTATATACTGTGTTCCAGGCTGCAATGGGCATAGCTCATCTCATCCTCATGGCCATGGAAAAGGAAGGAATTTCACGAGAGGATGCCATCAAAAAAATTTGGATGGTGGACTCCAAGGGACTGATTGTGAAGGTAAATTTGTCTCCAGAGCTGAGCTCCGCTCCTCTGCCACCTTCTGCAAGCTAGAGAGAGGCCAGAGCGGGCAGATACCTTGGACCCCTGCTCAGCCCTGGAGTAAGGGCTGCAGTTTTATTGGTGTCAGCAGAGCTGTTCCTGCTTTCAGAGGCCTAGGTCTCATGGTGACAACAGTGTACCAGCAGCACTGGCTGCCCTGAAGGCAACGCTTTGGGCTGGGGCTCTAAAGTGGTAGGATACACTGCTGGCCATGGTCTCAAGCAGTGCTGGAAGTCTTGCATGTCATATCGGGTATCACAACAGCAACATTGTGCCCTGCTTAGTGATCCAGCCTGGCCCAGCTCTACTCTGCGCTCCCTGGGTCCTCAGGGCCTCTGCCCTTGTCCCCCCTCAAACTTGAGGAGACTTGTGCTACGTGTACAACTTCTCTGCCCTCGCAGCCAGATCCTTCCTCCACACAATCCATGTATTTTGGAGGGTGAGAGGAGCAGAGTCCAGCCCCATGTGACATTACACCAACAGCTCAGTGCCTGACTGGCTGATGCTGAGGTCCTGCTCTGTGGCATCTGGTTTAGGTAGAGGGCCAAGAGATGAAATGAACTGTTACTAGGTTATGTTTCCACCTTTTGCCAACAGACCAAAGTTTGACGACTCCTTTTTCCTCACAGGGCAGGAGCCACCTGAACCATGAGAAAGAAATGTTTGCCCAGGACCACCCCAGTGTGAACACGCTGGAAGAGGTTGTGCAGAAAGTGAAGCCTACAGCAATTATAGGTGGAGTTCCCTTAGCACGACCTTTTCACGTCAATTCAGTTCTTAGGAGAGTTTCTGTCTTTCTTCCAGGGTCTCTTTTTGTTCTCCCAGTCAAAACGAAATGAGCTTTTTTTACCCCCGTTTTGTCAGTTGAGTTCTCCACATCCTTTCCCCTTCGCCTGTGGGGCACAGGCTTCCTCTCTTTTGGAGCTGCAGGAGCCCTCCCAGACAGGGCTGTAGAGGGAGGTGCTGGGGGAGGCAGGATCTGGGGCTCTGGGCAGCAAAAATGGCCCTGGCAGGCTGGGCAGGACGAGGATGACAACAGGCAGCTCGGGCAGGTCTTTGGGAGGCAAAGTGCTGCAGCCAGACTGGCCTAAACACTGATCCCCGCTCTGCCCAGAGGAGCGGAGGGCTTTATTTTGAGACAGGCTTTTAATCTTGCCATAATATGAGAAAGAAACATTCCCACCTGCATCTCCAGAGATGGAGCCTGTTCCCTCCCACAGTTCATTTACCAATAGAGGCATTAAAGAGGGATCAGCCCAATGCACTGAAGTCAGACAGTCGGAAAGCACTGACTCACTCTGCTGTTGTTGTTTTAGGTGTCGCAGCTGTTGCAGGAGCTTTCACTGAGAAGGTTTTGAAGGACATGGCAGCCTTCAATGAGAGGCCCATCGTGTTTGCCCTGAGCAACCCCACAAGTAAAGCGGAGTGCACAGCGGAGCAGTGCTACAGCCTCACCGAGGTACTGGAGCTCAGCGTAGGGAAGCTGGGTGCTCTGGGTACGCTGAGGCCATGACTGTACCAAGGAAACCACAGTGGTGCATGATGGGCGGACGAGTGACAGCGGGTATAAGTTGAAATAAGAGAGGTTCAAGCTGGTCATAAAGAAAAACTTTCACACTGTGAGGCGAGTCAGGAGGTGGAACAGGGGCCCAGATTGCTCGTGCAGTCTCTGTCCTTGCAAGTTTTCAAGACCAGGCTGGATAAAGCCCTGAGCAACCTGGTCTGATTTCATAGCTGACCTTGCTGTGGGCAGGAGTTTGGGTCCCTACCAGCCTGAATTACTTTGTGATCCTCTAAAGAAAGCGTTTGCCTCCCTCACCCATAGCTGTCTGAGATGTCCCATCCTCCCAGGTTACTGTCCCCTGTGTTTTGCCAACCTAGTTGTTTATGTAATGGTTTCATCACCCGACTTGGACCCAATGTCTCTGAAGAATCATTGTCATGTGGATTGACTTGGCGTGAGAGAGGAGGCCTTGTCTCACTCGCCCCTTTGCCCTCCCCACCACCTGCTGCTGGCTAGAGCAATCACACAGCCCACAGATCTTTATCCCACAAGTCTCTCTTCACACTCCATAGGTGGTTGATAGAAAGGAGGAGAGACTCCTTCTCACCAAGTTCAGAGCACTTGCAGTTGGGCAGTGCAAACACCCACTCAGTGCTCAGTGGCCCTGTCCATGGATCTGTTCATGGCTCTGGGGACTAGGCCCTCCAGAAGTGTCAACTGGAGATGGCTCTAGTGGAGATGCTTCTCGCTGACTGGCTGGAGATTTGTCCACTTGGTCACCAGGGTCCCCTGAGCACAGATCATGGCGAGCAGCAGAAATGTAAGACTTCTCTCCTGAATTTGGATGCCTCTTTCTCCGTCTTTGATCAGGGCCGGGGAATATTTGCAAGTGGGAGTCCATTCTCAAAGGTAACCCTGCCCAACGGACAGACCTTCTTCCCTGGCCAAGGAAACAACGCCTACGTCTTCCCAGGAGTGGCACTGGGAGTCATTGCCTGCGGCGTCCGGCACATCTCTGACGATATCTTCCTCATCACAGCAGAGGTTTCCAACTAATATTTTTAAAAAGATGATAAGAGGCACATGCACCTACTTCAGGTGTTTTCAAGAACCTGGCCTGGGGCAATGCGTTGAGTGGAAATGGCACAGCCTCAGCAAAAAGCTGCAGCCTTTCCCAGTCTCAGGGACAGCTCACACTTCCATTGCACCTACAGAGGTGCAGTAGCCATGACAGGGTTCTCCTCATTCTCCACAACTGCTGCCCTGGCACAGCACTTCCACCATTCTGGCTCCAGTTTTAAGTCTGTAATGAAATGTATACACACATGTATTTTGAATAGTTCAGCAGTTCCCATTGAGAACTAGTCCCAGCTCTGCCGCTGGTGAGGTTTCAGCCACATATCGTGTAATGCTAGTGAATGTGGTACGTGCTTGAGACCACCTCTGTAAACTACCTCTCTCTTCTTTCTAGTCTATAGCTGCCGAGGTGACAGAGCAGAATCTTGCAGAAGGAAGACTCTATCCTCCCTTGGACAGCATCAGAGAGGTGTCTCTCAAAATCGCTGTGAAAGTGAGTATTTCCACTTTTTTTTCCACTGTCTGTGGTAGGGAGGGCAGGAGTTGCCCTGGCATCATTTTTGCTTTGGTGTTTTTTTAATTCAACTTATTCTGCAGCCTAAAGCAATGATTCTCAGGAATCCTTCCAGCCAGAATTGCTGCTTTGATTTCTCCCATCATTAAAGCCCAAATGTGAAATATACCTTCTGATTCTGGGTGCCTGACAGCTCACAAAGCTCTGCTTTATTGCTTGGAGCTGTGAGTGCTCAGCAGTTCAAAAAATCAGGTTTAGGGTCAAATTCAAACATGACACAAGTTGCCACAAGATTTTAGGTTCCAAATTGCTATTTTGGAACCTCTCCTCCTGTATTTGATAGGGGCCTGAGTACCTAAATACTATTCCAGATCTGGGCTTGTTGTCTAATTGTGGGATTGGTGCCCTGTATACATCAAATTTGTAATTCCCGTTCAGGGGACACCCACTGAGAATCACATTGGTCTGCTAGGAGTTACTGATGGATGCACGATGTAGCTGAGGAGCTTAAGGGTGTGAGCGGAGGTGGTTAAAGAGCTGCTCTCCTTCTTTAATTGCACACTCCAACCATTTTGCCAGGGCATATATTTCTAAGCAGCCAGTAATTGCAGGTGGCTTGCATTCCCTCACCCAAGGCCTGAAGTGCAGCTGACTCAGGGAATTGCACAAAGAGAAAAAAGCAAAAAAGGACACAATTTTGAGGGGAGGAAAGAGGGAAAATACAGCCAGGGCCAAACAGCAGTTGATTTCAACTTCATAACGTACCAACATTGTTTCATCAGCTCATTTTGCTTATCTTTTTGCAGATTGTTGACTGGGCCTACAAGCATGGTCTTGCTTCTTGGTACCCTGAGCCAGCAGATAAGGAAGCCTTTGTGAAACGGCTCGTTTACAGTCCTGATTACGATTCGTTTGTTATTGATGATTACAGGTGGCCCCCCGCAGCCATGCAAACACAAGATGTATAAGTTTTTGTGAGAACTGTTTTCTCATTTTTACCATCAGTTCCCGTGGTTCGTATCATTGCCGACATAAACGCACCCCCAGGCTTGCAGAATGATAAAAGTAAATTAATCCAAATAGTTTTTTACTTGCTGCTGTTTTTTCTCTGTGGGAGTGTATCAGTAGGGAATAAAACAGAGTCCAAGCTGGGCAGTCAGTACTCCAAGGAGAGAGACAGCCTATGGCTGCAGCCCATCCCAGTCCATCAGCACTGCATATTGCTGCCTGTTTAACATACTGCCTGGCTGTCAGCTCAGCTGCCTCGGGAGAAGCTACCTGGGCCACCTCAGAAGCAAAGAGTCCCATTCCTAGTGGAAGCGCCCGCAGGAAGCTCAGAGCCGCACTTCCATGGTGGCAGCTGTATGCGTGATCATCCCTCGCACACGACAGCCACGCTTTGCCCGTGGCTCTCTGGATGTGATGGGAAGTGTGTGCATTGCTCTGGGAGAGGTGCACGCTTGGGCAGCGCTACCCTTTCCTGCTTTGAAAGTCCCCAGTGGTTGGGGAGTCTCATCCAACCCAAGCTGGTGCATGGGCCACACAGCCTGGCACTGTCCTGTCCCCCACCCCCTTGGGAACAAACCCCAAAACCTGACTCCCTCCCCTCTGCAGTCCAGGCTGCTCTCCAAGGGAACAGGAGCCAAGGGATACACAGGGGGGAGCCGAGCTGGAGACCAGGGCCACCCCCAAACCCACACACGGCCGCCCCACTGCATCTTCTGCTGGGCACTGCTAAGGAAGCACTGCCACCAGCCAGACCTCTCCGTGTCACAGAGTCCCAGGGAGGCCTCCCCTAGCCCTGCAAAATTGTCACACCCTGCCAAATACTATCCCAATGGGATGACGGTGTTCCTGACCGTAACTGGGAAAGAACAGAGGGGCTCACTGGCTGGCAGCTCTTCCCTTCCTGGTTCTCACTGCTCACACACAGCAAGGCTGCGGCTGGTTACCACAGTCATTATTGAGTATCTTTAAGTGGCTTTTAGCACCAGGAAAAGCATCTCGTCCCTTTGCTGATGAGCCATGGTCTCTCCAGTGTCCGTGTGCTTGTAATGCCAGCACCTTTCATGCTTCTTGCATAGGTAGGTCTTCTCACCTAGGCTAAGGAAGGAAAGAGAAAGCTGTCAAGTTTCAGGTTCAGGGAGAGACACTGAGAAATACTCACATTTCCTGAGAAGAGACCTTGAAACTGAGGCTTCCTTGCCTTTTTCATGGCTTCTGGAAAACACTCTGCTTTTGAGAAGGGAGGTAGCAGGGTGGCAATTACCTTTTTGCTTCAGAAAGATGCCTACACAGCTTCTCTTAGTTTCTTCCCTCTTCTTCTCCCCGTGCACCTCCCCACTGCTGAATTAAAGTCTTGCCCTTTCTGTGTGTTCAGCTTCTGCGCCTGACTTCTCAAATATTAGGCAAGAATGAAAAAAAAAAAAAAGAAAAAAAAGGAGAGAGAATGCCTTATAGGTGGAGCCACGAAGAGAGGAAATTTTCCTGAACAGCCTGGGAGCATAAAGGAGTGCTCAGCCAGTCTCATGACAGTCACCTGACAGTCTTCCCCTTCAAGCACTGCCAGGAAGAAAGGCTTCATGCCTCCGCCAATGAAGCCGAAGACAAGACACTTTTTGACAGACAGCTTGAAAGCCTTAATTCTTCACTATTCTGAAAATGAGACTTCCAGAAGCACGGTTTATTCTTCAGAATACTGGTTCTGGTCCAGCTTGTCTTGGCCAGGCAAATAGCAAGTCCAAGAAGAGAGGATCAAGCCATGCCCTTGCCACAGCAGGGGCCTCTTTTTATCCTCTGGATTTGTCTGTTATCTGTCATGCCTTGTAGGGACAAGGCCAGCCAGAGAGACAGCAGCCCCTGCCTGGCTTTTTGGAGGCAATGATACCCCTGGGACATGGGTACCTTCAACCCTCAGCTCCCCTGGAGGAGGCAACGGTTGTTTTGGGGGAAGTCTGAAAATGCCTTCCATACCTGGACCCTTCTCCCTCTAAGTGTCTGAGCCATTTCTCATCGGACTCCAGGAACAAGCTCAGACACAAATGGAGTGATCCCAAGAGCATGTGGCCCTCTCTCCATATCATGAACTCAGCCCTGATCACTGTTGCCATCTGTTGTTGGTTAACGACTGTAGGCAGCTCAGTACCGTAAAACAGCTTGCTCACTCCCTGGCAGTGGTATGGGGAAGAGAATCAGAAGGGTAAAAGTAAGAATACCTCCAGGCTGCGATAAAAGACAGACTGATAGGTAAAGCAACACCTGCACACACAGGCACTCACAGGACCCAGCTCCCACACTGCTTGTTCTGCTAGGCTCTTCCTCCCTCCTCGCTTCTCCCTTCTCCTCCACCTGCCCCTTGGGAGTCTGAAGAGGCCCTTCCCCAGCAGCTCTTCCAGGTGCCACGTAGAGCCCAATCCTGGCAACAAGAAGACCACAGGATGCAGGCCTTGGCACTGTCTCCCTCCAGCTCCTTTCCAAGCAGTGGGCAAGCCCTGGCACTACCGGCTGACCCGAGAGAAGCTGAGAAGCTGCTGACGTGGTCAGCGGCCAAGGGCTGCAGAAGCAAACGTACTCACTTGGGAAACACGACGACATCGCCAGAAGCCGTCTGGGAAAGGGCGTTCGTTCTGCCTGATACGGCCGAACCCGTCGTCCCTGGCCTCTGCAGGAGAGACAGCCTCGGGTGAGACCCTTGCCGGGAAAGGATCCTCTTGCCAACCAAGGCGGCCAGCCTTTGGGCTGCTAAGGCAGAAAGCTGCCCTCTGGCAGAGCCCCCTGTCCTCAGCGTTAAACCCTCCTTCTTAGAAGCAGGAGCTGCACAGCGAGCGCCTGCGCCTGGGTAATACCACGGCCTGGCTTTGTGCAAGGGCAAGAGGCAGCCGTCTCAAGCAGGAGACGAGGCAGAGCCCCAAGGAGAAGTCCCTGCCGGGGCCTTTCAGGGCATTTCCCAAGAGCCCATGGCAGTGCTGGCCGAGTGAGACACTCACGCTGCGGAGAGATTTCAGCAGGCGGCCGGTGCTATCCAGGGTGCAAAGAAAGTCTGCAGAAAACCGCATTTTGACTTTGTTCTCCCGGAAGCGCAGGCAGCCAATGTCCTTGAAGGTGAAGTCTACGTCCGCTTCTTTGCCAGGGTGTAAAAGAGAAAAAGCAGGGTCTTTTGAGCACAGTGCAGTACATTGTTCTAAGGAACACAGGAACATGCAGCGCTGCACCGTGTCCCGAGGAACGCGGGTGACCATAGATACCGAGGCATAATTCAAGAGAACAATCATAGAACCACCTGGGGAAGAACAAGCAGGGAGCAAATTAAGTTAGACAGTGTGAAGTGGAGGACAGTCAAGTTTGGGCAGCTGCTGAGCCCACAGGCAAAGCTCTGCTAGAGAGCCATCTTGCAGACTCCTCTGGTGCAGCTCAGAAATGAGGACTGTGTAGCCCCTTCCTGCCCTCAGCTCAAAGCACTCTCCAGGCTGAGGTGCCCAGGGGACAGCAAGGATTTCTTCATAACACCAGGCCTGGGTTGCCCCCACGAGGAATCTTCTGCCTTCCCACCACACGCAGCCATTCCCTTTCCCAGGGAAGTTGTCCCCAAGTGTCATGGCTTTCGGGGCCCGAGTCCGGCCCCTGGGGGCAATATCCTTGACTGCTAGAGCAAAGAGGATCGACAGTGGAAAGAAGACAGTCCCTGAAAACAGGCTCTGAGGGCCTGATGCCCCACACCCATGGTGCATTGCTGGAGCCTCAGCACATCCTCCCCGCTGCCATGAGCAGAAATGACGGCCAGTGCGGCCATCAGGGCGCAAACAGTGCAGAGAGGGAGCTTTTCAGGAGCTGCGGCTTTGTGGGTGGCGGCAGGTGGGGGGCTGTCTTTGCTCGTGAGGCGCTCAGGCTGTTCTCAGCACCTTCTGAAGGAGCTCTAGATTCCTCTCAGTCCCCTGGCAGCAGCCGTTCAGCATGCACCCCAGGGCCCCCACAGGCGGCAGCCATCCTGTTCATCTGCCGCCTTACCAGGAAGAGTTTCTTTCTCGTGAACCCATATGCAAAGTTCTCCGACAGCTGGAAGACAGGCTTCCGCGCATGGAGGAACTCATGGCCCCCCATGGACAAATAGTGTTTAATAAGGCAGAAGGTTCCCAGCACAGGTATTCTGACACCCTGAAAAGAGAGAGAAAAGGAGGAACAGGCCTCAGTCTTTCTGAAATGTGTCATAGCTTCTCCGAGCAAGGCTGCTGCGCCACAGCCGCTGCTCATTGGGAAGGGGCCAGATGGCAGCAGTCCGGTGAGCTTTGGAGATGGACATGCCCTCTCAACCCTTTTCACCTCCCTCCAGAGATGCTCCAGAGCAGAGCAAACGCCGTCAGCTAGGGAGACCCCCCAAGGACTTTCCAGTAAGTGGGGAAAACCTGGAGAAATGGCTCAGGCTGAATGCTGCACACTCTGGCCATGGGCAACGCACAAGCTGCAGGCAGCATGGATCAGTTCCTTCTGCTGCAGCCGGGCTCTTCTTTTTGTTGCGAGTGTCAGAGCAACAGGGCCCGTGGCACATCTGTAGACCGCAGGGTATCTCCAGGGTGTTTCTTCTGCATTAGGAGATGATGTGGCATCCTTAAAACAGTGCCTAGTGCCTACATCTCTCCAGGATGTAAACCGGCACAACAGGGCTGCTCAGCTGCCTCTTAAACTCCTGTGAGGCTCACTCTGCCTCACGGGTCAGAGTTGTGGTCCAAACGGGAGGCAAAGTGACTCCCTGGAAACCCCTCCAGCTGAGGCCAGGCCCACTCCCTGGAATGCTGCAGGAGCTCCACCAACACGTGTGGTACGACGGCTCTCCTCCCAAGGCTGTGACAGCCAGAGCGAGCCCGCTCTACAGCAGCGCTCATCCAGACCCCAGGGTCTCTGGGTCAGTCGAACCACGCCAACCCCGGCACAAAGGTGCACACCTTCACCAAGCGGAGGGAAGGGGCGGGCAGCCCGGCAGGCCCTGAGCGGCAGAGCCGAGGTGCTGCCCTGGGGGCAGCCGGGGATGGGGGGGGCTGCTGGCCCCCTGCCCACCAACATGAACCCAGGCACACAGGAGGGAGCCCCGGCCACAACCTGTGGTCACCGGGGGACCCAAAATCACCTCAGAAATGCTGAGGGGACACCCCCCCCCAGCCCTCAGTCAGTCCTTCATTCATTTAGCAACACTCAGTTTCATCAAATAAGGGTCCGTAGCCTGCAGAATCTGCAAGAATAGCCAATTGCAAGTGAAAGAAAATTACAGCAAGGATGACTGACTAAAGGTAGAAGTCTCTGAGAGCGTTAGGAAAAGAGAAAGCAAGCAAGTGTGTGAGAGAGGGTGAAATAGGCACAATAATGACACAGGTCCACAGAAGGTGCCCTTCCGGCTCTCTCATGTCCCTCTCAGACAAGGGTTCTGCGTCGGGGCTCTGGCTCGGGAAGCCGCTTGTACTGCCCTTCTCTGTCCCAGAAGAAATCCCAAGCACGCAGTGCAGACGGGCCCGGTGCTGTCTCCCGGTGGCAGGAGGACCTCAATCTCCTTTGGCCCTGCCAGGCCCCATTCTTGCATCCTTCCAGGAGCCCCTGTGTGGTTCCGGCGTGGCTGAGCCATTCCTCGCTGGCCTCCAGGAACAGCCCAGGGTGTTGAACAAGCTCAGACAAATGCTGCGTGATCCCAAGAGCATGCGGACCTCTCCCCATCTCGTGAACTCGGCCCTCAACGCTGTTACCCTCCCACAAGACGGGCAGGCTCAATTAAATCACAAGAGAGGGAGGCAATGACCCCGACTTCTGCACTAATCCTTGACATGGAGTTACCAGGGGATGCTCCTCTGAACCCTTGGGCTGACTGCCCGTGACGCTCCCTGGTTACCTGTGGCTTGGATCACTCTCTGAACGCTTTTGCAGCCCTCACACGAGCCATAGCCAGCAAACACACCAACTATCGTGTTTTGCAAGCTGCTCTCAGGGGACACGGGGGCGGTGGGAAGCCCAGCGTACCCAAGCTAGTGGCCAGGACCCTCCTGAGCCCAGCTACGGACGCCACACGCACACGCTGCATGCCACCCCTGTGTTTCCTGCTGGGCACTGCCAGGGGCTCTCTCTGGTGGTGTGCCCATGTCACAGAGCCCTGGGGAGGCCTCCCCTAGCCCCGAGCAATTGTCCCTGCCCCTCCAAAGAAGGCACCAGCGGGATACCAGTGTCCTTGGCCGGGATGGGGAGAGTGAGCTGGACAGGGGCAAAAGCTCCGCGACCTCTCTGGCCTTGGCCAAGAGGACAAACCGTGGGAGCAATGCCAAGCTACAGAGGTGGGTCAGTGAGCAGCTTCGGGAGAAGAGAGCCTGGTGAGCGCGGACAAAGAGCTGCTTGGGGCAGGACTGAGGGTCCACCTGGGCTTCCTTGCAACAAGGAGAGGCCGTTCAGGCAACCATTTATGCCGGGATACTTCACACATTGGCTTCATCCTATACAACAGCCTGTGGGATGGCGTGGGGGATTGCTAACCCATCTTCCTTTCCCAGTTCCTGCAAATAAATCCAGTGCAAAACCCTCCAGTTGGAAACAACTCTATTGTTCACTAAGCAGTGGGATTTCGTGCTGGCAAGTGCTCTCCCCTGCTTTGCTCACAGCTCGACAGCTGCAAGAGGGCAGCGCTGACTCCCCAGCCTCTCCTCCCAGCTGCGCGACCTGGAGCCCTGGGACCCTTCAGGCCGGTCCTGCCGGTCGATCTTCTCAGAGGCGCTGGGGAGGGAAAAAGAAAAGGTTCAAGGTCCAGGTCCAGCGAGGGAGGCCGAGAAACACTGCCTGCCCCCTTCAGCCCCGACACTCTTGGGCATGTGCCTGGCCTGCGGGAGTCCTGATGGTCTCTGTGGCTCTGTGGAGGCCCCTCGTGTCCCAGCCAGTGGCGGGGAACCGACACAGTGCCAGGCTGAAGCGCTGTGCCAGGCCGGGGCAGAGACCTTTGGCCGAGCAGCTGCAGAGGCGCAGGGCAAGGCGTCTGGCTGCAGATGCCGGGTGGGGGGAAGCAGGGGCTACGGGTTTTGAGGAGCCGGAGCCCAGCACCTGGTCCCCCTGGAGAATCCCTGAGTGTGGAGCCACCCGTGGGTGTTGGGTGCCAGCCGGAGCTCTCGCCTGGAGCACCCACCCACTTGCCCCAGAGCGGGAGAGATGTCTGGCTGAAGGCCGCAACCTCCAAAGCCTGCTGCTGCCCCTCGAGCGGGGAGAGCCCAGGGCCCTGCTTGCCCAAGGGGCTGCTGGTAGGGGGAAGGCGGCCGTTGCAGGAGAGGCTTAGCAGAGCCAGAGCTCCTCTGCAGTCTCCCTCGGCATTTCCACAGCTCTGCTCTTGCGCCTCTCTTCCGACAGGGCTTCCCTTCTCTTCTCCAGCAGCCTCCTCACCCGGACGCCCCGCACGGGAAGGCAGCTGCAGCCGCAGAGAACGACACTCTCGCTTGGGCTGTCAACCTGCCCGCCTCTGCCTGCCCCCAGCCCCAGGGGCAGGGAACACAGCCCCCCTCCACTTGGTATCTGTGACCAGCAGCTCCGCGGGAGTTTTAGCCCATGGCCTTCGGGCTGCAGGGAGACAGCTGGAATCAGGGCCTCTTCCCCGTCATTCCCTACCAGAAGCAGCCAGGGGATGGAGAACCATCCTTGATCCCTCAGATGGCCTGCTGCCGCTTCACTCATGCAGGCCTTTGGGGGAGCTGGCACATGCTTGTCACAAGTCAGTGACTTGTCCAGACCCTCTGCCTCTGTCTTCTTCTCCGGGGGGTGTGGGATGAGAAGGTGCTGCTGCTCCAACTCCACTGGTGCCACCTGAGCTCCAGGCCCACCACCCCGTACGGACAGCCGTCCTGCGGGCATGGTGTAGGTCCTGCAGGTCCTGAGCACAGCTGTGTGCTCGGCACAGCCGTCAGTGCCACCTCAGAGCGGGGCCAGGGTTCGGCCCACTCTCCCCTTGGCCCCTGCACCTCGCGCTCAGCTCCCGGCGGGCAGCACAAGGCAGGGAGGGGACCGTGCTGGGCACAGCAGGAGCTCCAAGTGCAAACGCTATGCTGGTGTTGGGCAGGCCACATCAAAAGGTCCTGACCACCCAGCCTGCCCGTAGCTCGTAACCCACCATCCCTGCCCACTGCCCTGCTTGCTGCCCCTCCACGAGCAGGCCCCCCAGGAGCGTGTGTTTCACGCCATTTCACACCACAGCTCCCAGAGAGCAGGACAGCCCGTTCCTGCCGCTCCGCTGCCTGTCCATGGCCTTTGGGAAAACAACGCCCCAGCCTTGGCAAGGAAGCTCCCAGGGCGGGCACTGTCTTCCCTCCCAGAAAAGGCGCCTACCGAACTTGCTGTGCCCTCGCCAGCCTTCCCCTTCCTTTCCAGCTCCGCAAGCCGCAGGGAGGATGCGCCGTCTTCCAGCAGCTTCAGCTTGTCAGCCTGCGTTTTCAGCTACGGGGCAAGTGAAAGCACAGAACTCTTTTTAGATGGAGGTGCGAAACCAGGAGCTGTCACTCGACAGCGTGGCAGGCCTCCCAGCGGGGTTTGCCCAAGCTCAGGACACTTTCCCCTGCAGCCTTCTGTCTCCAAGAAAGTCAGCAGGAAAGGCTTCAGCCCTCAGCCTCTGAAGCCAAGGGGAAGAAGGCTTTCCCTGCACTGGGCTTGGAAGGAGTCCTCGTCCTCAAGGGAGGAAGAAGAGGATACGAAAGTGCTCGTCTTTCTCCTGGAGGGAAGCTTACAGGTGAAGCTCAGAGAGGGGAAAAGTGTCTGCAAAGGCCCCCCGTGGGCAGAGAAAGGTGAAGTTTTGGGAGTGCTTGAAACTGCTTGGCATACCCAGGCCCTCTCTGCCTCATTCCTCTCCCTGCGAGCCTGGTACTCTGCCCACACGCGCTCTTCCTCCCTTTCTTTCTGGAGCCGCTCCTCAGCCAGCGATGCCCGGAGATTTCGTTCATCCCGCTGCATACACAGGTAGCATACTTCCTGCCGGGTATAAAGCAGGCAATGGCGAGAGAGGCGCCAATTAAGGAATTATCCGGAATCAGCATCCATCTAACGACGCAGGCACGCTGTCCGCAGGGGGTACCTGTCCTGCTCTCCGGTGACCCTCACACACTGCGGGGAGAGTTTGGGGCCGGGCCGTAGCAGACCGCTTGCAGTTCCCTTCTTCTCCCTTCCTTGAAGAGCTCTCCTCGCGCACTGCTGGCAGTCTGCAAGCACACAAGAGGGGGAGTTTCTCGCACACTACGGCTTGTGCCCACCAGCCCGGTGCTGCTTTGGCAGCACACGGCAGCTCTCTGCACGAACCGTCCCTCGTCTCTTCTCTGTGCTCTGTCCCAAGGAGAAGCTGTAGCCCAAGCTGTGGCACCAGCCTCCCGAAGCAGAGGTCAGGTGCCCACGTGCAGACCCCATCCAGAGGAACCCTCTCCCTTGCCAATCCCTGAGCCCTGCCCTCCTCTGACCAAAAGAGGAGGCTCCCTTGCGGCTACGGAGCATGAGAAGGCAACCGCGGCCGCCTGCTGTGAGCTTCTGCAGGCAGTTCCCAACAGGGCTGTACGCTGGCAGCAGGGGCAGGAGGAGAGCAACCCCTGCAAAAAGCTGCTTTCTGCTCACCGCCCGGCAAGGAGAGGGCCGTTTGCCAGGACACGTGTCACGATGGTTTTGGAGTTCACCAAGAGCCTCTGTCCAAAGACAGGCTCTCGCTGCCTCAAGGACCAGAGCCCTGGGGTTGCCACCTCCAGCTCCCCACCAGCCTCACCTGAGAGAAGGCTCTTTTGCCCTGGCAGCCTCGCCCAGCTCTCCTCCCACCGTCAGCCGAGGTAGTCTGGCCGGAGAGGGACGTTCGCGTGAGAGCAGCCGGCGCTGGTCAGTGAGAGGCCCTGTAAGGTGGCGACAGAAAGGCTCTTCAGAGCAGCCCCTGGGTGACCATGCGACCAGGCAGGGACCAAGCCTCCCTGCAGGCCGGTGGGGAAAGGGGCTAGCAGAGAGGGACAGGGACACTCTTGCACAGCAATCTGAGCTCGGGGCTTTCTCCCTCTGAACCTTGCCCAGATTTGCATTTCTGTGGCCTGACAGCGCTCCCACTGGTCTTCCTTTCTCCCTGCATTTCACAGGCGGGGAAGTGAGCCTTGGGTCTCTCTGCTGCCATCGTGGCCCCAGAGCGTCCTTTGGGGCCCATCCAGCCCAGAGAGGAGTTGTCAGTAGACAGGAGCTACGGGAGCCCAGTGCGGAAGGGGCCTAAGCAGTATCGAACGCAAGTGGAAGCGCTGGGCTGCCCTGCCGCTTGGGTCCCTCCCAAGGCCCTGCAGAGCTACCGTCACGGGGAATCAGAGTCACAGGAGGGCCTCATCCTGTCCAAAGCACAGCCTTTCAGCCGTGGCTCTGAACCCCTTGCCCTTAGGAGAAGGTGCCAAAGGGAAGGGGAGAGAGGTCTCGCCGGAGCCATCACTCCCAGGAGCCAGCCCTCACCGTACCTGTTCTGCTAGGCTCTTCCTCCCTCCTCGCTTCTCCCTTCTTCTCCTCCTCCACCTGCCCTTGGGAGTCTGAAGAGGCCCTTCCCCAGCAGCTCTTCCAGGTGCCACGTAGAGCCCGATCCTGGCAACAAGAAGACCACAGGATGCAGGCCTTGGCACTGTCTCCCTCCAGCTCCTTTCCAAGCAGTGGGCAAGCCCTGGCACTACCGGCTGACCCGAGAGAAGCTGAGAAGCTGCTGACGTGGTCAGCGGCCAAGGGCTGCAGAAGCAAACGTACTCACTTGGGAAACACGACAACATCGCCAGAAGCCGTCTGGGAAAGGGCGTTCGTTCTGCCTGATACGGCCGAACCCGTCGTCCCTGGCCTCTGCAGGAGAGACAGCCTCGGGTGAGACCCTTGCCGGGAAAGGATCCTCTTGCCAACCAAGGCGGCCAGCCTTTGGGCTGCTAAGGCAGAAAGCTGCCCTCTGGCAGAGCCCCCTGTCCTCAGCGTTAACCCCTCCTTCTTAGAAGCAGGAGCTGCACAGCGAGCGCCTGCGCCTGGGTAATACCACGGCCTGGCTTTGTGCAAGGGCAAGAGGCAGCCGTCTCAAGCAGGAGACGAGGCAGAGCCCCAAGGAGAAGTCCCTGCCGGGGGCCTTTCAGGGCATTTCGCAAGAGCCCATGGCAGTGCTGGCCGAGTGAGACACTCACGCTGCGGAGAGATTTCAGCAGGCGGCCGGTGCTATCCAGGGTGCAAAGAAAGTCTGCGGAAAACCGCATTTTGACTTTGTTCTCCCGGAAGCGCAGGCAGCCAATGTCCTTGAAGGTGAAGTCTACGTCCGGCTTCTTTGCCAGGGTGTAAGACAGAAAAAGCAGGGTCTCTTGAACGCAGCGCTGCACCGTGTCCCGAGGAATGCGGGTGTCCAAGGATACCGAGGCATAATTCAAGAGAACAATTGGAGGAGCACCTGGGGAAAACCACGAGAGGAGCAAAGTAACTTTGATGTGGCTGAAGCAGAGGACAGTCAAGTACGGGCAGCCGCGAAGCTGTGCTAGAGAGCCGTCTTGCAGACTCCTCTGGTGCAGCCCCAAAATGAGGTCTGCGTAGCCCTTCCTGCCCCCAGCTCAAAGCACTCTCCGGGCTGAGAGGCAACACTGGAGAGAAGAGAACCCCTGAAAACCCAGAGCTCCAAGGCCATGGTCTCCCACACCGGCGGTGCATCGCTCGCGCCACACCACATCCTCCCTGCAGCTGTGCCAGCTGCCATGAGCAGAAATGACGGCCAGTGCGGCCATCAGGGCGCAAACAGTGCAGAGAGGGAGCTTTTCAGGAGCTGCGGCTTTGTGGGTGGCGGCAGGTGGGGGGCTGTCTTTGCTCGTGAGGCGCTCAGGCTGTTCTCAGCACCTTCTGAAGGAGCTCCAGGCTCCTCTCAGTCCCCTGGCAGCAGCAGCTGCGCGTGCACCCCAAAGGCCCCACAAGAGGAAGCCATCCTGTTCGTCTGCCTTCTTACCAGGAAGAGTTTCTTTCTCATATTGGAGCCCGTGAACCCATGCAAAGTTCTCCGACAGCTGGAAGACGGGCTTCAGCGTGTGGAGGAGATCAGAGCCCCCATGGACAAATAGTGTTTAATAAGGCTGAAGGTGCCCAACCCAGGTATTCTGACACCCTGAAAAGACAGCAAAGGAGGAACAGGCCTCAGTATTTCTGAGGTGGCACATCGCTTCTGCGAGCAAGGCGATGGGCCGTTGTGCCTCGGCTCACGGGGCAGGGGCTGGACGGCGGCAGTCTGGAGAGCTCTGGAGACGGCCTCGCCCTCTGGGCCTTTTCCACCTCCCTTTGGTTTGCTCTCTCAAGAACAGCTGCCGTAGGAAGAGCAGAGAAACACCCCCAGCTAGGGAGGACCCACCAAGGGCTTTCCAACAAGTGGGGAAAGCCCGGAGAAATGGCTCAGGCTGGGTGCTGGGCTGCCCACGCTGGCAGTGGGCAATGAGCAAGCTGCAGGCAGCATGGATCAGTTCCTTCTGCTGCAGCTCGGCTCTTCTTTTTGTCCTGCGTGTGAGAGCAGCGGGGCCAGTGGCATGCCTGTAACCAGCAGGGTACCTCCGGGAGGTTTCTTCTGCTGTAGCAGGCGCTTTACAAGTTGAGGACTCGTGGAACGAGCAGGGTAGGAGGGGATGAGGAGACAGCAAAGGCCACCTTGTTCAGCGCAAGCTGCCGGAGGATGTACTGGGATACGCCATCCCAAATTCTCACGATCTCTGGAAAGCAAGAGAAAGGGAGGTCGTGCTCCATGTCAGCCCTAGGCACGGAGGTGGCAGGTGCCAGTGTCCTGGGATACAGCCTCCCCAGGACGAACGCTGGCACAACAGGTGAGCCCGCCCTACAGCAGCACTCATCAGACACCTCCCGATGGCCTCACCATCATCCGAGAGGTTCATGAGGGTTGGAATCATGAGGCGGCCGCAACGCAGGATGGGAGCGCTCCTGGCCTCCCTCTGGCTCCGGCCCTCCTCCATCCTTCACCAAGCAGCCGTCCCACGCCGGTTCGCTGCCTCCAGTTGCCTTCTGCTCCTCACTGCAAGGCGTCTCCTCAAGAGCAAAGCGGCAGCCAGAGCAGCAGCCACCACCTCGCTCCTGAAGGCCTCGCAGCCAAGTGTGGGCTGGCGCGGGCAGCAGGCCTGGTCAATGGAAGGTGTCGCTAGGTCACAACTGGCCCCATTGTCAGCCCACCGCGCGTGTCACAAGTCGGGGGGCGCATCATGCACCGGCAGCTCGGCCCCTCCAGGGCACCTGGGTTCAAGTGACTGATTATCTCTCCCCTGGGGTCAACCCACCCCAGGGCAGCCCCTGATTTCCAGGCTGCCAGAGTCCAAGAGAGGGAGGATCAAGCCAGGCCCTTGCCACAGAGGGGCCTCTTTTTAGCCTCTGGGTTTGTCTGAGATCTGTCATGCCCTGTAGGGACGAGGCCAGCCAGAGAGACAGCAGCCCCTGCCTGGCTCTCTGAGGACAACAATACCCCTGGCACCTGGGTACCTTCAGCCCCCAGCTGCCCTGGAGGAGGCAACGGCTGTTTTGGGAGATGTCCAAAAGTGCCTCCCATGCCTGGGCCCTCTCCCTCTAAAACTGTTCCGTGCGAGCCTGGAAATCAGCCCAGAGACACTTCTCTTCTGCTCTCTGCTGCTGCTCCTCACTGTTCCTGAAATATGAACCCTAATGACACAGACACGTAGCAGGGGCCTTTCTAGCTCCCTTATGTGCGTCAGACAAAGGTCTCCATCTGGGCTCCGACTCTTGCTGTCCTTCTTCTGGCGTCCCGCAGGAGCTGCCCTCCCATGCTGGCAGCAGTCTGCGCACACGCAACAGGAAGAGTCTCCTGCTCAGCTTGTGCTCGCCACAAGGTTACCCCCGTGTGCAGCAGAAGGCATGGCTGCTGGAGAACGGTGCGTGGCACAGAGCAGTAGCCCCGAGCTGTGCTGCTCTGGACAGAGTGGGGAAGAGGTGGAAACCTCCAAGCTCACTCTGTTGGCTTTCTGTGGCAAGGTTTTGGTAACAGTGGGGCTGCGGGGGTGGCTTCTATGAGAAGCTGCCAGAAGCTGCCCCCATGTCAGATGGAGTCACTTCCAGCCGGCTCCAAGATGGACCTGCCAGTGGCCAAAACTGAGCCCATCAGCAACACTGGTAGCTCCTCTGTGATAACGTGTTTAAGAAGGAGTGAAAACTGCTGTGCAACAGCAGCTGGGAGAGAGGAGTGAGAATATGTGAGAGAAACAACTCTGCAGACACCAAGGTCAGGGAAGAAGGAGGGGGAGGAGGTGCTCCAGGCGCCAGAGCAGGGATTCCCCTGCAGCCCGTGGGGAAGACCATGGTGAGGCAGGCTGTCCCCCTGCAGCCCATGGAGGTCCACGGTGGAGCAGATATCCACCCGCAGCCCATGGAGGACCCCACTCCGGAGCAGGCAGATGTGCCCTGAAGGAGGCTGTGACCCTGTGGAGAGCCCGCGCTGGAGCAGGCTCCTGGCAGGACCTGTGGACCCGTGGAGAGGAGCCCATGCGAGAGCACATTTTCTGTCAGGACCTGCAGCCCCCCAGGGGACCCACGCTGGAGCAGTCCGTTTCTGAAGGACGGCACCTGTGGAAAGGACCCATGCTGGAGCAGTTCTTGAAGAACTGCGGCCCGTGGGAAGGACCCACACTGGAGAAGTTTGTGCAGGACTGCCTCCCATCCAGTTTTAGATTTGTTCTTGTATCTCATGATCCTACTCTCTTATTAATTGTCAATAAATGAAATTAATTTCCCCAAGTCGAGTCTCTTTTGCCCATGATGGTAATTGCCGAGTGATCTCCCTGTCCTTAACTCACAAGCCTTTCGTCGTATTTTGCTCCCCGCTGTCCTGTTGAGGAGGGGGACTGATAGAGCGGCTCGGTGGGCACCTGGCAGCTAGCCAAGGTTAACGCACCACACTCCGCTTTTCCATCGATCCTGTCAGTGTAGCTTGGCCGAGAGGAGTGTTGGGCGGGGGCAGGGTGGGAATGACCCCCCCAGTGCCGTCCTTGCGCACAAAAAGAAGCCCCAGACCTTGTTACGCCTGGGCTTCCTTTAGATGAGGAGAGGCCATTCAGGTAAATATTTACACCATGGTGTTTCCCATGATGGGCTTCATTCCATACAAGTACCTGTGGGATGGCGTGGGGGACTGCAAAGAGCAAGCTCACAACCCTGGACTGCAGGACAGCATACCGTGGCCGCTTCAAAGGTCTGCTTGGAAGAGTAGCATGGGATAAGGCCCTGGAGGGAAGAGGGGCCCAGGAAAGCTGGTTAATATTCCAGGATCACTGGCTCCAAGCCCAAGGGCAGAGCAGTGGGTATTGTCTACTGAGACTTCAGCAAGGCCTTTGACACTGTCTCCCCTAAGATCCTCCTAGAGAAGTTGAGGAAGTATTGGCTGGATGAGCAGACAGGCTGAAAACTGGGTGAACAGCTGGGCCCAGAGGGTGGTGATCAGCCACACAAAGTCATGTTGGAGGCCAGTAACTAGCAGTGTACCCCAGGGCTCCAGCCCTGTTCAGCATCTTCATTAATGATCTGGATGATGATGCAGAGTGTACCCTCCGCAAGTTTGCTGATGACACAAATTGGGGAGGAGTGGCTGATAAACCAGAGAGCCAGGCTGCTATCCAGAGGGGCTCGACAGGCTGAAGAAATGCGTTGAGAGGAACCTCATGAAGTTCAACCAGGGCAAGTGCTGTTGAACCGAGGAAACACGTTTTTTCCTGTGAGGGTCACTGAGCACTGGAACAGGTTGCCCAGGGAGGTTGTGGAGTCTCCATCCTTGGAGATACTCAAAAGCTGCATGGACGTGGTCCTGGGCAGCCAGCTCTAGGTGACCCAGCTTGAGCAGGGGCAGTTGGACCAGATGACATTCGTGTCAGAGTGGTGGCCCCGAATGGGAGGCCAAGTGACTCCTTGGACTCCTCTCCAGTTGAGGCCCACTCCCTGGAATGCTGCAGGAGCTCCACCAACACGTGTGGTACGACGGCTCTCCTCCCAAAGCTGTGACAGCCAGAGCGAGCCCGCTCTACAGCAGCGCTCATCCAGACCCCAGGGTCTCTGGGGAGGTTCGGTCAGTCGAACCACGCCAACCCCGGCACAAGGGTGCACACCTTCACCAAGCGGAGGGAAGGGGCGGGCAGCCCGGCAGGCCCTCCCTCGTTCACTCACTCAATTTGCCTCTTTCAAATGAGCATTTACATCCATTACAGTTAACCATGAACCTCGCCCTAAGCGTACATTGTGACTTGAGATATTAGCTAGTGGTAGGATGAAGCCATCACCATTAGCATGACAGTTAATAATTAAGCATCCAGAGCATGAAGACAAACCTCTACAACTTTTTCAGTGAGGTTTAAACTCAGGCGATACTCAATCCAGTTACAAAATTTCACTAAGCTTTATGATAAATGTAGAGAAGTCTCCTCTGAGGTTTCTTACTTAACAGCAAAAAACAAAAAGCCACATACCGTTGGGTGAAATATTTGTTCTTCTTGCCCTGGTAAAAATGGCCGAAATAATACATGGAAACAGTATGGCAACAAACTACTATGCATTCCCTTGTCAGCAAATACTGTTGGAAGATGCAGCAAACACACTGCTGAAGATACGAAGACACAAGTATTAGACAAATTTACGCAGTGTGGGAGGGTTGCTGTGCAGCTGGATGAAAGTCCAGGTCTTTCTGACATGTCTCAGCTTATGGTATTTGTTCGACGCTGTTTCAATAATGAAATACACAAAGCACTACTTTTTTGTGAGATACTAAAGGAAAGATGTACCAGAGAAGCTATATTCTCAACAGTAAATGACTTCTTTAATAAGAATGTTTCATGGAGAAACTGTGCATGTGTAACCACTGATGGAGAGGCTGCTTGGAATAGAATTAAAAAAAACCGACAGGTTGAGGGGTAAGGGTACAGAGATAGCACGGCCCATGAAATTTATTCACTGTGTCATTTGTAGGCAAGCTTTTGCAGCAAAGAGATTGGAGCCAGCTCTAGGTGGCCCTGCTTGAGCAGAAGATTGGACCAGATGACCTGCAGAGGTCCCTTCCAAACTCAACCATTCAGTGATTTTTTTGTGACTGTCACAGGCATTTTTTTCCAGAAGCCATGGAAAGGGGGTCTCGTGCTCAGTGAAGGGGAAATACAAATTGTAACTGCTCAGCAGTGGTAATCTGTGACCGAGGAATGATGTGGCATGGAGGGCGAGAAGGCCCAACTGCAGAAGGCATTTATGAAAGGCAGGTACTACTTGACTAACCTGATCTCCTTCTATGCCAAGCTGACCCACTTAGTGGATGAGAGAAAGGCTGTGGATGTTGTTTACCCGAACTTTAGAAAAGCCTTTGACACCATTTCCCACAGCATTCTCCTGGAGAAACTGGCTGCTTATGGCTTGGATGGGCGTACTCTTCGCTGGGTAAAAACTGGCTGGATGGCTGGGCCCAAAGAGTGGTGGTGAGTGGAGTTAAATCCAGTTGGTGGCCGGTCACAAGTGGTGATCCCCAGGGCTCAGTATTGGGGCCAGTTCTGTTTAATATCTTTATCAACGATCTGGACGAGGGGATCGAGTGCACCCTCAGTAAGTTTGCAGACGACACCAAGTTGGGCGGGAGTGTTGATCTGCTTGAGGGAAGGAAGGCTCTACAGAGGGATCTTGGACAGCCTGGATCAATGGGCCGAGGCCAACTGTATGAGGTTCAACAAGGCTAAGTGCCGGGTCCTGCACTTGGGTCACAACAACCCCATGCAATGCTGCAGGCTTGGGGAAGAGTGGCTGGAAAGCTGCCCAGCGGAAAAGGACCTGGGGGTGTTGGTCGACAGCCGGCTGAATATGAGCCGGCGGTGTGCCCAGGTGGCCAAGAAGGCCAACAGCATCCTGGCTTGTATCAGAAGTAGTGTGGCCAGCAGGACGAGGGAAGTGATCGTCCCCCTGTACTCGGCACTGGTGAGGCCGCACCTCGAATACTGTGTTCCATTTTGGGCCCCTCACTACAAGAAAGACATTGAGGTGCTGGAGTGTGTCCAAAGAAGGGCAACGAAGCTGGTGAAGGGTCTAGAGCACAAGTCTTATGAGGAGCAGCTGGGGGAACTTGGATTGTTTAGCCTGGAGAAAAGGAGGCTGAGGGGAGACCTTATCGCTCTCTACAGCTACCTGAAAGGAGGTTGCAGCGAGGTGGGCGTCGGTCTCTTTTCCCAAGAAACAAGCAATAGGACAAGAGGAAACAGCCTCTTGGTGCACCAGGGGAGGTTTAGATTGGATATTAGGAAAAATTTCTTCACCAAAAGGGTTATCAAGCATTGGAACAGGCTGCCCAGGGAAGCGGTTGAGTCACCATCCCTGGAGGTATTTAAAAGATATTTAGAGGTGGCTTGTAGGAACATGGTTTAGTGGTGGACTTGGCAGTGTTAGGTTTATGGTTGGACTTGATGATCTCAACAGTCTTTTCCAACCTAAATGATTCTATGATTCTCTGAAATTGGCTGGGAGCAGGAATGCCAGAGACAGAAGGACTCCCTATAAGGGAGTGAAGTTTCCCTTGGTGATAAGATACAAAAGAGGCAAAGAGCCATAGCATTGTCTTGAAGCAATCCTGGAATGCCACTGCTCAGAGGCCACTTTTGAGCAGAAGAGCTGGGGTGGGGGATTGTCCTGGTTTCAGCTGGGACAGAGTTAACTCTCTCCTTAGTAGCTGGTACAGTGCTGTGGTTTGGATTTACTGTGAGAATAATGTTGATAACACACTGATGTTTTAGTTGTTGCTAAGTAGTGCTTATCTTAAGCCAAGGACTTTGGCTTAAGCCAAAGCCAATACCTGGGTTGGGCACCTTCAGCCTTATTAAACACTATTTGTCCATGGGGGGCTCTGATCTCCTCCACACGCTGAAGCCCGTCTTCCAGCTGTTGGAGAACTTTGCATGGGTTCACGGGCTCCAATATGAGAAAGAAACTCTTCCTGGTAAGAAGGCAGACGAACAGGATGGCTTCCTCTTGTGGGGCCTTTGGGGTGCACGCGCAGCTGCTGCTGCCAGGGGACTGAGAGGAGCCTGGAGCTCCTTCAGAAGGTGCTGAGAACAGCCTGAGCGCCTCACGAGCAAAGACAGCCCCCCACCTGCCGCCACCCACAAAGCCGCAGCTCCTGAAAAGCTCCCTCTCTGCACTGTTTGCGCCCTGATGGCCGCACTGGCCGTCATTTCTGCTCATGGCAGCTGGCACAGCTGCAGGGAGGATGTGGTGTGGCGCGAGCGATGCACCGCCGGTGTGGGAGACCATGGCCTTGGAGCTCTGGGTTTTCAGGGGTTCTCTTCTCTCCAGTGTTGCCTCTCAGCCCGGAGAGTGCTTTGAGCTGGGGGCAGGAAGGGGCTACGCAGACCTCATTTTGGGGCTGCACCAGAGGAGTCTGCAAGACGGCTCTCTAGCACAGCTTCGCGGCTGCCCGTACTTGACTGTCCTCCGCTTCAGCAACATCAAAGTTACTTTGCTCCTCTCGTGGTTTTCCCCAGGTGCTCCTCCAATTGTTCTCTTGAATTATGCCTCGGTATCCTTGGACACCCGCATTCCTCGGGACACGGTGCAGCGCTGCGTTCAAGAGACCCTGCTTTTTCTGTCTTACACCCTGGCAAAGAAGCCGGACGTAGACTTCACCTTCAAGGACATTGGCTGCCTGCGCTTCCGGGAGAACAAAGTCAAAATGCGGTTTTCCGCAGACTTTCTTTGCACCCTGGATAGCACCGGCCGCCTGCTGAAATCTCTCCGCAGCGTGAGTGTCTCACTCGGCCAGCACTGCCATGGGCTCTTGCGAAATGCCCTGAAAGGCCCCCGGCAGGGACTTCTCCTTGGGGCTCTGCCTCGTCTCCTGCTTGAGACGGCTGCCTCTTGCCCTTGCACAAAGCCAGGCAGTGGTATTACCCAGGCGCAGGCGCTCGCTGTGCAGCTCCTGCTTCTAAGAAGGAGGGGTTAACGCTGAGGACAGGGGGCTCTGCCAGAGGGCAGCTTTCTGCCTTAGCAGCCCAAAGGCTGGCCGCCTTGGTTGGCAAGAGGATCCTTTCGCGGCAAGGGTCTCACCCGAGGCTGTCTCTCCTGCAGAGGCCAGGGACGACGGGTTCGGCCGTATCAGGCAGAACGAACGCCCTTTCCCAGACGGCTTCTGGCGATGTTGTCGTGTTTCCCAAGTGAGTACGTTTGCTTCTGCAGCCCTTGGCCGCTGACCACGTCAGCAGCTTCTCAGCTTCTCTCGGGTCAGCCGGTAGTGCCAGGGCTTGCCCACTGCTTGGAAAGGAGCTGGAGGGAGACAGTGCCAAGGCCTGCATCCTGTGGTCTTCTTGTTGCCAGGATCGGGCTCTACGTGGCACCTGGAAGAGCTGCTGGGGAAGGGCCTCTTCAGACTCCCAAGGGGCAGGTGGAGGAGGAGAAGAAGGGAGAAGCGAGGAGGGAGGAAGAGCCTAGCAGAACAGGTACGGTGAGGGCTGGCTCCTGGGAGTGATGGCTCCGGCGAGACCTCTCTCCCCTTCCCTTTGGCACCTTCTCCTAAGGGCAAGGGGTTCAGAGCCACGGCTGAAAGGCTGTGCTTTGGACAGGATGAGGCCCCTCCTGTGACTCTGATTCCCCGTGACGGTAGCTCTGCAGGGCCTTGGGAGGGACCCAAGCGGCAGGGCAGCCCAGCGCTTCCACTTGCGTTCGATACTGCTTAGGCCCCTTCCGCACTGGGCTCCCGTAGCTCCTGTCTACTGACAGCTCCTCTCTGGGCTGGATGGGCCCCAAAGGATGCGCTGGGGCTGTGAGGGACTAAAAGAGCTAACGCCTGTCAATATCTCAAACATTGTAGCAAACCAAGGTGCGGTCTGCATAGCAACTGGGGACTTCACTCGGTTGGCATGGTTACAGGGGGCATGCCGGAGGGTGCGCAGTCCGGTGTTCTGGCAGACCCTGCATGGTAACAGGGCCAGGGCTCACACAAAGTTTATTTGAGGAAGGGGCTTGCAGCTCCTTGGGAAGTCCCTAAGACCACCACCCTAATAAGCCGCACATGCTCAGTAGGTAAAGAACCATCTGGAATACCACCATATATGTTGAGAACTGTCTAGAATGAACCCGTATAAGTCTTCAAGAGGTGTGACTGAGGGTGGAGATTAGACTATAAAAGACACAATTGCAAAGAGCCAGATTGCACACCCATCTCCAGAGGATTGCCACGCTCGCTGTTGACGCCGCGGGATCCAAGGGTGGTGACTCTCTTCTTTTTCCCCTCTTTAGTCTCTCTTTCCTCTCTTCTCGTGAATGTTTTGCTAGAACCCATGCTGCCCACCGTTATGCCTTCCAGAGTTTGGATTGTTCAAATAAAGCATTCAAAGCGATCGTTTGGTGTCGTTTCACCTTAATTCAGCCCGGGGGGATCCCAGAACCTCTGTGACCATCTGGCCTGTCCGGTCTGGGTCGTGACAAAGTTGGCAGGATCCCCTCATTGGTGCTAAAGCTATCATTGGGACCAGGCTTTTACCAAAGCCCCTCTCTGAGAGGAGTCATACACCAGGGGAGACAGTCCTCTGAGGACTAATATGAGATCTGATCCCTATAATTATTTACTCATAATGGCCTCCCTGGGAGGACCGATTGTAGATTGCACCCCTCTCCTGAAGAGGTTAGAGGGCTATAACGCCTGACCTTCTCTCTCTGGTATGACTTGGGCCCACAATAATTGGCATGATCCGCAAGCAGTAGCCGACCGAATTTCCACTTTGGCTAATGAACAAAAACTGAAGCAAGGAAAGGGGAAGGCAGTAGTTTGTGCGGTTTTAGGAGCAGCTCTGGTGGCAGCACAACAGGATAAACACATGGCCCAACACGTAGAAAGGAAGGCAATAAAATCCCTTCAAGATCTCGTGAAGGCTCTGCAGGAGCAATTAGAAAATGAGACAAGACATTTCTCCAATCAGCTGGCTGCCGAGTGGGTGACTCACCAACAGCTACACATCGCTTTGACAGAGGCTTTGGAGCGGGAGCAAATATTGTGGGAACAGTTAGATGAAATCCGCTCCCCAATTGGTGTAGACTATTCGGATGCAGAATCTGACGAGGGGAAAAATCCAGAATTGTTGTACCCCCACAAAGACTTGGACTACATAAGAGAAATATTTTCCTTTGAGGGGGAGGGAGCTGTAATGTGACCTTTGATTAAAACCGAGACTGTGGATGATGGTCAAGGAGGGGCCCAACAAGTTACCACTCGTATCATTCCCTAGTGTCCCACTGATTTGGCTAAAATTCAGGAGTAATATTCCCGGGCCCCTGAGAAACTGAAACTGAGTATGTGTGGAGAGTGTCTCTTACCAGCGGTGACCGTATCTTGCTGAGTGAGGACGAGGCAAGAGGATATTGGGGACCTGGGTTTTTTTCTGACTACAAATGACAACAGAGAACCCTGGTCCCTGACCCAAAGAGTGGCATACATGGTGGGTGGATTGGATCCCATGGAAAGGGGAGACCCCTTCTTGATTAAAACGCCTACGGTGGGGCACATTTTAGAGAGCATACAGAAAACTGCATGTCTCCAGTTGATGCATGACTGGTTATTGGTTCCGCAACAGCCCTCTGCCATGCAATATGTGGCAGACCCTGAGAGCTTGCATCATCTTGTAAGAGGATTACCTGATGCTTTGAAATTATATGACGGTTATATGACAAGATCGGTTGAGGGCACCCTGACCCCGGAGGAGGGGAGGTCCCCCAGAGATGACATGGGGAGAACTAGCACAAGAATTGATTAATTACGGGAGATGCATGGGATTTACCGGCCAGGGAGAGACAAAATCCAAGGCGGACCTTAGGAGGGTGGAAGGAAATGGGGGAATAAAAGCTGTGCCCCTGTGCAACCGTCGACCCTCCCTTTCGGCGAGGCCAATGCAGCCCCCTGATAGTAAAAGATATGTGTTATGGGCAGAAGGCATCTCAAAGGGGATTCCCAGGGAGGTGACGGACGGGTTACCCACCCCCAACCTGGAGAGTCTGGTGAAAGGCTGGGACAAAATAAAGGAAACCCCATCTCCCTTGAACCCCAAGGATTTCGTCCTTCCATCCTGGGAACCTGAAACAATAATCCCGTCCGCCCCCAGGAGACTGTGTTGATCGATCTGAGTGTCCCCGAGTCGGGAAACCCCCTCCGCCGTCCCCAATCAGTGAGCTGGGGGATGGCCAGTGGATCTATTTAAGAAGGCTCACCGAAAACGACAAAGGGGATTTGTTAATTACCTTTCCCCTGGGCCCCTTTAGAACTCCAGTCACCTTTCTAGTAGATACCGGAACCCAGATGTCAGCTCTCCGGGAGGATGTGGCTAACTGCTATGGAATAGTCACGGATAAAAAGCAAATTTGGGTTACTGATGCATTTGGAAATTCCAGACCCCAACTGACTGCTTGAGTAAAATGTTCGTTGCCTGGGGACGAATCCCCAATAGAGGTTTTGATGATATTGGGGAGGTTGCCGACGAACATCTTGGGACTTGATTTGCTCCGAGGGCGTGCTTGGGTGGACTCGAAGGGAAAAGAATGGGTGTTTGGTTTACTGACAGTCACGGTGCGACTGCTACAATCCGCGCCGGAATTACCCCCCTCTAAGGTTGTGAATGTTAAACCCTATCCTCTCCCTCTAGGAGCTAGAGAAGGGATTACTCCTATGATTTCAGACCTGAAAGAAGAGGGAATAATTATCCCTGCACATTCCCCCTATAATTCTCCCGTTTGGCCTGTCCACAAGCCAGACGGCAGATGGCAGCTAACAGTTGATTATCGGCGCTTAAACGCCAATACAGGCCCCTTAACCGCCGTGGTGCTGAACATAGCAGAACTGATCGCAACCATCCAGGAACAAGCGCACCCGATTTTGGCAACCATTGATGTAAAAGATACGTTCTTTATGGTTCCCCTGCGGGACTTGGATGGAGAGCGTTTTGCTTTCACGTGGGAAGGTATACAATACACATTCACTCACCTTCCCCAGGGCTATCGTCATTCACCGACTATTGCCCACTATGCCTTAGCACAGGAACTTGCCCAAATTACCCCTGGGGAAGGAGTCAAAATATATCAGTATATTGATGACGTGCTAATCGGTGGTCCTGATGTCTCCGTGGTAGGACGGACTCAAGGAGATATAATTACCCATTTGGAAAATTTAGGACTCCAGATTCCAACAGGGAAAATACAACTCCCATCCCCTGAAGAGAAATTTCTAGGCATCTGGTGGAGGGGAGGAACAGTGTGCATGCCCTCAGAGACCTTAACTACCCTCCAGCAAGTGAAAGTGCCTGGTAACAAAAGGGAGCTCCAACACACCTTAGGCCTACTGGTATTCTGGAGAAAACATATTCTGGACTTTTCTATTATAGCTTGACCTTTATACGATCTGACGAGAAAAAGGACCTCTTGGGAGTGGACCCCTGTCCA
The DNA here is from genome assembly GCF_018139145.2 of Gymnogyps californianus. Lineage (NCBI taxonomy): Eukaryota > Metazoa > Chordata > Aves > Accipitriformes > Cathartidae > Gymnogyps > Gymnogyps californianus. Next base: position 8,141,620 of record NC_059471.1, on the reverse strand, counting down.
TGAGGAAGCCTTAAAACTGTTGATCTTTGATGCTGGGGTATATCAGGCTTTAGGGCCGATACACCCGACTGATCCGCTCCATATCGAATGGGGCTTTACCATTCACGGGCTATCAATACACATGTGGCAACACGGACCTGAAGGCCCGACTTGCCCCATCGGGTTCTACTCGCGAAGCTTCAAAGATGCCGAGAAACGATATTCGATTTGGGAGAAGGGCCTTTTTGTAGTTAATCTAGCCCTATGGGAAGCCGGAAAAATCATAAAGCACCAACCAACTATTTTGAGAGGGCCCTTTAAGGTCCTGAAACCAGTATTGGCTGGGACCCCACCCCCCCGCAGGGGTGGCACAGCAAGAAACAGTCAGGAAATGGTATGCACAGTTAGATCACTATTGTCATGCACGAAGGGTAGAAGGGGCACCTAAGGTACTTCAACTACAAGTCACCCAATGATAACCAATCCAACCAGGATACCCCTCCTTCCCTTATAAAACCAGCTCCTCAATTCAAACCTCATTTGAAAAATGTGTGGTTTACCGATGCATCCTCAAAAAGGGAGGGAAAGGTATGGAGATACCGGGCAGTAGCCTTACATGTTGATTCGGGGGAGCAGATTATAACGGAAGGGGAGGGAAGTGCTCAGGTGGGAGAGTTGGTGGCAGTTTGGAGTGTGATAAAAAGAGAAGCTGAGAACAAAGAACCGACCTTTATTTATATGGATTCATATGCTGTATTCAAAGGATGTACTGAGTGGTTCCCCTTCTGGGAACAAAATCAATGGGAGGTTAACTGCATACCCATGTGGCAGAGGGAAAAATGGGAGGAAATCCTAAAGGTTGCTAAACAGGGGACTTTCTTGGTGGGATGGGTAGCTGCACACCAAAAGGGGGATCACCCAGCCCACATTTGGAATAATCAGGTAGATTCACTGACCCATTTAGCTACAATGGCAGTGGAAGCTGAAGAAGAAGAGTGGGAGCGCCTGCTAGAGTGGTTACACGTGAGACGCGGTCATTCAGGAGTTAAAGACCTTTTCAGGGAAGTTGGTAGCAGAAGCTGGCCTGTAACTCGGGAACTGTATAGCACTATCATTTCTGCTTGCAGTCAGTGCCATACCCGATTAGAGAGGCATCCCTTGCAAGAAGCCCCTCTCCACTTACGGGACGGAAAGGGCCTTTGGGAAACTTGGCGAGTAGATTACATAGGTCCTTTCAAAAAATCAGAGGGAAAACAGTATATTCTGGTCGGGGTAGAAGTTGTCTCAGGTCTTGATCAAGCCAAAGCAGTGGCACGAGCTACCGGAGGAAATATGGTAAAAGTGTTAAAACAATGGTTCAGTTACTTACCCAAACCTAAATCTATCCGATCTGACAATAGTAGCCACTTTACTGCTGGGGTGGTCCAAGAACGGGCAAAGGATGAAGGAATTCAATGGACATTTCATACCCCCTACTACCCCCAGGCTAATGGGATAGTAGAAAGAACAAATGGGCTATTAAAACATGCCCTCAAGCTGCACAGCGCTGGGTGGCCCGCACGGCTCCCGGACGCCATAGCAAAGGTTAACAACAGGTGGGGAAAGAACGGATGTCCTAAACTCGCTGCTTTCTGTCCAAAACCCCCCACTTTGCTGCCGGGAAAAAGGGAAGATAAGGACCCAGAAAAAACCCTTCATTATCCGGGACAGCCAGTTTTAGTTGATCTGCCAACTATAGGGGAAGTACCCCTCACTCTAAAAACCCCACTGAATCTTTATGCATGGGCAGCTACTGATGCCCACGGGAAAGACCATTGCATTCACACTCGATGGATAATCCCATCTTTCTAATCCTTGCGTTTTTTGGTGTGTATGTATTGACAGAAGCCCATCATGGGACTTGGGGTTTCAGTTGTTGAGCGGGTCATTCTTTGCATTGTCTGATCCTGTTAGGCCCGTTCTTGTTCTTTATTAGGAAAAGATGGTGTGGAGTAAGTTTATATTCTTACTTTGTGAAGCTATAATCTTGTCTCAATCAACAGGGAATTTGAATAACCAACCCAGCCTGGCATGGGAATTGATTACCGGCTTTGTCCAAATCTGGAATCGAATAGACCAAGGGTTTTGTGTGCACCTCCCTACGTCCGCATTAGTGGGTCTCAAATTCGCCATTATTTGGTTAAATCTCTCATGAGTGTTGAATTCAAAATCAGAAATGTTAAACCAAAAGTGTATTCGGAATATTCTCTGGGAGGGACAATGTTTGTGGGGAATTGACTACACACCTCTTCTGGCGTGGGAAGCTGACTACATATACTCTCCAGTAGCCTATAGATTTCCAGTTAACATGACCTGGAGGGATATGTGGAAGGCTACATGCTGGAAGCAACAGCTCTGTATGGGAACTACGAGTGCTGCCCTTGCAGCCCTAGAGGGTTGGACAGCATGTTCCCAGGAAGTGCAACTCCCTTGCATGTCTGTACTGAATTCAAAGTGGTGTCCCTGAGAGGAGGAGATCCCTTGTAATCTGGTATGTTGGTGGGACCCTCCCCCTCATGGTGAACCCCTACAACACGAATATGTTGTTCCATTACCCCCGGGCTGGTGTATTCAAATTCCTCACAGATGGGGTGGCTATGCCCACCAGAATCATTCTCATTATGAATATGCTTGGTCCCTTAAACATGCTTTACTTGATCCAGACAATGTAATTGATGCGCAGGAAATAGATACCCTACTCTATGAGAACACCCTCTTAATGACCTGTTCGTGGACCATTGGTTGTGAATTGTTAATATGGTACTCTACAGAAACATGTTATATTTCAGAATTGCAATCCTTCATTCAGGATATGTGTACTTGTTGGGGTTTTCCGGTACCAGGATTTAAACCTGGACACCCCAGGTGTAAAGGGCCCATTACCAGTCGGAAAACTGTTAAAATGTGGAGTCACACTTACCCCCGAAACCAAGTGGAACCTTGTGTGGAAAGGAGGAATTGGAATAACTAAATCCTATGACCCATTAACGTGCTCCACTACTAGATATCCATCCCCTCAGGGCACCTTTTGGGCATGTTCAAATGGGAAAATGTACTCACACCTGCATGTACATGAAATGGCAGGTTTACGCCGTACCATCGGCGTTCCAACAATGTGTCTTTCTAGAGTGTTCAACTTCTCAGTGCCCCATCAACACAGAAGGCACCAGGAAAGTGATGGACCCCAGGCGCGACCTGAGTGGGCAGTGCGTGGAGTTCAAGTGCCTGATGATTATACCTGGGGCATGACAACATCTCTGATGTTGGAGAAGATATTTACCCAATATGTGACCCTTAAAAGGCACCGATTCATTTTAGAAAATCTGACCGGGCAAGTACACATCCTAAGCAATCGGACCCGTTATGCCTTCGGGGAAACAAATTTACAGATTCAGCAAGTGTCCAAAATCACTTTGCAAAACAGATTAGCTCTACATATGTTAAAAGAGCAAGGGGTATGTGGAATGTTAAATCTCACCGATGGAGAACGTTGTCTCACCATACACAACGCAACCACCTCCATAGACTGGCAAGGGAGAGGGTTCCTCTGGATGGGGTCTGCACGTGGGCACCTGAACTCTGCTTCAGGAGGCTGGTGCCACAGCTTGGGCTACAGCTTCTCCTTGGGACAGAAAGAAAGGGAGGAAGAGCGCGTGTGGGCAGAGTACCAGGCTCGCAGGGAGAGGAATGAGGCAGAGAGGGCCTGGGTATGCCAAGCAGTTTCAAGCACTCCAAAACTGCACCTTTCTCTGCCCACGGGGGGCCTTTGCTGGGAGGAGAGGCTGGGGAGTCAGCGCTGCCCTCTTGCAGCTGTCAAGCTGTGAGCAAAGCAGGGGAGAGCACTTGCCAGCGTGAAATCCCACTGCTTAGTGAACAATAAAGAGAGTTGCTTCCAACTGGAGGGTTTTGCACTGGATTTATTTGCAGGAACTGGGAAAGGAAGATGGGTTAGCAATCCCCCACGCCATCCCACAGGCTGTTGTATAGGGTGAAGCCAATGTGCGAAGTATCCCGGCATAAATGGTTGCCTGAATGGCCTCTCCTTGTTGCAAGGAAGCCCAGGTGGTCCCTCAGTCCTGCCCCAAGCAGCTCTTTGTCCGCGCTCACCAGGCTCTCTTCTCCCGAAGCTGCTCACTGACCCACCTCTGTAGCTTGGCATTGCTCCCACGGTTTGTCCTCTTGGCCAAGGCCAGAGGTCACGGAGCTTTTGCCCCTGTCCAGCTCACTCTCCCCATCCCGGCCAAGGACACTGGTATCCCGCTGGTGCCTTCTTTGGGGGGGCAGGGACAATTGCTCGGGGCTAGGGGAGGCCTCCCCAGGGCTCTGTGACATGGGCACACCACCAGAGAGAGCCCCTGGCAGTGCCCAGCAGGAAACGCAGGGGTGGCATGCAGCGTGTGCGTGCGGCATCCATAGCTGGGCTCAGGAGGGTCCTGGCCACTAGCTTGGGTACGCTGGGCTTCCCACCACCCCCGTGTCCCCTGAGAGCAGCTTGGAAAACACGATAGTTGGTGTGTTTGCTGGCTATGGCTTGTGTGAGGGCTGCAAAAGCGTTCAGAGAGTGATCCAAGCCACGGGTAACCAGGGAGTGTCACGGGCAGTCAGCCCAAGGGTTCAGAGGAGCATCCCCTGGTAACTCCATGTCAAGGATTAGTGCAGAAGTCAGGGTCATTGCCTCCCTCTCTTGTGATTTAATTGAGCCTGCCCGTCTTGTGGGAGGGTAACAGCGTTGAGGGCCGAGTTCACAAGATGGGGAGAGGTCTGCATGCTCTTGGGATCACGCAGCATTTGTCTGAGCTTGTTCAACACCCTGGGCTGTTCCTGGAGGCCAGCGAGGAATGGCTCAGCCACGCCGGAACCACACAGGGGCTCCTGGAAGGATGCAAGAATGGGGCCTGGCAGGGCCAAAGGAGATTGAGATCCTCCTGCCACCGGGAGACAGCACCGGGCCTGTCTGCACTGCGTGCTTGGGATTTCTTCTGGGACAGAGAAGGGCAGTACAAGCGGCTTCCCGAGCCAGAGCCCCGACGCAGAACCCTTGTCTGAGAGGGACATGAGAGAGCCGGAAGGGCACCTTCTGTGGACCTGTGTCATTATTGTGCCTATTTCACCCTCTCTCACACACTTGCTTGCTTTCTCTTTTCCTAACGCTCTCAGAGACTTCTACCTTTAGTCAGTCATCCTTGCTGTAAGTTTCTTTCACTTGCAATTGGCTATTCTTGCAGATTCTGCAGGCTACGGACCCTTATTTGATGAAACTGAGTGTTGCTAAATGAATGAAGGACTGACTGAGGGCTGGGGGGGGGGGTCCCCTCAGCATTTCTGAGGCGATTTTGGGTCCCCCGGTGACCACAGGTTGTGGCCGGGGCTCCCTCCTGTGTGCCTGGGTTCATGTTGGTGGGCAGGGGGCCAGCAGTCCCCCCATCCCCGGCTGCCCCCAGGGCTGCACCTCGGCTCTGCCGCTCAGCAGCTGAGCATGTACCCCAAAGGTCTCGCAAGAGGAAGCCATCTTGTTCATCTGCCGTTGTTAGATGTGCTTCTGTGTGTGGAGGAGATCAGGGCCCCCCCATGGACAAACAGCATTTAAGAAGGCTGAAGGTGCCCAGCCCAGGTATTGTGACACCCTGAAAAGGCAGCAAAGGAGGAACAGGGCTCAGTCTTTCTGTGATGGGACATGGCTTCTGTGAGCAAGGCGATGGGCCGTTGTACCCTTGCCACTGCTCATGGGGAAAGGGCTGGATGGCAGCAGTCTGGAGAGCTTTGCAGATGGCCTCGCCCTCTGGGTCTTTTTCTCCTCCCTTTGTAATGAATTAAACACACGTTTTTGCTTAAAGAATAATAATAAAAAAAGCATGGACAACGCATTGGGCGGAGTCCTACTGTCATAAGCATTTCTACAAGGAGTCTGGAAAGATGCATCACGAGGCAATTCCTCATATACGCCTGCACCGGCACCAATCCTGTGAAGGTCTGCATGGGGCGCCTGGAGTCTGTCCCTGCCGTGGTTTATCCCCAGTCGGCAGCCAAGCACCGCGCAGCCGCTCCCTCACTCCCCCCTCCCCGCCCCGCGAGAGACTGGAATGAAAGGGTTAATGTCTCAAACACTCGGCGAAAAGGAATGCCGAGCCATTAAGGAGATAAGGAGCGGTTAGAAAAGGGAATCTTGCGGAGGCAGGGTGGCACTTCTCTTGCGCCCATTTTCGCATCTCCTCGGCTGGCTATCTGAAGAGGAAATTTGAGACAGCTTTACACAGGCGTTTCTGACAGCGGGGAGGGGGGGTCGCAATCACCAGGCACCCCCCCCAACCCCCTTTCTAGAAGGTACCAGAACAACAGACCGCGCCTGCGCGATAAGGAGCATAGGAAGGGAGACCGGAGGCGGGGCCTGGGTTATAAATAGCGCCAGGCCGAGGAGCCACGTGTGCCCGCACCGCCCGAAGGGAGCGGGCTGGAGGCGGCGCCGGGAGCCGGTGTTGTCCCGGAATCGGGGTTCTTCTACCCGGTGTGCAATAATCCACTCTCACACACGGAGCCGAGATTCTTCTTTCATGTTTGCGCAATGAGGGGCACTAGGTGGTAATTCCACACAGCTAGCACAGCCGGCTAACACACGGTGGTGGACGTTTTATGCTATTTGACCATTCGTTATCAGGACAATACTGTTGGCCTATAGCCTTTCAAGATTCTTACTGGTCCCGGTAGTCGCCGGTTTCATTTAAAAGTACAGAGTTGCCTTTTTCTACCACGTGTGCTCAGAGAGGAAGGGGCTTCTGCGAGGAAGGGGCTTCTAGGTTTGTGGGTGTGATTCTAAGTATTCTAATGAGACAAGTGCATTAAAGGGTAACTTAACTCCACAAGACTGCTGAGCCTTAAGACTCATTAATAAGAGAGCAAGATAATGAGAGATAAGAACAAATCTAAAGCTGGATGGGAGACGGTCCTGCACAAACTTCTCCAGTGTGGGTCCTTCCCACGGGCCGCAGTTCTTCAAGAACTGCTCCAGCATGGGTCCTTTCCACAGGTGCCGTCCTTCAGAAACGGACTGCTCCAGCGTGGGTCCCCTGGGGGGCTGCAGGTCCTGACAGAAAATGTGCTCTCGCATGGGCTCCTCTCCACGGGTCCACAGGTCCTGCCAGGAGCCTGCTCCAGCGCGGGCTCTCCACAGGGTCACAGCCTCCTTCAGGGCACATCTGCCTGCTCCGGAGTGGGGTCCTCCATGGGCTGCGGGTGGATATCTGCTCCACCGTGGCCCTCCATGGGCTGCAGGCGGACTTCACGGTCTTCTGCACGGGCTGCAGGGGAATCCCTGCTCTGGCGCCTGGAGCACCTCCTCCCCCTCCTTCTTCCCTGACCTTGGTGTCTGCAGAGTTGTTTCTCTCACATATTCTCACTCCTCTCTCCCAGCTGCTGTTGCACAGCAGTTTTCACTCCTTCTTAAACACGTTATCACAGAGGAGCTACCAGTGTTGCTGATGGGCTCAGTTTTGGCCACTGGCAGGTCCATCTCGGAGCCGGCTGGAAGTGACTCCGTCTGACATGGGGGCAGCTTCTGGCGTCTTCTCATAGAAGCCACCCCCGCAGCCCCACTGTTACCAAAACCTTGCCACAGAAACCCAACAGAGTGAGCTTGGAGGTTTCTACCCCTTCCCCACTCTGTCCTGCGCCAAGAACCTTTCTGTCCAGGCTCGCCAGGCACTCTTCTTCCTAAAATACTCATTGACCGCTCCCTGTGGCCTGGCATTGCTCCCCCCGTTTGTCCTCTTGGCCAAGGCCAGAGAGGTCTTGGGGCTTCAGGGAAAGAGAAGGCTCTTTTTTCCGAGGAAAAGCCACCTTTGTGGCAGGCACAAGAGAAGCACCAATGGCAGGACCGCTGCCCACACTAGATCGCTTTCTCTCTTGCCCTCTCTCCCGACAAGAATCCCCCTTAGGAACCTACGCCAGCATTCTGGACCACCCAGAGGTGTCTCATGGAAGTGGCAGGAGAGGAGGGGTGGCCACCCCCGGGCGCCTGTCCTGTGCAGTGTCAGTATTGGTGTCTCTGTCCCGAGGGGAAGGCCTGCATCTGAGCACCCTGGGCAGGAGGCCACAGCTGAGCAGCACAGCTCGGGGCTACCGCTCTGTGCCACGCACCGTTCTCCAGCAGCCATGCCTTCTGCTGCACACGGGGGTAACCTTGTGGTGAGCACAAGCTGAGCAGGAGACTCTTCCTGTTGCGTGTGCGCAGACTGCTGCCAGCATGGGAGGGCAGCTCCTGCGGGACGCCAGATGAAGGACAGCAAGAGTCGGAGCCCAGATGGAGATCTTTGTCTGACGCACATAAGGGAGCTAGAAAGGCCCCTGCTACGTGTCTGTGTCATGAGGGTTCATATTTCAGGAACAGTGAGGAGCAGCAGGAGAGAGCAGAAGAGAAGTGTCTCTGGGCTGATTTCCAGGCTCGCACGGAACAGTTTTAGAGGGAGAGGGCCCAGGCATGGGAGGCACTTTTGGACATCTCCCAAAACAGCCGTTGCCTCCTCCAGGGCAGCTGGGGGCTGAAGGTACCCAGGTGCCAGGGGTATTGTTGTCCTCAGAGAGCCAGGCAGGGGCTGCTGTCTCTCTGGCTGGCCTCGTCCCTACAGGGCATGACAGATCTCAGACAAACCCAGAGGCTAAAAAGAGGCCCCTCTGTGGCAAGGGCCTGGCTTGATCCTCCCTCTCTTGGACTCTGGCAGCCTGGAAATCAGGGGCTGCCCTGGGGGTGGGTTGACCCCAGGGGAGAGATAATCAGTCACTTGAACCCAGGTGCCCTGGAGGGGCCGAGCTGCCGGTGCATGATGCGCCCCCCGACTTGTGACACGCGCGGTGGGCTGACAATGGGGCCAGTTGTGACCTAGCGACACCTTCCATTGACCAGGCCTGCTGCCTGCGCCAGCCCACACTTGGCTGCGAGGCCTTCAGGAGCGAGGTGGTGGCTGCTGCTCTGGCTGCCGCTTTGCTCTTGAGGAGACGCCTTGCAGTGAGGAGCAGAAGGCAACCGGAGGCAGCGAACCGGCGTGGGACGGCTGCTTGGTGAAGGATGGAGGAGGGCCGGAGCCAGAGGGAGGCCAGGAGCGCTCCCATCCTGCGTTGCGGCCGCCTCATGGTTCCAACCCTCATGAACCTCCGGGATGATGGTGAGGCCATCGGGAGGTGTCTGATGAGCGCTGCTGTAGGGCGGGCTCACCTGTTGTGCCAGCGTTCGTCCTGGGGAGGCTGTATCCCAGGACACTGGCACCTGCCACCTCCGTGCCTAGGGCTGACATGGAGCACGACCTCCCTTTCTCTTGCTTTCCAGAGATCGTGAGAATTTGGGATGGCGTATCCCAGTACATCCTCCGGCAGCTTGCGCTGAACAAGGTGGCCTTTGCTGTCTCCTCATCCCCTCCTACCCTGCTCGTTCCACGAGTCCTCAACTTGTAAAGCACCTGCTAAAGCAGAAGAAACCTCCCGGAGGTACCCTGCTGGTTACAGGCGTGCCACCGGCCCCGCTGCTCTCACACGCAGGACAAAAAGAAGAGCCGAGCTGCAGCAGAAGGAACTGATCCATGCTGCCTGCAGCTTGCTCATTGCCCACTGCCAGCGTGGGCAGCCCAGCATCCAGCCTGAGCCATTTCTCCGGGCTTTCCCCACTTGTTGGAAAGCCCTTGGTGGGTCCTCCCTAGCTGGGGGTGTTTCTCTGCTCTTCCTACCGCAGCTGTTCTTGAGAGAGCAAACCAAAGGGAGGTGGAAAAGGCCCAGAGGGCGAGGCCACCTCCAGAGCTCTCCAGACTGCCGCCGTCCAGCCCCTGCCCCGTGAGCCGAGGCACAACGGCCCATCGCCTTGCTCGCAGAAGCGATGTGCCACCTCAGAAATACTGAGGCCTGTTCCTCCTTTGCTGTCTTTTCAGGGTGTCAGAATACCTGGGTTGGGCACCTTCAGCCTTATTAAACACTATTTGTCCATGGGGGGCTCTGATCTCCTCCACACGCTGAAGCCCGTCTTCCAGCTGTCGGAGGACTTTGCATGGGTTCACGGGCTCCAATATGAGAAAGAAACTCTTCCTGGTAAGAAGGCAGACGAACAGGATGGCTTCCTCTTATGGGGCCGTGGGGTGCACGCGCAGCTGCTGCTGCCAGGGGACTGAGAGGAGCCTGGAGCTCCTTCAGAAGGTGCTGAGAACAGCCTGAGCGCCTCACGAGCAAAGACAGCCCCCCACCTGCCGCCACCCACAAAGCCGCAGCTCCTGAAAAGCTCCCTCTCTGCACTGTTTGCGCCCTGATGGCCGCACTGGCCGTCATTTCTGCTCATGGCAGCTGGCACAGCTGCAGGGAGGATGTGGTGTGGCGCGAGCGATGCACCGCCGGTGTGGGAGACCATGGCCTTGGAGCTCTGCATTTTCAGGGGTTCTCTTCTCTCCAGTGTTGCCTCTCAGCCTGGAGAGTGCTTTGAGCTGGGGGCAGGAAGGGGCTACGCAGACCTCATTTTGGGGCTGCACCAGAGGAGTCTGCAAGACGGCTCTCTAGCACAGCTTCGCGGCTGCCCGTACTTGACTGTCCTCCGCTTCAGCAACATCAAAGTTACTTTGCTCCTCTCGTGGTTTTCCCCAGGTGCTCCTCCAATTGTTCTCTTGAATTATGCCTCGGTATCCTTGGACACCCGCATTCCTCGGGACACGGTGCAGCGCTGCGTTCAAGAGACCCTGCTTTTTCTGTCTTACACCCTGGCAAAGAAGCCGGACGTAGACTTCACCTTCAAGGACATTGGCTGCCTGCGCTTCCGGGAGAACAAAGTCAAAATGCGGTTTTCCGCAGACTTTCTTTGCACCCTGGATAGCACCGGCCGCCTGCTGAAATCTCTCCGCAGCGTGAGTGTCTCACTCGGCCAGCACTGCCATGGGCTCTTGGGAAATGCCCTGAAAGGCCCCTGGCAGGGACTTCTCCTTGGGGCTCTGCCTCGTCTCCTGCTTGAGACGGCTGCCTCTTGCCCTTGCACAAAGCCAGGCAGTGGTATTACCCAGGTGCAGGCGCTCGCTGTGCAGCTCCTGCTTCTAAGAAGGAGGGGTTAACGCTGAGGACAGGGGCTCTGCCAGAGGGCAGCTTTCTGCCTTAGCAGCCCAAAGGCTGGCCGCCTTGGTTGGCAAGAGGATCCTTTCCCGGCAAGGGTCTCACCCGAGGCTGTCTCTCCTGCAGAGGCCAGGGACGACGGGTTCGGCCGTATCAGGCAGAACGAACGCCCTTTCCCAGACGGCTTCTGGCGATGTTGTCGTGTTTCCCAAGTGAGTACGTTTGCTTCTGCAGCCCTTGGCCGCTGACCACGTCAGCAGCTTCTCAGCTTCTCTCGGGTCAGCCGGTAGTGCCAGGGCTTGCCCACTGCTTGGAAAGGAGCTGGAGGGAGACAGTGCCAAGGCCTGCATCCTGTGGTCTTCTTGTTGCCAGGATCGGGCTCTACGTGGCACCTGGAAGAGCTGCTGGGGAAGGGCCTCTTCAGACTCCCAAGGGGCAGGTGGAGGAGGAGAAGAAGGGAGAAGCGAGGAGGGAGGAAGAGCCTAGCAGAACAGGTACGGTGAGGGCTGGCTCCTGGGAGTGATGGCTCCGGCGAGACCTCTCTCCCCTTCCCTTTGGCACCTTCTCCTAAGGGCAAGGGGTTCAGAGCCACGGCTGAAAGGCTGTGCTTTGGACAGGATGAGGCCCCTCCTGTGACTCTGATTCCCCGTGACGGTAGCTCTGCAGGGCCTTGGGAGGGACCCAAGCGGCAGGGCAGCCCAGCGCTTCCACTTGCGTTCGATACTGCTTAGGCCCCTTCCGCACTGGGCTCCCGTAGCTCCTGTCTACTGACAACTCCTCTCTGGGCTGGATGGGCCCCAAAGGACGCTCTGGGGCCACGATGGCAGCAGAGAGACCCAAGGCTCACTTCCCCGCCTGTGAAATGCAGGGAGAAAGGAAGACCAGTGGGAGCGCTGTCAGGCCACAGAAATGCAAATCTGGGCAAGGTTCAGAGGGAGAAAGCCCCGAGCTCAGATTGCTGTGCAAGAGTGTCCCTGTCCCTCTCTGCTAGCCCCTTTCCCCACCGGCCTGCAGGGAGGCTTGGTCCCTGCCTGGTCGCATGGTCACCCAGGGGCTGCTCTGAAGAGCCTTTCTGTCGCCACCTTACAGGGCCTCTCACTGACCAGCGCCGGCTGCTCTCACGCGAACGTCCCTCTCCGGCCAGACTACCTCGGCTGACGGTGGGAGGAGAGCTGGGCGAGGCTGCCAGGGCAAAAGAGCCTTCTCTCAGGTGAGGCTGGTGGGGAGCTGGAGGTGGCAACCCCAGGGCTCTGGTCCTTGAGGCAGCGAGAGCCTGTCTTTGGACAGAGGCTCTTGGTGAACTCCAAAACCATCGTGACACGTGTCCTGGCAAACGGCCCTCTCCTTGCCGGGCGGTGAGCAGAAAGCAGCTTTTTGCAGGGGTTGCTCTCCTCCTGCCCCTGCTGCCAGCGTACAGCCCTGTTGGGAACTGCCTGCAGAAGCTCACAGCAGGCGGCCGCGGTTGCCTTCTCATGCTCCGTAGCACAAGCCGTAGTGTGCGAGAAACTCCCCCTCTTGTGTGCTTGCAGACTGCCGGCAGTGCGCGAGGAGAGCTCTTCAAGGAAGGGAGAAGAAGGGAACTGCAAGCGGTCTGCTACGGCCCGGCCCCAAACTCTCCCCGCAGTGTGTGAGGGTCACCGGAGAGCAGGACAGGTACCCCCTGCGGACAGCGTGCCTGCGTCGTTAGATGGATGCTGATTCCGGATAATTCCTTAATTGGCGTCTCTCTCGCCATTGCCTGCTTTATACCTGGCAGGAAGTATGCTACCTGTGTATGCAGCGGGATGAACGAAATCTCCGGGCATCGCTGGCTGAGGAGCGGCTCCAGAAAGAAAGGGAGGAAGAGCGCGTGTGGGCAGAGTACCAGGCTCGCAGGGAGAGGAATGAGGCAGAGAGGGCCTGGGTATGCCAAGCAGTTTCAAGCACTCCCAAAACTTCACCTTTCTCTGCCCACGGGGGGCCTTTGCAGACACTTTTCCCCTCTCTGAGCTTCACCTGTAAGCTTCCCTCCAGGAGAAAGACGAGCACTTTCGTATCCTCTTCTTCCTCCCTTGAGGACGAGGACTCCTTCCAAGCCCAGTGCAGGGAAAGCCTTCTTCCCCTTGGCTTCAGAGGCTGAGGGCTGAAGCCTTTCCTGCTGACTTTCTTGGAGACAGAAGGCTGCAGGGGAAAGTGTCCTGAGCTTGGGCAAACCCCGCTGGGAGGCCTGCCACGCTGTCGAGTGACAGCTCCTGGTTTCGCACCTCCATCTAAAAAGAGTTCTGTGCTTTCACTTGCCCCGTAGCTGAAAACGCAGGCTGACAAGCTGAAGCTGCTGGAAGACGGCGCATCCTCCCTGCGGCTTGCGGAGCTGGAAAGGAAGGGGAAGGCTGGCGAGGGCACAGCAAGTTCGGTAGGCGCCTTTTCTGGGAGGGAAGACAGTGCCCGCCCTGGGAGCTTCCTTGCCAAGGCTGGGGCGTTGTTTTCCCAAAGGCCATGAACAGGCAGCGGAGCGGCAGGAATGGGCTGTCCTGCTCTCTGGGAGCTGTGGTGTGAAATGGCGTGAAACACACGCTCCTGGGGGGCCTGCTCGTGGAGGGGCAGCAAGCAGGGCAGTGGGCAGGGATGGTGGGTTACGAGCTACGGGCAGGCTGGGTGGTCAGGACCTTTTGATGTGGCCTGCCCAACACCAGCATAGTGTTTGCACTTGGAGCTCCTGCTGTGCCCAGCACGGTCCCCTCCCTGCCTTGTGCTGCCCGCCGGGAGCTGAGCGCGAGGTGCAGGGGCCAAGGGGAGAGTGGGCCGAACCCTGGCCCCGCTCTGAGGTGGCACTGACGGCTTTGCCGAGCACACGGCTGTGCTCAGGACCTGCAGCTACACCATGCCCGCAGGACGGCTGTCCGTACGGGGTGGTGGGCCTGGAGCTCAGGTGGCACCAGTGGAGTTGGAGCAGCAGCATCTTCTCATCCCACACCCCCGGAGAAGAAGACAGAGGCAGAGGGTCTGGACAAGTCACTGACTTGTGACAAACGTGTGCCAGCTCCCCCAAAGGCCTGCATGAGTGAAGCGGCAGCAGGCCATCTGAGGGATCAAGGATGCAGGCTGTCTAACTGGGGTCCTTGGTTCTCCATCCCCTGGCTGCTTCTGGTAGGGAATGACGGGGAAGAGGCCCTGACTCCAGCTGTCCCCCTGCAGCCCAAAGGCCGTGGGCTAAAACTCCCGCGGAGCTGCTGGTCACAGATACCAAGTGGAGGGGGGCTGTGCTCCCTGCCCCTGGGGCTGGGGGCAGGCAGAGGCGGGCAGGTTGACAGCCCAAGCGAGAGTGTTGTTCTCTGCGGCTGCAGCTGCCTTCCCGTGCGGGGCGTCCGGGTGAGGAGGCTGCTGGAGAAGAGAAGGGAAGCCCTGTAGGAAGAGAGGCGCAAGAGCAGAGCTGTGGAAATGCCGAGGGAGACTGCAGAGGAGCTCTGGCTCTGCTAAGCCTCTCCTGCAACGGCCGCCTTCCCCCTACCAGCAGCCCCTTGGGCAAGCAGGGCCCTGGGCTCTCCCCGCTCGAGGGGCAGCAGCAGGCTTTGGAGGTTGCGGCCTTCAGCCAGACATCTCTCCCGCTCTGGGGCAAGTGGGTGGGTGCTCCAGGCGAGAGCTCCGGCTGGCACCCAACACCCACGGGTGGCTCCACACTCAGGGATTCTCCAGGGGGACCAGGTGCTGGGCTCCAGCTCCTCAAAACCCGTAGCCCCTGCTTCCCCCCACCCGGCATCTGCAGCCAGACGCCTTGCCCTGCGCCTCTGCAGCTGCTCGGCCAAAGGTCTCTGCCCCGGCCTGGCACAGCGCTTCAGCCTGGTGCTGTGTCGGTTCCCCGCCACTGGCTGGGACACGAGGGGCCTCCACAGAGCCACAGAGACCATCAGGACTCCCGCAGGCCAGGCACACGCCCAAGAGTGTCGGGGCTGAAGGGGGCAGGCAGTGTTTCTCGGCCTCCCTCGCTGGACCTGGACCTTGAACCTTTTCTTTTTCCCTCCCCAGCGCCTCTGAGAAGATCGACCGGCAGGACCGGCCTGAAGGGTCCCAGGGCTCCAGGTCGCGCAGCTGGGAGGAGAGGCTGGGGAGTCAGCGCTGCCCTCTTGCAGCTGTCGAGCTGTGAGCAAAGCAGGGGAGAGCACTTGCCAGCACGAAATCCCACTGCTTAGTGAACAATAGAGTTGTTTCCAACTGGAGGGTTTTGCACTGGATTTATTTGCAGGAACTGGGAAAGGAAGACGGGTTAGCAATCCCCCACGCCATCCCACAGGCTGTTGTATAGGATGAAGCCAATGTGCGAAGTATCCCGGCATAAATGGTTGCCTGAACGGCCTCTCCTTGTTGCAAGGAAGCCCAGGTGGACCCTCAGTCCTGCCCCAAGCAGCTCTTTGTCCGCGCTCACCAGGCTCTCTTCTCCCGAAGCTGCTCACTGACCCACCTCTGTAGCTTGGCATTGCTCCCACGGTTTGTCCTCTTGGCCAAGGCCAGAGAGGTCGTGGAGCTTTTGCCCCTGTCCAGCTCACTCTCCCCATCCTGGCCAAGGACACTGGTATCCCGCTGGCGCCTTCTTTGGGGGGGCAGGGACAATTGCTCGGGGCTAGGGGAGGCCTCCCCAGGGCTCTGTGACATGGGCACACCACCAGAGAGAGCCCCTGGCAGTGCCCAGCAGGAAACACAGGGGTGGCATGCAGCGTGTGCGTGTGGCGTCCATGGCTGGGCTCAGGAGGGTCCTGGCCACTAGCTTGGGTACGCTGGGCTTCCCACCACCCCCGTGTCCCCTGAGAGCAGCTTGGAAAACAGGACAGTTGGTGTGTTTGCTGGCTATGGCTCGTGTGAGGGCTGCAAAAGCGTTCAGAGAGTGATCCAAGCCACAGGTAACCAGGGAGCGTCACGGGCAGTCAGCCCAAGGGTTCAGAGGAGCATCCCCTGGTAACTCCATGTCAAGGATTAGTGCAGAAGTCAGGGTCATTGCCTCCCTCTCTTGTGATTTAATTGAGCCTGCCTGTCTTGTGGGAGGGTAACAGCGTTGAGGGCCGAATTCACGAGATGGGGAGAGGTCCGCATGCTCTTGGGATCACGCAGCATTTGTCTGAGCTTGTTCAGCACCCTGGGCTGTTCCTGGAGGCCAGCGAGGAATGGCTCAGCCATGCCGGAACCACACAGGGGCTCCTGGAAGGATGCAAGAATGGGGCCTGGCAGGGCCAAAGGAGATTGAGATCCTCCTGCCACCGGGAGACAGCACCGGGCCCGTCTGCACTGCGCGCTCAGGATTTCTTCTGGGACAGAGAAGGGCAGCACGAGCGGCTTCGCGAGCCAGAGCCCTGACGCAGAACCCTTGTCTGAGAGGGACATGAGAGAGCCGGAAAGGCACTTTCTGTGGACCTGTGTCATTATTGTGCCTATTTCACCCTCTCTCACACGCTTGCTTGCTTTCTCTTTTCCTAACGCTCTCAGAGACTTCTACCTTTAGTCAGTCATCCTTGCTGTAAGTTTCTTTCACTTGCAATTGGCTATTCTTGCAGATTCTGCAGGCTACGGACCCTTATTTGATGAAACTGAGTGTTGCTAAATGAATGAAGGACTGACTGAGGGCTGGGGGGGGGGGGTCCCCTCAGCATTTCTGAGGCGATTTTGGGTCCCCCGGTGACCACAGGTTGTGGCCGGGGCTCCCTCCTGTGTGCCTGGGTTCATGTTGGTGGGCAGGGGGCCAGCACCCCCCCCATCCCCAGCTGCCCCCAGGGCTGCACCTCCGCTCTGCCGCTCAGGGCCTGCCGGGCTGCCCGCCCCTTCCCTCCGCTTGGTGAAGGTGTGCACCCTTGTGCTGGGGTTGGCGTGGTTCGACTGACCGAACCTCCCCAGAGACCCTGGGGTCTGGATGAGCGCTGCTGTAGAGCGGGCTCGCTCTGGCTGTCACAGCTTTGGGAGGAGAGCCGTCGTACCACACGTGTTGGTGGAGCTCCTGCAGCATTCCAGGGAGTGGGCCTCAACTGGAGAGGAGTCCAAGGAGTCACTTGGCCTCCCATTCGGGGCCACCACTCTGACACGAATGTCATCTGGTCCAACTGCCCCTGCTCAAGCTGGGTCACCTAGAGCTGGCTGCCCAGGACCACGTCCATGCAGCTTTTGAGTATCTCCAAGGATGGAGACTCCACAACCTCCCTGGGCAACCTGTTCCAGTGCTCAGTGACCCTCACAGGAAAAAACGTGTTTCCTCGGTTCAACAGCACTTGCCCTGGTTGAACTTCATGAGGTTCCTCTCAACGCATTTCTTCAGCCTGTCGAGCCCCTCTGGATAGCAGCCTGGCTCTCTGGTTTATCAGCCACTCCTCCCAAATTTGTGTCATCAGCAAACTTGCGGAGGGTACACTCTGCATCATCATCCAGATCATTAATGAAGATGCTGAACAGGGCTGGAGCCCTGGGGTACGCTGCTAGTTACTGGCCTCCAACATGACTTTGTGTGGCTGATCACCACCCTCTGGGTCCAGCTGTTCACCCAGTTTTCAGTCTGTCTGCTCATCCAGCCAATACTTCCTCAGCTCCTCTAGGAGGATCTTAGGGGAGACAGTATCGAAGGCCTTGCTGAAGTCTCGGTAGACCATACCCACTGCTCTGCCCTTGGGCTTGGAGACTCTCACAGGAAAAAACGTGTTTCCTGAGTTCAGCAGCACTTCCAACACTGCCAAGTCCACCACTAAACCATGTCCCTACAAGCCACCTCTACATGTCTTTTAAATACCTCCAGGGATGGTGACTCAACCACTTCCCTGGGCAGCCTGTTCCAGTGCTTGATAACCCTTTTGGTAAAGAAATTTTTCCTAATATCCAAGCTAAACCTCCCCTGGTGCAACAAGAGGCCGTTTCCTCTTGTCCTATCACTTGTTACTTGGGAAAAGAGACCAACACCCACCTTGCTACAGCATCCTTTCAGGTAGTTGTAGAGAGCGATAAGGTCTCCCCTGAGCCTCCTTTTCTCCAGGCTAAACAACCCCAGTTCCCTCAGCTGCTCCTCATAAGACTTGTGCTCTTGACCCTTCACCAGCTTCGTTGCCCTTCTTTGGACACACTCCAGCACCTCAATGTCTTTCTTGTAGTGAGGGGCCCAAAACGGAACACAGTATTCGAAGTGCGGCCTCACCAGTGCCGAGTACAGGGGGACGATCACTTCCCTCGTCCTGCTGGCCACACTATTTCTGATACAAGCCAGGATGCTGTTGGCCTTCTTGGCCACCTGGGCACACCGCCGGCTCATATTCAGCCGGCTGTCGACCAACACCCCCAGGTCCTTTTCCGCCAGGCAGCTTTCCAGCCACTCTTCCCCAAGCCTGCAGCGTTGCATGGGGTTGTTGTGACCCAAGTGCAGGACCCAGCACTGAGCCTTGTTGAACCTCATACAATTGGCCTTGGCCCATCGATCCAGCCTGTCCAAATCCCTCTGTAGAGCCTTCCTACCCTCAAGCAGATCAACACTCCTGCCCAACTTGGATTCGCCTGCAAACTTACTGAGGGTGCACTCGATGTTTTCCCAACGTGTAGGATTCAATGTGAACCACTGGAGGGCTGTAGAGGACTTCTATCCGTAGCTTTTGCCTAGCTGAGAAGGTCCTGTCAGTGGTACATCACATTTTACCAGGGACTTACGCAGTGGCAATGAATATTTTTTCCTTGTCCAGTCTTGTACAAGAAAAATCTCCTGTAGAGGGACTCCTTACTGAAATCAGAAATTGCTGTGTGGCTGCCCTACAAGACACATTAACTAATAAAAGAGATTAAATCAGTGTAGGAAAAACACAAGTTGAATATTTTGGGACTTTTAGCTGCTGTCTGTTTGTGTTTTGTTTTCTAATTTAAAGCAAGGATATTTATAGCAGATCAGTTTGGATTTCTCTATTTGCTCCCACTGTTTTTCTCAGCAGCAGAACAAGTCCTCTATTCCTAAGTTGTTCTTTTCTCTTCCTTTGAAAAATGAGGCGATTTGAAACCAGTGATAAAAATAGCATAAATACGAGAAAAAGATAACAATACAGGTAATAATGTGGCAATATTAATACCTATTTCAAGCCCAGAAAGGATCACTATGGCATCCTAGCATGATGCTAAGCCTAGCAATTGACTGATACCTGAATTACCTCTGCCAGGAAAAACCCTTCACTTCTCTTTGCCTAGTCACTCATGTCTCTCCTCTTACTTAACAAAATTGCATCTTATTTATAATCCCAGCTGGTCTGGATTAGTCAGGTAGCGTTTGTCCCATAGTGTTGTCCCACGTGTTCTTCCTTCCCTGGCAGGGCCCATCAGCCAAGCCGGCGCATTGCTCGGAGCACTCTGCCAGACGCTGCAGCACTGGCTCATCCCCAGCATCCAGGAGCCAGCGTGTGGCTCTCACAACCGAAGGGTCTCTGAACAATACAATAAAAATAAATTATATTGAAGTCAGGGCCATGCTTCTCTTGCCTGATTTTTACTTCAGCCCTTGTGCCTGGTGTTTCTGTCAGCTGGCTTTAGGCCTGAAGGGTCATCTAATCCATAAAAAATATTAATCACAGACTTTTGGATAAAATTCAGGCTATCTGGTCATCACATTTGTGCTTAGCACACTAGGCGTGTTCTCACAAGCAGCCACCCTGAATTAAATCTCTACCCTTTAAGTAATTTTCTGCAGCTTCTTCCTCACAAGCCTTGACTTCATGCGCAAATAGGAGACATTTGTTTCGCTAGCACTTCAAGGGTGTGCTGACCTTTCAGTCCTGAAAGGAAAATCTTGATAAAATCACTAATTAATGACTGAGTTTGAATCATTTGTCCCAGATGTGAGGATAAACAAAGAAGCTAAAGGTCTGGCTATTAAACAGGAAAGAAAGGTTTTTTTTTCATAGAGCGAGCTTGACTGTTCAAATACCTAAAATGGTGGTAATTGATTTATACTTAATTATTTGAGTGCACAGAAGCAATTATAGCTATTCTTTAAAGCTCAGTTCTACTGTAAAGCGTTACTATGCAAAAAATGATTCCTTATTAATTACCTGCTGATGAAAAATGGTGGTAGAAGGATGGAATTTCCCTGTTATTTAGAATTCACACCCAATTTTACTTATCTGATCTCTGCTTTCTGTATATTGAGAACAACAGGGCTGTTTATTCCAGACCTAACGAATCTAGCTGACAAACCACTGACAGGGAAGAGACTGCTGGAACTGGGAGGGGATTTGATCACAGAATTGTAACACTGGCTGATATTATTCAAACAAGAGATCTGTCAGAGTCCAGCTCAACTCACAGTCACCCAGGCTGTATTTGTATAGTCAGCAGTCAGAACAATAAATGGTATTTTAATCTGTAATTCCTGCAGATTGGTTCGGAAAATCGCTGAGATGTCCAGAGATCTCACAAATTCACTATGAACCTCATTTTTAACTGTTGGAAGAAAAGCACCTTTCAGGGTGCCCGGCCTCAATACCAAAAGAAGCACTCCAGCTAGCTTAGGAGCTGAACACATCAAAGAGACATGGGAGGAGAAGGAAATATTATGTATGCCATACTAAGGGAGTGTCCAGGACAGCTCTCAAGGCCACCCTGGAGCATTGGCTCAGCCTGAACCCACAGTAGAGACCTGAGTATACTTGGCACAGGCTCGAGCTTCTTCACTGTGAGGTTTGGATGACTACCTGCAGAAAGGGCCATGTCTGCTACATGTCATTTAAACGGGCCATGGGGATCAGTCCCTATAAACTCGTTCTTTACCTTGTAGCATAGACGAGCCTGTATCACAGTCTGCAATTAAGAAAATGAGAAGAGACAAAATCTGGGCCACTGGCTCTCCTGTGCCACCATCCCTGGTCCAGCAGCCTGTCTCAGGCAGGATTCTTTACATTTGAAGAGTGTCTTGGCAACATCAAATTAAAAATCATTCACTCAGTTTTCACCACTGTGGAGGCACACAGAGGTTTAAGCAGTGAGCCTGTATCTTTTATAAGGCTGAACAAAAAAAATCAGTAACAATTATGCCCAGCTTCTACTCAAGAAACAGAAAGCAGTCTGTATTCCCTGTCTACAGCTACTAGTAAAGTAATATTGTTGTCACCCAGTATCCAGGTTTAACTCACTCCCAGTCTGCAAGCAGATTTGCTTAGCTGAGCTGTGGCTGAAATGGCTGAGCTGAACTCCAGCCATTCCTGGGCTAACTGGTACGACCCCCAGTTCACTTCAAACCATCCTTGAAGGTGGACTCGGGCACTGATCACAGGCTGGAGTAACGGAGGCACAGGTACAGTTCCCTTCAGTATACACAGATAAGGGATGGCACCTATGGCAAAGAGGCAGGGCAGCAAATGGGGACAGTCACCTCTCCATCTGGCACAGCAGGATTTGCCAGAATTTGTTCAGCAGAGCCCGCAGACTGAATAACAATTGGCTGCTAAGATTGAGGCAGTCTAAAATGCCCACCAGGAGACATCCTAACACACAAAACATGCACTAACAGGAGCACCAGAACCCATTACTACAAGCTTGAATCCTCCCTTATTACGGACTAATCCACATTTTCTTATATGCCCAACATTGTCGAGGAATACCTGGAGGGAGCACAGCGTAAAGCGTGCAGTTTTAGCTGCCTCTGGGAGGGTCACAAGGATTTCATAAATAAGATGTGATTTCCCCCATCTCAGAGAAGGAGAGATGAAGGATCATTTGAGAAATGCTGCATATTCCTCAAATCCTACACTGACCAATTCAAGCAATTAAAAATGTTTTCCATGGACAGCAATGCAGTGATGTTGAGTCTGTGATCTCTGGACAACTGTGGGTCTGTGGACTACAACCAAAATAACCACAAAAAATAAGGCTTTAACAGTACATTTACATGTGATATGGAGGGGGTCCAAAAAGCGTAAAAGGCTAAAAACCTCCAGTCTAGTGAAGTAGTTCTCTGCCAGTGAGGGAGGGGAGTCACCAAGGATAATCAAGGTTACAGTGAGATATTGAAAAATATTATAAAACACAGAAAACAGAAGTCTCCCCTCCCCTTTCATAACATCACCTTTCAGCAATCCTCTGCCAATCTTTACTCACACAGATTTTGGGAGAGGGGGTCACTATAACACACTCTATTTTTACTCTTTTATGTAGATGTGTTACAAAAACCATTGGATTTTAAACAACTGTTTACCCATCTTAAAAATGAGAGATGAGTTT
Organism: Gymnogyps californianus; assembly: GCF_018139145.2. Lineage (NCBI taxonomy): Eukaryota > Metazoa > Chordata > Aves > Accipitriformes > Cathartidae > Gymnogyps > Gymnogyps californianus. The sequence continues at coordinate 8,119,354 of NC_059471.1, read as the reverse complement.
CTTGCAGAGAAGGCAGGCTGCAGTCTCTTCGGTTGACCTAAAGCTATCCTAAAAGCATTCCCAACTCTCATTTCATATAGTCAGGTTTGTAGGCTTGAACTCTCACATTTCCATCTTAATTGCTTGCGCATCACTACAGAATTGCTCCACCACCTTTTTCCTCCTGTTGCCAATAACTGCAGAATGACCTTCAGTTTTTGCACTGTTGCCAAAAGCAGTTTATTCAAAAAGTCAGAAAACAAAAAGAGTTTACAATAAACTTCTGTATCTTTTTTACTAACATTGTTTGAACAACTATGCAAGCTCATCAAAGATGACTCATCATCGATGGTCAGGCTGTATTAGAGCAATCCCAAGCTCAGGTCATTAAATAGTTAGTGAGCCTGTTTCAAAAGCCCATCCAAGAAAATAAAGGAATCTTTCTGCTTTCTTGAAGCAGCTTTGGAAAAGACCCAGATCGTTTAAGTCACAAAATACTGAGACGCAGTGATAACTATTCCTGGTGAACCCTTTGTTATTCATCAGTAAATCACCATTAAGGAAAGGTAAGAGTCCCTCATTTAAAAAGAGAACAGAGGGTTCTTGTTATTCTCTTTATCATCTTTGACTGCATATGAAAAATTATTAAGATGTGTGTGCTTTTCCACCAAAATCTCCAGTAAAATCAGATAATATGTGTAAAATACACCAGCGACAAAATGGAATTCAGTATATCTGAGGAACTCGGTGCAGGCTTTGTAAAATGAAATAGTTTGATAGTCTGACCTTGATCCAACCAAACAGAACCCGCATCCATTCAAAGGGACACACTTCTTTTAAGGCAGAAAAGCTAAAAAGGATCAGCTTTAGTTCTTAGGGACAGACTCCTTGTAAAAGTGCACCAGATAAACCAAAATATCTTGCTCGATTACAAAAGGTTTTATTCTTACAGATGCTTAAGATGATGCTCTTCGGTGTTGCAGTGGAGAAAACAATTTCCCAAGGGTGTTTCTGAGTGAGACTCTTATGTGACACTTTCAGTGCCTGCACTATTCAAGCTGGGGGAAACAACCGCAACAAAAAGAGCCCACACATGCACAAAGAAGATAAAAGATGCAGCTCCGCTAGATGGCAACCCTTGGTCTGGTCGCGGTGCCCTCGCCTCCTCCACAGCACGGAGAGGAGCTCCAGCGCTCCTCAGGAGTTGCACAGAAGTCCTTTGTCTGGCCTCTGCTGTGGGGAAAGCTGCCGGGATCGACCCAGCCATTGTCAGCTCCTTTCCAGCCGTATCAGACTTCCCATACCAGGTACTCCTCACATACATCCTCTGGCAGAAATGCAGCGATACTTCGAAGAATACTGATACTAAATTTTGGGGGTTTTTTCAGTGTAACCTCCTATAAACTGAAAATCCCCCTTTAAGGAACTACTGCAGAATAGAAGCTAAGCTGAAGCAACATCTGCAGCTGGTGCTTAGTCAGGCTGACTCCTGGAGCCTACCCCAACTTCTTGCAAGCCCACGAAGAACCCTCCCAACCTGGGAGCATCTGGAGCGGGCTGCCACACCAGTTTTATACCAGCCCAGCTCTGCTGACACCCACAGAGCCGCTTCTCCCACTGGTTTGAGACAAGATCTCACCCAAGAAGGCTGATGATGCTCATCTGAGCACCACAGGTCACCATCTACAAGGCAGCGGAGCACCAAACGAGTGAAAACCACCGGCAGGTCGGGTTTGTGGCACTTCACGGCTACTTGAAATAAAAGGTGAGGCCTGTGGGCAACCAAACCATTCAGGTTTGCAATGTCTACATAGCGTATCCCAGAATCTATTCCTGAAGACCTCTTTTAGACTTTTTTTGAGCAAAATCTCACTGAAGTCTGGGAGACAGCTGACAGATAGGCTGTAAGGTCTTCAGGATTAGATCCCTGGTTAATACACATTTGCATATTGAGCTTGTAAATAAATTGCTCAGTGAAATCCTAAGTGAAAAAAGGTGTTTTCTTTCCTTAGCAGAGACCACTGCATTATCAGCTTCCCCTTCATTTGCTTGGCCTGCTGAAAGCGCAGATCTCAGGCGCATGGCTCAGGTGAGACACCTGGGCAATAAGATATATTAGCACAGCACCATCGAGCTAAAATACTCCAAGCAGCTGCCAGCATGTGCTACAAATCCACGTGCTTGAAGCAGCTGCTAAACAAAAAAAAAACCCACCTCTCCAACTGAAATAACCCCCCAGTTGGTCTTGTCTAGATAATCTAAAACAGTTACACGCAAGCTCTGCTTGGACGTGGCAGAGCACTGCTTGCGAATGCAAACTCGCGCTCTCTTCACTGGGAGGTTTGCCAACGTGAAGAAGGCAGGACTGAGTTCACAGAGTAGGACATTGTCTCGTCATCAAAACCAGCAGCGGGGCAAGATTAACCTAATTTGTAGCTACCTTGGTTGGACCAGCCGCCCATTGTTCCTCATACACGCTCTCGTGAAGCTTACTTAAATAAACTACCGCAAAATTGTACTTGAAAAGTGCATTTCCTTAACAGCGTTCAGCTATTAGACACTGGAGTGTTGTGGACATTCATCCATGCTGGTTCCTTGCCATACAGCTTGTGGAGACCTTGGGCAGCTTTTGGGGAGGAAAGAGGCAGCATTAAGTTACAGCTCTTGCTGTTTAAAAGTAAAATTAAGCCAATTTCCAAAACAAATTATCCCATGGTTTATTTCCAAAAGATCTTGCTTCACCTCTCCATGCATCCCGACATCTTGACCCTAAGTCTCTGAAAAGTTAAATCTGGGTTGATGAATGAAGAAAACTTTTTTACCTTTCACATTATCTTTTAAAAGACAGAAGGCACAAGGATTTGTCACCACTGAGGGTAAAACCTCAGGCTGATCCGTATGTGGATCCCGTTTCAAAAACAAACAATCCACTTGGGACTGGCGGGGAGCCAGACTGCAGGATTGCCTTTTAAGACTCGCATCTCAATAGGAAATCTCCGAGTATTTTGATCTGTTTTCATAACTGTAACAATTTTCATCCCTTGGCTTTGTAGCGTATTATCATTCCCCTCTTTCTACTAAGTTAAAGAAACAGCCGGTACAAATGAAGGCAAAACAAGCACGGGTCGCTGTGGATAAAATACGGCATTTCAAAAGATTTAGGAAAGACAAAAACCACTGCCCGTCTTAACTCCTGCCAAGAAACCATTACAGAGGATGGAGGCGCGGTGAAAGCCCCTTGAACACCGCATTTCAACGGCAGTAACAACCACAGATCTTAGATCTATTGTGTAGCTTTATTTTTATAGGACCTATCATAGACTCTTTTACATAACTTAAATGATTATCAAATAATCTCCTGTACACAATGAGACCGAGCCACATTGCTTTCCGAGCTTTGACACATTCCTGGAAGAAATCCAACAGTCTGTAGGAATCACATTGCCGCAGTGGCTACAGTACATTTTTGTCCCGAACTTACGCCATCAATTAACTTACACATCACTGTAAATTGCTGTTTGCAAGATCCTGCAAGACATTGTTAAATTTCAGGACACTAACTTTTGGTAGCAGCATTTTTAATTTTGCTTCACTTGAAATTTTTTTCTTGCCTTTGTGTCCTCAGCTGAACATCCGCCAGCACTTGCGATGCACGCCAGCCAGGGAAATATTTTAAATGCACCGCTAGAGTCGACTGAGTTTTACTTTTAGACTGAAATCATTCACAAGTGGTCACGGCTGCCTTCAAGAAGAGCAGCCCCCGTTGCAACGTCGCGTAAGACAGGTACACCAAGCCGCGTCTGCCTACAGTAAGACAAAACCTGACCCCTAAGGAAGGCTAAGGAAAGGTAGTCACCAGCCGCTAGAAAAACACCTGAAGGAACCCAACATTTCACATTTTATTTTCAGCGTCTCCCAAACCGCAGGAGGAGGCGACTCGCAGAGCACAGGGGTGAATCCTGCGGGAGCCGTGGCCGTGGTTTCGGCGGGGGGGGGGGGTACACACCCGCGGCGGGGCGAGCGGAGCCCCCAGCCCCACGCGTGAGCAGCGGGAGGCCCCCGCTCTCCCCCGAGCGTCCGTCAGGTCCCCGCGGGTGGGCTCGCCCGCTCCCCTCTTCCCCCCCCGCCATGTGGTCGTCCCAGGCGGAGCGGGGCGAGGGGCCGAGCCCTCCGGCGCTGCCCTACAGGCCGGGGTAAGCGGCGCGGTGGTAGCCGGCGCTGTAGTCGTAGGGCACCTGCGGCGGGGGCAGCGGGCACTCGGGGAAGAAGGGGGCGAACCCCGCCGACATGTGCCCGCCGGGCTCCTCGCTGCCGCCGCCGCCGCCGGGGCCGGCTCCCCGCCGCCGGGGTAGAGCGGGCGCAGCGCCTCGGCCGGCGCCTTCTTGTGGGGGCTGCAGGGCCCGGCGGGGCTCCAGGGCGGCTCCGGGTAGAGCAGCCCGCCCAGCAGCGGGTGGTGGGCGGCGGGCAGCGGCAGCGGCGCTTCGTAGAGGCCGTGCTCCAGGCCCAGCTCGGCGGGCAGGCGGGCGGCGGTGCCGCCGCCGGGGAAGGCGTCCGGCGGAGCGGCGTGCTCGGGCAGCAGCGCGCCGTACTCGGGGCCCAGCAGCTCGAAGAACTCGGTCGCCTCCGCGCCGCCCTTCTCCAGCTCCTTGGCGCCCGGCGGCGGCCCGCGGGCGGCGGCGGGCAGCGCCGGCTCCGTGAAGAAGGAGGGCGGCAGGTTGCGGTCCCGCAGCGGCACTTTCCGCGGGCCGCCCGCCGCCCCGCCACCGCCGCCCGTCGCCCCGCCGCCCGCCGCCTCTCCGCCGCCGCCCGCCGCCCCCCGGCCCTGCTGCAGGGAGCCGAAGAGGGCCGCTAGGCTCTTGCTCTGGAGGCTGCTGGCCGCCTGCGAGGCCTCCCGGCGCGGCGGGGGCTTGGCGGGGCAGGCGGCGGGCGGGGAGGAGGAGGCGGCGGCGGCGGGCGGCGGCGGAGCGGGCGGCGGCGGCGGGGCGGCGGCGATGATGCCGGTGCAGCGCTTGATCTGCTTCTGCAGGTACTTCCTGTGGTTCACCTTCCGCTTGGACTTCACCGGCTTGTCCAGCGCCAGCTTGATGTTGCTGGAGGCCGAGTCGATGAAGCTCAGCAGGTCCCTGGTGGCTTCCTTATAGTCCCCCGCCTCGCCCCCGCCGCCCTCGTAGCCCTTCTCCAGGTCGGCATAGCCCAGGAGGCCGCCGGCGGCGGGGAAGCAGAAGGAGAGGAGGTGGTGGGGGCTGAGCAGCGCGGCTGGCACGGCCATGGCCGGCGGCGGGGCGCCGCCGCCCCGAGCTCCGCAGGGCTGCGCGGGGCGGGCGGGCGGCGGCGGCGGCGGGGAAAAGGCGGCGGGCGGGGGAGGAGGAGGGCTCAGGAGCGGGGCTGGCCCCGGCCCTCCCCGCCTCCCCGCCGGGCGCCCGGGGGCCGGGCCGAGCCGGCTGCACCCACCCCCCCCCCCCGGCCGGGGACAGCGGCAGTGGCGGAGGGGCGGGACGAGCATCACCCCCGGGACGGGTACGCAGCCCCCCCCTCGGGGCCAGATGCACAGACATCCCCCGGGGCTGGATACACGCAGCCGCCCTGGCCCAGGTACACAGCATCCCCCGGATCCGATCAGCGTGATCCCCATCACTAGCGTGCAGCCACCCCCAGCGCTGTCCCCCCCCCGCTCCTGCAGCTGCTCGGCTGGCACGAAATGTATTCCTCTGCCCGAGGTCAGACCCGGAGGTGCTGGATCACCTGCACAGCTCTAGGTGCGAGGGCACGCAGGCATGCTCTTGCTCTGACACCCGCCAGGATGCGCGAGCCTAAATTAATTTGCAAAGGGTTGGTTTTTTCCAAGCTCATTGCTATGCACGTTACGCGGCATATTGTATTTTCCTAGTCAGGTCAAGTCCTGAGAAAATCCGACACTGTGATCCAGTAGAGATTTTAAATGGCTGGGCTGCATTCAGTTAAAACTGAAGATTTTTACTTGCACGGGTAGTGAGGCAGCAATATAAATCTTCCATATGGAAGGTAGAAAAATTAGTGAAGTTGCTACTGAAAGTACTGATAACAGCTCCTGAAGGAACTATCTTGTCTTTTCTCGGGGGGGAAAGGTATTTGATGGATTTTCCTTTAGAAAACTTTTACATCGATGCAGAACAACCTCAACCCTTTGAGCTCCAGATTTATTTTCAGTGATTTTATACATCCCAATATGAATAAAGACGCATATCTGATTTTGACTGAAATAAAGTGAGTTTCCTTGGTCTGCATCAATTCGCTAGAAATGCAGCAGTTTTGTGTTGGAAGAAAAAAACAGAAAGCAAAACTCTGCAGAAGAAAAGGGAAACAGGCCCCTATGACTGTGCTTAGTGGTCAAACGGAAAAATCAGCCAAATTCACCTCACTGTGATTTCAAACACTTGTTGAATGCAAAGCAAATATTGCAAGGAGAAAAGAGGAGAAAGCACATACTTCATAAGAGGGGAAAAAAGGCTCAAAATCTTCTACAAAACAAAAATGCTGATTTTTGCAGGTCTCTCACCTGCATCTCAGCAGGTCTCAGCGGGGTCCCAGCGGCAAGCAAAGCCTCACGGTCCCAGGCACAGCCTTGGCTCTGGTGCCGGCACATCTGGACTGGCTCTCCTTGCAAAACCTGCTCAGCTGGAGCCACCCAGACTCTCTTATTTGGGGAGTTGCTCTGAGTGCAACTGTGTAATTGAAGCAAAAAACCCTGGTAGGCAGAGGGCTATGGGAAATCTATATATCTCTCCATATCAGAATGAGTATGTCTACATAGAAGGTGGATTTAAACTACTTAGCTCGAATACAACTGACACGGATTAGCTACCCGAGCTTTTACCCTCAGGTCCTGTCAAGCCCTGTCAAGCTTTGCAGCCTGCTCCAAGCTCCTTTATTGATGGGGAGATGTAAAGAACAGCATATATATCCCCTGTGTGCTCCATTAGATAGTTTTGCATCCACTTTGAGGCCACTTCAAACTGCACATGGGTCTAGAAAATGGGGATCACTGTCTGTCACTGGATGTGCAGCCAGTTTGGGACCATTTCTTATCTGAGCAATGTGAAACGACTCTAACAGAGCAGCAACTAAGTTGTCCTCAAGTTAGTATCTCCTTCAGCTTATAGCGGCAATATTTCATAGCCTGTCTGAAGGGGGTTGTTAATGAGTCTGGGTGGTATTATATGCAGAGTGGCTAAATATCCGGTGGCTTAGAGAAAAAAAAGCTGAAAGCCCTGGCTTCTCTTCTGTAAGGCTGAATTCATTCAATTAAACAGCTTTGAGAGCTCAGCTACGGTTTAGTGGGAGACTTTATTACCTCCTAAAAATTGGAGAGTATTAAAACAATTGTCAGGCATGCAAAGGAAAGTTTGCATTCAGTTGTGCTAAGCAGCCGAATTTACATATTCTCAACCAGATCTGGAGATTTAGAAAGCCTTCATAATTGCATTAAACATGCTTATTCTCCGTGTTCTCTCAAGCAGAGCTGATTACCCCAAGTTGGGCAATGCCTAGGGGGAAATTTGCTAAGCCACATGATGTCAACAACTTGCAAAGAAACTTAATTTTTCCAAGGAAATAGCGGTTTGGTTATTCCTGCAAAACATCTCTCTTTTCCCAGCAGCTGTACGAGCCAATGCTTGTCTTCTGCCTGTGCTCTTTCAGGATGATGATGCTTAGCCTGTGCAGGGTGGCTCTCACGCCCCACCAGCGATCCACCTCGGCTCGCTGGCAAGCTCTAATGTCCGAGAAGTGCTGGGATTAGACCCATAAAATAACCCCAACCCCAGGCAAATGTTTGGACCAGATGTCCTGGTCCCTCGACTCTCCCCCCATCAGACTGAGGTCAGTGAAGTGGCTGCTGAAGCGCTTCCCCCACCCCAAACCTCCATCCCACAGGATAGCTTTCAGTGCTCACTAAGGGGCTCCAGGGGCTCTACTGCTATTTTCTTGCTCACTTTTGTTTAGTAAATTTATCTGGTTTTGTTTATTGTCTTGCTCATTCTAGGTAGCAGCATCTCAACCGGCTCTGGGGATTAAACCAAGGCTTTCCAGAACAATGCCCTTGGCATCAAGCTTGGCTTTTTTGGAAGGAACTGCAGCATGGTCACCCTGTGAATCAAAGGGAGCAGGGACACGCCGTGCTCACTAATGCTTTGCACAGGCCACAAATTGAGCTCATAGCCACACGATCAAGCCCTTCGCAAGAAGAACAATTTGTTATCCTTACGGACCGAGCGGGCCAGAAAGGAGAGAGTGGCTTACACAAACAAGAAAGCCTTGCACAGCCGAGGACCCTGTTACGGTGCCAGCACTTTTGTGGAGCAGCTCCTCACCAGAGGCGGTTGCAGAAGCTGAATTTGCCCTCCTGATGCTCGTGGGACCGCCCGTTGCAGTGTCCAACGCCGGGGTAAATCCTCTGCAACGCAGGGACAGGATCCCGCTAGGATCCAGCCTGAAGGAAACATCTCATGCTGTGCCCCATCACTAAAAGAGGGTGGATTCAGGCTGATACAAGGAAGAAATTTTTTACAGTGAGGGTGGTGAAGCACTGGCACAGGTTGCCCAGAGCGGTGGTAGATGCCCCATCCCTGGAAACATTCAAGGTCAGGTTGGACGGGGCTCTGAGCAACCTGATCTAGTTGAAGATGTCCCTGCTCATTGCAGGGGGGTTGGACTAAATGACCTTTGAAGGTCCCTTCCAACCCAAACCATTCCACGATTCTATGATGACTAGCAAAACCTTCCCTTGGGGAAGGCAAAACTAAATCCAGCACTGAGCCCAGCCCTCACAATTCACAACACCCATTTTCCTTTCACCACAGCATCGGGAAGGCAGCGTGAAAGTAAGAAAATCTCTATGACAGGGGAGGGAGGACTTTTTTTTCCCTGCCTGGTTGCATGGCCCGTATGGTTATCGAGTTATGGGAAAATCTGGCTGCCCAAACAAGTGTCGCCACTCGCAACCTACAGTCTCATTTCCTGATCGTGTCTTAATCGGCGAGTTGGTTGTGAAAGTTGATTTCTTGCACATTCTTATATCAGTGGGAATTTCTGCCCTTCCCTGACAAGTATTATAGGCAGCCTTTGACATACAGCCCTACAGGACCTAAATAGGCTGCTATTCTTTCCCTACGCTGAAAGGGAGCTTTGTGCCAGGGATTCATTAAACTGCACTGCACAGCCCTTCATAAATGGGCTCAATAATGAACAGTCGATTTAACTGGAAAAGCTGCTGGAGCTGTTAAATTAAAGGGAAATAAAGTGCACTTCAGGCTCAGTCTGCCAGAAGAAAATGTTGACCTAAAAAAAGTCTTCATTTTACTGAATCTCTTGCAAACAGGCTAAAATCTTCAGGAAGTTTATACTCGCAACAGTGGGAGAAATTTTAAAACAAACTGGTTTGCTTCCCCACTAATAAAGAAAAAAAAAAAAGACAATAAAATATTCAGTAAAATGAGAAGGAGGGGTGAAAGGCATATTCCGCTTAAGCCAAATCTAAGCCACTTAACCTAAATTTAGTGTATGTGTGTAGATATAAGATTGTGTAGCTTATGTAGATCCAGTCCTCACCCGCCTTAAATCACTATAGACCCCTTCAAATGATGCACGTTCATACGTGTGCATATACACGGTTCCTTCCTTTACAGTCTTGGCTTCTTAGAGATGCTATTTTATTCGGATGAAGTTATTAGTGGACACAGGACTGCAGACTTGGCACCCTGCAAATGAAGCCCTGTTTTCCTCTTGCAGCTTCTGGATGCTGTTGTCTCAGTTTCCCTTCCCCTCTTTCAATCTTGGTGTGTGTTTCATGTTCTCTTGGGATACATTCCCTCCAGAAGAAAGGGCAAAGCAGGTTTTGGTAGTTCTGCTGGCACCGGTGAGTGGGTGACGTGTTTATAAGCACTGCATCACATTGGAAAGAGCTGTACAAGGATAAAGCACAAAGCTGTGTTGTCTGTGTTTAGGGGATCATCACTCCATCAGGAGATCCCGTAAAGGCTCTCCTGGTCCTCGCCCAGGCTGGGCTGAGCTCTGAGATGCCACTGGAAACTTCTGGGTTTCAGCAAAGTATTGCTGAGCTAGACACAAGTGTCTGAGGTGGACATTAAACATTTAACTTGAGATTTTTTATATGCTTATTTTAAGCAAGCAAGGAAAAAAACCATAGATGGTTTAGAACTGGAAAAGACATAGTGGGTCACTTCAAGCCCTCATCCAATCAACTTCGTATATCCAAAGTTTCTACTGGAACAGAGTTCATAAATTCATCAGGGAGAGACTTTATTTCCCATTTGCCAGTATTTTCTGGAATCTTGGGGATTTACGCAGCCCAGTCCTGCAGTGTCCTGTTCTGGGATCATGTTGCTCATAAGGCAACGGTTGTTTCGCCCCGTGAGGAGTGCAGGACTCAGCTGAAACATGGACCACACATGGGAGGACTATATTTAATCTTCTGGATGAATAGAAAAGTCCATCGTTCAGCTGAGCCTGACCCAACTCTTGGTTTTGGAAGAGTGGAATTCCTTATTTCAGTGAGGTTACTCCAGCATAAAACTGGGCTTGCTTAGCGGTGAATCAGCTCTTCCATCATAGCCATCTCATTCTCCTTCATCTGAACAGTTGTAAATACTGTTCCACAGCTGTGTTATGCACTTTATAGATGATATATTGTGAAGGAAATCTTATCCATAGGAAGGTAGACTGGAAGCTTAAGGACAACAAGATCAGAAGGACGCAATGGGGAAGGGACCATGTCCAAATCTGATTCCTGGGGCAGCTCATCTGAAAACAAACCTCGGGACCAGCTTAAAAAAAATTGTGTTGCTTTCACTGTTTCAGATTGTAGCTGGTTTTTCATTATATAAACTTCCCGGTTGGAGAAACACTCATCTTCATCATACTATTGTGAATTTTGTTCAAATCTTCTATATAATTTTAAAGGTGATGGCAGCAGGCTTTCAGCTCTTCACTGAAGTTGCCTTCAGTGGGTTAAATATTTTTTCATACTCTCTGAAAACATGAGCATTCAGGAAGAGTATTAGCTGTAATATATCAGTCTTCCACCTAAATTTTGCACAATTATTTATGACTTGATTAAAAATGACCTGGTATAGATGAAAATCCCACAGAAGCTGTGAAAACATGAACTTTGCCACAAAAATAGTGCATTTGGTAAGTTTTGTGGGCTGCTTTCTTGAACACAGCACTTGGGTGTATTGCTGGTGGCTCTCGGTCACCACTACAAGAGCTGTGCAAAAACCACCACTTGCCTCTTCAGGAAAGAGTTTTGGGGGTTGAAATTGTAATTTCATTTCATTAAGTCCTGCTCAGAGTCTGGCACTTAGCTACTGGTAGAAATATGCATTGAGGAAACATTTACAGATACTTGAATAAGAAAGGAAATTACTTTTCATATTATTGAGAAATATTTTTTCATATTTTTTTTTCCTCAGTCCTTGTGTATTCCTTGAAATTTGCAGGGTTTTATCTTCACTCAGAGACATTTCTGCAGGTAAATGTTAGGGGTTTGAGATGAAACTCATTCCTTTATTTTCGCTAGTCGTGCAGGGTGCTGCTTGGAAGAGCTTTGCTGGGTGGAAATAAAATGTGAAATGCAAACAAATAGCAACTAATGTCAAGCACTGTCTTGTTTGCTGCACACTATCCTTCCACTAATCTCTGTTTGCTTGGCAGGAACCAGTTTATTTGATCTCATGGTTCCTAACAGACTTTGCCAGGAGGTGCTGCGTGGCTTTGGGGAGGACAGGAGCTCCTCAAATCTTACCTGATGCAAACAGGGAGGATTTAGCAAATGCTGCAAAATAGTCTTCATGTATCTCAAAATGGTCACTGAAACCAAAGGCACTGAGGTGTTTCTCAGAGGTCTGGCCATGCGCCATCCACAACATGGGAGAGCATAGGAGGGCTGGGTGCTGTTTGGTGTGTGGTCTGTGGTCATACACAGCTTGGCACCAGTGTTTCAGAAAGAAGTCTTCTCATTCATGATTTATGCTCTGAAGTAAGGACCTGGTCCAACTCCCAGTGAAGCCATTTCCACTGACTTTCATTGAGTGATGAATAACCCCAATTAATGGACCTGATTTTCAGAATTGCTGAGTTGACTCCCATGACTCTGGTGAGCCAGTCCCTGTCTCTTTGCCCTCCATTTGGGAATAACCAATTTTCTTGAGCCAGGAAACCCCGTGCCAAAATCTTCATACGACATGTGGCATCTTCCCTCTGTGCAGCTATGAGCTGAAGTCTGCTTGTCCTTCCAGCTCTCCCATGGCCTGGGCTCAGCCCGCTCTCCCACTCTGGGTAGCTCTCAAATGGTGCTTCAACCATGCTGAAGAGTCTCTGACTTGGAGGTGACTTCAGGTACCTGTGACCACAGCAATGCTATCATAACTCTTCTTATTCCTTTATGTCTCTTAAACAAACCTGGCACAGCTCAGCTGATGGATCTGTAACGTGATGACACTGGAAACAAGGTGGCCTCTGCCTGTGGAAGCTGCTCTGGCACCATCTCATCTGTGTCCACGCCAGGGAGACAGCTGGGGCTCAGGTGCTGAAATGGTGGGAGCTGTGTGACCCCATGGCAGACAACAACAGAGCCCAATCCTCACAGGTATTTACCTAAAGGAATTTTTTTTTTTTTTCTGGTGTGTTACAATTGTTAGGAGATATTTGCAGCCTGGGGTCATCTTTAAAAATGTTGGTCAGCACCATGTCCCAGTATTTAAATGGTTAAACCCTGTTTCTTTCCAAGAATTTTTTTTTTTTTTCATAAAAAAGGACAATTGTGGAATTTTTAGTTGCTTTATTTTTAATTGAAAATGCTATCAAAACTGTGACGAGTTTTGCCTAGTGAAAATTGCCCATTAGAAAGGTTCAAGCAGTTTTTAATAAGCTTAACTAAACAGGCAAATATGATTTTCTATTCCCAGCCTCACCACCCATCCACTGCAGCGCTGGGCTGCTCTGAGGAGGCCTCCGAGACCTGGAGCTGGACCAGGAATATGTTTTTGCCAGGGTGACATGAAGATCTGACAGATCCATGTCAAAAAACATTGGGTGTAGGACAACTGATGCCCCTTGCTGAGCTGCCATGGGGAAATCCAAATCTCAAATTAATTCCGTGGTCTCCTGATACC